>NC_089874.1:66777500-67983333 GCF_040182565.1 Anser cygnoides
TATTTTTAGTTCAGACATATAAATTCTGTATTCAACCATGTTAAGCTATGGATTATGAAACAAGTCTGTCTAAACCAAGACATCTCTATGTTTGTGTGCACATATGCACATGCATGTGTGCAGGAATACATGCATGTAAAAGGACAGAGAGAGAAAAATAATTG
This sequence comes from Anser cygnoides, assembly GCF_040182565.1. Taxonomy (NCBI): domain Eukaryota; kingdom Metazoa; phylum Chordata; class Aves; order Anseriformes; family Anatidae; genus Anser; species Anser cygnoides. The sequence continues at coordinate 66,777,665 of NC_089874.1, forward strand.
CTGTGTAAGATTAAATACTTACAGCTTTGCTTCCAGTTCTGAGAAGACCTAAAGATAGGAACTGCTTCAGCCTTCCTGGAAGAAGCCATGTATTTACTGAGGCAGTGTAAGTGAAGCCTTAAGACTCCTTTCCCATAGGCAGGGTAGTACAAGGGGTCACTGACCAAAGCAATAATGGTGCAGAAGGCGAGACAAGGGCCCTAGGTAATTACCAGATCAGTCTGTGAGGTCTGACAGGCAGCAATTTTCTCTCAGCAATGTGCAAAGTTCAGGCAGTTTTATGGGGCTCTCACACCAAAGGCCAGTCCCTGATCAACGTCTGTAAGGATTTCAGTTTTAGCTACTATAGCTAAAGCAAAATATGTTCAGGTTGACTTAAAGTGGCTCAATAAAAAGTGTCAGCCTGAACTTTCCATTCATCAGATCTACAAGAAATGTCACCGAAACAGTGTGACAGAGGCAACTAAGGGAGACATGGTCTTTAGGCTGTGCATCCCATACAGATCTGGTTGACTCCAGTAGCTTGAGGAGTTGCCAGCCCTCCCCACTTCTCTATCCACCTAGCTAACTAAAAGTGCTGTCTCTCAAGTGGAGGAATGCAGCTCTGAACTACCTAGAAAAAGAAAGTGAGCTTTGTTCTGCTCAGTTTTCTCCCTTTCCTGACTTCTGAGTGCCTGATTTTGTACTCGGTGCAAAACTAACTCAGTGGTGACACACTGACTCAGTGGTGTCATATCTCCAAATTCATTTCTTTACTTCTAATTTCTGTTTTTCTGCTTTGTTCTCCTTTACATGCTATGGCTGCTGCCTTTCTTTGGGACATCACTGTCTCTGTACAGACAACGTACTTCACCTTGTGACAGTACTGGGCTACCGCTCGCAATAGTGTACAAAACAGTTCTCCCTTCCTCGGGTGGAGGTAAATCTTGTGGCCTCCAGATGCAAAACTCTCATTTAGGAAGGCAAGATTTTCGACTGTTTTGTGGCACAGATGTCTGTCCTATTACAGCAGCTGAATGGTCATTTACATCTTGTTTATCCAAAGATTTTTTTGCTTGTGTATGGGTAAGAAACCCTAAATCTGATTTCGTCACTGCTCTGCATCCCTCATGAGTTTTCAAAATGCAATTTCCTTGTTTATTCAATGGTAATTAAAAAAATAAATAAATCCTCTGTTATTCCCAAGTCTGCCACGAATGCTCAGATAGTGGATGCCTGCATCCTGTTTCTAGTAGACACAGTGCTTAAAGTACCTTGTTTTCCCTTCCATGTGGCTGGAGAAACTTGATTTTCCTATAGTGTTTTTTTCTTAAGCTAGATTTGGAAACCATGACAACTACATGCCAGAAACTGAACTGAGAAAAAAATAAGGATATTTTTATGCCTTCTTTGGATTAGCTCTTCACCTCAAACAGTTCACAGAGGCATGGCCTATTGCTCAAGATTCAGTCCTGAGATCCACCCTCCCAGCAGCCAAAGACTTCTGTGCTTGTTCCAGGAGAGGATACTAGCAAAAGGTAACTCCACCACAGAAAGCTTTTCAGTTCCTTGCATTTCCAGTTTGCTTTAGAAAAGCAAGTCACTCACTTTCACAGCCGAACAGCTGACATGCAAAATTTCATGACATCTCTTTTGCTCTGAGTGTTTTCAGTGGTTCTAGTATCTAATCTTCCTTTCGTGTGTCTAAGTTGCTTCCTTCTCCTCACTGACCAAAGAACATGACTACGTTTCACTGATAAGCTGCACTGGAAAGCCCAAGCATCAGAAGATAGTTTGTTGTTGCCTTAGAACTAGTTCTATCTGCTCATAGTCAAATCTATTCCCAAACACAGCCACCACAATAGCAGAAGCAAAGCTTTCTATTTTATTCTCTGCACGATAGTGCACAGCAAAAGCAACTAACATTGTTCTTCAGACATTGCAGCAAAAGGCATGTCATCCCTCACCATAGGAAAAATAATCTCCAGAGGGTTGATCACCAAGGTGGATAACTCAAGGCTTCAGCAGCAGCTCTTGTCCACTGCCTTTTCTGCTCTTCTCTCTTGTTGTTAAGATGGAAGATACAAGAAATATTCGTAAAACAGATCCATGCCTCTTCTAGCTATTAAAGGTCATCTAAAATCAACTGTGCAATATTGTAGCAGATATTATTCACATTTTCCTCTAAGAAGGCAATTCATTGGCTTTTCTGAAGAAGTACAGTAGTCTGTTCAGTGTTCAAGGAGTTTGTACATGACCCAGAGACTTTAATAGTTATCATTGTATCAATAATCTCTGATTTGCAGGGAAAAAAATTGAGAAAATAGTAAAAGCTTAATGCAAACAACAAGCATCTGCCATATTTACATTCAGTAAACTTGTGGTGAGGCCTATGAACATGTAGAGAAGTCTTGCTACTGAGGATATCTCCTTGTAAGTTGGGGCCACACCTTGATATTTATTATTAAAACTCTTCAATCTCCTTGCAGCCTTCCCCAGTCTAGACCAAACTGGATTGCTTACTCACTTGCAACCAAGAAGTCACAATGGGCAATTTCTGCTTATCAGCTGAGCCTCTCAAAGGCTCAGCTCACTATCCTCTTCACTGCTTATGATGGCACTCAGAGGCAACGAGGAGATGCCCAGTGATCTGCTCTCAGCAACCCATGCAGGATACGTTTGCAACACCTATTTTCATTAGATGCAACTGTAGCACTCATACAGATGTTGTACTACTCAGAGTAGGAACAGCACTTGGATGAAAACTGGCTGGCTCAAGCCTTTGGTGTGCTTCAATGCAGGAGCACTTCAATGTTGCTAGTATTTTCCCCTTTACAATACATCAAACATTTCCTCACAGTACATAAGACTTTTCCTGTTCCATTTTGCTCCAAACTTACACTTTAATCCATCCTTACTCCTCCACCCTGCTATGTTATAATACTCTATTTGCACACAGGGGAAAAGCACTGGACAGCAAATAAAGATAATAGAACAGAAAAGCCATGAAAGTTAAGTGCTGTATTAGTTACACATTTGCTTCAACTTTTTTCTCTCTTTTTATGATTCTGTAGTTAGTAAGATACAGTCCCATTGTTTTTCTCTGGAAATAGTAGTATGAATCAGGCAGTTTTCCCTTACAAAGATTAAGGACGTAGTTGAAGTCTTTCAGCTTTCTGGTGTGATTTATTGATGGGCATGGTCAAGCCCCTAGGACAAATTACTTCCACAATAAAGCAGATGAGCAGCAGCTGTTGGCTTAATGCTGTATTTTTCAGTGCCTACCTGAGTGATGTTTTACGATGGCAGAAGCATGGACATATCTGTGCCTGCAGCCTCCAGGAGATGCCACAGCAGGGTTTCCAGCCCTTATGATGCAAACAGTGGGCAGGGCAGTGAGGTTCCATGCCTGACACCCACTTTGTCTACGCGCTCATCAAAGATCACCGGCACCATTGACTACTCACATCCTATGTCCCACAGGGTTCAATCCGTGGGATGTGATGTTCATCTAAGGCTGCCAGGTGTTCCTGATACCACTACAAGGATGATCTCAATCATCTTTTGAAGACTGTGGCAATTGCTTATGGAGCAAATCTGTTCAGAAATAGTATCCAGGCTCATCAAATATGAGGGGACTGAGAACAGTCAGAAAAGACTGACTGAGGGCAATGAACAACTAGCAACACTTCTCAGATCATATTGAGGTCAACACTATTTAACATCTGCATTAATGACACAGCTGGAGGGATGCCAAATTAAGATGGGTGCCTAGTACACTCAAGGGCAAGGCCCAAAGGCATTAAAGGGGACTTGGACAGGCTGGAAAAATAGGCTGACAGGAACCTTATGAGGGACAGCAAAATCAAATGCAAATCCCTGCACCTGGGACTGAATAAACCCATGAGATAGTAAGGGCTGGGCACTGCCAGTCTAGCAAGCAAGATTTACAGGAAAGGATCAGGACGTACCTTGTACAAGAAGCTGAACATGAGCGCCCTGGCAGCCAATAAGGCCAACCACATTTTGGGTTGCATTACCAAGAGCACAGACAGGTTTTATCACTGTCTCAAACTACCTCATGAGAGGCAGCAGACAAAGATGGAGCCAGATGCTTCCCAGAGTTGCATAGTGACAGGACAAGAGGTGATGAATATAAGTTGCAGCATGGGAAATTCCACTTACATGATAGGAAAAAAAAATCACCATGAGGAAGGTCAAATCTTGGAACAAGTGCCCATAGGTGGTAGGTTCTGCATCCTTGGAGATATTAAAATCATTGGAACGGGCTCTAAGCAACCTGAGATGAGCTTGCCCTGTTTTGAGTGATGGGTTAAAACAGGCGACCTCCAGAAGCCCATACCCTGTACTACCCTAGTACTCTGCAATTAGATCAGTCTTTAAGGGCCATGGAGAAAACCTACATTTCTGGGGACAATGCAAACTTTACTCATCTAAGAGTTAAAGCTGCAGGGCTATTTAATGCTCCATATAAGCAGCTTCTTAAAAACTTGCAGCTGTTTTTGGCTTGAAGTAACAGGGAGGTACTGGATTTCACAAGTTAATGTGACAAGTTTGGTTCTGTAAACCCTCCTGATTGTTACTGAAGGGAAAATACCCCCTACAGGTTAAAGCACAAGGCACAGCTTTAGGAGATATGTAGTCTAATCCTGATTCAGTAGCAGACTTGCTATGTGACTCTGAAGAAATCATCCGAACTCTTTTATACCTTACCTTCACAACATATAATATAGGACTAGTAGGGTATTGCACATTATTCTGTACTTTTAATTTTATGAAAGGCATTACTAAATCCTTTTTAAATGGAACTGGTTTTAAGTTTTAAACTGCAGATCACTAAAATCTTACAAGAATATTTTATAAGCTCAAACAGTAATTGGAGCAATAGTTTCCTTATTAAGCACTAAAAAGAGCACTTAGACATTGCTAGGGATAGAATTATATTTTCCTACACTATTGCTTTTTATCTTGGAGAATCTTGACAAAGGGATAAAACAGAACATTTAATGAGCTTTTGGGTTTAAATGTCCCCAAGTATATCCCCTTAATTTGGAAGAAAGTGAACACCTTTACTCCGAACACTTTTATTATTCATATTGAAACTCCTGGGAATGTACCTTCAAGTTTTTGAAGAGAGATGAGTTTGTCCTGCTACTTCCTGCATAGTCAGGTACTGCAGATATCCTGCCGCAACACTGATAGTGAACAATGTTTAGAAATTAAAGGGGGCAAAGGAATTCTAGGACCTTTGTACGTATCTCTGTTGCTCTGCCAGATTACTGGTTGCAGATACATACATTGAATACAAATTAGGGTACAGCCAACAGTGTATAATGAAGAGGATCATGATAATAGCAAATCCCTGCCAAAACTTCCTACTCCTTGCTTGCCTTATTCTCTTCATTTATAAAGAGACTGAGCTGATACTTTTCATTTATAAAAAGATAGTAGTGTAATACGGCACATACAGAGCATGTACTCATCTCTTTATTTCCTGCAACTGAAACTGCTTACAAGCAGATACATTTTGCAATAAGTGGACATATTTAATGTGTATTGAATAGAACAAAAATTCAAAAAATAAAAATCAAACAACCACCAACCAAACCAAACATATCAACTCCAATAGACACAAGAAGATCAGAATTGGTCCGAGCACATTTGTCAGCTGTTCGTGGTTTAAGGGCAGTGGGTGATATTTCAGGAAGCAGAAAGAGCTTGGTTGCAGTTGCAGTTCCTCAACAGCACTTTTTTGCAAAGTCAGTGAGTTGTGCAGAGCGACACAAGTCTCCTGCTATCCTGATGGAGAGTCCACAGGTAAGTGCTGCAAAGGTACTCAGCAGAGGTACTGGAGGCAGATATGCAGAGCAGAGGATTTTTTTCCCCTTACCTTAGAGAGAAGGAAGGAAATGTTATTAAACTCAGATGAAAAGGCTGCAGATTTGGGTGAACTTTAATGGTTCTTTGTGGGAGGTAAGCTCAACACTTTAAATTTTAAGCTGGGAGAAATGTTGTAAAATCGAAGTTAAAAGTGCTCGGGTTTTTACTTTACTGCAGCAGTTGTGAACATCAGATTTTGTGCAATTTGTGGAAGCAAAGTACAAGGCAGTTAAAAGTTATGAGAGTCAGAGGTGAAGGAAGTGCATCCAGGGTCCTTTTAAAATAGCATCTGCACTTCAAAAATCCTTCCCCAAAACTATTTTATTAAAAGAAAATGTAAGCCAGAAATACAAGACTAATACTACCGGTTTGGGCGGTCAATCTTTAAGCAAAGAACAAGAAGGGAATTTCCATACTGCTTTTATTAGCTCTCTCACAGGCTTTGATAATCTTTCATGAAAAGCCAAATTTACAAAATCACTTCAGCTGCTGAGAGTCCCAATGCCCCCTGACAATCAGAGGGCTGGCAGATCTGGCACCACTGTGGTGCTTTTGGACACCTTCCCCGATGCTTTCAGACACTTACGTAACTCAGCAAGAATGGCTGGTGAGCAGTTTAGTGTCCACTTCTTGACAGGCTTTAGGTGGCTGATTTAGCCACTGGTTATCTGCTCTGATACTGTATTTCACATCACTGTCCTCCTGTTGCTCATTGTGTACAAGAGGCTATTAGGAGAGCAACAAAGGCTTCATGGATGACAGGGTTTTTTACATGTTATTGATGTTAAAGATCTTTCTCTTGTTAGCTAGGAAGAGCAACTGAGTGCCCTTCCCAGTGATCAGGGAAAAGAAAAGCATGAACTGAGGTGACACAGATAAATCAGTCAAGGCAGAGCTGTGGCTGGAGGGTAGAGAAATGTGATCGGAAGGTACACCAGTAAAAATGACCTGTGTCACCAGATGTACACTGCTGTATGCATATATTATTCAGATAGCTACTCAGTTTCTGTTTGGACTTTGGAACTTTTCTGGGTGACCGTATATAAGGTAGGTTGTTTTTACTTCTCTAGATAAAAAGCAATAGCAGCTTTTTTCTCGCCTCGTTGTCAACCCACAGCTCCATGCTCCTTCCTGATAAGAAGAGATGGAGTAGCAAGATTGTTTTTTCACCTTTGAACTGTATCTTTTCAGTTCTCATCTTTGTGCCAACATTATCAGCTGAAGCGTGCAAACAACCTACAGTAGGTAAAACTAGGCTGTAAACTTTGAGGGCACCACATAACGCCTCAGTAACTTGCTTCTGTCCAGGAGCTTCTCACTACATAACAACTTAAATCTCCCTCATGTTCTTAGAACGCACAGAAAGGCATCACCCCTTTGAATGTGCTGCATATGTTTGGTCCCCAAAATATGTCTCTGCTGCTCTTCAGGTTGTGAGCCAAGCACAGATACATCTTTCTAGGAGAACCGCTGCAAAAACACACATGGTTCAAAAGTGATGCTGTAGGCAATAGCAAGTGCGATGGCTATTTTACCGTGCTTTGTTGCATGATTGTGTAATATAGAACTGCACTCCATTTTGGTATGTAAAGTTACCAGCCTTTCCAGTATGTTGTCAGAAGCATCTAGAGTCTGAGGAGATTTTTCTTGCCATTTCATAAGTGAAAAGCCACTTTTATAAGTGAAAATGCCACTAACCAGACAAAATAGTTGGAATTCTGTTCCATTATGATCTTGAGGATGTAAGAAAATATTAGCAGTAAGTAGCAGTGTTTGAAGTAAATTTTAGGTCAATGGCTGTCAAATGATGAAGAAATTGGTGTAAAAATCGTTTCTTTAGGAAAAAAGTATCTACCGACCTACAAAGAGCATTGTCATTAGTTTCCATTATGTGATGCCTTCCACGACGAATCAATTTGCTAAGTAGCTGAGGAGAGATCTGTGGACACCATCTACCTTGAATTTAGCAAGATCTTTGACCTGCTCATCCTCAGTATCCTGTTGTCAGGCTGGCAATATATGAACTGGGCAGACTGACCATGAGTTAGGTAGAGCACTGGCTAAACTGCTGAGCTGAAAGGGTGGTGGTTAATGGCTGGTGGTTAACCAAGAGCCAGTCACAAGTGATGTTCCTCAGGGGTCAGTGCTGAAAATATTCAATAGCTTTATAAAATCTCAGGATTGCCAGGTTTGAGTGCATCCTCAGCAAGTTTGAAGATGACACCAAATTGGAAGCTGAAAGATGCTGAAAGAAAGGGCCACCAAGCAGAGAGATTGTGACAGGCTGAAAGGTTGGGCCAACAAGAACAGCATGAGGTTTAACAATGGTAAATGTTAAATCCTGCACCTGGGACAGAGTAGTCCCATGTAGCAGTTTTGGGAAAGCGGGGTGTTTGACTGACTGGGGTGCAACCTGGAGGGTCCTGGTGGATGGGAACCTGCATGTGTGCCAGCAGTGTGCCCTCACCTATGAAGGGAAACCTTGTGCTGCATCAACAAGAGTACAGCCAGCAGTCAAGGGTGTGATTATTCCACTCCAATTAGCACCTGGCTGGCTGGGATACTGTGTCCAGGTTTTGTCTCCCTGGTTCAAGACAAACACTGAAACATTGGAAGTGGTGGAATCTCCCTTGCTGGAAATAGTTAACGCTTGGTTTGATGGGATTCTGGATAACCCAGCCTAAGGCACTGATTTCAACAGGTGGTTTGACTGTTAAATCTCCAGAGGTCCCTGCCAACCTGGATGTTTTTATGACTGAACAGCCCCAACAGACACAAACTGGGATGTGCACAAAGCTAGCTTTGAAGGACCTAACTGAAGCATTGAAAATACTATAGCCTCCAGGTCTGGAAAACTGGAATAAATTAGACCAGAGGGAGCATCATATCAACACAGACTTACCACCAACTACCTATTTAAAGCTAGGTTCGATATTTCTGCATTATGAACATACCTCAGATTCACATGGAAACATGCACATCTTCTTTTGACAATGCAATACTGAACAATTGAATGAATTCTACCCTTCTGCCCCCAAAAAAACCATGCTCAGGATGCTTCTGAATCTGGAAAAAAATCTTCAGGGAAAAATACTTCAAAAAAGCATAATAAAATATAATGTTGGATCCCCTTAAAAGATTAATTGACTTCTTTCTAACCTAGAAGAGCTCTCTGACACACAGCTGAAATTAAGTTAATGTGAGGATAATCTTAGGGGTAGGAAGAGAATGATCACCAAATGAGCTCAGATGTCCATTAACTTCTCTAGGGGAACATGAATCTGAAAATAAAGTAGAGATAGTTCATGGTACAGAATTCATTATTTTATTGTCAGCTCACTAAACAGAATGAAATCTTCCTTCCTAAATAAAATTAAGTGGAAACAGGTTTCAGCCAAAGTAAGATAGACATAAAGGAAAATCTGCAGTGGACACTTAATAGGCATTGCTTTATCTGCACTTTTGTGTTAATGATACTTTACAGCAAATGGTGAGATCTCTCACTGTGAGAGCTGTGGAAGTCATTGAATCACTTCCAGTAATGATCCTGATTTGATGATGCACAGAGAAAAGAAAGCTAGCAATGGGAATCTCTCCTCAGCGAGTTGATGCTTCTTATTTCCAATTCAGTAGCATAATTAAACACATTAACTATGTGCTTTATTCTCCTAATCTCATTGAATCCTTAACACCACTGAAATCAACAGGAAAACTATTTTTGGGATATCTACAAACTAGCTAACTTCAGAATAAGATACAGTGGGGCTAATGAAGTCTGAGGTCACTTGGCCTGTTCAGTCTGGAGAAGAGGAGGCTGAGGGGGGACCTCATTGCGGTCTACAACTTCCTCGCGAGGGGGAGTGGAGGGACAGGTGACCTATTCTCCATAATCACCACTGATAGGACCCGCGGGAATGGTGTTAAGCTGAGGCAGGGGAGGTTTAGGCTGGACATCAGGAAGAGGTTCTTCACCGAGAGGGTGGTTCCACACTGGAACAGGCTCCCCAGTGAAGCAGTCACTGCACCAAGCCTGTCTGAATTTAGAAGTGATTGGACTGTGCACTTAGTCACATGGTCTAAAATTTTGGGTAGACCTTTGCAGTGCCAGGAGTTGGACTTGATGATCCTTATGGGTCCCTTCCAACTCGGGATATTCTATGATTCTATGATTAAGTCTGCTGTTATGTCCAGTCTAACTGGACAACTCCTCTGTTGAGGATCAGAGGTCATATCTGCACAGGCAACACAAACTGCTGTACCAACTTATATTGATGCTATTTGGGCCTTCTTTCCACCATGTTCCACTGACTCGAGATGGAAGATGGATTTTACCTTTTTTTTTTTTTTTTTGTATGCCTATCTAGTAGGGCTCTTAATATCGTAAAGGAATGTCCTTCAGCAAGCAAAAATCTATACAGTACTTCTAGCAAATAAACTCGATGAAATGAAAAGAAGAAAGGCAGGGAAGCTAATTGATAATTCAGTGACTTTAATTCTTCTCACAGAGAGGTCTAAAGAACAACCAAGGGCAGGAGCCCAGTGGCATGGTGCTCTGTGCAGCATCAGAGGGCAGTCCATGCTCTGCAGCGCTCTGAAACCAAATAAACAGATTTAAGAAGGAACTGTGTGACATGATTTAGGTGTTCCTGTTCCAGCAGGCAGATTGGACTAGATGATCTTTCAAGGTCTCTTCCAATCCCTAATATTCTGTGATTCTGTGATTCTGTTAACTGTCATCATGGTAAAACAGCATTATGGCCACAAGCAGCATGGCCCAAGATTTTCTGGGGAGTCCTGTGTCAATGAAATAGGGAAAGAGGCTAAAAGGCAAGCTGACAGTGGGCTGAAGGGCAGATGTGGGTACTGCTCCACAGTCCAGACACACAGCCTTTACGCTAGTTGTTTCTACAGCTGCTCCTGGCTGGTCTCTCTAGCTGCATCCTTAATAATTTCAGCAGTACTTCAAATAGGCAGAAGTCTTCAAAAATGACTCAGTAATGTGCTTACTCCTAACACAATTAGCTTCACATTTCAGCAGATACACTGAAGATCTTTATCTAACACAAATGCTTGTCATTAGTTCAGCACAGAAACCTCCAGATTTAGCAGTAAAATGAGCCATTTCAGCCCAAACAATTTGATGTAATAGAGCAGTTGCATGCTTACAGTGCTTCATTTCATTATGCATTCTTTAGTTTTGCTGGTCAGGAAAGGCTCTTGCAAATCAGTATACTTTTTGAATGCAATGCAGAACATTTCTCTTACAGTAAATTCCTCATTTCTGAAAGAGATATCAGGAACCCTGAATTCCAGGCTTCTGTCTTACCCAGCTGTAGTATTTCATTGTGCCTATGGTGATGTAGGGAAGTATCTTCAGCATCAAAGTAGCAGTACTGGCAATAAGCTTTGCTTTCTGTACTTTTCCTATGCAGACAGTCTAGGCTAATATAGGGAGGTGTATTCCTCTGCCAACATGAAAAACACATTTTAGCATACTAAATTTCATAAATATTTGGATGTATATATGCAGCAGGAAAGTGATCACTACTAAAATGATTTTTTTCCCTGCATTTGGTTATACGTCTGCGGTCAGAAATCAAATGAAATAGAAGATCTGAGAAAAAAGATAGCATTAGCAATTTCAGTAAACATTTTGAGGATGAATAGCAATAGACTTGTGCTTTACATTTAAAAAAAAATATTCCTTCTTACAACATGCTACCTGCCTCATTAGGCAGTTAGTGAGAGGCTAGCACATAGTTCAAACAAATTTTAGGATGAGCACTGCCTTTTCAGGTGAAGGGAATGTCTTTTTCTTCTCAGAAAAGTACATATGCACATACGATTTGCACGGTAGTGCATATATGATTTCATTCTCTGCAGTTTAATGTCATCCTTATGGCAGGAGTAATGCATCTCCTTGTCAATCAGCTCCTTCCTCCATTTTTTTTTTTCATCCTGGTGAGAACAAGCTCTGATAACAAGTGATTAGCTGTGCTGGATTCCTGATGAAAGGCATATCTCCAGAAAAAACTACTGGCAAGCCAGAGATGTGAACTAGTAAAATCCTGCAGTACAAGATAATATTAAAGCTGGTGACAGACGGCTGGAAATGTGTTGTTAAAAATAAAGAAGATACCTTCTCAAAAGGTCCCTTTAGACTGAAGTCTGCACAGATAGCTTTTGTATGTGGTTCTGATGGCTCATACCTTCCTCAGTAACAAACACTGAGGCCAAAACAGCATGCCAACAGAAAGCATAAGCATGTAAGGAGAAAATAAGGCAAATTATTAGCGTTAGTACAGTTGTTTTCTAGATTCAAGATCCACACACCTCCTCACCCTATTAAAGAAGGAGTGCAACAGATTTTTATGTGGATTTAGGGTTTTGTTTGTTTGTTTGTTTGTTTGCAGTACTCCTCTACTGAAAGATTTGGGTTAGGGAAAGATCTGAATAGAAATCTGAGGCAGTTTCATTGATATACTATTCTTCAACAAGGAATGAGGTGAATCTTGTTGCTTGTAAAGAAGGTAAAGGTAGTGATACAGACGGAGGGGGAAACAGCCTTTATCCACATCACTCTGGCTCAGGTATTTTAAAGTGAATTTCTTTTGAGTAACAATGCCCAGGGATAGTAAATTGCAAAACGTTTTGTTTTGTTTTGTTTCTAAGTTAGAAAAGGGAACTAGGAGGAGGCCTCCAGATATATTTGCACTTTTCAGAGGAGCTTGAATTTATATCTCTGCTGTGCAAAGATGTGTGAAATGAGGAATTACAAGTCACATTTTCCTCCCTATACATTTTGCAAAATGTTCTTTCAGATGTGTCACAGGCAGTATTTCTCTCTTGTAGGATGCTTTACACCACCTGGGTGACAGCTGTAAATCACAACCACTTCAGAACCCAGATAGAGACATTTTAAGAAACCTATTACCCATAAAATGTTTCTGGCTGATACTGATACCGAACATTTCTCCTTTCATAGATAATTATTATCTTTCTATGCAGGTGCTTGAAATAGTAAGGCCCTTTAGAAATATGAGTCAAAAATATGATTTTGTTAGTAGCAACTAAAAGTTACTCACTCTAACTACATACTAACTTTCAGCTATTCATATTAACAGCTGATCTTTTGCTTACTGATAAATTGCAATTAACCTGTCACAATTACAACTTCATGACTGATTTAAACAGTCTTACAAACTAGGATCTGGTCCATAGCTGGCACTGGGAGGGGATCTGAGGTTTGGGCTTCGAGTAACGAAAACAGAATGTAGCAGAAGATGCTCTCCCTGTGTCTCATCCTTTTTCCTAGGAAGCAGACACTGCCCTTGCTTGAGGACACTGCTCTGACTCCATCCTAAGAAAAGGTGTGAGGAGTAGTACCATGCTTGGTGTTTGTCAGTCCACAGGTACATCTGTCAAAACCAACTCTTCAACAGTCAAACATACATGACAATGTGGGATTTTCCCCAGTTCATGAGAGAAGGTAGATTAAAATCAGATCAGCTATCAAGAAAATGAACCTTGTTTTATCTGACCAACTCCCTGATCTCTCTACTGTCTTCATCTTGTAGTTGCCTGATTTATATTCAGACATAAATCAAAGGGAAAATTGAAAAAGCAGGGCTTTGATCTGCTGTCCCACCAGACTCCATCAGAGGTGCCATCAGGAAAAGTGGAACTGGGCTGTACTTAAATTATATGTTAGAAACGACAGTCAGGCTCATGGCTTGTTACAGGACTAGTAAACTGCTACAGGACTATGCCTCAGTTGATATAAGCAGGTTTATATTTATTAATGTAACAGAAGGTGAAGTGCTGGCTTTGAATATATACAGAGACAAAGAAGGCTAGTAACCAAGTATTGAAGACCTGTTTCTTCCATGAATGCAAGGGAGCTCTGCCAGTGTAAAAGAAAACATTATAATTTGCTATTTCTAAAAAGCTTTCTGGCTAGCAGAAGTCTGATCAACTGTCCAGCAAAGTTGATTTATACCAGCATTTTGGGTAATATTTTGAAACTTACTTTTAGCTAGCATTGGTGTAGAGACCCCTTTGAGGGCCTGATTTTCTACTATCAGCATCAGCTGAGTGTTTTCAAGAATGTCACTCTAGCTTTACCCTCGAGTAACTAAAAGGGTCAGGTTAACCACAGTGACTTTTAGGTGTTCAGGTGATCTTATTTTCTGCTTTTTGCCACCTACATAAGTGAAGGAAAGAAGCAGTTTTCCAAAAGACCAAACCACCACACCTGCATGCTTCCTACCACCCTGTATGGTCCACTTCTGAATTAGCACTTCAAATCCTTGAGTTCTGGCACAACAAATGCAGAAAATCAAAACACCTGCGTTGCCACGGTTATTCCATGTACATCTCCAAGTTCAGAACAGCTGAAAAAATCATTGACAGCATGTATTATGTCTGAGCATAAAAGGCATGGTTCTCATTTCTCAAGGACCTTTCAGGCAATTCAGAGTAAAGGAGCCTCGATGCTACTCCGATCTCAGAACAAGTAGTCCTTGAAATCTAGGACAGGTTCTCAACTATTATTAAGCAGCCTTGACCCATAAAACTGTTGCTATAATGCAAATTTAAAGTAGGTGAAGGTCTCATACAGGTGATACAATGGGGCTATGCAAACCTGCTGTCATTCTTCTTTAAGATTTTGGGTTATTGCTCAATCCCTCAGAAATTACTCAAGACTTAAAAAATATGTACATTTCCAGCACCTGTGTTTAAATTCAGCTGATCTGTCACCAGCTTAGTATATTACTGGTGAAAATCTAAACATAGCAGTCTGAAATCTATTCTCTGAATCACAGTTAGAGAAGCATATTCCAGAGACACTATTGCTAAATCTTGGACAAAATTACATCAAATTTAGCAAGGAAAATGAATTGCAATTATGTGAATTAAGGTTTTTATATCTATCTAGAACTTGACACTAACTTCAGCTCAGAGACAAACAAAGATAATAAGGATGTCTGTCCCAGAGCAAACTGGTATTTCATATTTATTTTCAGTTTGATTTAGGAAAAGAACTGAAAATTTGTTGCAGAATGCAAACATATGGAAAGAACTCAACATAGAAATTCCCATTTGTGATGACTGCTTAGGAAACCAACACGGTTATGTATCAACAATAATATATAACTGTATAAACATATTGTATGCATTAACTTACTGTATGTGTCAACAATATTATATAACATCCAAAAAGAATCATTAAGATGCTACCTACAGATTTTTAAGATATTGTTGCTTTCTTACCACTATTAATTGGCCTATATTTTTTTCTAGAACAAGATCTACAAGAACCCAAGACAACATGACTAACTTGAGGAAGCAGAGGACTTGATTTAAGGATATCTGGCATTGCCACAGAGGCTTCAGCTTTTCAGCTGTAGCATGGGGAGAATGATACGTATGCCTTTTAACAGAGCTTTGAGATCAACTGAAGAAAGGTACTAGGTAAGAGCTAAGTATTATTGTTATTATCACTTTTTAATATTAACTCAATACCTCTTCTACTGTTAGCCACTGTTAGAATTGCAAAATGCAAAAATATGGTCTCCAACACACAGCAGCCTGTTGTGAAGTACCACAGAACAGTATGTCCGTTGTGTTTTTTAACAAAATGTGAAGCAATAGGATGTAGTCAGTTAAAATGTTCTTATGTAAGACTATATCTAAATGTTGAATGTTAATACCCTTGCTTTCAGAAGTATTGTACTCAAATATACCTGTGTTCTGGCAGAAATGAGTAAAGCCTGCAGGAGGGCAAAATTGTCCTTGCACAGACTCAGAGATTCAGTCCTGCAGTAAGTCATCTATTACTACATGCACCACACTATAACCACCACTCCCAATGAGTCCTCAATGCTGATACAGCTAATATTTATTTACTAAAATCTCCTAGTTTCATTTTGCCAGCACTGTACAGGTATTGCAATGTCACTGAGTCCCAAGAGATCCAGATGCCAAATTACAGTCTTGGCAGAAAGCAGGGTGGAGACAAGGTGCTGGGCTATAGCATGCACTTTGTTTCACCGCTTTCACTTTGATGTCTAGACTTTAACCATATCCACAGATATGGTTAATCCACACTTTGTCAGGTGCAATATAGATCATATTTTGCTCCTGTACTTCCGGATTATCAAAACATTATTTCAAACAATCCCTTCTACCCTGGGCAATAACTTTCCAAACAAGCATCTCTGTGGTCTGTGAGGCTTACGTATGTGTGTAGACTTGATTATTTTGGGCAGTAGAATATAGCTGCTCAGAAATGGGAAGCTTTGAAGACTTCCAAAGTCTAAGAAATTGCTGTAAATTAAGAGATCTTCTGTTAAATTCTCTAAAGAGCTGTTCTGATATGATATCAGATGAGTGGTAGGGAATAGTAACATGCAAGCCAAGGAAGCATTTCTTCTCCTCATGAATTCTTCACTGGGAATGCAACCAAAATCTTCCTGAGGTTGTGTGCTTACGGGTAGCCCTGCCCTCACATAGCTGAAGGCCCACGGTTGTTGCTTTGTCATGGGTTCAAAGAAAGAAGCAAGGCAATGGCACTTCACAAACAGTGGGTGTTTTCCTTTTTGTTCTTAGAGCTTACATGAAGAGTCAAGTAAATAACACTTGAAGAGTGGAGACAAACTCTAATGTGTATGTATACACAGAATGAACAAAAGACTTGGTTTGCAATGCTTTTAAAATGGGTTTGCGACTTCAAAAAAAGTATCAATTTTTCTAGTTGTTTCATTATGAACTCCTTTCAAAGCTGTTCTGCACAACTGTTTTCATCATTTGTGTTTGTAATTTCCTAGTACAGGAAGACATTGCTTCAACCTTTTTTGTAATGCTATCCTGTAGCTCTACGCTGCCTCCTAAAAGTAGGAGTTAATTCTTTTGGTTTTCATGCATCTTTGAGCATGTGTTTGGTATCATCCAATACCTATAAAGACCAGAAGGGTACATTTGTTCTTTTCAGTATGATACAGCTTGAATAGTAAATCATTAGGAAGGTTCCACAGTTTCCATTTTTGTGTGAAAACAGTGAAAATACCAAACAAAAGAGGACTCGACATATTTTTTCCATCCCATTCATTCTTCAAGAGACTAAAAGGTAGTTTTATAATACTGATCTGATGACACAGTTACAGAACATAAGTAAATGAGTTAAAGAATGAGAATGAGTTAGAGGAATCACTAAATGTTGTTTGAAAAAAAATCAATATCTAAATACAGAGTAAATACACATTTCATATTTAAATATGTTATGTTTTACTTTAAGCAGACATTTATACTTCAAAATTCAGGTGTGTGCAGTAATTTTGAAATCAAGAGAATACTGCAATTATTCTAGTGGCATTGCATACATGATCATAACACAGCATGGAATGAGAGCAAATCAAAAAGCTATTACAATGCTCAACAGAAAGCAGCTCTGAGACTAAATGATGATGTTTGTGAAACAAATGCACATTTTAAACAGGCTTTTGTTAAATAATATTTGTATTTTGCACTGCTACCAACGTAGTTTACTTTGATGCAGAGATGTCAGTTTTGACAAACATTCTTTTTTCCATTTTATTAAGTCTGTCAAAAATAGAAATCTTTCATTTGGATTGAATTTTTTCCCCCTGCAAATTCAAATGAAACTTCTCAGTTGGCTGCATGCAGGCTGCAAATGCTTCTTATGCAGAACCCAACTGTCATAACACATGAAAATCTGTGTGAAGCTTGCCAGTCCCTCAGCAGATATACGGGGGGATAACTTTTGCAGACACTTGTTATACAGACAGTAGAGCTCACTGTTTGGCAGAGATTGTAGGAGTGTCATCATTTTTGACAAATGTGATTAATTTATTTATTTTTGGATACGCTGATATAATGTTGATGTAACCTAATGGTGACTGATGAACCTGCTTGGGAAAACATTGAGCAGTGAAGAGGACAAGTCAGTGACAGACTGATTTGGATTAATAAGTCAGGAGCATTTTAGTACTGTGAAATGCAAAGTTGTTCATATAAGAACAAAAGAATAGGAGCACGATGTTGATGGCATGGAGGAGTTCAGGGAGGAGCCACAAGTATGACTGAGACAAAGAGAAGATAACTATCTGTTACCTCTACTTTTCTCTAAGTATCTATCAAAAAAAATCTAAACATGGAAAAACTACTAAATATTGAGAAAAACAAAAAGCAAAATTTGACAAAGGTTTTTGAATCCAAAGGTAAAAGTATAAGCATGTATGATATCTGGAAGTTGAACTGGTACAAATTCTGTCTAGAAATATAGTTTTCCCATAATTTTTTTTAAACAGTAGGATAATTAACAGGATAAAAGAGAAATGAGAAATGAGTTCCCAAAGGTCGGAAAAAATATGCTTTTACTGGGAAAATTTTGACAGACTGAGTCATATTTGTAAATGACTTACTCTGTGTGACCAGGGTAGTCCAGGGAAGTTCTGCGGACTGTGCTGTGCAGAAAGTAACCAGAAATGAAAGTAATGGCATTATCTGCACTGAAAACTGATGAATCTTGAATACACATGAATCTTTCTGCTGATCATATTTCTGAAAGTACCCAGCATCTGGCCTCCTGGCAGTCCATCTCCTTTGTCAAACTAAAATGTAGCTATTTTGGCAATGTCTCTGAGCCCTTGGCACCAGCAAGGTGCTATGACATTCAAATAAAGTGGTTGCCCCTCATGACTAGTCAAAGCACAAGTCCAGCAGAAATTAACCAAGAGACTTAATGCACAGGAAGACCAAACCTTGCTCCAAAACTTGAGCAATATCACTGAACTGGCTGTGGCTAGAGGGGGAGGGGATAGGAAGGCACTGACATTTTGAGGAGAAAACCCCAAGCAGCGCTACGGGCTGGGAGATGAGTGGTTGGAAAGCTGCCTGGCAGAGAAGGACCTGGGAGTATTGGTTGACAGTCAGCTGAATATGAGCCAGCAGTGTGCTCAGGTGGCCAAGAAGGCCAACAGCATCCTGGCTTGTATCAGAAACAGTGTGGCCAGCAAGACTAGGGAGGTGATTGTCCCCCTGTACTCAGCTCTGGTGAGGCCGCACCTCGAGTACTGTATTCAGTTTTGGGCCCCTCACTACAAGGACATCGAGATGCTCGAGCGAGTCCAGAGAAGGGCAACGAAGCTGGTGAGGGGTCTGGAGAACAAGTCTTACGAGGAGCGGCTGAGGGAGCTGGGATTGTTTAGCCTGGAGAAGAGGAGTCTTAGGGGCAACCTCATCACTCTCTGCAGGTACCTTAGAGGAGGCTGTAGCGAGGTGGGGGTTGGCCTATTCTCCCATGTGCCCGGTGACAGGACGAGGGGGAATGGGCTGAAGTTGTGCCAGGGGAGGTTTAGGTTGGATATTAGGAAGAACTTCTTTACCGAAAGGGTTGTTAGGCATTGGAATGGTTTGCCCACGGAAGTGGTTGAGTCACCATCCCTGGAGGTATTTTAAAGCCATTTAGATGTAGAGCCTAATGATATAGTTTAGTGGAGGACTTGTTAGTGTTAGGTCATAGTTTGGACTGGGTGATCTTAGAGGTCTCTTCCAACCTAAATGATTCTGTGATCCTGTGAAATTCTGGCCAAAGAACTTGTTGGTTGTAATGCAGGTCAGTGGGCTGTAGCTACGTGAGTGTCAGCACAATAGGAAGCCTTATCTTACCAGAAAGCAGCGTCTCCTCTGTGAAACATCCTGTGTCATCCAGAGTGTCAAACATTCTGTATCATCACACAGTGACATTTCAGTTGGATGTCTGTAGTAGTGGGGAGCTGATAAGCTTCTTTCCTATATAATATCTGTTGGTAAATTTTTTTCTGAAGATTAAAGAAAATGAGATCTCCTGCAGAATCTTACAACAAAGGGACTTAGAGATGACTGCAGAATTCTGCAGAAGCCTGCATTTCAGTGTCTAGGTTGATTTTTTGTAGACACAGACAGGTTTCTTGCTGTCCACCTAATAGAACTACATGAGGATAATATCAGTTATCTGACTTTTGCTTATCTTTTCCTTCCTGTCTCAGATCAAGTTTCATTGCTGGACTCTGAACAGTGACCACGAGAGGTCTTTCCTCTACAAGCACATCATTGCTGTGTGGCTGCTAACATGTACCTGCATTTGCAGCTTTTTGCTTTTAGGGCTGTGACACTTTTAAAACTTTAAATATGTATTTTAAATTAAAACAGTGTGATAATGCCACTTTTTAGGGACATCTTTTCAAATTAAAGTTTAACAACTTGAGAAAACGATGAGAAGCTACTGCTAATGACTTCTGGCTTTCATGGTGTGAGGCTGAAACAAACACATCTAAGAAACGAGAACAAAACTGGAAGGAACTTCTATGGTTTCTGATGCAAGAACTGCAATGTGCCAATAAGCAGCACCTTTAAGAAGAAGCTCTTCCGTTGTATGCCATTGTACTTCTCACAATGCACTGGACTTAGTTATCCATGAAATTCAGAATGACTTTTTCAAACAGAAAAGGTCAGTATATACCAACAAACACCACATACTATTTAAGGTATGGCAGTTCTGTTTACGTTGAATGCGATAAAATATCTGAAGTCTTACTTGCATTAGGATAAACAGAGAATAACTGATTTTTCAAAGTGTAAAGAGATCTTGATTTCTGTAGTGTCAAGTGCCTAGAAATACTGCTAAGAAACAATAAAAATATCTTAGACACATCACAGATATTAACCCCTCACTGTGAGCAAAACCAGTTTATAAAAACGTTACGGGTATTTCCTCTTTTCCACAAGAGAGAAAAATGCTAAATAACATTTTTCCCTCCCAACTTATTTATGAAAACAAGGTGAAAAAGCAGTCATACAAAGAGATACAAATACTACTTTGTGAAGTTAATATCATTGTCATTTTAGAAGAAAAGTTTTCAAAAACTCACCCAGGAAGAAAACCTTCTTGTATTGCAGGATTCACAGGTGAAATGGAAGACATACCAGAGTTAGTTTTAAATTAGATTTTTCAGGTTGCATTAGCAGTATAACCAGGACAGTACAGAGCCCAGCATTGTTCATTTTTTCCAGCTTTCTTTCTGTGACTGTAGTGTGGACATCCTCTTGATACCTTCATAGATGCAAACATGCTTCAGTATGACACCCCACCTGAACTTTTCTTCCCCCTCATACTCTCATAATACTTAAAGATCCTAACAGAAAATACATTTAGAATAATCAAAATTGTATTTAATCTCTCTTGGCAGAAGCATTATATTAAAAATGTATAGCATACGTATTAAACTTTCTGCTAACTTTCAGTTAGCCTCCATCAGTTCCAGACAGGAAAGCTTATTTGCACTAACCCAAGATGGCCTTTTCTAACATTTTCTAATATCCTATTTTGTAACACCCTGTGACCACATATTAGAATGAAATGGCCCTGAGCAGCAGGACAGCACTGCATGTGCTGCTCAGGCTAGCAGGATCTGAGCAGAATCTCCACTGAGCCTCAGTATCCATGCTATTTAATCCATTACTCAGATGTACTGTCCATGGAGAAGGAATTGACTGAAATGTGTGCAAAACCCAGCACACTGTAGCAAGCAAAATTTGTAGCTTTGATAGAACAGCATATGGTTATCTTCTGGCTCTGGGAAGGGCAGATTAGTGCTTCAGATAAACAAATTGATGAATGAGTAGCAGAATTCAAAGAATATCTCTGATGTTTGCTGAAGAACAATGGAAATGATCATAAGAGAGGTAAACTGAGAACACAGCTCAAAAGCAAAATCATGATTTCTCTAAGAATCTTTTCTTTTCACCTACTACTAATTCATGCTTAAGGGTATGGTAACATCTCAAGTACTCCAGCTGTTCCTCCTCCCAGCCTTCTCAGCTTGTTTTCTCTAGACTGGAAGATGTTTGAATAACCATTACAGCTTGTTCCATGTGTAAGAATCCAGGTTTACTCCTTGAGTAAGAGCCAGATGGAAAGCTCTGCTGGCATTTCAGATAGGCTCTGTACACTCCTACTCTTACCCAGTCTTTATGTATTCTTTCATTTTTAGAATATGTACAAGGAAGATTTCAGGAATATGACTGAAGAAAATATGGCTAGCAATGGCTCCTCCTCTTCCTTCATCCACACGAACTCCATGAGTGCCATCCTGATTACTGTCTACTCAGTTGCCTTTGCTGGAGGTGGGATAGGGTCCATTGCAATGTCATTTGTGCTGGTCAAGATGAACACTCTGTCCGTGACCACCACAGCCATCATTAACCTGGTTGTGGTGCACTGTCTCCTTCTCCTCACAGTGCCCTTCCGCCTGCACTACTATGTCAACAAGGAATGGGTCTTCCAGATGCCATTCTGCAAAATGGTGAGTGCTATGGTGCACCTCCACATGTACCTGACCTTCCTATTCTACGTGATTACGCTGGTGATCCGGTGGCTGATCTTCTTTCAATGGAAGGATAAGGTAGAGTTCTATAGGAAGCTGCATGCCATTGCCGCAAGCATTGCCGTGTGGATCTTCGTCATTGTCTTTGTGGTGCCACTCTTCTGCATTGAGTACGGACGCTCAGGGACATACGATAATAAAACATGCTTTAAGTTCCACAAAGAGCTGCAGCAGGACAGTGTGAAAATCCTGAACTACTTAATAATTGTGGCCGTCGCCTGTATTACTTGTGTTCTCTTGAGCTTGCAGATTTTCATTCTGATAAAAGTGTCAAGAAAACTCTCCACCTCCCTCTGGTCACACCAAGAGTTCTGGGCCCAGGTGAAAAACTTGATTTTCATCTGTGTCATCATAATTTGCTTCCTTCCCTATCACCTCTTTAGGGCCTACTACATACAGCACGTGAATGACTATGAACAGTTAGAAAGCTACAATGAAGTTTTTTTGAGTCTGACTGCACTCAGCTGCCTGGATCTGCTGTCATTTGTGCTGAGTGGAAGCCGCCTCCTGAAGCAAAATGTGGCTGTGCTTCGAAGCAGGTTGCCTTGCTGCTAGCACCAACCACCTGCGGTACGTGGACTGGTGGAGCATGGTGCTAGACAGATGGAGCAGATGGACAGATGGACAGATGGACAGATGGAGCAAACCCACTTCCCAGCAAGTCATGGTGGACCCTGGAAACAACATAACACACTCATGCAGGGCTCTGCTCATCCCAAAAATAATAATAAATTTATTGGATCACCCCAAAATAATGGGGTGATCCACCACCCACATCTCAGCTCACAAACTGGAGGGCTGCCTCTGGGATTTCCTCACAGCGATACCTAGCGAGTTGTGGATACACCTTGAGGAGTGGGGAGAAATGGCATGAGCCCATGGCTCACAGATTTTACTTCTTTTAGATCAAGCTTTGTGAAATCTGAGGCACTAGAATGAGACTTAGGAGAACTTGCAAAGTATGTAGAAACACACACACACAAAAAAAGAAGTTTTTTAATGGAATAAGGGACTGCATATTTAAAATCAAAGATCTATATTGTTTTCCACATACATTTCTTATTTATTGCCTGCAAGCATAAAATATCAGTGAAACTATTATTCCACTTGAATACGTCTGTTTCTTCACTGTAAAGACAAGCATAACTTTCTAAATGAACGATTCAATCAACTCTTTAAAAACAATCTATTTTTTTCTCTAAAAGACTTTCTCAGAATCACCTTTTGGAGATGGTATCATTACAGCAGAAAAGAGCTTTGTTCTTTTTACCACATTGTGAAAATGTCTCCACCAACAAAAATTATATATCCTCACTGAATATTGTAAGCTCAGACCAAAAGACTGCATTTTTACTTACAGATTTATTCAATTTCAAACAACAATAGCTAACGGTGAGGATTATTTTATTTAGATCATTCAGATAATAGTTGTCTTTTCATAAAAAGTCAAATATTTTAGGTCTCCAAGGTAACAATGCTTTTTTTAATCCTATGTTGATTTTGTGTAATTCTGAAGTTTGTAATTACTCTCAGTACCTTTATCTTGAAATCAATGCTTTAAATTTAGTACCCTGAACTAGGAGAAGAAATTAAAATGTTACTGCTTGGATTGGAGGGATGGAAAAGCTAACAAACCTGGTTTAGCTAAAGAGCTTACTATACCTCAATGGGGCATTGTGAGGTGCTAGCTGTGAAGCAGAGTTGAACTGTATTTGAAAAGAGGAAAAAGTCAGCAAAATAACTTTGTGAAAGACATTCGGGCTTTCATAGCTCTGCCGTTTTAAACCCATACCAAAAAATTAGTACAAATCTCTGACTGCTATAACCCAAGACAGCAATGGCTAATTTATCTTTCTTATTGCCATCTGCATAAGGTCACATTTCTCATTTAGAGTCAGTGGAATAATATCTTAATCTTCTGACAAATTAGAGGTTATCAACTAATTAAATTCCAGTGGAAGTCTCTTCTCATGATGCTGTTGAAATCCACCTTTTCATACTTCCGAATCTTTCCATTTCTTTCTACTTCAACATCTCTTGCTCATCAGACAGCAATCAAATAATGATTGGTAGATCTTGCTGTACCTGTATGATCTTACTGCTATGCTCATTGCTTTTGTCCCCAACAAAGAGTGATGTCCAAGATGGTTCCCATCAGGTATCATCAGACAGGATCCCATCTCTTCCATATTCTTTCTTCCTCGTCTTCCTTTCTGCTTCAGGCTCCACTATATATCCCTTAGTAGGTCTGATCATGAGAAAGTATTTTCAGGTCAGAGACTGAGTACTGCTATATAACAACAAAAGTTGGAAACCACTGAAGTTTGTAACACAAGGGATATGTGGGGATACTCACATGGCCCACCCTTGGCAAAGTGCCTGAATCACAACAGCTGATTAACAGAGGGAAATGTGAGAGTTTACAGTGTGTGTGAACTTGAGACAAAACTGTCTGAGAAAGCATTTGCCCCAAAATAATTAAGTTAAAGACAAAGAAGACCACCAGCCAGATTAAACAGTAATTGAGGAACTACAGAGACATTTAAAACATGGAATGAATCAGTTTGAATGTGTAGTTCACTGACTGCCAGTTAATTATGTGTCATTAAAAAAGCAATAAAATTTTGGTTTAAAAGTACATTAAGCACTTTTACCCTGCAGCAGAAGACATGGTTGGGATCAAAGGGTTATAGTAAGTGGGGTTATATCAGGCTGGTGGTCAGTCACTAGAGGGGTTCCCCAGGGCTCCATTTTAGGGCCAGTTCCCTTCAATGCTTATGTAAATGATCTGGATGCAGGACACAGAATGATAGAATCATTTAGGTTGGAAAAGATCTCTGAGACTGTCAAATCCAACTGTTAACCTAGCACTGCCAATTCTAGCACTAAACTATGTCCCTAAACAACACATCTACACATCTTTTGAACAC
The DNA here is from genome assembly GCF_040182565.1 of Anser cygnoides. NCBI lineage: Eukaryota > Metazoa > Chordata > Aves > Anseriformes > Anatidae > Anser > Anser cygnoides. The sequence goes on from NC_089874.1 coordinate 66,802,920, forward strand.
CTCCAGGGATGGTGACTCAATTACTTGCCTGGGGAGCCTGTTCCAATGCTTTACAACCCTTTCAGTGAAGAAAATTTTCCTAATATCCAACCTAAACCTCCATTAGTGCAAATTGAGGCTATTTCCTCTTGTCCTATTGGTTGTTGCTTCCCCTAAGCCTCCTTTTCTCTAGGCTAAATAATTGAATGCATAATAATTAAGGTTATAGATGATACTAAATTACAAAGAGCTGTTGAATCCCTTAAGGGTAGAAAGGTTCTTGCAGAAAGATCTTGACAAACTGGGAAGATGGGCAGTCACCAACCATACGAAGTTTAACAAGAGCAAGTACTGGACTTTGTACCTGGGATGGGGCAGCCCTGCTATACATATAAAATGGGCAATGAGAGGTTGAGAACAGCCCCGTGGAAATGGATTGAGGGGTTCTGGTCAACAGCAAAATGAACGGGAGTCATCAGTGTGCCCTGGCAGACAAAAGGGCCAGCCACCTCACTTCAAGTACTGTGTGCAGGTTTGGGCACTACAATGTGAGAAAGGCATAAAACCATTAGAGAGTGTCCAAAGGAGGCCTACAAAGATAGTAAAGGGTCTAAAGGGCAAAACATATGCGGAGCAGCTGAAGTCACTTGGTCTGTTCGGTCTGGAGAAGAGCAGACTGAGGGGAGGCCTCATGGTGGCCTGCAGCTCCCTCACGAGGGGAGCGGAGGGGCAGGCGCTGAGCTCTGCTCTCTGGGGACAGCGACAGGACCCGAGGGAACGGCATGGGGCTGGGACAGGGGAGGGTCAGGCTGGATGTTAGGGAAAGGTTCTGCACCCAGAGGGTGCTCAGGCACTGGAACAGGCTTCCCAGGGCAGTGGTCATGGTACTGAGCCTGTCAGAGTTCAAGAAGTGTTTGGACAACGCTCTCAGACATAGGGTTTGATTTTTTTGGTCCTGGTCGGAGCCAGGAGTTGTACTTGAGGATCCTTGTGGGTCCCTTCCAACTCAGGAGACTCAGTTATTCTATGATACATTTATGTTTCCTCTTATAGCAATATTGTTGGTGGATGGAAATGTCTTATATGCATTCTGTAGGCACTGCATACCTTTGTAACACTATATTATAAACCATTTTTTGCAATAAAGTTGTTAACACAAAAAATGTCTATTTGCTCAAAAAGTTAAATAAATAAAATTTGGAAAATAAAACACGTGTTTGCAAACAGTACATCTTGACCATTGAGCTTAACTGATCTTGTTCATTAATGCGTTAAAATCACAAGTAGTTTTTGTTAAAATGTACAAGTTTGCAACACCCTGCACTATGGCATCACAAAAAAATACCAGACAGAGTTTTGATTTTTTTTTTCCAAGTAGAAATTGATACTAATAATATTAATGTTTATTCGTGATGCTAATGAGCAGAATTAGGGGGATATAATTCTATGCTTTGAGCTGGTGATACTAGTTGGCATTGAGTCATGATTTCTATTGGACTATCTAGACAAACTTTACATCTGCCACTCATCTCACATTGTGAGTCTGTCAGAGAAAGCCTCCTCCTGCCCAAAAAGAATGAAGTCTTGGTTAACACTGGCAGGAATTGCACTGCCAGTTGGTGACAGAAGTGGTGCTTCCAGCAAGGGTGCTGACAGGGCCTGTGGGGAGGACTGGGTGCTGCTCCCTCCAGCCTTCCCCTGCTTTGCCCCTCACCAGCTTCTTGCTCTCTCCCACCCTCCCGGGCACCCTTCCTGCTCACTCTCCTTGCAAGAGCTGAGGAGGAACTGGAGGTGCTGCTAAGCAATGCCATGGAAGAAGTCTCTGAAAAGCTCCTGAAAATGAAAGCATAGACAAGGCCAGAGCAGCATCTGAAATGTAGCCAAGCAGCTCCTGTGAACAGTGATGGTGGAGGCAGTGGTGGGGAGTTGCAAATATGCAGGAGCCAGTCCAGAGAAGACCACACAAGAAAAAAAAAAAAAAAAAAAAAAAAAAAAAAGCTCTACTACAGAAGAACATAGAGGGCATAGGTCTTGGAAAAGGTGTTGGGGAAGAGAATAGGAAGGCAGAATATAAGTATGTTTCTACCAAACATAGACTGTGCCTCTGGACTTCATCTCATGTTGTTTATTGAATCCTTAATGCTGCCAAAAAGTGGAACTCTCACTGACAGGAACAAACTTGACCTCCATTGCTCCTTAATCCCACTTCTGCATTGCCATTCCATAGGATTGGGATTCTTCTCCTGCATTGCTTTCAGCTACATCTGTTCCCTCTCTAGTTCACCAGTGAGCCATGCAAAATCATGTTGATGCAAGGATAAATACAGCAAGCTTGGTTTTTGCAGCAATGCTGGTTTGGGGTATTTGTTGGAGTTTAGTCCTACTTTTCTCATCCCTCTTACGCTCCAGATTTTTTCTTTCCAGGCAGTTTTCCACAGACCCACATCACCTGACATTTCCATTTCCATTTCCATTTCCATTTCCATTTCCATTTCCATTTCCATTTCCATTTCCATTTCCATTTCCATTTCCCTATGGTTCCAAGGACCAGGACATATTGAACTAGCAGTGCTGCCAGAGAAAGGGGGGATCTCCACAGCTGCAAGAGAAACAGTACTTTGTTTACACTCTCCTTGTAAGTAAACACTACGGATAGAGATTGATTGGTGACAAGGGCTGGTTTCAAAAGCCAAGGAGTCATTAATAGAACACCAGTTTGAGCTCCCAGCCAGAAGCTTCAGGAAATGAAACTAAATTTTCTGTTACTTAGTAAGACAATTTTCCCCACCTGCAAACAGTTGCTTAATAAATAAGATTTTTTGTTGAAAATAAAAATACCTATAAGGATAATACACATAATCCATTCCCTGAAGTATAACTGTATTATATAATATATATATCTATAATGGAAATGGTGCTAGGCTCAGAGATGAGCAGTGTAACATGCAACTAACTGGGGAGCACAGCTCAAATCCACAGGCAACCCCATCTGTAGTGGTATCATGGTAAAGAAAGACCACCTGCCCAGCGCTGAAAAGAGTTAAGACAGATGTTAATGTAGAAATTCAATAGCATGTCTGAATCCTTCATCTGAACTTGGGAAGCAGGACCCTGACTTCTGCCTCTACAAGAGCAGCATACTAAGGGAATGGCACTGATGGAAAAGATCCCACTACGTCTCATCTATTTTAGAGGTCTGCAACAGAGAGAAACACAACAACCTGACAAAGGCTGAGGCAGGGAAAATGTACTAGTGGTGGCACCATGACCACTAACAAAGATGCAGGAGCACATGTTGTAAGAAATGCAGATAGCCCTTGGTCTTCCCAAAGCTTTTCTTCAGAAGAGGAAAAGACTACAGAGATTTCACTAGTCAGGTGCTACAGAAGCATGGGAAAAAATAAGAAAATAAGAAAAGACAGCACAGAGTGTATCAGCATTGCAGGAAAATCCTATGGTGGACAATCTTGAATCATATCCTTGGAGAATGGGAGAGACTGTATGTCTGGGGGCTGTGTACAGAGAAACATGAGTGAGTGTGAACTCCACATGCATGGAGACAGACGCCAACCTATTTTCCCTTCTTCTGTTGCAGTTCCCATCCTTTGCTATAGAAGGAGCAGTTGAATCAGTATCTATTCAGGACTGGAAATGTATCTGTACACTGGAAAAAAGCATTATGAAGTCTAACATAATAAAAAGAGGCCTGCAAGTTAAATTCAGCTTGGAAGAATAAAATTATCCCTGAAGTAAACTGGCCTCCAGAAGTTTAAACCCAAATGGCACGCAATGTATTATGTATATGTATTATGATGATACTGCGGAAGCAACTATTCTGAAAAAAAATAGACTTGAAATTTTTAGTTCCTTCATGAAATGACAATTTCAGCAACTTATTACATTAAATGACTGAAGGTTTAATGCATTTCAGAAAATACTGGCTATTTTATTACACTGTCCAACTCCCTACTTTATTTGACCATCACCTGAAACGCCTAATGGTTTCTAACATTTCATGAAATGACCCTCCATATTGTTTTAGTAGGGAAGGTCAGGTGCTTCAAATGTCAGTCCAGTGGAAGAAAAAAATTAAAAACAGATACAAATTTTACAAAGCAAAAATGACCTCACAATAGTCTCTGTTATAGAAATCTGCATTTGTTCTGTGATTTACTGTGTATTTCTACATAGCATGGGGAAAAAATGAAACAAAACAACTATTTCTATGTCTTTTAAGCTAATAACTTTAAAAAGACAGAGATTAGACATTTTGCATAATACCTGCCTACTATTTTCTGTCATTTCGCAAAATAAAGTCATTTTGAGAAATGACTGAAGATTTTAGTCATTTTGCAGAATGACTGGTTTCATAATATGACTGTAGCATACGTCAGCAATTGGTGCAAGAACAGTTGTACATAAAAGGAGGTACTTGGATCAGATTCCTCTACTTGCTAAGTAATACATTCTGAAGATGTCTCAGGACTTTGAAATTAAACTTAAAGAACTTTATAAGAACCAATAGAAATGCTCAGAGTACATGATCCTGAAGACAGAGTGTTATGTAATTACTGCTGAAATAAAAAAGGCAAAACAAAATCCCAGGTCAAAGTCAAGACATGAATACTATCTGCTTGCAATGTAAATATGGAGAATCCACCCTTTTTTTTTTCTCTTTTTTTTTTTTAAGTGTAAGTGTGTACATTGCTACTTTTTCCTCTTCAGAGATTCAGTTTTATTGCTAATGAAGAGTTTCCTTTTTCCCGCATTTCAGATATGAAATTCTATAATGTGGAGACACTGCGAAACTGATTAAGAGAAGGCAGACAAAAGAGGAATCTCCCACACATTATGTGAGCATCAAGGATACATATGATAACATCAAAAAAGCACATGTGGCGACTGGCCTTGGTGGCCATGATCATGTCGTAAAACACTTGTCATCTAACTATGCAAACATCACCAGAGATGCCGCTGAGCTCTTCAAATCCTGCTGTACAGTCTGCCAGGAAAAAAGAAGGTACCAACTGGCTGAACGGCTTGCTGGCCAGTCCCTTCTGAACAAGGAGCACTTAGCAAGGGGGCAAATTGACAGTATCGATATGCAGTCAATGTCTCTACGCAGCTTGAAGTGGATAATGATGTACCAGGACTGTGTCACCAAATTTTGTGTTCTCTGTCCACTTACATGAAAAAATGCAGCTGAGCTGATCCTACAGTTTCTTGACATCTTTCTCGTTTTTGGAGCACTTATTGTATTAGAGGGTCATGATGGAACTGAATTCGTTACTGAAGTCATGCAAGAACTGAAATATTTGTGGCCTCAGCTCAGCCTGGTGCATGGAAAAACAGGACACTCGAAGTCAAGAGCTGGTAGAGCGTTCAAATGGCAATACTAAGGAAGTGCTCATGGAGTGGATGGCAGACAATAATTCATGAAACTGGTCTATGGGAATTCACTTTATGCGGTTTGCTAAGAATTCTGCTCACCACTCAGGAATAAACCATTCACTGTATTCAGCTCTGTCTGGAGCAAATCCCGGGTTTGGGATCACGTCGACCTCTCTTCCATCTGATATCATCAACTGCCTAAATACTGAGGAGGACCTGGTCTCTGTGCTGACTTGCCGTGCTTCATCACCCGTCCCAAGAGCCCACGCAGCTCCAGAGCACCCCACTGGTATTGAGGCTGTAACAGAGCCTGCGCCCCGGCCTCCATTAGAAGAAATCCATCCACAACCTGTGAAACCTCCACTCGCACAGACCTTACAGACATGTAGCCTTTTGCCAACAGAGTCCATGGCCAGTGCACAACCACTAGCTACCCCAGCCTGCAAAGCCGACCTCTGGTTTCAGCAACAGGGCAAAGGAGCACAGGCAGGCCAGGCTAGCCAGGTGGAACAAGGCAAGTCAGCACCCAGGAAAAGAGCGTGTGGCCAAGCCACCTTACAGCTGGCAACAAGGGAACCAGTGTGACCATCTCCCAGACTGTCCAAAGGACCAGCAAGCAAACCAACTGAAATGTTACAGAGCAGAATAGATGCATCAACATCCCTCCTCACAAATGTATCAATCATGAAAATAAGTGTTAGCTCAGTGAGAAAAAATGTTGTGTTTCTAACTAAAGCTTACATTTTGAGGTTATGTTGCTTTTAAACATTTTATACATGCAAATTAATGTGTTAAGATATTTTTCCAAAATTAACTTAAAAAATGAGAGATGATAACAGTTCACTAACTTACTAGTCTTTTTTTCTGGAGGAGAGGAAGGGGGGGAGGGAAGGAAGCTATTGTTTTCTTTGGTGGAAAAAGGAACAACCTCAGCCTACCAACAGAAAGTCCCTCTTCATCCTTATCAGTGATTACTGTTACAAGATAACAGATAATCATGATATTGTTTATGTCATCCTGCCATAATGAAGGAACCAGAAACTGATACAGTTTGGTTTTGTATTGACTTTATTCTAAATGTATTGTACTACATGAATTTAATTTCATCAGGGAGCAGAATTAATTAGTGTAGCTGTTTCTCATTACTAATGTAACCCATATATATGCACAGTCTTGTTAGCTCTGTTGTATCTCCTCTGTATGCAATCCTGAAATAAATAAAGAGGCAATTTACCACAGCACTGTTCTGATATTCAAGAATATGTTCCATTCAGGGCTGCTGAAAGGATATTGTACCCTTTCATGCATTTTGTTTTGCCTCAACAGTAATCGACCTGCAAAATCAGTCACAAAATAATGAAGAAAAAATAATGACACATGGGGGTAGATTTCTCGTTCTGTCCACCAACAGCAGACTGCAAACACAAGCTGATACATCTTTCATTAAGAAGTATTAATCTTCAGTCAATTAAACAGTTTGAAAGGCTGAACCTTCTTTGGTGCTTTAGGAGAGATGGAGCTCTTTGTAATACAACAATGGGGTGTGGATAATAAACAAGGCTGGAAAATAATACCAGCAAACTTTTCACCCCAATAAATGTGAAGTACACAAAGCAGCAAAACTACAAGAACAGATGAAAAACCTGACAAGTGAAATTAGGCAGTAAGCAGTTCACGGACAAATAAGTAAAGCCAAGCTGTGAGACAAAAATGACTGCAAGAAAAATCGGTTGCTCCTTGGCTAAAATCCCTGAACTGGTCACTAGTGGGCATATTTAACTGTATGAGGGATAAAAAAAGTGGTAAAGGAGGGACATGCAAAAATACAGCATGTGAAATAAATCACCATAACAACATCTTTTACAAAAGCGTGTAGGAGTGTCAAACCACTGCAGTTAGAGGTGAGGTAAAAATGAAATATATATATATGTATATATATATTCATACTGGACTAAAACAGTTTCAGGTCTTTTAATGTGAAGACGTATTTTAGCTATTACAGAAAAACCCCAAACTGATAAAATATTAGCAAGTACAAAATCTGGATGTCAGAATGTGTGTAAGAGCAAATGGTGACTTAGCTTTGCGTTACTAAATGTTCCACATTAATAATTGCTGCAAGTTAGTAATTTTAGCACCATATTTAATACCTTGAAACTTCACAGAACTACAGAGTATGGTCTGATTTTTCGGTGGTCCTGTGCAGAGCCAGCAGTTGGACTCGATGATCTTTGTGGGTCCCTTTCAACTTGGGATAGTCTCTGTATGATTCTATGATTCTAAAGATGTAAATAGGAGTTTGACTCCCGCCTTCTGTTGTACTAAGACTAGTTAAAATTACAGAACCACAAGAAAAGTAGATTGGAAGAGATCTCTTGAGGTCACGTAGTCTTATCCCCTGATGAAGTACAGCTAAACTCAAAGTTAGATAAGGCTGCCCAGGACTGTCTTGTGTTCAGAAAATTTATAAGGATAAAGAAACTAAACACCTCTGAACTACTGGCCCACAGCTGCACTCTCACATTATTATTATTTTTGCTTTTATGTATCATTCAGATTTGGAGTTTTCCTTACTGCAACTCACGACTTGCCTCTTGTTCTTTCGACCTAGTGATCAGGCAGTGATGATGCATGGGATTGTTTCATCCCAGGTGCAGGGCTCTCTAAGATTCCTGCCGGTCCACTTGCTAGTCTGCTGAGGAACAACATTCCTGCCTTTCAGCATGTTTCCAATTCCTCCAGTTTGGTGGTACCCAAAAGCTGTCCTATGTTATGCAGGTCATGGTGAGGATGTTGAAGGTTACCAGACCCAGCACTGAGAAGAATTGCTCATAACTTAATGCCACCTATTCCTGTCTGATCCTGGTCAGTGGTCTGTCAATGCCACATTTGAACCTCACATCTGAGGTCCTTGCTCACCTGATATGCCCCGTCTTCCAATGACTGAAGTAATTTCTCATTACTACACCTCACCCCACTCTGTCTGCTTTCTACTACAAATGGTATAAAGACTTTTTGCTACTTTTTTCCCCCAAAGCTAGATGCTTTGGGGAAAATGTTAAATAAATAGTTCTTCAGGCAACAATAGCCTGTATGGTCCATTCAGATAAAAACTGAAGTCTAGAAAGATTTTGTTCTGGACTAATGTGTACTCCAAAAAGGCTTTCTGAATTAACTTTTTTTCTCTCTCTTTTTTCTTACTTTTTCTTCTTTTCTTTCTTTTTCTTTTTTCTTTTCCTTTTCCCTCTTCCTCTTCCTCTTCCTCTTCCGCTTCCTCTTCCTCTTCCTCTTCCCCTTCCCCCTCCCCTTCCCTCTTCCTCTTCCTCTTCCTCTTCCTCTTCCTCTTCCTCTTCCTCTTCCTCTTCCTCTTCCTCTTCCTCTTCCTCTTCCTCTTCCTCTTCCTCTTCCTCTTCCTCTTCCTTTTCCTTTTCCTTTTCCTTTTCCTTTTCCTTTTCCTTTTCCTTTTCCTTTTCCTTTTCCTTTTCCTTTCTATTTTTTTCTTTTTCTCTGTTTTCTTTTCCTTTCTTTTTCTTTTTTCTTTCTTTCTCTTTGTCTCTTTCTCTCTATTTCCCTCTTTTCTTCTTTTCCTCTTCTCTGCTTTCAAATCTTTCCAAACAAATGCTTTGATTTTGAAAAGCTTAATATTTTGTTAATATTCAAAATATTTCATCTGTTTGCTTCAAAATTCCATTTTTCCTTTTTGTACTGAGTCTGGCTTGGATGGAGCTGATTTTATTCACAGCAGCCCATATATGATGCTGTATTATGGATTAACAAACAAAACAGTGCTGATAACACCAGTGTTTTAGCTCTCATTGCACAGTGCCAAAGCTTTCTCTGTTTTTTGGCCATGCTCCACCAGCAGGTGGAGTGGGGGTAGGCAAGAGTTTGGGAGGAGACACAGCTGGGAAAGCTGACCCAAACTGACCCAAGATATACTTCATACCATGTAATGTGATGTAATGTTCAGCCATAAAACTGGTGGGGGGAGCATCTCCAAAGTAGCTGTTGCTCAGAGGATGGTTGGGCATTGATTGGTCTGCTGATGCTGAGTTTTTGCATCACTTGTTTAACTTTTTCTGTTCTCTTCACTTATTAAACTGTCTATCTTGACCCATGAGGTTTTTTTTCACTTTTGCTTTTCCAATTCTCTCTCCTATCTTGCTGTGGGAAGTGACGGGCTGACTGAATGGGGACTCAGATGCCAGCCATGGTCAACCTACCATACTGCTGAAAGCCACATCTGTAAAGAAGGAGTTAAAATACAGTAAAATTCTTTAAATTGGTGTTTTGGACTACACTAAGTCCAAACTAAGAGCTTTAGATTAGGAATTAAAAATGGATTTTAACACAATCCTACTTTTATTCAAATTGTTAAATTTGAGCATGCAAAGCAAAGAAGTCCTAAAGCTCAGACAGGAAAAACCTGCTATGTATTCATATTTTAATCAGGAAGATTTTAAAGTATCAGGAGGGTCTAACAAGCAACTTTTAAATCAATTATTTTTTCATCTTTTTATAAGTAACAACTGGTTTATACTGGCTAACAAAGGTTTGAAAGTCACACCTAAACTGTGCCTAGTGGAAAAAAAAAAAAAAAGAAAAAGAAAAAAACAGCACCAAGAGAATTAATTGCCTCTTTCACTGGCCCTCTTTGAACTGATTACCTAATGCCTGGATTTATTTCTGAGACTTTACATCGTCTGATGCAAAGGAATGTAACTTTGAATTTTTAGATGAATTAGGCCTCCAGCTTTACAGATAAAAATAATGTTTTTAAATACACTTCTTTCTACTACAGTTATTTCAGCTAATGTGTGTATTGAAAATGTACAAGTGAAGCATATAAATCTGTGTACCTTTGAAACCTGCAGGTAAACTCCATATCTGATTTTCATCTGAACTTTAGATCAAATTATTAATCACATTTAAAACAGCTTTTTCTCTCTCAGATACAAAAAGTAAATTCCCCAGTAGGTCAGGATTTGCTTAGAGGAAAAGTAGGATCTCTTGTAAAGAAAATCTTCCTCATGAGATTATTTCTTATAGCAAGTGAATGGCTGCTGAAGGGATGTTGGAGTAGGTCAATTAATGTGATACTTAGAATCTTAGAATCATAGAACAGAATATCCTGAGTTGGAAGGGACCCATAAGGATCATCGAGTCCAACTCCTGGCTCCACACAGGTCTACCCAAAAATTCAGACCATATGACTAAGAGCACAGCCCAAACACTTCTTAAACTCTGACAGGCTTGGTGTCATGACCACGTCCCTGAGGAGCCGGTTCCAGCATGCGACCACCCTCTCAGTGAAGAATTTTTTCCTGATACCCAGCCTGAATGTCCCCTGCTTGACACCATTCCCTCCGGTCCTATCACTGGTCACTAAAGAGAACAGATCAGTGCCTGCCCCTCCATTCCCCTTCATGAGGAAGCTGTAGACCGTGATGAAGTCCCCCCTCAGCCTCCTCTTTTCCAGGCTGAACAGGCTTAGTGGCCTCAGCCGCTCCTCATACATCTTCTGCTCTAGGCCCTTCACCATCCCCGTAGCCCTCCTCTGGACACTCTCCAACAGTTTCATGTCCTTTTTGTATTGTGGTGCCCAGAACTGCACACAGTACTCGAGGTGAGGCCACACCAGCGCAGAGTAGATCATGGGATGCTGTCGTGACTTAACGCCTCATGCAAGTATGTGTGGCTGCTGTTATCCTGAAAGCAAAGTACTTTGAGAAGTGAACATGGGGAAGTGATAACCCTGGGGAAACAGTCACTTGCCCCATTATTCTTGGAAGGCAGCTACATGATGTCAAGGTCGCTACAATCCAGAAGGCTTTTTAATGAACAGAGGAGAGATCTCCACATGAGAAAGAAATTATAGTCATAGGGCAGAGCTGGCTTGAGCCAGTCCTATGAACCTCTGTGAAATGCAATTGCTTTTTTTCCTCACAGGTATTTAAAATGAGAGCTGATCAAGGACTGCAGGCCCTTTCAATAATTTCATGGTACAAATGACTGCATTTCCTTACAGAAAGGTGTGTGCCCTCCCAGGTCCTGGAGGTCTGTACAAATAGCCAACTGACAACACTGTCACTGTGCAATTGATTAGTTAGGCAGGTTTGCAAGGATGTTAGGAGCCCACTATGATTAAAGAACCACCAACTTCTCCTTTTAATGCTTGCCAGAATGCGTATTTACCTTGTGGATGAACAAGTACTAACACAGAAGCCTTTTCAGACTTGCAGCAATCTAACATGGGTGCTGTCAAATCCTGCCTCCCGCTGTACATGGGTATGAACAAGACAAAGTTCTTGTTTCCTCTCACTTGCTTGAATGAACAGACTTGAATTTAAGACTCTTCCTGGACTCAGGGATGTTTACATACCAACTTTTTGGATAAAAAGCAGCAGGTTTTTAATCTCTGCTCCATTATATTTGCTCAGAGCCTTTCAAGCTGCAAGTAGACAGATAGACTTCTTGGAGCTCAGGAGCACTGGCCAGCCCTCTAGTGGAAAGTGGAGACAGAGCACCAGAAGTAGAGCTGCCTCTAACCCCAAAGGGAAGTAGCTGCAGAATACTAAGTGTCTCTTTCTGCTTTTTGAGGCAGCCCTCTTGTGTCTCTCAGAAGCCAAGGCTGATTACCTACAGTGGGACAGTATGCATGCCCTGGTTTTGGCTGGGATAGAGTTAATTTTCTTCCCAGTAACTGGTACAGTGCTCTTTTCCAGACTTAGGATGAGAACAATGCTGATACCACACTGGTCTTGCAGTTGCTGCAAAGCAGTGCTTGCACAGAGCAAGGAGTTTCAGCTTCAGGAGGAGGCTGGGGTTGCACCAGGAGCTGGGAGGGGACGCAGCCAGGACAGCTGGCACACGCTGACCACAGGGATGTCCCATACTCTATGGTGTCATGCTGAAGAATAAAACTGGGGGGTTGGCTGGAGTGCAGGTGCCACTGCTTGGGGTCTCACTGGGCATCGGTCAGCAGGTGGTGAGCAAATGCATCGTGGCATTGTGCATCACTTGTTCTGTATATTCCTTTATCATTATTATGATTATTATTTTCCCTTCCTTTTCTGTCCTATTAAACTGTCTTTATCTCAGCCTATGAGTTTTACCCTTCTTCTGATTCCATCCCCCATCCCACTGGGGGGGGAGGGAGAGCAAATGGCTGTGTGGTGAATGGAACAGTGGGATTTGGGCTTTGCTCTAGACTCCCTTGTTCCATTTCTCTCTTCAGTTGGCAATTGGTGCCTTAAAATTTTCAAGCATTGAGCTTGTGGCATTTTGTATTAATTTGAGTTTCAGTCATTCAGAAATGATTGGTAGTTGAGTACATGGCCGTATAAAGTAATTTCATGTTGCATGTGCAAAAATAATTTTCTACCACTGTCATTTGTGCTAACAAAGGCTTCCCACATCCTTCACTTCGAGTAACTGCTGCTGGTTGAAAGAAAAGCGATTAAGTTAATCACTTTATTTTAAACATTCCCTTCTATCTCATTCTCTTGTTCTACAGTCTATTTTTGTTACCATGGAAAGATAAGTCCAACAGGACTCTGCTAAATGGTTCATTTGGAACAGATCACATATTTCATTTTCATAGAGTTAGCTTAAAGTATGTTAATTAGCTACATGGCCCGTCTATGCTCGAGGGTAGTAATGTTCTTACAATTACAGTAATTGCTCAAATCCTTGAGCTGATAAAACAAAGAAACAGTGAAAGCTATTGAATCAATCGATGTAGACAGTTTGACGATACTTAGGATCATGATCATTTTAGTCAAACAGGATTTGGATTGGTTGTCTATATTCTCTTTACCACGTGGTGAGAGTATGGGGTATAAACAGACATACGGCATGGCATTATTTTTATTTTGTTCCTGTGAACAGCATGTATAATGGAAGCACATAGCATTCCCAATTAATAAAAAGGCAACAGAAATGACATTGTTTTTTCATTTTTCTAAATGCTGGTTGTGGCTGAATTATTTAGTAATATGTATAATATATATATTTTAATATATAATCTAATATAGTGAGCAAAAAGCCTTTCTGCCTTGCTTTGAGACATGCTCGCAAGTAATGGTTTCTCACATTTTTCTCACATTTCAGCAAATAGCAAACCTGCATAAGCCCTAAATCTTCATACAGTCTGCTGTATTATTTTAATTCATTTCCTCTTAAAGGTTATTTTTTTGCTTTCTGTGAAAGAATAATTTTCTGTAAGGAAACTGTGGTCACTTCTTTTTATTGTCACAGCAATAGAAGTAGCAGAAGTGCTGATGGGGATGTAAGTCAGAGCAGCTGGGGTAATCACTGTTGTCATTTAAGTTGTCTGCAACCTCCTCCTGAGAAGAGGATGAACTGGGTGCTTTAGACCCAAAAGAAACCTGAGGACTAGAAAGAGACCCCAACAGACATGGTATATTCTTGGTGACTTTGACAGTCTTTTATTAAACCACTGAGTTTCTAGATCTGATGATGCCAGTGAGATTTATAATTAGAATATAAAATGACAGCTCTGCCCTGAGAAATGTCTGCTGGAACTATTGGTCTTACCATGGGTGATGGACTGGCCAGACCTAACATTCATTCCTGGTCATTACTGGCACCTCTGAAGAAGTCAACAGAAAGATTTCCAGAGGAAGGCAGAGAGGAGGACTACTTTAAATATATAATCCACATCTCCTTTTAAATCCCTTGAGATTATTCGTCTGCACAATGCTGTGTTTCCTAAACCACCTCCATCATTGAACATCGCAGAACTGTTTTTGTCTCTTTTCACACAAAGTGTGGCCATGCTGTGTATAAGGCACTCTGATGGCGAAGGAGTCTGTTTTTGTAAATATAGAACTTATTCCACTGCACAAATGGTCTCAGCTTTGGAGGTTCCCCTGCTTGTGGATTTGCCCAACTGTAGGTTTACCAAACCTTGGCCTTTTCTTTTCTTTTCTTTTCTTTTCTTTTCTTTTCTTTTCTTTTCTTTTCTTTTCTTTTCTTTTCTTTTCTTTTCTTTTCTTTTCTTTTCTTTTCTTTTCTTTTCTTTTCTTTTCTTTTCTTTTCTTTTCTTTTCTTTTCTTTTCTTTTCTTTTCTTTTCTTTTCTTTTCTTTTCTTTTTTTCTAAGTTGAAGGAAGCAGGTTCTGTGTGGAAGCCACTAGCTTAAATACTCAGATTTCAAACTCACCATTGCTTCTCTGTGATTTTTTAGAAATCCTATTGGAAATTAAATAGGAAAAGCTGGTAGACTACATCACCAGTTTTGTATTCAGATCTCTAGTTAGTGAAAGGAACTGAAAAATCTTCTAGTTTTACAATCAATCCACTTTCCCTCACTGACAACAGCATGAAGTATTATCACTATACATTGGAGATGCTCTAGGTCTTCTGCTTTATATACTGGTATTAAATTTCTTTTATATCTCAGAATTCACACTATTGATAGTAGTAGTAGTAGTAGTAGTTTCCAAATAAGGATAAATGATAATCTTCTTTTTTTTTTTTTTTTTTGAGTTGTTCATGGGTTTGGGTTCTAGAGAGCTGAGAAAAAGATATAACTGATACTTTGAGTTCTCAAGAATTCAGAATCCTCTTTTGTCATTGTTTTTCTAGTAGATGCGTTTTTTGGGGCGTCTTTTGACAAAAATGGGTGACAGGTCTCTAGACACTGGAATCATCAAATTTTAAAGTAATTTTCTGACAGATGCATATTTTTTTATTTTCTGAATCCTAGTCCCTGTCTTCTAGAACTCTTCCTGGGATTCCATCCAGAACATGAGCACTTAGGTTTCTTCCAGAAAAATGGGAAACTTTCCTCAGTAAAGGTAAGGCTTATTTTTGTGGGACATAGTCACAAACACCAAAATGCAAGATCTCTGAAAGTTTAAGATCAGTGGGAATTTGGAAACAACAACCCCAAAACTGACATCTCAGCCCAGCTTAGAAAGCACCGCCTCTGTGTTTGGGGCACTGCCTGTGCTTCCTGTAATTCACTGAAAACTACTGCCCATGCAATGAGGATCTCTGCTTTTCTGCATGAGTCAATTGTTTTATATGTTTTCTTTCTAATTACTTTTTGGTTTAATAAACATTAAGCCTTGTCCAAATCTCCATCAAGCAAATATTTGTTGCAGGGATTTAATCCCTGCAGAGGCCTTGTGGATTGTGCATATTGGTAGCAGAAAAGAAGAATTTGGGCTCTGTGGCTGTATTTATCAAGCAACAGACTACGAGAAACAGGGTAAAGCAGTATCAAGCGTGGCTACCCCTAGAAAAGCAGACTTCTGAGAAAGGCTGTGGTACTCTAAACAGAGGAAATTAAATTTGACAAGGAGGGTGGGTGGCAGTGTGTTCAAGTGGAAAGGAAAGAATCTGGGACCAGGAAAAGGTTATACTGTCCATGCCAGAGCCTTGCCTCACATGAGGTTCTCTGCAGCTGTTCCCTAGTGCAAAGGTGTTTCAAAGCTGGCAATTATCAATTTGCTGGAATAATCTAAATCAGAAACAACTTTAATTGCATTTGTAGGTGTTGGAGAATAACTAGATCGAACAATAGTACATACCTATTTCATAAATCTAGCTTACTACTAAACTGGTTTATACCAGCACAAGAGAATAACAACTACAAGTTCCTGAACTTGTAATAATAAACCTTATCTCCATTCACCAAAACCAAGAACTAATATTTTTTTTTCAAAAAGCAACGTACCATCTGCCTGTAATATACCCTACTACACTCCTTTGTAGAAACCCATGATATATTATTTCTTGTTATATAAAGCATAATATCTGTTTTTGAAATATATTAAATAGGTATGACTAAGGCAACTATATCATGATTGTTTCTAATGAACAGAGAAGTCAGATTGCCTCTTTCATCATAATAAAGCATGAGAAACTTCTCAACATATCTCCAACCAACAAACAGAGGATTAGTATAAGAATCTCAAATCTCTTCTAAACTTGTTGACCACTTACTGACTGAAATTATTCATTTCTTCGTGCAGCATGGGTGGGTGGGATTTTCAAGTTAAAGCAGTTATCCTAGTACAACAATGGAGTATGATTTCCTCATTTTACAGTACCTGTGCCTCATGTATGACAGACAAGGAATAAGACAGCAAGAATCACTTGCAATCACAGTACTAAATTAAAATGCAATACAGGCATTCTCTGTCCTACTGTTGTTTATGACTGACCTGTATTCAGCTTAATTTCCATATCAATCTAGCAACAGAGGATTGAAATTACGAACAATGATGACCCTAGGTTGGAAGCAGCTAAAACTGAAAGCCTATCCAGTAACACAAGGTAGCTTTATGTTTGTTCCTAGACAGAAAGGAACTCTTCAGCTCATGTAAAACTATAGTTTCTATTCTAATGACCAGTAAATACAATATTTTCTTACACAGTGACACTGAAAGCAGGGGAAATAGTGCAGAAATGAAACAAAATATAAAAACTTAGAATTCTACTGGAGATCTAGACCCTGCTCAGAGGAACTTCTCTACAACCATGCATGGGCACATTCAGGAACATCTCCAGAGTCTCTGAACATTCAGCAGGTCTTGTTCCTCATCTCTCAACTATCACTTCTTCTTCTCTTTAATTTTCTCTTCTTAATAATTTAAAACCTCACCTTTCCTCTTCATCTCATCTGTTTTCATCAGTGTTGAGCCAGACATGCCCAGTTCTTTCCCTCCTTAAACTCTCTTTGTGATACTTGTCTTGACATGGATCTCTGGTGTGTATGTGTATTTCTCTTTCAACCTTTATTCTCACCACTGGTCCAGGCAAACTGCAATGATGAAATAAGAAGCCAAAGAAAGACCTCAGAGTTCATTTGAAGAGTCTGAGATGACTCAATTTCCTGTTGTACTCTAATGGGAAGCTGACCTAAAATTTAAGACCTCATTTACAAAGTACATGATTTATTTATTTATGTTTTTCTGAACAGAAGAAGGTGAAGATGAAAGGTCAACAGACTGAACACTGAACGGTTTCAACATACAAACTTCAAGGAACACTTTGAGGACATAGCAACTCAGAGGTATGAAACCTCAATTCAGAAGTTCAGTTTCTGGCCCCCTACAGTTTTGGTGTCAGCCAAAACTGGTGTTCTTCCCCAAGTGACAAGAATTGAAAAGAAAACCTTTGTAGGGTTTTTTGAATTACTCTACATCCAAAGAGCTCAGACAGGACTGGATAAGGTAAGAGACTTTACTAGGCTCTTGATATTATAGCCTGCTTTGGCTCTGTCTGGAGCTGGCTGTCATATAGTAGTTATTTCAGGAACCCAGTTCCTTCATGCCTCTTCTACATCGTTACTTGATGACTCAAGCTGTGGATTGCTCCAGCCCCTGTGGACAGAACACAAGACTGCAGGCATTTCCCTGCTTTACCTAGAGGTTGTGGATATAGTTTCATGGTCACGTTAACCCATCTAAAGCATTGATGTTATACACCCAGGCTGCTCCCTACCCTCCTGTATATGTTTCTGCAGATCATTTTGCCATCTAAACATCATTACTACCATGTTAGAAGTCCATCCTTAAGTGGGATTAAGATGCTGGAACCGTACCTGGTGAGTACCATTATTCATATAGCTCTTTTCTTTTAGTGCTCTATCTGCTGGAACAATCACTCATTTCTCTTATCCCCAAGCCAAGAACACATGCAATCTCCAGAATAGGGTTTCTCTCCTGCTCTGAATCCTAGTCTAGATGAGATGGTAACTGCTCAAAGCTTTCAGAGATCATCCAGAGAATGTCACACAGACTGTTCTCTCTGTGGTTTTACTTACATTCAAAATCCTTTCAGTTTATCTCCCTGACTTTTAGTGCCCTTGTTGAGTCTTTGTATTTATTTACTCTCTATCTTGTTCTTCCTAATAACTGTACTTAATAACAGGAGAGAAGACTCACAAAGGGAACCACCCTCATATTACACAGAAGAGGATGACTGCATATAATTGCAGAAGCAATGCCAGTTCAGACCTGCTGAGATATTGGTTTTATGTTACTGCTCACAAAACCTCATGTACTATCCATTCTTGTTTGAGTACTGCTAATTCAGACTGTGGTCCAGAACTCTAATTGAAAAAAAAAAACACACTATTTTTTTTTCTCTTTCATTTCTAGTCAGGAAACTGCTTTTTGGTGTCCCTGGAAGATCCCCAACATAATGCTTTCCTTTTTACAGTAAGCTGTCTCTTACCAGTACTGTGGTTTGGGGTCAGCATTCATGCCTGTTGTTCAGACATAACCTTCAAGGTTACTGGCCTCTACTTTTTTTTTTTTTTTAAATAGAATGAACTCTTACATTGCTATACGTGCATGTGTGAGGTTTATTTTACTTACACAATTTAAACAGTGGGTAATCTCCTCTTAGTTCTTGAAGATAGTACATTCAAGTGAAGTTTTTTTAAAATCTGCTAAATGCTTTGTTATTCTGGCACATTTTGATTAACTATTAAATATAAAACAAGTACAGCTTTCCAGCATTTCTTTCTGCATGAACAACAGAGTAACATTAGAAGCTGAACGTAATTGATTGTTATCTCTTGCTTGCACTTTCCTGTATGTGGGCTGAGAAAACTCTTAACTGTTCTTGGGCAAACAGTAACAACCAAGGCTCTTTTATTCACACTGATTATGTATGTTGTATGCTATGGATGCATGAAATGGCAACGAAGAAGGCGGAAACAACAAAAATCGGAGATTATAAGGTAAATTTTAAGCATTTTATTTCTATAAATAGCAAAAAATATAATCTATTTCTGAGTAACATAAACTGTTGGCGTCTGGGCTGTAATGATGCTGTTTATAATAAGAAGAAATGATTGTGCCTACTTAAATAAGTTTGAAATATTAACAACATACAGTGGAAAGTTATTTTGTGTCAGGAGCAGATAGTCATCTTTTTAAAGTTCATAAAACTTTTCTTACAGCAAAGTTGATAGAAAAGCAAATTCATCATGCCTGTCTCAAGAATATTAGGTAAGCACATAATTTTAAACATATGACTTTTTCTAAGAACGTGCATTTTAAAAGAGATTGAACAGAATGGTTTATATCAGTTTTGGACACAGCACTTCAGCAGCCATATGAAGATGCTTTGAGTGATGCTTTATAAAGAGGAAGTTTTTATGAAAATGTTTTTCAGTTACAAACAATTACTAGGAAAAATGTGATCCTAATACTGGAAATGCGCTTGTAATCACAAAAATGTTTTTTTTTTTCACTCACTTTTATAGATGAGTGCAACAGAATTAAGAACTTCCGATTAAAGCCACATTTCTGATTTCAAACTCGAGAAGAAGCAAAGAGAGGGCGCATTAACTTTCTAACAAAACATTTTTTAGCTGTTACTTCATTTTTTGGAGCTCTTTGTAAGGTAAGGAAAGATTAGCAAAGTACGCTTGTAACCTGCATGCTATCCCTGTATACTTTCGTACAAAAAGAAACCTATGTGCAAGCCTTATCTTCAAATACGAATGCAGATGTCAACAAGTGCCTATAGGTTTATATCCTTGGGAAAAAAAAAGAAAAAGATCCTATATTAATTTGTAGCTCTTCATTATTTTTCATAATAAAGTAGTGTAGGTGAAATTCTGTAACAAAAAGACTTGGAGCTGAAGCAAGAAGAAATTGTTTTTTAATCTGCAGATCTGTATTTTCACTGTGCTCTGTGAATCCAGAAACTGAAACTGTTGCTGTCTTATGGTTGCCCTGCAGTCACCCAGCAAGACGCTAAAAAGATGGCTTTGGTGTTTTCAGAAATTATGCACAAATTATACATGCAACCTCTTTGCAGTATTTTTCCTACCTTCAATTTTAGCTTTATAACATAAGTGCAAATTAAACTTGTAGAATTTACAGTCAACGTCTTGACTATGTCAAAAGGCTTGATAGAGGCAAATAATTGCAAAAATATCCTGGCATGCAGTTTAATAAATTAAAAACTCATTCTTTATTATATATAATACGGTTTTAACACCAAGAGACACAGCTTATTGCTGTCACATACAGCTTAACAACTATTATAAGGTTGTATATACACAGGATAAAATTATTTCAAACACAATTCACTAAAATGTCACTTAATGGATCTGTGACATTCTATAGTTAACAATAACAGAAGCAACAAAGAAAGCATGTCTATTTTAAAAGTTCACAATTTTAATTTTCAGTAACCTTCAAAAGAGGTGCTTAGGAGGATGCCTAATATCAGCTTGACCCAGCAGAACCACTCCTCCAACGAGACACTGCTGGACACCTCAGAGAGGTTCCACTCTGTTCTCATAATCCTGTACAGCATTGACCTGGCTGGCGGCACCCTCGGGGTCATCGTGATGTCCCACCAGTTGTTTCGAAGGAAGTCACAATCTGTGATGACCATTATCATCATCAACCTCCTGGTGCTGCACACCTTCCTGCTACTCAGCATCCCCTTTCGCCTCAGCTATTACATTTTACAGGAATGGAAATTTGGGACATTCACCTGCAGGCTAGTGAGTGCCATTATCTACTTCCACATGTACACCACCTTCACGTTTTACGTTGCTATCATCATAATACGTCTCTTCCGACTTGAGTTTAAGAAGTGCTACACTACAACGTGGGTGATTGCTGTCTGGCTGCTGGGAGCACTGGTGATTGCACCTGTTTTTCTCTCTTACTATGGCACCTCTAAAACATACCCGTCCTCCCAGTGCTTTCACTTCCAGCAGGAGATACAAGAGACACCCATGGTGATAGTAAACTACTGCTTGGTTGGAATTTTGATGGCTGTTTGTGCTGTGCTCACTGTCATCCAGCTATCTGTGATCTATAAACTGGCTGTGAAATACTGGCCTGACATCAACTCCCATGTGGAATTCAGGGCTCAGGCAAAGAGTTTCTTCTTCATCTTGGTAATGTTAGTGTGCTTTATGCCTCATCATGTATTCAGAGTATATTACATCCGAAAGTGCCACCTGGATAAAGACCATAAACTTCTGCCATACAATGAAATTTTTTTAGCTTTAACAACAATGTGTTGCTTGGACATGTTGTGCTTCATAGCAGGAATAACCCACTGAACTCTGAACTACAGAAAATCCAGCCACTCTGTGTCAATACTGGCTCTTGGCCGAAATAAACTTGTGTCAGGACTTTGCTGTGCCAGGGAGACTGCTGAGTTTTCAGGAAGGCTATATAGGATTGTCATAGTCTTTGGCTTTTGCAGACTAGGAAGATCCATCTTTCCAAAACTACTGTTTTTTATCTTCTCTCTTGAAGACAGACATATGAGCCTTACTTTGGTCTTTGACCTAAATGTCACGTCACAAAGCTTCATTAAGATTTTCTTCAGTCGTCCCACTCCCTAACCATTAGAGCACAAGTATCCATCCCTTCCTCTTTTTTCCGCAGACGGTCTCAATAACTACAACCCACTGTGGCTAATAAGTTTTCACTGTGAAAGTCTAACAATTTCTTCTGTCAGTTGTGATACTGACGGGGAGGGGTAAGAAGGAAATTCCTTTACAACATTTTTGTACAAGTGATTTTAGATAACAAGGACATAAACTATATTAGAAATGTATTCAAGGCATGAAACAGTGCATGAGTGAAATGTTTTAGTGGAATATTCTAGCATAAGCTTCTTTTGTTCATCTATACAAAGTGTATATTAAATTAAATGAAAACATTTAACATTCTCGTAACTTCAACTTTACTTGTTTCATTTCAAAAACACAAGCAGCTCCCTGAACTGAGGTAATTACACCTTCAAAGTGAGTGAGAGCTGAACAGGTCACAAATTTCAAAACTTTTGTCTTATATCACTCTCCCACAAGGTCTGGAACGGTGGCTGTTACCCCTTAAGTCCATTGCAGCCAAAGAAATCCAAGTTAATATTGTGCCCTGCCCATAACTGGAGCTGGAATTCAGGACTGAGGGGTCTGGTCCTTCATGGAAGGATCAACTGCTCTCTAGGAGAGGGAAATATTTTAACAGCCTTCAAAAACCCTTTGAGCAGAAAATGTCTTTGATGTCTGGTCACTTTCAGTTGCCTGTTGATTTATTATCAGATGCCATATTTTTTCCATTTACAGATGTAACAAAGCAAAACTAGAATAAACTAACTGAAATGTGTTTAATCAGTTCAACATATGCTCGTGCATGTGTATATAAACTTTTGCATGAGTGTATATTTTTTCCATTAGATGGATTATATTCTTTGTGAACTTGGAAAATAGAATAAAATAACTGGGTCTTGCTCCCTCAGGAACCACATCCGTTCTGGGAATCTCCATTTTCACTATGTAAAAATTATTTTCACGCATGCTGCTTGTTCTGCTCTGTGTAGAAGGTTTCCACCCTTCTGGCTAAGGCCTCACTGTCATTCGCTGCATCACAACAGCTTGAGGCCAGCTTTCTCCCATTCCAAACTCCCAGGACTCACACAAGTGTATATTTTCTCCTTCGTAACCCCATGAGTTACCAAAATGTGCATAATTTGTAGTCTGGCAATCTTTGCTATAGAAGTGCTATGACGCCCAGATTCAGACAGGTCAAAAGTTGATTTGGGAGGGCTGAAAAACTACACCTATCAAGGAATGCTAGTGATGCCTCAGATTGATGGCCTTTTTTTGAACAAAAGAGCATACACTGACTTTGCTAATGCTGAACAAGCATTTTTGCCTTTAATCATTTCCATAAAAACCTTTGTCCAAAATTCCTAATGGTTCCAGAATTCTTTCTGCTGCTTTTAAAAAATGAAAGTCCAGGGGACCACCAGCATTTCCTGAAGCCTTCCAAATATCCTGACCTTCCCCTGGTGTTACCAGGTCCACTCCTGCTCTTACAATACAGTCTTTTCAGTCCATGATTTTCAAAGACAGAAGTTACAGGTACAGTAAAATACAATAAAACACAGATACAACGCAAAAGGCCAGATTCTAAAAAAGGTAAATAGTTCCCAAAACAGCAGCTTTTTGATATTCTTCTCTGGGCAGTATGCTGCATATGTACCTGATAAGAGAGCCAGGGACCCTCAAGGTGAAAAAGCTTAAACAAAGCTTTGGCCCTTCAGAAGAAATTGGAGGAAAACAAGGCAAGAGGCAGGGCCCGCAAAGAAGATATTTGTATCTCTACCACCAGAAAGAGTTTCTTTAAGTTGAATCTACCAAAGTCTTTAGAAAAACTGGCAAAGCCCTAAGTGAGGCAACAATTGCCTTGCTCCCCCTTCTGATTACTGACTCCTGTAGCTAAATAAAATACATTTTGCTTGAAGAAGTAACCATTGTCACTGCCTTTTTTTACTGACCAATGCTACCAAGCTGGCCTATCTGGAGAAGAACAGAGTCATCTGGTGTTGATTATGAGTCTTCTGATAATAAAGCAGTCCAGGATAATATAGTGCAAGTATGGGAGAAGGAAAGGGAAATTACACAATGTCTTCAGCTATGGTATCGTTCCATACAATTCCTTCAAGGAGATTTTAGGGATAATTGTGTAAGTTCTAAGTTCTGCTCAGACTGTAACTCCTCTGGAACTAGGTATTTATCTTTTCAGCTCCTCAAAGACCAGGGCTGTCCTGTGATCCATGTGCTGGTATAATGTCGATCACACTATATATGTATATAATACCTACATGTATTTGAGGAGTTGAATTGCTAACACATTCTTTTATGCAATGTCTGTATTCAGCCATACTTCATAATCAATTAAATCTTTCCAGCAGAATAAATCTAAGGAAAAATATTTTATACAGTTCAACAATTAGCTGTGAAAGGTTTTTCCTGAGCAAGTGGGCAAAGCAGAATTAATTTTACTCCATCCAGCACAGTAGTGGCAGGACCCTGCATGTACCAACAGGCTCTTCAGCCTCTCCCCACCATCTCCTAGAGGTTTGGCTGCTAGTGCTCAAGGCTGGCTGTGACATGGTGCCACTGTCTAAGCCTATGTAAGATGCTGTTAACAGAGTGGTGTGAGAAAGAGCTGTAAAAATCACCATGTTGGAGGCCTCCCCACCTTGGCTTGGTGGCCTATCTGTCTTGGTCTGGTGGCCTTGCCCTCAGCTTTTGCCTGATACTTTTTCCTGTGCCTGTCCAAGAAACTTGCTGAAATAATCTTGATCCACTGACTTGACTTTCTGCCGTGATGCTGAAGCTGTACTGGTTCTATGCTTAGGTTCTGTGGGCTTGCACGCTGCACTGGGTCCAGCTGGGATGGAATTAACATTCTTTGTAGCAGCCCAAACAGTACTATGTTCTGGATTTGTAGCTAAAATAGCACTATTAGCACAGTGATATTTGCTGCTGGACAGTGCTTGCATATCATCAAGAATTTCCTTTTTTCCCACTCTGCTCCCCAGTGAGTAGGCTGGGGGTGGGCAAGACACTGGGAGAGGACACAGATGGGACAGCTCACCCAAATTTGCCAAAGGTATATTGCATACAATCCAATATCATACTCACCAATAACAACTGAAGGAGAAGAAGAAGAATGGAGGGCATTGACTTCCTTGGTGGCCATTGCTCTGAGACTGGCTGGGCATCAGACTAGGTGTGGGACATGAGGAGTGATTTCCTGTGTATTGCTTGTTGCTAATTTTTTTTCTTTACTTTACCTGTTAAACTATCTGTATCTCAACTTATTAGTTTTCTTGCTTTTGTTCTTCCAGTTCTCTTTCCTGTCTTGCTGGGGGTGGAATCACTGAGAGAACAGTTGTGTGGGTGGTTGGTGGCTTTCTGGGGTCAGCCCACCATGCACTGCTTCTTGGTGAGGCCCCTGCCAGCCTTGATGGTACTTGGCTTCCAGCCCTCTCTTGCTGCTCCCCAACAGAAAGCCAAGACGAACTTCATTAATATTATACATCAGAAAAGGACCAACTGTGAAGAATAAGCATCACCAAGTAGAATCTATCTTCACGTTATCTTCACTTCAAACCTGGTGTGAGATTTTGCCCAGGGAGGTGGTGGAGTCGCCATCCCTGGGGGTGTTTAAGGAAAGGTTGGACATGGTGCTTAGGGACATGGTTTAGTAGATGACATTGGTAGTAGGGCGACGGTTGGACCAGATGATCTTGGAGGTCTTTTCCAACCTTCATAATTCTGTGATTCTATGATTCTATGAAATTTGGACCTATAATACTTCTTCCTTGCAGCCACAGTCAAACAATGATAACGTTCCTTATTAACCGTTGCAATGAAGAGGAGCATGGAAAGTGAAGTGCATCTTGTGCTTCAGCTCCTCCTCGTAGCTTTTAAAATCTAAAACAGGTTTGCACCATGGTTTCAGACAGAACTTCACTCTAGTGCTTGCTGCACCATCCAGATCATACCAAATCCCCATCCCTTCTTCCACCAAACTGTCACTTTCTTTAACCTTGCCCATGAATCACACTCCCCTGACTCTTGGCCTTCATCATTGATGTATCTATCCTGCATTTTAAGATAAGCTCCTTTTTCTTTTTCAGACTTGACCATTTTCTCTGTCTCTTCTCTCACTGACTAGCTCAGTCATGAAAGGACAAACCGCTCACTGGTCTCAGTATGGTCCTTTTAACTCAGAGAAAAATGGATTGACCATTGATCCCAGTGTTGTTAGATATGAGACTCACATTAAAGTGATAGATTGGCTCTATTCAATATCCAATCCCCTGCTGAAATCTGGAAGCACTCTAAATACTGGTTGAAGTAAGAAGTTACCATTCTCCAGGAGAGTAATCTAAGAAGTAAATTCTGAAAGGGCAATGATACTGAGTTCAGACTGCAGGAGATTGTTCTTGCTACATACTATGTAAAGACACATTCCTTGGAAAACAGTTAAAAATGGTTGGTTTGAATGCCATTTGTATGATCCAAGTAATTCTGGAGATAATTATACACATTAGTAATTGCTTTCGTGTTAACTGAAAATGTAAAATTGTAAACCATTTAGTCATTCCATTCATTTTTAATGCCATCAAATGAACACTGGGAAAATCCCCAGACATCCTAACGGAAAGAATATCAAACTGCTAAATGCATCTTCTGTTATTTTTTGCATGAAATTCTGCTTAAGAATAGGCAAGCAAAACAAAACCAAAACCAAAAGCCTGCTTGCACATTTTGACATCCTAAATTAGTTTGGTAAAAGAAATCTATAGGCAAAGCAAGAGAATTCTTATAATGAAAAAGTAGTGTGTCAAAAGGTCTCCAGGTATATTTTTTCTCCTCGCAGAGTTTGCACTCTGGCAAAATGTACTTGGACAACACTAGCACAGTAGGTTATTTCCTGTGCTATACTCTCTGCTATGACATATGCTAGAAAACTAGATAGACCAACAATCAAAAGTCCAGGCACTTCTGGAAAATGAGAAGCTTGACCTTGGCTTCCATCTTCATTACTGAAACCATGACTTGGGCAGTCTACTTCCAGGTCAACCTTGATCCCTCTGAAAAATTAGAACATAAATGTTATCTTCTGTAGTGAAATTGCTCTGAAGATCTCAATGGGAATGTAGAAAGTGCAAAAAACTCATTTACTACACATGCCTGAATATCCATGAGCATTTCTGGAAATTCCTGCTGTTACAGACACAGTGCTACAATAATTAGCCTGTTTTTACCTAACTCAGGCACATCCTTTTGAAAAAAGCTGAGAGTGATGTGAGCCCACCCACAAGTCAGCCTCACAAGGGGCATATTCTTTGTAATTCAAATCCGCTAGTATCCAGGACAGCAATGTTCAAATGAAAACAAACAAAAACAAACAAAAAAAACCCAACTCTCCATTTCCTTCTGATGCATCTGTTCCTTCTGCTTGCTTATACAGAAAGGTCATATTGATGATGCTGTCAGATGAGCATGTCCCTCTGTGGGGAGGATGGTGTGGGGCTGACACACTTGCAGAGTGCGCGTGGTAGATGGACACGCTAACTTTGTCTCCATGAACAATGAAACTGTTCGCCTGATGTACTCTGCAAGGAATTCAGGATTAAAGCTGTAATCTGTCTTGAATTTTCACTGTTTGAGTCTGAATTGCTTGTCCTGGGTATCCTGACACCCTGAGTTTCTTTGATATGAAGTGGCTGGTCTCCAAACCTAGGATTCACTTCCATCAGGGTGCCGTTGTTCAGAACTGCAGTTTTCACAACTGTATCTTCATCTTTTCCAGTACAATCATAAATATAAAAACACAATGCAGTTCCTGCCTTTTATCATATATAATCCACTTCGGGGTCTTTAGTGCAGTGGTATTTTATAATCCATGAGCAAGGTAGCAGCTATCTGGCATACAGAGAAGAACCACACATGAGTAAACTTGTGATAGGAGTTTTGTGTTGAAAATGACTTCTATCCATAAATGCATGTATGTAAACATTGCAGAAAAGCCCTTGGAGGGCAAAATTTCTAGCAATGATTATTATGCAAAGAATAAATATCAGACAAGACTAAACCCACATAAACACAAAAACGAAAAAAGAATTTTTTTTAAAAAAAAAAAAAAACAAAAACAGAACAATCAAAACAAAGCACGAAGCTACAAATGACCAGCAGAAAACACAATTTCTTTGTGTCTTTTTACTACATTGTTTTCAGCTATTGGTTGAGGGCCATGTACTAAATCCATAGTAAGGCATGACCTGTTGTCATGCAAAGGGTGTGACATACAGAGATATTTTATTCACACAGAGATATTTTATTCATCAGCTGACAATTTTTGACCAAACTGACAAGGAAAAGGCAGGAGTCTTAGCTAAGGAGGAAGAGACTGATGTTGTACAGCATGAAAGAGCTGCAGCACAGAAACCATATAGTGTAATGGCAAGGTTAACATTGCAAAAAAATTCAGTTTCTAAATTCTGTCACTGATGATCGCAATTGCTTACAGTGATCTGTGCTCTGACACTATCTTAACAGAACAACAGGCAAGGCAAAGAGCTGCCAGCAAACTGCTTCACTTATTCCTCAGCGGTAAGGAGACTTCTCATGTCAACAAATGGAGAATAAAAATTGTTGGGAGTTCTAGGAAAGAAAAGAGACAGACAGCACAAAATCAGGTGCCCTGAGCAATCCCATTTCTGAATGTTTAGGTACCACAGTTTGAAGTACAGAGTGCCTTCCACAGAGTACCTGGGCTCTTGAAAGGATTCGTATTTTGATCCATCCAGTATGCTCCCAGCCAGTCCCAGACACTTCTCTCCAAAAGGATGTGAAGTCCTCAGCAAACACATTCATTTGACACTCAAAAAAATGTGCTCCTTGGCAGCCTTGGTTTTGTTCCTTGTGTTTCTTAGGAGTCTCTCCTCACTTTAGACCCTCGAGCACACCCCTCACCTCCTAGCTTCTGACCCACTTGGGACTAACATGGCATCCCTGCCTGCAGAGGCCATCCTGCTCCAAGCAGATCTATATAATCATTTATGGAAAACCACACAGGACCACTGAGGGACATGGAGAAGCTTGTGAATGTAGTCTGTGAAGCACCAGACTTGCATGCAGCAGAAGAGGGGAAAGCTGGGCTCCAGCTGAAGCAATTTTCTCTTTGTCAGGGAAAGATGTGAAGAACGCTCTTAGCGTTCTGCCTCAGTGTTTATAAGAAAGTATCTGCTTGCTTTTAAGTCTTGGCAAACAAAGAGGAAGATGATGGATATTTCAGAGGAAGGAAGGCTGCAGGAGACAGACCAGAAGGCATTTGCCTTGCACACTAATTCTTTCACTCATGATTTCTCTTGAACACTTGGGAAGGTTGATTTATGCTACCCGTGACATTCCATTGCCATGTAAAAAAGTATATGTTCTAATACTTAGTGACAATAAATTGCATCAATCCATCGGACAACATGAAAATAAAGAAGTCACTGCAATAAGGTAGAGCCTCTACATGATACTGAAAAACAACATAAAAATTCATGCTGCTTTCATATCATACTTTGTTTGGCAGAACTGTCTTACACTAAGTAAATCCAGTGGCACATCCTCTGTCACTACCCCACTAATGTTTACCCAAAGATATGATGAACAATCCTTCAGCTAGAATTTTTAATAAAACCTCTTCCTACAGCAATTCTTCCTCTTTCAAATTCATATTCTCTCTCTGTGAAAACCCCCACCTAAATTTTGCAGTAAAAAAGCAAAAACAAGCAGGTTCATGAGAAAAGGTCTACCCACTGAAACAAAAATATCACAACAAAACTTCCTCCTTGCACCAGATTATAAAAGGAACTGCAAATACAACTGTAATGTCTCTTCCAATCTCAGCATTGTTAAAGGAGCCAATGTATTAGCAAACTGAGAGAAACTAGGAGAAACACAGACAACTGACAGCCCCTAGTTTTGAAGCACTGTAAAAGAAATCGGAACCAGGAAGGGGTGGCTCTGATTCTGTGCACCATGCTTTATTTCATGCCTGGCTCTGGCATACCAGCCTCCCTTCCCAAAGCTTAACCTAATCGAGTGACCGCCTGTGTATTGCGGATGGAGCGAAAGAAGAAATGAATTCAGGAAGAGGCTTTTCTTCACTGACAAACATCATGATGATTATGATGTAGCGATAGGACAAGGGATAACAGTTTTAAACTGCAAAAGGGTGGATTCAAATTAGATATAAGGAAGAAATTCTTCACTATGAAGGTGGTGAGGCACTGGGACAGGTTGCCCAGAGAAGCTGTGGATGCCCCATCCCTGGAAGTGTTCAAGCCCAGGCTGGATGGGGCTTTGGCCAACCTGGTCTAGTGGGAGGTTTCCCTGCCCATGGCAGGGGGGTTGAAATTATGTAATCCTTGGGGTCCCTTCCAACCCAAACCATTCTGTGATTCTAGGATTCTCTGACTCATCTACTGCTCCTGGTTTCTCTCTAACTGTCCTCTGGCTCTTCTGTAGAAGCACAAAATGTCAGTGCATAGACTAGAGGAGTCTGTCTCATAAACAGCTGTGCAACGTAAGTCACTGGGCACACTCCTGCTTTATTTCTGCTGTTACCCTAAAAAATTTCCTATCTGTAAAAAGACATTTATCCTAATTACTAATTATCTTTCCTCTTAAGCCCTAGAACTCTGAAAAGAAGAAATGTATTTTTCAGACAAATGGCTCTTAAAACTTGCCAACCTTTTTTTGTCCCAAATTTCCCCCTTCCCTTGAAATGTTACCCTTTGGATCTCTCTGAGAAGAGTAACATCAGCAAAAGCTACTACTGAATTAGTTACAACTTTCTAAAATTCTAGACAACCACCACCATAGTGCAAGGAACATAAGACTTAGAATCCCTAGCACATGGCAAGGTCAAAAATGTTTTGTTTTGTCAAGCAGATAGGGGAGCTGCTGCCAAGAAGAGAGAGCAGCTCCCAGGCCGCAGCATGGGGGTAGGAAGTTCAAAGATGAATGGCTCTCTGTTAGTGTTTGGTGAAGAGGATGAGACAGGTAGAAAGAACAAAGGTGCAGGATAAGTACATGTTTGATTTATAGATATATTTTTATTCATTCAGAAGGCATTTCTGCTTGAAAGGGTAGCCAGCCACACAATGGAGGAAACTGGGTAACTGTAAAAGTCTGGACTAACTATCCGTGCTTGAGTTACGAGTGTTAGGAGTAAGAAGTCACACTAGGTTTTACAGTGGTAGGTAGGGAACAGAATTTGAAAGAAAATGCATGGGAGTCTTTCAGGGACTACTACAAGGTAAGAATCCAAGTTGAAAAAGCAGGAGAGTGTACTTAGGAGTACAAATGTGCACATGCACTGCTACATGCTCTTTGCTGAAGCGCTGCCAGAGTAAGAGATACCACTAGCAGAGTGACAGCTCTTATCCAGATGAGGTAGCGGTGCTGGAGCTGCTGCAGCAAGAGGCAGCAAGAGGCAGGAGCAGAAGTAGGACAGCTGACAGATGCAGCCACCAGAGCAGCAGCTAGAGGCAAGGAAGGGACCAGGACAAGGGCAGTTTGCATCTGCTCTGGCTACCCATCCAGAGAGGAACAAACTTTTGGGATGCAAAAATCCCAAAGCATGCTTGACATGTTGGGCAGGAACTGGGAAGCAAGGTATGCAGTGACTTCACCATGAAACCAGAGAGGAGGTCTGTAAATAGCTCTTACTGTTCTTTAAGGACCAGTTTGGTATCATATGGCATGTGGTTTGTCTGCTCATTGCTTTTTTTCTTTTTATATATCTAGTGAAATGCTTTTTTTCTGTTTGTGGGTGAGAAAAGTAACTCACGGAGCACCAGTGTCATTTTTCCTGATTTCTAGATTTCAGCTGGTGTTTTATTAATAACCACAATACTTGACTTATTGACTTGTTGCCAATCAAGCTCTGGCATGACAAGGATAAAAAATACAAGGCTTGGAAACTTAAACCAAAATTATGGTATGATTACAATTATTTTCCAGAAGATTTAAATAGCTTTAAATTTTACTTAGGTAAACTAAAACTCTGATATAAAAGCCTGATATATGCTCACAGACAGTGACATTTGCCATATAAGAAGACTCCCATCATACAAACACCCCAGATAAAAAACTTTGCTCTAGGAACCATATCGTACATGCAAAGGACACGGTCCTCTGATTCATGAGATAATCTTTGTGCAGAAACATGGGCTTTTATTGAAATCTCTGAACACTGTTGATGGCTGTTTCCACTAACATTACAGGTTCTATAAATATAAGAATCATTTTCAAAATAATCTCACAATAGTGGTATGTGCGTGTTAAGTATTACAGCACGATTAGAGACGCAGAAAATGAAAGAACTCGGAAATCTGCAAGAATGAGACAGCAACAAAAACAAAATAAGAAGAATCTACAGTTTTATAAAAGGGAAACAGCTCTATTACAAAACTTATGCCACTGTAAGTCAAAACAAAACAAAGAAAAGGAGAATGGAAGGAGAAGGAAGCATGTAACTCATAACAATCTGCTTATTTATTATTTAAAATAACAATGAAATTAAGAGAGCTTAAGAGAGAAATAGTTTCAAAAAGGCAAAAAAAAAACAATAGAGGCAGGCCAAAAAGATTTCTCTGAAGCAAGCTAGACAAATTTGATGGGTCAAAATAAACAACCATTGCTGGTTGATAAGTAGAGCTGACAGAAATAAGTGGGAACACAGAGTAAGGGTGAAGATGAAGTGTTAGGAAAAAAAAATAAAGGTATTTCCAGCAGAGTCTGAGTACACCAAAATAATAGAACACACTTGCAGAAGTTGCAAGTTGCTCTCTGAAGTCATCCCAAATAAGAACATCTCTATTATAAAATCTAACAATACCCTATTTCATTAGTTTTCTTCTAGTTATTCTTTTCTTCTAGAATTATTCTTTTACTGCTCACAGATCTTGAAAAGGAATTTGGTTAAAATGAAATGCTCTTCTGTCATTATCAGATGGAATAAAATCTGTTTTATCAGATTCTGTCTGATCAGATACAATAATCTAGTAAGAGAACAATACATCCTCTTCACATATTTCTGCAGTGGCTAGCTCTTGATGAAACAGCTCTTGGGAAAAAGCCCTCAGCTCACCTTCTGTTCCTACACAACCACACCGCAAAAGCCAGTGGGAGTGATCAAACCATCCTGCCTTTTCTGCCAACAGGTAACAGGCTCTGGCTGTGTTACTGCCTCCTCATGCTGAGGTTTCCCTGAGCTGTTGTCATCAGAGAAAGTTACCATTAATGTGTAATGGAGGCAATTCTATCCCAGTGGTGTCACTTTGCAATACAACCACACAGCACAGCAATGTGCCTGGAATACCTCTGCCTGGGAGATCACTGCACAGGAACAAAACAAGGAGCCAGAGAGGCGTAAGGCCCTTAGATGTCACCTGATTAAATGAGAAGACATCTAATATTTGCTGGTTCTGGCAGTCACCATACTGAAAAGGCACGATCCATGGACTAAAGAAATGTTGTTCAAGATACATCCAAAACTGCAAGAGAGATGTAAGAGTGGATACAATACTTTAAGGATATGCCTGTTCTGGGAGTCTGGCTCATGCCCGAGACCGTGCTTTATTTATAACTGACTAATTCTTCACACAATCAGACTGTGGCCTCAGTGCCCTCAGTGCCTCCTGGGGCCATGAGAGAAGAGCCAGCATGCAAGTAGGAAAGCTAGAGCTTGGTGACTTCTGCTGATTTGGTAAGTTAGAAGAGAGTCTGCATGGCTTCTCACCTATAATATCTACACAAAAATGATATCCAACAATTTTGGATCATAAAGACTTCCTCCTCCTGAAAAACCAGACGAGAATATCCGTCTTTACTTGCCACTAAGGGTAACCCCAGCCTTTGTTTTCTGGTGAGTAATTGTCCTTGCAGTAAGAGCATTTTATGAGATGCTGCCAGCTGGCCAGTGGAATAGAGCTGGGCACTTGTTCCTGGGAAGGAGTGCAGTGGGAATATAAGTTTTTAAGCAGTCAGCAGCACCAAAAAAAATACACTCTATGAGAGTTAAATAAGATGGATATTAGCCAATGAGAAAAATAATTTTGTGAATGAATTAAAAAACGCTACTGTAAGACTTTAAACAGTCAAAATATGCCATTAATCCATCTGGTAACCTGAGAAATCCCTTCTACACAAATTAAGAAGAAGCACTGGTAAAACATCTCAAATAAACCCAATAGACCCAACAATGACGCAAAGACTCATTTCTTCAATCATTAAACAGCCATTTTAGTTGCTCTGGGATATGCCTCTTGAAAGATGCATTCGACTTCAGAGGAAAGAATTCATTGACCACTGAACTGGGGAACAATTGTGCCACATCACAATACCACGACAACGTCCTGTCACTCTGTGACTCATTACACTTAAATGAAGCCCTGTTATGCTACTACTTGTCCTCAGATAAACCAGTAGGCAGTATGGAAATGCACATAAAAACAATCTTCAAGATGCTCAATGGAGTTAAAGGTGAAGACTTCTTTATAGGATTAACATCTTTTGTCTCTATTCATCAGAGCTGTAAAGAACTTCCCCTCCTTTCTTGCCAAATCTTCTGTGTCATGTATTAGCATTATAGTAGTAGTTTGATTCTAAATGATGTTGAGGAAGACTAATATTAGGCATGGCTATTCCTGCAATATGTGCAGGACTAATATCCCGCTGTTCTGCTTTGCATAGCTTAGCACTGCCTTAATATGCACAAAAGCCTGAGCAGTTTTAGCTGCATGACCATTCTGTTTGAGCAATGGGAAAAAGGGACCAGTAATGATACATATCCTATTTCAATACTCTTATTTTTTCCTCTGTAATGCTTAGAGCTCCTCTTCCTACCCATCAAAATGCCAGGACACAGTACATGTGAAGCTGGTTGGTTCTCAGCAGGGAGACCTAACCCTGGAAAGAAATAAAACAGAATATGCCAGTAAGTTACTCGATATCTCTGAAAGTTACAGAGATATCAAATACCAACCAGCAAATTCTCACTGGAAATTGAAACCCCAGCATTTCACACAGCAACCCTATCAGTCTTTGGCTTTAGTTTCTTTTAATGCTTTCATGTATAGTGACCAGCAGACTATCAACCTACCTGTGGCAGATTGTTGATTTCCTACTTGTTACAGGGAAAGAAATGTTGCTGTTCAAGATATGCAGAACTGCTGTTTTGCCTAGGCAGCACTTCTGAACATCCATGAGCAGACCACATAAACAACCACCTCCAAATTAGACAATTTTTTTAGAAGAGTTTTGGGGCCATCTGTAGGCGGACCTTTTGATTTGGAGCTTAGATTTGTAGACTGAGAAACTCTCTTGACTCTTCCCAATTCCTGAAAAATAAAGTGAGACTGGCAGAAGAAACACATGGTCTGATAGTGCTTCATGTTGTAATTTCCTTCTTCATGTGCCAATCAAGACAGGACTTGATCAACATAGGACTCTGTGTTTGCTTTTGGATTTTTACGTAGTGATGTTAATAACAGTTAAAAATCAGCTCCGTGTGACTGTGTATTTGAACAACAGGCAGCAGTGAGCACAAGGCAAGTTGAGAACATTAAGGTTGTTGGTTGATATTGACCAAGACAGCATACTGGAAAAGCCAGGATGCCTTCACAGTTCTGCCAGACACTGGTGACACTAACAGTGAGAAGAACATGGTAAGACTATCTGTGCTGCAGGGTCTGTGCTGTGGAAGACAGCAACTGTCCTGCGAGCTCTTCAGATGTATGCTCTCCTTGTACAATTAATTAAACGTGCTGTTGCAAGCGTCAAAGTTGACCAGAAACAGGCTGCATTAAGTCTCTAACAGGAACATAGCTTGTCTCTGGCTCTAAAACTGCCACAGTCATGATGGTACATCAGAATCTGACTTTACATCTTCTGTGAAACAAATTCAGACAACAGAAGAAGAAAACAGCCAAACACCTTTCGCTGAACATTGGCTGAATCAATCAGATGCTGAAACGAACCATGTCTAAGGAAAACAAGGGCAGTATGTTTATACTGCTGGAAATTAAAATCTCAAAGATATGTTATAAAATGCTGAATTTATGTCAATATGAACACAACTGGAAGTAATGCAGAAGTGGTGCCAGCACCACTTGATTCACTGATGAAGGGAAAAGAGAGCCGCAAACACTCCCCCACCACAATAATTTCAGATGCAAAGAGATACCCATTGCTCTGTGGCAAATCTCCAACAGGTAATGTGTGATATTTCTGGAATTACCTGCAGTCTAGCATGCCACCAACCTCATCTCAAGCACCTGACCACACTTGTTCTTTCATTAAAAAGTAGCTAGGTTAGGTGCAACCATCGTAACAACTGGACACCCAATCACATAACTGTTTCTTTCCTTTGACTTGAGCTCTGCTTTATCAAGAAGCTTTTCCTGTAATGTCACATGAAAAGTCTTCAGCTTTGTCACTGTAAGATGAATGCTAGTTTTATTGTGCAGAATGTTGTATGTGCATAGGCAATAGCTGTGACAGCAGGAAGAGCACCACATTATGAAGCTTTCATAACAATGCAATTATTAACTCAAGTCATTCAGACACATTTTCCAATAACTGCTTTGTGTGTTTGATACCATAATCAGTTATGTTAGATGACTCAAAATGTGCCACCATTAGAAGCTTTTTGTCATAACTCTTTTCAACTCAATTTTATAGAATTGTGATACTTGGTGGCATCATGACATTTTTTGTTGGTATGGGTGCCATGGAAAACTCAAGTGGGATCCAGGTGGAATTACTCATTAACACTGTCCGCCCTTCCTTCTTCAGCATTCTCAGATGTGTCTGCTCACTTGTCAGGTCCTCAGAAAGCCTCTTACATGCTTCCAGCTGTATTTCCTCCCTGGCCATAGCCTAGGCACCATGTGATATTTTCGAACTTGTCTGGACAGTTTCTGTGCTTCCTACATTTTAGTCCCTCTTAAATGTCCAGGTCTGTAAGGTTCCTCACCATGAGCCGAGCTGGCCTTTGAACAAACTGCCTATAGCTATCCTTCAGACACCTGTGCACTTCCACAGATAAGAAAGCCACAAAAAAAATTGGAATTGAGTGTATTGCTCATACTAGTGGAGCTACCATATAAGAATGATGTCAGGTTATCTACTGTTTGAAAAGCACACACTGAAAAAGAGTACTAGTGCATAACATTTAACAGTGTGTTTTTAAAAAGATTAGGAAAGGTTACAAAATCTTTTTCCATTTGGCTGCAATGAATCACACTGTGGTTGGTGTTATCTCTCCTTGTCTTCCCAGTGTTTAAACTTCCCCTTCGTCACGAAGTCACTCACTGCAGCTAACTGTGGCCACACAGAAGTTGGTTGTATAGTTTAAGCCAGTTTTGAAGAGACAGGCACTTTCAGCAAGCAATCCATCCCTTCCTAAAGTGGGTGTTTAATATAAAGAGGAAAATTAACATCTGGAGGCACCAATCTATCTACTGAAGGATTCCAGATATCTGCCTTATTCTTTCTAACTTCTGGAACCCAGTATGAGGAAAATACAAGTACTACTGGCAATATAAGGGGATTCACATTTTGCTTACCTGATCTCCATTCACGCTTAGATCTAACAACCAAACTAACAGGTCTTAAAAGTTATAGTTTGTCCCTCTGACCCTCCCAGACCAAATGTCTCAGCTTTCTGCACTTCGCATTACACATATTATCATCAAGAGTTTATTTGGTCTGATTTCCATTTTTTACAATTTAGTTTTCATGGCCTTGCTAGACCTTTTTGCATTGTTTTGGAAATATTTGCAGTAAACAAGCTATTCTGGGCAGTACAATGCTGTTAAATTTGTCAAGAATTATCTGAGTTACCACAGTTCACTGAAAGAAGCTATGCAGAATCTGTAAGTGACATTAATCATATAACTGTG
The DNA here is from genome assembly GCF_040182565.1 of Anser cygnoides. Classification (NCBI taxonomy): domain Eukaryota; kingdom Metazoa; phylum Chordata; class Aves; order Anseriformes; family Anatidae; genus Anser; species Anser cygnoides. The sequence continues at coordinate 66,840,586 of NC_089874.1, forward strand.
AAGCTGGTAGAGGAGTATAGTACAGTCTTAAGTTCTTTAGTATTAATCAGTAATCACAATGTATCACAAGTTGCAGCACAGGTAGAGGCAGGGTATGCTTGAAACCAGTCTGATATTAACATCATTACATATAAAAACAAACAAAACAAAACAAAAAAAACACAAGACCCTAAGGAGATTAGAATCAGAGGTGAGTTGTAAGTAATCTGAGCTGCTTCATATTTTATTTTCACCTCAAGAATTCATTCCTTCCCTGTCCCATCTCTCCTTCAGATGATAAGCTAATCATCCAGGAAAGGGCACAGTGATTTCTCATGTCGGCAGCAGTCCTTCTGTCCTTCCCCAAAAAAAGGTAGTCTTCCATTCATAATTTTTGATTAGTAAGCGATGTGTTTAGAGTGATAATCTTCACTTTACATAATCCTCTCCTACATCCACTTTTGTTTTCACTTGGGATCTAATACTAAGTTGATCATGCAAAGATTCATACATAAATGTCAACTAAATTTGGCTGTCTTCTTCCTTCACTGTTCAGTTTTACTGCAGTTTTACTGCATTTACTAACAGTTGATGTTTAAGTGCATCAGTGCTGACATTTATCCCATTAAAGCCTTGAGAATTCAAATGAGTGCTACTGCAATATTATAATTCTTTACATTTTTCCCTGACGGCTGAACAGGTGATGTGATTGATGACAAAGCCTGGTTATACAGAAAGTCGCTACTAGTAAAAGACACATTTCAGTGAGTCATGAATAAAGAATTAAATGAAAACCAGAACCTGTAGTTAGAAACAGGCTATTAATCAATTTAAATCAATTTAAAAAGCAAATCCTCTGTTCAGTTGTGACTTATTTTTCTACTTGAACCAAAACTTCAGAAGACAAGTAGACATGCATGAGCTATGACTACCCAGCGTGAAATCCAGTGAGGCTGCATGGTTTCTAGATCCTGAAAGATATGAAAGGGTGTTACCATCCAAGCACAAAACAGAAAGAGAATCAAGATGTGAAAAAAAAAAAAAACAAAACATAGCATCCACAGAGACTGGGAAAAAAAAAGAAAAAAAAAAAAAGAAGGCAAGAATGGAGAAGAAATATCTCCACCACAAAATAGACTATGCCACTGTGGCAACTTTTTAAGGAACATTTGAAATGTAAGTTTCCTCTGTGACAGAAAAAGGAAGTGTGAGAAACATGGATTTACACAGTAGCTACATTTCATTATTTTATTGTATGCTATTTGTATAGTTATTTTTGAAATTACTATGTTTTTAGTTGAAAGATAAATATATAGGCTTTTCTTGTACACAGAATTAAAAAAAAAAAAAAAAAAAAAAACAAAGTTATGAATTTCCTCCAGTCTGACTGTTAAAAGAGTTAATGTACACAGGAAAGAACATACTCTTTTTGACCTCAGGTGTCTTTCATTTAAAGGATAATTTTAATTGTGCCAGAGAAGGGAGTGATTTCCATGATGTATGTATCAGAACACTTTTACATTATCATACGCAATCTATAAGTTTATGAAAGATATCCATTGCAAGTTCCTACAACTTCTGCCTGTAAGGAAGCACTCTCTGATGCTCTATACCAATGCAGTTAATGCCACCTTCTGGTTTACTACCTCCAGTACAGATTTCGGTGCTGTACTCGGCTCTGGGGAATAAACTCAGCAAATCCCACTCAATTCAATACGTTCGGAAGTTGAGGTTATGATAAAAATGAAGCTCCAAAAAACCATTATTTTAACTTAAAATTTACAAATTCTCTCAGTAAACAGACTGGCAGTAGAGATAGACGCTGCAGTGTAGTAGTGACATGCAATCAGGTTAGTTTTGCGTTAAACCATCCTAACCAGATGTGTAAGTGTTGTGTTAAATGTGTCAGGACAAAATTTCTACAGCCGTAGGAAGATAGCAGTGTGAGAGAAGAAAGTGTAACAGAACACATGAATCCAAGAGTAGACCCATTGAGGAGGTTACTCAAAGGTGTATGTTAATTATGCATGAAGTAATAAAAGTTTTTGACAAGATGTATTAACAAGGTGTGTCTGAAGAATCCACCTAGATGATGAAAATGAAAAAAAAAAAAAAAGAAAAGAAAAGAAAAGAAAAAGTTTTTTCCTTTTTTTCTCCCGTTGGTTCATTTTTAAGGACAAAACAACTTCAAAGGAAGAATCTGAGTGGCTGCAGGAAATGAGAAACACTGCTAACTGCACTGCTGCTCAGCTGTTCATATGAAATCACATGTCTATCACTCCAGAACAGCAAGAGAAAGTAAGTGTGAGGTTTTAGTACAAACTCATTCCTGCCCTGTCAGCTGTCATCATTTTGTCACTCCACTCCTCCACCATTCATATTTCTCATCAGGATCCAATTCTGCTGGGATTCTGACACAATTTACGAGCTGTTCAGGATAGACTATATCCATTTTTAAAAACATCTGAAATGATTCATATCCGCAGGACTTTGGTATTAACCACACCATGCATCTTCCTGATCTTACTGTTTCCTAATTTTAAAATAACAACAACAACAACAAAGAGTACAAACATTAGGCAGGATAAACTGGGGCAGCAATAGGTAAAGTATGCAGGAAAACTCTTACCTCCTGCGCTAACATTGCAGGGAGGACAACAACGGACACACTCAGAGAGTATGGCAGGCAATCATCCTTGGCAGAATCCTCAAGAGATCCCTGACTCAAATTGACAGAACTGCTATCTTTCTCCGGATTCTGGATGGCAAATCCATCTTGCCGCTTTTGAGCTGGTGCAGATTTCTTATCAAAATCATGGTGAGAAGTAGGGCATTGCACAGTAACAGTGTCTCTTTCAGTGTGTACTCCTTTACAGCTGAAAATGAATTTCTAGAGTTGCAAGAGCACCTTGAAAAACTGTTCAAATAATGAGTAAAATCTCAAAGTAGCTGGCAACTATTTGGAGAATGCCAAGAAGGTCTGAATATACAACAGAGACAGAAATTTACCATCTAAAGGATGAGAATATCCCCTAAGAATATCAGGCAACAAATCTCTAGGTGCAAAAGCTTTCTTCCTGTGGTCGACACAACTCTTTCATTTGCCTATCAACTGCTTCATCAATCTGATGCTTTTGTAACACTTCTGGGATTTCTATATGACATTTCAGCACTGAGAAAAAGAAAGATTTTCGAACTATGACTTTACAGGTTTTTAACGGTGATATAGCTGAACTTTGTGATGAACTTGTGGTACTAATGAGCACCATCCCCAAAAAGCTGCTCTCAAAAGGCACCTTTACAGATTTGCAGAGGACCTATGACTCATACACTGTGCAGCCGAACTGTGTATTGCACAGTGCCCCAGTCATCTCGAGCAATTCTGGCATCTGTTGTGGCAGCAGATAATCAAAACATATTTGCATCTATTCTAAGACATAACAGGCTCATTTATTTGGTTTAGTTACTTCATCTGCTGAAAATGACGTTGACGAAAATCTCAATTATCCAAAAATGATTGATGGATACAATATAGAGGAAGCTTGCAAGTGGCATTAAACATAATGAACCTAATGGATAGCAAATGACCATTCACGGGTGTTCAAGACGATTACTTCTGACCTATGGTATGCAAAATGTCTGAAATGTGAATACATGGTTTCCAGGGTGTTTGTTCCTAAAAGTATATGCATATTGACCTCACATGAAATTACAAATTATTCCTTTTCAAGATTTGCTGGCATTTCTTGGCAAATTTATACTTTTTGTTTGCAAACGACAACACAGTAACAGCTATTTTAAGTGCATACATTTAACTTTCCTAATCATTTCAAAGAAAACACTTTTGAAACCAACAGGATAAATAATTTCAGTGATACACAAGGTGGGGGGAATGAAAGCTAGCAATCAGCAACAGAAAAGATATCCAAGAACAACATGATATTACTGAAAAAATGTAGAAACTTAAAGGTTGGTCCTCTGAATTAGTCTGGAATGTTGAAAAATCATGTCTTCCTTCCTGCAGGTTTAGATTTCAGTTTTGCACACATATATGCACACTTCTGTCCTGGTTCCAGTTAGGACAGAGTTAAGTAGCTCATAGTAGCTGGTAGGGTGCTATGTTTTGGATTAGGATGAGAAGAGCGCTGATAACATGCGGATGTTTTAATTGTTGCAGAGCAGTGTTTACACCAGGCCAAGTACTTTTCAGCTTCTCGCTCTGTCCTGCCAGCGAGCAGGCTGGGGGTGCAGCAGGAGCTGGGAGGGGACAGAGCCAGGACAGCTGACCCAAACTGGCCAAAGGGGTATTCCATACCATCTGACGTCATGCTAAACAATATATAGGGGTGGCTGGCCGGGGTGGGGGGCCGGCTGCTCAGGGATAGGCTGGGCATCGGTCAGCGGGTGGTGAGCAATTGCATTGTGCATCACTTGTTTTCTTACACATTATTATTGTTAATACTATTACCATTATCACTATTATTATTATTATTGTTATTATTATTTTCCTGTCTTAATAAACTGTCTTTATCTCAACTCACAGGCTTCACTTTCCCGTTTCTCTCCCCCATCCCAGAGAGGGAGGGGGGAGGGTGAGCGAACGGCTGTGTGGTGTTTAGCTGCCAGCCGGGTTAAACCACAACAACTTCATATACAAGCTTCCGTTGTATTACTATAGTGAGTACTACATTTATATTATGCTGTAGCTTTCACAATGTATTTTCACTTAGTTTCAACCACAGATACACTGTTTGCCAGTGAAACAAATTTATCTCCTTTTTTTTTTTTTTTTTTAAATGTGGAATATAAGGTTTACATTGCATAAGTATTCAGAGCTGGATGTTTCTAGGTCCCCCTAAACTAAGCTGTAGTAGTACCTGCTGGCAAATTTAATCAAGTCAGATCAAAGATGCTGATGGTGTAGCTGCCTATGCCACAAAAATTTATGTTCACCATACATGCAGAGTCAAATAAAATAAAGAACAGACATGAAAAAGTGATGAATAAACACTCTTCTAAATCTTTTGCGCCTCATATACAAAACAGTTTAGTAAAAATAGACAACTTTACATTAAAAAAAAATAAATATATATATATATTTTTTTCTCTTCCGGTATGAAATCAAAGTGCCCAGCATTCACTGGGTACTAGAGAGCATTTACTTAACTTTATTAATTGTTCTTAACTTCCACTTCTTGAGATTCTAGATTTGTCTAGCCTTTAACACAGATACTCATAGGAACAGGAAGCATTAGTTATATAAGTAGTCCTTAGTCCTGAGCATTATTTGTGTTAAAGAGGGCTACATGTACATTTTTCATTTGTGCAAGAATAAGATAGATATAAGATAGGCAGAACCCCAGATTCTCATTAATTTTGTTCATTGTTAAATTGGCCTTCTTGTTTTGCAGTGAGAACTTTATTTTAAATAAATCAGTAAGTACTTTTCAAAATCTTTTTTGGGATCCACTTCCTTTCCCCAGCAGCTATGTAGGGATTGAAAATATATACTGTTATACATTGACTGATTTATTTACATAGTTTCTCTAGAGCCAGAAACAACTGGCCAACAAGAAAGCACAGAACAAATAGTTGCCGCAAAGTCCTACTTCTAAAACAAATTTAGTAAAGGCTGCTTTCTCAATTTACCAAAATGTGAGTTTCAGTGTTTGCAATATTCAGTTCCATGTATTTTTAGAGGAGAAGCAATTATCCACAATGAACTTATGAAAACAAAAGCACACAGCAAGTTTAGCTTTGCAATGTCTCAAAGGCCATTTAACAATTGCAACAATTGGCTATGCATCAAGATTTACACAGTTTGCTGCCCAAAGTGTCAGCTTTTACCTCAATTTCTGAATTTGCAAAAGCAAGAAAAATGTCTCCTCTTTGAAAAAAAGAACAACACACTCAATGGCATTTTTTTAAAAGTAAGAAAATTCTTGAAACAGAAGTATAATTCTATGAGATTTTGAAAACCAAATACCTAAGCCAAAACATGTAGTGAATTGCAAACCAAAAATACAATGTTGCCCTAAATTACTTCAGTTTATAAGCCATGTACACTTTTAAAATTCATCAAAACAAACAAACAAACAAACCATTTATAAAAAATTGTGCTAATCAGTTTAAGATGATGGAAAGCAGACCTCAAGAGAAGAAATGAATACTTCTCTTGTAATCTGTCCTCAGTCTACTTATTCTTTTGTGGTTAAGAAGAGGCGCAAATGACGTCTTTGGGATTGTTTTTAACAGCCAGATGAATCATCAGATTCTTTTTCAAGACATTCTGTTGATGCAGTAAGTAAACTTCCACTGGACATGAAGAAAATTATTGCTTAAAATAAGCAGGAACCTATCAGTGAATTCTACAGATGGTACACACTAACTGTGACTGTCAGATTTTTACACAATACTGGAAAAACTGCCTTAAGTCCTTTTTTTTGGCACAGAAGATTACACAATTACCACATGCTAATTAAAAATAAATTGCTAATTAATAACTAACAGTTACAAAGCCAATCAGCAATGGGTTAGAAATAATTTAAATTTTCATGATGAAATTTTCATGAGGAAGTTCCATTTCTTAGATGCTGCTTCAAATTTCTATAGAAATGGTGTTTTCTTTTGTGTCTGCTGATTAGATAACCTGTTCTGCTGCAGTTGCTAAGGTCTCTTCTGACAGCAGTGTTAAGATACATTTCTTACATCCTGGTGAATTAAACAGCGACTGACTGATTTGGAATTACCTCCTGTTACTGGTCATGGATAGAAGTGAAAAAGTGACATCACCCCAAGCTCTACATTTACTTTGTGCCCTCTGTCTTATCTTGCATAAACCAGGCTTTTCTCCTGAAAAGGACTGAAGGAATACATCAAGTAATACAATTTTGATATCATGTCAAAATCCAGATGACTGTCAGAAAAAAAAGGACAAAATTGTTGGTTACCAGATGAACAAGATAACCAGAAAAGTGGGGAAAAAAAAGCAAAGAAAGAAAGAAAGGAGACAAAGACTCTTAGGCAAGAAATAGTGTTCCAAGAATGGTTTTTCTTTCAGTCACTGAGATTATTCCATGCCTAAATCTAGCTGCTTAAAAGACTTCCTGACTTTCTGAAACTGAGTTCAGATGAAGATGTTTTCTGGAGTAATTTCTAGGACTATTCCACCAACTAGAAGGTAAGCAAACAATCTCGTAGATCCACGGTAAATGGCTTATTTTTCTCATGGCAGATGCAGTTTCCAGTATCGTGCAGATCATTCTGTTATGTACTTTTGTGCCATGTGGTAATGCATTTGTTCAGTACATTTTCAATTCAATCTGATTTTTTTTTACTTAAAAAGAAAATAATTTTTTCTCTCTCCTTTTTTTTTTTTTTGATTGAGAAAAGTGAGTTCTACATAAAACATAAACTTAGCTATCCCTGCCAGTACTTCTACACTGACCTCCACTTGAAGTGTCAGCTGTGGGGCCTTTTGCAAAGATCTGGCACCAATCCCTGTATGCCTTCTGGGAGCTCATCCTGGTGGAGGACAGCGTTGTGTTATCTTTAGGAACTCTTGCTGGCTCTTACTGGCCTATGTGTATCTTGTTAGTGGAGAAGTCCAATAGGCCATGTCACAACTGTACCACTTTAGAGCAGATGCTGCTTACACACTTAGATCTTGTGCAGGAATCACACACCACAGAGGAATAAACATCTGGGAGATATCTGGTGCAACTGGATATAGGTATATCATTTAGGGAATTAGAGATCATTGTGGTAGGAATGCTTAGAAGATTGATAAATCAGGCCGGTTTTAAACTTTGCTCTTAACCCAAGTTTAGACTGTATGTGATAATATGGGACATCTGGTGCATAAAGAACATTTGGTACCTAACTGCAGTTCACATGGCAAATTTTCATAACACGTTCATAACACGCCTAACAGACCAGGGCTGGAGCCTTGTGTAGTTAGCATAAGGCATACTAGCACCTGTTTCTGGTGATTGCAGTAGTATTTTTTTACTCAGCCATTGGATACAGAAACACTTAGATTTTATTACCAGTTCTGTTATGTTAGTGTGCCTGTATTTGAGCTCAAAACGAGTTGTTCTTAATTATATCCTGCTTAATTGATCTTACTTTTATGAGTGCAGTAGGCCACAGCTGTGGCTATGTATAACCATGAAGATCTGAGGCAAAGGTTGGACAACAGTGCAGCAAGAAGTGTGTGCCTCATCACCACACTTCTAACCAAATATCAGTGGAGAAAATGGGGCCTCCAGCACCTGGACACCCAGCCCAGCCCCACTGGGCTCCCAAGACCTGAAGACAGAAAAGTAGATGAGGCTAGCAGTGTGCTTTTGTTCAAGATAGGGCTAGTTTCACCACGGCATTCAAAACACAGCACCAATCCATCAATACCTTGCAGCCATCCTACTAAGATTTTGGAAAATGGTTAGATTTCTCTTTCAACTTTGACATGCTTTGTACTTATAGCCCTGTCAGTACATAGGCCTTGGCTTGCACGTCCTCGACCTGTGAACATTTCTTCAGCACTGTACAATGGATGGGCACTCCCCAGGCAGCCAGACTTTTCCGTACAAATGAAGATAGGCTGTATTCCTTACGTTGCTCCATCTTGGTCTGTTCATGCCTTTTTTCCCTGTGCCACCAAGTATCTTGTCTGTGGTGGGTGCCAGAGTATGACAGACCTGGAAGTCTCACATGCAGAGGAAGAAGGCTATGAAATTTACTGCCATGGGCTCAGACGGGGTAAGACTGAAATTATTGGAAGGTTGTGGTGGGCGATGGGAAAGGGCCACTGTGGCGTTTGCTACACTCACAGGTGTCACATATGTCCAAAGCTCATTCTTGTCATTACTGCTCCTTGTTTCCAGGAGTGTGTGAGAGGGATACACGTATCCCAGGCACATGGTGCCATTCTTGAAATGTGATCAAAATCCAGATTTCCTTTTACCATCCACAGGAACATGTGACAGGAATGATCACTTGTGGTTTATCTCATGCTTGTGTCATATACTGGGGAGGCAAATGGCATTTATTCCTCTAGGTTGTGTGGCCTGTGCCAGGTAAAAGCTTGGCTACCATCAGCCTGTGCAGTACTTCTAAATGCAGATCCATGCTACATGCAAAACAGAACTTGGCATCCATTAAAGAAGTAGCCTTGAGTGTTGATATCTGAAACTGGATGTAACACCTATAATGTTTTTGAACGTGACACTAGCATTCACAACTTCTAACCAGCAGTCTTCTAGGGTCTGTGCTATGGTTTTGAAAGCAACTGGTGGCTGACTGTTGTTCTTAGTGTGACCTGTTCAACTTTCTTTGCTTTGTGTGTTTATAAAGTTCCCACTCTCTTACTTTTTCTTTCAAATGACCACATAGAGCTAATAATAAGGAATTCAAAAAGAAAACCAAATCAAACTCTTAAAACAGCCAAATCTTGCTCCGTCTGCTTGATTATTTTGTCCATTATGGCCATAAAGACATACCTCAGTTAGTCTCTGGTGGCTATTTTGCTGCTTAGTTTCCACTCCTATCTTAACAAGGGACAGTATTTCATATGCTTTCATATTTCCACCCAATAAAGCTGTGCAGATACTAGCCTGTCCGATGACTGGAAAGTAACAGCCTGGTCTGTCTGGACTATGTGACAATCTGACTACTCATAAATCTCCATAATATTTTAAGGTCTGGTATTATCTCAAATCTTAAATCTTCACTCAATTAAATTTTGGTGCTCACTGTAATGCGTTAAGATGGTGTGATTAATTGTCTGATCCCCTATTTTTTTCTGCTCAGCTGGGATTTACCAACCCTGAATACACTAAGGCTTTTCACATATATCTGCTCAGATTGTACAGATGAAATCTTCAAGTCAAACGAAGAATACACAACAGACACGTTAACTATTCAGAAGGTCCTGCAAGCAACATCTGAAGATCTTTAGATGAGATAAACTAGAAACCACCTTCACATCCTCATTGGTTAACCTTGATTTATACTATATTTATGTACTTACGTATATATATACTTAAATACTTATGTGAACCTTGGTTACAATCTGATCTTGGTTACAATCTGATCTTTGTTACCTGGTATCACGGGTTTTTTTCCTCAAAATACAGGAAGTAACTTTGAGTCAATTTATCTTCACTGACCTAAACTTTTCAGATTCCATTCTAAAAACCGGTCTTTCTATTTCTCTTTATACAGAGTCCTGAGCAGGACATATGAGTAAGAGGGAAAATTGTACATGGATCTGGTGAATCAGTGTATTTCACACTGACAGAAAACAAACAAAAATTAGTCTGTTTTCAGCTGGCCTACATATGATCAAGATCAGATTTACCCATTACAAGTTTTGTAGGCAAGGGCTAATTTGGTAGGTTAGAGAGTGTGTACAAGCTTAACAAAAGTTTCCTTTCCTAAAGGAAGAAAGGTCCTTCTTGGAATATGTCCTTCTCTCAAAAGCCTGCCTCCTACCTGCACAAAAATATCAGGCTTCTTTCTGTGCCTCCATAAACTGACAAAGTGGCTAAGCAACTGGATAGACTGCCAAGTGGCTCAGTTAGGTGTTCTGAAATGTGAAGTATTGTGAAAGAGAAGTTTTAATGTTCTTGACAGGATCTTCCAGACCTGAAGGCCTAAAATATTATGCCCCAAAGCACTTAGTCATACCACCAGCTAAGGAAGATGAAAACGTAGGTATTAGGATTAGACTGAGCAAAAAAGAGGTCAGAGAGAGTTTTTGTTCTAAGTTTATGCTCATACTCCCAGCCTCAAGGCTTCAGCACTCATTCAAACAGCATCACCTATAGACATAATGCATATTGGAGTCAGCAGATAGCTCTGGCATCAGGCAGCACGCAAAGCTGCGAAGGACCTATAAAGGACAGCTGCATCCTGATCCATAGTAACAATAACTTTGACAAAACACTTTAGTATGGACAGTGGAACTATACAACCTCACTCACTCCCACTTCAGGCTAGTTGCTCTTTCTTAGTACGCCATGCACTGTTATGCTGCTTGGGTTTTGTTTCTTAATAATCCCTCCATTTTAGTCATGTTACTTGAGCTTTGAAAAACACTTACTTCTTGTTGCACTCTTGTATTCGTGAGTGGAGACATACTACAGCTACAAAGAGTAAACCCAATATTACACTCTTGTACTCAATAAATCATTACGTAAGATGTTGTTTATGTTTCATACAACCAAAAGTCAAGCCAATATACGTAGAAGGTCTGACAAGTATATGGGAATATTTATACACAAATTACCAAAACCAAACAAAAACTTCAACAAAAGCAGAAATTAAAAAATACATTGTCAAGTGTACTACATTCACAGCTATTAACAACGACATTCATATCATTTTGAGATTCTAAGCTAAGGTAGAATAAAACATCCCTGATTCTTCTTTGTCCAGGGCACCAAGTCCCAAAGATGACAGCCACATTACTTGGAAGGATTAATGCCCATATTTGTAAAAATTTGTAAAACACAAAATTATCTCAGTTCCTTTTCATGTGCACATTTTCTATATATTCAATGCTAGTATTCATGAACTTCTCTTTTGTGGTACAAACTGTGAAAAAAATTAGGTATTAGTAACATCCTTAAGGGTTATTATTCATGTTATCATGAATCAGGGGGGATGTACCTATCACTGACCAAGCCAGGTCAGTCTCTGAAAGCAAGTTGCTAATTCCTTCATGTTAGTTACCATTTATGGGCAAAATTCCTATTAATTACCCCTCAGACGTTCACGACTGTAACATGTAGCAGTCTTGGACTGCCACCTAGAAGCTAACAGTATGCTTTTGGAGTCATCTGGTCTCTCACACGCTGGTGTGTCACAGTAAATCCTTATGCAATATTTCCTAGATTGCTCATTTATTTTATCTTGTTTCATTGTCTATCAATGTTTCTACCACATAGAACTATTACGCTAGCAACAGCCTGGGCAGTAGAGATCTGCCTATGCAGCAGCACGCAGCAGTTTCTTCAGTTTTGCAACTTTCTGAACTAACAACTGTTTTTGTTTTCAAGAAATAATAATCTCTCACATTTAAGATATTTGCTTTCTGTATTCCACAACAAAAGAAATAAGAAATCCAGAAGCTTTTCCATTGCTGTCAGATCAGTTGCTGTCATTGAGCAATACAGAAAAAAACAGTAAATACCTACAGAGCTATTACATGGCCAGTTATATCGCCAGGCTCATGGCTCTACACAAGAGCTAGGAAGGTCAGAAGTCCTCCCATCATGAACAATCCTTGAGTGAATTCAGGCAAGAGGAAAAACAGGAAAAAATCCAGGAAATCTAGCAAGCAAGACACAGATTGAATCATTTACATCACTAGCATGCACACAGACTATACTGCTACAGACGAAGACATGTTTGAAGAACCAAATCATGAGATTATAAATACCTTAAGGTGATTAAGGTTGCCAGTGTGGTGTGTTTATTAGCAGGTAGTTGTCACAGCTACATAGGCACTGGCACTCAAGCATGTACTTGGCCACAAAAATGACTGACTTGCAGGAAAAACACATCCCTAGTTTCATCTCAAAGTTTACTTACTAGTCTAGCAATGTCAACAACTGGTTTTCATCACTTTGTAAAAGAATGTTAGTCATTTGAAACTAAGTCACTATTAAAAACTCATGACAAAGAGCAGACGAACCTGAAATCAATTGGTATGGACAAAATGGAGTGAAATAATTGTAAACTTACTCAGAAGAATTGCATAGTCATTCATCATGAACCCATTCTGGTTTATCCATTGCACATTTTCAGTATATTTTCAGAATTACTTTGATTCAGGAAAAAAAAAAAAAAAAAAAAAGGGACAGTAAATTCCTAACCCCTTTTCTCTGATGTAATTTATAACATTTATAGCAACCACTAAAAATTCTAGTCTGGATAAGCCAAGCATGTCATCCTTAAATTCTTTGAGACTTTTACAGGACTATAGGCTCTAAACTAAAGAGGTATCTTTTTATTATGCTGCTCCATCCACAAGTGAAGATTTGCAGAGTCTATTAATACTGTTTATTATTGAATAGCATTATATTCAATCAGCAAACTGAGCTGAAACTGCATAAGCTGGCAGCTAAAACATTCTGACAGAAGAAAGTCCCTCCTTTGGGGAAAAATAAGGTGCCACTGAAATCAGGTACAACCTCCAGTCAAGGAGAGCTTTCATGTCTGTATAGACAATGTTTTAAACATCACCTAAAGGGTCAAGAGAAGAAACAGTCATTGGCTGTTATTCCCAAAATAAATTCCAACTAGTATGGTTTGGTCAAGGGTATAGAAAGAAAGATAAGAAACTGGGGAAAAAAAATCCATATTCAAGGCCCTTACTATTTAATTTCCCTTTCCCAATCCCAATCCACCCCAATCAGCAATTACTAGACAGTCCCATGTAGACTTAATTGCTCATTAAAATGTTGAAGATCAGAAAAAAATGTGGGATCTACAGCACAAGACCCAAGAGGAAGAGGCTCAGCTGCAGATTAGCAAACATGGCACAACTCTGATGTTTATTTACTACTTGTTTCTAAACTTTGTAAATTCGTCAGTGGGGATGGGTCAGTGAATATCAATCTCTTCTTCTGAAGTAGATATTTTAAAGTATAAAATTTATTAATGAGATCCCTTTACATTAAGTATTCTGTGATATCTAAAATATACATATAATCCTTTTTAGGTAAGTGGCTAAAGAACAGGCTCTAGCAGTTTGTTAACATTTGGTACATGAACATTACCTCATTCTAGTGTTTCTCTTCAAGACTTGCTTTTTAATATATGAAAAGGTGCATGTTCATGAAGAAAGTGGTCTGGATAAAGAAATTAGTAGTTTTCAAAGGAAATCCCCAAACAGAACTTATACTTATGGCCTTTAACTTCCACGTGGAGGGTGGGTTAAATCTCATCTTTCATAGCTGTCTAATTTTGTAAGTCTATTATGGTTAAAAAGTTGGGTTTTTTTTCCTACTTCATGCAGGAAAAGAAAGATTATTTAAGGGCCTACTTCCAAGCGGGCCAATGCAAAGTTTTTATTAGTTCCAACACTGGAGTTTTCCACTGAAAAAATGTGATCTAATCCAAGCAGTTGGGGCATAACACAATCTCAGCACTGAAATCTTCTGCAGCTCTGTGGAAATGTTGCCTCATGCCCTGCTGCAGAATGACACTTCAGCTTGGAATGACTTGGCTGTAAGAAGGAACATCTATTCTAGCCCCTTTAAGTGACATTGCCCTACTTTTTTTCTTCATATTAGTTTCAGGAAATAAAATGAGCTCCTCAGTGTGGGGCTTTGAAAGTCACGCTTTGGTGAGCAGTCCTGGAAAGTTCAAGAAAAGTGACAAGAGATTCCCTAGTGTGGTGGTTTTACCCAGTTGGGCAGCTGAGTTCCACCACAACTGCTGTCTCACTCCCCCTACTCAAAGGGAAGGGGGAGAAATTATGATGAAAAGGGCTCGAGGGTTGAGATAAGGACAGGGAGATCACTCAAACATTGTGACAGGCAAAACAGATTCAGTATAGGGAGATTTGAGAAATTTATTGCCTGATACTAACAAGCTAGAGAAGTGAGAAACAAAGGAAAGAAACCAAAAATGCCTTCCCCCCATCCACCCTCTTCCACCTCCTCCCCCCAACCGATGCAGGGGAACGGGGAATAGGGGCTGCGGTCAGTCCCTGATGCTTTGTCCCCACCACTCCTTTACAGTCACTCTCTGCCCCTGCTCCACGTACGGTCCCTCCCACGGGATGCCGTCCTTCCCGAACTGATCCTCCGGGGGCTGTCCACAGGCAGCAGCTCTTCAAAAACTGCTCCCACACGGGTCCGTACCATGAGGTCCATCCATCAGGAGCAAACTGCTCCACCATGGGTCCCGCACGGGCAGCAGCTCCCCCCAGACCCCCTGCTCCTGCGTGGGCTCCTCTCCACGGGCTGCAGCTCTGGCCCGGGGTCTGCTCCTGTGGGGGCTCTCCATGGGCCACAGCCTCCTCCAGGCTACATCCAACTGCTCCACCGGGGGCTCCTCCACGGGCTTCAGAGTGGAGATCTGCTCCATGTGGGACCCATGGGCTGCAGGGGGACAGCCTGCTCCACCAGGGGCCTCTCCACAGGCCGCAGGGGAACTGCTGCTGCATGCCTGGAGCAACTCCTGCCCTCCCGCTGCACTCACCTTGGGGGCTGCAAGGCTGGTGCACACTCCTCACTCTCCCAGCTGCTGTTGTGCAGCAGGTTTTTTTTCCCCCTTTCTTAAATCTGCCCTCACAGAGGTGCAAACAACCTCACTTATTGGCTCGGCTCTGGGCAGCAGCAGGTCCCTTTGGAGCTGGCTGGAGCTGGCCCTTATCTAAAATGGGGCAGCTTCTGGATTCTTCTCACAGAATCCACCCCTGCAGCCCCATGCTACCAAAGCCTTGTCACGTAAACTCACTACATCTAGAACTAGATTTCCTCAAGACGCAATACACATAGCAGCACGTAGTGAGTTGGGACAGGGCTTCAGATATAAATTGGAATAACTGACTTTTTATAAACCAAGAACAACAGGCATACGTGAGATGCAAATACCTTAGAGATACCCAGGCCTGTGCGGGTACTTAAACATGTAACTCCACAAAGAAAGTTAAACCAACTTTACCTGTATCTTCTGTGCTTCATAGGGGCCACTGAGCTGCAGGCTCTGGTGGCGGTTGGAGCTAACGGCTATGGGGCGCTTTGGCAGCCATTAGAGCCATCAGGGTGCGGGCAGGCGGGGGCGAGGGGTGGGTGAGGGTCTGGAGTGGACCCGCAGGTCTGGGGGCATTTGCATGGTGGGATGTGTTTGTCTGGGATTGCTGGGTGTGTGGAGCTGTCCTTGAGGTGAGGTGGGGCCTCCTCACATGTGCTCAAAGGTCCATATGTGTGTCTGGAAGCTCATGGACACCTGGGCATGCTCACAGAGTGGGCCTGTGCAGCTGTGCATGCAGGTCTTTAATGAAATGAATTAGCCAAAGGAGGAAGCATCAGGGCAAGAGTTCTCACATTGGCCGTTACGCCTCTGTCTGTGATCTGAAAGAAGCAGTTCTAGTGTGACTGACAGGATAGTTCAACCTTGGGACATATATGCTGGTCGAGTTGTCAAATAGCACTGCCATTGGAGGTGACATTCATGGTGGCACCTTCCTTTTGCCAGGACAAAGACTACCATCTTAACCAAGAACTTTGGAAATCTCCACTCCATTTGCTGTTTTATTATTCAGCTTAGTTCCATTTGAAAGCTGAAGTCAAACTTCACCCAAGTATGTTAACTGAGATAGTTTTCCTGCCCAGTTCAAAGTTAAATAACTACTAAAAAAAAGATGAAGGATATGTTTTATTAATGGCAGAATGATGCACCAGCATTCAGTTTCGCAGTTCAGTTGTGATGAGACACCTGTAACTTACTGCTTTACAGATATCCCTGAATACAGGGAGACTGATTTGGTGTCATTTTGAGTCAAAGCTCTTTATTTTTTATTTTTTTTTTTATTTTTAAATGGTTCGCTGTCACAGCAGCTGTCATCCAGGTCCTTTTGGTCATTCTTATCACAGCAATTATAAATTTGAGCAATGCTTGAGGCCAAATAATTCTAAAGGCCTTAACAGGTTAAGAAGCTGAATGTTATTGTTTCCTGTGCTATTTTGTTGCATATTGCTCCACAGAATGCTGATGTAGAGTGCTAACCTCCATTCCGGTAAGGGCTTCAGTGGAGTTAAATTTTTTAAGGGAATCAGAAAACAGTGCTATGTTGAAAAAAATCCATATAAATCAGTTCTACATGTCACAGATAAGGCTCACTTTTCTTTAAAAAAATGTTAAATGTGCTTTGTGTTTTGATATGTTTCCTGTAATCACAGGAATATGTCAGGCAAGAAGAAAGAAATCCAACTTCAGGTATAAATCCTAATTACTTAATTCTAGAGATGAAAAGATTATTATTTTCTTGCCTTTTAAAGATGTTAAAATGTCAATCCATTTTATTTCAGGCCACAATAACCAATCAAAATGAGTGGGATGAAATGTTGCTGACAAAAGGTGTAGTAGGTACTAACTATTATTCTTTCTTGACACATACAATTTCTCATATATCGTCTAATATTTAATACATAAAGCTAGAAGACTAGTGCCATACTGTCCTCTAAATAATGGTTATACTAATATATTTAAATGGGTATGTTGTGTTTATGAATAAATCATATCTTCTATAATAAATAAATACACCATAAATCATACTTTCCATTATTTTATCTGGTTTTATACACTGATGTTTAGAAAATGCCATTCCAATATCATATTTTTGATGGTAGGCAATAGGACATTTCTGTGGAGGTTTTTTCCCTGAAATCTACGTTAATACTAGCCTACGTTAACTGAGCCTACGTTAATACTATACAGTTATACTCAGCAGTTAATCAGACAGCATTCTGAGAGCGCATCTGCTATATTCTCCCCAGTTTTCAGTTCACTGAGTCCAATAACAACATCTAGGTTTCCTAGGAATTGTATCTGGGTAGAGGGAACAAATCTGTAGTGGAATGAAATCTACAAGAGATCGATGATGGGAAAGAAATGGGCTCATGGAGGGAAAAAGCAATATTCTGAAAAGAAAAAGAAGAATCAAACAGAAAAGGAATATAAGAGAGAAATGTAGCTGTTTGAATTACTCATCTCAAATAGTATTGGAAGCAGATTGTTGATGTCAGAAGTAATTGAAGTACTAGAGGAAACCATGATGTGTATATATTGATGTGTACATGAAGTATACATGAAGTATAATTAATACATCGATGTATACATGAAGTGTTCATTGACTAGAAGAGGACTAGAGGATGCATGTGACTGCCTTCTCAGTACTATTCCAACACACTCCTAAGTATGTTTCATTTTATAAGTTCCACAAGTCAGCAGTCTGTAATTCCAAAATATTATATTTTAGTAATTCCAAAATATTATATTTTAGTAATAGATGTATATCAAGCTTGGTGTGGTCCTTGCATAGCTGTGGTAAATTTATTCAGAAAACTGAAGAATGAGTTTAGTGAAGATGACGTGTTGCATTTTGCAGTGGTAAGTATGTAAATTATATATGGAATTTGAATTCTAGTTTATGTTAGATGTATCTTTTTTTCTGCATGCATTTACAGAGTTTTCATTTTACTTTCTTTATACCAATTGAGTCACTAAAATTTTGGCCTGGTTGCCTTTTATTCTCAATATCTCCTTATATAGCTTTGTTCAGAGGTAGATTAGAAATGGTAGTAAGTGTGGAAGAAATTATAATAGAATCATAGAATCATTAAGGTTGGAAAAGACCTCCAAGATCATCTGGTCCAACCATCACCCTAACACCACTATCACCCACTCAGCTATGTTCCTAAGTACCACATCCAGAAATAATAATAGAAAGGGAGCTCACAATAATAATAACAACAAATTGTATAATTATTAATAACCTAATAATAATAGAAAAGGAGCTAATATCCTCCAGCTTTTCTTTTCCTTGATGAGAGTTGCAGAAACTTTCAAAAGCCAAGCTATATGGGTTTGTTTGTTGGTTTTAAGTCTGTTCATTATTGCCACATTTAAAACTCTTACATCCCTGAAAAAGTGTTGCATCTTTTTTTGCAAGTATTTCCTTGTATTTCATTTTTTAAAAGAACAAAAAGGGGGAGTTGAAAATAAATTATCACAAAACTGTAGTAGTAGAAATATTCCACTACACTGGCAGTTGGTATTCTGTATATCCAATATATATCCTGTATATAGGAGGCATATATATATTTGAATTAGATACATTTGTTTCACAGATTCAGTTCCTCACAGATACTGACCAAGCTCATTCTTTCTAATGTTACTGAAAACTTTCCATTTTTTGATCAAAGTTCCTTGAATTTTTGCATAAAATACGGGTATCATAAATATACAAAAAAACAGGAAGTTATGTTCAGAGGTAGTCTGAAGTGCTTTTTCATTGCATTGACCACACATCACAAAGAACTTAATAAAGTGGATAATTTCTTTTGTCAGGATTGCATATACTACTTCTCCATTTATGTATGTTTATACATGGAAAAACAGTACTAAAGTAACATTTTTCCTTGAGTAGCTGCTGTAATATGAAAGGAAGCCAGTCCCATATTACCAAACCAGCCCTTCCTTCAATACCAGCAGGTGGCATAAAGACTGCTAGTTGTATTTAAGATTGTAGTGAGATTATGTAACACAGTAGATGATGGCAGTTTTCTTTCAGACAAAATCTTTTTTTATACATATAAATATATGCATAAATATAAACACTTATGTAAGCAATTTTCTTCATCTGACTTCAGGCAGAGGCTAACAGTATTGAGACTCTGCAACCACTTAGGAATAGATGTGAACCCGTTTTTCTCTTTTGTGTTGTAAGTACACCACATTGCTTTCTGTTAATGCATTGCTTATTTTTACATTAATGTTTCAGTAGATTAAAAAGAAATGTGAAACTATATGTCATATTTATTTTTACATTAATGTTTCAGTAGATTAAAAAGAAATGTGAAACTATATGTCATATCTTTACATTTTACAGTATATAGGACCATATTATCAGATGTTGTTTACTTGATGCTCTTTCCCATGCCTAAATCTGTGGTTATCAAGCACATTTTTATTGTGGTTGCATATTCAGACAGCCACAGCAGATTTGTGGTACCCACATTTTTGGTAGTTACTGAGAAATCAGAGTAAGTTTTTCTGGGGTTGCCTCACATAAAATGCCTGCATTTGGCTACCCTGAAATGCTTATTCTGTGCACAATTTCCCTCAGGGAAAGAGATTACATTTCCTTCCACTTCAGTTTTTTAAAAATAAGCAAATAAGATTGCCATTTTCACATTTTAGCAATTGTAATGATTCATACATTTAATGTCTCTCGTTGATGGATACAGAAAGACTGTTTTCTTAGGACTCCATTTTAGAACACTGCTAACTTAGTAGGCAGTGAGTTTTGTTGTTGTTTTCTGTTTTTTTTTTTGGGGGGGGGGGTTCTTTTTATTTTGGCAGTACTAGGATTTGAATTTCAGCAACTACGGCCTAAGAACACCAATACCTTCAGAAGTCTTTCAGGTTTTTTGCATTTACTTTGAATTGTACTAGTATTGGTGAGCCTCGAAATAATATAGAAAATTAGACAGAAAAAGGAAATGAAGAAGTGAAAAAAAAAAAGAAGAAGAATCATTCTGAACCAGCTAAGGCATTAGTAGTTTTGCTGTTAACTTCAGTGAGCACAGCAAGTTGTGATGTTGCTGAGGAAAAAAAAAAAAAAAGACAACACAAAATATAACATGTTCCAAAACTCAAGTAAATATGTAAACTAAGTGACAAGAACTCACTGAGAGTTTTATTTTCTCTTTTACAGAATGGCAAAATTATTGCAATGGTGAGAGGTGCAAATGCTCCTCTTATAAGTAAGAAAATAACAGAGCTAGTACAAGAAGAGAGGGAAATTGTAGCTGGACAGAAGGAACGCCCTGAGGTATGCTCACAAAAAAAAAGATATTTAAATATAAATGAATATTTTTATTATAATTTAATGGTTTCTCTCAAAGCCCATGATAGTGTTTTCTGCAAAGTTTAATTTTTTGTGTTTTTTCCTTAGTAATAAGTGACACGTGATTTTTTTATAAATTTCTTTTAAATTGTACTTTTTAGAAACTGAAGAAATTTACAGATTGCCCTATTATTCAGAGAAATGGAGGGACGGGTTGCTAACAAAACATCTAGAAGATAAACCAGTTTTAGTCATTATCTTTTTTATGTTTAAGGACTGACATTTTTTCATATATAACTTAGGAGGTATTCACCATACGAAACAAAAACTTGGGAAATAGTCATGTCTCATTGTTTGTTTTGAGTGAAAATTGAGATGAAAGAACTCCACTTTCAGTAAAAGGAAACTTTTAGCAAATTATAGCCCGGGTAAGAAAAATCAGACTAGTCCAATGTCTTCAAGTTGCAGGCTTTCCTGGATAGCAAATATGTCGCTACATGAAGAAAAAAGTGTTTTACAGATCTGAGAGCTGTGTTTGATGACTTTAGCTTCACAATGTTGATGTACTTCTCCTTTATTTGCAATTACCTTAGGTAGATGAACTTACTTTCCTAGAAGAGAAATCATCAGAAGATTCTATTGAGGAGACTGTACCTGAAGGTAAATACACTTGATTTATTTTAGAAAAGCTAACAGAAAGAAAAAAAGAACAAACATTTTTAATTATTTGATTAGGAATTGTGTACGCCAAGCTCCAATAGATTGTCCTTTGATTCATTAATAACATGACAGGTTACGACTGAGAATATCAAACTGATGGAAGGTTTTCTTCTTTGAGGAATTAAGATATTGGTCTGTCATCAGTTATTTTCAACCCCTTTCTCCGAACATACAGAGTTCACGTCATGTGCAATATTAGTGCCTGAAACTCACTTCTACTCAGTCCCTGCATTAACAATATACTTTTGTTGAGGTGATGCTTGTTAACATTTGGATGTTCTACAGAAAAAAAAAAAAAACAACAAAACAACACAACAGTATGAAGTGCATACTGTGAGGATTAAAAGAGTTAATCTGTGAAGGAATGGCATGCCTTGTATCTCAGTTTGTTTTTAATTATCTCTTTCACTAGACTAGATTTAACGCTCACATCTAAGATTTATTTCAGGCTTGTTGTGAGTTGGAACCTACATCTTTTCTATTCTTGTTATCTATGGCTACTGAAGCTTCTAAAGTTCCTGCTTTGTATATGTGTATATCATTTTGTGAGGTTGAAATGAAATAGGTTTTTCCATTTTCTCTCTTCATCTTCCTTTTTTCTCTTGTTATAAGGCACTAGATCATTGTCATGGATTAAGTCATGTATGTTCTCCTTCCCCTTCATACCTCCTTTATTGTGTGGTTCAAGTGGCATGTTCCTGACCTCAGCTTTAGCCTTTTTTTCACTTATAAATCCTCTGAGACTCAGTAATACAGTATTATAAATCCTTTAGAAATTATATACAGACTTCTCACTAATCTACAGAGTCTAAATACTCTACAAAATAGAATCATAGAACAGTTTGGGTTGGAAGTGACCCCAAGGATCACTTAATTCCAACCCCCCTGCCATGGACAGGGACACCTCCCACCAGACCAGGTTGCCGAAGGCCCCATCCAGCCTGGGCTTGAACACTTCCAGGGATGGGACATCCACAGCTCCCCTGGGCAACCTGTCCCCGTGCCTCACCTTCACCTTCACAGTGAAGAGTCTCTTCCTTATATCTAATCTAAATCTCCCCTCTTTTAGTTTAAAGCCATTACTCCTTGTCCTATCACTATGCTCCCTGACAGAGTTCCTCCTAGGCTTTCCTATAGGCCTCCTTTGGGTAAATCGGGGCACAGAGATTCAGCGTGGATTCAGCTTTAGGTTAGGGTCCTTCAGAAGCCCCAGTGCACAACACTTTGTGGTAATATATTTCTTACCACCTGCAGGTGCCGATGAGTGTTTTCTAGTATTGGCAACAAGTACTAGTCCTGTGTTTCCATTACAGCTACCATTAACTGCTTCTACAGTGTTTGAGATCTGATTGAATTACATTCTAACACTTCAACTGTAAACCTCAGATTCTGCAAAGAAAGTTTATAGTTTGTATTTTCTTTGATCACTTTCTGTCATTTAGTGGTTTTGTGTATGCTACAGATGCTGCAATAGTATGCCTATGACTTGGAACACCTCTTGCTTTAAATATTAGATTAGAGCAAGCATTTTATTTACTTCGGTAGTTATTTATTGTAAATGAGTTCAGAATCCACAATACTAAGGAATCAAACATCTACTATGACAAGAAATGTGTATTTTACTGGAAATCAATACTCATACAAGGTTTTCAATTAGTGAGTTTTCCTTTGTAATATTAATTCCTTTCAAATTTCTAGTCCTGTACATAGCTCCCTAGTGAAATCATTCATCTTAAATTGTAGTTTTTCCACTGCACCTAGTTGCACGTGGAACATTTCTCTACCGTATGACCCAAAACACCAGTGGTTCACCCAGAATGTGGATTCCAGGGATGGCCAAGTACTACCTCACACTCCAAGACATGCTTTAAGTGCTGGAGTCACTTATTTACTGGAACCACTGTTTGGCTATCTCAGTATTAAGATGGAGAAGTGTTAAAAGAAACTCACTTGCAAGTAATGAAAAATGTAGTTGTGTATTTATTTTGATAAATATATTAATTGCCATATTATTTTTTTCCATTTTCCAGAAGAAGTCACATACTCTGTTGGAATTATAAAACCTGATGATGTCTTAGAAGGACATGTAGAAGAAATTAAACAAAAGGTAGACAAAATTTGAAAAGATTCATTCATCCTGTTTAGTTCAGTGGAATAGTAATAAGATGGAAGATCAAATAGATCCTAATTTATTCCCAGGCTTTAGAAAAAGGCTTGTTAATGCCTCTCTGTTAAGGATAGTAAAAACAAGTTAATTTTGCCCTGAAATAATATAGTATTCCAATTAATACTGTTGCTTTAATATTTTGTGCCAGTAAGTAAGGTATGGCATTGATTTATACAGTGGAGATCAATGACACATGAAATCTATAAGCGGATCTTTTTTTCCTCATATTTCAATAGAAATAAGGACTGGAAACTATGATGGTTAATTCTTTCAGGTGAAGAAGACATCTTTTCTGACTGTGCAGCATCTTTAAGAAATGTAGGCACATTTAAAACAACTAATCGGTTCACTGTGGAAATATTTGTGCTCACAAATGATTAAACACGTGCTTGTAGATGGAAAGGGTGATTTATGTGCACTAGTAATCACTATAATCAGAGACTGTATACTAATAATAAGAATCTCAGTGCACTGATGGATTCAGCATTTATTTAAGCAATCACATAGTGAAAGAAAATTCTCTTTCCTTCCAGAATACCATACTATACTGATGTTCCTTTAGTTACAGGAATTTTGCACTGATTCTGATACAATAATAATAATAATAAAATCTCATAACATTATATATATCAAGAATAAAAGTTAAATTTAAAAAAGATGTGAGGGTCTGCGACGTATGCAGGAGAGAATATCAGAGTGTTGTATTTCTTGTTTCTGCATTTACTCTATCTTGGCCAGAAAGGAAAAAGGTTCAATAAAGACAAAAAAAGCAGGCAGTGTTTGAAAGCAATTTAAATGGAGCTGAGCAGCTGCTAGTTGGCTCTGTCTTTACACTGCCTTGTGAGATGTGTACCCATACTGTTTCCACATTCAACCTCGTCAAGGCAATCTGGAAACACTCAGCAGCATCATAGGGACTTTTAAAGAGGAGAGTGCTGGTAAGCAGACTAACATTGGCATATGATCAGTATTGGGGCTGGATAGTGTCTTCATTGTTTAGATATAGGTATATGGTATAAATATCACATCAGTGGGACTATGAATTTTGATACAGGTCGTGTAAGTGTGCATCTCATACGTACTTTAGTATAGTAATGTAACTTAAGATAGGTAATCATAAAATAGATTTTAGCTTTGATATTTACTGTTTCTAAAGTTTATCAACTTTATAATGGTGGCCAAAAAGTTTAGCCTATTTTTATTGCAACATTTATTGACAAATACACAGTAATATGACTATTATGATTATAATACAATTTATAATAACGATTTTAGAAGTAGTTGCATTTTAATCATTCACAATGGTAAAAAATATTTATTCAATGTTAAATAAAAAGAATTATTAACCACTGAATGAATGCATACATTGAACTACACGGTATTTTCCAAAAACTTCAAAATAGTGGGCATTGTTATCCTGAATTCACCAAAGTGCTTTGAAAAGCTAGAACTTTAGTTTAGGCAAATATAGCAGTTATGTTTGGAATATTTCAGATAATTTGAATTTACGATAGCATACAAAGTCAATCAATCTTTAGATTTACATATGATATTGTATATACCCTTTTTCAAATGCCACTGAGTAATAACTGAATAATTGCAGATTAGAGATGCAGGCTTTGGCATTGCAGCTTCAGAAGAGAAAATGCTAACTGAAGAACAAATCAGAGAATTCTATACCCAGAAAAAAGAACAGGTAAAATAAAACAAACAAACAAACCAACAAACAAAAAACTTAAAAACATAAAGAAAAGAAGCAGATAAAATATATCAGTGTTACTGTATGTACTTTTAAATCCCTGGCTTGTAATTTTTTAGTATGTTGGAGAACTGAATTAATGGAGATTTAGTACACAGAACAAAAAAATAAAATGTTATCTCTCTTTTTTTTCTTACTAAGCCTTATAAAAATATAGCTCGGTAGAACTATAACATTTAGACTAAATTATATTGAACTCCAATTAAATGCTAAAATATTTAATAATTGTTTCTGTTATCATATTGTGCATGATGTTTAGCCATGGCCATAAACATAGGTTAAGTTAGCTGCTGAAACGTAGTGCAAAACAAAAACCAGTGTCATCCACAACAGTATGTATCTATTTGACACATACTGCTCCAGCCAGGTAATAATATATGCTACTTTTTCTTTTCTTTACAGCTTTTTTCACTGGATAATACTGGGAATAAGCACATGCATAGGCAGAAAGATAAAGTATCTCCACTGTAGCTTATTTTTCTGTCCTTATCCTATATTAGAGGTCAAAAGATAGCTAAGGACATGCAGATAGTTCAAGGAAACAATGAAATGGTGGTGGTCACCATTAAATGGCAATGGTCTAGCAAACTAGCAACTGGATATTGTCAAGTGTTTTGGCAAATTGATAGCTAAAGTTAGCTCTACAGAAGGATTCGAATCACGAAAATTAAGTATCTTAGTAAATACTTATTCGTTGTTAAGATCTGCATAAGATAACCAGGAGTTACATGCAGACAACTAGCTTGTTTGATATTGTCAGGGGAACCAATGAAAAAGTACAAATAAAGGGTTGATATAATCAAAACAAGAAGGTGGGAAAATGTTCCTGTGGCATTCCAAATGAATGAGAGTGAGACAAGATTGTTCTTACTGAAGCCGTAGGGGAAAAAAATAGTAAACATCTGGTGGCTGCACTGTGGTTTAGAAGGGGAGTAACAGGGTGAGGATGTGAGGAATCTTGAAGAGCTTGGTTTTGCAATGTGGGATTCTAGCTTAGACAGGTAGAAGCAGTTTTGAAATATAGGTAAATCTAAGTTATCTTCATCAGAACAGCAACCAAATTTGAGATTAGTTAGGTGTAGAGGGTGACAGGGGAGGAACAAAGATGAGGAAAAGGCATACAGAGTTTGATATGCTACAGCACTACTAGGCTGTAGTAAATCCTAGCCAGCATTAGGGTAGTGAGAATAACAAAACTACTGTGAACTATGAGAAGTAGTTCAGAGGACTTTGTGCATACTGAGAAGCTATCATTTGCCATTCTTAAAGTGTAATTCTAAGCTGAAAAATAAATATGTTAAAGTGACGATATAGAATATAGCTTTCTTCGTGCTCAGTGGGAAAAATTCTTCCCAGTTTAATACTGTGCAATCTTGTTGAAGGTTCAGAGGATGCCTATTGTAACAGAATGGAGAATCAAGTTTAATAGACTTAATATCTTCAGATATTTCAGCAGAAATTGTTTCTTTTTAATGATGAAACCACCATAACCACATCTAATAGCTACATCAATTTCTTCTAACATGAACAAGTGTACTTTTGAAGTCACAACACTCACTTTGTATGTTTTACTAAATATCTGTGCTTGCATTCAATCAGGGTTGTGTTTTTTGAGGTTTTTCATCTTGTGAAGTGGGTTAAGTGGATGCATAGATATGAAGCTAACTGAAAGAGAAAAGCAATGAATTGAAAGCAATATATATGAATATTCCATCCTCATATTATTAAAGGAAAAATATGTCATACACAGTCAGATGAGGGCGGCTAGTAAAGAAAAGATTTACTCAAATGCTTAGAAGGAGTGAAGGTATCTGAGGAAATTAGTAATATTGAAGAAAAAGATGACATACAAAGGAAAAAAAGATGAAAAACTTACAACAGCTTGCAAAGCTATTTTCTGATGAAAATGTCCATCCACAGCATTGAAGATTGAAACTAGATGAGTGAATAGAACATAGCAGAGAGAATAACAGAAAAGTCTACAAATGTCTTGCAAACATTTAAGTGTTCTATATTTTTAGCCAGCTACCTGATTTTTAGTTTCAAAAATAGTGCATTGAATTGTATTGCAATTTATGTCACATGATAAGTGCTACTGCAAGCATAGCATTTGATCACATCAAGTTTCTAGATCATTTTCTTCTCTCTCGTTTGCACTTTAACCTCAAAGAACATGTACTGCTTTCATAATGTATTTTTATTATTTCATTTATCTCAGTTACTTGAATTTTAGACATTTTATAATTTTCCTGTCTCAAATGATTGATCAAAAACTCTTCCAAACAGTTTGACAGGATTTTGAGTAATATATGCTAATGCCATTGTAAAAAGGGAGTGTAGTTAGCTACTTACAAAAGGATGTTCTCATTTCTGATGATAAAGTCAGAGTTGCTGCAATTCATAGCAAAATATATATATATATGTTTAATTATGTTTTTTAGCATGATTTTGATGATTTTGTTCAGTTCATGATGAGTGGACCATGCCACATTTTGCTAATAACTAAAAAAAAAGGAACTGATGCTATTCCTCTCTGGAAAGAACTACGTGAATCACTTGAAGGCACTCCTGATGAGTCTGGAAAGTCAGAAAGGTAACTAACAATGAAAATTGGAATATGTGATTCAGTTACAGTATTTGAAATACACCATGAAAGCAACATTCTTACAGACTCATTCTTATATTCATATGTGCCTGTGTGTGCATAGGGCCCAGGGAGCCGGCAAAGTTCTTTACCTGGTCTTTCAAAGAACCATCACTACACACGCAGTCATAGATCCTTTGGGAACATAGAAACTTCATGATTCTTAGGGAAAGATAATAAGCAAAGGGCACTGATCTCATGCTCTTTCTGAACTAGATTTGAATGGGTTGTCAGTCCAAGGAGAACAGTGCTGTACTTCAGAGTTTGTGTGGTCCGTACAGTTCCACTTCATACTAATTCACCAAGACAAAGTGACTGCCAGTACTGCCAAATGAATGCTGTGCTTTTGTCCATGTTTACTTTTATATATGCTGGGAACCTGTAGGTGTGGCCCAAGTGACACCTGGGGGGACACCTGAAGCATGCTGTGCTCCCTGGCACCACTCTGTAAAACTGAGCAAACAAGTGGGAGGGTTGTGGTTTTTTTGGTTTTTTTTTTGAGGTACCTAAATATATTGTAAGGATTTGCTGTTCCCAACCAAGGTGTCTTGGAATGTCTGTCTTTCTCTTATGCCAAGTATTTAGCAGAGAATTTTTAATAGGATGTTAGTTGTATACACAGCGCAAGACAATAGAATGTTCACAAAAATACAAATTTGGGATCGAGTTTTATATTACTATTTACAGAAAGTGGCAAAAATTGGCATACTTTGTTCCAAAAAAGAACCTGTCCTAATAATTTATATTTTTGTTGATACCTGCTGAATCCTTTTTTGAGTTGATTTAGTGCAACCAGGGAATATTGTATTTTCTCTGGGTGGCCAAGAATGAGTGTATTTACATTGCTAAATAAACCTTAGAATTACAGGCAAGTAACAATGAAAGAATCTCTGATAAAGAGAATTTTGTAGTGCAGTAGTTCTTAGGATAATGCTTTACATGAATTAAGCACAATCCTTTTTCTGGTCATTCATTATACACTGTACACTTGTCAGTAGTAATTCTGTCTAGTGAAACGGAGAAAATATTCTGAAGAATCTAGAGGGGAATTAGTAAAGCTGCATGACAGATTTCTCTTATAGCATATGTCAATGAACTTTTTGAGAAGTTAAGAAATATTTCTTGTCTCAGAAACATTACTTCAGTTATGAATCTGAATTAAATACAATCTGCATTTGTTTTTCTATTCTTATGTTTCACTAAACTTTAAGAAAGTACGTTTTCATCAAGTCAGCTGTTATCACAATGTCAAAATGCATAAAGGGACTTAAATATGACACAATTTTGTGTCTCATTAGACCAGAAGAAACTCCAGAAACTGAGAGTATATTAAATATGTGTGATGTGCAAAGCAGTATAGAAGATGCCAGCAGGCAACTTGCCTTCTTTTTCCCAAATTTTGGTCAAAAGAAGACAGAGCAAAAATTTGAAAAGACTTTGGCCTTAGTTAGACCTTGTCTCCTAAGGGAAAGACGAGGTAAGTTGTAATAACTTCATTTTCTATCAAGGGCATGAAATGTCTCATTTTGAATTTCAGAAATTCTAACACTACTAATGAAATGTTGCTAGATTATCTTTTCTCCTCAGCTTTAAGTTAACAGTAATCTTTATCACGAAAAAAGCTACATGGCTGATGTGTTTGATATATTTAGAATATAAATGTCAAAACTATTTTGTTCCTTTGGTTGACTTTTCAAGAATATCTTTAGGTTGTATATTTTCAAGAATATCTTTAGGTTATATATCTGGATGAAATTTTTATAGAAAACCTTTCAGACAAGTAACTGCATATTTAAGTACACTACAGGGAAACATAATGTAGTAGTTGATACTATCCTTGCCTTGGCGTGTAGATCAATGTCAAGAGTGAAAAAGACCTGACTCAGGGTGTTCTATGCTGCGTACATAGGCCTATACAGATAAGATTTTTACAAATTGGATCAGAAAATCTGCTGCATTAGTATGAAGCTCCATCCAAACAAGTTTACTTTTCTTCTAATTTATATTTGCATTTCTTACTAGAATCTAGCTAGCTCCTTCATTCTAGAATTCTAGAATTTCTGTACTGGAAATAACTTAGAGATTTGAAAGACTACAATTTTGACCTCTCCTTGTGTATTTATTTTCTTGATCACTATAGAGTATGTTGCTTAGAAAAGCCATTTTGCAGTCCACATCAGCTTTGTGAGTGTCCAGGCAACTACTGAAGCCTTCTAGCAGTTTCTTTAAATTAGTTTTCTGCTCTTCAGTTAAGAAATTAATTCATTTGTAAAAATTTAAGATCATTATTGGATAGCCCATAGCCCATGTCATTTCTTCAAAAGTGTTTAATTGATGAATGGATGGCAATTTAGCATTATTTCAATATTTTAAACAGATTCTATTATACAAAGAATAAAGGATGATGGCTTCGAAATAGCAATGCAGAAAGAAATAAACCTATCTGAAGAACAAGCACGTGAATTTTACAAAGAGCATGAAAATGAAGACTACTTCCCTTTCCTGCTAGAGCAAATGACCAAGTAAGGTGAATGAAAAATGAGACTGCAGATCTAGAAATGAGACTGAAATTTTCACAACAAATAATTAACCTGAATATTATAGGGCTGTAAGATACCATCTTATCTGAGAGTTTAGTAAAGCTCAACACAGGATCAGAAAACTGCAGATAATGAGATAATTCCCAAATACAGTACACAGATCAGATTTCTAAAATTTTCTAGTGACTCCATACCTCCATACGTAAGATGTTGAAGTCAGTGGCCAATTCCACTGATCTGGGTGAAAATATTTGAGCTGTGCTCTCGAAGGCTTCATTTAGATTGTTTATAGGAGGACTCTATAGTCTTTATCTATATTGTGTGCTGGATTCCTTGGAGTGGAAAATAAATCATTTGGATATTGTCTTCATGTGAAGTTGGAACATACCT
Source organism: Anser cygnoides (assembly GCF_040182565.1). Lineage (NCBI taxonomy): Eukaryota > Metazoa > Chordata > Aves > Anseriformes > Anatidae > Anser > Anser cygnoides. The sequence goes on from NC_089874.1 coordinate 66,871,375, forward strand.
GGGACAAATAAAAAAGTTTAGGAGCTGATCAGTGTTTTTATGTCTAGTAATAAAGACATAGCCCAATTCTGTAACATTATTGGTGTTGTGGTAGCATTGAGTAACTTTGAAATATAAATTAATTTAATCTCCATAAGGTTTTATCAAACTGTAGCTTTTTGAACAGAGATTGATTTTAAAATCCTCCAGTACTAGGGGTCATTTTCCTTGTCTCGACTATATATAATTAAATTCCTTTTACAAATTACAGAGAGTTTAATATTTGATGTTCTTAATGCCAGTTTTCCACTTTACAGTGGTCCAACTCTTGTACTTGCTCTAACGCGAGAAAATGCTGTAGCACACTGGAGAAATTTATTAGGTCCAAAGACTATTGAAGAGGCTAAGAAGGAAAATCCAAACAGGTAATACTTAAATAGTAAACCATCATTCACAGTTTTAATTTACTTTCATATTCTTCAGGTCAATGAATACCACATTCGAACTGGTGTAACTATAGTGCCATCGTCTGGAAGCTGATGTATATTTCTGCAGCTTGTTAAGGTTTTCTTGTAACTATAGCATTGATTTTTTTTCCTTGAAAGAACATCATTATTTTTTAGTCTGAATGCCTGTTTTCTTAGCTAAATTAAAACCTTTCATTGATTATTTATTATTTGTGGCTGAGTTTCTTCTACACATTTTATAAAGGAGCATCTTGGTTTCACCTGCTTGTAGCATTGTCCTAAGAAACTGCTGTGGTATCACAATACTTATTGTTGACAGAAATGCTGTTTCACTAAGCAAGACCTGGTATTATCTTGGAAATATAACAGGATGACAGTTGGGAAGGAAAGTATTCATATTTCATCTGGTTAATTAAAAAGTTGATTGCTCTTTCTGTAGACAGTGAGTGCTTCTTACATCTACAGAGAGATTGTCAAGCACTTCAGTGGCCAGATCAACTTCTATTTATATTTATTGGGTTCAGGTTAGTCATAGCTTAAGCTCAGGATGGCTATTCCTTTACATAATTTCTCTGTTTTCATGCCTCTTAGTTTACGTGCACAGTATGCAGTTGACAACATACCAATTAATCAGCTGCATGGTAGTTCTTCACCTAATGATGCTCAGAAGGAATTAGAATTCTTCTTCCCTCAGGAGCACACTTTGGCTTTGATCAAACCTGATGCTGCTAAGAAGCATAAAGGTAAGTGATCTAGAAGGCATGGGCTATGTCTGCAGATATTATTTATCCAAAATATTAGCAATATACACCACAGTAAATCATGTCAGATGCATTATTTTTATTCTCTGAGATGCTTTTACCATGCAGTGAAATGCTTTTACAGGGCTTGCATAATTCATATTGAGGTCTCAAATATGACATTTCCTTTGCTTAAATAGCCTATAGCTCTTCTTCACAAGAATACTGGTGAATTGAAGTGAGAGAGTTCTCAGCTAAATTAAAATGTTTAAAAGCCAAGAATTTGTCCAAACTATCTGCCCAGCATTTTTTATATAAGAGAGAGGCCTTCTGAAGTCATGCTACTGATTTCAGACAGTTGTCTCTACTGACTCAAAAGGAGCCATTGCTGGATTAGATGCATTCCCATACTTGGCTTAACTTGACATCAGACAAAGGGAATAAGGAGAAAAGGTTAAAGTAAAAAGAACTCTATGAGTTTGGAATCTTACCTAAAATTTTTCTTGCAATTTTTTTTACCCCTGTATTCAGAGCCTCTTGTTGGCATTCTTCTTTTCTCTCCTAACAAGTTTTGTAGTCTTTTTAATTGTTAATTCATTGTTGGCTTTTGTAAGTCCTTCTTCCCCTCTTGTTACAATCCAGATTGATTTTATCAGGCCAGCTGGTGTGTAATGTAGCATTACTACTACATTCCACGTTCTGTCTAATGTCAGAAATAGCAATGAATGCTATTAGTATAGTTTGCAACAGTTTGGGTTTGTCACCTGTATAGAGATAATTTAGTCCAATGACAGTGGTTTATTTTACATTTTAGTTAAAAGTTGTAGTTTGACATTATAAGTAAAATTTTAATAGTTATTCATATTTGTTTAAAAAAAAAAAAGAAAACTGATCTAATACTCTCTGAAAAGAAGTATTTTTATTTGCATCTAAACTACTTTAATCAAGAAAGAATGAATTTGCTTGTTATTCTCCTAGATGACATTATGCAAAAAGTTAAAGATGCTGGGTTTACCATCTCAAAGATTAAAGAGGAAGCTTTAACTCGTGAAATGGCTACGAAGTTTTATAAGGATCACGAAGGAAAACCTTTTTTTGAAGAGTTAGTGGCACTTATGACTGAGTAAGTGTCTAGCTATATAGTAATGAGTTATGCAAATACGCATCATAACTTTGAATTTACAGAACCAACAAAACAAGCAACACCAAGGTGCGCTGAGGATTTTACATTCTGTTACTCTTTCTGGCAAGTTTAATGTTTTTTTCAAAGTTTTATGATTACCTTTTAGCATGGAGTGCCCTTCCTTTAAAAGGAAAATTTGCAGTTCTTTCCAAATTTATGGACAGTGACTATTATTTTGGCTTAGTTTCTCAAAGAACTCTTTTTTAATGGAATCCTTGTTCTTCCCATGTGGGACAAATATTTTTCTCATAATATTTTTTGTATAGCTGTTGATAATGATGTGTGTTTTCTTGCTTCAGAAATTATTTGGTAAGAGCATTTTTAGGACAAGAAGTCCAAATTCAAATAGTTGATTATCATAACCTTTGTGATTTTCAAATATAGATATCAGAAATTTTATATTGTCTTAAAACATTCCAGAAGCACATTTTAAAATTTAAACAGTTTAACGTTATTCAGATAGCATAATGCTTAACATAACCCTTCACAGTACCTCTGAAGTTACAGCTAACTCTGCCTCTCAGAATCGCGGAAGAACTTTCATATATTGATTTTACAGGGGCCCATCAGTGGTAATGGTCTTAACAAAGGAAAATGCTGTGCAAGAATGGAGGCAACTAATGGGTCCAACAGATCCAGAAGTAGCAAAAGAGAGCTCTCCTGAATCAATTCGGGCTCAGTTTGCACAAGATATTTTGTCTAATGCTGTTCATGGATCGTCTACTAGAGAACACGCACTGGAAAGCATTGAGTGTATATTTGGTGAGATTGATATAGATTGAACAATTAAGACACAATCTCTGAAAAGTTGTAGTCAAGTTATTAGATACATTTGTCTACCCAACCACCTGTATTTAGCACATATATGTACAAACCCATTTTCCTCCATACTCTATCAATTTTTTGTTACCAACCAATTTCTATATAGCAGAGCATATTAGTGTAACAAGTAATGCTTGCTAGAAGTCTGATGTTAGTAATGATTTCTTTATATATGCTTGGTATGTAGTTTTTCTTTTAGCACTTTAACAAAGGTATGCCTTTCCAGTAGTCCAAGAGTCTGAGGTGTTTTTTGTATAGCTACCTTAAAAACAGGGTCAATAAAGAAAGGTCCTGAAAACACTATTAGTGATACATCTGCTGTGATGTAGTTAGAGTCCTTCAGTTCAGGCAGCCTACAAAGGAGAAATGCTATAAGGTAGTGGAGGTGCAGTTACAACATTGGCAGGGGGCAGCAGCAAGTGTGGGAACACTCAAGTGAGAATGGGCCAGGAGCCAAGGATGACTGAAACACAGGGTGTGCCCTCACTGGTGGGAGCCAGGGTCCTAGCAGAACTGGGTAGACAAGTACATTAACAGCCCCAGACAAGGCAAGTTATGAACCAGGTCCAGCACCAATTCAAGGGTCTAGTCAGGAGCAACAGGCAAGGGAGCCAGAGACAGGTACTACAACATAGCTCAGGCAAGGATTAAGCCCAGGTCTGAGCTTAAAGGGGCTCCTTGGCCCATTTGGCATGGGTGTGAATCACAAGAGATTGCTCAGGGCTATTAAGGCCTACTGGCTCCCTCAGGGCCCTTAGAAAAAAATGCATTGCTTGTTTATCCTTGCCCTAAACATCTAATGGTATCTATCACAAGCAGGATAATAGTCTAGATGGCCCTTTCCAGCCCAGTTGCTCAATTCACATATATCAGAAGAAGCAAAATATAAAGTCACCTCTTACGTACAGCTACTCTTGAAATATATATCCTTGCCAAACTAGTGAATTTGTATCCTGTCTCAGTCTAGTCTGGCTGGCTTTCAAGAAGAACACAAATATTCTTCAGTAGCTAATACATTTTAACTTTTACTGCCCAAGCCTGTGGAAGGTTGAGATACTAAAGAATGGTATTCAATTAAAGCAGTTTACGTTACAGCATTGATTAAAAGTGGAAAGTCCAGAATGAATGAGTCTTCTCACACTTCTCTTACTGTTCCTATTGTATTTGATGTGACTAGCTGTTTTAAAGAGCTTCCTGACAAATATTTATGTTGTGATGGGGCATTTGTTATTATAGACATTCCTCTAGCAGAAGTTGGACTGAGCATTCTCCTGGTGGCCCATTTTCACCTACAGCTGCTTTACTGCAATAAACTCTGCTTGAGGCAAGCCTCTAGGATATTTTGATTAGTGCAGAATTTATATGTCACCTCGGTGAGCTGACTTCAGAGAAGCATACCTCAGAATTGCTGTATGTTCTTTGGCTTTTTTTTTTTTTTTTTTACTTCAAAAACCAATTAAAACTGTTCTTCCTGGCATTATTTCAGTGCTCTGTGTCTTTTGGGTGTTGGTATGTTATACCTTAAGCCAAGAAGCAGTCCCAGAAAAGGCCTGAATACAGCAATTTCCGATGCATCAATTCAGTTTATTTCCCAAGATTTTTGTTAAAGTTAGTGGCTTTTCTACCAACAGGGCAAATACAATGTTGAAAGTTTAGATGGGATTGATTTTTGACAGGACAGGAAACGCTGAAACAACAACCTATGTTTATGTCTTACTAGAAGTTCATGAAACTTCTGATGTAAGTTCACAGCCAAATAGTACATGATCTATACGTATCATACACGAGATTTGAATACTGTAGATTACGTAGTGTACTGGTTTTAGAAATTTCAGTTAGCTGTATGGGTACACTAGTTCTGCCTGGTTAACCATGATATAATTGAATATACCAAGTTCTTGTCTTTTTAACTATTGCTCTTCATCCTCTATTACATCACTCTCAAGCATTTTTTTTCTGTTTGGTTGAACTGTTGAAGGACTGCATTTATTTGGGTTCATATATTCATGTGCATCAGTTTTGATCCCTGTTTTGTGCTTGCTTAAAATGATTCAGTAGATTACATTGAAATATTGTGCGATCTGTACCTAATATCTCAATGTAATTTACTGAATGTTAGGTATAGATAGTAAAATATGTTGAACTCAAATTGAAATTTGGGAACATTTAATTTGTTGATGTATATTTGCTTCTCCTAAATATCTTCTTGATCTTAAGGTCTTTTAGCAGCTTTGTAAAAAAGTAATTTAAAATATACATCTCAAAACAATAAAAATAATTCTGTCAGCTGGTGGAGATTCAGATTCATGAAGGTTGTGTCTCTTTGAGATTAAGACTTCTGTAGAGTTATCAAAATGTCAAAAATTCAGAAGCATGTACGTTGAAATACTGACAATATTTTAGCAAATTATTTTATCTCTTTAAAAGTTTAACTCAACATTTAGATGTTGTACACACAATTTAGACTGACATCCACTGTTCTTTAAGTTTTATATTACTGGGACATAGACATGGATGTGATGTTTAAGAGTTTGAGCACTGTGATGAGGTAGACAAGCATTTGCATTTACAGACTCAGAAGGAATGTGTTCCAACATAAACTCCATTGAGTATCACAGATGAAAATCTTCTTGAAATTACCTTTATAGAGCTTCTCTGGCTATAAATCTTACAGAAAGTCTGGCTGTCCTTCTGTCCATCTAAATGCCAGACAGAAAGAGAATGTGACCTCTGTGACCATTTATTTAGAAAATGTTGTGTGGTTCACTGTAGAATTAGGTGTTGCAGAGATGTGATGAAAATTCTTCCAACACTAACAAAAGATAACATAATTTTCTTCAAATTTTTGTCCCAGCAGGAGATAACTGGAACCACAGGGAATGTTTATTTGTATAATAGACCACATATTTCCTTGCTTAGGAACATTAATGAAATCGTAATCTGACAGTAAGATTATTTTAAAGATCTGTTTTACTTTAGAATGATAAATAAGGTAGTTCTAAATTTCAAAATACTGTTAAGAAGAATTAATATGCCTTATAGTAGTGAGAATTTGTACTGCATTACTGCATATAAAATAAGGGAACTGGAAAGAAGGCTTTTTTTCCCCATGAAGAAGATGGAGTTGATCAGCTTGTGGATGTGCACTGCTATAGTGGTTTTCCAATGAAGGAGGTACACGGGCAGGTCAGAACTTGTAAGTATCTATTAGCTTTTTTTTTTTTTTAGTCCTTTGTGACTGAATAATTAGCTTTCTGGTTACCTTGCTTAGAGGATAAATATTGATGTGCTCTGAGTATCTAAAAGCAAAAGTTTTCATCATACTGTAACTAAAAAGAATCAAAATACCCAGGGTGTTGGTCTATTTGGGACTTCTTTTTATCACTCTGATATATCCGTTAACCTTCTTCTATCTGTAGCACATGACATCTGGCATATAAGGTACATTTATGTTTTGATTTTAGTATTCTTATCTACAGAAGAAGAGTGTGTCCTCCTGTGCAGATGTTTTTCTTTGTGCTTATTGCCATACTGTTTGATACACAAGCCTTTTGACAGTAACAATAGGAGCAAGTCTGATATTAATAGAATAGCTGGACCATCCTGAATTTCCTACATATCTGACAAGCAAGTTTGAAATACTGTTTCACCCTCTAATAAGGCTGGTGTTTAATTTCAGGGAAGTTACAGGAAAAATAGTGGCAGCAGTTGAAATTAAATGTAGTGTTACCACAGAGCCTTGACTAGGACTAATTAGAGGTAATATACCTCTATAGAAATTAAATACTTATTTGCAGGTTCTTGCAAGTTACTGTTTTTTACTATAAATGTAAACAATTTCTAATGTTTGCTGACCCATATTGATGGATTTGTATTTATTTGCATGATTAATTGGAGTTGATATGGTTTACAAGAAAACTTTGGTTGAGGAAATATTTTCAAGTGTGCATTTACATTCAACCACCAAGCACAACCAAAATATGCGGGTCAATTTTGCGTAATTGCAGTAAATATTTTTTCAGTTTTCATTCATTTGGAATCTAGGCTACAATGGCAGAGAACATAATTTAAGAGCTGTTTGAGTATTTTGGACTGGAAAATCTTCTTTTTGTTTGTACAGGAAGTATGTCTCAGTTATATGCAGTGACTGGTCAAAAGTAACAAAATTACAACACTGAACTGAATTAAAGTGACCGGGTCATTTAGGTCCTGTTGGAGGGGAGGTTATGGGTTTTCGTTGTTCTTGGTTTTCTTTTTATTTTTTAAGTCGTGCATAAAAGAGTTCTGATTTGCATTTATGGCGAGTTTCTAAAATAGTGCCAATTATTCACAATTAGAGCAAATATTTTTTCAGGTTTCGTTCTTTTGGAATTGAGGTTAGAACATTCAGTAAAAATATTCAATGGCAGTTCTTACTAAACCGGGTACATGTGTGTGGGAGGTAGCAAGACACTCACTAGAAACATCTGTTCAATGTTCCAGGCCATTTTTATTTTACATGAAGAAAAAATGTCAAGCCCCTCAATGGAAGGCAGCTATAATACCGAGAAAAAGCATTTGACACTTCAAGTTTTGGCCTGCTAATTTTTCAGCTGTAAATAGCTACAATAATTACTTTCCTCTCTCAATAGACACTGTTTGTCCACTCTGCTAAATCTAGGTTTTGTGACTCTGGTGCCAGGGTGCAGTAACATGGCAATGACTACATATGGCCATGGTTGTGCACTAGGAGAGCCAAGCCTGACTTTTTGCCACATGTGAAGGAGCAGAAGTGGTGAGCTGGCCATGTGGGAGTGGAGGAGGATGCACTTGCCTGCTTGAACAGCCCTTGCTGCTCCAATACCTGCTTCGCACCTTTGTAAGGGAATGGCAGCAGGCTGGAGGACAGAGATGGTCTGGATTTGGATTCAGCCAGCATTTGATGTCACAGTGAATTAGTAAGTGTAAGAGATTTTCAAAATGGAGTGAATTATATTAGTACTGAATTGGTTTGATTCATGGCTCCATAAAAGAAATAGAGAAAATTATTTTGGGGGAACACACTACCTTAATAATCCATTTCCCCTGTTCGCACATCTGTTCTTTATATTGTGCTATCTCCTGTTTTTTGTTGTATTGCCTTTCCATCTTCAGTATTTTTACCACACCAGAATGAAAGTCAACCTAAGTCAGCATACATAAATATGTCAAGGAATTTGGAAATACTGGGTTTGGTGCATCAAAGTTTATACCAGCATAATGAAGCACTTAGTGTAATGATGGTAGCTTACAAAAGGAATGGTGAAAATTCTCTGTAGAAAATAATTTTTGCATTTTACTTCTGTGATATCAAAAAATGAAGAAGGTTTTATTTTAACAGTAGAAAAAATAGTGTGCAAAGTTGCTATGAAGTCTAGCTAGCTGTTCCAAAAGGTTCATTCAATGACCACGCTGGGCTATGTTCACAATAAAACTAGTCAAAGTGAAATATCATGACTTTTGTATTTGTTATTTCAACATCACATTGATAGGACTGTCATTCAGTTTTAATGGATATCCTTATACATAATTATTTGGTACTTTAAACTGGCATCAATATTGTTGTTGATCAAAGCTTAAGAACTCCTGCTACAGCATAAAAATTATTTTAGAAACTTTCCAATCATACTTATCTTTTAGATCATGCTTACTTAAGTTATCATTTTCAAACTTACCTAATTTAGTCAACTGCAGTGAAATTCTGTCTCCTTTGATTTCAGTTTCAGCTTTTCCATTTCATCACACAGGATTAAGATTACACCTGTAGTCTGTAATTAGGCACCAAAGTTTGTGGTCTGTTTTTTTAGACATGTCAAACACACACAGTTCTCACTGAAGTCAATGGATGCAGCATATGCTCAGCATTTCTGGCATCTGGATTGAATTTTGGATCCAATTCTGCAGATGTTCTGTAGAGATAAATTTCTGCATCTGCCCAGAATTAGCAGGAAGGACATACATACAAATGCTGACCTTCGCATATTTTAGCTGACAGTTCAAAACTCAACCAATGACCATGAAAGCTGCATTTGTTTTCCCTGAACTACCCTGCATGCTGTTTTTCAATTTCTCAATTTTTCTCTACCACTTCTGCCCTTCTGTTTTAAGCATTTTAACTTGCAATTTATGTCTTTGGCCTGTGTTTAGCATATTGCCAAATGTGTTACTGCTACTACCAGAATCACTCTGGCATATTCTGTTTTAAAATTCATGTATGCAAATTTCATTGGAAATCTTGTAATAACATATAGATCAATATATTGGCGTGATCAGCTTTAACTCTTTTTTTTTTTTTCCTGATGTAGACCATCTCTACATTATAAACTGCAGGTTTGCTTTATAGATATTAGAAACATCATGTCTAGACCTTAGTGTTGCTGTAGTAATTCTTGAAGGTCTTTAAGACATTTATCATGAGTTCTTATGATGTCGATGAGGGAAATCTCCTTATTTGTTAATGGAAATCTGACTGTGCTAGCTGTACTGCCTTCTCCAGGTAGAGCCTGGACAGGAACAGCATAAATGCCATCTTGGAATATGCCAGTTAGGCTTATATGACCTTTGCTATTTTAGTAGCTCACACAGCTTAAAAAGGGCAGTAAATCTTAGTACATAATTAGTAGCATCTGCTTTGCCTGTGACATATTGCAGGGGGAATGTTACCTTATGATCAGCAAAACTGCAGCTAGACAGTTGTTTTGAGAAGTTCATTAACAGGAACAAGCCATCTTATTTATTTATCTATTTATTTATTTGTGTATTTGGTATCAGAGCAAGATTTAGAAATATGATATCAAATGATAAAAAATGATCCAAGTGAACATGGAGCCACACGAAGCCTTATCTTTTCTTTAATACTGTACAGTAGCTGTGAGTTTTGTTTAGAATAATGCTTCTCTTCCAGTTTTTGTAACAAAGCTATATTACAGCAAAAATATGTTATTTTAAAGAATTTTGCAGATCTGCTTCACTTTAATCTGTCCTTTTAAAAAATACTGATTTTCCAATTAGATGTTTAAATATATTTGAAATTATAACAACAGAAGCCAGCCTGAAGTACAATAAAAAATTAGTTTGCTTTCAATGCATTTTTGCTACACAAACTCACAAATTCAAATGCTAACAGTGTGAGCATATTTCTGGCACACACATAAAAAAATAAAATCACATAATGCATACCCAGATGCTTATTGGTAAGCTATGCTTTTGAATGCTCTGAACAAGGGCCGTGATTCCAAGTAGCAGATAGATTCAGCTCCGGCAGCTGGAGTAGTTACTGCACCAGCTCTCTGCCTTAAGTTACCATCTCTCTACTGCTCCTCGGTTGCCATGGTCCCCAACTCACCAGGCTAACCCAGACTAACTCTCCAGCTAACACAGCCGGCTGCCACGAGTACTTTCTGAGCAGAGAAGAGGGGCACCACACAGCTCTCCCAGCCTCTGGAGGGTAACAGGGCAGGCAACCAGGACACGGGGATAAAACTTCTAGCAGCCAAGGTAGAGCTATCTAGAATTGCAAATCAGAACCCCAAGGTAAACCTCAGTCAGCCTGAATATGCCTACCACTTATTAGTGCAAACCTATGCTCTATGGCTTGCAGTGGCTTGAAAGGAAAAGTGAACCTTTAAAAGTAAAGTGCAGCAAAAATGTCTATGCAGAAACTGCAGTGAGTTTTTAAGTCGATGAGTTCTGGATTAATAAAACATGCCAGTCAAGCCAGATTGTGACCCTCATCATGCAAGAAAAGTCTTTTGGAAACGTCACACTCATACTTTTTTAGCATTGGCTTCTTTCTGGCCATTTCTCGGTTTAGTGGCCTTTTTGGGGCCACTGACCAGTGGGTTGGTGTTCTTGGTTGATGGTTTTGGGGCCCCGCTCCGACCACTGCGCCCTGCATTTTGGTTCTTACTGCGGGCCATTCGCAGCTTTTGTTCTTGCAGCCTCTGTTCCCATCTCTGCGGAAGGGCAGAAAAAGAGGATGAGTTAGACAAAGACATTGCCATACATAATTGCATCTTAAAACTGTCCAGCACCATTGATACCAGTGCTGGTCTTAACATTTTTGTGCTCTATTCTGCAGAGCCATTGATCTCAGTATGTTATAGCTGGCTGTAGTGGGAACCTGACATATTCTTGGGTGGGGGAATTTCTACAATATCAGCTGATGAAAATGAAAACTGCACATCTTGGCTGCATGCTGCATGTGAGCGTGCTTCTCATGCCTTTCCAGAAATCCAGGGAAGTGGGCATCCTGCCATCAAAAAGACAGGATCTGCTCCCAGGGACTCATTTTGCAAAACCATTCTTTGTTGTCTTATTGAAGGTGCTACTTGAGTTTTCCTATGAAAAGTCCGCAATTGTGAATAATGTATCTGCAGCTTTACTCAGTAGCATCCCTGAGAAATTTTGGAAAGCAGTTAGATCAATGAGCCCACCAGACTACCAAACCCCAAAGTGCAGTGGCTAGAAAACAGGTTTTTGAAGAGAGGTTAAGTGGTTAGATGGTCCAAAATATGAAGAGATCCACAACAGTGTGGCAGAGATTGCAGTCTTTCACCTTTAGGAAGAGAAGCACTTGTTTTAAGGATAGTGAGGTAGATAGTAGAAGCTGGAGGGGGTCTCACTTTCCCCTCTAATAATGAACTTTCTTGTCTGAAACAAAGATAGGGGCTTTGCCCAGTGATCAGAGGAAGAGAAAAATGCTCTGCAGCTTTCCTGTTTAGTTTCTCTGCATTGACCTTGTTGCTACTCAGACTCTTGGCCTGGCTAGAGAAGAGACCGGCCATGCTGTGGTTATGTTAACAGATGTGTAGCAGTCTTATGTGGTCCACAGACCGCTAAAAACATTCACTTTAAGCTGTAACTCAAGATAAATGCTGGATGCAAGTCTCCAGAGACAAAAGATGCAAGTCTTTAGAATGAAAGATTGCAACACCTAGCTCCGTGGTGGCTATATTCATGTAGTCAGGGTCATTATACACAACTTTATAAAACAAAAACTATCAGCCAGCATTTAGGTGTGTCCCACTCAGACATGTTTAAATGAGGATTTAATTTATGAAGCTATTAGTATCAGAAGGAAAGATATATGCTTTGAGAAGTAGTTTGTTTTGCAGTCGTGCGTCTATTTTGACTGTCTGGAAATGAATGTCCAATCAGGTTTCAGGACACAATTGGAAATGAAAAAACAGTGTGAGGAGCCCACTAAAACACACTGTCTGCCAGCAACAGGCCATTAAGTTTACAGCTAACGGACTTCAGGAGTCCAAGTCATGTGTCAGTATTCTCCTAAATCCCATCTGGTATCACCTGCAATTGCAATATATTTATTTTTTTTAAAATTAAAGCACAATTTCTTTTTCACACATAGGTTTTACATGAGTAAATGAGGAGAAAGGGGGAATGATAAAAGCATCATACGGTTTCCTGCAAGAAGTTGCTCTGCAATCTAAAAGCTCCTACTGAAGTAAACATGTAACCTTTTTTCTCCTAACATCTATCCATGGGCCATAATTAAAGTCTGTATACCTACATATCTTTAATGCTCTGAAAACTTTTCTGAATCACAGAAATAACTTTCTTTCATCTCTAAAAGTGTGAGGAACCCCTTCTTTCCATTATAAAGAGTTTACAAGCAGGGAGTGATAGCAAGTGAGGGCATCTGCTGCCTCTGCCTCCCAGGTCGCTGTACTATAGATTTTTCCCTCCATATTCCTTGAAAACAGTGAGAGGGTGCTCAATACCTTCAGTGGGTCTTCAGTTGGAAATAGCTGGTGAGAAGTCTGTGTCTCAGGCCTGCAGTCTTTAATGCAGCAAAGCCCATTTATCAGGTGCAGTGGATCTTAACTACTCTTCTTACATAGTGTGTACTATATATTCATCTGCATATCACCTGGCAGTTACTTCACTTAGCAGTGATTATAAAGGAAAGTCCTAGCATAATTATTGTAATGAGAGCTCACACAAAGATCATCCAACATACTACTTAGGGATAGTTTGCAAATAAAATAGAAATAAAATGTTAGAGACTCTAAAATAAAAGACTAAATTTTTCTCATTTTCACTTACGTTTATATGTAAGTATGCATAGAAAAATAGCCTGACTTTTGGAGGTATTAAAATGTTGAAGTGAAAGTAATAATACCCAGAAGTGTTCTACATATCTGAATGTCAAGCAAGATATTCAATGACAGAAAATGCACAAAGATGTTTAACTTTTTATGAAGAATATCAGCATTCTTTTCTTTGATTATATTTACCTTAAATCTTTTGTTTAGTTGATCTTTCCATTTTTCAACTAGACATCCATCAAGAAGCATCAACCTGAAAATTAAGAAATAATACATGTTACATAGAGTTCTGGTTTTGATTCCCAAGATGTCATTCCAGATGAATTTGCACTGGTTGAGGTTGAAACAAACCATTGGATACTGGTACTGATATAGGAAGATGGTCAGAAACATATTTCAGACTTTCAAGAAACAAACAATCAAAAAAAAACCCACCATAAAAGCCATCACTTTCCTTCAGATTTTATGGCCAAAACTACAGCACATAAGTAGTACCGAGAAAACATTTAGAGCCCTCTGTCTTCACCTGCAACTATTCAGTGATGGAAAATTGTCCTGTCTTGATTGCTGTTAGCAAAAAGTGATGAGTTGGGTAACATCTCGTGAAACTGTTTAAATGTCTTTCACATAGATTTCTGCTTATGTCCACTATATATGTTTGTGTTCGTGTGTGTGTGTGTAGAAGAGCAGTTTAAATGAATGCATTTGACTTCTGAGTTGGAAAAAAGCTACGTTTATATGCACCACTTCATACAGCTCCTCTGACAAATGGTAACATTACATAACCACTTATAATTGTCTCCATTAATACTTACAAATACACTAGGATGGTATTATGTATTTGCTACTCATAGTTACTTAATGAGTGTTTTAAAGTGAATTTGGAACATGTATGAGTGTTGCTATTTGTCTAGCAATGAATTCTGGCCAGTTCCTGTATAAAATACTGAGTCTAGATATTATGAAGTGAAGGAAACCAAAGTGTAATTATTAAATAGTATATGCCTTAAAAAGCTTCTGAAGTAGTTTATTCTAAAGCACACCTTCTAAGTCCTAAGCTTGAAACAACTATTTTGTAGAAGAGGGCTGCTGCTGCAGTATCTGTACCTTCTCTACTGCTAATTTTTGTTTGTTTGTTTTGAGATACTGGGCCTTAATATGCCATTGTACAGCATTTTGCTGGTGGGTGAGGTTAACACAGCGCAGTGGGGCCTGACTCCCCAGTGTCCATGAGCAATGATGTCACTCATGGCAGTTCAACAGGAGTACGAAATGCTCCCACGCATAGCCACTAGTCACTGTGCATCCACTTTGCCCGAACACGAACGGGCCACAGTGAGCACAAGCCCTGGAGAACCAAGACCGACATGATCCACATCACCTCTTTGTTTCAAGGAGAGGTTGGAGAATTAATGTACAGGATTGAAGGCATGGCCACAGCACGATGAATGAAACTGTGATATGATGTACACCTGATGCAGCTCCTGCTCAGGTCAAGTTATCGAGTGAAATCCTATTCCTACTGATGGGAAAGGGGTGTTTTGCTATTGACTTTGGGAAGGCTGCAGCTTCCACCCGTTTTGCCTCTGACATGTTTTTAAAAAGCTACTGTAACTCAAAACCTTCCGTTTACATACCACTGAGTTCAACAGGAAACACATATAATAGCTTATGTTTCTTTTGCAAATCCATATAAAATTAAAAACCTCAGTGACCTTGAAAAACCATCACAAAATATTTAGAGATCGGTGTGTTTTCTCCATAGTAGGGGAGAAGCTGATTGGGATCTTTCACTTCTGAAATCTCTTCCCTCTAAGAACCTCCTGAGGGTCTGCTCTGGCAAAGCTCTGCAGCTTAGAGCTCCTCAATAGGTATCTTGGTCATACTTTTTCTGCCTGACCCAGGACATCTCTCTCTAACATAGCCAACGCAAGTAGAGGGCTCTAAATTAATCTCTGTGAAATACTTCCAGATCTGGAGGGCCAAGGTGCTATGTGATAATAAAATACTCATAATAATAAAATGTTTGTGAGCCCATTAGCTCACAAAAAAAAAGTTATGGTAATACAGTATGAGATGACAACTGTTAGAAATACCTGTAAAAGACTTTTAAAATATCATGACTGAAAATATGGATATGGCCCATCAAGCTCTGCATGCAAAAGTTTTATGATACTTAGAGCTGCACATATTCCATTATCAGTCATATGCAAAAATAGCTTGCACATTTTACAAAAAACCTTACCTCCAACCCACAGCACGGAAACCCAGGTACCTATCACACCACAACCTGTCCTGTTGGGATTTGTTGCTACTGGTACCCTTGGGGTGCTAATGGGGATGGGATGTCGCCTTCTGCCTCAAGAACCCAGAAAGAAAAGCATCCTGCGGTGCATCACTCCCTCTGCTCCAGACCAGCATGCTGGATTTCCTTCCATGCCTGGGGCTAGGCTGACTGCCAGAGGCAAGGTCTGGTAAAGTTAGTTTTGTTTTGTCTTTTAATCTTACAGCAGAACTGGCAAGCTGCACTGAGAGTATTTACTTTTCATCTGCCATCCAGGCAGCAGAGCTCCAGTGGCTGCAGCTTTGGCTGGTCCCAGTGCGGTTGTGGGATCAGAAACATCTCACTGATGGCATTGGTCCGAAGTATGGATAGGCCAGCAGAGAAGGCCTGGCCCTGACTGCAGCTGCTCTGTGGGCTCCCTCAGCTCCTGTCCCCTCCCCTGGGGCTAGTAAGGCAGAACTCTGCTTTCCCTTGAGCCACCGCATGGTACTACCAGCACAGACCACCGGGCTCATACCGTATGAAGCATCTCACACCGGTGGCCGGCGGTCCTAAAACATCCTGCCAAACAGCTGGAGGTGCCTCAAGCAGCATGCCACCAGCATCAAACAGTACCGGGGGTTGTGCTCCATCTGTGAGCCAGGTTTTGTAACGCTGCGCTGTGCACTAGAGCTGAGATTAACTACATGGAAAAAGTTAATCACAAAGGTAATTGAAACATGTAGGTATAATATTAACTATAGGCTTGCCAAACAGGCTCATGACCATGAAAGGGAGCTGTGCTGTCCCTCCTTCCCTCCCGCCACAACCAGCAATAACACCTTTCTGAACTGCACAGCGTGTGCTCACCTCGAGCGCCACTCATAGCACATGATGAGGACATCCTGCTTCGGCTGCAGAGGTGGGCACTGGCAAGAGGAATTGGTAAGAAGAGGCACTTGGGACAGAGGAATCGGCATCGAAGACTTCAGAATGTCTTTTACTTCAACCACAGTTGTTATCTCATTGCAGTTCCCCTTTTCCACGCTTTTTACTTTAGCATGAATGACTGCAATTAGAAAAAAAGTGGCATAAGAACAACAAACAGTCTCAGAAACTTAAACACAACCTAAAATTAAATAAAACATATTAAATTGAAAGCTGTTGTTTTGGCTGTGAAACCAGAACTACTTCTCCATGTGTGGGCACATACAGTGGCTTAGAATAACAGAGGCCTGATCCCAATTTGGTTTTCAGCAGGACTGTTGACAACTGTGAAATTAAACATGTGCTTAAATCCCTGCCAGATCAGGCCAAGCAATCTAGACGGGAATCACACGCACAAACAGCTCCTTTGACTCAGCCATGAACAACCCCTCGCATAAATCAGAGCTGTTCTATATCCACGTGTTGCTACTGCCAATTAAGAGATGAATAATTTACCTCACAGACAGTTAACCTGAATCCAGCCTTTGCAATAGCAAAGTCATTTCAGTGCAGGTTGCATCCAGGAACTCAAGTCTTCTCTTGAATGTAAGGAAGAAAGGAGGGTTTGAAACACGTACTAAAAAGCAATGAGGCTTGGATTTTCTGTGATGCACCCAGCTGACACTTTTTAAAATTCTTTTACATCCAGATATGTATCAGTAGTAAGATTCTCATATAAAATACACTCTGAAGAGGGTTCTTCTCATTCTGAACACATGAGCATTCACATTTTTATCTTTTATTGAAGAATCTGCATGTCCACAAGAAGAAAGTCTGCAGATTGCTCTGCGGATGACACCTGACTGACTGTGTGACTCCCTGAGCACCCTGGGGGTATTGTCCACTGTCCTGAAGTGTGCACCAGGTCAGAGAAATGAAGAAAAAATTTTACATGAGGGACTTTGTCTCTAGGAAATTTCAAAATAAGAAGGGTCCTATTATCAGTCACAAAATTCTGTGAAAGAAGAAAGAGAATTTCAGTTTTAGAGACTCACCATCCATTTTCAAGCCTGGTTAAAGCCAAATAGTATTTCAGCTCCTGCATAACATGCACTTTTTGTTTTGTTTTTTTAAATGTTTACCCATAATATTTACAAGAAATTTAGGTGGAATTTTCTTTTCAGCAGTGAATGCCAGTGTTGGCCTTGCACTGTTAGCATAAAAGATATTTGATGCAGGGAGTGATTTATGAAAACATTTTAAAATTATACCTAAGGGTGTAGCTATGGGCTAGTAATCAGCTCTGATGCTCTCAGTTTTGACAACTAAAAGAAGTTCTGACCAGACAGAAATACAATTTGGCTATATATATTACCTTAAAGGATTTCAGGAAACTTTGGTTTTTATTTGCAGCTTGTTCTCCCTTGTCCTGTTTCTCAATCCCTTTTCAATGCGAACGTCTAATTATTTTAGTGGAGGCTGAATAAAAATCTACCAGTCAAAACCAAAATCTTGATTTTGCAAATTCAACAGAATGAAATCCTTCAATCTTTTCTAAATTTTGAATCCCAACACTCCGCTGAAGTCACTGGAATCAGAATTTGTGTGGCTAACACCTGCATTTCATTTCTGAACAGTCATCTTATAGCACTTCTTACTCATGTATTTCAGACAGGTGGGGAAGTTCATTGTCCCACCTGAACACATCCGTATGACATACTGAAAAGGACTAAGGAATTACATAAAAAGAACATATCTCATAAATGTACCAAAATGCCATGACAAGAAAGTATATAATCTCCTTTCTAAGTTAAATGCTCAGTTTGCCTAGTCCCACCAAACTGACTTGGATTTTTTTTCCAGGTACTAATAAAGAAGCAAATAACTACAAACTTACTTTCATTTGATATCAGACAAACAGGAATTGACTGGGTATAATATTCCTATTGCAAAAGAATTGAGTACTTCCCTTGAAGAAACAGCTTCTCTCTGAGAAAAAGCCCATAAAATGCAAAAGACCGTGATATTGCATGTTAAATTAATGGTTAATAGGGATTTTTCTATTGACATTGCAGATATTTAATCCGGTGTTTATTGGATGTTAGCTAGCATTCTTCCTGACTCCTACCATCAGAAAACCCAGCAGTGGGGATGGGAGGGTAGGGAGGACAGGATGAATACTTACCTGTATCGCCAACATATCTTGCAACATAAAAAGCTATTGTCATGCAACATAAAAACTATTGGCCAACTCCTTGCCAGGCTGGTGCCAATTGTCCCTGAATTCGATTAATCTGTGACAGTTTCCCACCAGCCAAAGCTCTGGTGGTGAGTGAAAGGATATACAAATTTGTAAATCACAAAGTTTTACCTTGCTTTGGTCTCATTCACATTTACAAGCTTTATTTAGGTGATAAATCTCTGTTTATTCCACCTGCTGGACAAAAACAGGAGCTGGCAAGAGCACGTTGCCAGACTCATGTTAGATGCAGCTGCGCTTGCTAGACAGACGAGTACAGTAGCAAGCACAGTTTCTGCAGGACGACCTGTTGATCCCAGTGCACACTACTGATATTTCCCTCGGAAAAACGCTACGTGCTTGGGTTCAGAAGGGGAAGCCCAGGCACCCTTGAGTTTTCGGATGGGACCTGGCAGAGGGGGTAAGCATGTAGCGGGCTGCAGAGGGGGCAAAAGGAAGAGGGGAAAACCCTCCCAGACTTACTGTAGCTGTAGTTCTTGGCCAGGTAGGTCGCCAGCGTGGGCTTTGTCTTTTTGCACCTGCATCGCTCTTCGGAGGAAGAGAAGGGGAAGCGGTTAAGGGGTGCAGGAGCGGGGCTGGCAGTGGGGAGGGGGACATGGGGAGGCCCCCTAGGCTCACCCTGGCCTCGGCTCCTGCACTCGGGCTGCGGGGGTCCGTCGGGCACCAGCACGCCCTGCGTGAAATCCGTCCACTTCCCATCTGCAAACAGAGGGCAGCGGAGCCATGGCTCGGGGGGATGCTCGGGGGACATGCTCGGGGGGCACTGGCGGGGGAGGGGGTGGCTCACCCTCGGGCAGGTCGGTGACGATGGCCTCGGGGGAGATGCAGACACCTCGGTCGTAGACGGGGAGGTCGTCGCAGGCCAGGCTGTCGGGCCAGCTGTGGTTGTAGCGGCGCATGATGGGCTCGCAGCCGTCGCGGGCGCGCTGGCAGACGGAGCGGCAGGGCTTGATGGGGTCGTAGAGGAACTCCAGCGTGCAGATGGGGGCGTACATGGCGCAGAGGAAGAAGGGGAGGACCGGGCTGCAGCCGGTGCCCACCAGCTCCTCGTACTGCTCGATGGCCAGGACGGCGTTCTCCTGGGTGCTGTGGTGGAGGTGGTTGGGCATGCGGGTGATGTTCCAGGGCATGGGGCGGCACATGGGGATGCGCACTGCCTCGCACGGCGCGCCCTGCGCCCGCGGGCTCACCCGCAGCCACAGGGACACCGCCACCAAGGCGCGCAGCATCCTCCCCCCCCTCCTCCTCTTCCTTTTCTTCTTCCTCCTCCTCCTCCTCCTCCTCCTCCTCCTCCTCCTCCTCCTCGGCCACCGCCTCCCCGCGGGTCGCGGCGGCCGACGGGCGCAGAGCGGCGCTGACTGCCGGCACCCGACTGCGCTCGGCCATGGAAATCGCGGCACGGGCTTTATACCGGTGGCACGCGTGACGTGGGGCCCGGGGGAGGCCCGGGGGGGACCCGGGGGGGGGACCCGTGTGCGTGTGCGGGCACCGTGACATCAGCGCCACCCGCCCGGAGCATCGGCGGCAGCACCGCGCTCCTCGGGGGGGGGGCGGGGGGCAAAGCAAAGCAAAGGCATTTTTTTTTTTTTGGGGGGGGGGGGGTCGTGGGCCGGACCCCATCTCCTGGGGGGCTGATCCTGCCTTCCCCCAAAAGACATGGCGCAGAAACTTTATATATATATATATATAATTATTATTAATTTTTTTCTTTGGACAGACGCGGTGCTAGCTGCCGTCTAGGGGGTTGTGGGGGTAGCCCCGGGATTGGGCACGCGGGGGGGAGGAGGGGGATAGTGTTCACTTTTTGTTCTCTTTACTCGGGATGGGGGCCAGCCGCCCCCATCTCCCTTCTATGTCGTCGAGAAGTGACTCGCCCCCTGCCCCCCGTCTCCCCGGGGTGACGGAGCCGTGTTGTGAGGGGGGCCTGGGGGCAGCGGGGAGAGATGCTGGCGCTTGGTCTCCCACGACGGCAGGTGCCACCTCGGCCGCCAGCAGGCGATGTTGAGGAAGGGGGGAGGAATAATTTTGGGAAGGGGGGGTGGTAGGCTGCAGCCATGCGGGTTTGGAGGCGGGCCGCCCCCGCCCCTCCTCGCGCCCGCCCCCCTCCTTCAACCCCCCCCCCCGCCGTTCCCGCGGCGGCGGAGCCATGGCGCTTCCCGTGCCGGTGCCGGTGCTGGTGCTAGTGCTGGGGGGGCTCCTGGCGGGCGGCGGGGCCGGGGCCGGGCCGTGCCAGGCGCCGGGGCAGTGGGAAGGGCGCACCGTGTTCTACCGGCACGGCACGGGCCGCATCACCAGGGCGGCCGTCTCCTACGACGGCCCCAACCAGCGCCTCCGCATCCTGGAGGAGAGGAAGGCGCTCATCCCCTGCAAGAAGTAGGTGGTCAGAGGGGTGGGAGCGGGTGGCCCCTGGGCAGGGGGAAGGGGGACGCTGCACCCTCCCGAGGCTCGGGGCGATGCGGGGATGCCGGGGGGGCGGCCCCGGGGGGCGGCATGGCCGCGGCAGAACGGGGGAGCGAGGGAGCTGCCGCCCTGCGCTGGGCAGGAGAGACCCCGGCACCCGCACGGCTGGCGTCTGGGGAGGTACAGGCTGGCAGCAGGCCTGCAGCCTGCCTGCTGCACAGATGCTGCTCTCCACAGCTGCTTTCTTCCCCTCCTCCCCCTCGTCCCCCTCGTCCCCCTCGTCCCCCTCCTCCTCCTCCTCCTCCTCCTCCTCCTCCTCCTCCTCCTCCTCCTCCTCCTCCTCCTTCTCCTTCTCCTTCTCCTTCTTTTATTATTATTATTAATATTATTATTATTATTATTATTACTTGAAATGAAGCAGAAAAAATAAAATATATCCCCAAAATGCACAGTAAAATGTGGAAAGATCACCCTCAGATCCATGAATAATGTCGGGAGGGGGGGTAGTTCTAGCTCAGTAATTTGCTGACAAGTTTGAGTCATGTTTTTCTCTGGTCATTCCCTGTTCCTACAAATGCTAAGTCAGCACAGCGAGGGCACCTCCGTTACCTGTGGCACAGGGGCTCACCCATGTTACACAGGGGCTCGCCCACGTTGCTCAGGGGCTCGCCCACGTTGCTCAGGGGCTCACCCACGTTGTACAAGGGCTTGCCCATGTTGCACAGAGGCTCAATCACGCTGCGCAGGCTGCCCAGCGCCAGAAGACCTCACTGTTCATAGCTAGTGCTGATTGTGTCTACTAACACAACAGAATCACTCCTTCATCTTGCATTTCTTGATTCGATGGAAAATAAGTGCAGGAAAACGCCGGCTGAAGAAGGGTCTGTGTCTCCCCAGCCTGCCAAGCCCAGGCCCTGGCAAGAAGATGCGATCCGGCCAGCGAGGCCTACGGAGGTGCCGAGTGTCAGTCACGCATAGACACCACGTCGAGACATACCTGCTGCTGTGAGGCAGCCACTCCGCCTCTCCCACCTAAAAATTGCTCAAATAATAGTGCATCATAACTGGGGATGAGTAAACTAAGGTGAAGACCAATCTAGAAATGCTGTGTCATCCAGCCCAAAAGTTCTCTGCTATTGAGAGATCAATACTCCTTTTTGCTCCTGACTTAGTTCCTGCCAATAATCGACTCCTTGCTAACATCATATAGTCAGTGTTTTAATCTTTCTGAAGCATGTGCTCCCCCTCAGTCCTTTCTCCGACAGTCTCAAAACAGGCTCTAGAAACAGTTTTATATGAGTCCTGTGGTAAAGGTTCACTTCCCCTCATTGTGATTTTTTGTTTTTCTTTATTACTATTTTAAATAGGAGCCATATGAAGAATGTTACAGGTAACCTACGGTGGTTTGTTGGTGGTATGCTAACATACAAAATACAGTCTGATGTTGCCCATGCTCATAGTCTCTTTCTTTGAGAAGTCCCGGGTTGACCTGCACATTTGACAAGTGTAAAACTGCTCTACAAAGCCCAATGCAACTCTTTTCTAGCTCCTAAGCTGTACTGAGCTCATTTCTTTAAGCATATGTTTGCTTTATTTGAAGACTTTATTTTAAGATTGAACAATTATTTTACATTTTCCACCCAGGGTCAGATTTTGGCTTTTGCCAAGATCTGCTCTTTTTACGTTTTTGGTAAATATTTTCTCTGGACTCAGTTCTGTCTGGGCTGATAGTGCTAGAGAGAGGCACAGTGTGGGCAGGTGCACTGGATGCGTCCTGCTGTTGGTTTTGCCTGCATTAATTTTTTGTTGTAGACAATTTCTGACCTCAGGCATCCCAGCTGTTCCTGGGCTGACCGTGTTTTCTGCCATCCAAGACCGGAGGGTGGTTTTGTTATGAGAGCAGCTTGTGTCTGCTAAGGGTGTGACCCAGCTTCCATTGAAGTCAACGGAAGGACTCCCATTGATTTCAGTGTGTGCTGGATCAGGTCTGGGGCTGTGATCACGACTTCATTTCACATTGGACACAGTGAGTCATAAACTGAAGCCTTCAGAAGTTAAAGGCAAGGGGATTTATCCTGCCTTTTAAGAAAAAACCTCTCTTCCACTCTGCTTTGACGTTGGCAAGAAAAGGATAATTACGCTGGGCAGTGACTACAAAAGCAGCAAGAAAAATAGTGCTATCTTGGTCTCAGGGGGAATTTCAGTCTAAATTCTCACAAACAGACGCATTTGCTCCTATCAGATGTAACTTCAGTGTTGGCCAAAGACCAAATTTTTATAGAAAGCATTTTCTGAATCTTACAAATGTGGGCCGTAATCAGACACAGCCTCATTGAAGTTGGTTGACTGAGGTTAATCAGGGACACAAAGATCTGCCTGTATGAAGTGGCTTGCAGGCTCCTAACCACAAGAAAACTGAAAACGTTCAGTTTTCTTTGTAGGTATATGTTTCTAATTCATGTCATTTGCTGTGTGGCATTTTCATACCTACATCTACACGGTGTTTTGATTAAACTCCTGAAAGTAACCGTAAGGTAGATCGCCCACCACTGCTTCATTAACATCACTTCTTTACTCACCAGTCATCACATGGGCACCTGAGATCCCCTTGCTCTGTTGGTAAAGGCTGTCCTCTCCCCATCCGGCCAGCTGCAGCCTTGTCACCACCCATCTGAACAGCCACCATCCTCATGGGAGAACACAGCGATGAAAGACATTGCCAATGGCATGAGTCTTTGTGGGTAACACTGCTAACTGCTTGTGCTTCTTAGAGCGAAAAAAACTACTGACTGTGATCTTAGGCTGAGATTTTTATAGGAGAACCCATTCTGGTTGGATTCATTTCTAAATTTTCTTTTTCACTTCTTTTACAGCACCAGCCTTAGCTACACTCTGCATCTCTCTATTCACCTTACATTTTCTCCAGTGTACCTTGCCCTACTACTTCTTTCCCCTTTATGATCAAAATTTGGGGCATAGACGAGGAGAGCAGGGACAGTCTTCTCTTCTGGTTTTCTGAAGCACCCAGCAGGAAAAAAGAAAAGAAAACAAATGGAGATTTTATTGAGCAGAAATTGCCTTTTCCTGTTTGGAAGAGGTCATGCCAGTTGGGTTATTATATGTGATGTGATATGAGAGTACTCGGAACAGATCTGTAGAACTCTTAGGGCAGAGCTGTGTAACATTACCCGTTAAACACAGGAGGTGTTTTTTAATCCTTTATTTCCTACTGCATGGAGTTGCTTCCTCATGTGTCCTCTGTGTGTCAATCTTTCCTTGCTCCTGTTCAAGATGGCCGTCATCGCTGAACACTTCACCGAATAGGTAGCAGTCATCAGCACAGTTTTGCTGTTGTTGTGTCAGGTGTTTGTGTTGTTATAAGGTAATGTCTTCCTTTGTGTTCAGATTTGAGTGTGACATCAGTGCAAACTGCTTTAAGCCCTGCCACTGTCAAGGTCTAAACCCCAAATCCCATTGACTGCAGTGTGGCAAGTTTTGTTCCTCCAGAATGCCACACGTCCTGCATCACTTTTTTTTTTTTTTTTTTTTTTTTTTGAGAAACAGAGCAAGAAACATACATCCTGGCACTGCTGAAGCCACTCAAGAGGTAGTAGTACTCGGTTATGAAGGAAGGAAGGCATGAGGTGGGGAGGGAGCAAAAAACCATGCAGGTGTTTTTGAGGGTTGGGGTGTTATATGTTGTGTTCATGGAGTTTCACCCTTAGCTTCCATATTATTTTTTGCAGAGTGATATTCAGAGGAGACACAGTAACACGTTGTCCTGTAAGACGTGGCGATGGTGAGGAAGAAGGTTTTCCACGTGATCAGCAACGTCACTAGGAGGAAAAAAATTAATTTATCTCTTCTATGAGTGTCTTCTAACAGGAATTTCCATGAGACATTTGCATTTGTTATGCAGTGTGCAGCACGTAGGGATGCTTGCACATTTGAGATTGTGAGGTTTGTTTTCCTAACAGCCATAACTGCAGAGTAGGAAAAAACAACAACAAAACCAAACCAAACCAAACCAAACAAATCAGCCCAAAGATATTATATCAGTGTTTGTTTAAAAATAGAGCTGCATGGTGGTAATTTCCTCAGTTTTGATTGTAGTTGCAAAAGACAGGCTCAGCTATGAACAGGATTAACTCCTTCACTCTGCAGCAAAAGCTGCTAGTGCAATAGAGGAGTGATGAAGCTGTGTTTAGAGAACTACATCCATCATTCCTGCAGGGTGTTTGTGTACATGTGTCAATCCTTGTCCTGGACTGAAGAGAAGCACTGTCTGGTCAGGTGCAAATATAAGAGCATTCGTCAGGAGAAGAGGTGATGACTTTTGAGAATAAACAGCATGTGAGCACATGTGTCTGACTTATCTCAAGCTACTTCTTAGTTGTTTTAGGATGTGTGATTGTAAAGGAAAAAACAGTGGTGTCTGACCTATTAAAATCATATAATCCATCCATTCTGTGGTCATTATGATGACTCAACAGGCTAAGTATTGTGCTACACTGAGCGACTGCAAATTTGTTTCCCAGACTTGGTTTTGGGAGTGGTTTCTGCAGCTTAACGTTTAGGGGAATGAACCATGGTCATGGGTAAAATTTTCAAAATTGGCCAAATGACTTGGGAACCCAAACCCCATTTTTTAAGATTATGTAGAATATGCAGACTTCTCAGACCCTTAATTTGCAGTGAAACATAGAACTGAGTTTTCAGCAGTTTCTCTATATCTAATGTGCATTCTTGGGATCTAAAATGCTTCATAAGCTGATGTGGATGTAACACGCACATACTTACATGTGCACTCACTTTTGAGAATAAGAACTAAGGGAAGGTACTCAGACCTCTGTAGTTTACTTTCCTCCCATGTGTGTCTGATTCTTTCAGGTGCCTCCTGCGGGTAACAGGTATGAGTTTGGAGAAGCAAGCACCAGAAAGCTGCTGTGATGCATGGGGTTGGTGGCTGGATGCTGGGCAGCAGTAACTGGGCAGGTGCTAGTGAGAGCTGTCTGCCTTTGGGGCACAGAGGGTTGGCTGTTCAAGCCCTAACCTTTGCCTTCCTAGCGTGAGTTGATTTCCAAATTGGTTTACTGAGTCCCTCAGTGATGCTCCCTGCCAAGGCAGCCAGTTCCCTGGAGGAGACCGATTCTCAAAGAGGGGGCCGTGGTCTGGGGGGGACTGCACAGAGGATCATCTCGCCTGGACTTTACCTTCTGCTTGGTTCTGTCTATGAGAGGCAAGAGACATTTTCTTTTTGAAGTTCTCAGTCTTACTGGAGTTTGGCCAGGCTATACAGCTCAGGGAGGCAGTGAAGCTCCTTGCCTTCATTGTTACAGTTGGGCTGGGTGGAAAGAGGTGAAAACGCCGTTCAGAGGAGGAGGGTGAATGTCTTCAGGCATTGAGCAGCAAGTGGACTGTGTCAAAGGAAGCTGGGAGCTGTTGGCTTAGCAATGGTTTTGCTGTCTTCTATTTTATGCTTTTCATAACTTCCTTGGCCTGTAACATCTGTGTCAGAGTTGTGTAAAAAGAAAAGGAAAACCAAGGATAACTGAGTTAAGAATAAAGCAGTTCCACTGCTTGAGATGCCACACTTGGTGTGGCATAGTGCTCTCAAAACCCTTCTTTCTGCTCTGTATTCTGGAGCAGTTACGTACTGTACCAAAACACACCACTAGCCCCTGCTGCAAAAAATAAACTCTCTCTTAAATTTGAAAGACCAGGATCCAAAACCCTTTAAAGCTGGAAAGAAAATGTAGATAGCCAGTGTCCAGCGATCTCAAACTGATAATTTGACAGGGTGCTGGTCAGTGTGTTTAGAAACTGCTGTCAAACATTCAGTGGGGTCATTGATACCCATCAGTTATAAATGCTGTTGACCAGATGTTCTTAAAAAAATAGAGTTCCTCATGATGAGGTTTTGTTTTTCTAAAAAACATCGTTAAATGATAGCCACTGGCATGATACTGCTGTTGATAATAGTGGATATTGGCCTCTGCCTTTTATCCATCTAAACCTTTAAAGTTATGGGAATGCTTCGTCCTTCTTATCACATCATCCTTGTCTATTTGAACTCTGTGGGGTAAAGTGTGTTTGCACTGTCCAGGACATTGAAATTTATGGCTTGTTTTATAATATTGGATGTAACAGAAAAACTTAAAAACTTAAAGCTACACGAGGATGACACTGAAGATGTTATACACCTACATTTCTGGAACTCAAATCAGAGGACCAGAGTTTTCACAAGATAAATCACTGTCATTTTTATTCAGGGATTTTATTTTATTGTATTGCTTTTTTTTTTTTCCTCTTTTTTTTTCTAGAGAGTTAGAGTGCAAATGAATTTATAGAGAGAGAGATTCGAGTTCATAATTTGTTCTGTGCTCACAGACAGCATGCAAACAGATGATGGTGACGTGACTGCACAGCTAAATAAACACGATGAAAGGAATCTTTATATTCATGATCTTAATTTGGGCTCTATTCATCTTGAGGCCTGATGTAATTCAGATGGCACGACTGGCAACATCACACCTATTCTCCCAGGACCAAATGCCATTTGTCTGAAAAAGCATCTTCTTTAAAGGATACACCCATAGCCTTCTCATATACAGAAGATCTTTTACTGTTGTGAGCTGAGAAAAAATTGACTGTACGTTGATTTCAGAGAAATCAGAGGGGAAAAATGTCACGGTGTGTGACATGATGGGGATTTAGAGCACAACTTCTTCCTAGTGATGTGTATCCATCAGTTTCTTTTGTGGCCGCTACTAGGCTGAGGGGTAGGTGCATGCCTGGGCTCCCACATTGCAGGGTGAGGGAGTTTGCTCCAGTATAAAGTGGCTGGGGCACGGTCCTGGGATTAGGACTTAGGAGATACTGCTGCCTCTGGGAATTTGGAGAAAGAGCCATAAGAGCTGAGGACACACTGATTTTTTCAATCCCATGGTAGGTCTTCCATATGCAAAGGATCTGTATTTTCCTTGATGTACCAGAAAGAGAAGGGTTTTACATGTTCGGTTAACAGGAAAAAGATCTTTACATGACTTTTTGTTTACTTTTGTAACTCAAGGTTGAAAGCTTAGTGAAGTCAATGAGAATTTTGCGTTTGGCACAAGGATCTCATCCCAGGACTGTATGTTAGATGCACATCTGTAACGTATGTGGGAGGTATATACAAGAAATACATTTCTCCGTTTCCAGTTCAAACAGCCTCAATTCCTGAGGTTGGTCCACACTGCCAAAAATGAAACCATCATTCACTCTCCAGCCTTATAGATGACAGCAATGGTAAAACTGTGGTGGACAGCTTTCAGTATTGTGTCATCTGAGTGGAACTGGGAGATGTGGTGATAAAACCTGTGCCTCTGAATCTGGTCCACACCCTGCCTCTGCCAGCACTTCCAGGGATGAATTTTGGTAGGCAATTGCCAGTTAGAGGAGATAAAGTGATCAGGAAAGGAGGCAGAATGTTTGAATTACAAAAACAAAAGACTTCCCTCTCCTCCGCCTTTTTTTTTTGTTTACCTTCCCTGCATTTCATTTTTCAGTCCATTTGCTCACTAATGTACCTAATTTTCATGATATTATCCTATTGCTGTTGATTGGTTAGCATTGCTATTGATTTGTTCATGTGATGAGAACTTAAGAGAATTTTCTCCAGCTAAAGACTGTTTTGTTTTACATATCAACAGGTTTGGCCATTTAGTAACTGTGGGGGACAGGTTTTCAGCTGGAGGAAGTTTTCATAGACAAGTGAAGTCAGTGAAATGGTAGTCATTTATGCTGTTAACTGCATGCAGGTCATGAGAGAGCCTTTTTTCATGCCTATCACGCTAGGCCTGCCTTCTGTTTCCATATGACCTGTGGCCATCCGGCCAGTGATGTTTGGGCTGTAGGTGTGTGTAGCTGCAGCAACAGAAGTCCAGCTCCTCACCTGCATGCTGCTCAGCTCCAGAGCTTTCTTCAGAGGACCTTCAGCTTGGCCTTCCCTGTAAATTTGCAAGGAATTGCTCGCTTGCATCTTGCTGAGCTCTCCCTCTCAAGGTATTTTTTTACCTGTTGCTCTTCTTTACTTGAAGGGGAAATTATTTCCTTCTTCAGAGTGTTTTTCAAGTATGGTATAGTGTCTGGCACACTGGGGAAGGGTGATGTCTGTGTGGAACAGGGCCACATTGTGCAACATTTTGGCTCTCTTAGAATAAGGAGCATTATGCATGGTACTGCATAACCTGAAGTAGCACCAGGCAGTGAAAATTGTCCTCATTACTGCCAAACAGACCTGTTTGTTTAAGTCTGTTTTTGTTTACTGCCTTATTTTTATGGCCCTGAGGGAGATGCATGTGTGTTGAGAAGAGATATTAGGTTCCATAGCAAACTGTGTCCTTCCATGGCTTTTTTTTCCAATAGCATGATTGCTCTCTGATACCTGAGAGTCATAGGTCAAGGACAGGATTTTCTGCCAAGAGTTCATTCCTGTGCATGAAAGAACAGGAGATTCAACGTGTGAGACAATCCTTGTGTTCAGTAGTGTATAAGTTTCCAGAGTTTGTACCTTTTATACTTTTATACGCAAGAGTAAATTAGGGGTTTTCAACAGCAGCACAACTGTCCTTGTCCAAAAACTAATTTATGACAGGTGGTAGTGAAAAAGAAAGAATCACTTGTTTCTGTCTGAACTTTTACTTGTTTTCATTTTTTTATAAATATAGATCCTTGACAAACATTTATTTGAGAATCAATTTAATCATTTTTTGAAGGTTACGCTTACACATCTGGCTTTATGTCCCATTTGATTATTAAAAGAAACTTCCTTATGCCACAAAAAAGTGAACAAGGTAATAGTATTTTTTGGAATTCTTTCTTTTGCACTGAGAATTTTCTTAGTAGTATTCATAATAGTCAATAGGGTTGCTTCTATAGCTTAGCAATGGGCATATTTTTGCTATTTCAAATTTTCTTTTCAGATTTTCATGATTTTCTGAATTTCTGGCATCAGAACATGAATTTGGCAGGCACTTTTTTTTTTGTAGAGTACTCATACGGTAGTCATTACAGTTCTTCAATCTTTGGCTATTAAGATTTCACATTCCTCGGGAGCTACTTAGCTGTTAATTCTGTGAAAGCCTATATTATCCTTTTCATTCCTTATGAAATGAAATTTACTCTTTCTTTCTATCATTATTATGTGGGCCAAATCCAGCCCAGAGGGGCTGTCTTTCCCAGCTGAATAGCTCCATGCTGCTTCCATAGTTGTCTGGCAATGCTGTATTGGGAAAGTAGTGTAAAAGTCAATGGTTATATGTGCAGATGCCACACATGTGTATAGCATATTTCTTTTGCGTATAAAACAATTCAGTGTTTAGTTATTTTTTAATATTATTAATTTCTTGTCTGTCAAAAAAAAAAGAGGACTTCAGTGGTTAAGATCTGGATTATCAGATATCATTGGTATAATAAGGTACCAAATCAATCTAAATCTGGAGCTCTCTCTGGATGTTTTTGTAAATAAGAAATACTATGTTTCAAAACGTAATGGAGATATGTGTGGAACTGTATAACTGGCTGATTCAACCCTTATGTCTCCAAGGAGCCATCTAAAAGCTGCAGGATACAGAGGAACATCAGATTTGTAGAATTATTGAAGTAGTAGTGAAAATCTTCATTGCTGCCTTCTTTTGGATCTTATGAAGTTCCAACCCAGTGAAGCAATTTTCCTCTAGCTCCCCCCTAAATTATAAGTAAAAGCAATCTATTCATCGTAGTTGAAATTGTCTTTTAGAGTGAAATATTCAAGCAGTTGTTAACTCTTAAGTTCATTAAACTTCTTTGTCCTTCTCAGCTGGAAGGTAGCTTTGCGTGCTTACTGGGTATTTTACTTTCTAAAAGTAGTATGTATCTGGAGGATAATTCATAATGAAACGTGATATTGTGACTGATAGCAAAACGATGTAGAAGACCAAGATTACCACATGCATTGCAACATCACATATTAAGGCCAGTTACGATGAACCTTATTTCTTTGCTCCATTTAAAAAATAACATTGTAATGAGGCCCTGCATATTTACCTTTTGGTCAGTTGAATAGTTCAGAAGTGATGCATTCCATAAATGGCTTCACTGATTCTTGTTGGTTGACTTCTTGTGCAGTCAAGTGCTCTTCAGAATCTGCTTCTTTATAGCTATTGCCAAATATTATTTCATATTTTTGAGTGTATGTTCAAAACACATTGTCAGCATCTTCACTGAAGTTAGCAGTAAAGCAGTAAAAGCTTTATGGCACCTGTAAATAATATTCCAGGTTGTCTCTTGGAACAAACTGTTTTCTAATAGATTTTTTATGTTTTAAGAAATAACATTTTTTCTTAAGGCTTTAATGAGGTGAGAAAGAAGGCTCCCCTAAAGAATCACTGCAGAATGGTACTATTTACCAGCAGGATAAAGAACAAAAATCTCTGCTTTTGTCCCGCTGCATTCTTATTCTGAGCTTGGGACTAGTTACAGAGTAAAAATGGTGTAGGATAGCAATGAAGGTGGTGACCTTACAGGACTTTCCGCTGAGGTTTCAGTCTCTGATGTTGCCCATTTCTGTCTGGTCTGGTAGTATCACGCTTAGCAAGCAATGTCTGTTGTCCTCCTGTCATTTCTTTGTGGGAGTTCAGGGTAAGGTCGCTACTCATCTGAAAATCAGGTGTCTCAGAAGGTAAGAATGCTCCTAAACATGTGGTGTGCTTTGCATTTGCCATTTATTTTCAAGAGTTTGGGTGAAACTCTGCACAAGAAGGTTGGTACAAGGCTGATATTGTGTATAGTTCCCAAAAAGCTGAGAATTGCACAGAATCGTAGAATGGTTTGGGTTGGAAGGGACCTTAAAGACCATGTAATTCCACTTCCCCTGCCATGGGCAGGGACACCTCCCACCAGACCAGCCCCATCCAGCCTGGCCTTGAACACCTACAGGGATGGGGCATCCACAGCTTTCTCAGTAACCTGTTCTCTTTAAGTAGTCTGTCCGCATGGATACCTGTTGTTTCGGAAGTGGAGGTTTCTGAGGGGGAACGGCCAGATTTTCCCCAAAGTTTTCAAAGGGTATTTTAGTGCAAGGCAGTGCTAAGGACTTTTAAACGCTTGTATGGGGCACAGAGTTGAAGCAGTGATAGCAGCAAAGAGACATCTCATTTTTCATTGTTTCAGTATCTCCTAATACCATTTCCAACTGTGGTTTTATCATATTCAGATACTTTTCTTGCCAGGAAAATTATGATTCTGCCATACTGTTAGGCAGCCAGCACTGGAAAGTTTACTCATGCTATGCAGTTATGGTAATTCTCAGAGGATGTTTATTATTTGGAAAACAGAGCTCCATACATGATGAGGAATTCTTACTACAATTAGTTCCCAAATTAATGTCACTACTTAATTAGATCCAGATTTCTTGGCCTGCATCTTTTGTAGAAGAAACACATTTTTTTCCTTATCTGTGGTGGCATCTGGGGACTGGGAAGCCTCCTTTTATCACTTCAAATACCTGTGCATGTAAACACAGATGGATTTGCAAAATCAGACCAGTCTGTTACCTTGCTTTTCTCAGAAAAGTGTAAGATTTGGATAACGTGCTTGATTAAGTGTGGAGGTGTGGTTTCTGCTGTACTTTTTATAGAAGAAAAAATGATTTATGGGACAGTAAAAGGAGATAGTGGTGGGAGAGTGGACACATGCCTTGCATTTTCTTTATTCCTCTTTTTCTTGAAGAGTGAAACTGAAAAATCAAGTTACCTCAGCATAGCAGAAGAGGAAAGACTTGCTATTTTTTTAACGTACTGTTTTGGGCTGCCTGTCTCCAAAACCAAATGTAAGCATGCAGATATTTATTCTCAATGCAATTATGGGTATTCTTTGTATTTCTCACAATTTTTAGTTTGTTGCTGAACTTTAGGAGAAGATGTTTTCACATCATACATACCTCATAGGCAGGGTATTTTAAGTTCATAAATCCTTAATGTGAAGTAACCTAGACTTCGAAGTAGAAAACAGTTGGTCAGGCAGAGGTGGAGGCAGAACTGGGTCTAATTCAGATACATTCAGGGTACCCGCTCCTTAACATGGTCAAGTGAGGCCCGAGTGCCGCACAGCCTGGCACGGAGGCACAAGCTGCTGCTTGAGGCACTGCCAAGTGTTGGTAGCACATCTGCTTAGCTGGGTCCCAGTGAATGGATTCACAGTGGGTCAGCTGGGCTCTCCTCTTTTACTGGTGTTTGGAAGTCTCACACACGTCTGAAACACACTTTGGTTCTCTGAATTTCCTTCCTCTGAAAGAATGGAAAAACTCACTTAGAAAGTTTGTATGTCTCTGCAGGATATGTATTGTAACTGAGATGCTTATATACTGTAGCAATAGTAACTATAAACATTGTTCAGTGTGTTCAATGTCCTCTGGATTATTATTATTATTTTTTACCATGGAAGTATTCTTCAAATATCCAGTATTCTCTGACACATTGGCCTAATGAATTACTTGCTGTCTGCAATTGACAGATGCATTTATATTGTCTGGTCTTCGTAATTATCCCCCAAAATATTTGAAAGCAGTTTTGTGCTGTAGAAATCCATAGATAACTTCTGTATTTTAGAAAATGTCACTTAACTTCTGTATTTTAGAAAATGTCACTTAAAATCTTATGAAAAGGGCGAAAACAATTTGTATATTATGTTAGCCAAGAAGTTAGTGTGGTGTCTGAACAAACATCAGATATATCAACAAAATTCTGCTTAAATCATTATTAGTCTGAGCTGTTCATGTAGAAATTACACTTTGTTACAGCTGATCAGAGCAGCCTCTGGATGCTACCACGAGCTTTCTGACTAGGGATATACCTGCTATTTGGAGGGGCTTAATGGATCTGCATCCAGCAGCCTTCTGCATCCTCTGCTTCTCCAGTTGCTTCAGGAAAAAGCACACTGATGTGGCCCTCTGAGCCTCGTACCCAAAGCCTGGCTGCACTGATAAGCAGTTTGCTGGGGAAGATGGACCATATTGTCACAACCATAATGTAAAAAATAGCTTTTGCTTGCTGTCCTCTAAAGCTTTAAGGATAGGGAGAATTTCTGGGATGATAAAAGGGAAAAGGAGGTGAGCAGCAGCCGAATTGCCATCTCACCCACAGTGAGAGTTTCCTCCCTGATTTTTGCTCCTCAACTCACCTAAACTGTAATAGCTCTGTCCCTAAACGAATCCATCTACAGGGTTAATGCAATACAGAGAATGTAGGAGAGAAAGTACCCCAAGAGACACAGCAGACCAGAGAAAGCAGATAAATGAAAATGCTGCAAGGATTTTCCATGAGTGAAGTCATTTTTCTGAGTTTCCACACTCTCAGTACTAGGATTTTTGTCAAGTTAGCTGTAGCAAGTGACCGCATTAAAAAGGCCCCAAAGAGGTTTTTTTTTTTTTTTATGACAAAAAGATGTTTCAAATAACTTAAGCACTTTTAATTTAATAAAAAGTAATAATGTAATTTAATAATAATAAAAATTAATATAAAATAATAAATTACAATTTAAGATTCAAATAATTTAAGCTAACAATATAAAGATATTAATTACTTTGCCTAAAAACAAAGCCCAGAATGCTATGAATAAGAGAAGAAGAAATATCATGAGACCCAGAATATTCAGTCAGTTTGAACTGCTGTTACAATGCGTAAAGAACAATCATCTCCTGACAGCCAGGGGAAACAGGAGAGATTGCAGGGAAAATCTGGTATATACAAGAGTGATTTGTGCAGATGCATTTCCCTGGGGAGAGGATTCAGGCGTTTCTTACACAGACTTCAAAAATTGTCTAGTAATTTTGGGCATCTCAGTTTTTCAATGGTTACACTGGCACAATGAATTTTAGAAAACACTGACTACTGTTCCTCTGAAAAGCAGCCCTCTTCATGTATCTTAATGCTGGGCGTACAAATTATGAAAATGTTCAAAATCACTGGTCAGTTTTGAAAATCTTGCCCATTAAATGTGTAAAAACACAATTAGAAACACCAGAAAGCTACAATATGCAAATGTAGTTTAAATTATAAATAAAGTCATTTGTGCTTTGAAAACAGAAATTATTTTTTATGATAGTATCTGTTATAGGAACGGTAAAAGAAACTAATTTTTGTATATACAGAAGTTCTGAATTCATATTAATTAAGGAAGCTCAAATAAAACTGTGACTCCCTACCAGTATAACATGCATCCCTACCATCCCTGCATGAGCTCTGTGTTGGGAAGAAAACAAATTTTAAAAAATTTAGGTAGACATACCTGTTTGCTAGAGACTTTGGTTTGCATTTGTGTCACATGCTAAATGGTAAACCTATTTCTGTCATGTTTTAATCAGCATGGGTAGTCTAAACATGTTCAATAAGTCTAGTGACCTTTCTCTGAGTCATGGAAAACTTTCAGCTGTGCCAGTGCAGTATATTTATACCAATATTATTTACAGGTCTTGTCCTCCTTGCTACTGTTTCTTAGAACTGTCCTTGAATGAAAAATAAATATGTCAGGTTTTTAATGCAATTAAAATGGCTATAAACTTTCTTAAAAACAGAATTGTATTCTTAGCTACTCTTACTTTAGGTGATTGCTGTCTTCAGGAATGAAGACATGTTTCTGTGATGGACTAACAGATAATCTGTGAATTCTCCATTGAGTACACAGATGTGTACACTAACGTGAGTACTCAATAGTTCGAAGGGAAAGATTTTGAAATGCATGTTCATCTATTAAATATTTATCTATTTGCGGTCCAGTTGATTTTTAAGAACATACTGAGCTCTGTCAATACAGAATATGTAGGTAGGTGATCGTTTTCAGTGTAGACACTAATTTGGCACAACAATTCCGTTGCAATAGCATTCACAGTGTCATGTTTAAAGATGGTGTCCTGGTTCCAGTTAGGACAGAGTTAATTTTTCCTCATAGTAGCTGGTAGGGTGCTATGTTTTGGATTAGGATGAGAAGAGCGCTGATAACATGCTGATGTTTTAATTGTTGCAGAGCAGTGTTTACACCAGGCCAAGGACTTCCATACCATCTGACAGGGAACCACTGGCTACAAAGTGGTTTAGAGACAGAAACACATAACAGCCTGATTTGGTTTGTTTTATCCTAACAATCTTACTAGAGATTCCCTAAAGCAATACCCTAAGGAAGTGGCCAGTAAAGGCAAAAGAAGAGAAACTGCAAGGACTTCCATACCATCTGACGTCATGCTAAACAATATATAGGGGTGGCTAGCCGGGGTGGGGGACCGGCTGCTCGGGGATAGGCTGGGCATCGGTCAGCGGGTGGTGAGCAATTGCATTGTGCATCACTTGTTTCTTACACATTATTATTATTAATACTATTATCATTATCACTATTATTATTATTATTGTTATTATTATATTCCTGTCTTAATAAACTGTCTTTATCTCAACTCACTGGCTTCACTTTCCCGTTTCTCTCCCCCATCCCAGAGAGGGAGGGGGGAGGGTGAGCGAACGGCTGTGTGGTGTTTAGCTGCCGGCCGGGTTAAACCACAACAGATGGATAGTTCTTTTATTTTCTTTAGATGAACTCTATGTTGAATCTCATTCTTGCAGTTTCTCTTCTTTTGCCTTTACTGGCCACTTCCTTAGGGTATTGCTTTAGGGAATCTCTAGTAAGACTGTTAGGATAAAACAAACCAAATCAGGCTGTTATGTGTTTCTGTCTCTAAACCACTTTGTAGCCAGTGGTTCCCTGTTAGTTTCGTGTGATGCATCATGGATATTGCTCACAGAGTAGTCCTACAATTTACGACATGGCACTGTCCTTCAAATCCCTAGGCTCCCCTTGAAATAAGAACAGAGGCTCAACTTTCTGCTGAGACTCCCGAAAGAGGATGGACAGTCACTGCCATTGCTTTTGGAAGGTCTTGGAAAATTATCATAGAATCATAGAATGGCTTGGGCTGGAAGGGACCCCAAGGATCACATAATTTCAACCCCTCTGCCATGGGCAGGGACACCTTCCACCAGACCAGGTTGCCCAAAGCCACATCCAGCCTGGCCTTGAACACTTTGAAGGACGGGGCATCCACAGCTTCCCTGGACAACCTGTTCCAGTGCCTCACCACCCTCTCATTAAAGAATTTCTTCCTTATATCTAATCTAAGCTTACCCACTTTTAGTTTAAAGTTATTAAATTGTCACCAAAGGTTGTTCAGCACCTCTGGGTAGACAGCGGTGTTGAGGATCCAAGTCAGTCATAGAACTGATAATTTCAGGACTAATTTATTAAGCTTACCTGTTACCAGAAGAGTGGAGCAGCCATCAGTATTCAAGCATGACCTACACGTAAGGCAGAGAAGGTCTCTGAGTCACCATGTAAGCTGCTCCTCCATCCTGGGGAAGCAAAGCATTATTTGGCATGTTTCTGACCCCTGCTTTTCCTATGAAATCTGGAACTTAAGAAGATTCAGTAGAAACCTGTTCCTGCAATGCTTGCCCATACAGAGTATCTCAGTTAAACCCTTCTTGATGAAAATGATGCTGTTTTCTTCCAGTGCTACCTTCAGTGAACAAGAGGAACGATTGGTATTATTTTTTAAATTCTTATATACTGGGCAAGCTTATTGTGTCTTGCTATTGTAGACTAAACAGGCCCAGTTTCTTCATAGGTCATGTTTTTTAAACATCACATTGTTCTTGCTGTTCTCTGGACTATATCCAGTCTGTTTATCTGTTCTCTTAAGTGTGGCATCCAAAACCAGAAAGAGCATTACCACTCTGACCTCACCAGGGCTAAGCAGAATAAAATAAATGACCTCCCGTGTCTTGCATATCATAATGCTGTTAGCAGGTCTGAGAGTAAGCTTTACTTTTGGTAACAGGTCCATGTCCTGTTTTATCTTTAGTCCATGATTTACAGGACTCACAGATGCTCTTGTTCAGAACCGCTGTCCTAGCAATTATTTCACTTTTTATTTATGTGCAATCCTTGCCCTTTTTAACTTACACTTGTTGATGCTGTATATAGATTTTTGATATACATTGTAGTTGATCATCTGGATGAATCTGATGTTTTTTTAAAGTGCTTGTGACCCTTTCTGGCTGGGTTTCATTAGTGAAGTACGTTCTTCATCAAGAAAAGCTTTTAATGACTACAACCAGGCCCAAGATAGATCTGTTTCAGGGGAGGGAGGTATCTCCATTTTAAAGGGCTTCCCAGTATTGATATGGAAAACTTGTAGCTATTTCCATTCTCTGCAATACAGCATCTTGTGGATTTGAACTTGCTTCAGTACATTATAGGGAAGAAGCAAAAGCATTTTGTGGACATGCTTATGGAGATGTGGGCAGAGGGCTAGGTGAAGGCAAGACACCACTCAGCAGATATGCGAGGGCTGTAATTCTCTGCTTTGAACTTCTAATCATGATGTGATCCCTACAGTCAGAGCTGTGAGGAATCCCACTCTTCTGTGCTCCTGCCTGCTGAGATCTGGGTGTCCCTTCTCAGCTTTAAATCTGTTCCATTCTAAGGCACGTGGTCCTTCTCTGCCCAAGGTGAAGGTAGCGCTAACTGTAGGCTTACCTTCCTATAGCATTACCATTTATTGTACCACAGATCAGTGGATATGTGTTCAAAATACCATTTGCTTTATAGCAATGGAGCAATTAACATTTGTTTCTAATGCTGCCTCTTCAGACATTCCCCTTTTTTCCCCTAATTCTTTTATTTTCCACACTTGCAGTCAACTCCACCTGGACTTTTCATGCCCCGACTCTTTGTATTTGAATCCAGTCACAGCAGTGTACCCTGGCAGCCAGGAGGGCCAACCATATCCTGGGGTGCATCAAGCACGGCATTGCTAGTCGGTCGAGGGAAGTGATTGTCCCACTACTCTGCGCTGGTGTGGCCTCACCTCGAGTACTGTGTGCAGTTCTGGGCACCACAGTACAAAATCACAGAATCACAGAATCGCAGCGGTTGGAAGGGACCTCGAAAGATCATCGGGTCCAACCCCCCTGCCAAAGCAGGCTCCTTAGAGCAGGCTGCCCAGGTAGGCGTCCAGACGGGCCTTGAATATCTCCAGAGAGGGAGACTCCACAACCTCCCTAGGCAGCCTGTTCCAGTGCTCCGTCACCCTCACCATGAAGAAGTTCTTTCACATGCTGGTGCGGAACTTCCTGTGCTCTATCTTGCGGCCATTACCCCTTGTCCTATCCCCACAAACCACTGAGAAGAGGTTGGCCAAATCCCTCTGTCTCCCACACCTCAGGTATTTATAAACATTGATGAGATCCCCTCTCAGCCTTCTTTTCTCCAGGCTGAACAGACCCAGGTCTCTCAGCCTTTCCTCATAGGGAAGATGCTCCAGGCCCCGTATCATCTTTGTGGCCCTCCGCTGGACTCTTTCCAGGAGTTCCCTGTCTTTTTTTGTACAGGGAAGCCCAGAACTGGACACAGTACTCCAGGTGAGGCCTGACCAGGGCGGAGTAGAGGGGGAGGATCACCTCCCTTGACCTGCTGGCCACGCTCCTTTTAATGCATGCCAGGATCCCATTGGCCCTCTTGGCCACGAGGGCACACTGCCGGCTCATGGTCAACCTGTCATCCACCAGGACCCCCAGGTCCTTCTCCTCAGAGCTCCTCTCCAGCAGGTCATCCCCCAGCCTGTACTGATACATCCAGTTGTTCCTTCCCAGGTGCAGGACTCTACACTTGCTCTTATTAAACCTCATTTGATTTCTTCCTGCCCATCTCTCCAGCTGGTCCAGGTCTCGCTGAGTGGTGGCACAACCTTCTGGCATCAGCCACTCCTCCCAGCTTCGTGCCATCGGTGTACTTGCTGAGGGCAGACACTATTCCCTCATCAAGGTCGTCGATGAAGATGTTGAACAAAACTGGACCCAGCACCGACCCCTGGGGAACACCGCTAGTCACAGGTCTCCAGCCGGACTCTGCGCCACCGATCACCACCCTCTGAGCTCGCCCAGTCAGCCAGTTCTCAACCCACCTAACTGTCCACTCCTCTATCCCACACTTTCTCAGCTTTGCTATCAGGATGTCGTGGGAGACAGTATCAAAAGCCTTGCTAAAGTCAAGGTAGATGACATCCACTGATCTGCCCCCATCTACCCAGCTGGTGATGCCATCATAGAAGGCAACGAGGTTGGTCAAGCATGACTTCCCCTTGGTAAATCCATGCTGACTACTCCTCATAACATTCTTCTCTTCCAATTGCTTGGAGATGACATACAGAAAAAGCTGTTCCAACACCTTTCCAGGGACAGAGGTGAGACTGACTGGCCTGTAGTTTCCCGGATCCTCCTTCTTGCCGTTCTTGAAGACCGGAGTGACATTGGCTATCCTCCAATCTTCAGGCACCTCTCCTGTTGTCCAGGACCTTTCAAAGATGATAGAGAGCGGTTCGGTGATCACCTCTGCCAACTCCCTTAGCACACGTGGATGCATCCCATCAGGACCCATGGATTTGTGTGCATTGAGCCCACTCAGGCGCTCCCCAACTACCATCGGGTCAACCGCAGGGGAGCCCTCCATTTCCCAGCCCCTTTCTCCCCCCGCCAGGGTTGAGGAGTCCCGGGGGGGAGTCCCTGAAGCAAGGACTGAAGCAAAGAAAGCATTCAGTATCTCCGCCTTCTCGGCATCTCCCGTTACCAGGACACCCCCCTCGTTCAGCAAGGGACCTACATTATCCCTAGTCTTCCTTTTACTGTTTACATACTTAAAAAAACCCTTCTTATTATCTTTTATCTCTTTTGCAAGCCTCATCTCTAGGTGGGCTTTAGCCTTCCTCGTCGCGTCCCTGCAGGCCCTGACAACACTTCTATACTCTTCCCAAGAGGGCATGCCCTTTTTCCACATTTCATAGACCTTGCTCTTCCTTTTGATCTTATCACTTAGCTCCTTGCTCATCCACGCAGGTTTCCTGCCCCACTTCCCCGATTTCCTACTCTTAGGGATGCACCGATCCTGAGCTTGGAAGAAGTGCTGTTTAAATGTAGCCCAGCTCTCACAAGCACTTTTGCCTTCTAGCAACCTAGCCCAGGTTAGCCCTAACCTACAGCCCTAACCTACACCCAAAAAGGGTGTAAAACTGTTGGAGAGTGTCCAGAGGAGGACGACGAAGATGGTGAAGGGCCTAGAGGGGAAGACATATGAGGAGCAGCTGAGGTCACTGGGCCTGTTCAGTCTGGAGAAGAGGAGGCCGAGGGGGGACCTCATCGCAGTCTACAACTTCCTCGTGAGGGGGAGTGGAGGGACAGGTGACCTATTCTCCTTAATCACCACTGA
This sequence comes from Anser cygnoides, assembly GCF_040182565.1. NCBI lineage: Eukaryota > Metazoa > Chordata > Aves > Anseriformes > Anatidae > Anser > Anser cygnoides. The sequence continues at coordinate 66,912,829 of NC_089874.1, forward strand.
TAGGACCCGTGGGAACGGTGTTAAGCTGAGGCAGGGGAGGTTTAGGCTGGACATCAGGAAGAGGTTCTTCACCGAGAGGATGGTCGCACACTGGAACAGGCTCCCCAGTGAAGTAGTCACTGCACCAAGCCTGTCTGAATTTAGAAGCGATTGGACTGTGCACTTAGTCACATGGCCTAAAATTTTGGGTAGACCTGTGCAGTGCCAGGAGTTGGACTTGATGATCCTTATGGGTCCCTTCCAACTCGGGATATTCTATGATTCTATGATTCTATGATTTATGCACTCAGCAAACAATATTGTTTTTGATTTATAGCTACTGAAGGAAAAAGACCCGCACAAAGAATTCTGGATGAAATGAAGAAGTTATTTTTACATTGGAGGTGGGGAGGAAGAATGAAGTGCAGTGCCAGAACTTCAGGTTGCATTTATTTTCAGTGAAGTGAATCTCCATCTTCCACAAAGTTTATTTAAAAATAAGCTATACCCAGATCTTTGGATAAAGATGTTAGAAAGTTAAAGTGTACTTAAGTTTCAGACTGTGTTGTCTGATTAGCCTAGCTGGCCTAATTTCCAAAATCCCTTGAAAATAGACCTAGTGTTTTTTTTATTTTTATTTTTTACATTGGACAGATATCTGAAAGACCTGAATCATCCCTTTTAAGGAAATCATTGCAGATGGAAGGTGGAAATCATTACATCTTGGGGAAGTAATCTGGTACAAGTGAATATCCTCACAAATTTTTCCAGAGAGTATTCCACCACAAAGTAAAAGTTTGCTCTATCAGAAAAGGGACCTACTCCCTATCTGTTTTAAAGGGCAATCTGTTCTTCAAACTTCTTTGTTATTACTTTTTCTACGGGAATTCATACTGAAGAGCAACTAACTGGCCAAGTATGTGGGTGATAGGTTTTACAGTCTTAATGAAGAGTAACATACTTCTCTTGAATTACATGTGTCCCTGTTCATATAGTATGTGAAGATTCTTCTCTGTTTATATATAGAAGTGAAGATGTATATGAAGCTGCAATGCCCAATCCTAGCTGAAAAAGTGTTATTTATTTTTAATTATTATTTTTTTATTCCAAAATAAATGCCTGGAAAAGGGAGATTGTTTAAGCTTAGTTATTTGTGATTGTGGACTTCATTCTTTTATGACTTTCTTATGTGTACAATAGATATTATTATATTGGGGCAGAGCTAAGATCCAATTTAATACCTTGTCTTTGAGCCTATTTCAGAGAAAAGTGTAAAAACTCCAGATAAATCTGACAATTAGAAGTAAAATTAAAAACAGAAACACAGGTATGTCTTTTCTGTATTTTTTTTTCTTTTCGGAAATACTCTAAATTATTGTAACCATGATTTTTCTGGCTATCTCTACATGTTACATTTCCACTTCCTTTTTTTTTTTTTTAATTTTACATTTTTCCGAGCCCAGAGTGTGCCTTAATATAATTGCATGCTCAAAAGAACATTTTCACATCTCAGTTTTAAGCAGCCACTCCTTCAACTGTCTTATTTACTTCCCTTCTGTATATAATGCAAAGAAGATGAGAAGTATAATAAATAAATGATAATGTACCTCAGTCATTTCCCTCCTTTTTCCTCCTCTGCCATTCCTAAGGTCTTTAATAGATATTGAGATGAAGTCCTGGCATTCCTCATTCTTTAGGGTCTTCTCTAAGCCCTGCTATGATTTCCCAGTAACCTGTATTATTGTTAACCTACCTCACAAGCCTCTTTATGGAAGCCAAACAAGAAAATAATCCCTGACCTCAAGTATATTTTGATATCATGTGTCTCTACTAGGATATACCATGTTCCCTAGGAGGTGATACTATTAATTGGAAAGCATTATGGTATTCTGGCCACATCTTCCAATCCTTTTGTTTTGAACTGTGCTGTTGTCTTCTGAAGACTCCGGTTCACAAACATACCATTATTTAGGGAAACACACAAATGCTCTCTATTATAGACAGTACATCTTTTAGCCCCTTGTAAAACACAACTCTCTTAAACACAATGCTTTATTGTTTTCCTGAATTTCAACTTAAATTAGAATGCATTCTTCTCAGGGGTACCATTTGATGGATCAGGCTGTTTATTATGGAATGTCAAACTGTAAAAAAAGAACAGCCAGGGAAACAATGTTCTTGCTGAAGAACTTATTTCCCTTAGTATTTGCCAAGTAGCTAATCTAATTTGTGGAAAAAAATAAAAGAATAAGACATTGCACAATTATTAATAAGTTTTGTAATTAAAGTCACAGAAATATGTAATTCTTCAGTTAATATAGCTTTGACTTCCAAATTTTGATTCCTATACTTAAGATCTTCTTTCCACATGAACTTCATCATTAACAGGATTTAAACTGCCTAATTCTCTGTGCTTTGGAAACTGGTAATCCTATCAGAGTTCCTCAGATACCTTGCTAATTACATACCTGTTACAGAGGGCTTGGTCATCTTGAAAATAAAAAAGGCTTTTCCAATCTGTGAATGATTTAAGTCAGTCTAAAAAATACTGCTTTTACACAATATCAGATTACATTTGCTGTCACATGTATTTGCACAATACTATATTTGTACAATATACCATAATCCAGCATCACTGCCAAACATGTGAGATCAAATATGGTAAATTACTGTTGTTGTTGAGGTCTGATACACCAGAAGAAAAACAGCAGTCTGAAATTACCGAAACTTCATGGGAAAGAGGAGAAGATTTCCCAGAAATATACTGAAAAACGAATGCTTCTCAGTCTTGAAGTGAGCTAGCCAGAACTTTCCAAAAGCAGATGAATGTTCTTGACCTGGAGTGTTTATCAACTGTCTGAATGTCTGCTTAGCAGTTTTGCTCCTTTGAAAATTTTCTTAACCTGAAGAGATGAGAAGATGATATTTATTAGTCATCCTTCTACTAGAGGTTCCCATTCACTCAGTACATCTTTCTTTGATAACAACTCTGTAGAAAGCAGTATTGTCACAAAAATTTTGTGGGCAATGTTATCAAGAGGATATAAGATAACTAGAATTACAGATTTGTACCTGTCTATGTTCACAAGAACAGAGGATTTGTTTGGGATATTTCTAGTGGAATTTCATCTAGTTAGAAGTGTTTCTAAATTCTTTCAGAGTGCTTAAAAGCATCTTTTTACAAATAGAGATGGCAAAGAATTAAATAATGCAACAACGGCAGACAGATGTTCCACATTCAGTTAATCTCAAAAAAAGAAGGCAAAGTTAGCTTTGGAATAATTGCAGCGAGCTCAACTTGATATTATAAATATCAAATACTGTTCCCTGCTGAGCAATACAACAGTTCTGATACAAATAATGCGTAAAATTTTGCTTCCATTTTTTCAATTGCTTCATAATAATTACTAGGTAGTATAAATCCTGGCTAATGTGAGTGGGAGTTTTAAGGATACAATAGCTGCAGCTGGGAAAACTGAGTCAACAGGTTAAAATCCTGGACACATAAAACCCCATATGTCTTTGCAGGAAAGGAACATCTGTTTTACAAGAGCCATTGTTCCATTGTTTTCTGAATTGTGGAATTGTGTTTCTGTTCTTTGTTAATACAATGCCTAGCACAACTGATTCTTGATCTCTGATTAGTGGCTCTTTGGTGTTATGGCAATTGAAAAATAAGGAATAAGAGGAATGGAATCTTAAGGCTCCGGTACTGAAGTTGCTTGTCCAAAGCCACAGAGTGAAATGATGCAGAGCCAGTTTGAGAGCACAAGGAATTTCTTTTACCCTGTCTCAGCCTCAGACCATTATTTTGCTTCTCTCTAGAAAATGATCTTGTCTGATGTGTTTCAATATGACATGCGTGCTGCTATCAGCACCTCTGCTCCTCTATCTCACTACAAAGGCAATTAGTCAGCCAGCTTCTTTCTAGACTTGAGAATTGAGAGGATCCTATGGAAGTGTAGAAGTAGACACCAGAAGTAGTGCAGATGTGTTGGATGGCATGCTGACTAGCATGCTTCAGAACTGACAACTGGAAAGAGCATTGGACATTTTTTGGCAGGGCTCAGTGCAGAGGCACCTGAAGAAGAGCAGGTAGCATGGTCTCAAGTCTAATGACTTTTTTCTCACCAAATTTATCCATTTTCAGGCGAGTATCCATTTTCAAAGGGAATATTAAGGACCATGAGAGAGTCCTAGTAAGGGCATAAAGTGCATGAAGCATAGGATGGGGTAGGATGGAATAGGACAGGAAAGAAAGGGAAATAATTTCAGTCAAGCAAATAGGGTAACTTGTCCAAGTAAATTCTGCAAATTGCTTTGGGCTTTCTTGAAATTACAGTTAAAAGAATGAAATTCATGTAAAAATAATATTAATGGTGGGCACAGCCTAAAAATGTGTTGCTTCTTTAGGAAGAAAAACAAAAACAACAAACTAATCATAAATCATTTCCTCTTCTGTTTCTTTGCCAAGACCTATTTTCAGGACTCTGTGCTTCCCCTCAAGCAGCCAGTGAAATCTCAGGCACCTAAAGCAAATAGAGGCAGTATACATAGGACTTGGCTGTTAAAAAAAAAAAGAAAAAAAAAAAGGAAATGATGGAAATGATTATGATTTTAAAATATTTTGGTTTAAAATATGCTAGATTGTAATTTTCATATCCACACACATTTCATTATTAATTTTGGCTGGTAAATGGTTCTGTTTATAGAGCAACAACTTAACCATTTGCCTTTCATATGCAATTAAGCTTAGATCCTGTGTAATCAATCTTATGTTTCTGTGCTAGCTAATTCCAGGACACACACATGAACAATTCTCTTTAAAATTTAGATGTGAGGTACATCAGAGTGGAATAATGACAGCATAGATATGTTCACCAGCTTATCCATCAGTGTTGTTCACAGTGAGTAAAGCCACATTCTCTGTGGTTCTCATCTTGTGTGTGTGCCACTGTAGCCACTGAGTTCATGCCAGCAGTGGTTCCCTGCCTCTCCTGCAAGCAAAAATGTAGGTGGTGGAGCCTCTTGCTCTGCAGAATGTATGCTACGGAGATGTTGAGTGATGAGTTTTACTTATTTGGATTTTTCACATTCTTTTTTTCATTGTTGCTGGTTTTTATACACATATTGCCATCTGCATGTAAGAGGCAAAGTCAAGACACTAAGCTTCTTTGGATTGTGGCCCTACTTGTGCAAGTACTGAGATCATCTTAATGAAGCCACAGTGGCTATTCATGAGCTGGAAATTAAATGCTTGCGTTTGTCAGATTGAGGTTTGAACTACTGCTTCACTTGAGTAAAGGTGGTACGTCTCCTTCATGCAACTATGTCAATTCTCAGGTTACAAAATTTAGAACAAAAGATACTTGCTCCATGAAATAATTTCTGAAGGAAATGATAAGGAAACAGAAAATGTGGAAAAAAATGTTAAAAAATAATTTAAAAAATCATGGGAGATAAGTTTCAATTGAAGATTTAAAGTAAAAAATAAATGAAAGTATGTACATTATATTCCCAGTAGCTTGTACTGCTTAATTAACATATTGGGGTTTTGTCCTTTCACAAAATGACTGTATTGTCATTCAAATATTTCAAATGTTATTAGTATCATCTCTAAGGCATTCCTTATCCTGCTTTCATGGGAGTGAACGGGCCACCAACTGAACAGTAGTTGAGTCATTACAGCCTGGCTGCAAACAAAAATCAGTGTATGTTAGTGTTCTTGTGACTGTGTTCTCTGGACTGAGTATGATGTAAAAATTACAAATGTGCTTATGTGATAACAGGCTTTGATTTATATAAGGAATCAGGTAGTTCTTCAGTAGTATGCTCCGCAGTGTCGCTGACGTGCTTTTAAGCAAAGTTACACACTTCCCATAATGCAACCTTAAAATGACTTTGTGTCAGGATGAGTGGGTGAATTGATTCCTATCTAATGTAGTTGTACAATTCAATAATTAACATTTTCAATTGTTTTGATGCCACCTCTCTTTTATGTAAACTTTACTTCCCCCTGAAAAGACAAGGGCAAGGAATTGCAGATGGAAGGAGACACTATTACATATGGACAAGATGAAGCTGTGCCAGGGAATTAATCCCATCCCTTTCTTTTCTCTGGAGTCACTGAATGATACTAGACTGTAGCCAAATATTTCAGCTGAGATATTCACAGGATGCTTCTAGTTATGTACAGTTCTAGGGGATTTAGAGTGTGGATCCTGACTCTCCTTGGCCAAAGGTGCAGAGCACTCCTGAGAATGCTCTGAATTGTGCTTTGAACAACTCATTGTGTGATAGGCAATGTTAAGTACCTTGGAAAGTTAAGCCTCTTGCATTTTTGGTTGCATATTCAAAATCAGTTGATATTTGTGATAATTTCAATTTCAATTTCTCTCTGTTTTTATCTCATTATAAGGTAAGGATGATATCACTTTCTTTTATAGGTGAAGTCACTGCATTTGTGGTAGAAGCAGCTATCGTAACTATGAAGTAAATGAAAATGTTCATGAAGATGTTTATCATCTCCCCCTCAGAGCAGGGCTTTGTCACTCCTCTCCTTCCTGCTTTCAGTACTGCCTTGGGTCTGGTGGCTTCCAGAGAGAAACTTTGCCATTAGGAGGGAGAGCTTCTCAGTTCTGCATTTGGAACCACGTGTTCTCTGCTTCAGCAGCATATCCCACTAAGCTACCTGTGTTTCCATTGAGGAGCATCTTTCAGAGTGGCAAATACCACATCTAACCAGCACAAAGAAAGGCTCTACCACATTCATTCAGCCTATGCAAACAGATTTTTTCAGAAGGCTTATAACTCAGCCAAATATGGGCAACTTCTTGTAAAAACTTCTCCCCTGCCAAATTTCAAGTTCTTTCTCCAAAACGTGGAGGCACTAGAGCTTTTTAATGAAAAGGTTATTAAAAAACAAAACAAAACTGGTAATAATAATATGTTTTTCTCTCAGTTGTTCTCAGAAAAGTTGTTCTGTTGTTCTCAGAAATGGCTGAGCCGGTCCAGCCTGATTTATTTATTTTGGAAAGAGTCGGCTGAGACGAACTTTCAGCATGGGAAATTTCAGCCCAACTGGTTAGCCTTTCTCAGAGTTTTGGCAAAGTTAAAAGCAAGTGAAAACGGTCTTATACTGAGAAGTCAAAGGCAAGCTTACCTATCGGCAGTGCTCCTTGTTTAGTATAGGAAAAGATTATCTACATTAACTTTTTTTTTTTATGTTTCAGATTCTTTGAGTATATATTGCTCTATAAAGATGCAGTGATGTTTCAGATTGAGCAAGTTACAAAGCTTTGTTCGAAGATTGCTCTGACTGAGCCATGGGATCCGTATGATATCCCCGCCAATTCAACATATGAAGATCAGTACTACATTGGGGGACCTGGAGATCAAATTATGGTACAGGAATGGTCTGACAGAAAACCAGCCAGGAAATGTATGTGCATACTTTTGTTTCATCTTAATAATAATCATTGTCTCTGCTACCCAGGGAAAAGTAAAATTGTTCATGTTTCACCCCAGCCTTACATATTTCTATAAAGTTTGCTGAAAGACATAATAAATATCCCCTATGTACAGCATATTGTTTTATTATCACATGTATTTTATTAAGAAAATGTTTTGTATCTCAGTAGGATCAAATATGTCCAAGGGACTTGTTTGCATTTTATTCTGTACCATACAGATTTTGGCATGGAAGAGCATTATTTTGCATCTGAATCCAGCATCCTGTATGCAAAATTTATCCATAGAAGAATCAGTAATATAATTAGAAACACAAACTAGCATTCATCATATCTCTGGTAAAACGCATAATAGAAACAAAACAGGTATCGAAGTGTGTCTGCATTCTAGTATTTAATATTGTCATAAAATACATCCAAAACATGGCTCTGCAGCAATGGACTTTGTTAATATGCACCTAAGTTTTGTTATCCACAATGCTAGTAAGAAACATCTGCTCCTGAGGCTTAGTTCTGCACTTGGCAGCTGAACACCTGCATCATAAAAGAAAGTAGGCTGAATTTTCCAAGGTAGAGTATGTTAGGTTTTGGATGCATAGCAATTTATTAGCAAATTGGCTTCAGTTTCATGTGTGGTTTAGAGATGACCCAGACAACTATAAAAATAATGTAAAAAAAGCCATGAAGTTTATGGCATTATTCAGCTAATGCAATACTTATGGTTATAGCCACCTAATATATGGGCTGGTTATGAACCTGAGCATTTAGCCAGGGGAAAATATTTCTTTCTTGAATAGAAGTAAAAAGAAAATGAAGGATAAGGTCATTAGACCTCTATAACTAGGTCGATATATCCTCTGGTATTCTACAAGAGACAAATTATCACTCAGTCCAAGAATTTTGTTTTTCTGATCCAGTATTTTGGGAACTTTTATGGAACTTAATATCCAGATACCTTCAGTTAATGATGTGTGATTTTTATCCTGTAGTATTTTGTATTTCCAGTGCTTTTCTGTATGATCATTCTGAAAAAAATAATGTCTTAAATTTGTCTGCCCATCTACCTTTCAGACAATACTGGTTTGGATTCTAGAAATTATAATCGTTAAAATTGTGGAGATTTCAGCGGAGATACAGAATACCTGGGTAGCATTATATTTTGCCTTAATTTTTTATTCAAAATTCTGATAAATGACTTGTTGAGGAAAAGAACCCTCCATTACTGGAAAATCAAAACATTGAGATCAGGATGTTTTTGGTATATTAGGATGACCTGGAGAGGTATGTTCAAATATTGCTCAGTTTGACACCTTTTTTTTTTTTAAATACTGCACAGGCATTTCATCTCAGAACTTGTCTGTTTCCAATAATGCCATTGTGGTACACCATATGAAACAATACTGGAACGATAGAAAATATGTGTGTTTGATTGCTGCTGAGTGATAGAAAATAAGCCTCCTTGTGACTGGAAAAAATTCATACAGATGGTACTCAGAGCAACCATTTTTTAACGTCGTGACTTTCTGCTATCGAGAGATCTGAAATACATGAAAAAATTGAATGAAGTGCTGTATGATGGAAGGGGTAAAGAAAAATCACAGAAGGGGTGCATGTGATAAATTTTAAAGTGAGGTTTTAAAAGTGAAGGGTGTTCAAAGGAAACTTCCTTGATGATATTGACTGCAGAAATAGAAGTAGATAGAGGTGATAGCAAAGGACAAGGGTGGAAAAGAATGACAGAACAACTCTTGAGATAAGCATGTGGAATTAAACTGATTTTTTTTAAAAAATGGACGGACTTGCTACATCACATACATGGAGGAGATCAGCATTAAGTGCATTCTTGAAGTAATGAGTGACCCAGTAGAAATGTTTGAGGGGAATAGGAATTACAAAAGATTATAGTGATCGTGATACTGATGTTATGAGCAGATGCTGGTAAATAGAAGGAATGAGTTAAGAGACGGGTGAGAGAGGAGTTGTATTTGAAAATATTACTGTTCTTTTGAGATAAACTCTCAGTGCTTGAGACAATATGACAGAAAAAGCATCATGTTTATTTAAATTAAAGATGTGGTGAGTATTGTCAGTGTACAAATGGTGCTTAAGATTTTAGATGGCTGTGAAGGCAGGATGTCACCACAGCAGAAGACAAGCAATTCATTGTGTAGGTGGATGCAGAACCAGGCACAGGAAAGAAATGAATGTCTTAAATAGTTGTAGGAGCTCGGTATTTTAGAGTGTTGAAGACTGTGTTGAGGCCCAACAATGTGAAGCGGACCACAAGTTTTCAGTATTCACACCTTTCAACTTTTTAAGAGCAGAATGTAAGACAATTTGTCCCCATGCTACCCAAGCTGGAGGCACCAAAATTTGCCTTCTAGGAGAATAACTCACTGAGCATTACGTTGCTTTACTGGTGAAGCGAAGAAGTGCTGACATGAAAGTAGCATGAAAGATTAGAAAAGATCGGATTTGTGCAAAACAACTAAATTTGTGACTAAGCAGAAGTGACATTCCTTCAAAAGAGGTAAACCTGAAAAGTGTTGGTATCATGATTTGAAATGTGCTCAATACCAAAATGTTAAGGTTTAAGATCACTGTGGTGTCCAAATTATGCTAGCTTTGTGGCCTTTCTTGTGTTGCCATGCATCCTCTGATAGGGAATGCTGCCATGGTAAGCAGACTGCATAGAAACCTGAAGTTAATTAGCTACTATTGGCCTGTAGGATAGCAAAGGTCAACCTTTTTCACTGCAAGTGCCATTGCATTTTCCAAAATTTCTTCAGGATCTTCTGCTAAACTGTTTCTCAATTCTTCATTAAGATTTTCAGAAAGATAGGCCCCATAAAGAAATATGGGCAGTTCCAGCCTGTAGGTTTTGCTTGAGAAACGGCCACTCTAACATCATTGTGACACTTTCATTCATGTTTATCATCTAAAATAGTCAAATTTCTGCTTTGTTTCAGTGGAATCTTGGGTTGGCATTTACACAGTCAAAGACTGTTACCCAGTACAGGAAACCTATACAAAGAACTACAGCGTGACAACCTCCACTCGGTTTTTTGATCTACAGCTAGGTATTGCTGACCCATCAGTGTTTACCCCACCCAGCACCTGCCAGACAGCCCAGACAAGGAGAATGAAAGATGAATGCTGATTATGGACACTGGCTGCTCCAGGCAAACAAATATTAGCCAGGAGGATGGTTATTAATAGTCCACTGCTGACGTCTAGTCTGATTTTTCAAGCTTATTGTTGCTCTTTTGGGAATTGTAAGTTTTCACTTGAAAGAGAACATAAACATTTAACTGAATAAAATATGTAACACAAAAGATCTCTTTCATCATATTAATCTGTTCAGTGATGCACTTGAAGTACTATATAGTTACCACTAAGATAATATTTATAGATACTATTTATTTAAACTATGGCTGATTTTCCTTTTGCAAAGGTTTTATTATTTATTTTTTCAAGAAGACGAAGTATAAGCAGACTGCAATAATGGTAACATCATGAAGAAAAAGCTAGATTTTGTTGTTACTTCTGGGGGCTCGAGAGAAGGGGAAATATGTCCTGGGTAAGAACTCATCCCTGCCTGACCAAAAAATATTCCATTTTAAACAATGTACATCAAAAGTATGGAAATTCATTCCCTTGGTTTTGTTGCCTAATGTCTGAGCTGATTTTTTGCTTTCTGCTAGAGTATTTCTATTCACATAATGCTGGCTGACATGCAAAAAAAAAATCCTTTTATGTTTCTTGGGAGAAGGGCATGAAAGGAAGGGAAGAAGGGAGAGGGACAACCCTAAAAAGTAAGCCGAAGTTTTCTTGCATTTACTACACTTTTGGTGAAGTATTCCAGAAGGGTAAAATTAGACATTTTTCAATAATATTTTATTTTAGCACTCACTTTTTGAGGTAATACTAGCTTTAACCTATGCAAAAAGATTGAGAGGTACTGCACTCTAAGTGGCTTTAATGTTTTGTAAATATTTTCAAAAGTCTTTCCATACTCAAAGAGTACGGAAACACCATTGTAATTCCATACAGAAGTGGAAAAAAATGTTCTTAGTACATAATTAGGAAAGCCTAAATCAGCATTCGGATATCCGCATCCTCACAATGTTGGGAAAGACAAAGCTGTGTGACTAGTGCAAGGAGATCTAAGATGCAACTGAAGCTGAGCTGCAACTAAGCTGAAGTGTCAATCTTGCTTTCTTTTGCACCTCCTCTATTGATGACTACCATATTTGCTGTTCAGTCAGCATTTCAAACCTTGTCATCTCCACATCCTTTTCTGGTGGGCAGAGTGAAAGTTTCTGTGAGGGAAATAAATAACCAAAAAAGCGCAAGAAGTGCACATATTTTGCTTTAAAAAATTCAAACCAAATCTGCCTGCACCTGCAGGTGATCAAAAGTATGGAATGGTGATGGATTTTGTGCATTTACCAAATGAAATTAATTATCCCATTCTATAAGTCTAGGCATGCATTTTATGCATCATTTGCAAATATGTTTAAAGCCTGGTTCCTGTCCTCTTGCACGTGCTGGGTAGTAGTTTGTTCCAGAAGTTGTCTAGCTGAAAATAGTGCAACACTGGGAGGTTTGGTGTGGTTTTGGGCAGAGCTACCAAGTTCTGTTTCTTCCTTAGTGGCTGCTGGACTCTTCCCCACAAATAGTGTGCATTTCCAGGGCACCTTTTAGTGAAGAAAAATTATCCAAGTTGACAATGATAGGAAGTCTTGCATAAATAGGATACACAGTTTACTACTGTCTTATAGTACCATAGCTGAAGAAAACTAAAGGCTTTCACCATCTCTGGAAGAGAGATGCTGGGCAGGCTTTTAGTGCTTTATAAGCTCATAGCTTTTTATACATATGCAAGTGGTACCGTGGTTATTTTCCTTTTACAGTTGTCGTCAGGCTTTTTTTTTTTAGCCTTGTGCCTAGTGAAAACATATACATTAAAATTTAGATAGTTCATTAAAAATTTTCTCTCAGAAAAGACCATTCACTGAAACGTGCTAGTGGAAAAAAAGGAGTGTGTTTCCTTGAACTTTAGATGCATTTAGTCTGTACCGGTCTTTCGTATTTTTGTGACAACCTAAAAACCAACTGCATATTGTTCTCATTAGGGCAATGATTAACATGCATTTCTTAATATCTGTTTCTTGCTGGAATCTGGAAGACATAATAAATCTGGCTTGCAAACATGAAGCTGTGGTACCATATTGTTTGGGATTACTTTGTTGTGGTAGAGCAGATAGCTGAGTAATCAGAGTGCTTGTATTACGTTTTGCTGACAGTGATATAATTTCTAGCAATAATATTAAATATTCCTTTAAAAATGAATTAGAAGTCTGTTACACAGAAATGCTTTAAAAATGTTGCAGTGACATCCAGGGTGATTTTATATGGCTAAATATGTACCTCTAAAACAATGCTGTTGTCTTTGTCTTTATCCTCTGCAAATTCAATAAAGAGAGTTGTCAAAGAAATGACAAATTACAGATTTTTTGATTACTTCTTGTAAATTAGCCATGAACCAAATACCATGCACAAAATGCTTGAGTCTGGTTTGTTACCATTTGCTGCACTTTGTTGTCATGTACCTCAAGAAACATTTTGTCTTTATGTGACTATACCAATGATTCAGTAAAAATGAACAAAAAATGACTTTAAAGTAGGTATATACTGTGCTGTTACAGTAAGTAAAAATGGGGCTTTCCTATGTCTAGTAGTCTGGGGATATTTTTAATCACAATTATCATGGTGGAAAATTTATAATAAATTGGTATTTATATGAGATACATTATAGTAGGTAACAGCAACAGGACCTCAAAGTTGGGTAGCCTGTCAGGCAAAGCTGTTTTTGTGAGATTTCCAGTGCTTCCCGGTTTCAGCTGGGCCAGAAACAGTGCAAATATAGATCTGCCTGCCATATTTTTTTTTGTATTTCTGCTTGGAGGCTTAGCTGAAAGCAGGATGTGTAGAAATACAACATTGTTTTATTTAAAGTTAACCAAATATCCCTGAACCTCAAAACAGGTTTAGTTTGAGTTTCGGGAGGAGATCTGGGCATTTGGTTCAGTTCCTATTTTAACAATTTGCTTAACACAAGTATGAGGGCCAGATTTTGCTGCCTCAAGCCATGCTGCACACTGTGAAAGTACTGCCATTTACCAGGTCATGCCAACAGGCTCTTTCATGAAGCTTGTAGGAAAAAAATACAACAATCCAGTCTCAAAGTAAGCCATAACAAAATGTGAACAAGGCACTCTGAAACACATTGAGATGACCAACAGTGTGAGCAGCCTTGGCTTAGGAGCAGTTAACAGTGTCCCAAAATCCAGACGGATGAGAGGCCTCAGAAGGGCTCTTGCATCACATTTGTCACAAGCTGGTGCCTGAGGTTAGCTGCAGTGCTTTCCCACATGGCAGAAAAACATGTAATGGAATCTTCAGCTGATACTTAACTGTGGGAAATAAAGATTTTAAAAAACATCACCCAGATGCCACTCAAAAAGTTAGAGGCCCCTGAGCGTATAAAGATATTGAAGTCTCTGTTAGCTATCCCTCCAGGAGACTGCATGTACAGCATGGGCTTGGTCACATACAGATTTAATCTTCACATCTGAACTTAGGCACATGAACAGATTAACTGAGTTTTGAAGGCTTCTAAAATACGTCTGAACATTTACTTCCTTTAAGGGGAAGGGGGAAGGGTTGCAATCCAGGAAGCAGTCCCTGTGAACCACTAGAAAGGCCATCTAGGCCCACCTCTAACTGCTGACGTCTGTACTTAATCCTTTCTCCTAAAATAAACATAAACTTCTGGCATTTATTGATCCAGTCTCTTCTGACAGTCTTAGTGACCCATGGTTTCTTTTGAAAGCCATCATCCCCATGAAAACAGCAACAAATGTAGGATAAGAGGTTGCTATGAAACTGCTGGGGTACATTTCCAAACTTGATTAGTATACACTGATTTAACATGCGCCAGGGCAAAGATTCATGCAGTTCATTGTGGCCCTTTCATCAGAAAGCCTGAAGCTGTGTGCTGAATGAAATAATGCACATAGTTACAGTACAGTATTTCATTTGAGGTGAGGACAAAAGGCCCAGCAGAGCGCATTTTTCAGGCATGAGGGAGTGGCAGCTGGCCTGCCTGCTGAGCTGCAGGAATATATATCCCTCTCCAAAAGGAGCCTTTGAGCACCTCAGAGGACAACACAGTTACTCTTCCTATAACCCCCTACCCATGGGAATCAGATTCAGGCTCAGCATCTTCCTGCTTTGCCAAGTGGGACAAAAAACACAGTTTTGGTCCTGTTTTTGTCTTCCTGACTGCTCCTGTAGGCCCACACCATTGCCTTACACAGCAGGGCCCACACAGGCCTGTGGACATTGCTACCGCAACGCCAATGTCAGGGAGGGTCCCCAGCGCCTTCCTTTCCACATGTGACAAAATCACGTGTGTGTTAGACGTGTTTGAATGTGTACACTCCTGTGTGCTCGCTGAGTATATTGGGTTGCTGCTCAGGAGCTCAGCTCACAGCCATCACTTTTAACTGGGCTCAGCACAGGCTTCAGTGAAGCTGGGCCAAGGGGAAGGAGAGGAAGATTTGCTAGCATTGTTCTGTACCCTGCAGGGCTTTTTCACAAGCTTGCCCAGCTCTGATAAACAGCTCTGATGTTCCTGAAACAGCAATAGCTGAGTTGCTGGCATTGGTGTCACACCAAAGCGAAGGTCGAGTTTCACCCCCTGCGCTAAAATTATCCTGCAGGCCGGGCCAGGGATTCGGTATCATTTTCACTGGAGCACACACTCCCATGGCCCCCGTCTCTCACTGGACAGTGCTCCTTAGCCAGTCCCCCAGTGTTCCCTCTCTGTCCCCACATTCCCCAGGAGAAGCAGGGGCCTCAGGGCACAGGGCCTTCTCCACTTCCCTCTGTGTGTGCAAATGTGTGCAGGCATCCCTGCCCCACTTCTGTGTTTCAACATTCATTTTTGATGTGGTTGCTTCAGATGGTTGTTTTCTTCTTCATCTGAGAACTGCTTCTGTTAATTTGATGGGGCAATTTGACACAGGGATGCCTAGCTTGCATTTTTTTACCAGTCTCCTGGTGCCAGCTAGCGGCCCTTCCTTATTGCTGTTATATCTCCTACTTAGCGCTTGTCAGTCGAGGCTGCTGTAGCAATAGATATCCTTGGTGCTGTTAGCATCTTACACTAGTAAGAACACATGGTGAAAATACTGGAAATCATGACGGGTGACAGCAGAGGGCCTGTCAGTGGTAGCCCAAGTGACTACCAAGTACCATGATACTGTTGAACATCTAGGGATGGGGCTCTGGAGGAGTATTTATCCCAATAAATACCCCACACCTCTCCAAAGCAGATATGGGAGCTTTGCTGGGCATTGCATTAATTTATGAAAGCTTGTGCTACATGAACAGAAGCCTATACGTATGACTGTGGCTCCCTCTTGAGCAGTTGTTCCAATAGAGGGACAGAAAAACAGATGCTTTCTCCCAATGCATTTCTACAGAAATGATGTAAAACTCAGTTATAGACAGAAAATGTAGACTTCTGAGTTAGAGAAATAGTGTGCAAAAAGTTCCAAAGACTTGTAGTGAAACAAAAACTGTACCTATAAAGGAGTCTATGTCTTTGAGCCTTAGAACTTATACTTTTCAAACAGAAAGTGGAGAATTCTGAGGAAAGTAGGTGCTTTCAAAGCTGTTTTGTTGGATGACAGCTAAAAATATATTTTTCCACCCAGTTAAGGTGTTTGATGGAAAACTGCCTTAATTTTGAACAGAACAGACTAGAAATAATCAGTAATTTATTGGAAGATCTCAAAGCAAAGCCCACATGGCTACAAAAACCAGAAAATATGATGGTATTGTGCCTGCCACAGGACCCTCATGAGGCTCTACATGTAGCCCATGTTTTGCTTTCTGCCCACAAATGCTGTTTAGCTTTGCACTTGCAATAGATGAGGGAATTTTTAAATGAAATGAATTGCTAATTTTGGAATATAATTTAGTTTTGTGTTGTTATTACACCTTGGTAGCTGCAGGCCGCCAGATGCCATTGACAAAGGAGATCAGTGACAATGTTGTATTCCTAACTGGTAAAATGATTTTACTCAGCTGAAACTCCATCTCACTGAATAAAATGTATGTTTATTTGCTGATAAATTCTATGGTTTACAAGTGGATCTTCTCAGGTGAGCAAATCATGAGTTTGCATCATCAACATTTGATGCTAAGAATACTTTCTCAAATCATTAACATAAGAAATAAATCTTGTCAGAAGAACTGAACTCTGAATAAATAGTCTCAACTAACATTCTGCTTTGAAAGATGCTGCTTTTGTTGTGGACTGGAAGATGGGCTCTTGCCTAATGTATGCTACTTTTTCCAACCATACCAGCTGAGCTAATGAAAGATATTGCTTCTTCCTACAAACCTTGTCTTATCAAAGTGATAGGGTTTGTTTACTTGTGTGTACACTCAGTATTCTGCAAATTACCAAGAAAGATGTTTTACGGTGTCCTGGATATTTTTGGTCAAATATGTTTGCTTGAACACAGAACAGGCTATGAGCAACAGTCAGCATCCCTTACCATGGGACAAATTTTACCAAAAACAATGACATTTTCTCTGTTTTCTGCCAGCAGAGGCATCCTAGACTGGAAATCCCACTTAGGGTTCTATAAGGATCATCTCCTATGTAGGTGAGAATGGAGAAAAGCAGCAATGAAAGAGAAAGATGAAAAAAGAAGTGAAAATAGGCAAAACTAAAGTATTCTGACAAACTAGTAACCCAGAAACCAGTCAACCCCTCCTTAAATAAAGGGGGGGTGTGGAGAAGACATCAACCTGTCTTTGCCTATCCTTCTTAGTCTGTATATGGGCTTGTAGAAACAACATAGGGGACGAATTCTAAGTGGAAAGGTTCCTAAACATCAGCATCAGGCAATGAAAATCCAAAGTCGCAACCACCCTGAGAGTATCCATGAGGTTTGCTCACATAGATACTGTTCACTCAGTGCCTAATGCCTCTGTGGGGATTAGTGCAAGGTTTTTGGGTGCCCCACAGAAGGAAGGATGCTTTGGGTGGCCTTTACACCAATGAGAATTTGACCTTTCAGGCTTACTTCAAGGAAGTACCAAACATTTCCACCTCCCATTGAAGTGGATAGAATGAGCGTGAAATCATATCTAGTCAGTGGAAATTAACAGTCATCCTGTATGACCCTGTTCTTTTCTTTCCAAGAAAAGTTTTCTTAACTGAGCTGCTGAATTTGGACATTAAAAGCGCCTAACTCCCTTCCATTTAATTTCCACCTTGTGCTAGTTCATGCTGCCAAAATGATATTGCCCTTAGGATTATTTTTTCCAGCAGTTTCACTCTTACAGACGTGGATTAAAAGGAAAGATGGTCCCTATGGGAAACATTATGAGAAATAATCAGAGGGAGAAGTCCAGAATGGAACAAGGCAGTACAAGTTCCCATGCACCTGCTGCCTTTTCCATCATAGGAGACACTGGAGCTTCAATTGCAAAACAAGCAATCACAAAAACTAAGCCACAGAAAGCAAAGCACTGCTACACTTCAAAGATTGGTGCTAACATTGTGTATATTATAGCAGTGCTCTCATGATGTCAAATGTGTTGCTCACTAACGAAATAGCCCTCTCTGGAGGATCTTTTTTAAGAGCAGAAGGAAATGTTGGATAATGCCTCCACAGCAAGTTGTGTCCCGGCCAGCCAAAAGCACCATACAAGAATGGCCAAACACAATATATTTTTAAAGCTTTCTTCTTTATTTCTACAACAGCTGCTTGAAACGTGGCTGTCAAAGGGCTTTAGAGGAGGAAGACATGTGGCGTCTGTTTGGTCAGGTGTTTCAAGCACTACAATGAACTTTGGGCCACCTGAACCCAGGGGTGTTTGCAGAAGTGTTGCACTCAAGTGCTGTAAACAGCACTCATTTCGTACTGAAAACCATCACACTGAAGTACCCTGTTGAGCAATAGGATTTCATAGGAAAACATTGGGATGAGATATAAAACCAAGATCTGGCAATTGATGGCTATAAAAAAAAAAAAAAAAAAGAAAAGAAAAAAAAAAGAAAAGAAAAAGAAAAAAAAGCCAAGGGATTGTTAAAGAAAGAAGAAAGCCAAATAACACCTGCACTTCCAATATATTTTCCATCTACATTGGCTAAAAGATGTGACCTTTCTTTTTGATGTGGCAGTCCATGCAATTATCTAGGAATTTGTTACTTCCAGTCTGGATTGTTGTGATATACAGCACAGTACAAGAATGCAATTAGTACAGTTATAGCTAATTATTTCAGGATGTGCTGTTTCAGCATTCATTTGCTTTCTGGGGCCCTTCACATAGAGGAAAGCATGGTCTTAAAGAGCACTGACTTTATTTTCAAACAGAACTCAAACCGCAGGTTTAATTCCATATATTTTAAAATCCTTACTACTTAAAGACTGTCTTTTTCCTATAAGCCCTCTGGACAGAGGGCACTCATGGTAAGGGGGTAGGGAAAGTGATCTTTAGCCTCATGCTTCCTGCTGATCTATCAGATCTATGTTTAAACACATTCTTCACACTGACCTCACATCAAAATCCTGAGATGGAAATAGTCTGGCAGCTTTCTGCACTAATTGCACCAGTTTTGCAAACTGAGTAATTACCAAGTGCATACTAGAAGATTGCTTTTCATAGTCTCTTTTATTGTTATTTTTATTAATAATAACAACAATAACAAAAGTTCCTTTGTATCTGCATAACCTCATAGAGGTTAAAGAGAGGCAGTTGCTTTTGGAGTCAGATGGTCACCTGCACAGCCAGTTCATTAGAATAACAACCTTCCTCTTCTCTAAATACCTGCAGAATTCATAAAAAATAAAAAATAAAAAAAAAAAAGAAAGCAACTTTTATTCATGCTCCTGGAGAGTAAACTTCAATTCTAACAAGTATATCAGATGGTGACTATAAGCCAGGAATATGATATAGGCAAATGTATTCTTATATATCAGGCAAGATATTTCTGTAGCAAGGGCAAGCATTGTGCAAAGCACTGGTGATAACTCACGTGTAGCACTTTGGGTTTTCTCACTACTCTAGTTCAAGGAAGATAAATTCAGTCCAGGATGAATACAAAGGCTAAGCAGTTGAGTTGGGGCACGGACGGCCTATAGAGGAAGGAAAGAAGACTATGAGCAAGACAAAGACTGAGAGGGCCACAGTCAGTTTTCATAAAGATCTCAGGAATTAAGACCAAAAGAGGAAAAAAGATATTTAAGTGCAAGGAAAAATAAGGTAAAGAACATGAAACAATTCACTGCTTCTTTCCTAGATACAGACCTCATCATAAACAGTGTAGGAGCAAATGTCGTTGGTACGTTGGTGAAGGATGGTGAGAAAATTATGCAAGCTCTCTATGTCTCTGCAAAAAGTTATGTAGAGGAAACAAAACCCTTTCTTTAACCTTGGGCATCACCACAACCAAATAAATGTATGTGGTATAAATACCATTATTTACATAGTCTGAATGTACATATGAATTTTTTCAAAAATGTACAAAATGACAAGAATAGTACCTTGCTTCCTGTTTCAGTACTAAAAATACTAAATCCTAAAGGAGTAAGAGATTTGCCAGGGTTTTATATAAGATCTGAACGTCTTCCCACAAAATGAGGTAGACAAATAGCTCTCAAAAAGGTTAAAGGCACAAATGAGCTATGAAAGTTTTACCACATGGCCGAAGCACATTTTGTATCCCATATAAACACAGCCAATTGGTGTGTTTAATAGAGGAGCTGCGCAGCTTGGTTTCAGTTGGAAAAGGTGATGTCGCGGTGATAGTAGCAATGGGCTATTTTTACAGTTTGGAAGAGCCGTAGTTTACCTCACTGAGCTTTGGGCATGGATCCAGACGTTCTAGGTTTGAAAATTACCAACCTTTCAACCACACTGGTGTAACCTCCATTCACTTGTTTTTAAAACCCTGTATTATTTCCATTGCAGTCTATTGGCACCATCCATTCCAACCTATGGCTCTGGTTATACTTTCGCTTTCTTCCAGGCTGTGGCAGCCGAAATAATTCCCACCTCCGGAAAAGGATTTGTTTTCAGCCAGATCATGTCCCTGGTTCTCCTCACTGCATGGCCTCATGAATGTTAGCTCTGTCACAGAGAAGGGCAGGCTAGTGGGGCAGTCTGTTGGCTGCAGCATTGGTTTCTGCCATGGCCTGAGAGAAGAGCAGCAGCAATTGGTTTGTATTTGGGAGCCGGCATTAGCTTTCCTCCAAGGCAGAATTACAGAGGACACATTTATGGCTAGTGAAACAAGTCAACTGGTGCAATCCATGTAGGAATTAACAACCAAGTTATGTCCAATATTTATTTGTTAGTCTTTCCATGCCATAAAACATCTGAAATACACTGCTGCTAAACTACTCTTTCAAAAAAAGATCATGAAAGAAAGGGATTAAACCTCTTCTCCAGTAGTAATTAAGGCTTGAGTCTTTATTTAATCCACATTTCTCTGGCTGGAGCAGGGACATCCAGGCTCATTCCTAGTATGAATCCCCAGCAGTCAGTAGCCTTCCAGCAGTAGCAAACATATTGCAAGTACTGGAAAACTATTCAGGTTTCATTTAGAATTAAATCTTCTTACCTAAGATGAAAAAGATGAAACGATGGCTTTCACCTGCTCAAATCTGAGTTTCTTGACATTAAACTTGCTTTTATCCATGCTTAATGGCTTTCTTCCCCAGCTTGGCTCCTTTAAGGTGCTTCACCATGGGACTACGCATGCATGAGAGTGGTTTTCATGCAGAACTGGCCAAACAACACAACAGAGAATTTATTTTTTTCAGGCAAGAAATATGATTGTCATTGATTTGTGTAACACTTTTGAAAATACAGCACAGTAGCACACAGCTCTTCTGCATACAATCAGTACTACTCCTCATTTTTCAAATTCTTACTCTTTGGGAGACAGTGATCACTTGGATTACATTCATGCTGCCATAGACCTTGAGTTTTCACATCCTAAGTGACACATGGCATTGGTCAAGTCCTTTCTTCTCAAAGGCTAAAAGAAAAAACAATTTACAAACACGAGAGAAAATAGTTATAAACCATGTGTAGGAATTTTTTCTTTAATGCCAAAATAAAAACACTTGTGAAAAACCTTCACTACCCCCCCCAAAAAAAAGCAAAAATCACATTCGTAATACTTTTAAGTTTGTTGTAGAGAGAGCCTTCTTTGTTCATTGGTCAGTTATCCGTTTTCCTGTTTCTGGCAAAAGTTAATATTTTATAGGTGTGGCTTTTTTTTTTTCCAATATCAGTTATATATTTTCAGAATTACTGTATTGCTTGTGGGGTGACCCACTGCCTGTCTCTGATTTGAAGGAGGCTGGGTTCAGCTGACATCCCTTCTTTCAGCTCCAGGCAGTCCCATTGTTTGGGTTATTCTACATGGCGGGTTTCAGTAAGGAGCTGTGTTCAAAATAAAGTACATCCTATGAAGGAATGATGTTTACAGACCAGAATGTTCATTCTCTGCAGTGCTTGGGTGAAGGACATTCACAAGGAAGATAAAAACCCCATAACTCAAGATACTGGAAGAAACTCTGTGGGAAAACTTGCCTGGAGAGGTGGAGTTCAGAGCTATCATTCTGGATATTAGCTGTGCTGTTAATTCCTCATCACAAGAGATGAATGAATGAGACAGAAATGGGTACTCCTTGTGCTGTCTCTGTAGCATATGGCTGTCCACAAGACATAGAGGATTTGCGACTTTCTGTAGCTCTGTGACTTTACTTTGCCAGACTTCAAGTGATAGTTTTTTCAAGCTGAAATGAGGATTGCATCAGCCTGCTCCTGGCAACACATGCACATTGAGTTGATTCCCATGAATGTCTGCTCTGTGTGTTGTTGTGTGTGTTAAACTGTATTGCAGCTGTTACAGCAACCATCTGAGTAGGCAGCTAGTATTTTAATACTAGCAAATGAGCACTTATAAAGTACTTGTGAAGTTAACAGGTTGTGTCACCTCCTTTCAACCACTCAAAAATGGGAGCAATAAACTTAAGATGCAAGATACCTGTTAAAGAGCAATGCTCATATTCCCATCCACAGTAAATAGAAATGTAGAGCTGCTAGGGTTGTTCAGGGAGGGTTGGAAGAACTTTTCTGGGTACTTTTTTGGCTGTGGCTTGCTCTGAATAGCTCAGAAGATGGAATTCAGAAACAGATTCAGAAAAATAAAGTCCTGTTACCACTTGAAACCTTTCTGATATGTGGCCTTGAAAGTGATTCTGGAGCTGAAAAACAGTTGGTATTTCAGGCAAAAGACAGTTTCATCATTATTTGACTTATGAGAGCAAGAAAAGACTTATAAATAAATACATCTGTATAAAAACACATGGTTCCATCACCAGTTTGCTAGAGTAGCATACATGGCTAACTTTCTCTGGGACGCAAAAAGGAAGTTTGAGAATGCCTTCAAGAATACAGCTCTTTTTCATGAGTTGTAAGGGTAATATACTTCTAATATAGCCTTCTGTGGATAGCACTGGAACTACCACATTATCCAATTTCTCTAGAAAGCTTAAACATTATATGAGTTTATGCAAGTATGGAGCCATGGACAATTTAGTTCGACTTTCAAATCTTCCTCATACCAGACAGATCTTGGAAAACAAATGCAAGGGGTCTGTTCTTGTATTTCATTGAGTAACAGCATAAAGTTAGTCTTGCCCATTGAGTAGCATCAGGTAACAGAAGTAAAGTAGTCAGCATTAGCTCAGACATTCATCCACATGTTTTCCTGGCAAGTATGACATCCCAGCAGACAATTTAAGACTGAAAATAAAACATTCAGTAGCAGGAGCCTCCAGGGCTTTGTAATCTTCAGATGAACACAAAGGAGCTTGATGAAGAAGAATATCAAATATCTTTGGTTCCAGGTCCAATATGGCAATGATCTGGGCTCCCTAATTGTTCAGTATTCATTGCAGGTTTTGATTTTCCCTTGTAAAATTTCTTTCTGGAAGACTGAAAAACTCTAAGAAGAAAAGCCAGTGTCCTAAATTTATGCAGTTCTAAGAAGAGCACAGGCTTGTTGGCTCTGCAGCTCCCAGTATTTTATTTCAAGTTATCTGTGGTAGCTGCAGAGCTCAGCTGCCACCTGTTGAAGTTTCAGCTTATCTTTTCCTGTCAAAAGTCCTTCCTTCTATACCCCTCTCATGGCTGGCCTCTGCTTCAAGCTCTTTCATACCACTTTGTTTTTCCTATTACTCCATCCCACTGCTTCCATTTTCTGAATGATGGAAAGGGAATGAGGCATTTTGCTACCTTACTTATTGTAACCCTCTGGCTTACTGTAACCCTCTCATTTCATGGTACTGAAATGGTCAATCCCTTTTCAGAGGACAGTTGAGAACACCTCAACCCACAACCTTAGCAACATATTATATGTGTATATGCATATATATATAAATAGATGAATGTTATACCTATATGTACATTACACGTTAGGATAGCATATATCCATATAGCCAAGTATAAAAGCACTAATCATTTTTACTGTGGTTATTTACATAAGAACTGTTGTTAAGAAACCTACTCATCTCACACACATTGGTTATAACACTGTGTTTGAAAGTGCACCACTGCTATTGTCATTTCATTGAGTTTCTCCAATCTTATTCCTATATTTTTCTTTTAATGCAAAACTGTGTTTTGGTCTAACAGCTAAAAAAAGGTTGACATCTGCTCATGAAACTCATTTCTATTTTCACGTTCCTTTGTAGTGAATCCTGGCAAGGATATCAGCAAATGTGATGCTTTGTATCACTGTATACACCCTTAAAATACATTTATTACAGAAAGCTTTTCATTTGAACTCCCGCTGCCCTGGTAGGGGTCTTCCTAAGTTAAACACGGCATCTCCAGAAGAGAAGTCTTTGCAGATGGTGTGAGCTCATTCTCGTTCTGTGTTTAACTTTGGTATTGTTTCCACTGGATCTAAAGATGGACTAAAGTTAAAAAGCAAGTGGAAGGCTAAATCACCAGGGAGATGGAAAAGAGTGTTTTCATGAGATCTATAAATCTTCTTTAGACGTTCTAAAATTACAGATAGCTGCCTTGGCTGGGTTTGGTGCTAGCAGTCAAGAAACTAAGCACTAATTTTACATTTTTAAACTGTCTTAAAATGAGTTTATTTTCCAGTTGGAATGTGGATGACTCACAGCAATCAGGAGGCCCAAAAGATGATGCGCCAGGTCTTCGCATGGCGCAAACCAGCGTCAATCCATGGCGTCCAGGGGAACTGTGCTGGCTGGCACCGAGCAAGCAGATGACTCTTATCTACCATTTGGTCTTTGTGAAATCCAGGCAGACAGCTCTTCTGGGCTACAGATGCAAGGGAGCTCTGCAGGCCAAATTAGCTCCCGGTTATGCAGCCTGCAGAATTTTATCTCAGTTTTCACTGACCTAAAGAGTGGCGTGTTGGTCAACTCCCTGAGACAAAATGTTAATCCCCTAAACTTTGCTGTTCTGTCCAGGCAACCACCCTGGGGGACACGGGACATGACACCAGTAAAGTTTCCTCATGACGTTGAGCACTGACATTGTCCCCTCTCCAGCATGATGAAAGCAGGACGTTTTTGCACAAGCAGTGGGTGAGCGCACCCCTAAATTTACTGTCATTTCCTTGTCACCCTGCAAGGCACAGCGGACGCCAGAGCTGCCCAGTTGCATAAACACACGCCATCAAAGACCTGGAAGCCGCACACTGGCGCAGCACAGAGGCAGCACTGCTGTTCTTGTAATTAATGAACTCTTGGCAGGAGGCTGCCAGGAGCTCAGCATCCCCTAACAAACCCATGTAGGACCACTCAGGGGTGCCACTCACTGTTATTAAAGCCACAGATCTAGTGAAAAAGAAAGGGGAAGCAAACAGCTGCTTTTTGCCATGCCATGCGTCTTACAAGGTTAAGGCTCAGAAGCCATGCAAGCTGGCCCTCTGCACAAATCTGATTTTCTTTGTTGCTCAGACCCTACAGATCTAACCTCTGTGCATCTGGAGCTCCCCAGAAAGTAGCCCCAAGCTGATAAAACAGAATAATCAATTCTTGGCTTTCCGAAGTGTAGTGCATGTACTGGCATGTGTGCAAATCCAAGTGATCTCTGCTTCTTGAAGCAGCTTGTAGGATCCTTTGTTAATAATCTGAACAACCTCTTCCACTCAGGTGAAATGTCTGGAGAGAATCAAGATTACAGCCACAAGGATGTTTTTAAAGATACTGGGGGAAGACCTGAACCAGAACAGCAAAACTGAGAAAAGCCACAGAAAAGCCTGTGCTGACATGAGAATGTCATGAAAAAGAGCTGTGCACCCATTCAGTGTAAATGAACACACAAAAAAAGAGCCCAAATCCTAACCAGAGAACTGGGAATGGGCACCTCTAATTCAAGGCCAAAGGAACTAACCTGAGACCTTTATGGTAGCTCTGGAGCAAGTGTTACCTCCCTGGGCAAGTATCACCATTTGTTGGTTTGTTGGTTTTTTTGTTTGGTTGGTTGGTTTGGTTTGATTTTTGGTTTTGTGGCGCCTGGCATGACACATCTCAGTCTGAACTGGATATCTAAAACATGGCATATTTGATTGCATGGGGCAAGCAGGAAAATATCCTGCTGTGACGTCTTGCCTTTGTGAAAGCTGCTGGCATACAGACATGCAATAGATTTCGCGGAATGATTTGTTCAAATGAGCATTTCTCTGGCATAAACTCAGCAAGTTTTGCTCCTGACCTTTATTTCTTCAGAGCTAGCACAGCTTTTGCCTGTTTTATACCCCATTTCTAACATCTAAATTCTGATTGCTTTTCCCAGCTCTTAACAACCTTCAACTTTCTGGCATTTTAAGCTTGTTTCTATCAGTTTTACATTCAAAGTAAACACTAAGAATCCAAATCACCTTGTTATTTATGTCTTGAATGATTTTGTAGTGTTAGAAATTATTCTTAACCTCTTCTTTTCTGATGTTGTTTGCCTATATTTTTGATCAGAAGTTATTTTTATTTTTATGAGAGAAATGCACAGTACAGATGTGCTTATGAAAGAGAGGGCAAAGCAACCGCAAGCAATAGAAATGTAAAACTAATTAGAAATTCTTCTGGCTTTTAATTTGGGAAGTAGCATGTAGTTTGAAAAAGAACCAAAAGCACAATTATTTTTAGTTTTGTTTCCTGGAGAAAACCTATGCAAGCAAGCAGGCATTTAGGTCAAAGACTTCTTGACTCATTTCATATCTCTCTAATGAAAATAAACAAATATTTCAGATCTGCAAGAATTTTTAAACTTAGCATCTGTAAAAAAAAAAAAAAAGGGGAAGAGTCATAGATTTAGGTCTCTCAATTAAAAATTGCTCTGATATTTTCAAAGCTACACACACAGTCTGGACAGTTTTTGTAGGATTCATTGTACCTAACTTTAGATACCAGCATGGGAAGGTCTACATGTGGCTGAACAATCTCAGTTCTCTTTGGAGGCAATGAATAAGAAGAGGTACTTTATGGAGTGTGCTATATGACCTAGGTGAGAAGTCTGCTTTAGGCAGAGACAAATTAGTCTCTCAGAATGCATGTTTGTAACCTTCATTGACTAAAAAGGAATCTCTTCATCTAGTTGCAACACAAGCAACTTTGGTGACATCTCCCTTGGACCACAAGAATCTTGTCTCTTCCGTTTACTGCTAAAGGGTATTGGATGCCCAAAGTCCCCAGATTTAGGCACCAAATCTCATTTTTTTTGGTGCAAGTATTATTGCCTCATACTGCATATTTTAACAACATTTGCTATGATTTTCCCTTTGGATAGTGATACAAATCTTACATTGTGTAGTGATTCATTTTCTAGATCTTTTGTTTCCATCCTTCTTTATCACATAACTGTTTTCTTAGGATATTAGTATCATTATTACCTGAACTGCAATTAAAACCTTGTAGTCTGTAGCCAGGGTTTTCTTTCACTTAAATATGGAGCAAATACTCCTAAAATTGAGGATGAAAAAAGAGGGTTTTTACTTCAGTGAGAAAATGACTATTTGACTGTTTCATTTTCTAACAAAAGCTGAGGAGGTAAATATCTAATATTTGCAAATCTCTGTGATGCATTGCCTCTAAGTGAGAGGGGAAAACACCTGTTTTGTTCAAATTACGTTATGAAATTAAACCTTGTCTGTGTATAGATATATATTTCAATACTATGCAGCCAACAATCTTTAAAAAAAAAAAATCTGTCACCCAAACCTCAAAATTCAGATTCTTAAGTTCTTGTTTAAGTACTTAATAAGATAATTTCAAACACAGAAGTTTCTTAAATATTCACTCCTGAAAAAAAAAAAAATCAAATGCCAGCAGATTAACTTGAAACCTAACTTGTGACATTCACTTTCAAAAACTACAGTCAAGACTCTGATAACTCTAAAAGTAGGAAATACTATCCTTGGAGGATCCTGGGAGATCCAAAGTCATACTATAATATTTTATATCTAAAAGTTATTTTAGAATATTCTTTAGACTTTTCAAACTAAATTTTTGATATTCTTCAGAAAAGTATACAGACTGCATTGAGAATAAATAATTCTGAGTTCTCCTTAGAAATATAAACAATTAAAATTTCTTATTAAATTATACAGTTTCTTAATTTAAAGAACACGTGGCTCTGTCTACTAAAATATGTGTTAAGAATGGAACTTACACTTCTTCACCTGTGTCATATAACTCTTTATTTCATATTGTAATAATGTATATTTAACTTACAAGATACTGAAAATATCTGCAATGTTAGCGAATGAAGAAAAATCTAATTTATGTTGCCTTAAAACTGTGTTACCAAAAATTTCACCTTGGAGTCCATATTGTACACACTGAGCATTGGCTCACCAAAACAATAAACTTGTGATAAAAGGAAAGGAAAGGTTGGGCAGGCTATAGAAATCACCAAAAAGAAAAAGAAAGAAAAAAAAAGAAGGGAAAAAAATGAATAAAAGAAAAGAAAAACAAAGGGCATTTGGAAGCAACACCTTACACTCTGCAGATGCCAGGTTACATTTCTCCTCTCATTGGGATATTCAGTTCTAGGGAGTCTTCCAAAAGCACATACCTACCTGTGTTGCCAGAGAGTTATTAAGTAATATTCCAATTCCCAGATATGAATTATGTTTCTCTAGCACTGAAACCTACTACTAATTAAAGGTGACGGAGGGTTTTCTGCCTATATAACAATGCCAGGTTGCTCTACTGCAATCAGGATGTGTGCTGAAACCTAATGAAAACACTGGAAAGGTGCCCATTGACTTTAGAGAGATTTGGATCTAGTCCTGAAATGGTAAGAAGAAAAAAACAACAGCTATTTCTCCTCTCTTTTCCCCCTTCTAAAATAAATCATGAATGTGATTGCACTGTCACGCTGGAAGATATATTTTGTGATAACAGATAATAAACAGGCACCTTATGTCTCAGTGCACTTAGCATGTGCTCACATGTACAGAACAGTATTCTTGCTTACTTAAGACATTTAGTTACTCCTAAGTCTTTTTTGCTTCGGTCACTTTCTCCTTGCATTCCTTGGCATCAACATCCCACTGGCATCTCTACATGACAGTCCTACAGTTTGCTCCATTCTTTGCACCATGCTGCTGCCTTCCTCCATCAGCTCTCCCAGATACCTTTTGCATGCTTTCAGACAACAACAGGAGCCTCCAACACGGTATCATGGTGCTCTTTTGCAGCACTGCTTTTCTGTGATGCTGCAGCAGGGCTTCGCTCACTGCTGTAAGCCAGAGACTGGCTGTGAGCCTGTCCAGCCCTTAGCTGGGCTGCTGAAGGGTGTCCATGAGATCCATCTTTCATCATGTCCCACCGGTTACATGGCAGAAAACAGGTACATGTTGCTTCTAATTTGTCCAAAACAGGTGAGCTCATAGAGGTATAGCCAAGAAAGGACCATGAACTTTTTTTCCATCCCCCTGGTCAGTGCAGGGCACATACAGGGTTACACATACCCAGCACACAGCCAAAGGAAAATGGGTGCTCAAAGCCTTTTTTATCTCACCCACACTACAATAATTTGTCCCTGTCCGAGGGGAGTGCCAGGGCTAAGCGGGCTTCCTGCATTGTGCTCCCAATGTCTCCTGGCTCGGGAAGTGACAACATCTTGAACTAATTTTTTTAAATGGGGGTTGACTTTAAGCAACGTATTTTCCAAACTGTTTTTTTAAATGTAAGTCTAATTCTTTTTTTCTTTTCCTTTTTTTTTTTTCCCATTTTTTAAAAAAATCTCTTGGCAGAGGAGATAATTTTCTTCAGGGCCTGAACGAGGGACACTCAGGGCAGCCAAAGACATCAGCAACATCTGCCAGCCACCTCTGGAAGGCAGGAGCATCACTGAGGGCTAGACGGAGGCTCCTCCATCAACAGAGCCCTCAGCCGCAGACAGGGTCAGTAACCACAGCCCAATCTGCTGCTCTTTCCACAGCAGACAGTTGTCCTTTTCCACACAGTCAGGTACAGTGCTTCAGGGACAAATCTGGGGGTTGTCATCACCAGTGGTGAGGGGGTGGGACAGAAACTGCATCCAAATAAAGGACCATAACATATTGGGCTGGAGTAGAAAGGTCTCCCATTAGCCAGGCTGTGGACACAGAGAGAGGTTTCCTGCACAGTGTCTCTTCCTGGATGATGGGAGCCATTTGAGGAGCAGTGAAACGGGCAGCCAAGGTTTCCTCTCCCCCCTGCTGCCTTCCCACAATCATGCAGCTACTCGTGGAACTTCCTTGGCACATTGTGAGTCTGCACAACAGGGAGGAGGACTTGGCCAGCCCCAGCTTCCTTGGGTTTGTTGGCTCACCTTGCATGGAAAATATATGAAGCGCCAGATGTCAACCATTGAGGCTGTTTTGCCAGCCCCAGCCATTCAAACATCAAGAAAAATTGCTCCTAGATAAAATGAGAGCGGCTTACACCACCTAAAATTAAAGTGTGTGAGCTTACTAGCTGATGTTTCTTGCAACTCACAGTCAGACATTCCTGCAAGCTAATGTAGACAAGGTTTCCCAAAGGGAGTTTGCTTTTCCTGGACTTACCTGGTGGTTTGGGATTTGCTGAGCCAGAGGGGGCCAGGAAGATACTACAAGACACAGCATAGCTTCCACTGGTGGGGCAAGATGAGGAGATGGCCAAGTGGAGTTGGGTGCTCCCTCTAGGAAGATGTTACGATTAAATCTGGTTTGTCTCCCCAAAGGCACTCTGCTTCCCATGTACCAAGTCACTGTGCAGCCCTGCAGGCTCCTGAGACAAGTGAAGGGAGGAAGGCTAGCAGCTGATGGCCCCTGCCAGCACCCCATGGTTGCACCACACAGACCCAGTATCTTTTTCCCAGGACCATAATGGAAACTTAAGACCATTCCTCCCACCACCATCCCCAGCCATGTGCAGGACTGATGCTTATCACTCTGCTCTGGAGGGCAAACCCAAATTCTTCTCATAGATTCAAGCTTTTCTCACTTTGTGAAATTTTCCACCTCTTTCACAGACAGGCTTCTCTGGCTGTAGGCTGGCTTCCACAAGCCTGGATAGGAACACTTTACAGCAGCAGGATGTTTTTTTGCTGCCTTTTGTATTTTGCCCAGACAGCATTCCTCTGTCCATGTGCCCAGTGTTGATTATTGTCAGTTTTCTTTGATGGGGAGAGACCTTTTGTCTTCCTGGAAAGCCGGCTCAAAAGACCATGACTGATAGGTAGCTGATATTTAAGGAAGTGCTGTTGAAGGAGGACCAGTCTCTGTGCAGCGATGTCTGGATCCTGCCATGCAGCATGAGGGCATTTGCCATGTGTCTCCATCAAATGGGGCAAGCAGCTGGGAGTAGGTGCTGACACCCAGCCGAACCTCTGTGGGCAAACCAGCAGGCTTCCTGGAGCAGGGAGAAGCCCTCATGTTGTCCACCGAGATCACCACGGAGGGTGAAACAGATACAATTGTCCCAGATACAACCCCCACCCCCCAAAAACAAACAAACAAACAAACAAACAAACAAAAAAAAAAGTTCTAAATGTCCATTTCAGTGTGTTTTGAAGCTTCTGATGAGGAATGACAAGTCAGGTTTTGAATGCTTTTAGTGGTTTTAAAAAGAACTTTTGGAAGAAGTGAATCAGCATTGTAAAAGGGTCATTTTATTTTATGAGAGCTGCTTATTGAACACTATGTGAACTACATGAATGTCCTAATAAGCCTATATCCACTGAAAACAAAACTTTAAAAAAAAATGGAATTCTCTAAATATGTTATGTGAATTTTCCTACCTATAAATTTCAGAAGAAGGCCCCTTTTTATTAGAATTGATTATTTTTTTTTTCAGAAGATTTTTTATCTAGATTTGGTGTTTTACTCAAGGACAGGAAACCCATAAGAGGTATTTGCCCAGAGACTATCTTGGTTATGGCCAGCTTTCCAGTCCTAGCAGTTATGGCCCAACTTTTCCACGTCAGACTGTTGGACCTGATGATCTCGAAGGTCTTTTCCAACCTAAAAGATTCAGTCTGTCCCACACCTTAACCTTTCTCATGAGGCAAAACTCGACTGTAGCTAGTTCTAACACTTCCAACTCTACAACAGCTAAGTTAAATAATAATAATAATAGTAAAAAAATTGAAACATCATAACTATACTATCACCCTGTAAGCTAGAAGCTTTTCATTGTGTATGTGGCTTTGTACTCACAGACATTTTTTTTTCCAGGTCTGCCCACCGTCATAAGTCTGTAATGGTCTGGGCTTTTTAGGGATTGAGTGGGTTTGGGGGCTAGGGAAGTGAAGTTTATCATAAACATTCACTGCATTGCAGCTGAGGTGCTAGGCTTAGGATTCCCTCAAAATAAATAAATAAATAAATAAAAATTAAAAATACTGTAACAAAACAGCAACAACAAAAATCAGAATGAACCAGGAGTCACATTTAATATTTAGAGATTGTGCATACAAATCAGATGGTACTATACTGAAATGTCAGAGTGAGTGTGCATGCTGGCAACCTCAAAAGGATTGCACTCAGCTCTTGGTAAAACTGAAGAGCAGAGTGGGGGAAAAGGAGCCAGGTCAGCAGTTTTGCATTAAGCAAGGCAGGGAGAAGTTTGTCATGCAAGGCAAGAGGCAATTAGCTCAGCATCACGTGGTGGGGAGGGCTCGGGTTTGGTTTCTGCAAGTGTTTCTAATGAAAGAAGCAAGATCAGGAGGTGTGTTTCAGTGCCTAGCTAATCATTTCATAGCAGACATTTTCATCAATTATTCAACTACGTCAGAGCATTTATCGCCAAGACTGCCACTGAACTTCACCTAAATCCCCAGAAATCTGTTGGGAAACACTCTCATTGCTACAGGTCTGTGCATCATTACTTGGAGCTAGAGCAGACAGGAGTGCAGTTTTAAACTTGCATTTTTTCTGTTATAGGATGCAGATGTCCAACATTTCAGAGCGTTCTTTCTTTCTTTTCTTTCATTTCTTTCTCTCTCTTTTTTCTTTTTTTTCCTAAAATCCTAGGGATCTGGTAGCCACTAGTCCTGCAAAAAGTTTAAAATGTAATGCATTTTTAAAACTAATTATTATGGAATTGTAGTGATTAGCAGACACAGCAGTTTAGGCAGGAGATTCTTCACTTCATATAGTTCAATCCCTGCCACCTAAAGCAGGCATGACCCCACCCTGTTCAGATGCAAAATACTGCACAAATGCATCAGGCTGAGCAGGGGGTGCGGGTTACAGTGTCTGGAGTATGGATGAGGATGATGCCTCCCAACAGTGACAGACCCCACTTTTGTCTCTCCTTCCCACTCCCAGCAGTGGCATGATGTAAAAGACCAGGTTCTCCAGAGCTTCTGTCCTCCTACAAACCTTCTGCAGCCACTCTGCCTCCTCCACCTTTCCTGCTCTGTGACCACAGTTTTTTAATGAAAAAATAAAAGAATTACAAAACTGGCTGATTGTCCTGTGATATCAGTATCTTTGAGACAAGTGAGCATCAAAAACATCTTTTAGTTTCAGGTAGTCTTTTGACATGTTAAAATGTAAGACTGTAGTTTATGCACTTGAAAATCCTGGGATCAGGCTTAGCAAAGCTAAGCTAAGAGCTCAAACTCAGCATGCAGTCACCTAGAGCTACCAGTAAGAACCTAAAGCTCAGGTGTATTGCAGATGTCTCCTGCAGGTATATTAAGCAGAATCATAGACTATCCTGAGTTGGAAGGGACCCACAAGGATCATCAAGTCCAACTCCTGGGTCCCCCAAGGACCACCCAAAAAATCAGACCATGTGTCTGAGAGCATTGTGTAACCACTTCTTGAACTCCAACAGGCCTAGTGCCGTGACCACTGCCCTGGGGAGCCTGTCCCAGTGCCCAACCACCCTTTCGGTGAAGAACTTTTCCCTAACCCCCAGCCTGACCCTCCCCTGTCCCAGCCCCATGCCGTTCCCTCGGGTCCTGTCGCTGTCCCCAGGGAGCAGAGCTCAGCGCCTGCCCCTCCGCTCCCCTCATGAGGGAGCTGCAGGCCGCCATGAGGCCTCCTCTCAGTCTGCTCTTCTCCAGGCTGAATACCCCAAGTGATTTCAGCTATTCCTCACACATCTTCACCTCCAGACATTTCACCATCTTTGTTGCCTTTCTTTGAATGCTTTCTAACAGTTTTATATTTTTCTTATACTGTGGTGCCCCAAACTGCACACAGTACTCGAGGTGAGGCTGCATCAGCGCAGAGTAGAGCAGTACAATCACTTCCCTCAACCAGCTAAAGTGCTGTGCTTGATGTACCTCAGGATATATTTGGCCTTCCTTGTAGAAGTCTCAGGACAGATCCAAGAAAGGACTTTGCTCTCCCGGAAGATGACCCAATGCCTCTGTAAGAACTATGGCCTGAAATGTTGGACTGTCTATCCAGTAAGAAAGATGGCTGTCGATAACTTGTCTTTAGACTGAATGGATCATTAGCCACATTGCTGAAATGGGATATTTAGCATGTGTCACTTCTGCATGTCAGACTGAACAATCAGAAGTTTGTGTCCACTCCTTGGTTTCTTATTTCTCTGTTTATCCTGCATGGGAGCAGAAGGGGATTAAAAAGGCATAAGCACTTACGTATTGTTTATCTTCCAAAACTCAAGTGAATTCACTGGAAACACTCTGGTTAGCTTCAACTGGCTTTGGACCAGTCTCTCAAGGAAAAGATGCAAACTTTGGTTTTCAATCTACTGTACCATCCCCTTGAATTAGTTTGGGAAGCTAACTTGTAATTTAGCACTTAAAACATTTTAACCACTGTTATTGAGGAATTTTAAGCCTAAGCAGTATAAAAAGTCATTATTCAGGGACTCCTTCATAAAGCCAGGCTTTTAATTTACTTTTACGTCATAATTTTACTGAGCATGATCTTCTTTTCTAGGTGGGACTTCAAATTTAGAAAACTGATCCTTTATGTTTGAGTATCTCATAGACAACTGATATTCATAAAGTCTTACGTTAGCATGAGATATAAAGACAGTGGGACTTTTGTTTATACCATGGCTTAGGAAAGGATTTACCTGTCTTCTTTTCAGACTATTTTCAGCTTGAAGAAGTTCATCACTTCTCTTATGAATGGCTTTATTTCCTCCTGTTTCACTTACAATTACTTTTTTTTCCCAGGAATAGAGCGTGTAAAGGTAGTAAAGACAGAGTTACTTTTGGAAGAAGATTGCAAAAAGAAAATATGGTAGAACATTTTTGAGGATTTTAGAAAATTGCACTCATTTAAGCTTATTACAATATCATCATTACAAATACAGTCAATGTTTTCTAGCTAGAGCTTTCTCTTAAATGACAATGAAACCCGCAATACCATAAACAATTGCAAGAGGACTTCTCAAATCTGTTCTGCTTAGACAGCAACAGCTTTCGTCTTCTTAATACTGAGTGTTGTCAAGCATGCTGACTGGCTTAAAGACACAAATTAAATCCTTTCAGACAATACCTACTTTCTCACTGTATGTTGCATAGTACACTCATGAGAGAACATTATGGAGAATTTCTATAACCTGAGGATCTGAATGAGATTTCTGTTCTCAACTTTTATTTTGGAGATGTTTCTCTTCCTTCATCTTATGGATGTGGCATGGTAAGGGTGTGAGAATGTTTTATTCATTCTTTACATCTCTATACGATCTGGATATCTTATGCTTGAGTGTTTAGGCCAACGAGAAAGATGCTTCAGGAGAAAGCCTATTGTCATGAGGGCCTAGGTGCAGGTTACTTTCTTCCACTGTGCAATGCAGTGCAAACACTACAGAGATCCACGGGTTATTTGAGGCTAAAAGGAAGCACTGCTGGTCCTCAAGTTCAGCAGTGTTCAACACAGAACTACCTCCAAAGAGAGGCCAGGTTGCTCAGGACCATGGCTGGTTGTGTCTTCAGCATGTCCAAAGGACGCGTCTCCACAGATGGAGCTTTTCCTCATCCACAGCTGCAGCACACCCATGGTGATTTTTTTCCCCTTACATCCAACCAGTGTTTCCTCTGCTGCATCTCTCAGCCATTGCTTCCTTGCCCTTCCCTGGGCACCTCAGAGAACCTGGCTCTGTCCACTCTCTAGCCAGACCATGGGGTGGAGGACAGCAATTATCTTCGCCCTTTGCCTGCTTTGCATGCCCAACTCAGCCAAGATACCACTTCGATGGGTATGCGATACCAATTGCCCCAACGGATCACTCTCCACCTTGGGCACCCTGAGTAGCCCTCTGGTTCTGGTATGTACCAAGAGCTCCCAGGGCCTGAGGTCCTGGGAAACACATTCCTTTTCCTGACTCCACGGGTATCTGGGTACAAAAATGTTTCTCTCTGACACCTTTACAGTGATCTGAAGTGTCACACAGCAAAGAGATTTATGAAGGTTGGGCTGTTGAATCTTGCACCTCAGTCCCCTTCACCATTTCCCCTAAGTGTGCACAAACGGGTAGTAGGAAGAAAGGGAGATGACAAAATAGTTCCACAAAATCTGAAGGGTTTAAAACTTTAAAACATTTTCATCGGTATTTCACAACATTTACTATTTTTCTTTTGAAACCAAGCTATGCAATTTTCAAGTGAATTCAGGAATGAAATACGTTTTATTACAGAAGAAAATCCCTATTTTGACCCATAAAGGACTGAAGAGACATTTTCAACAAAGTCCTCAGAGATGGCAAGATAAGCCACACATGTGGACAGACTTATTTTGTAAAATGAACAATAATTTATGGTCTCCTACTATAGTCTCTTTAATAATATAATATCCTGAAAATAAGTCTCAATAGTACCAGTTACATTTTCAGAAATGTCACTATAAAGCAAAGTCTTCTAAATTCAAATGACGTTTCCAAAATATCACAAAGTTCAGTCATCAGAGTTGACTCCATTCAGATCACTGAGGAAATTAATTTTAATTTACTTGACCTCTTTTCACTGCCATTTAGACTGAGCAACAGCCTCTAGAACTAAAATTTCAATGTTCTGTAGCAAGTACTTCAGTTTCTGATGCAGTGAAGCAGAAAGGCTTGTGGCTTAGACTGGAGAAAATGATTTACTTCTTTAATGACAATAGCAGTTAAAGAAAAAATAATACTGAGTTGATACAAAGGCATGAACGGCTCTACTTCTCAGTGCCTCTATAGATTTTCCTCACTTGAGAGTGTTACCTGAATCCAAGCTGTAAAAGCTGCTATTAAGTTATTATTCAAACTTTTGAAGCTGATGGATAGCCAGAGACAGAGAGAGAGAGAGAGAGAGAGAGAGAGAGAGAGAGGAAGGATCCAGAAAGATATAATTCCCAAGAATATAGAGAACAGAGACTTGGAAAAGTCAGGCAAATTTTAGTTTTAAACTTAAGCGGTTTCTCTAAACATAACCTCAGTGGCTGATGTAAATTCCCATTCTGAATTCATAACCAATAATTTAATATGGAAGTATTTTGCTCTAGCTGAAGTGAGTGTTCACCCACCTCTGAACTAAGTAAAGCACCTGGGTATATAATTAGGGAGACCAAGCATTCTCCTCAAATTTATTTTTCTCTTCCTCCAACAACCTAAGAAGTTTCCAGACTCAAATTGCCATACTGTACAATGCTTGAGAATAAACCTAACCTTCCAGGCCAGGGTAGCTCTGCCATCCTCAGGCAGGCAAGAAACTACGAGCTACTCCTCAGCACCTTAGTGCTCTTGCTTAGGTTTCCTCTGAACCCTTCTTGTATTTAAAATAAATATTGAAATTTTATGACAAGCACTTAAACTCTTCAGTACAATGGCACTCAACATTATGCAGCATTATGCTATGGCTGCAGATAGTTATTTACAGATTTGCAACAAAACATTTGAGTGTTCAGCGTTGTTTTAAAAAACCTAGGTGGAGGAATTCCATGCTGGATGGGAAGAATGATACTGGTCCTTGCAGAAATGTAGGTAGTATCCACTCTGCCAGTACGACTTTAATGAAATCATTAACACACATTTTTGAAAGAAAAGGGAAATGCTAAACACCTGTAGTGGCTTGCACTTCCTAATGCCTCTTCATGAAAGATTCCTTTCTCCTCTCATCTACTGGCCACAAAGGGCTGGTACTAATGTGTATACTCTCAGCCCTCTAAAGTAGCCTTCAATGACTGTACCTGTCAACAGATGAAAAGGAGAAATACTGATGGACAAAATATAGTCCTTTTGCTAGCTTTCCTTATGGAGGAAAGAAAATTTACAGGTAAGCTAACAGCAAATATTAACCATAGCTGAATGTCCTTTCCTAAAACCTGTTTTTTGTTATTATTATTATTTTGCACTGAGGATAGAGCACTCACTGTATTGTTATTGCCACAGAAAGAACGTAAACAGCAGATATGAAACTGCATCTAAAAGAATAATTGGATGAGAACTAAAAAAAAAAAAAAATTACCGAAAGACTTCCAACCCACACCACGACAGAGACAAAGCCACTACATTTCACAAGAACAGTCTGGAGGGAAATTCTTGTGTGTCATTTAAAAGGCCATTTATTTTTGAAATATCAGACCCTCTGATGGAGTAAATGTTTCACCTCCAGCTCTTTTATATCATTTCTGGCTTATTAAAATTTTGCCCTCCTTTATGGAGACTTACAACCATTCTTCAGATTTATGAGAGAGAGAGAAAATGCAGCAGGAACATCAGAGAGGATGGTTAATGATAGGGTATCTTTGTATGTACTGAAAAGACTTAGTTAAAAAAGTTAAAGAATAAAAGCTTTA
The DNA here is from genome assembly GCF_040182565.1 of Anser cygnoides. Lineage (NCBI taxonomy): Eukaryota > Metazoa > Chordata > Aves > Anseriformes > Anatidae > Anser > Anser cygnoides. The sequence continues at coordinate 66,951,664 of NC_089874.1, forward strand.
AATATTGACCTTGCCATCAGCTTCCAAAAGTAATTTTTTCGTGGCAGAAGTATTTTTAAATTCCTACCAAATAGCCCTTTCATAATATTTTATTTTTACGTACCCTTTGAAAACAAACAAGTTTGTTGAACTTCTTTCCTACAGATTTAACAGTCACATGAGGCCTTTTGTTGTAACAAAAACAATAGTTTAATATGGAGACATCCAAAACTCCCTGCAAATAAATTGTAACAGTGCAAAATTAGAGAGCAGTAACTAGAGCACTAGAAAAGCTACCTTAAATGTTAAAAGACCTTATCCCAAAGTAATACCTCAGAATAGTTTAAGGCAATGCCACGCAAAGCTATTCTCTCTCTTCTCTCTCATTCTTCCAAGGTTATGAAAGCCTCATGATCTTCTTTGAATTATGCTAATCTTTCTGCCTTGATTAATTGCAAATGGAAATTCAAATTCCAGATTTAAGAAATCCAAAATACAAATGGGATGTCACAATGTTTTTTAATGTTTCCAGGGAGAAAGGCTGGCCTGCAGGAAAGTGTTTGTACACTGGTGGAGCAAGTTAAGAGTGGGTCTTGACAGAGAAATTAAATTAAAATATAATTAGAATCATAGAATCACAGAATGGTTTGGGTTGGAAGGGACTTTAAAGATCACTAGTTTCCAAACCCCCTGCCATGGGCAGGGACACCTCCCACCAGACCAGGTTGCCCAAAGCCCCATCCAGCCTGGCCTTGAACATATCCAGGGATGGGGTATCCACAGCTTCTCTGGGCAATTAGAAAGAGTCTCTCATGTAGAAGTATACAATCTCAAATGAGAAGCAGGATTTTAAGGAAAGCTGGGCCATGGGTATTCTCTGTAATCATGGAAGCTGTCTGTCAAATTAAAGAGTGGTAGCAGCCTGGAAATATCTACTGGTCTATATTTCTGCTCCTTGCAAGAAGGAGATGAACAACTAGGTCTTTTAGCCCATGCTGCTCCTCAGCTGGTATGATATGTCCCGAAGTCAGCATTACTTGTAAGAGATTCCAAGTTACCGGTTACAATTCAAAGACAAACCTCAGTATAAGACTAGTGGAAATGTTTCTGCACCCAGTCTTTTCCTCTGAAAACTCTAGAGGAGTAGACAGATGGGTAGGAGGTTTGAACAGGTTTGAAGAAGGCTAAAAATCCCACACCGCAGTGCAGGAACTACTTTTTCTGAATTTGACCTCTGTTTTTCTCCCATGATTATGATTTGGTAAGGATATAATCATTTACAGTCCTAATCCTAGGGGGTTGTAAAGAGAATTTGAGCTTGTAGTGTTACATCTACAAGTGGTGAGCAGACAAGATGGGAATCATTTTTACACATTTTTAAAATAAAAATGTATTTATAATTTTAAAACTTTTTTCGAGTTGTTGAATGAAAAAGAGCATGACTGTTGGAACCAATGTACTTTTCCCTCCTTTTTGAAGACATGATAGAAGTTCAAGGGCAGCATAAGCTCATGCAGGATGTGCTCAATGTCAGGATTTAAGATCATAAATTCTGAAGGCAATTAAAAGCAATAAAGATAAATATAAAGCTTTTGTGTAAGCATTTCATAAACATTTTTTTTCCTGTTGATGCTCCCTGACTTTTTTTTTTTTCAAAAATAAATAATCCATTCCAGAAACTCTGTTTTTGTCCAGTCACTAATAAATCAAAGGAACAACAGCTAAAAAGTTAGTGCATATCTTGAAGCTGGATGTAACAGAATTGCTGTGTATATTCAAAAAAGCCAGAAAGCCAAATGTCAGTGGATTTTTTCCCTTTCTCCAAAAGAAAGCTATATACACTATCAGTGAATAGGAATCCAACTCTGACCATAACTGTAAATCACATGGCACAGGAAGAGATAGAGACCAAGATAAATAAGTTCCAGTCCCATTAAAGGCTTCATGAACAAAACCCAATATGACAAAACTCTACTCAGCATTTAACAGATGAGAGTTTCAATTCCAGCCACATGGCCATGATGGACCTTGGAAAGATGTAGCCTTCAGTAAGCAGCTGTGACCTGAATCCCATACTGCTTTTGGCTTCAGAAAAAGTGTCAGATGTAAGCATGTACAAACTACATTGCAGTAATTCAGTCTGAAGCAAATAAATGAGGAATAAAATCATCCTTCTACACAAGAAACCCATGGTCACCACCAGCAATAATGACTATATATGATCGACATGGATGTTAGCTAACCCCTTAATTATTGCTTTTCCAGGTAATATCATTGTGGAGATTGCTTACTCAGACTGAGTAACATGGAAAACTACTCATCACCTTTAGCAAAGTAAAAATCTTAGCAGATAATCTTCCCTCTGAAGAGTTTTGCAGAATTGTTTGACCATCCACTGAATGCCTCCCAAATGCCTTACTCGTCTATGTGCTCTGAGCACGTATTCCCAAAGCTGGTCTTAGTTTAGGTGTCAATTTGTTACAATTAATATATACACAGCAAGCATGACAGACGTGGGGATTTGTCTGAAACCTTGTTATTTTTCTTATCTGGACTATCTGTTAACATTGTCCAATGTTTCATGTTGCAATGAATACTTTGAAGTGAAATCTGGAAGACAAATCCACACTTGCTTTCACATAAAAATCTGTCTTCCATTCCAGACCTGTTGCTGACTTGCTGTGACTATTGGCAAATAGTTTAAACTGATCTTGCTTCCACATATATTGAATTATTTGCTAATATTATTTGGTAATGTTTATCTTTTAATAAGGAGACTTTGTGCTGTTTTTATAAAATAACTTGATTGGAAATGGTGGCTGATACTTAAATCTGTAGAAAAGTGGCTGTCACAAATGGTTTCACTTTGCAGAATATCCTGCCTTAAATCCTATTGCTGTGTATAGAAGACTGCTTAGTAAGATAGTCATTAACAAGCCACCCCCACCTCCACCCCAAAAAGGAAACAAAATAAAAACAAAACACAAAACTAGGTTTAGGTATAGGACTAAAATAAATCATAAGGACTACTGTAAAATATTCTAATTCTGGATAAACGTAGCAAGTACATCTATCAAATATGCTTCCAAGTATTCCCATTACTATTTGCTCATCACATTTTTTGGAAAATGGCTCCAGAAGATAGAAGCCTGCTCATACGCCAAAAACTTAAATGTTGTAACAGTTGCCTAGGGAGTTGTAGGCCAAGTCAAGATAGAAAGCTGAACAATTGCTCAGAGGCTGAGCAATCTTGGATCTCAACAAGACATTGAAAGACATATTGTAAGATGTGAAAAACATGGAATCATATATGGAAGAACTCCTTTGTTTTCTACTTTGCCAGATCCCAGAATTACATTATATCTGTTTAGAAGCAGAATTGTTGCCTAAGCCTAAGCACAGAACACATTAAATACAAGGAGTGCAAAGGATCCTCAAGCATGGCACGCAAATCCTTCCCAGGCCTTGGCTGGTATTTATGCTGTCCTTTTTTAGGCTATGTTGACCAGTCCAGACATTCATCTTCAACATCATGTCAAAGTCCCTATGAGAATATCCATTATCATGGTTAAAGAGAGGTGATAAATGGTGTCAAGGTCCTGGACGTAAACAATAAAGTATAGACTGTTACAGCTGTATTGCGGAGATCATGGGATATAGTAATAGATCCCTGCTCTTAGTGGAGGTTGGTGGTATTTGACAGTGGGTAGGAAAAACTGACACAGGCAATGCTGGAAGCCAATTTCCAGCCTAGGGTAAAGATCCTACTGTAACAGGCTCAAAACAGGGCAGGCAAAGCCCATCCCAAGGAGCCTCCGCTGACTCATAGGTGTTAGTGGTGTCAAACTTAACTGGGATCAAGGAACAGTTGCAGACATGTGGTGAATCATTCTTCCACTTTTATTCTAGGCAAAAACTCCCCACTCCCCCAGCCATATTATTAAAGCATAAGACATTTCAAAAACTGCTTCAAACCAACTTCAAGACAACAAAATGTTTCCTCCCTTGACCCTTCTCTTTCCAGTTATTTAGAGAAATTTGTATCTCTTCATCATTCTGTCTTTCTACTCATTTCTATGTATTACATGTAAGGACTTCACCTTCAGGTAGCTATCAAGAAATGTAGCATATGCAAGAGAAGCCTTAAAATTATTCATCAGAGATATATTTCTTTCTTTTGGACAGTCCATTTACTTTGGATGGGAGAAGGGGGTTATTTTAACTGAGATAGCAACTAAGGAATTTGTTGTCTGATAGTGTTACCACACTCCAAGTAATTAGTAGCAGGCTCTTTGCAGACGGTTTTATGTGTTAGTATAAAAGCATGTTTAAAGTAATCCTTCCATTACCTAGAATGTGGTTGTAAAAAAAGTCTAGAGATTGTACAAAAAAAAAAAAAAAGAAAAAAAAATTATTTAGACAACTTATTTTCTATTGTGCTCAGCAAGAAATTAGGAAACTAAATACTATTTGGGACCTCAGAGGCCTGGCTGACTATGGCTCCTCTTGGCTTCCCAATTCTATCATGACAGATTAGGTGAGTGATCTCTGGTTTAGCATTCCATATGTAAAAGGAAAATAATATCCTTTACAAAGAAAAAAAAAAAGCATCTTCCATACACAGAGAGCTCCCAGAGGAACCTCACTGCCAAATTCAAAAAGTTACATGGAATAGAAATATGCCAGACATGCCTGGAAGACTATGCAGTTCTGATCATCATGTTTCCATTTTTTGTTGGTCTGACACTCAGACTAATCACTGTAAGACTTCATACTGATGAAATCATTTGCAGTATACCTTGAATTAGGAGAATATAGCTGACAGGAATTGTCATGTAATAGGTAAAAATGTTCTCAAGTTCTAAGTACTGAGTGAGGGCTGTCAAGGCGTTATTACTGTCCACAGCAATATAAGCTGGGGCTAATAGAGGACCAGAATTATTCACATCACCTTATGCTTCTGATCACAAAAACTGTGAAATAAGCTCACTTTCAATTAGCAGCCGTAAATTCATTAAACTCAATTCTGACACTGCAGAGAATGCCATTTTCTGCTTTCACTGCTCTAAAAAGAAGCAAGAGAAAAAGAAGAGATCACCACATTAAGGTCTAGAAGATGTCATGTATTATTAATCTGAAAGACTGATTTGTCAACCTCATCAACTTAATCATCAGATGGAAAATTTTAACACTCAAATATAGAAGGTGCTGATCATCAAAAGAACTGTTATTCAGACAACAAGAACTTGCTTGATTTTGTTATTGTAAGAAGTGAACAAGTTTTTCCATCATCCATGCACTTCTTTAACTTGAAAATGAAGCACTCCCTCTGAGAGACCTCTTCATTTCTTCTTACATAGGCTTACTATACATACAGATGTTACCACCTCAGTGGTTAATATTTGACCTCCATCTCTTAACTGTTTCCCACTTGACGTTTCCCCTGCCTTGTTTACCATCTGGTTGCAATGAAAGCATTCCAGGGCTTTGTATGCCTTTTCAGCCCAGAAATCTTACTTAAAAGTAAAATCCTGCTCATGCGGCTTTATAAACCTATTGGACCTTTAGTATGTTGACCACTTTGGCAATACCTTCCCATGCAGGATTTTTGTTCACTGGTTCTGCTGACACTGAAACTAGTTGTAGGTAGGAAGAGAGGAAATCTCTTTCATCCACATCGTAGCAGTCTGCTGTGGTATAATGTAGTAGGAAATCTTCAGTCTTTGCTGAGAGGCGTTTCGCTACTTATCATGCATCACACATCACATATCACATAGACATGGCCCAAAAGATGCTCTACTGCGACTTACTCATGAAAACATTCCCCTCTCAGTCTTTCACACCATGAGAGAGCCTTGTCTAACAAAGCCTTTGGGGACAGCAGCACTCCAGCTGTCAAAGCTGTGCTGGGAACAGCTCTAGCTATGAATACCTGGATCTGGTGACCACAGGATCCACAGGGCTAATTTTGATCTTGCATTTTTTCCCCATAGTCCTCAGATTGATGTTGCTGTTTGGTGACATCTACATGGGACTTGAAAAGAGCTCAAGCACACTGAAAACTTCCTATATGGCAGTCATTCTTGATGACAGCCTCTGAAGTTATTGAAGGACCTGGTTTCTGTGTTCTAGGTCCTTTTGATATAGCTACTGTATTTTTCATGTTCCAAGACATAAACCAACACAAACAAAATTCCATGTCTTTTCATTACTGCTTCTCTTCTTATCTTAAGGTCAAATGTTGCAACCTAAGACGTGGAAAAATGCTTTCCTGGTTATATTGCAATGGTGAGAAGAGAAAGACTAACACAGAAACTTTTTATTGCTGACATTGGATTGTAAGCATTGAATTTTGCTTTCTGGCAATCGCTTTCAAGTGGTATCAGAGAACTCCATCTCCCCACAGTACAGCTGTCCAATGTTTCCAGGCAGGCATGAAAAAGGGTGGTGAAGCTGCAGTGTCTTTGAAGTAGGATGGGCTCATTTTTAAAATAGTTTTGAACTCATCCATTTCCCAGTGTTGGTTTTACCATGTCAGTGAGTTTCAGCTTGCAGGACTGGATGGTAGGATGGTAGCTCAGGAGACCATCTAGCCTGCCTGTCCCACTCCACAGCTGAGTCAGCTCTATCTGTGTCATTCCCAATCCGTGTTTAACCAGACTGCTCCTAGCAACCTCCAAGGCTGAAGACCCCACTGCCTCCTCAGATCATCTATCCCATGTTTTAATTCCCATACTCCAAGGTGTGTCCCTGCTGATATTTAGGCCACAATCATTTGTCTTCCCCTTCGGGTACAGAAAAATGATTATTCCCTTCATTGCATTTCATGACTTAGAAACCTGCAATGGCCCTGCTTAACCATCCCTTCTTTAGGAGAAACAAGTAAATTCAATTGTTCTTCAAAAGCTGTATTTTCTAGCTAGACACAGAGCTTCATGCTGTAGCACAATGTTTGGATTTTTCCATCCATGTGTCTTATAGGTCATCCTCTTGTCTATACAGCCCAGCTTTTGCTTTTCTTGTAGCTCTACACCATTGTTGACTCATGTTCAGCTTGTAGTCCCTTTCCTACTGATGTGCTACCCAGACAGTAATTACTCCTCTGTGTCTGCATACCTTGCATTTGTCCCTATTGCAAAGTGTTTTGTTTCATTTTGTTTCTGTAATATAATTCCAATTTGGCAAGTTTTTTTGCATTCTAACCTTGCCCTCCTTCCCATCTTGGTGTCATTTGCAAATTTAATACAATACTTTATTCTATCATCAGGTCATTTATTAAAATGTTGTATAGTAGTAGACTTGGTTTGTGCCCCTGCAAAACCCTACTCAACCTACCCTTTGATTTTGCAGATGATATGGTTTACTAGAAGCTTTGTCCCCATAGAATATTCATTTCATCTTGATTGTGCTTCCTAGCTTATTTATGACTGTTATATGAAACATTGTTAAGATATACGACACCTACTGCTTTTGCTTTGTCCATGAGCTCTGTGACAGAAGGAAATTAAGTCAGTTTGACAGACAACTAAGAGCAGAGAATGGTAATTAGTAGCTGTGGTGAACACTACCCAGTTAGACAACTATATAACGACTATCTGGACTGTTGTTTTAGATTGGAAATAAATTGAATTCCCAACAGCATACCCTGGCAGTAAGTAGTGTATCACTGATCTTTAGCTCAGTGGCTGCAGAAGGCCACCTCTGTGGTGGCTTTACTTGGGTGGGCAGCTGAGTTCCACCACAACTGCTCTCTCACTCCCCCTCCTCAAAGAGGAACGGGGAGAAAATACGATGAAAAGGGCTCAAGGGTTGAGATAAGGACGAGGAGATCACACAGTAATTATTGTGACAGGCAAAACAGACTGATCATAGGGAGATGGTAAGATTTATTACCTATTACTAGCAAGCTAGAGAAGCGTGAAACAAGGGGAAGAAACCAAAAGCACCTTCCCCCCCAACCACCCTCTTCCACCTCCTCCCCACGGGCGGCGCAGGGGAACGGGGGAATGGGAGTTATGGTCAGTCTATAGCGCTTCTTCTCTGCCACTCCTTCTTGGTCACTCTCGTCCCCTGTGCTGTGGGGTCCCTCCCACGGGATGCAGTCCTTGCTGAACTGATACGGCGTGGGCTGCCCACACGCAGCAGCTCTTCAAGAACTGCTCCAAATACGGGTCCGTACCACAGGGTCCATCCCTCAGGAGCAAACTGCTCCAACCTGGATCCCCCACAGGGAGCAGCTCCTGCCAGGTCACCTCCTCCTGCGTAGTCTCCTCTCCACGGGCTACAGGTCCGGCCCGGAATCTGCTCCAGCAGGGGTCTTCCACAGGCCGCAGCCTCTGTCAGTGCAGGTCCACCTGCTCCACTGTGGTCTCCTCCATGGGCTGCAGGGGGACAGCCTGCTTCACCATGGTCCTCACCACAGGCCGCAGGGGACTTCTGCTCCGGTGCCTGGAGCACCTCTCCCCCTCCTTCTTCACTGACCTTGGCACCTGCAAGGCTGTTCCTCACTCCTCTCACTCTCCCAGCTGCTGTGTGGTGCAGCATTTTTTTCCCTGTCTTAAATATGTTCTCACAGAGGCACAAAACAACATCACTTACTGGCTCAGCTCTGGTCAGCAGTGGGGCCCTTACCAAACATGGGGCAGCTTCTAGATTCTTCTCACAGAAGCTACCCCTATGGCCCCCTGCTACCAAAACCTTGCCACGTAAACCCACTACAACCTGTCAGTAGAAGGCCAGAAAGGCATAAAGGAGGCTTTGCTGAACACCGACCCAGAGATATGGGGAGGTTGTTGTGGTGCATCTTGAATTGTGCCAGTGCCAGCAGTGAGAGAGGAGAGGGTAAGTGCTCTAGCAGTCACATTTTAAAAATTTATATTTGTGTATCTTATACATATACATAAGCCAAAATGAAAACACCAGATGTGCCTTAGATGCTGGTAACTGTTATGGTGCAAACAGGTCAAAAAATCCCAAACCCCAAAGTCCAAGACTTTTTTACCCAATAGTAGACAACATCAACACAGCTGTTTTTGAAGGTTTTCTTTTTCCTTCCTTCTTTCTTTCTTTCTCTTTCTCTTTTTTTCTTTCTTTCTTTCTTCCTTTTTTCCTTTCTTTCTTTTTCTTTCTTTCATTTTTTATTTTTATTTTGTAAGACCCAGAAACATGACACGTCTGTTCAAACACTTTGTTATAACTGATACTTAATTGGGCAAGGAAAACTTTCCCAGGCCTTCATTAACCACAAGCCAAATTAAAAGACAGAGGCTGCATTCCTCAATGAAGTGCTCTGCATTTGAAGCTATGAGTAGACACTCATATTACACACTCATTCATGTTACAGGCATTTATTACATAACACACCTCCGGAAAATAGAAAAAATGAATTTATTTTGCCCTATATGAATTTCTTAAACATCTTTTCAATGGATCAAGGATCATTTCTTGGAGCATGAGGACCAGGTTCCTGCTGCCACAGTTAGTTCTTTTATTAACAGAATTCTCTTTCACAAGCAAAGGGTTGCTCCATCTTAAAAATAATCATGTTATTTCACCTCCTGCTGCTCCTATGAAAAGGATGTTGCAAAATCTCCCTTTTTTAATAATTAGACACCTTCCACTTTCCAGCTTAAATGTATTCATGCCTAGTTTATACTTCTTTGCTTTCTTTTATCGTACAGCACAGCTCAGCTGTGGGGGCCCATAACACTTGCTACTGTCTGTGCTTGCATCTCTTCTGTTTCCACTTTGGTCCTACCAGGAACTGATATCCAATGAAGTAAACCAATGGGTAAAGCCACAAGGGCTGTGCTGGGATCTTTCAGGGACATAACATTAACTGAGCAATGTCTGAGTCAGTGTAGTAAAGCATTCACCCTAGCACTGATTATCTTTCCCATCAGTGTCAGCCACTTAAGCCGTCTCCCAGAAATTCATCCAGCTTGGTTAAAATTTCTGGGAAGGAAAGGTTTTCTCTGTTGCCTGTCCAAGTCCACAGCTGTAAGAGTAGAAAACAAAAGGACAAGTCACTTTCAGCAAATGGATGATAAAAGTTGTGTTTATTTTTGTTTTTCTGAAATCTTTTGTTCTTCCTCAGAAGACTCAGGTGTGGTGTCCTGCTATCATGACTGTGGTGCGTTTGCACCCTCCTATATCTTTTCCATCTTAAAATATAACTCCAGTTGAGAGACTCCGTAGGTCTCCTCTAACCTCCAGAGGACATCCTTTCCATTGACAATGAACATTTGTAAAGACATGAGACCAGGGGAAGACATGACCCAGAAGTAGGGGAAGTTTTTGAATGTATATAATGCTGCCCAAATGTTTGATTTTACAGCAACATCCAACTTGGCTCCTCAGGCCAAAGCAACCTGGCAGGGTCACCTGGTGCAGGACCTCAATGCAGCCTTCTGGGATGCAAGTGGAGGTTACCAAGAAGAGGTCAGCACCTTGGAGGATTTCAAGACCCATCTGGACAAAGTCACATGCAACATGGTCTGAACTCAGCCTTGACCCTTTGAGCAAGAGGTAGGACTGGAGACCTCTTGAGATCCCTTCCTGCCCAAGGGATTCCATGAGTCCACGCTGATTTTCAGTACACAGAAGCCACAGATGGGAGTTCAAATCCATGAGCAGCTCACTGGCTAACATCCTTCCTACATAATAAATTGCCAAGTGTTAGCCACTCAGAAGCCCTGCAATTGAGAGCTGGAAATGAATGAAGGTAAATAACCCAACACTGGAATTACAAAAAGCAAGATGAGACTGCTGTGGCTACTTCAAAGCAGGTACTTTGAAAACTTAATCAGGCTGAAGAGCTATGTAAAATAAGCTGGCCTCTGCCTCTGCTTATACAAAATATGCCTTCAGAGCCTCCCACTGAGATTCTGGCAGGAATTGTTCCTGGACATCATCTATTGAAAAAATGATTGATTTCTCTTTGACAGAACATCAGAGCATCTCTAGAATTTAAGTTTCCTTGTGCTTGGCAAGCACTTAAAATTATTAAGAAATAGAAATATCAGAATGCAAGTGTTTAGTACTCAGTTTTATGACTACATTGCCCAAATGACAGATATGTGCAAGATTAGAGACCTGTTAATACTAGCTATTTTTAAGCCTGGAAAAGCAATTTCTTTTTCTTGCTGCACTACTGTTCTCTGCCAAATTACCGTACAGAATGTTTCTAGATTCCAGGACTTCTCCAAAAAGATATTTTAATTCATAGTATTGCAGGCAGGAAAGTTACAAAAAATGTTAAACGTTACAGAGAAATGAGGAAAAGCCAGCATTGCCATTGTGGACCTCACGTGCTATATGGTCATTTCTGAACGTCAGAATTTAGTCATTTTGACATGGTGACAAAATTGAACACTCAGGAATCATTCCTTCATTGCATTCAGTCTTGCAAACAGAAAGCTAAACCTAATAGGCTGCATGTATAATGGACCTTGCTTAAGTACACAGCATGTCACTACAACATGGTGCATTTATAAGACTCTGCCACTTTGTTCCAAAAATCTTAAGCAAATGCCTCTTCAAAGCAGAGTGGTTGATCACTTGTTCTATATTGTTTCATACATTCACCTGGGTAAACTCATGAGGTAAAACATTTAATGAGACTAGACTATTTCTCTTAAACAGTATATAAATAAAAAAATAAAAACAATCCAGGAAATGTGTTTCATTCCCAAATTAAGCATCACACCACTGCAGGTCTTTAATGACTCCAGTAAAGGTTGTAGAGAGTTATATTATGGAGTTTTTAAGCCTCACATATTTGTATGAACACATAAAGATTACACATCCATTTCTGACTGCGATAAGCTACCTCAATTGGTATATGTAAGGGGCTATTTAAATATTCGGTTTTTGTTTGGTTGGTTGGTTAGTTGGTTGGTTTTTGGTTTTTGGTTTTTGTTTTTGGTATGTGTGTGTTTGTGTGTTTTGTGTGTGGTGGTTTGTTTCCTTGTTTGTTCTGAGGGAAATTAAATTTCTGTTCTCTTTCAGACTTCATTTGCCAGGTCTCAGTTCCTGCTTTTCCTGTTCCTAAAACCATTTGCATCCAGCAGTCATCATTCAGGTAAACAGCTTTCTTGTGCCACTGCTGTTTTCTGCTCAACTGCTTGAAATTGCCTTGCTAGAGCCTCATGCCTCACACAGGGCATGGGGAGTCTCTTGTGAGGAGGATCTGGGAGTGCACGGTTACAAGGACTGAAGGACATTTTCTGTTTTGAGATATTGAAAAAAAAACACAAACAAAAACCAAACCAAACCAACCAAACAAACAAACAAAAATATTGGCAGCCATTTCCTGGGTATCAGTTTAGGCAAGCCTCCCAAAGTACCCCAGGGCTGTAAAGAGGCCGTAACCAGGCCAGACTCAGCCTTCAGACATCAGCTGCTGTGCATCAAGATTGGTGGAGAAAGGACTGGCCATGAAACAGCAGGCCAAGGGTACAAAAGGTAATATTGAAGGTTTTCTGCAAACCTTGCTGAGGCCTTTGACCACCTTGGAAAGGTGTCATTCAAAAAAAAGCAATGGTTTCAGCGTGTTTTCCTTCACAAGCCCTCATCAGCCCTGTCAGTCTATTGTAAATTAGGCTTCCTCAACTATTGGAAAAAAAAAAGCTATTCCTCCTCCACTGAAAACCTGCCAGAAGTCTGTTTCTCTATTTCACTTACTTAGTCCCAACACTATATTGCCCCAATCTTGATTTCTCCAAAGATTTAAACCCCATCAGCCCCTGCTGGGTTTTACCCCAGGCTTTGTCCAGCCTAACTCACAGGCCCTCCTCCTGGGCCAGTGCTTGGAGACCCTTCAAAATGTCTTGTATTCCTGATTTTTTTCCCACAAACCATACACTTGCTTCATCAGATGCTAGAGGGCAAAAAGCTGTCTTCCAGTAAACTTCTGATGTCTCAGCCTTACACAGTCACCATCACTGCTCACAGCAAAAGAAAATACGAATCTCCTTAAGCATGGAGGGTATGTCCTGGGAGGATTCAGCTTTGACACTGCTGTGTGTGTAGATTAGTTGGTTTCTCTGATGAGTACACGTTGTGGCAATTGAACAAACTTCTGGAGTTAACAGCGAGTTATGTGGAGTTATCTGCGTTTCTGGAGGTTTATTTAAGAAAGCACTTGTTGACCCTGCTGCTGTTATCTCTATTGCCACATGGCCACTGCCATCATGTAACTGTCCTTTCATTACAACCAGGATTGTATTTTGAAAACACTGCTTTTCATTCTTTGTGCACTGATTACACACACAAAAGAACTCATCTCTGATAACCATTTCTTTAGCTATAAAAAGCACATCTACATAGTTTTAAAATGGAATGGGAGATGGAGCACATTTTCCCAGTATGGAAAATCCCATTAGGGTTTATTTAAATATTTCAAGCAATTTCAGAAGTTTATATAGAGTTGTACTTATAAGATAGAAAATTCATCCACAGCTTGGCAAGACACATAGTCCAAGAAGGTGTTTGTTTAAAGGCAGATGATCATGTTGCTGTAAATTTGTTGTTGGCAGCTGCAACACAAGAAGAAATTTCATCATAAATAACATCAAGGCTTCATGCTGTAGCAGAAATACTGCCACTATTTCAAGTAAAACCAGACAACATAAAAATCATACCTTATCATTTACTCATCAAGTCTGATTTATAGGGACTGCTGTACTTGGTGCCAGTCATTTTGATTGCATCCTGGTATTTCTTTATAGGATGCTAGCACTCTCCCAGTTTGGGGCAACAAAAGCTTGGGGTGTAATATTTTTATTAGGCTTTCCCTCATTTATTAGGTAAAACATGGTATCAATTATTCGCTTCAAGCCACATTCTGTCATGAAGGGCTCCTTAACAGAAATATGTTTAAATAAATTAGCTATTAACTCTAACAGTACAGTGCACTACCTTTCCTTTCTATTTATCCACTTATTAGTTAGATGAGAAATATACAAAATAGAAATAGAATGAGTAACATTTTGTGATCTTACTTCTTTTCTTGGGTGAAAACTTCCAGGGATAATACAGTGTCTTGGAGGGTTGATACTGCCTCAATAGGAGATTTTAGGGACTGTAGTGGTTAGCAGAAAATAAATACTGCCAGACTGCAATCAATGTGTGGAGATCCTATTTTTCGCACCTCTTCTTTCAAGAAGGTGGAGTGCCCCTCTCTCTGTAAGCAAGGAGGATTTCAGCTCAGCTGGGTTTTCAGTAGTCTGAAACTTGTTCTTTCCATGTGCTTCTGAAGAAGAAATTATCGTGTATTTAGTTTGGTAAGGCTGAGACTATTAAACACAGAGCCTGCAGGAGATGGCATGTTTTGGAATTTCTAGAAAAGGACCATGGTTTGATTTGAATAGTTTTGCTGCTGATTGGTGGCACAAAATTTGGATAGCATCTGTTTTATTGCATCACCGTTACTGGACATCACGTGATATGATAAGACTGACCCACCCTGAAATGACTAATCGAGTGGGATGCTTGAAGAGGTTTTTTCTTTTTTCAACCCTCAATTAGGGAAACCACATTTTCCAGGGAAAAAACAGTAACTTTTAAGCATGTGTGAGTGCGTGTGCATGTTGTGGTGGTTTTTGTGTTTTTGTTTTGTTTCGTTTTCTTTTTGTTTTTAACAAAGAAGGCTCTCCTGCCCACGAAAGAATTTGGTCAGAGAGGCTCTTTTTTCAAAAAACCTGTACTGAATCAACATGAATCATCTAATTTTAACCAGCATCTTTATTGTTTGATGCAAAAAGTAAGACTTACTCTCTAGGCGAGGCAAAAATGAACTTCCTGGCTCATGTAGCTTATCGCCCCATTTGTCGTGAGCTATACAGCCACGTTACTTCCCTCCTTTTCAGCTATGCCTACTGAAATTGCAGCTACACCATTTCCCAAGAATATGCTTGGTGCGTCAGCTAACATTTAAATATTAAAAATGGAGAGTGGCTTTGCAAACTTATGCCAAAATGGAAAGGTGTAAGGAAACCGCAGTCTGGAACACGAGAACTTGACGTTCCTCATGCTGAGGCCCCTCTGCATCTTTCAGCACTGAGGCCATGGGTGGTTTCTAGAAATAATATTGTGTTTGTAGCTGTGCACTGCTAGAAAATGGTTTTCAGACCTACCTGTTTATGATAAATTCCTGAGCAGTAAGCAACTGACTTTTTCTCTTTTCCTGCTGAAACTGGCATGCTCAGTACCTCAGTAAAGGCAATTTCATGTTTTGTCCCTCTGTCTCTTTGCAGGATATATGTCTATTGACCTTGGTAGGACAACTATAATGTGCAGCAGATTGAGTGTGGGACACCCATACACCCATAATTCATCTGAGATATTCAGATGTGTTTAGATCCCTTCCGCCATTTTTAAAGAGTTTTAGGGTAAAAGGCACCATATACTACAGTTTAAGTGGGGGTCATCCTTCCCCTGTCTGCTTTCCTCTTAAAGAAAAATGAAAAGAGTCCTTCTTGTCACCAGAGTGCAATAATGACTATCCTTCCAGTCTGGTCATGTAGGCTAAGTAGAGCCTTTGGCAGAACAGGCAAATGGTTGCTGACCCAGGTCTTGAACTGCCGAGTCTGGGGGAGATGACTGTGTACCAGACTACAGAAAACTCTCAGTCTTCCACAGAAATTGAGAGGTCAGATATCAGATGTGACAAGATCCATGGTGCCTGGCCATATCCACAAATAAGTGCTTGGCTTTAAAAATCACCTTCATATGAAGTGTGTGTGGAGTGGTTTTTCTTCTTTGTGGTCTCCAGCAAGGTTTGAATCTATCAAAAACTTATGAGGGGTCCTTCATTTGCAGCTTGTGTCTGCTGTCACTGTAAGAATGTTTCTCCATAACAGTTTTCTACCTCTCCTAGTACCTTCAAGACTTCTATTTCATAATCTGTGAAAAGGAGGCATATTTTAGTAGTAATGTGATGACATGCTCTGCACTAACAGCCTGCTCAGCCTTGCTCTGAGTGAACCTCTTGGGATGACAGTGCAGTTTGCTGGGATCCAGTATTTTTCACTGAACAAAGGAAAGAAATGCTCCGTATCCAGCTCAAATTTATCTATAAATGCCATCTAGCTGTGTTTTTCAGGAAGTGCCTCACAGATATGACAACAGTCATCTCTTGGACAACTCCAGGGAGAAACATCCTTTCTACAATTTCCTAACCTGGTTTGTGTAACCTTACTTGACACTAGCAGGGTGGGACAATGTATTTTCTGCAGACCACTTATGATGTCCAAGTTTCTTGAAAAGAGTAGGAAAGACATCCCATCCTTCTCAACACCTGTTCCTCCAAGTGCCCCTACAGAAGGTGGCTGTGGCTAGAGCTGCTGCCACCACCTCTAGGGGTGCCAAAATCCACACAAGCTCCCTCAGGCAAATCCTCTGTAAAAATTAAAACAACTTGAAATTCAAGAGAGCAGCTAGGAAAGCACAGCTAAGGCCTCCAGAGCTTATATTCCCGTCAGGTACATGCTCCAAAATAGTGGAGAGGCGTTGTGGTTTGTAGCTTGTAGTCAACTGGTGGATTTAAAGTGCCTTCAGGGCCCCCGCAGGCTGTCAAAAGAAAACAAATGGTTGCTGTGTGGCTGCAGCCTGGGGAATCCCTTGGGCCGCTGGTCACGGTCCTCACGCCCTGAGCTTCAAACCCCTAGTAACAAAACAAAACACTGTGACGAACTTCATCAGACGTCAACGTCCAGCCCCGAGAGCTAAAGGGGGACGTGTCCTATAAAACTGTCCTAATACTTTACAGGAAGGATCCCAGCCTGCTGTAAAGGTAACAGTCCATCCGCAAAAAACACTCGTATTTAAGGGAGTTTTCCTGCTTACTACAACAGCTCCTTTTGGATCCACACAGTCTGGGCTGACTGGGAGCAGAGCAAGTATTGGTCTCCTGTCACTGCCTCCCACTTCAGCTGCACCTTCTTTTCAAGGTCTTCAGAAGCAACTGGTTTTGCATCAAGTTGGGGATTTCGAGAAAGCAGCCACAAATAAGCCCCAAGCCTTAACTGATTTAATAAAAAGGACTGACCTCTAAGAAAATGGTGAAAGACCATACCCACAACCTGTAGAAAAAGCCCAGGGCATTTGGCGATATCTTTGCCCTCCCATCTTCTCTTTTCTCCCTAGAAACCATGATGTAGCTGTGAACGTAGCTGGAAGGTGATAAAGAATATAAGGAGTGCTATGTAACTCCTCTTCTTGCTGCCTAAACCTCAGAAATGGTCTGGAGAAACTCTGGAGGATGAGTCAAGGTTTAAGGACAGCTCAGAGACCTTGCCATGCCTTAGCACCCCACCTCGATGGGCTGAGCAGGCAAACACCTGCTTCCAGGGCTACCCAGAGGACATGTGGCTGCTGTCCTCTCCCTGTGCTCCTGCTGACACTGGCACTCTTCAGGTCTCAGGGGGCTCACAGGGAGTCATCTAGGCTGCGCCCTCAGGGACTCTTTGGTCCTTGCTCAGACAGAAGTTACCCATCCCTTCTTGGGGCAGGACAATAAGGGTTGCACCTTAGCAGCTGCTCACGAATTCATCATCTATCTCTTTTGGCCTTCCTATACTTTAGGGCACCAAAGTAGATTTTAAAAAAAAAAAGGAAAAAAAGGTTTGAAAAACTACTTCTTTATGCTCTTGTCAAAATCTGACACCCATTTGGATATACTAATAGTGTTTTTATGCTGGCTTTTCAGTTTGAGCTTTACCACAAATTTCCTATGGCTGTAAAGGCAAATACTACCATGTAATTACCATGGTTTTCATTGTTCAGTGACATTAACTAGCTGGTTATGGTGGTTTTTATACCCTGGTTCATAGCCACATGCTAACGTTCACTCTTAAATTTGGTCCCTGAGTCAGATCCACAGTTATGTTTTATCGTGGTAGACTGATGTTTCCTCTTGCTGTTCTATACCTTACCAGCTCTGTGCTTGCTGGCAGTTACTGTATGCATACAAAAAAAAAAAAAAACACAAAACAAAGCAAAAGAAAAGAAAACCAAAACCATAGAGCAAAACTTAGGATAAGCACAGAGGAAACTCAGCATGAATATTGGTGAATGACTGATTTAACAGAGGTATGTGACTTGATCATGTATGTTATTACATGAGCTTTTAAGGTGTTGGACAGAGTACAACAGATGACTATTTGGCAGTGAGAACCATGGGAGTCCAGTGGGACAGTTTGTTAAATATCCACACATTTATTTCCTAGCAGAGTTGGTCTGGCCATGAAGCTGGAAGTGGAGCTCCATAACTGTCTCCTCAGAGGAGGGAACAGCTGGTGGTGATGGACAAAGGGGAAGGCAAAACCTTCCTTGTGTCCCTGAGCATCTATGCATCAGTCTGTGCGTTACTGTATTCAGAGGAGATAGAGATTGGATTAATTTTTCTATCATTCATTGGATATAACTGACATTTGCATTTAAGGAATAGGAAATTAATACATTCTTGAGAGGAAACTTACAGAAGTATTGATCAATATAATATCCCATGCTAATGAAAATTTTTAATTCATTCACAAACCAATGGACAAATTAAATGCACATAGCAAATAAAAACAGTGGAATATGATTTAAAATGCCCCTTGGAAAGACATGGCTACAGCTTTCTCAGTTTTTAGTGAAAAACCTGAAAGAAGTTTGACATCAGAGCAAGCAAATTTCACATGGTTGTACTGGCCATAACAACACCCTTGATGCATATTCATTTGGAGCATGATGGATGTCCATAAGCAGCAGCAAATACAAATCTTGAACTGAGAGGCAGAGACTTTCTGAAGAGTCTCAGACAGTAACAAATCCTTTTCTAGAAGGGGAGTTTTACTGTGAGCTGGAGGGAAAAGAGGGTGCAGCAACAGAAAGGAGAAGGCTGCAGACTCATATTCATAAACAGTCCCTGCTCAGAAACACTTTAGATCCAGTTTGTCCATTATATCGAGACAGTACTGCTGATGGGAAATGCTTTGCAATATAGCATTAGCTATGCTTCTCTTTGAAAGGTTTTTGGGAAGTATTTTTTTTTTTTCATAGAGAGCACTGATATTAGAGACGGTCATACTAGTGAGCCACGTAACACAAGTGGCTCTGCCACAATGCCCTGTTTGCCTCCTGAACTGAAACCTGCTCCTTCAACAAGGCTGGAAGCCAGAATTTCACAGACTGAAATATTAAAGTGCTATCAGGATTTGTCAAGGGTCTTCAAAACACCCCTTCATATATTCTGGGCTAAGACAGATCCTGTCTCATCCTCCCAACTTTGACGTAGCGTCATATGATGATTCATACTAACTAGAATAAAAATGCCAGGTAATATATGACTACAGAATGAGTGAACTCTCCTCTTTCCTCCTCATCCCTGATCTTTCTTCTCTCCTGGGTCCAAGAGGTTAGCTGATTAGAGATCTGTAGCATCAAGAATGGCAACTTCTACTCCAAAAAGTTAAAAAATTTACAGAGGACAATGTAAGTCAGCAACTCTTGTTCTATTTCTGACTCATCATTTGCAATGAACAGTAACTCAGCGTCAGGGTCATGCAGCTCCTTTTATCCCTAAATCTATTTAAACTCAAACATTGGAAGTCTTGCCCTCCACCTAAATGTTTTTATATGGAGATACCACCTAAATGTGAAGGTGGCACCTATGAGGTCCAGTGTGAGGAGTACTGAAATATTAATAAATAATAATAATAATAAATATAAACACAAGAGGGTATTGCAAGCATCAAAGGCACCTGTGATCAACCTCTGATGTTTTTAAGCTTTGTTTACTGCCAAAGCATTATGTAGCACTAGAAAGCTGTGTAGTCTAACTTTGACTTGGATCCAACAGGTGGAAGAGTTATTAAAAGAAAGGCTGCAGGGCCAGGAGGTTTCATTTTCTTGTACAAACATCAGGGTACATTGGAGCATGTGGTGTTGATGATACTGTGGGGACACAGCACAAACTACTTGGGCCATTAAAAACCCACATCCTAGACTATGCCACATGGCAGCACAGAAGAAAAACCAAGCATTTCTTGCTAACACAAATCAATTAAATTATTTTTATCTTCTACGAAAACAAAAAAAAAAAACACAGCTAAAAGGCAGCCACAGTGGTCACTAAGACAATAAGCATTTCTAAGATTAGACTTGAAATTCTCTAAACACATGCATCCTCTCCCCTCCTCCCAAAAGGAAAATCATAGTAACCATTAGGGTGTCTGTGTTTATGACTAAAGCCCATAAAACAAAGATTTGTATTAAAGGCTAAGGATTTTACTTTTCATTCTGCTGTGTGAATATAGCTTTTTTTGCTCTTCTTTGCTCACAGTAACATGATCTATGTGGCCATTTTCTATAACGCCATATTTAGCAGTGAGTTAATAGATCCTCTGATTTCCCTTTACCCATGTTGTTTTCACCAAGCAAAGCAGGTTGGGGTGTGAAGTTTCCTACAGCCTTTTCACCTGTTGTTGGCTTCATGGGAGCAATTCCTGTAGCTCAGACAGTTGCCCAAGGTGTGCATTGCTCTTCCCTTTCCTCTGCTTTTACCATGAAGTGGGTTTTTCTTCAGACTTTTATTTAAGAATATTGTGCAAGAAAAGAAAGGTGGAATAATAAAGCCATGTATATCCCAGGTATGCTTTATTTTCTTGGGAAGCAAGTCAATATGTGTGTCTGCATATAGATGTGCAAACATATATAAATGTCTGTATATGTGTGTCTCAGGATCTTGCATATGGACAACAGGACCGAAATGTTATAACAGGAGACTGGGAAAATATTCTTTCATAACCTTTGAGGATGCTTGAAAGCAACCCTGAGGTTTTGGGGAGGAGGGCGGGGGAATTGTAAAGCACTGTGCAGGCTGCCTCAGTGAAAATATCCACTAAAGGCACCATCATAATAGTTATTAATGAAAAAAAACTTCTTGAAAATGTAATGCATGGTTATCATTTGAATCCCAGGAACAACGTAAGGAAAACAGCACTTCAGATAGTGTATCAATGTGCTTTGGAAGTTCTTCCTAATATAATAAACAGTGAATTTGCTTGCCCTCTTCTTAATTAACATGAAATGATATGAGCTGTTATTTTTATTTTCTGAAATTGTGTGACAACTTTTCCAAAAATATGTAATTGTTGTTGTAAATTATGCAAAAGTAAATATATCTGTATACATTCTTAAGCTGTTTGCATCTAGCACCACCAGGTAATTTTTGGAACTGCTGGCTTAAGCAGCCTTGCAGTGGCTTGGCTGATGACCTGGGGCAAGAGAGCCCAGGATGGCTGGCAGCTACCTCCACGCCAGCCCTGCCTGGCTCGTGCAGAAGCCTTCAGAGATCTGATGCACCAGGACTGGCAGATGGCCCTACACACATCTAATTCATGTCCCTTGTTACCACGTTTTGGGGTATTTCAGTTAAAAACCACTGAGTTCCTAAAGGTGGGGAAACTTGGACATTTATAACCCTGTGGGGAAGACCATGGGCAACTCCACCATGCATGACATGCCCAAAATGAATGACCATCCATCCTAATTTGAGGCTATAGCCTTAGAGTAGCAAAATGTTGGAGAAAGGGTTTCTTTTTTTTTTTTCTTTTTTAAGAAAGGAAAAGATTCCTCTTAGAAAATCTTCATTTTTTATGTGGCAAGGACTCTGTGTGGATCCTGCATGTCACTGCACCCTCTGTAAAGAAATCCCTACCTACAATTAAAAAGGAGTATTTTACAAACATATGTCCTCCAGAATTGGGTGTGATGACAGGGCAGGACGTAGCCTGCTGGAGGACAGCTGCTGGCCAGGTCAGGCATCCCCAAGAGCTTTTTGGTGGAGAGTGCATGCTACGAGGCATTATTGTTGGGACATTTCTTGGTGCTGCTCAGGTGGCTTTGGAATTGCTTGTGTTTTGCTTCCCATTCTCCTTTCTTTGTTTCCATGTTGCTTGCCATTAATGCAGCCCTGCACTGTCACACTGGAGCCTTGTTCACCAGCCGAGATAAGAGCTGGAGGAGCTGGGAAAAGAGAGCACCTTCAGTGACCTCCCTCCATGTAGGTTGGGTATGCATCTCAACAAGAAGAGGAATATTTTTTCTCCATTTTCTGTCAGTTCCCATAACCACCAGAAAGAAACCCAAGCTTAAGTCCACCTCCATCCATGCATTATGCTGTTTGGTCTTTTCGCTTCTGGTGGTTACGGGCTACAAATCCTCCTAATTTTTCTATTCTTCCTCTTTGGTTGTCCATTCCTTTAGTTACTAGTGGTGGTATGCTTCGAATCTGAGTCTCATACTTGGCATCACTAATGCTTTGCAATGACCACACTTATTTTTCCAAATAACGGGGTTTTAGTTGTTATGAGAACACTTTGAATAAAGGAAGTGCCTTCTGGCAGCAAAGAAAAGATGGCAAATTCACCTCATGACATAAACACTATACACTATGCCACTGATTAGAAGACTACACAAGCAAGCTCTTGAACGCACTATTAAAACTCCCTGTCAGCAAGCCTGCTTTGTTAAACTGTTGGCTTTGATATTTAATTTCATGGAATCTGACCAATAAATTCCTTAGCAAATGATGGTCAAAAATCACAAAGCCCAATAGCCAGTCCTCTAAGCATGCAATATGAAGTTACATAATACAGATTTTTTTTCTTAAGTTAATAATAATTAATCAGTTACTTTAATGTCTTTATTTTTTCAGGCTTTTTATTTTTGCTTTGCTTTTCTACTGAATTTTACTTCATTCTGTTTCAAGCCCTTTCTATTTATGCCAAGATACAGTATAAAATCCTGGCATGACTATTCATATTGCTGACTTAAGGGGAAGTGGAGCTGCCTATTTTAATTAAAACAAGTTATCCTGTGGTCTGGGGTAACAATTATTTCTGAAGACTAGCAATTTCACAGCTTTTATCTACCACTTGCTTAAAATTTAATGATGACTCTGCCGTCTGTCTTCCCACCCATCTTTCAACATCCTCCTCTCCCAGTGAGTCATTTCAGAAAATCCCCCTGCAATTTTCTGGTGAACTGATATATGTCTACCTGAGGGAGCAGCTCCATGGGCTACTGCTGTCTGTCAGGCAAACATAGTGCATATTTTAGGGGTCAATTGCACAAGTTTGAAGCTATAAACCCATTAAAGAACTTTATTATTTCTACTTTTCATTATATAAAAAGCTCTTTTGTACAGGTTTTAACGTAATATTAGAATGATTCCACTGTGATCTTGTAACGCTAAACAATCCTTTTTTCACAAATCCCATTGTATTGTATTAAAAAAAATCATTACATACCACTTAACAAGAAAATGGCTAAGTAATTCTTAGTAACATCTAATGTCTTTAATTTTATATAACTAAGAAATATTAATGCATTTAATGCTTGAGTATTTTTAATATGCTGAGGAATGAATTATAGTGGACACTCCATTGTATATACAGGCCATACCAACCATTTGAATATATAGCCTTCCCTTGTGACCAAACATCCTCTCAGAAATATTTTTCAGCCACAAGTAATATAGTTTCAAACCCCACTTTGACCACTAGAAGACAAATGCATTTATTTTATGCATAATCATTGTAACAGGACATTTTGTCCACGCTGTGACATTTTGTTCTGGTTCCTCCACAGCAAATGATGGGGCAAAGCACAGTTAATGTAGAAAGGGTTAAATCTTATGAGGGGCTGGATAATTAGACTTCATGGAAGTTACAAACATATGGTCCAGATATGTAACCCCAAGCCCCTTATTTAGAAACCTAAAGGAAAAACACTGATCTCACTGCAACATTTCCCATGTTTATAGTCACTGACTTTATCACAGGTTTACATAGATTTGTGCATTACATTCTCCTGAATTAAACAATTTGAGGTTCTTGAATATATGCTTTAAAAAAAAAAAATGTATTTAAAATATACAAAACTGATGAAGTCCTTTTCAGCCAGGACAAAATCTCAAAAGAGTACCAACAGGTTTTAGGTATGACAGTAGCCCTTGCCCTGTGGGTTTCTTCAACAGAGAAAACTCAGTTTCCTTACAAAAAACACTAAGATATAAGACATTCACAAAAGCGTGCAAATTGTGGAAACAGCAGACACCTTCAGCACTCTTAGTTTGGAAGGCTGCAGAAAGCAAAATGTGGAGAACTGGCTTAAAAACTTTAAAACAGTGAAAGGCAGAATTTAGAAGCAAAAGTGAAACTCCACATCAGAATTCATATCTAGCATATATGAGTCCTGCCAACATTTATTTAGGCATCAGAAGCACAGAAGACCCTGAAAAAAAAAAAAAAAAGATACGATTTGATCAACTCCTGCCAAATGGATGGATGCCAGGAGAACTTCTTAAAGACAACCATGCTGAACTGAGTTGTTCCTAAAGACTAGTCAGACGTGGCTGCTAGAAATAAGTAATTCAGATTCTTCAGTCCCAGAGAAGATGTAAAAAGAAGAATATGACTTGGAAGAACTGAAGTCCTTCTTATTCATCCCCAACCCGCAGAGTCAAAATAAACTTCATGGTCATGGGCTTGCTCCATTTAGTCGATGATGGTCCATTCAAACCAAATGCACCAAACCTTTACCAGACTCATTGAGCTGTAGGTGTAATTTCCATCCTGGAGATCAGTGCATCACTCAAAGGTTTGCAAACAAGCAATAGCAAATAATCTGACAAGCATCATTTCAATAAATATTATCCTTCAGAGCAGATAAACATCATTTTATTTTCAGTTACTTAAATAAGTATCTGAAATAGTCTTGGGTCTTAAAGAACAGCCAAATTTCCTGTAAATAAGTAATGTTCAATTTCCCAACAGGTTCTTTCTGAACACAAATACATTAACATACCCTGCTAAATGTATTTGCCTATTGATCAAAAAATAAAAATAAAGCAAGTGCTGCATTCAGTAACAATCACTTGGTGTACATCTGATGTAAAATATGCACTGCTCATGGGTTTGCGCTTTTTCTTCTGGCATGGTTCAGCTGTGCCTGCAAGTAGGTCTTCCAGGATGGAAACAAACAAAAACAACAAACAAAAACAAACAAAACCCATTGCTTTTAGAGTGTTATTGCAATGATGATTTTATTCTTTGCTTCAGGCTCTTACAAGACTTTTGTGATTATGGTGGTTGTTGTAGAGGAAACCAAGCTGCTACAAGTCTGAACAGTCCAGCTGGCTTCCCTGAATGTCGCTTCTTTCTGGTGGCCACAGCTGTTGCTGCACCAGTCGTACTTCATTTACTTTCAGGGCAGGGCACAATAATGCTGCAGTATGCAAGTGTCTGTGGACAGCCATCAGGTGCTGTTTTGGTCATTTGACTTTGTGTGCATCAAAACTGGTTAGCATTTCTTTTCCTACTAAGCAGGCTCACAGAAGGTATCATACACAATATTTCCTTGTAGTCTTCCAGGCTATTTCCCTTCTGAGGCTCATCTGAACAAATCAAACAGCAAAATGCTGGCAAAGGTGCGGGCTGGAAGAGCCTCAGAACTAAGCCTTTTGGTGCAATGGGAGGGATCAGCAACATGGGGAACAATAACTCTTTCAAATCACTATCAAAACCATTTTTGCTGTTGCAATGAGCATTGAGTTACCTTTGCATCCTTCTACTAACACCTCTAAAAGCCACTATTTGGTGTCTGTCAAACCCTACATGTGACTGTGGGCCCATCAACTGTCCTCTTAGCCTGTCACTGAGCTCTGCATGGTCACTATCCCATTGCTACCCACAGCCACTTGGTCACCACCTTTCTCACATGTAGGTTCATGTTCTCTGCTTGTCCCCCACCCATCCAGGCTTGTGCTATAGCACATCTCCAGCTTGGGCAACAGGCAACATTAAGGACTGTCAATACAACAGCTTTGTATGTGGAGGGGAGGTTTGGTTTCCAGCCTTCTTTTCCAGACAGTTCCATCTTTGCAATCATAGTCACATTTTTAAAAATTTTTTTTGTCAAACCCTTTGCTACCCAGAGATTTCACCATGTTCCTAAATTCTACCCACTACCCTGACAGATGTTCCAGAAGGACAAGTAAATAAGGATTAGTTAACCAATAAGGCTAACTAGCATAAACATAGTGAATTCATTCTACCTCTTTTTCAAGTAGGCCTTTTATCTTGGCTTTACCATGACCTGGACAAACCACTAGCAAGTTCCCAGGCTGGCATAAAAAGAAGAAAGACCTTCTACATTCTTCAGGAAAAGCAGTTTTATCACTATCAGTTTTGGCTATGAGCAGCTCCAACGAAGAACACTTTATTAAAAATACGCTGTGTGTTTCATTTCTTCAGAGAGACCGGTAGCAGCATCTGTAGTCCTCATCTGTCCCACAGGGCTTCTCTCACAATCAGAGATGTCTGCATTTCTTCTCAGCCCACACAGGAGCAAAGTAAGCTCTCCTTTTCTTTCACTTCCCTCCCAGCCTGATATTTACTCACAGATCAATGGCGTGGAGTGAACCCAGCAGCCCAAGAGCCATTTGCTGGGCCTCGCATGCTCTGTGGGCATGACACATCGCCCTCCAACCTACGTGATGCTGCACTTAATGCTGTGATTAATGTGACTGGCCAAAGACAAGAGTTGCTGACATTTCTTTGGTAATTAATGTAATGGTAACATTTTGCCCTAGAGTGGTGACAGTGTAACTACCTGTAGTTGTGCTTAACTTTACTTTCCAATGTTTTTTTAGTTTTCCTGTGGGTGATGATGCTTGTGTAAGCATAACATAAATGCAGCTGGAAGCCCATCTGCCCTTTGAACTCCCCACTTCCCAGAAGGTCTGTCTTATTATTTCTGCTCAAGGATACACAAAGTTGGCTGTACGCCTAGATTTGCATCTGGTGTCTAAAAAGAAAAATAGCAATTTGCTTCAACACTATATTTGGAGATGACAGAGGACAAGAAGAAGTTGATGCTGAGAAACAACCATTGTCATGGAATTGAACAGCTAAACACATCCCACCCATAGCCTGAAGATGTCAGTCCTGGGCCTAAGAGCAGAGGCCAGGGAACACAATTTTTCCTTGTATGTACATTCTTGCAAAAGCAAACTTTGTTAAACTAGAATGGGATTTTTTTCAAGATCCAGCCAACTTCCACTTATATTTTACATTTACCTTGTTAGTAGAAGTCCTTCAGACAGGTGAAACAATATTCATCCTCTGTAGCCTAAGAAGGATTTGTGCCAACCTGCCACTCCTACTCTGAAAATTTCTTGAGAGTGTGGAGATACTCTCCTGGCACCACAGCTCTGCAGGAGCTTCAGCATCCATGGGAACAATCAGGTTCTTTAAAGTTCTTCAAGGCATTAGGCATACCCAGAATGAAAAAAATTGTCTCTCTCTTCAGAAGTGCTCACATGCCCTTCCACTTCCCCTCTTCTGTGACGGAAACTTAGCAATTGCTTCTTGATAGCACACAAACAAACACAAAATATTATAATTTTTCCAGAGCTGTCAGCTGTGCATCTCCACTTTTGACTCCTTCACCACTCAGTCACACGATTGGTTTCCTGTTGTTGAGGCTATAGCACTTAAGAGACTGTATTAACCCTCAGCCTGCTCTACAGTTTTTGTCAGACTGTGTGTCTCAGATGAGATGTCTCAGACTCCTACTGCCTAACCCATGACTTGGAGCCCTAGCCCTCCTTCCAGACACCAGCCCAGCATCTGTACTAACAGGAGCACCCCTGTGGCACACTGCTCAAGGCTGTCCTGACACAGGCTGATGAAGGAGTCATCTTCTTGTCTAGACCTCCTTTGCGGGCACCCACAGAAAGCTTTCTGAAAGCACCAGCCCTCTAATTGTGAGCCCCCACCAAGGTGGTATGGTACATTCTGATTTCTTCACTTTTTCCACATCACTGCCTAAATTGTTTTAATGAATTCGGGGGTTCTGGATCACCAATGATGCCCACCAAGCTTTATCTCTAGATGAGATATTTTCATTTGGGAATGTGGTCCTTTAATAGACATGTGCTGCATCTATATTATTTGCAACACCAACTTGCCCTTTTTACTGAAAACATTTTATTAACGTATTTTTAAGCCTTTCTAATCAAACTCAATCTAGTTGTCATTCATATGCTAGAAATTATTCCCAAGGCTGTCTTGACTAGGGATAGTTCAGCTATAGCAACTATGGAGAAAATTGTGGTTTTATTTAACTGGAGACTAAAGCTCTGTCAAATTTCAGAGGTAGATTGCCATCATGAGACTTCACTGACCATTGTGGGGTAACACGCGTTTGAGAAGTTGCCATAACTTAAAAAAAAAAATAATAAAAAAATAAAAAACTATCTGATAAATGCAGTCATTGCCTTGGAAAGGTGTCCTTAGTCTTCAGCCAAAATATGCAAATATTTGCATGACTGTCACTTACACTTTAGTATTATAAGCACTTCTATCCAGAAAAGAGCAGCTGAAGGAAAGGTCTGGTGTGCCTTATCTCTCATACAACCAAGTCAGCATGAGGAGAGCATGTCCTTAACTGGGCCACAATGGAAGACTTATGCATTGAGAGTGTTTTACGTAGTGTCAGCATGTTGGCTAGCTAATAACTAACCTGTAATAACTATCCTGTTCTCCCCACAGGATGTGCAGCCTCCTAATTTTTGTGGGATAAATGATGAGCTTTCTGAGGATGGGTATTTCTGTGGATTGGATTCTGTTTTGCTGAAGTATGCCCGTGTGAAGAAAAACTCAGTCCTTTCCCAGGCTTGAGATTTGCATTGAACAGGAAGACAATGTTCACTCTTCTGAGGCTAATGACCAAGCGAATTTTCCTTCCCTCAGGCTGTTATTTACCCAAGACTATCAGACTTCGGTCACTCTCAGTCCTAGCGCTTCTTTGGATGCCTCTTTAGGGGAATCAATGTTCATATCACTTCAAACATAGCTTTATAGGGGGAATGCATATTTCAAATATTATCTGTATATTGTGACCACAATATATGGTGAATGTAGCTCTATTAATACACCCTAAAGTAAGCAACAGAAAGAACAGATGGAAAAGATTTTTAAAGCCTTCATAAGAAATCCCAAGTAATTTCCAGAAACTATGTCAAAGTTAGCATAACAATAATTGCACCCACAGTTGTTCCTTCTAGAAAGATTTGATATTGTAGGTATGGGACTTCATAGCCTTGTATTGCATTTCTACAGCTTTTAAAGTCTCATTTAGAGTTTGGAAAGTGAAGCTATTGGAAACTTGGCTTTTCTCTCCTAGCTGAGGGCCAACCAAAACACTGGATATGTCTTGTCAGATGTAAATGATAGGATACTATGTTGTGATGTGTGTATTTTAGAGACCAAATCCCTGTTTGTAGAGGTTTTATGTTGACATGGGAATCATGCGCCACTTCATCAGTAATTTCATTCTCAAACCAGTGTAATTATAATAAAATACAATAGAGTAGAACCAAGCCACAACTGAAGCATCAGCTTTCTATCCTGTCCCATCACTTGTGAATGAGATGTGAAAAGTTCAGGCTTACCGTAACTCTGCACTAGTGCCCAATACACAGGATTTCGTTCAGTAAAAACAAATATTTTCAAGTCCTTGTTGCTTTTCTTTTTAGGTTGTAAGCAGAACAGTCTAAAAAAACACTGCCATAATTCTATCAACACATGGCCAGCTTAGCTTAGTCTGCTTTGATAGTGGATACCACTAATACACTAATAGAAGACGATTTTCTGACTTGGCCATTTCTTCTAAAGCTTCCTTTCCTGATTTTTTTTCCTTTTTTCTTTTTGTATGGCACCTGTCTGATGAAAAATGCTAAGGTGAATTCCTCTTTATTAAGGTACCTATTAAATAGAACATTTTCTTAAAGATTTCCATTTACCCATACTATCATTTTTTTCTCTCTCTCTCTTTTTTTCTTTTTTTTTTCTTTTTTTTTTCTTTTTTGTTATCTGTACATCTGGCAATGTTGCAATCCTTAAACAGTCACCCAGCTGAATTTATTAACTTTGTGATATTAGGGTACAGGTAACAGATTTTGCTATGATGCTGTAATGCTTTCATTTTTAATATCAGAGTGATCCCAAGAATAATCTCTGGGAGATCTGCACACAGGTCAAAGAGCAGCAAGGTATGGATGAACTAACTGACTTTGAGGAATTGGTTTAGTATTCCGCTGTTGTAGTAGCAACAGCCCTTGGAGACTCATCCTGTTTTCTGTTCTTTGCACCTCACCTGCGCTCTCACAGTCACTGTTCTCTTCTTCCACATGTGTTGCCTCACACCTAACGCAGTCTGATTCCCCTTCAAAAAGTAACAGCATTGCTGTGGTCATGCCGAGTGAGCTGTTCTCAGTGACTTTCAAAATTAGCTAACATAATTCAAAATGCAAGGGTACTAGTTCACACTTCACCACAGGTTCAAGAAACTAAAGTACTTCTCTAATTAGCCCTAAATGTATTATAAGTTCTGTCTTGAAAAACTGGAAAAGGTCCTGGTTACACTTACGGCCTAGATTACAAGGACATTAAGCCCTGTTTTAGTGTTTGTTACTGTTTGCCTCATTTGACGTCTCTTTCTAAAAGCAAACACTACCTTTAACCAGAGTAGAACTGCTCTCATTCCTTGTACAATGCAAAATTAATAATAATAATAATTCCAGGCTTAGATCCCAAAAGCTGGGAGGGAAACCAACCCTGGTCCTTCTTCACAGAAGCTCAGGCAGCTAATACTTTCAAAATAAACATTTGTTTAAGAAAGACTTTTTCCCTTGGAAGGCGAAATCTTCCCTTTGAAGGCTGTGCCCTAGTGCTTGGGACACAACCCCATGCTTCTTACTGCAGCCATGGGAGCACTTTGCCACCTTCTGAATGGGACCACGTGTGTACAGATGTGTATGAAAGCATTTACCAACAGAGGTGTACGTATGTCTCTGCACCTCTCTGGTCACAGATGAGCTCAGCTGTTACAGCACTGCTTTCCTCATCATGATAGTATAGAAATCGATTTCTGCTTTCCATACCTGAAATGAGTCATCTCACGTTCCTGAGCAGATGTTTCTGCAAGGCATTTCCCCAGGACATTTTCTTTTTCCTTGACTTGCTTCTGCCTCTGCCACCCACGAACACAAGCCCAACAAGGTGGGTCATTTCCCAGGGCTATTCCTGCATTGTTCCTGGGCTTGGAGAACAGAGTTCCTCTTGCTCGATAACCCTGGGGTTTGAGGATGCTGGGTGGAGGGAAGGCAGGAGAAGAGAAACATTGCATAAGATAATGGAAATGTGAGAGTTAGAGGTAGTAACTGGGCTGTAGACTATTTCAGACCACCTTTGAAACTTGTTTTGGACAACATGAACCTTTATGTTTGTCTTCTGAAAATGTATCTTATATATCTCTGGCATGCTTGCCTTGCTCCTTTAGCTCTGAAAATGCCACAGGGCATGAGCCACAAAGGAAATCTGATTCTAGGCCTCCTTTACTCTAATCTCTGTTAAAGTAGATACATGCTGCACCTGATGTAGTGTTTTATGGTTTTTTTTTGTTTTTTTTTTGTCTCAAAAACTGAGGTAGTATATTGGTATTTTAATAAGTATAAATTACCTGTATAGTATCAATACTATTACCACAATAGCATTAGAAAGTGTCATACTACGTTATGGATTTTTTACCCGCTGTAGGTGAAGGGACTGAGAACAGGGCTTGCAAAAAAGGAGGCCCACAAGAACTGAACAAAAAGGGAGAGAAGGCAACAGGTCTTTCACTCTGAAGAGACAATGTAAACACAGCTAATCAGGATTTGCACTTAATTCAATAATTCAAATAACAATAATTCAAATAACAATAATTCAAATGACAAATTCAAATGACAAATTCAATAATTCAAATGACAGGTCCTAAATCACTGCCTGAGCTGTCTCTATACACTCAGCAGTTAAGAATATAAAAATAAAAAAATATTATAGAATCATAGAATGGTTTGGGTTGGAAGGGACTTTAAAGACCATATAATTCCAACCCCCTTGCCATGGACAGGGACATCTCCCACTAGATTAGCCCCATCCAGCCTGGCCTTGAACACCTCCAGGGATGGGGCATCCACAGCTTCTCTGGGCAACCTGTTCCACTGCCTCACCACCCCCATAATAAAGAATACCCTCCTCACATCTAATCTAAATCTACCCTCTTTTAATTTAAAGCCGTTACTCCTTGTCCTATCACTACACTCCCTAACAAAGAGTCCCTTCCCACCATTTCTGTAGGCCCCCTTTAGGTACTGGAAAGCCACTATGAGGTCTCCCTGGAGCCTTCTCTTCTCCAGGCTGAATGATCCCTGCTCCCTCAGCCTGTCTTCACAGGAAAGGTGCTCCAGCCCTTGATCATCTTTGTGGCCCTCCTTTGGACTCGTTCCAATACATCCATGTCCTTCTTGTGCTGGGGGCCCCAGAGCTGAACGCAGCGCTCCAGGTGGGGTCTCAGGAAGGCAGAGAAGAGAGGGAGGATCACCTCCCTCCACCTTCTGGCCATGCTTCTTTTGATGTAGCCCAGGATTCAGTTCACTTTCTGGGCTGCAAGTACATGTTGCCAGCTCATGTTGAGCTTCTCATCAACAAATACCCCCAGGTCCTTCTCCTCAGGCTGCTCTCAATCCATTCTCTGCCCAGCCTGTATTTGGCTTGGGATTGCCATGACCCAGGTGCAGGACCTTGCACTTGGCCTTGTTGAACCTCATGAGGTTTCCATAGGCCCACCTTTCAAGCCTGTCCAGGTCCCTCTGGATGGCATCCCTTCCCTCCAGCGTGTCGAACTCACCACAAGGTGTTGTGCTCAAACGTGTTAATTTTGTCTGCACCTTTTAGGCTCAACAAGCCTTTAAATACTGTATCCCTGAAGAAGCTCCTAGGAGTGTTCCCTGCCAACACAGTGATTAACAAAACAGAGGTGTAGATGGTTTCCAGAACTTCCCAAGATCTGAAATTAGCATGGGATTAATGCCCTTCACATCCCTTCCCTGGCCAATGTATCTGCAGAATCCTGAAGGCTTGGTGGTAACACGTTCCCAGTGCCCAGCATGCTAGCAGACAGCAACTGCTGCCACATGAAGTCAGGTATCAGGTTTTGGCAGTCGCTGCTTACTGTGGGAAAGGCTCACGCTGCAAATGCCATTGTGCAGAAGCAGGTGCCAGATTTAAGCCGAATAATCCTCCATTAATTGCACGCAAGGTTCTCTCCCTTGTGAGCAATCAAAGGAGAACAAGACAATATTTTCCAGCACGCTAGCAACAACGCATAACTGTGAACGCACTTGGGAAATACGTTATAATTGCAGCACAGCCCTACTTGCAGCAAGAGGAAAGAAGTCAGCAGAGGCAGGAGGAAGGGATCTTTTCCATCATCTCTCACTCTGGGAGCCACGCACCCACCAGGTCTCCCCTGGCCTCCTCGTGTGCAGCAAGATGCAATGCTGCTGAGGTAGGAGGGTTACAAGGAAAAGTTTGATGAGGTGTTCCTGAGCACACAAGCCTTATGCAAATGAAGTCACAACCCTGGCATCAATGCCATTAGTTAATAAGGTACAAACTCAAATTCAAAGCCTGTCCCTTCAGGGGACATGGTTGTGTGGGCTCAGTGGCACGAGGTGATGATTCAAGAATTTTTCCTGTGTGCTGGAAATGCTATTCGCTGTGTTACCTAAATGATTTGCCAGTCAAAACATACCTCAAAATTCAAATTCAGCTCCCATGGAGTCAGTGACGGATGTGGCAGCCCACAACTGCTTGCACCACTCTGCTCTCAGCATGACAGAAGGGATTTCACACCATAACAAAAGATGGCTGTGGGTTTGCTTATCAAAGACTGGAAAAAAAAAAAAAAAAAAAGGATAATTTTCTTCCCCATTTCTGCAGTGCAGTTTAACACAGCATTAGAATGGCAGCCACTTTCCATTTTAATCAGCTAGACGCAGCACACTGTTTTGCAGTGTGCTACATATTGTATAATAATACAATTAGCTTTATACATAAATATAATTAGCTTTAACATAAAATTTCTCAAACTGTCAACACTTTATGTTTACAGTCACTTCAAACTAAGTAGTTTCTCTTAGGAACTTTGTTGGTCAGCTTTAATAATTCTTAGTAAAAAATACAAATTGCTGCTAATAAGATTTTACTAAGCTTTTGAAATATTTCATTTTCTGAAGCTAAGGTTATATTTCTGAAGCTGATAACATTGATTACCTCTTCTTTAACTGGTATTCTTGCATTTTTATACTGTCTCTACAAATGGTTTTCTCTTGCCAGAACAAGATTATGCAAAATATATCACTATAAAAATCTGAAAGATTTTTAAAGTTGCAGTATCATTTGTCACAAATCACTGCTGAATGCAACTCAGCATAAAAGAGAAATAAATTTGCTCTCTGCTCTTATGTATGAAGCATCTTTCATGTGCATAAAAAAGATAACGCTCCCAACAGCTGCTGTGTTAGTTGCTTTATCCAAGCAACCTACACGGGTAGGACTTTGCATGACATGCGGTATGTTTCAGGCGTGCTGCTCGCTGCCTAACCGCGTCTCTCCCGAGGCAGAGCCGATGAGTGCGAGAGAGGAGCTGCCTCCATCCATCAGCCAGGAGCCGCGGGTGCAGAGCGCCGGCTCTCCAGGAGAGGGGGACGGCTGCACGTCCCAAAGCAGAGCTCCTGGCCGGTGGAGGAAAAGGAGGAGAAGGGAGCAGGGGACCCATCATCCCCTAGCCCTGGTCTCTGTTCTGCACTTGCCAGAAACCAGCAAAAAAGTTAGGTGGTGGGTCAGGGAGGTTTGCTACTGCAACAGACTTGGCTGTACCAGCACACGGTTAGAGACCACCAAGCTCCCGGCCATCTTACAAGACCCTCCCCTCCCTGTGCACCCCAAGCGCTGCTCCGGTACGCTTTATGTCCACCTCTAGCCAAAAGGGACTTTGCAGGGGACCCGCCGTCACCAGTCCTGAGCAGTAGCCTTAGAAAGAGAATCTCAGCTTGGAGTGTCTCATCTCACTGCATCCCATCGGAAATGAATCTGACACCTTGCATGAGGCCCTTATGTGTTATTTTAGAAAACAAGCCAAAACCATGCAGGAATTTCACATGAAACTGCAGTTGTGAGGATGGTGAAAGAGATGGAAAGGAGCATATGACATCGTTCAGCAAGGAGTAAGTTAAAAGAATAGAACATAAAAGCTTCATTAAATTTGGTCAGAGACAATTAAAAAGTGGATTCTGGAGTTTATTCTGCTGTTTTCCTGTGTTGTTTTGTAAGGCAGGACAGCAGATATTTTAAAATCTGATATCTGCTTATGTGGCCATATGCTTTAGCATGGAGGAAAAAAATAAAATACAAGATTTAGTCATTTGAATTTTCCAGGTTTCCTTGTCACCTGCTTAATTCTGCTTCTCTCCTTTATTTATTTGCATGATTTAGTACTTCTTTTCCACTTACCCAGAATCCCCCACAAACATTTTGTTCAGAAAAATATTTGTCACTCAGACAGGAACAACATGTTTCACATTACTGTTGTTCCCACTAGAATATTCTTAGAGCAAAATAGAGAGGAGAAAAAGGGAGGAAACAAGGGCCAGAGGGCCCTACTCACTCTGTTCAAGAACTAAAAAATGGACTGCAGCTATTTCAGCACTCCTTTCAAATGGTGTGAACAGCTTTTGTCAAAACACCCTTTTCAAGTAATCCCCTTGCTGAAACAACACCAGCATTTTCAGCCTTTCTAGAACTGACAGCACTTCAAATATCAATCATTTCCTTAACAGAGTTTTGAATTTTTACATTCAGAAAATGTTATACAAAATAATTTGGGGCCAAAATACTTTGATGCACATATGCAAACTATCCAGGAAATGGTTACTATCTTGTTAGTACCACGTTGTTAACACTACATTGTTAACCATGTCAGATTAAAAACAGGGGTGCATTGACTGTCTATGGAGGTGATGGCAGTCGTGCTGATAATACCATATCTGTAAATTTGTTTATTGAAGGTCGCAAGTGTACTTAACTCTGTTGGTCTGCTGTCTCAGGATTTGGAGGATTAGCATGATAAATTCTTGGGTAATGTCTAGTTTGGTGAAACACCTGTCTTGTTTACAGGACAGTTTCTGTACAGTAATCTGGTTATATTTCCTCTTTTAGCAGAATAAAATATACCAAAGGGTCATACTTAAAACCTCAGGCCTAGGATTAATATTTCTAGGTTTTAGTTTTTCTCATTTCTAGTTCTCATTTTTTCATGTAAATGTTTTAGTTTCAGTAAGGCTGGTCACAAGAATGAGAAACTTTATGTCTTCCTTTTTAAACATCATGCAACTGCCAAAGCTTTATTTGGTCCTACACACGAGTATGCATATTCATAAGATTAACATTACTAGATATATTTCTATGTATAAATGAATTTGTTTAGGTGGAATCAACGGTCAGTTAAATCCAGAAACACATAAAACCAGATAAAAGAGAACAAGCAGGTTCAGAATAGAATATATTGCAGTCTATGCACCAAAGCATAGCTGAAAATAGGGTAATTATTGAAGTGTACATGGATTGTATAAAGAAGCTTCCAGATAAAGACAGCAAGATAATTTTGGGTACAGATGAATGTTTAAAGCTTATTTCTGCTTATCATGAATTTCTAGGAAAAGAAATTGTAAGAACTTAAATGCTTGAAACTGCTCATTTTTAGTCTTGCTAAAAGCTTCCAGTCAGCAACTCTAACTGTGGGTGAAGAACTTTTAATAGGACAGGGGAATTTGATATGAAGGATAAAGGAAACAATCTGAAAAGTCACGTACAGAAACAGGGTCTCTGTAGATGGAACGGAGAGGAATTGGGGTGGGGGGGGAGAGAGAGAGAATAGAAAATAGTAATATGTGTTACAAAGATAAGGAAGAAGAAGTAGAAAAGACAAAGAGTTTGCAGAGAGAGAGAAAATGAGTGTGCATGGCCAAAAATGACAAATTGGCTGTGAAATTGCCCCTTACCATTCTGCCTGCTCAAAGCACTTTCCAAAAGCCAACAGAAATTCAAAGTGGTCTTTTGTCTGAAAGTAAAGAACAAGCATTTCTTTCTTCCTCCTAAGTGAATAAGCTCTTATCTTTAAGATGGGATTTGTCTCATTTTGATGATGGACAAGAGCTCAGAGAAGAGCATTGCTGTCACAGAGCTGACTAGCAAACTGCTGTGCATTTTGGTCAAATAAAGCTCCCATTAACATCAGAGAGTGGGGTTCGGGGTTTGTTTGCTTTCCAGGGATTTAGAGCACAGGGTTGCAAAGTTTGATTCATGAACATATTAGAAATTTGGGGACTTTTAACATTTGAGGCAACAAATTTGTGCAACAAACACATCTAATTTCATGGCGTGCCAAAAGGTGCCTACAAAAGTGGCATCAGCCTTTTAAATGAGGCACTGTTATGAAATATGCTGTACAGTACTGCTTAGTTACTGCACTGAATATTAAGCAGCAATTATTGCTTGCAGGAATCACATCGCATCATCTTGAACACAGATTTAGAAAAGAATGTGTTTTATATAAATGTCTGGCAAATGGTTGGACTTTGGCTCTCAGTTTTGCTTAGTCACTTTTCTTGCCACAGGGTGAGCTTACAGTTCCTACACTGGGAATTCATTCACTTAAATTGAACCACATCACGGAAGAAAGCATTAACATCATCTATAATATTGAAGTGTGATAGGTATGTTATCCTAACTCAGGTTATGTAACAATCCTAACTCTACATTCTCTACTAATACTAATTTCTTAGTCAAGATATTTTTTTCTTCCTGCCATATTGCAGAAGTATTTGATTGCCTCCCAAATAGATAATAAAGTTAGACTGCTATCTGATCACCAGGTGCAACTTATTTCACTTTTCTTGAAGGAGTAATAGACATTAGGAGCTTGCCAGCAAGAGAAACAGAGGTGTTCACTCAGAGCTAGCCAGGGATGTCTTTGGTCATGGGTTTGCAGCTTTAGGTTAGAGAATCAGTCATGCACAGGAAAAAAAGCCTTTCACCATGTCCTTAAATGCCTTTAAGCACATAAATTCCTTTAATTTCAAATGAGATTTGGGGGCTGTAGTGACTTTGCACATCTTCATGTCTCTCTTTAGAAGCTACATTGAATTACAGGATTATTTGAGGACATTCTGTTACATGAACTGACCAACACGTTTTGGCTGTTTACCACAGCATGAAAGAGCATGAAGGAACACTTAAGGACCTTACATCAAAGAGTGACTCATCTGACATCTATCTGCTTGATGTAATGAGGCACATTAGAGATAACTGTTGCAGTGCCCATCCTTCATGTTAGAACATTAGCTGGTGTGAGAACAATTAACTGATGCCCCAAAGCCAACACTGACAGCAAAGGGCAGTGTCACGCCTTATGTGTGAAACCTTGCCTTTAGACCTGATGATTGCCCAGGGTGAAGTATCACACTGAAATGTTGCAGGTTCATCACTGGCCTGAGAAGCTCTATAGCACAGCACAGTACCTGGTAAAGCCTTCTTACTCCCTTCCCAGTCACCCCTCCACTGTTACTGCAGACTGATGGATCCTCTTTCTAAGGGGCAGCATTAAGGACAGCTCAGGTTTATTTGCCTCTGTTTTGTGTCCTTCTTGCCCTACCCTTTATACAGCCTAAGGCTGAGGAATCCTGCTTGTATTTGAGAGATCTTTAGAAAGCAATTTACAATCAGTGTCTTTAATTAGATTTCACCTACTTTCTGTCAAGTAGGTGATGTCAAGCATCCATAGCACTTCTGAATATGAAATCCGAATTCCTTCATCCCTCAGAGAAGTACTGAACACTAATTGTCTTCCCACAGAAAGAATATAAAACTGACAATAAATATGTAAAGAATAACATGCAAATATTAACCTGTCCTGGTTGCTGGCTACTTACTCTGACAAGGAAACTATTACTGCCGTACACTTTTTACTGGGGGAGCAGACCTAAGGACTGAAAATGGGAACTTAAATAGAAGCAGAGGAAAACTAAAGGAGGAAGGTTTTAGGATGTAAGTGATGAGTCCTGACCTCGTGCTTCTCTCTCCATTTCTATTGCTCCAGAAGATTGCAGACACTCCTTCCTTAATGCCCAGTAATAAGCAAACGTGAACACAATCCAAGGTGACAATTTAAGTGGAATGTTGTCTGAGACATAGGTACAACCTGATTTACACCTCTGTAAGGAGGGGCAGGCACTTCATTATCTGCATACATGCATGCCTCTATTAGTAAAGCACTATTAAGAAACTGCATAGTTATTTACATGATCTAATGTTGTCTGTCCCTCCCTGCATTGAGATCCCCCAAAGGCTAGGAAAATACCTCTGCACAACCTGGAAAAAACTAGCCATTAGCCTATACTCAGCTCATTTGCTCCAAATCTGCACTGCTATATGTCCTCTCTCTGGACAGCACTGCAATCACAAGATTGATCAGTTATATCTATTCATAAACAAAGACTTTCAAAGCCAACTTCTACATAATTTAATCTCTCGAAGTTTACCAGAGTGGTTACTGAATGTAAAACCATAAATCTCTCAAGTTCTTATCCAGGAGCAGAAGTTGATTATAAGCTCCCAAAATGTCGATGTCATTTAGCTCACTAACATGATCTGAAATTAAGGCGCACAGGAATACTGTGTGAGATGCAAAAGAAGGTATTTTGGTTCTCAGAATGTCAGCAGATCTGAAAACAGCCTTGGCATATTGTGTTAAGCACTTCAATAACTAAGTATTTTTAGAAAAGCTTAGTAAAGCCTTCTCAAAAAAAAAAAAAAAAAAAAAAACACTTTATTGGATTTCCTTGAATAATTTGAGAAGTGATGTCTTTGACTCCATGCAGTAGGAACTGAGAGAGTTCTTCACTCATCAGGACCCGCCCCCGTGGACCCTGAAGAGCAGGAAAAGCAGAACAAATACTGTTTTCTCCCAGCCAAGATTCTCTAAGGAAGTATTGTGACAAAGCTAGCAGAAGAGAGGAGATAGGCCACCCAGAAGCAGGCAGAGACACCAACATTAATCTCACAGGTCTTCAGACATCAACTTAATACAGAGATTCCCCCCCACCATCTTCTGATCAAAGATACCCTTTTCCCCTCCCTTCCTGCCTTCTATATTTGCCTCATGCCTTTCTCTGAAAGCCAACCACCTCTCTCCTCAGCCCTCCACCTCTCTATAATTTAATCTCTCCCAGATATCACTAGTACTCTAGAAGAGCTTTCAACATGACTATGGAGAGCATGTCAGCAAGAAACTTGAGGACAGAGACAAGTTGTACTACATGATATGAATAGCTTAAAGAAGCTTTCTCTATTAAATTTGGTGAGACTTTACATTACTTTTACATTTTCCGGTTTCTTCTTTTTTTTTTTTTCTGTTTTTCTCATGCTACATCTATCATAACTACACAATAGAATAGCCAGTCTGTGGCTATAATCTGGTGTCATCCTACATAGTCCTTTCCTTGCTGCCAGAATGCCTTTTGCCCATTACCCGGGTAGATGACTGGTTCTGTGAACATAGGCATATATGAGGCCCGAGTCTCATCTGGTTATAATTATTACATTTCTTTATTTTATACCAATTTATTCCCTTAGAAAATTTGGTCAGATGTGTGCAGGAATATTGTGAGTTCTTCTTTATTTGTGATGTTAATGGTTACACACAACCTGCACAGGCTTTAGTTAGCTGAAAGCTATGCTTTATTTATTTGGTTTGGTTATATTTTCAAGATGTAGCACTGGTCTTTTTTCTAGTTTGATAACCACTCATGAGGCCCAATTAACAGTGTCTTTCATGTGTTTTCATAAATTGTGCTACTGATCTGTTCAGCTAAATGTCAACCACACTTTATTTAAATGTGCTTTTATTTTAGTGTATGCAATGACTGAGGGCTGCTGGTTTTGCTTTTATAACGTGTTAAACAACTTGCATCAAAATGCTTTGGAGACCTGTAATTCAAATACAGACTACTACTGAGATTCAGAAGCCTTTCTCTTTGCATTTGCATGAAAAGTAATGATAATTCATAAATATAACTACCTGCCTGAAAGCCTGAAGTGATCCTCAGTACAATAACTGAAATAAAAACTACAGGAAGATAATCAAAGTAAACTCACATTGATAAAAGAAACATAGAAGTGCACAACTTGATTGCATGTTTACAGACTTTGATTAAGAAAAAACGATGAACATCACAAAGTTCATGTAAAATTTTCCTCCAAGCTAAATTAATTCCTCTCCCTTTTTGTCAACGATAAGCAGTAGTGAACAGGCTGTTTTGTTGCAAGCTCCAAGTTTGTGGAACAAGGGTGAAGTGGTTCACCTCAGCTACCATCCACCATGATTTTTTTTTAATTAGTTTTATTTTTTATTGTAAGTGCTTAGGGTACTTGCTTTCAACTCTGTTCCAACTCTGGGTTGAACACTGCAGCCCTCATACTGCTGCAGGTGCTGTGTATGGATCACCCTGAAGATGTGTGGTGTCTTGCTGAGCAAGGGAGAGGTGAGCAGGGTGACGACAATGAGGAAAGCCTGTTTTTCCCTTTTTGGCAAATGGATAGTTGCACATATGTACTGCACTGCAGATTTTCACTCTACATTTCTTTTCAGAAATTTTATTGCAGACAAACCCTACATTTATATGCATTTGACAAGCTTTGGGCTTCAAGAAGGATGGAGACTATGTCACCCCAAATGAGGAGGTAGTTTTCTTAACTGCCTCGTGGGTTGAGTTTCTGTCATTTTCACAAGAACTCCAGTTCTGCCTTTTTTTTTTTTTTTTTCCTCATCTGTGTAAATATAAGGACTCTGCTATAACAAGACACATGAGCTTAAGCAGAATTTAGGCCAATGACAGATAATCTGCTTTACTGTGTGTTTTGATTGCTTCATTAAACTTTAGGGGTGTTCACCTGTAAATAAAGCTCTCTCTGAAATGCACAAGCTAAAGCAAGATCATAGGCAATTTGTTATCTTGAAATATAGTACTTCTTCTAATAACAACGTGGGTAAGCTAGTGTCTCAATGCAGTTTTTGACTCCTACATGTATCATTGTATGTTGACACCTAATTGCCTAAAGACTGCAGAGATACATGACTCTTAGGCGATGAGGAATTAGCACAGAAATCCTGCTATAAATGCAGAGCCTGTAACGTAGAATCAGCATGAATATTAGCTCTTACAGGGTGACTATCAGCTCCTGCAGTGGGGAGTCTGAAATGCTAAGGCCAGCTTTGGTTTTATATTGTTATTTCCAGCAGAACTGAGCAACGGGCAATGTTCTCTATGGAGGAAAACCTCACCTGGAGTACTGCACAAGAGAGATGAAATAAACGTGGTACTGATGAGGAAAAAGGCTTCTTGGAGGGTGGAAGCTGCCTCAAGCAGTGGGACAAGCAACACCGCTACGAACAAGGCTGAATAATTCATGGAGAGTTATGGCTTTACATTTTTTTGGTAGAGTTCTCTTATGTTGAGGATACGCACTGGGGAACTGATAGGATGGGAGGGGATGGCCTCAGGTTATGCCGGGGGGGTCGGGTGGGAAGTGAGGAGACATTTCTGCTCAGAAAGCGGTCAGGTGTTGGAAGGGGTTGCCCAGGGAGGTGGTGGCATCACCGTCCCTGGGGGTGTTCAAGGAAAAGTTGGACATGGTGCTTAGGGATATGGTTACTGGGTGACAGTGGTGGTAGAGGGCCGGTTGGACCAAGTGATGTTGGAAGCCTCTTCCAACCACCACGACACCGCTGCCCCCAGAAACCGAAACAGCCTCCCCCGCTTCCCCTCAGACTCTCCCCGGAAGGGGCGGAGCGCCCGCGGGCTCAGCCCCGCCCCCCAGCCCCTGAGCCCGCCCCCTCGCGCAAACCCCGCCCCACACGCACCTCCCGCGCCCCCCGCGCACTGACCCCGCCCCCTGCGCACCGCCCCCGCTTCTCCCGGCCGGGCCGGGCCTGCGGCGACGGGTGCCTGCGGCCGGGTCCCTGCGCGGGGCCGGAGCGAGGCGGGCGGGGTAGGAGCAGCAAAGCGCCGGGGGCCGGGGGGGCAGCGCGCGGCGGCCGTTGGTGCCAACGGGCAACGGCTGGGCGGGGGGGAAGGGGGAGGAGGAGGAGGAAGATGGAGGAGAAGAAGAAGGTGGTGGTGGTGGTGCAGCAGCAGCAGCAGCAGCAGCAGCAGCAGCAGCAGCAGCAGCAGCAGCAGCAGCAGCAGCAGCAGCAGCAGCAGCAGCAGCAGGGCGCGGCTTTCTTCCTTTATTATATATGTATATTTACATTTCCACTTTTTTTTTTTTTTCCCCTTCCCGATGGCCGGGAGGGGCTAAGAGAGGTAACAGGGCGTTCTGGTACCCGTGTGTGCCCCCTGCCTTCCGCGCCGTGGTGTGGGACTGTGAGGGGCGCTAATCGCCGATCTCTTCTGGAAGCCCCACGGCTTTGTCAGCCCTGCGCTGCCTGGGGTCTCGTTTCCAGCTACGGTTCGGTAGGGTTGGGAGTGTTTTAGCAGGTTTGTCATCGGCTTTGCAGTTTTAAGTAGGCCAGATGCAGCGTGACTTCTCTTTTTTTGCTCACCTGTTACTTTTTTAGGTAGGGGTTCATCGGCAGACACCTTGGATAAAACCAGTGGCCTGTCTTAAGAATCTTTATAATAACTCACGTATATTTCTGTCCATCTGTTTGTTTATTTCAGGGTGGATGTTCTGTATAGACTTGGTGTTTGGAGAAAGAAATATTCGACCTTTTTAATGATACTGAAATTTGTGGCTGGCTTAACTCTTAGATGAATTAGGCTTTCTTTCTGGTGCATTTAGACAAGAATGCGTTCTAATTTTCTTGAATTCTCAAAGAATTGTTTAGCTACAACCATTTCAAAACAAACTCTGCAGTTATTTTAGGCTTTGATATGCTTGAAAGAATGTATTTAGGTTTTACCATTTGAAACCTCATTGGGTCATCATAGTTAAATGTATGTTTTAATAGCGTCATTTACTGAAATATTTTATAGGCCCAAATATTTATTGAAATATTTTATAGGCCCACTTGAGGCAGGCTCCCCAGATTTCTCATAAGCAAGATTAATGGATTTCATCCAAAAATCAAGTCAACAAGCGAAATGTTATCAGTGCTTTTGCAGAAGAGTCTGGTGAAGTAATGATAAATCACACTTATGGCAGCAGCAGACTGTGATTTCAAATGGTTAGCCAGCACCATCCAACAGCTTAATGCTTAAAGGTTTACAGGTGTGTTGCTTGTCAAATATTCTGATTTTACTATCAGATAAAAATCTGTTTTTAATTTGAAATTCTTAGCGATCACATTAAAAGACAACTTTTTAGTCCTACCTCTCAGCCTCACTGGGTTAAATTCAGTTACGTATGAGATTAGAAATAAAGGTTGGAAAAAAAGATCTTAGTAAATAACCAAGTGAGTATCTTATAATGATATTGGGCTTCACATATTAAGATTAGCTATTCAGTCATCAACCAAAGTCCTGAAACCATGTCACCTCAGATATCAGGAGTTAATTTCTGTCTAGCACTGAGAGAAAAACTAGACAAATTATGCAGAAGTTTGCTGGGAGAAATATTCTATGCTGAAGGCCCGGGTGTAGATCTCTGCTAGAGTTTGCTGCAGCTTGGACTAGGTAATATTTTCTTCCAGTGTCATTTAAGCATTTTAAGGAGAAAAATTGAGGTAACATAAAATGTGATGCTTCCTTTTGCTTTGAAGTGTGTTCATGAGCTATAAAATCAGAGTTAAAACTGAAAAATCTTACAAAATTTTTTTTATTTTAACAGG
Source organism: Anser cygnoides (assembly GCF_040182565.1). Taxonomy (NCBI): domain Eukaryota; kingdom Metazoa; phylum Chordata; class Aves; order Anseriformes; family Anatidae; genus Anser; species Anser cygnoides. The sequence continues at coordinate 66,996,469 of NC_089874.1, forward strand.
GTTATTAGGTTCTTAAAATACTGTGTTTCTTAAGAGTTCTGAGGAATTTCCAGGGATCAAATTCGCATGGAGAAAACTTTCGCACCATTTTGTTGAATAGCTCTTGAGAGGGTGAAGGAATCCTGGCGGTTTCTCACTAGTATATAAAATGCCTGAGCTTTTCTTGTTCCAGTAGTACCTGGATTGCAGCCCTGGGGCATATGTTTGTTGTTCAGTTAGGACACTTATTAATATTTGCTTGTCTTCTCTATGTAATAAACCAGTATTGTGTTCGATATTCCAGTAAACCTCAGTAAGATGTTTGGCCTCTCTAAAGATTTGTTTTATATTTATAGAGAAATGCTGACAAGATAAATTATATCTGGTATTGATACTCAGAAGTGGGTTTGTTTGGCCTACAGTTGTTATGACTGGTAAACTGAACGTATTATAAACTTGTTGCTTGTTATTTAGTGCTTAATGTGGTAAAGTGTGCAGTGAAATCTTTATTCTTGAGAGCTGATGTTGGGTGGGCTACAACGTCAGCTTCAGAGAGCAGGAGAATGTAGAGAAGAAAAGTTAAGACAAGATGTGGTGGAGGTTAATTGTCTTTGCTCTATCCTTGTACTACTTTCCTTTTAGGTCAATTTCCCCCCCCCCTCCTCCCTCTCTCCTTTTCCAAGAAATCAGATGCTTTTTTTTTTTTTTTTGAGTTTTCTGTTGCCAACAGCTATTGTATGTTACTGGCATATGGTATGTATATAGTACCTTTGTATATTTTATATATATGTAATTAATATAACTGTGAGCTGATTGCATTTAACATACAGTGACATAGTTTCATGTCTTTGGTAAAACTAGTCCAAAACATCTAAACCAAAAAAGAGGTGATTTTTTTTTCTTTAAAGGAAAGCAACAACTTAGCTTTGCTAATTAGTTAATTAAATAAGTGAATACTATAAACCGAAATGTATTGGTTTTAAGTAGAATACATCATCGATTCTATAACTAAAGTGCTTTTTCGTTGTATATTCTGAGGACTTAACTCTAACAGGGATAAAATGCATGCAGGTCAGGTCTGTAGTTTGAAGCAGTTAAATGTCCTGAGTGAAGATGAGATCTGAGCCACAACTTCAGCATATGTTACAGTGCATCTTCCCTACATGTCAGATTTTTCTATTTTTCTTAAAATAGAATAGAGTTGTCAATTTAAGGACACTCTTGATTAAACAAAAGCTGAACTCCAGACATTTCGACTTCTGGCAAGTATGTTTCAAGTGTTTCATGAATTCAGCATGGAGTATATTTTCAGATTTGCTTTGGTTTAACTCTGAGGAACTGTTCCTTCATGTGACATTTCCTATGTCTTGTTTGAGCATGCTCTTATAGAGGCAGAAAGTATTCTTGATCATTTTGGAAGTAAAATGCTTGGGATGTACTGTTAGGAAGGAACCTGGAGGTAAATGTGGCAACGGGGATAAAAGCAAGGCATCACCAATACCAAATTTACAGGCTGTTTGCAATTTTTTCAGCTCTTGTAGAGCAAGAATTGAAGTGGTAGTGCAGGACAGTGCTTACTAGCAGGGCTTCTTCAGCTGCAGGGGAAAAATTAGTCCATGGTTGGAGCACTTTGATTTGACTTTCTGGATCAGTTAGACTCACTTCTGGGACAGGGTCAGATGACTTTGCTGTTCCCTCAGATGTCCTCGTGACCCCATATTTTGGCTTACTTTTTTTGTCCCCATTTCTCCTTTTAGCTTGTAAACTGTCCTGCACTCTTCTGCACTTTTGTCCAATGTTCTGAGAAAAGTACTGCTCAGTACGACTGTGGGATGTGTGTGGCTGCACTGTTAGTTTTGTTAGGTCGCCATTAGAGCATAAGAAATTGGGAAGCATTTTTCAACTAAAACAACGAGTGATTTTTGTTGTTCTCAAACAGAAGTTATCTCAATATTTTTCAAGTACAGTTCTTACTTGAGTAAATAGCATGACTTTAGAATTAAGCTGTGTAGTCATACACAAAAAATAACATTAATAGAAAATAACTTAAAACCCATGTGAAAGAAAATATGAAGTTGGCAAAAGAAAATAATATGCATCTGCTAGCTAAAGGACGCATTTGTTTTTCCATTAATTTTCTAAATAAGACGTGCTTAATCGCTCTTCTTACTTTGTCTTTTTTTCTGACATCTAATTACCTGCTTGGTAACGTATCTTTCCAAATCTTGGCAATAAGTTATTTCAAGGTTCATCAGTATGAAACCAGATTGGCATTATAAGTACAAGAATAATTTGTATGCTGTACAGGCTGCACTCAGATTGTGCTTTTTCATTTTGTACTTTGAATGAGAAACTTCCTTATGACTTGGGTAGGTAAGAGCTTCTACTCAGGGTCACGCAGAGCCACTCTAGTTCTTAATGCTCAGACACAGCCAAGCCCATCTTAAGGGGTTTTCCTGTATGCTGAAAAGTTCTGTCCTGCCCCTCCAACTGGAAGATGTCCCAGTTTCTAAATGTATCGCATATTTGCAACTTGTGATTCCTGCTGTGTTGCTTCATTGGGCATCCAGGGTAATGCCAAAAAGTTATATGCAGTATCTTGTACTTATATTTGGGAATTTTGTGAGCATGCAGCATTTGGAATTTTTCAGTCTTATGTTAGTTAAAGTGTTTAGCCTAGGTAGAATAGGTAGAATGCAACAGTATCTAAAAGCTTTTTTTTTTTTTTCCTTCACTAAGGAACTGGATAGGATAGAGGATAGATTACAACATAAAGTATATCCGTAAGTGTAAGTACACGAAATCTCTGTTGGAGTAGGAGAACATTGCAGTAGTTGTTGTGGAGCTGATTTAGCCTATCCTACAGAGAAGGGAGGTGTGTATTCCTGGTCTATAGATAGAATACTGTCCTTGGACTGAACAGTTCCTAGAATTGGCATCTATGATCCTATCTTTTTAGCATTAGACTTCAGGTAGTTTTTGGTACGTTTATATTGGTCCGTACTGATCATTTTCACTTTTTAGAGCCTGGGTTTCTTGGTGCACTGTGCAGCCATGCATTTTAAGTCTTGCTTCACCTTCAACACAACCCACATAATGTCGATTTGAAGCAATTGCTTTTAATTCTGTAAATGATGGTTATGCCTTTGGACCTTTTGATGATATCATGTGACCTGAATGTTAACTAGAATGTCACATGTCAATGAAAATGGCATGTGTTTTTTATTTCAGTCTCCATTCTGAATGTTAACCATTGTTTTTTTAGCTTATATTTGGTTATTTTGTAGTTCTCTATTACTAAGTGGATTTTAGTTTTGAATAGACACGTCCAGTATTATGGTGTACCCACTTACATAGCGTAACAATTTCTGCCTTCCTCCCTATTTTAAAACCAGAACTTGTAAAAACAAGTGTGTATTTCTGTGAACTTTATTCTTTAAATGGAATAAGAAATCTGTGGAGAAAGGAAGAAAAATAGTCTTAATTCTCAAATGTGCTGTGAAGTAATTAATAGCAAAACAGATGATGCTGTGATTTTTCACACTGACCCAGATGAAGTATTTTTTTCATCTGTCTCACAGTTCAGATGCTGTGTCTTGGATCTATCATGTCAAGGAGTAAGCAGTCTTATAAACTAAGTGATAAATCACTTGGGCGACTTCTCATCACTCTAAAGGCTACTACTGTATCAAGGGCAGATGTCTTCAGGTTGTCACTTAAACCCTTTGGAAATAAGTATCTTTGGAAATCAGAGTTATGCCAGTAAGATCACCCAACAAGTGTTAGCTAATTTTCTGAAACTGAAAGTCCAGGAAAGGCTGGAATCACCATAAAATAGCTGCAATTTAATTTTTGCTGTGTTAAATCTATGTTTTCTCTTTTTATGGCTTCCTTTTATGCTTGGATTTTGTCTAACTAATACATGCAGCTACACGTGAGGCTTAAAGCAGTGGCTGATGGAGCCAAACTCGTCTCAGGAGCCATAACAAGGGGCAACATCAACAAACTGTGCCTCAGGAGGCTTGGGATGAACCATAGAAAAACTTTTGGAAAATGGAAATATCTCCTGATGCAGTTCCATCTTGCAAATTTGGGGTTTAGCTAAATGAGAACAGATATTATAAAGCCCTGGAATTTCAATTCCACAAGACTTTAGCTAGAGAGTTGGTGTGGTACTGGCAAATATTACCCAGAAAAACATAAAATTTTTCAAGTCTCAGTTAAACAGAGCCTCAACTGACCACGTGTTGATGGTAGTCCAACACTAGTCCTACTAGAGGTCCCTTGCAACCAGCATTTCTGTGATTCTGTGGCTACACAAGTGTTGTTTTTTTTTCCATTCTCTCCATTTTCTGTAGCTATGCATCTGCTTCATTTCAGCCAGGCTTTATACAAGTTTGTCTTTTTATTCTGCTTATGTTATTCAAGTCAACGTGAAGGAGGCGATATACTGCTGTTGACCAGTCTCTAGAGAAGTCTTGTGGTATTGAAATACTACCTGTTCTTCTTTAGCTAAACCTCAGATTTCCTGGAGGGAACTGCATCTGGAGATATTTCCTTTCTCCAAATTTTGTGCTTCAAAGATCAGGATGTAATATCTATTAACTGAATCAATTTTAAAATTAAGTTGGCGTTTTTCACTAAAGGTGTATACTATTTATTTTTTAAATATTTTTTCATGTATAGTAAGGAATGTGTACCAGGGACATTACTTCAGACTAACTGAGACATATTTTCAAAGATACTGAAACCTTAAAATGCTTCTAGGGCAGTGATGTGTTACAGATAAAGACAGAATGAGCGCAGCTTGAAAAGGTTCCAAGTGCTCATTCAGAAAAGGGGAAATGGCTACCAGGAGGTCCCTAGCAATGTGTCTGCTACAAGCCCACTTCACAAAAATGAGTTCTTTCACTTTAATACAAAGTAGAGGGAGAGCCTGTCAGCAGGATGGGTTTGGTTTGTTTCTAGCAGAGAATGGTGTAAAAAAGTGTCCAGGTAAGTTTTGGAAGCACTCTCTGTCTCTTTGGGATTTTATTTTATTTTATTTTTGAATTTTTTAGTTGTCATTACCTGTTCTTCAGAGCGGTTGCTTTATCTGGGGTGGCTCTTAACTGGGTTGATGTTGGAGCTCCCAGAAGACAGCTTCAGAGATTTCTGCTGATACTCCTAGAGGGTAAAACAGGTTTATCCATATATTCTTCGTTTATTAGCCTTTTTATATTGCGTTATGGGAATGCATTCTTTACAATTAATTGCTTATTCTGTCTGAGGTGTTGGCTAAAGTAACATTTCTCCACGCACAGAAAAAGAATAATGTTGGAGATGTTTGTGATGGTAGGAGAGCAAATGGGGATGACAATTAAGTCTCAGGCCCTGAGGTCCCTTATTCCTTCTGGAGTATGTATTTAGAGAACTCAAGCCTGGCATAGTTCGCTGTGCCAAATCATTGAATCCTGGAGTGCCCCAGTGGGGCCATTCATTGCCTATGGTGGATGCTGCCCGCATGGGGCCTGGGGTTGGACCTTTGGAAAGATCCCCAGAGTCTGGTTCCTTTGGAAAGCTGCTGACTCGGGACTTGCTGGCTTCAAGACCATTTACTGCAGGTAACAGGTTGGCTGTTTGCTGATACTTCATCATTGTTTGAGGTTACACAAATGTGTGTTACAATTACCCAAGATTGTCTTGAGGTGTCACTTAAAGATAAATGCTTTAGTGTTATGATTATAATGCTGGTTACTGTATTAAGGTCTGGTCTTGTAAGGAATTTTGTTTTTAATATGTTACATATTGTGTTCCTAGAGACAAACAGGGAGTGTAGGTAGTAACATGAGGTTTGATAAGGAGTTGGAGAGGTAAAGAACTAGTATGTTTTTTTTATTGGTATATGAGAAAACTTGTTGGCAAAGAAGTACTTTTTTGTTTGTTTATGAATGAATATTACTACTGTTGCAGTCTCAGCTTTTTCATCAAGAAAGGGAAAAACTTTAATTTACTAATGAAAACCCCGTAGTTTTTGTGCTGCTTTGGCATCCTGACCATTGTGTTGGCCATGTCATCCTGTTTTACTCATTGAAGAGAAATAATTATTTTCATTTTTTTTAACCTTCACAGAAAAGCTATTAATGATGGGAGTTCTTGGGAGTATTCAGTGTTGTCAGAGACATAGATAGAAAATACTATAATTTTTTATAGGTTTCAACAGCAGTCATAACACAATATTGCTTGATGTGCGTAGTTACTTCTATGCTAACATAGTTTTTCCTATAGTTTCTCTGATATTTTTAGCTACTATTTCTTTTCCTAAAATCACTTACACATGATACTTTCACTTTCAGTTCTGATGAGCTGCTAATAGCCCTTTGAGTAAGCTATTTTCTAATTTTTTCACTTTCAATTCTGGTATCTCAGTTAAGTTCTGCTGTGTGGTTTTTTTTTACTTGTAAAGAAAAAAGGTAACAAATTATGTTGTTGCTTATGCGTAATAAATTAGTAAGCATAAAAATAAATTAAAACAAGGATGGTAGAATGGAAGAATAAGGATAGTATAGCGGTAAAAAAAAAGAGAAGTGCCATCCTGATCTTGCATCTCTAAGATGCATGCAAAACTAACAGATGTATAACATGTGCCATCTGCTTATGTTAAAGGGAAAATAATGGTATTAATTGTAAATGTAGCCTTAAAATTAAGGGGTAGTTCTCATCATGCATTATGAAAATGTTCATTAGACTTGAGGGCAGTGAAGGAGTGCAGTTCTTAGCAGTTAACCTGGCTTATTTTAACAAAAACCTTTACTTTTCACTCATACTAGTTAATACTATTAATCAAGTAAAATCTTCAGTTCTCCAGGATAAATTTGGGTATTCAGTTATCTATTTGGAAGCTTGAGTTACTGCCATAACTGTGAAGTGTTTAAAAAAAAGTATTTTAAATCTTGGCTACTTTTCAGGGGGGAAAAAAAAAACAAAAAAAAACTTGTTTGTAACTTTTAATGTGTCTGTATAAAAAATTGACTTAGCTAAATTTTTACTTTAGCAGTAGGAGTTGAGTGAAAGTGAATGTGGTTAAGAAGCCAAAAACAAAAAACCCTTTTTCTTCACACAGAGTCAGAAGGCATGAGGAGAAAGTATATCACAAATTTACTAATGTGAATTCTTATCTCAGGAAAAAATATTTCCCTGTGAAAAGTTTCGACCTTTCAGTAAGCTTACAATAAGAGGATTGTGAGTCTGGTGTCACAGGAAATTCGTGGCAATGAGTATTGTTTCTGTTCAGGGGGAGAGAGGACAGAACAGACGGCAGAACTTTCTGCAGAGTTTTTACTTGGTTTCAAAATCTTGTTCCTTTCTGTAAAGGAGCAACACAAGCCCTTGGGTACAGAGCACAGGCTTTACTGGAGGCTGTTATGAGAGAACCTGGTTTCCTCTTGCCTTTGCTGTGTTCCTATACTGAAATGTTCCTTGCGTAGAGTGGCTAAATGAAATGTTTTGTTTTAGTAGGCAGGTGTTTTAGAAAATATGTGGCTATTATCAAGCTAACTGATATATGTGACTTGTAGAAGAAGGTTTAGTGGCTGGTATTTGAAACACAGGTATAGAAGTAGTTGCAAGGTATTTTCTGGCTGAAAATGTTCAGCAGTACAGTATAGCTGTGGAGAAGCAGGTTCATCCGTGATTCTTACTGTGAAAGAATTCTGCGTTTGTGTTCTTAACATAAAGCTTCCTGCTGCTTTCAGTACTTCATCATAAAAGTGTTTTGCACAGAAATGTGTTGCAAGTTTGTCTAACTTCCAAGTTTGTTCACTTGCCTAAGTGTTTATAATTTCTAATTTGGGGGTGACTCGGAGGGGAGGGAGCTGTGTTCCAGAGCTGAGGCTGGTTCTGACTGGGGAGAGTCATTGCAGTAACTCTCACACACAAAGCTGGGCAAACAGGAGAGGGAGTTGAGGACAGTGAAGATGCTCTGTGCTAAATCTGCTTGGAACCATCCCTTCAGCCATCCCTCTTGTGTCTGCCTTTTCCTCACCAGTGATGTGTTTGCACTGGAGATTCCCTTCCCCACCTTTTCTTTTCCCACATCTCCGTGTATCCTTGGGTTTGTCTAGTGCTGTGTTACAAATCATGTCTGCTTTTCTTCTTGTGCCATGCCTGTTTTCTTGCCTAGTGGAGTTGAAACACTGTTTTTCACTTGGGATGGAAGAGTGGGAAGCGTTTCTGTTTCCATTTTGTGGTTTACTGAAAGACAGCCCACACAGGAGGAGACAAAGTTGTGTTCTTGAATTTCAAGAAGTTACTATCCCAGAGTCACAGAAGCTTGACTGATGTGATTTGTTTTGCGGGATGTATAGCTTAATCTTCTGAGTGTTTTGCATAAAATTAACATTTCTGTGCATTTCCTTGAAACTTGAGACCTTCGTCAGCTCCTTCTAGGAGCTTCATTTGGGGAAAAAAAAAAAAATGTTCTAATTGAGTATATCAGTATATTCCAGTTTTATAAGAAATTGAACCTGAGAATCTTTTTAAAAGGCCTTATAGACAGTAGAGACACAGCAGCTGAATTCATCTGTAGAACAGATAGCTGTATACTTGCTTTACAGAATATTTACTACAGTGTTCAGGGTTTTTAATGGACTTTTAACCTTTTGGTAATGCCAGTTTGGGATGTGCTGAGAGCACATCCTACGAGGATTCCTCCCTCTCCTGTGAGGAAAGGCTGAGGACACTTGGTTGTCTAGCCAGAAGAGGAGGCCAGGAGGCAACCTCCTTGCTCTTTTCCCATTGCTTCCCAAGGAGGGGAAGTGCAGAGGGAAGTGCCAGTCTCTTGACCTTGTCACCAATGCCAGGACATGTGGGAATGGCACAAAGCTGTGTAGAACTTCCTTTAAGTTGGGTTACTTTTGAGTGTTTAAATCAGAAACCTTAAAGATGTACATCATGCTTTCTATTTATGCCTGTTTGATACAGCAACATAGAGAATGGAGTCTTCCACATCTGGACAGTGCTCTCTTACTCCCACCTGTCTATATGAAAATTTATTTCCCTTGTTTCACAAACCTTAGCGAATGAAGAGGGCATAGGTGTATCTTTTTTTTTAAAACATTTTTTAGAATCTACTTACCAAATAGTCCTAGTTGTCAGTTTATGGCGAAACAAACTGACTTGGTAAACAGAAATTGCGTAGTGGATTTTTGGTGCTTTGGTGACTAATATAGATACCTTTGTTTACTTAGAAATTCTTCCTATATGGATCATCCTTCAAGTGATGGTGAGCCTGGAAGAAGACTACTCTAAGCAAACCCAGGATGAATAGGGTGCCAAATGATGCAGAAAATGCTCACAGTAGCAGTGTGGAATCCTGTCCATCCTTGCGAGATGTCCACTCTATCAACCCAGCACAGCTGATGGCAAGGATTGAGTCCTACGATGGAAGAGAGAAGAAAGGCATATCAGATGTCAGAAGGACTTTCTGTTTGTTTGTTACATTTGATCTCTTATTCATAACCTTGCTGTGGATAATAGAATTAAATGTGAGTTGTCTTTTCAGTACCCCTAGACTTTATTTGCTTCAGGAGTGGTTAACAAGCTTTCTATCCCAACTGTCATTGAAACTAAGGCAGTTTCTCATTTTTAATGTTTTGTGAACTTGATATCTACTTTTATCATTAGAATACATAGTTTTTATTCATATAATTAAACCTTTTGATGTTCCTCTAGTCTATGAACAATGCTGAGGAAACCACTGGAAGTCCAGTGAACTTCTCAGGCAGCAAGTAAACAGAAGTATTACTATATTTGTTTGAATTTGGCAAGTAGAGTGAATTTTATCAGTATTAAGAGTTTTCATTCTCCTGAGTAGCTCAGTGACTGAAGTGTTAAAAAGACTTAAATGGCAAAAACCTTTCTTTTGTAGTGCTGTATTTTCTGAGAAACTTAGTATAATGTACGTTGTTTGTGGTAGGGTATATTGAAACAACATGAACTCCCACAGTTGCTACCTTTTATCTGCAGCATTTGTAATTTGGAAGACAAGGTAGTTCTTAAGAAATTTCTGGAAAGAGGTAGGGCAGAAGGTTTGGTACTGTTTGATCACTAGCATTCTAGTTTTGGAGCTGAGTTTTAAGCTGTAACCTAAAAATTAATTTATGAAAGGGCACAAATGAAAAAATGGGAGGAATCCCTTTTCTAGATAATAAAGTTCTTGGGTTAACATTTTTTTTGTCATCATTCTGTTACAAGATAAATAACCTTGGTTATTGATCTGACATTATGAAGTTTTAGGAATCATCTGTCCTAATAGTTTGATATACTGAAAAATCTATTTCCTGATTTAATTTGAGAAAGCAACCTTTGCCTGCCTGAATGCTGTAATTTTGTGACTTCGACTTCCGTTATCTCCTTAGGTGGAAAGACTGTTGTATCTGGTGCGTTACGTCAGCTGGCTCAAAAGAAAACATAGAATTCTGATACTTCATTTTGGCTAGTTTTAGTATCTGGTTTTGTAATTCTTATTGGGGATTCAGAATACAGAATTTCATATTATTTCTCTCAGTGTATTTAAGACTATAGAAAATGCCGTAAACTCTTGGTGTTTTATTTTGAATGCTGCAGCATTAAGGATCTCAAGATCCCAGCAGTTAGCAGTTCTCTTTGTGAAAAGCCTTTCTTTAGGGGGAACTTATGAACCCTAAGCCTTGTAGTGTCAGATGTCAGCAAGAATGAAGAATGATGTATTGCTTTCATAAATCATAATATTCAGAGCTATCTGGGATCTTGACACAGTTTTTTTTTGTGCTGTTTTTTAAACTGAGTTTTGTTTGTTGGGAAGCTAAATAGCATTGTGTTAGGATTGTCCTCCACTGATATGTAACTAATAGGACTTCAGAATTGCTGCCAGAGTTCCTGTATGTATGGTTTTCCTATTGTCCCTGTTATCCAATGTGCTTAAGCAAAACCTTTTTTTTTTTAAGTACTTCAGGGAGTAGCTTCCTTGGTAGTTTGAGCAAACCCTGTATCAAGGCTGTCATGGTTCTCTGTTCATCCTTGTGTTAATGTGGTGCTCATGCAACCATACGTTGAACAGTTTGCTGAATTGTCTCAGAACTCAGTCATCAGCCAGTGCTGATGTCTTGTGTTCTTTTATTCTGTGGTGTGTTTTGTTTTATTCTGTGGGAGAGGGCTGAGACAGCATGTCTGCAACTGGAGAAAAAGAAAAGACTAGGCAGTCCCTATTTAAATTGACCTCAAGTGCCATGCAACAGCATTCTGTGTGTTACTTTGCATGTATCTTCCCTTCCATTTCCTCCTAAGTGCTTTCCAAAGGCGTATGAGTCTACATACAGTTTCCATCACTCTAGAATCTTCCTTCTTTATTGTGGAAATAAATGACCATACCTGGTGCAGTTGAGTAAACGATGGGAAGCTATATTTAAAAAGCTGTCTGGTAGTTATAGAGGGGAGGGGGATAAGGAGAAAAAAAAAAAAGAATAAATTTGGAGTTGGCTTGTATAGTCACAGGGAAAAAAAAATCTAAAATATCTGGCAATGTAGTTGGAAAAAGAATGTGAAAGTATCTACGCTGTACTGCTTTGAGATGGTGAGCATATATTGGGATGCTTTAGTGTACCTCCTTTCTTTGAAAGAATAACAGAAATCAAACTTAAGATTAGATCTTTTTGTTGATGTTATTTTCCACTGCTCTTTATGTAACTATTTCATGCAGTCCTTAATTATCTGATTTAGTATTAAAATCAAACAGCTTTTGGAATAGGATATGAACATTACGGTTCTTTGCTCCCAACTAAGACACTCTTGTTTTCTGACCCAATGCATCCTAAATTATTCTCTTAGTAACCCATTTTGGATAGGAAAGTGATGAGTGCTTCCATGTGAAAGAAACATGGTGGCTAAGGAAGATGTAATTATGAATCTCCTCAAGCAAATGAAAGAATTAAGACCGGGTCTTAAACCATTCTCTCACAAATAACTAATGATCACAGCTTCTGTGCTCTTTACAGTGTATTTCTTTGGTTTTGCTCAGTTCTCTGGAAACAAATAGCATATATGCTGTGAAGAAAAAGGTCTGGAGTGTTAATTCAGTTCTTTGAATTCAAGTGCTGAAGCATCAGAGAAGAGATTTTTAGTATTTCGTATTTGCTAGAATGTGACTAATGAGCTAATTTATTGGTGCCTTCCTGGTCAGCTGTTTAGATTCTTCTGAGACATAAAATTCTTAGTAAATTTTTGTAGAAGTTGTATTTAATCTCTCTTTCCCTCAGCAACTCGTTTGCTTTTATTACAGGACAGTCTGAAATGTAGCTTGCGTAGGTCAGGTTATTAACAGTGATAATCCTAAATGTTTTGATTTTGTAAAGCATTCTCATTGTTTTTCGTTATTATAATCTTGAAAATTATGTTCTTAGCATAGATCTCCTCTGTTTAGTTTCATGATTGTACATCCATCAGAAACTATTAATTTACACTTCATATTTGTGTGTTTTCTGGCTTCAGTACCTTCTGTTCTAAAGCTGTGTGTGGTGTTGTTCCCTTGTAGGTGAAGGGAGGTATTGAAACTACATTAGAGAAAGAAGTTCTACAATATGACTACTCTTCTTCGTATTTTGATATATTTGTAAGTATCCTTAAAAAAAGGGAGGGGGGAGAGGGTGAGAAAAGCAAATTTAGAGTTTTCCCAGTTTCTTCCTTCCACAGTTGTTCCCTAGTTTGAGTCCTGTGAAAGGGTTGATCTCTTCTTGATAATTAAAACCAGAAGGGCTTGTGCCAAATTTCACCTGTGTTGGGGTTGCTTGGTCCTTCTTTGGCAGCAAGTTTTCATGGAGCCTGTTGATAAAGATGCTTTGGCATGCTTCTGCTTTGGGGAGGAGGGAGAAGTGAAAAATTCAGTCATGTGAGACTAATCTAACATAAAGATAATTCATTAAGAGGTGAAGACCAGTAGTCCTTCAGCTGTAAAATCATTTTGTTTAAACTGACATTTTTGTCCTTTCACATAAATAAGTTTGAAGTGAGGAGAGAGACTTGTTACCAGGTTGGCCTGTATAAGTCAGGTTTCTTTCAGACTTCTCTGTTTTAACTCAGGGTTTTAACATTGTACTAAAAACAGGTGACATGAAGTATGGTGTTCTCCTTTCCTATGTAGTTTCTTAGGTGCATGGAAGGAGGTCTTCTGCCTCAGTAAGTTTTTCTCTCTTTCAGCAAGGTTGTAGCTCTGTAGTTGCAAAGTGGTTTGCACTGCATAGACCAAGTTACTGATCTCTAAGTGAAAGTTATCTCTTTATGGTTCTCGTAAAGGGCCCCATTCCTTTTGTGTGATTGTTAACTCTACCAGATCTTGTTTGCCTGGTAGAGATAAATTGTTTTAGTTACTTAATACTGATCACTATATCTAGAATGTCTCTTTGAAACTGTTTTCTGATGCAGAAGCAAGTTTTTTACTGTTCACCATGTCAAATGGAATGAGATACTGGATACAAAAATGTCATAAGCTAGCAAACTATACTGCTTCTCTTTTTCTCTCATCATTATTTTGCTGGCTGCTTTCCGTGATGTTTACTTTACTGTAGAAATGAAAAAAAAAATGTTATCTGTAAATCTCGATTCTCCGAAGATTATTTTGCCCTGTAGTTGAACCAAGGGTTAAAAACTTATAATGAGAAATAACAGATTTCTATTCCCCAGGAAAGGACTGGGTCATTGAATTCTGCAAAATAAGTTGTGGATTAATACAGGATTTATTCTGTTTCTGCTACAAATGTCTGAAACATATTTGCATAATATTAAATGGATTCATTGTAACTCTGGCAATATCTGTCCCTGACCTTTCTTCATTTTTTAGTGTTTGTTTTCACATTTTTAAAATTGGATGCAATCTAATATTAAAGAATAAACAGGGAAACTGAAGGTTAGGATCAGTAATCTCATCTGTCTGCTATTGATTTCATTTTTTCTGGCTGAGAAATTGCATAATTTATCTTCACCTTAAAAATATTTGTAACTGCTTGCTTCTGCAGGCATCTCCATAAAGAATAATTAATCATTGCAATATTGATATTTCAGTAAATATCTAAACAATAAGTAAGTAGAAAATTGTTTTTAAAAAATTCTCATCTTCCCATTGCATTTTTTAAATCTTCACAGTTCTTAATGATATTATTGGCACAGTAGTGCACTGGTAAGATTAGTGAGAAGCACAGTGACATTCAAGGTATTTGCTGAATTAACTGCATCCAGATTTAACTGACTAGATTCCAGTCAGGTAAAATGATCATAAACATGTTTTGTGTAGCTTTCTTATGTTTCCAACTTATATTTGTGGATTTGCACATGCTTTTATATTTGAATCTATGTAGGCATGTGAGTAGCATCAGCTGTGTGCTTTAAAAATGGGAAATTATATTCCTTTTCTGTTTTAATAAGCAAAACCACCTCCAAATTTGTTTCTCAATAGCAGAACTTGGATTGCCCTGTTATAATTTATTTTGTGAGCAGTTGTGTTTTCAGTCAGCTGAGAATCTTGTGGTTCTTCTGTGTTCCTAAATTAACCAACAAATATTTTTTTCCTTTCTCTATAGCTACTGGCAGTCTTTCGATTTAAGGTGTTAATACTTGCATATGCAATGTGCAGACTGCGCCATTGGTGGGCGATAGCTGTGAGTAGTAGCCAAGCATAATGGAGTTTTAACTAAAATGGATCAAACGCATTTTTAGATGCCTCTTAGCGTTTGTATGTTAAGAAACATCTTGATTCTGTATATAAGAATTCATTTTACAGTAACAGACTAAACACGTATGGAAGATTTTAAGCCTAAAGACAAGAATTTAATAGTATAGTGAGTGTGTTCCTCATTAGATATCATGTTAACACAAATTGAAAACTAACTGAATCCAGCATGAATGACTGGTCATAACCATTTTGATATGTCTGACTTACTGCTTGAAATATATTTGAACCGGAAGTATTGAACTGTATTTCAAAAAGAACTGACATTTATTGTACCAGAAATCCATCAGTCTTAGACTTTTTTCCCTTACACTGTAGTAGGTCCATGTGGAATGTATTCATGTATAACCTTCTTCAAGTGAGTAGCATGCAGTTTCTTTAGTAATCTGAGATTGTCATGATATTTTTGAAATTGTGGTATTAGAATGATACAAATAACAGTTACTGGTGCTCTGATTGTGATTTTTTTTAATTAAGTGCACATATCTAAAAATCCTTTGCCCTTAGTTGTGTAGCTTTAGAGTATTTTTTCCAGTGACATCCTCCAACTTGATACAGTTGGTTGTGAGGTGATGAGGGCAAAACTGTCATGGTGGTAAGCAATGGATATAGCAATAGCTTCAGTGAAGGTTTTGAAGAAGCTGGTAGTCTTTAAAATCCTGCTCGTGCTTAGGAGAATCTGGTTAGGTTCTGCTATTATTTAAAGAATTGCTGCACCCAAGCACATTAATAGAGTTTGAAGGCTTGCCTAAATGAATAATACTTGTCTACTGTTGTGGGTTTTTTTTTGTTTTTTTTTTTTTTTTGCAGGTACATGTTCGTCACCTGCTATTTTTCAGTCATGTCAGGGAACATCACGTCTTCAAAGTGATTTCATTTTTTCATAATATCAGAACATGAATTAAAATATTAGTTCAAGTTCCCTCACGCAAATATATATTTGAAATGGATCTTTTGATTTGGATGATAGTGAAAAAAGCATTTGGAGAGATTGCTGTTCACTTTTTCCCAAATAGTTGGATTTAGTGTTCTTTTTTTTTTTTTTAAGGGAGTTGATGAATAAAATACTGTATCTTCATTATAGAGTAAGGTCACAATTTATACAATGCATCATCTGTGTAGCATCTAAACTGCCTGTCTGCTATATAGAGGTCAGATATATATTTGGAGTCGTCTGTATTAAAAAGACTATCCATATTAATGAGGCTATTTTAATAACACTTTGTTAATTATATTATACTTGATAAGTTTTTTTAATTTATAATTTTGCTGTTAGTAAATTATTTAAAGCTGCAACTGATATAATGGCAGAAACGTGAAGTAAATCCAATTACTAGTCTTAACTTTTCTTACCCTGTCTCTTTCAGTTTACAACAGCAGTGACCAGTGCCTTTTTATTAGCAAAAGTAATTATTTCACAGGTATATATTCTAATCAAATGTTTGCTTTACTTTGCTGGTTTTTGAAAGCAAATTTCTTCAGGTAAATTTCTATAATGTTGCTTGGTTTTGTTTCCTTCAAGCTGTTCTCACAGGGTGCTTTTGGCTATGTGCTGCCCATAATATCCTTCATACTTGCCTGGATTGAAACCTGGTTCTTGGACTTTAAAGTGTTACCACAAGAAGCTGAAGAAGAAAACAGTAAGCTTTTGTTGTTTCTCCATCAGTTACTGAAGTTGGCAACATTTAGTTCCATATTGTCTGGCAGAAGAATGCTTCTTTCAGTTTCTCAAAAAATTTGAAGAGCTGTGGAAAAATTAAATCATGGCATTTTTTTCCTTTTCTGTAAAGGAAAATGTGTCTTCAAAGAAGTAGGGGTTTTATTAACTTAGTGAGGCAAAGTTACAAGGGACAGACCAGTAATTTGATGAATACTTTAAGAGCATATCTAATTCTGTATGTTTAAGACATGAAAATTTAACTGGCTTGGGCTTGTAAAATTTTGTTTTCTGAGTAATGCATAGAATAGTTGTTGGCCCCTCTTCTGCGGAGGGTAGGCACAATAATTAACTCTGTGTCACTGACTCTTCCTTTGAGATGGAAAAGGGAAAGCGAAGAAGTATTGTGGAGAGTCTGCTTCATGCACAGAACGAGACCAGAGCAAGTATGAATTCAAGACGAGGCAGCAGGTCATCTGACACTGAATGTATTCAACTAAATGGAGGAAACCCACTGGTTTACTTGAAAGAGAACATTTCTTGGTTGGTGAGGAAAAGAAAGCATAGATTTCTGCCTCAAATGCTTTGTTAGTTTCAACAGTAGGCAAGTAATTGTATAGCAAACCTCTTCCTTGTACATAACTATCCAAAATACAGTCTGAAATGCCACTGGAAGGATGTTTGCCTGTTAGGTAAAACCAAAAACTTTACACAGGCATGGATGCTGTCGTTCCTTAGTTCACTGAAATGCAGTCTTTCTACTTCAGTCCCTTTCCTCCTCTTTTCTACCACTCCAAGGTAGAAATCGGTTGAATGAGTACATTCAGTTTTGCCTAGAGAAAGGGAATCTTAGGATATTGTTTATTTGTGTTTTTAATTTTTTTTGAGGGGGTGAGGAAATACAGCTACATTACACTTAAATAAGAAATCTAACCACCTCAGAGACTTTTGCATGTTTTATACTAAGTATTCATAAACAAAGAAAATATGACACATGTAAATACTTGATGATATTCATAATTGTGTGGGAAATCAGTGATATTTTCTTTCTTCATTGTTACTAAGCTTCAAATAGATGGTATTTACTTAGACATGTGTTGTATTTGAACTTTGTTTTTTAAAAAAAGACAGGGTTTCACTGGAAAATTCAGGTTTTAGGGAATTAAGTCAGACGTGATAGGCAGCATAGGCAGATTGTGGTGGATGGTGGTATTTATATAGGGCCTTATTTGCTATTAAGTTAGTCTGAGGCAGGTAAGGAAGCAAGATTTTAATAGTTTTTGCTTTTTAACCAGGTACTTTTCTCAGCTGTCTTCTCTGGGGATGGAAATTGAAATTTTGCCATCTTACTTTCATGTTTTTTTTAAAAAGAAAAAAAGAAAACAGCAAACCTAATGCAAC
This sequence comes from Anser cygnoides, assembly GCF_040182565.1. Classification (NCBI taxonomy): domain Eukaryota; kingdom Metazoa; phylum Chordata; class Aves; order Anseriformes; family Anatidae; genus Anser; species Anser cygnoides. Next base: position 67,014,240 of record NC_089874.1, read on the forward strand.
AGTGTTCACAATTCGGAGATATTATGTCTGTGCCTTTTAAAGGAAAAAAAAAAAACAGTCTTTCCATTGATAAAGATTTCCAGTTCTAAAAATTACCTTCTGTGAGCAGGGTTTAAAGCTAAAATCCTCCCAGAATGTCTTCCATTGTCTTGTGACTTGTTATTAAGTATGGAGACTGTTCTCCCTGTTTTGGACAGAATAGAAATACAAGTTAAAGAAGTATCTCCTTTGGGGACTTCCAACTGGTTAGTAAGATAAATTGATATGTAAAAATAGTTGCTTGACTTTAAAAATAAATAACTCTTTCCAACAGAACTGCTTGCTATCTCAGATAACTCTCCTGATTCAGTTAAACATCAAACTTTTTTTTTCGAATCAGTCTTTACATGACTGAGAGTAAACAATAGAAGTTCAATAGCTTTATGTTGGTCTAAAATGCTATCTTTGCCCTGTTACTTATCAGAAGACCTGTTGATGGCAGTAAGGATGAGAGGAATTCCATTCTTTCCCAATCCCTTTTTTGTCCTGTATTATACACACCAGAATAACCCCGGGATCCATTGTATTTTCCTGATTTGGGGTGAAATTGAGCCAAAGGAGTTGGAGTTACTAGGTGCATTGAGACAAATAAGTGGAACCAAGCTGTAAATTAGGAACTTTATTTGGTTATGCATAGCAGCTCACTGAGCATTAAAAAAATATATTTCAGAATTTTACTTAGCCAGTGAATATTGATGAATTTACATAATGCATCCTAATCATGCAGTTGCACACAGTGGAAAGAAGGATTCCTTAACTTGTGTACAGTACCCACGTTTTCCTGTAGTGTATTTATAGAAGTAACTTACTAGGAATGGTAATAGAATACATCAGTCTTTAAGGTGCTTGATCTTGATCAAGTCTTGATCGTTAAGATGCTGTCTAATAACATTTGGATTTTTTTCTTCCTTTTAGGGTTTTTGATAGCGCAAGATGCCTCTGAACGAGCAGCTCTTCTTCACCCAGGAGTCCTCTCTGATGGGCAGTTCTATTCTCCTCCTGAATCTGTAGCAGGTAGTTATGTCTGTATAATGAATGGTTGTTCTTATTGGCATTAAACTTCCGCATATTCCCTCCTCCCCCCACCCGTCTTTTGGAGTGTAAGGGGGTGGAGGATGAAAGGGGAATTTTTTTTTTTTAAATGGAAAGTGTACTTTACAATCCTAAAATAAAGCTTCCTAGTAAATCAGTTTAGTAATGACCTATCAGATGAATTACAATATAGGTAGTTGGTGGGTCTTCTGACGTGCCCCAGAGTCGTTACAAAAAAGATAGTCTGAAATAAAATGGCACATCAACTGAATGGAGGTGATTATTGTTTATTTCTGATAGCAGTAGTGTTTATTCAGCAATGCATTATTTAATCCAGCCTAAACTTGGAGTTTTACAATATCGTAGGGCAGACAATGAACCTTAAACTGCTCCAAAGCCAACTGAAACTTCAATTGGAGGCGCTCTTCCTTTTTTAAAACAAAAAGCCCCCTCTGCTTAAAAAAGCTAGCCATGGGTATATTAAACTGAGGGCAAGCATTAATAATATCCTGAGTATGTGTATAGTGCATGCTGTTCCAGCTGAGGTATGAGTTGAGTAAGCCAAAAAATAAATTGAAATACTTCAAGATTTAAGAAAGTGTTTACAGGCATTTCAAGGAAATGAGTAATTCCTTTGAATTAAGTGGACCCAGTGTGAACCCCAGGATTCCATGTCAGTCTTCTTACCCTAAAATGTAATTTCTTTTTTGGTAAAGCTCTGCTGTACTATGCAATATATTTAAAATACAAATATCCACTGATAGCTACAGAGACTTCTGCCAATCTTGCATGATAGAGATACAAATGTTGGCGATACCTCTCAGTTTAGTGGCAGCCTCCATAGTTGCTGAATGTCTTGGCATTATAAAGGACTTAGAGCTCCATCTAGGGATGAGAAAGCATTAAGACAACATTGAATATAACGCAGTGCTGTACCAGCATACTAAATAAATCAAGAACCATTTCAGTGATTCCACATAAACTTGCAATCTTTTCCGCATGGAAATTGTTAAATCCTTGTCAGTAGCATGATCACAGGGAGTAACGTGGCTTGAAAATAATAACTAATGATTCAAACGTAAAATGTATTTTAGTTAAAGCTGTGAGTATATCCTGAGGATTATTGGTGGAAGCATTATACTAGCTCAGTCTGAGAGCTTTTTGACAATAGAATGTACAGTGTGAGAGGAAGTAAAAGTGGAGTTAACATATTTTTCTTGGCAGTTTGGCTGGGTCAGTGTTGCATGTGCAAACAGCTATTATGCATCAGACTGCATGTGGTGACTACAGGCATAGGACTATGCCTTTGCTTTCAGCTTATCTAATGCCCACTTGGTCACCTGGGTTTCAGTAACAGCTCATGTGCCTTCTCTTGGGCTGCCTTAAACTGCCAAGTGAAATTGTGTTGGTTTAAATACCCTTTATGGGTACAAGAAGCAAAGGAAATAGTCAAATGAATACATTTGAACTAAAACACAGATTTTGGTAGTCAGAAAGTATTCTGAAACAGATAGAGATGTACAGTAAAAATAAATCAAAAGTATTTTCTTCAAAATTCTGTGTTTTTTTTATGTAAGACAAACTTTCGATTGTTTAGGAAAAATGTTTAGACAATTTATTCTGTGTATTGATTGGAAAAGTATTTAGAGGTGAACTATTCCTCATGATCATGCAGGCTAAATAAACCCTTCTACTTGCACAGTGATACATCTAAAAACAGATCTTTGCTGTCAGGAGGTGATGTTTACAACAGGCTCTGTAAGAGTTTGCAGAGTATGTTTCCGCTTGGTTGTATGGGTTGACCCTTCATCTTCAACATAACACTTCGTTGCCAAGTAATCATTCCAGATGTAGCATGTGGAAAGTCAGCCTGAAAACAGCTACTCCTTTGAACTGCCTGAGACATGCATGTTCAATGCACAGAGTGAGAATTTCCTCTATCGTCCCAGATGGGGTTGACTGCCACCTCAGCTGTGGACAGAGACATCTGCAGTCTGGACTGTAGCTCAAACTGCAGGTCAGCACTGCTCACTGCGCTTGCTTAGTACCTTCTTGCTCTCCCTGAAATGATTGATCTGTCAAATCACTCTCCAGCAAAGCCCTGCCATCTGCAGGGGCCATCTTTGTGCATGTGGTCTTGTGGTCAGCTAAATTTTCTTTTTGGAGCCCTCTAGCACTTTGTCACAGCAAAGAGCTGGGATCATGAAGGGGAGAGAAGACAACCAGTAAAGGAGGAAGCTTAGAGTGAGACATTCTCTTGCAAGAACACTAGTTACAGAAATTATTAATTTTGTAAAGCAGAGTTTTTTGGTGTTTCAAACATGTCTTCCAGAGCTGTCTTTTGAAGGGCAGGAAACACCAAGTGAGAAAAATCTGCTTCCCAGTGAGCTCCTATTTAGGAGTTGATTGTCCTGATTGTGTTGTAGAGAAAACTTGAAGCACATGCTAACCAAATCCCTTGACAAGGGTAGGTATTTCAGGAATGATCCCACTGCTGGTTTTGGGGTTCAGTAACTGGAGCGGAGGAAGCCTTCAAGGTGAAACATATTTGAAAACAAGATAAGCAATCTAAAATTAAATATTTTTGAGAAATAGTTACTTTGAATTACCTTTTGATGAGCCATCACTAGTTGTTCTCTCAACTGAATTAATAACGTTCCTTTCTTCCTGTTCAGGATCTGATGAAGACTCTGAAGAAAAACAAGACAGTGAAAAACCAGTTGTATAGCAAATATGGAAAAGCAGGTAAGTTCCTCTGCATAGAACCAGAATAATCTTGAAGATATTTATTTCTTCTTAGCTCCTTCCCAAATAATTTGAATGGTGAGCTAATTCTTAGGAGTTCATCTTTGAGGCTGTTCTGCCTTTGACTTCTGAGTTAACGCCCAGTCCCAGGGGGCCGAGGTACCTGTTCCAACATACAGTGAAAAAGGGATGAAAGGTTTTTTGGAATGAAACTCCTCCAACATTTCTTCTCTTGCTTCCTGGAAGGAAAGTGATGGACTGGAGGTGTAAAAGGTCCGTGTTTGGAAGGGAGGAGAGAAATTTCTCTGGAGATGAGAATGCGGGAGGTGTAGGAAGTGTTTAGGTCTAGGACAAATACATGAATCTAGAAGATTGCATGGACAGAATGACTTCTGATATTTCCCTTCCGCAGTCTGTTACAAATACAAGAGGGTTGCATAATACCAGCCGTGTCTTAAGATTTGTGTAGTGCACTTTGGCTAAATGAGAGATGATTTCTCTATTTTAGAAATTAATTTTCTTTCAGAATTATTTTGACGTATGCTTTCATTTCGCCACAAATGGCAATGCTCAAGCTAGAGAAGATATTAAATATTCTTGAGCAGCTGAAGCTTCTGATTTGAAATTGTCTAGTGCCCATTTGGAGTAGCAGGCAGCTTCTTCTTTTGAGCCTCCCTGTCTTCAGTAACTGTTGTCTTGACTCATCTTAATCTTGATTTGTGTCATCTGTTACAGAAAGAAAATCCCCGAAAAAAGTTGATGGGATTTGGAAGCTGTGGCAGTGGAGTCTGTAGTTGATTTGCTGGTGGAGCTGCTGAAGAATTTATTCCTTAGAAAGCAAAGGGAATGGTTCCTATGTACTGTAATACCTCACAAAGATGTACCTTGTGACATATGTATATTAGATTGCCTCCCGGGTGGTATGAAAATATTTGTCCATGATGTATTATTCAGTGATTCCTGAAGTTGATCTTCTAATGACTAGGTAATTACTGGAAAGTGTTGTCTTTGTGTACCTAATAAAGAGACTGGTAATATAATGAAGTAAAACTTCTCTATGGTGGAAGTATATTTAACAATTGGGACTCACTAGGTGAAATTATTTTATGTTTTTGAGAATTTGTCATTAGTCTTATGTTTACTTTTTTTAACTCTGTGCATTTTCTTTTTTAATGGATATGTTCACTTTCTAAAATAAAAATGTGAAACGCAGGTAATGCGCTGATATTTTTTCGCTTTATCAGCAGATAAATCAGCACATACCAGTTCTTTCATTCTTGAGGGCTAATGGGGATTCTGGGTTGCATAGTTTTTGTACAGAATGTGTTCACAGTGCTGTTTTGGCTGCCTGTAGGGATGCAGTATTAGTGCTTAGCAGAACAGCATTTATTTGACAGTTGCATATGTGGTATCAAAAGGACACAAGGAGCTTTTTGAAATAATTTAGGTCCTGCTCCTGTCCGGTGGTGGGTGTTATGCCAGTTCAAGGAGGAAACTGGAAGCCGGTTGAGCCTTTGCAAACTGTAGAAAAGGGAAGCTTTAATCAATTGTTGCATATAGGTGTGTAGGTATAAAATGTGTTTTTTTCAAATACAAATTTTAAGTGTTAACCAATCAAATTTTTTGTTGATCAAAAAAATTTTCAGTAACACCTAGTTTCTCCCAAAAGGGGATTGTAAGTTTTGTCACTTTCTTTGTAAAGCCATTAGTTTTTATGATACCATGAGCATACAGATAGCAATCTGCACAGCAAATAGTAGGTACCACCGTGTTCCTCTCATGTTAATGCAGATGTATGCACTTCACTGCTCTGTAATACTTCTGTAGCTACATTTAAGCACCTTATTTGAGAATATCTTCACACCTATCTTATTTCACTTCAGGTTGCTACCAAGCTTTAACAATTAAAAACATCACCTTTTTTCTCCAAATAATGGTTCTGCAAACGTGTATGACTAAAAATGACGTATCCCATCTTCCTTTACATGGAAGAAGATCATTATGTCTTGAAGGCAGTAGGTAGTTAAATCGGCTTCAGTGTGCTGTTTCTAAAATTCTCCAGTGTGACTGTTGAGTTGCTCCTAACTTTTTCATTCTATTGGTTGCGTGACTGAGAGCATTCAAGATCTGTTTCAAAGGATACAGGTAAGAATAACTCATTAGAAGAAACAACCAGAAGTTGGAACTTCAAAGTGTTGGAATGTTCCTAATCAAATATTAAACTCAAAGAGAAAAATGCATCTGGGCTAGCTAGCAGTTCCATTGTTATAAATAACCTTTATCTAGAGGTGTGACTTCTTTAACACCTTCCTCAATTTGCAGTATGGAATTCATCTTGAAATCCAAGAAATGTAACCTTATTCTCAGTGCATGCTTCCCCCTGCAGTTTAAGATGCAGTTTAATACTTGGGGAAAAATTAGAAAAGGTGGATGGGTTAAAAATACCAGCTGTGAAGTAAAACAAGCCATATGCAGCAGTGATGGATTTTTTTTTGGGGGGGGGGGGTATTTTTCTTATATCAGACACGTGAATAACTACGTAGCAATCTCAAGGTAAGGATTTTGCAAAGCTTTCCCTAAGCCAGCATATTTTTTTCCTGTGGTACATAGTTGAGGTTCCCAGTCTGTATGTTGAATTGAGATGTTCTATTTTTACACATGGATAGTAGTTTGCCAAGGAAATGACTCCCTCTGGCACATCTGCTAGTTTTGGTTGCTGCCATGAGAAGTTTTATCTCCTGGAAACCTAAACTGCATCAGTTATGGTATGTAAAAGTTAAAATACTTGATCTGAAATCATTTTGTTCATAAACTTATCCCTCCCAAACCTACCTGCATCTCTCGCCAGATCCACAAAATCTCAATTGTTCCATCCTGCTTTTCCAAGGATGTTTTCTCCTCAGCCAACCCCAAAGATGTCATTTTGTACCAGCTGTTCCTAGAAAATGTTACTTGCTTTTGTTTGTAGCACAAATGAAATTATTCAGGGACAGTACGATACTGGCTGTCATGGTAGATTTCTCAAAAGTTGACATTTTTGTTGATGTGAGATGTGCTCAGAAAAACAATGAGCTAATAAGCAAAATAAAGAGTTGAGTGTGGTGTGCATTTTAACTAAACTAATGTATGTCAGGCCTGGAGATGTGTTTTCCTATAATTGTTCTGTTTTTCTGCAAGTTGTGGGTAACTGAGATGATCTGAACAATTAAAAAAGCAGGCAAGAAAGATCGCACTGACCTTTTCTAATTTGAAAAAGTGAATCTGAACTGTTGTAAAGGCAGCAAATGTGGCTGTGTGCTGTTTGTAATTTGTTGTTTTTTTTTTTTTTTTGGGGGGGGGGGCTTGAAAATGAGTTTTGGAATGAGTGTTGTTTAAAGAGGCAGATTTCAATGAAGAAACTAAAAGGAAAAAAAAGAACCCCAACGAACTGTTAGCGAAATTGGTACTGTTATTTGGGTCTCATTTTGTAATCCATAACAGGCTTGGGAATGTTTTGATCGAGTTATGCAGGATGTATTTTGCAGTGCTGATTGCAATTTTTCTCCTGTTAAGGAGACAAGGTGTCTCCAGTTAATAGTTGCTTAAAGCTCTGAACTATAGGAAAAGAACAGTTTCAACTGTAAAGGTAGCTCTTAGATTCGGGGAAAAAAAATTGCTCTCCCTATTTGAGAAATATTGCGGGAAGTAACAAATCTCCCTATACCTAGTCAGTGAACAGGCTCCTAGAGTAGGTTGGTGAGCAGAGAGATCATTGTACTGTTAATTCTTTATTCACTTCGTGAAACCATCAGTTTTAATAGTTGTATTTCTGGTGTATTCTGCAAATAAGAGATATTTTGGACTATGTACAAAACATCTGCTAAAAAACTTTTTTTTTGGCATATGGCAAGGGGCACATCTTTTAGTTTAGTTTTTTCAAACCACCTTCTGTACGATCATCCGTAAGACCATCCTGCTGGACTCTGGAAAAGTCAGAGGTCAAATTAAAGCATAAGCATTTTTTTTCCTACCTAAGCAGGAAGAATGGCTTCCTGTCACCCTGGAGCCTGCACTCAGACTGACAACTGCAATTCTTCTTTGAAAGGGATTTCATGAAAGGGATTTCATGGGTGCAAACTTATTTGTTACCTGTCATAGGCATCCTGCTTCCATTTTCAGATTCTTTGGTTAAAATGGCACATGATCCCCCTTATTTCAAGCAGGGGATCTGAAACACAACAGTTTATCCAGTACTAAAAAATTAACCTAAGTGCATTCCATGTATGTTTGCGTGACTTGTTTGACAGTACCTGCCTCATACTTTAACTCAAGCTCATTTGTTTTTTCAAGATCACTTAACTTGATTCATCTCTATTATATTCTATTGCTGGATTGTTTAATATTGACACTGAAACCATGAGTGAGGATTTAACTGAAATGTTTTAGTCAAAATATTTCTTTATTCTTTGATAAGTTGAAGGAAAATACATGTTTAATATCATACTAATATGATAGCAAACACCTTCCTCCCTCAGCTGAGATTTTATTATCTATTAAATAAAATAGAAAACAACATGTGTACAAGTCTATACAAATAACTACTTGTTCAACATCTCTCAAAAACTTTATACAGGTCAGACAAGTTAGCAAGCTGTAAGATGTTGCCATCATCTGTGAAGTGTTTAGGAGGTAAAAGGTAAGTCCTAAAAGCTTTATAAACAATGTGTTCCACAGTCCATTTCCATGGTGGTGAAGCAGAGTCAGAATCCTCGTTCTGAAATACAGAAAAAGTAGAAACAAGCTGAAACTTTTACTGTAGGAGAGCATTTCAGCTTTATCAGACTACAGAGACTAAAATTCCATTAGTGTTGAAGTTAACTGTACAGAATGAAGTCTAAGTTCTGCAAAGTCTGTTTTGAGTCGTGCCACTTGCAGAATGAGCTAGCTTAACTGAATGATTAAGCAGGTACTTAAAATACAGTCTGCTTATGTTTATATGAATCCCTCTATAGAAATCTATTGCAGCTGAACAAGTTAAAAAGACATCCCAAACTCCAAGGCCAAGGCCTGTTGCAATATTAAGTGCAGTGCACAGCCTGCCTGCTGTTAAAAGGTTTTGTCAGGAGACATACTTCAGAAAACCTCAAGCCCCCCTCTTTCATTTGGAGTCTTGCTGCACTGCTACTCGATTTACTTTGTTGAAAGGAGAGTTGGTATTACAAGTCTATAGTTGAGGGAATTCAAGTCTTAACTCTGCTCATTTAAGTAGTTGCAGATTACGGTACCTGGGAGTGGGTCAGGGTGACTTCATCTATTAAATATTGCTTTCTAATGGAGTAAAACAGAGAGAGTTCTTTACTCAGGCTTTCAAAGCACTCCTTTTCTTCGTCCCAGTTTACCTGTTTCAAGAAAGAGAAATTATTTAATAGAGCCTGAATAAGCAGCCAGAGACTTAAAAATTCCTAAGATGGAAAAGTCATAATATTTTGACCATTTTTGTGTTGGTAAGGTGGAGGTACTGAACAAAAAGGGGAAGAACTGGAGGCATTCAAATCAAAACATCCAATTAGCAGATACAAATACAGAGGTGAAGTACAACTAATCAGTAACCATAGCAAAAGTGTCTGGAGTATGTAACAGTACAGTTGATCAACTCCAGCCTCTCCTTTGCAGTTTCTGATAAGGAATTTGATTCATTTCAGTATTTCCTAAGTGGAAAAAATTCATTTGTGAATGAATTGTTGAAGAACACATACCTCTGTGGCCAGACGAAGGATAAACATAGGTAGTCCTTCCAACAGGGGAATGTAATTATCTATCAGAAGTGGCAAGCCAATCAGATTTCCTTCCTGCAAGGCAATACTGCTGCTTCAGTAAGAAAAAGAATTGTTCTTTCTTGCAGTAAATGAACCAAAACTGTTACGTGTTGTAGGACTGATTTTTACCGAACTTGCTGAGCCTTAAGGGCAGCTGAAGTTAAAAGGTTTTAACACCTGATTCTAGGCGGACATTACAGGAAGGTCAGTGGTGGTATTTAACTTATGCTGCCTGTATTTAGATGTTTTACTGCAGGGAGACCAACTCAGCTTTCTCCTCCACCTCTAACCCTTGACTATACCAGTCCCATTTCTGAGAACACAGGTGAGGTGCCCGAGTTATGGCACCTGCTGAAGCTGTTCAGTTTTGTATGGAGTAGGAGTGCACAAAACAAGAACCATGAACAGCAAATGTGATCCTGTAGATCAGAGTTGGTTAAGCCACACACCTTGCTGGACAGGAGACATGCAGACTAGTTAGTGAAGAGATGACTCATTTGATAACTAATTAATTAAGCTTTGCATAGTCCCCCTCTAAAAGCAGTGTAAGTCCTGAGCCTTTTTTTTTTTAAATGAAAGGGGTAAACCACCTAAACCTTACTGGAGTTTGCTCTTAGTAAGTACAGCAAGCAAACTGTTGTGGTTATCAGTTACCAAAATGTAGCACCATTTAGAACAAAGAGCAATAGTAGCAGTCATCTACCTCGTCAATTTCAAGAGAGAAATAGTCTTTCAGCATTTCAGCCTTCTTTTTCAGAAACTCAACTATGTACTCAGCAAGACCTTCTTTTGGGCCATCTTCTTCTGTCCAGCCACTCTCAGGGTCCTCTAAAGCAAGCATTGCAAGCTCATATAAAGGAGCTGCCTCCTAAAAATGGAGGAAGCAGAAATGTTGTTAGTGATCCCACCATGAAAGGCTGTAGCTTTTTCCTTTACAAACAATCTAACTTTACTATACAGCTTTTGGGATGCAGAGCAGACAGTTGTGCTAATCAAGCAATCTAAGGGTAAGTTGATTTCCGATACAATTCTCTGCAGCCCACGATCTTGCTAAGTGTTGATATTTACAGGATAAGCACTAGCATTCTATGTCTAATAAAGGTAGATTGTGTATTGTAATTTTGTCCAGATGTAACAATAAATAGCAAAGCTGGGTGAATAGGCAGAAGCAACACTAGCAACAAGCCCCCAGGATCACAACAGCTGTAGCTACAAAATGACTCAAGGTGTTTGCTATTTTGTATTACTGTGAAGGCAATGGAGTACCACTCTTACAGTGAGCAAAATCGAACCTATAAACATATACATTATCTGAATGGGCAGCCTCACTGTATATAAGCATTTTTTATATAAAATAATGTAAAATTATACTTACAGAGAGCCTTAAGACTCCAAAGTTTGCAAAGTCATAAATAAGTATCTGGTAGAAGAGTTCTTGGCTAAATTGAATTAAAAAAAAAAAAATACTAGTTACAGACATGATCATGCATCTCCAAGGTACCATAATGAAAAGGGGAAAAGTAAAGGTCACCTTGGAAACAATAAATGACCGTATCCTTTCATATTAATAAAGATCTTACTTTTAACTCAACAGTTTAAGATTCATACACCCTCTCTAGATGTTTACAACTAAGTGTTTCTTAGTTCCTGACATCACCAACACTGATGCAGAGCTGTTACATAAGCATGGAGCTGCTATCAGTTTATTCCCAGATCCCTTATATTTCGTGGTCTTTAATCCTTTGCTGTTCTGCAAGAAATACACAGGAACTTGGAACTTGATACAAGTCCATCTTAAATTTTGTAACAAATAAGAGAATACACTTGTGTCTGGCCCAGTAAGATCTCAGGTGCAAAGCTTTATGTTATGATCACATCCTGCAACTTCTCTTTACCCAAGTGGATTGAGTCACTGACTTTTCTAAAGCCTCTGCTCGCTCCTCTTTCCACTGTGGGTACTGAGTAGTTGCTGTAGGCAAGCATAAAGCAAGTAAAATTTCTTTCCCTTACTCCAGTCTGTGAGCACAAAATGCAGTAGCTGGCATTTAAGATTACACTGAGCTTCTGCAGCTTTTCACAGGCAGTCCAGACATGTTTCTACTGTTTTGAACAGGCTGCTTAATCGTCAGCCTCATGACTTTCTGGACAGGCCATAAGAAAAAATAATTTTCTATCATTTCCTTCTTCTAATGAGCTTGGTAACAGGTAATTATTTGAACTGCCAGCAAGTGTGACAGCTTCTTTACCTGAGTTTTGTTGTATTGAGAAGATACAGTTTTGTCTGATATTGCACCAGAGCCCACTGAGGGCTGACACAGCCAACAAATGAGTGATCACGTAGCATTTCCTGAAGAGCTGAAACAAGGGGAAAAAGGAAAAAAAAGGTTAATGTTCTGTGTGCAACTCTGCCCTAATTTAGTCAGTTGAGTGATTTGTGACTATCTAAAGTCTGGCTACTGTTCAACTACTACTGCACTACAGTTTCTAATATACACATACTACCAACTCTATTTTAAAATGTTAATCATTTCTTTGTATACGCATATATTCATAATATATTAAAGCATAAGTCAGTTTATAAAAATTCACACTTATAATTTAACTGTTAAGAAAAATCTCTCCATTTGATTTGAGCAACCTGACTTTCTGAAGTTGTTTCCAGCCACAGGAGACTAGTAAAGGAGCATAGACTTATTTCAAAGAAAACTGTATATGCAAAACAAATTTGCAACAAAATCTTGTAGTATTAGACTAGGTTCTGGCAATGCAGTAGATTAGGCCCGTAGTCAGTGTCGTCTTCCCTCCATAAGTTTCCAGCCTCTTTTATTTGAAAAAATAAAAGTGCAGAGTCCAGATTCCATGTTCATTTTATGCACTCTGCCAAAAATGTCACTACAGCCCTCAGAAACAGCTTCATCATTATAGGAGCTTGACACAGCCATCACAGCACATACAAAGCATTACGCTAAGCAAATTCCATTGCAATATTGTATTCTGATGGAAAAGGTGACAAGAAGAGCATTTCTTACACCAGTCTCTTGTAGGTGTTTCTTACATATGTGAAGATGAGAACCTAAAGCAGCTGCACAAGTTGTGCTGTGTACTTTAGGGCATTTTTGGATATTTCATAGCACAGGAATAACTACCTGATTTCAGTATTTAAACCGCAACAGCCTAATATGGAATTACCAGCTTAGAATTAACCAGCCTACTGCAGAACTTATTCTATAGCACCGGTAAAGTGTCAGTACACGCTTACTAGAAACCTTGATCTTTAGAAGTTGGTTGTTTTTTTTTTTTTTTTTTAAAAGATTTTTAAAGAGTTATTTATTTCAGAAGTCTGTTAGTCTAGCCATTTTAGCTGTGGAGCTTCTCCCCAGATTCACAATTCAACAATGACAAAAAAACACAAGGTTCCTAACATTTAGACCAACTGAATATTACTGGAATATGACTCAATATGACTCTTAAAGCAACTGAAAGAGCAAAGAAGAAACAACCCTAGGAAGAACTGCAAACATTCCACCTTTTCTCCGAAGAAAAAGAAAGAGTATTTCACCAGTCTTTTTTGAACTCCTCCCATAAGTGGGACAGATCCAAATAAAAATGACTAGCAAAAGCAGTAAATAAGAAAATATGACCATCAGGTGTGTCCCATAAAGTTTTTCTTGTGAATATTTTGTAATCATGCAATTAAGCAAAATTTTTAATGACTATTAATGGATATTTGTTTGAAAATTACAAAATACCATAGCTTTTCAAGCTGTGATTTTTTTGGTATTAGTTATGACGCAAGTTAGAGTTTACAAGCTATTTAGAATGAAGCGTTTGCTTACTAACAAGATATGCAAGTTTTTAGTAAGTTTTCCCAGTATGTCTCATGCTTTTAGCAGCAGACTGTTCAGAGTTTGACCCTTGACATTTAACAATTTTGTTCGTCAAAAGCTCAAGTAAAAACATGCCCCAGTCAGCTCACTGTGTTGCTTTCTTCCCCTCAGTAGTCCAAGCAGTCGTACTTAGTTGGTGAAATAAGCCTAAGAATCAAAGCCACCTGCTTACTTTCATGCGCCCGGCTGCTAATTTCCTCCCGAAGAGTCAACACACTGGTCAAATTGATAATTCTTCTTTTAGGGGTGCAGGCAGCAGTCATCTCCTTTCTGGAAACATCTTTTTCCATTTCTATGTCCGTGTCTTCCCGGGGTCTCTTTCTGCAATACAGAAAAAAAAAAAGAATTATGTTCTATCCTCCTATCACTGAAGCAAAACACAAACAGATGGTCTGCTGCATTCACACATTCTACGTTAAAAAAAGGGAAATGCAGGAAGTTTCCCAAAGCTTCCACTGTTTTTATTTTACTTCCTATGCATAATTTGTTAGAAAAAGATAATTCATAACGAATTTAAGACTTTAGTATTGGTCATATTGGATGTCTGTTAAGCAACAAGCCAATGGGCTCTAAAGGACACATTACAAATGTTGACATTTCTAATGATGCCCCCTCACACACTTCTCTGGCCTCTCATAACAGCTCCATGCAGGGGCTATAGAAGATGACAGTGCTTCTATCTTCACTAGGGTAATGTCTGCAAAATTCAGTAATGTAGTTCCTACCTTTCAGTCATACCACAAAATGGTGTCCTCCAAATTGAGGAGGACCACTATTATCTTTCTCAAGTAAAGTCAAGGTCATCATTATTTTTATAGGTTCCTGCCTTCCAGCATGCACAGAAATCCCATTCCAGTTAGAAAATTTATCACGAGTTATGTAAGTTACAGTTCACAGATTAAGTTGAATTTCTCATTAAAATACCATGAGAAGTTATTCTAGGAAAAGTTTTCCTTCTGAAAAAAACACGTCCAAAGGTATCAGAAAACCCTCCAAATTCAAGGCAAAGCCATGAAATAAACAGGTAGGACTGCAAGACCTCAGGAAAGACGAGACTTACCGAGGAAGTACTTTCTCGGGAGACAAGTGTCTACTCTTACTCAGCTCTCCAGGCATTGCCATGTCCTGCTGAACCTCGGCCGCTTCAAGGATATCAGCTATTTCAAGATCACTGACATCTTCCATTTCAGCATCCTGCAGCCTGGCAGGACCCTCTGGAGGTGCTGCATTAACCCCCACTGTCACTTCAGCAGGGCCTGTACTTAGGGGATTGTTCACTGGCTGAAGGAAAGCATCCAGTTTCTGCTCTCGGGAATCAGTGCGGACCATCTGGTGTGCATAGATTTTATCACTGCTTCCTTTTGTGGCCGCAGAAAGGTTAGCTGCTGATTTTACCACCTCACTGGAAGAACATTCAGCCCCTGGAAGCAACGTCTTCATTCAGATATGGGGAAGGAGACATCAACAATAAGTAAGTAAAAGCAGAGACCAATCGCGCTTCTCACAGCACCTTACTGCTCAAAGGTAACTTCCAAACCCCACAGACACCATGTCAGTTGCTTAAACAGGCCACCAGCTTTGCAGTGGCTTTCTGCATAATATGAGTGTCACCATCTTGGCAATTACTGAAATCATTAGTTTGTATTCGAGACAAGGGAATGTTAAGTTTTAAAAACAAAAACTTTTTAGAAGATTACAGTTAGCATACTATGCTATATATAAAAAGAAATTAGGGAAGCTTTTTCCTGCTACTTTTCTGGTTATGTTAAATCCGAAGTGTCACCAAATACACAGAATGAACAATTTCCTCACACATCTTTCTTATAAAAAAGGGCAGAATAAAATATTTAGTGCATGTGAAGGGTAATATACCTGTAAAAATCAAGAAGATTGAACAGATACTTGACAGAAAATTACTTTAAACATTTCCATGCACTTCTCCAGTAAGTTCACTGCCTCATTGTTAACGTTGGTATATTAAAGCACATCCATCCCTGGAACAGAGCAAAGATCTCACGCTACCAGTGTAACAGTGATGACTATCCATCACTGCGTAGCTTGTACTTCTGAAGAAGGTAAACACACCCACTACTGTTAAAATAGCGCAGAGCTATGGCTACTTGAAACATGTATTCTCACCTGAGTGAAGTACATCCTTGAGGAATTAGAGCCCAGTAACTTGCTCTCTACGTGTTGCTGCACACGCTCTAGAATGCTGTCTTCATGAAGGAAGTGGACCTCGTGTTTTGTAGGGTGCACATTCACATCTACATTCTTGGGAGCTATTTCCAGGCTGGAAAAGATTTTAAAGGAAGTTAACCTAAAATTTTCCCTGGATGGCAGAGAGCACACATTGGTTCAGTATAACGTTTGTCAGACTTGGGGCAAATTACTACACTCAAAGAAGCCAATAATAGTCCCAAAACCTACTAAAGTTGCACTACAGTCAGATTTGTTTGGTATATTAAAAAAAAATTACTCTGAAGAACCCTATTCTGAACTCAAAGTCAGCTTGCACAGGTAAGCTTAAATCAACCTCTCCACTGTACTACTAAAAACCATTTTTAGAAATAGCTTTTACTCACAGTGTCTCATGAGTTAGTTTTTGATGCCCTGTCATTATCAATGACCCCAAACACTGCAATGCAAGAACTTTATTCTTAGAAAGCACTGGATATCATTAAGTTTCACTGGTGAATGACAAGATTTAGTTGCTTACCATTTAGTTGCTTGGTTCTTAAATTTTTCATACTCTCCGATTTTTAAAAGAACAGTCTGGTTTTAGCTATTCTTTGTAAATAATTACTTCCAGTAAGCAGCATGCAATTCACTTTTTTGTTACACTAGCATACCAAGAAGAACAGTAACTATTAAGAAGAGAGATACAAATATAATTCCTAGCAAGAAAAAAATATGAATGGTGTTTGGAAAATTATCTGAGTGGTCTTAAAATCACTGCTGTATTCCTAGTATAACTCATTTTCCTAAGCAAAGAGCATAATGTCAAAGGACTTAAGTTCACTGCTTCTGAAAATTAAAGCCTGTCTTCAATGTTACAAAAAAGAAAGTCAGTACAAACAATTAAAGATGCATGGTGAATTATCTCCTGTCTAGCAATAACCTACCTTAGTACAATACTTAGCACTACCATCGGGAACACAAATGACCTTCTAAACCTACTCACCCTAGCTCCATCCTATAAGATAGTAGCAAAAGGCTACTTTTTCCCATTACTTTACCTTAAGTATAGGAATGGATGTGTACTTTTTGGCAAGTAAGCAGCATACACAGTCTCTATGGCTTTCCGCAAAGCGGTTGACTCTACCAATCGATCTGAAAGAGAACAAAATGCTATTTTCCAAAAATGCTACAGAATAACTAATCCTTCAGAGCAATATCTTCATGCTTTATATTTTCAAAAGGCACGCAGTTTATCCCTCTTTTTCCCTAGACCTCTCCAAGTAAAATACAGGTTTAGGCAATATCATCTTAGTATTTGTTTTATATTTAGAAGTACTTTTCACAAATACTGAAATAACCAGACTACCTTTTCAGTATTTCATACAGTCAAGGTTCATTGCACCCTGCACTCATGTTGCCACAGAAGGAAGAGACCACTCCGTGTTACTGGGCAGGACACCCTCATAACCTCGGTATTTCACAACCTTCAGTTTAGACCCAGTCTTAGCTGCTTTCCAGTACTTACAGAGCAAAACTTGACCCACATTACACATAGAAAAACACCTTAAGATCTACTGTTAACTATAATATTTATCCTTCAATGTTTTCAAGAATTTTTATACTCACAAGATTTTTGCAATTCTTCCGAAAGTTTTGTTCTGATTATTACATAAGAAGCAATGACTGTACAACTTTTTTTAAACTTACGGTTTATGAAGAGTAAAAATATAGATTTCTTCACAGAATAATTTGCATTCGTGATGTAGCCTTTCATTTTAAAGGCCAGATTTGCATCTTCACAGCCCACTTCTATCAATTCCCTATTGACAGTTTGACAAAAACACAAAGTTTCTCCTGTTAATGCAAGTTTCAAACGGTATTCACAAGTAGCAGCACACTGTTCTATGTTCTATTTATGCCACAGTTACAGAAAACTACAGTATGATTTGAGAGCTCCAACATTCTTTGCTGAGCCACAAAACTATCTAACCACAAAAAAAATAATGAAGCGCCAACTGCATTTTCTTTCTTTCATTGGTTTCTTTCTGCACCCTCGTATCTCTCCCTAAGAGAATGTAAAACAGTAATCCAGTATGATTGGAGTCTGTGAAACTACCTACAGTACCTTTTTAATACCTATCACAATATCATAGCCATGTATTGACATAGCATTAACAATTTTCATAACAGATTTTATACTTTTTGTGGTACATTAGTTAGAGAAATCCAGTTACATTTTAGTAGCTTATAAGTATACATTTCTAGCAGCGTGTTGTGCTAGCTGCTGAAGCTCACATAAGAAAGACTTATGGGCTTTGTATTTCCCATTCAACCTCTCTATATACACAAGTGCCAATTTAATGCAAGTTCCTCTTTTAAGTCAAAATAAGCTAGACTAAACACAATCTGAAATTGGGTAAAATAGGTTTCACTTGAAAAAGTAAGATCAAAACATGTCGAAATGGACAACTTATTCAGGACTGTACAAAGGAAAAAACTGTATCAAACAAGCATCGGAAGTAGACAAAAAAATGCATGGCATAGAAATACTGTCTATCTTATTACTAAGCAGCCTCTCTAGTGTGCTGTATTTCCATGTATTACAAGTTAAATTCCTTAAATGTGAATTGTGATTTTAGTAACCAAATCAAACTGACACCTCGGTATTCATGGGGAGACCTCAGAGAACCTAATTCTACATGTCTGTGCTATGAGTTCTTCTCAGCTGAAGATTTAATAAAGAGATTTTTTCCTAAAGTGGCAGATAAATTTTGAATAGATGACCAGTTTTGTTTCCAACTTCTCTGTCTGGTTTACTTAGCCTCAACTGATACAGCTTTTGTCAAAACATTAAACCTTAAGATTTTAGAAAAAAATTGAGAAGACTTCGAAATGTATCAAACAGACTGCAGTATGAAGAGGTAAGATTTTCATGGTGTAGGAAGAGGACAGGAACTCATAAAGAACACAAGTACAGTTTGCTTTTTTAGATTAGCACACAAAATTACAAGTAGGTTTTTCCCTTTCGGCACATTGAAGGAGTAATTTTACAGCTTCCCTATTTTCTTTGATATACTTAAAAAAGAAGTCACTGTCTGCAATACAAAGGAGAGCTTTTTATTACTGCAACAGTCACGCTTCCATGTAATTCACCTTGAAGGCAGGAGAAGTTTGCATAGCCTGTGTTCTTTAAAAGAGAAGGTGGGAGGAGATTCGCTAGAAAGTCAAAACGAAACTCAACGCCAACATACCTGCTAACAGCATTTCCAAAGATGGACCTAATGTTGTCCACTGTTGAGGCATTTGTTAAAGTTCTAACATCTGACACGGTATCACCTTGCTAAATAGAGCAGAAATAAGTATCAATCAGTTCACAGTTCTGTCTGAAGTTTCAGAAACATACTCAACTTAGCAATAATAATTCTAACAAAAAGGTACAATGTAATTATCATGTTTTATATTATTTCCTTATTAATATTCAGAAAAGTAACATGTTAAATGGCACAGGACTGCAGGATGTTAGCCCACATCAAACCTATTCACACTAATACTCCATCTTTGAAAGTGAAGAACATATGCAGCTCTGTACAAAAGTTCTGTTGCTTAAAAAAAACTTGACTGGGTGTATATATGGTGAAGTTAAGGACTTTTTTCACATACCTTTTTAACTGAAAAGCTGATACCTGAGTTATGGATGGCGTACCTGAAAAACAGGTAAGCATAAGACTGCAGTATGTGAAAAAGAATCAAATGTCACTACATGAATAAGTCATGAGAAAGAACCTTGCAAGATGAAAACAGTAAAAACGCAGAGGTTAGATTGCTGTAACCAGGACAGCTGGTAGCTTCAGATCAGCCCATTCCAGAGTACTGGGACCTGACACTTCACCTCCTGGCTGAAGTCTTCCTGGGCAGTAAAGATACTTTAAGTAGCTCATTCAGGGAGTATGCTAATACTTTTGCTACTCTTTGCTATCTTGTTTTCACTGGAAGTGCAAAGCAGTTTTTTTTGGTTAAATTGAATAGATTCTACTTGCAAAGCTTCCATACATGGCAAAAGATGCAAAAAAAATAAAAAAAATAAAGGGACCCAGTAAAGGAACATCTGGTAGTGGTTTTTTTTTGTGTTGTTGTTTGTTTTCTGTTGTTGTTTAAAAAAAACGTGAAATTGCCATTCAGCCTTTTCTTATTCAGCCAAATCTCAATACTCTTACACATTTTTTTTACACTGATTCTTTTTTTCTCAAGTTCATTGAGAGTTCACTCATTTAAGTCTATCATCATTTGTTTGCTGAGATTCTTGGTAATAAGAGGCATGGAGTGAATATACTATGTTTCCTGTATTTTTCTTTATCAAACTGGACTGTTAACTGTTATCCAACACCATACGCTTAAAAAAAAAGCGGAAAAAAAAAAGCACAAAAAATACCATACATGCATATGCCAATATCTCTGAAAACAAGCAAACAAAACAGTGCTCTCCATGGCACTAGAAACCGGAGTTTCTTATTTCAGTTTACCTGCCAACAACTTCTAGTATTTTTGCATACTCCTCACTTGGATTTTTTAAAGCTTTCCTCCGTGTATTTACATTGTAAAAGAGATCTTCAACCTACAGAGATGATCACAATTAAAAAACATTTAAGAAGTCTCCTCTCACTATATAATTAAGATAATTTTTGAATATATACTACAAAATTTTCTGAGAACATTTCAGTTTCTGAAGAATCTGTGTTTGATTTTTTTCCTTACCTGCTTAGGTTTACCTAATAAATTTAAACTCTAGAGAAATACATGGCTTTAAATATTTTGGTACATTAGTTTTTTGTTTTGTTTTTTGAAAAAAACACCACCACCTCTACAAGTACTTGCTTTTCAGTGAAAATTATATTCCTTCCATTGCTGATAACAATGGATTCCCTGATTAGATTGTTATAATGAACCACAAATAAACTTTAAAACAGCTGTTGCAATCAGGGCTATTAATGTTATTAAAACAGCAGCTTAAGTTTTTCATTTTCACTATTTATTGAAACAATATGCAAGTTATTTTTCTATAGTGAGAAAGGCAGAATTTTGAAGTTTACTCTTTATGTCATCCTGTATAAAAGCACAAACGTAAATCTACGTCTGATTGACACGCGAAGCCTGGAGGGTGCATATTCCCACTGCAAGGCAAGCACATACCTGCAGACTCTTTGGCCAGGCTGGCTTCTACTTCCCACCCTAAACCTTGCAACACACATGATCTTTCTCATTTTGAGTTCCCTACTTTTCTTTATCGTAGCCTTCTGTCTCATCCTGATCACATGCTAACATCTGCAGTCCCATCATCTCACCACAAGACCAACTGAAGATCTGCCTATACCACTCCTCAACTTTCCACTCTTTTTTGTGTAATACACCCCACTTCTTCCCTTGCAACGCAACACATACCAATAGGTGGTGCAAATATAAAGACCAGGGAACAGCAGGATAACATACAAAAAAAAACTTACCGTGATCTGTGTCCCTTGGTTTCCAGCACAGGGTTTTGGAGGGGCTTTAATTTTTCCATCACTGTAAGAAGCTCTAGGCAGAAAATAAAAATAAGTTGTCAGACAGCTGCCAGGAATGGGGGGAAGAAGACAGAAACCCCATCGTCACCACACTTCTCCCAGCAAAGAACTTGGGTTGCTGTGAATTGGCTGCAGCTTCTCCCTTTCTGCTAGCAGAAAACTGACTGTGTTGACCTTAGGGCCCATCAGGGCCACGGGAGAGTGGGAGTAACAGCAGAGAACACGTAGTAGGTAACAGAATACGCATTTTGAAATTGTACTACTGAGACTGATCCTGTAACTGTAGGATTATTATATAGTAATAGTAGGGTTATTGTAGCTTTCTTTAACAATTAGACCTGCATTAATAATAATTCTTCCACTAGACTTCACACTTCAGTTATATTAATAATAAATTATTGACTTTATACATAAGATGTGTTTCCTTTTGGGCCAGTAACAGGATTTTGACCATAAAAGATTTCTGACCCATTTAGTTCTTTCTGAAATTCTGCATCTGCATGACTTCCTAAGGACATACTTCCTTTGACCTCTTACATTCCCTACATAATTAATAAAGACCATCATCATACAGTCTTTTGAAAAAAAAGTCAAGATGTAAACCTTTTCCCTTCTTTTTCATAAAAATAGCTGAGACGTTAATGAGTTTATTTTTGCTTATGTTTAGAGCTCAAGTCTTCAGGAGGATATTCAAAACCCTTTTTGGATAGGATCAGGAAACACAAAATGTTTCTGTGTTCAGAGACATGAAATTTGCAAGACTTGCTAACTGTGTACATACATCATTTTATCCTTAAATGCGAAAGATAAAAGTTAACCCTACACTGGCTGCTGAAGTAGAATTCCTTTTAAGATTTCCCCCACGCACATTTAAATTATACTGTTTAGGTAAAGCCTACCCAGTCTGCAATAAAAATATTTCAAACTAGGTTTTCTCATATTCTGGGCCCTGTTTGTAACTGTCCTAGAAACAAAGTATTCATTCAGTGTCCCCATTCCCACCAATAAGAGCACTGAAAAGAAAATGAAACGCATCTGTTTGTTATTATCTACAGCAGAAGTTACTTGGATCATAACTAGCATACCTGTATGCACACTTTGCATCAGCTGTTTTAGTTGTTACCGTAACATGGGCAACATGACTGATGCTAGCCAATGCCTAGAGAAAGAAAAAGCACCTTTGTAAACCTTGCTCTAGACGTCACTGATAGCTGAAGAATCGTACAAGCTTCAAAGAGCACCACAAAATTCTCATATACTGTCTGCAAATACTTAATAAAAACTCCTGTAAAAATGTCGCTGGGGTCAGTAAAGCTTTAATGACTTTCAGTACCTATAAAACCAGTCTTTATCCAGGACCTTCTTTTGGCTTTAAGTACTGTATTTAGCAAAAAGTCTGTCATCAGTGATTTACCATCCAGTCATATCTTCCATTGCCTTTCACCTGAAGCAACCTTGTTCCTCAAGCAACACTTGAAAAGACAGGTCTTGTTTTACTTAAATAACTTCTTACTCCAGAAATCAAAAAGAATATACACCTCTCACTAGGAATCCATATATTCTTAAAAGACAAAGAAATATATTTTGAACTACATTCATAAGGCAGATTCTCAGAAACCAGAACCTTCTGTATAAAGTTTTGAGAATGAGCAATTATGTAAGCTCTGCACTACAGAAGGACAACAATAAACAATGAACAATTTAAAAACCTTGCTGAAGAGCTTACCTCACCCCTGAAACCATATGTAGAAATACTAGACAAGTCTTCAAATTTTTGTAGTTTACTCGTAGTAAATCTCTCACATACAATGTTGAGATCTTCTTTCTATATAACATGGATAAGAAAATAATGACAGCTACTTTCTGTTTCCACACTTTTCAAGATCAGAAACATTTATAAATCAAAACAAGTGTTAAGAGGTAATACAAAACATCAGCACAGAGCTGTTGATACTCACTCTGATACCACAGCCGTTATCTTGGACTTGGATGAGCTTCAGACCACCTTCTTTAACTACTACCTGGATACTTGTAGATTTAGCATCCAAGCTGTGGAAAGCAAGAAAGCATAGTACAGAACAACCATTCTAGAGAACAAATAACTTTACGAAAGTGGAATTTTAAATTGTTCTTATATAACTGATACATGTTTCTACTCTAGTTTTCAGTCACATTGGAACTTCTGTTTCAAACAAGTATTTACCACCTTCTTCCTTTTTCTTCTAGCAGCGACGTAAATGATTCTAACTCACTATTCACAATTCAGACACGCTTTCAGAAAGTCCAGAGAGCAAGGAGGGTGCCTCGGCCCGGAACAATCCCTTCTCCCCCCACTCCCGGGGCGCACTGCACTCAGCTGCTGCCCTCCACAGGGCTGGCTCACTCAGCCCGCCACAGCGCCCAGGCTGCAGCTCGAACCCAGATGTGCCTCCCCTTCAGAGCGACCGCATGGAGCCCTCGCACCCCCAACCCCGCAGCTCGCCTCACCAGTTCTCTATCATCTCTTTGATGGCATTCGCCGGTCTCTGGATGACCTCGCCGGCCGCGATGCGGTTCACCACAGTTTCATCCAGCCGCCGGATCACGCCGGCCATCGCCACCGTGACAGGAGCGGGGCCCGGCCCGCTGCGAGGCCAAAAGGGCCGGGGGGAGAGGGCGGCGGGGCCGAGCAGAGGAGGGAGGCAAAAAAATGGCGGCCGCCTCAGGGCCTTGAGATGGTGGAGGGAAACAGCCGCGCGCCCCGCACGTTCGCGCCAAGCGGCAGCACGCCCCGCAATTGGGTGAGGTAAGTGTCCATCACTCGGTCGCCCTCCCGCCCCGCGCGGCAATTGGCGGAGGGCTGGGGGCCGGCCTCGGTGTGACAGGCTGGCGAGGTGGGGGTGGTCCGTCTTCCCCTGTCTTCATGTCTGGGGTCATCATTAATTGTAACATGCTAATAGCAATCAGTAAAACAGTTTTCACTTTACAGAAAGAAAAAGAAATCAAAAAAACATCCAGAGGAGTATACTGAGACCAGTCCCCCCTGCTCCTGACACCTGGTGATATGGTTGGCATAACCAACACCATTTCATGAAGCACGCAGCTGCTATCTGCTGGCAGGCTGATGGCAAATCACCCCTTCCACCTCTCTGCATGATTTTTGAAAGCACGTGTGCCCACCAGCACTGTGAAAGCCCTGGGCATGGAGTCCCTAAGATATGGTGACACCCATTACGAAGCAAGGGAGCAAAGCAGCATTTGAGATACCGCCCGTCAAACCCAGCAGCTGTTAGTGGGACTTAGGTCAGAACTGCTGCTGGGCAGCAAAACCTGTGACCCCCATGGCCAGGGGCACCGCCAACACCATCTTTTTTCCTCCGAGGATTGAGTAACTCATGTAATTTTACATGTATTCTGAATCTAGATCATGATTATTAAGAATTTGACCCAACTGGCAGAGTGTCTAGGTGATCAAAAATCTTAGGTAATAAAAAAGCCATGCTGATTGCTAAAAAATCTATCTAATAATGCAACTCTAATTATAACCACAACTAAGTGGCATCCACATTCTACTCAGTATTCCTAAAGAACCTGCTTTAATTCTTTTAGTCCCCATAGCACAGGTAACAGTACACCATCACAGGTGTCACTTCAAACAAGGGGTTTTACAAGGTACCACATGCCTTGGCCAAAGGCATGAAGAAGACACAGTTCCTGCAAGAAACATGTGAAGCGTGAAGCAAAGCCATTTTTTCTGGGTGTTGAGGGTTAAGAGTGTGAAACATGGACTGGCTGTGTCTTGCTGTAAGGTGCCTTACCTTGCAAGGAGGCCAGTAGTCCTGGGAATGCGATGGGAATATCTGGAGAGAGTCAGCAGACTCCAAGATTGAATTTGAGCCAGATTCAGAAAGTAGGGAGGTGGTAGAAGCCCAGCCCCTCACAGAAATGCAGGAGCAGCAGGAGCTGGCAGCCAGCGGGGTGCAGATCACATGCACCTGTATCCCAAAAGAGTTAAAGGTGAGAAGGAAACAGATGTGGAATGACCTTGTGCAAGTCGGTGTCCCACAATCAGATGGGATCACAACATCAGAACTGTTTCGCCAATGGCAAAAGTTAGCGCCTATGCAAAAAAAAAAAAAAAAATCATTCCCCTCCACCCCACCTCAAGGCAAGGCACTAACTGGCAAGTGCCAGAACAGCAGAAAGGAAGGTCTGGTGGTTCCTCCCAAATTATCTACACTGTAGCCTCTTACCACAAGGGGGACCAACACCTCTGTGTTCCTTCAACTATAAAGAAGAGTCAGTCTGGAGGGATTTTACCTGTGTTAGCTCTGGTGGATACTACTGGAGCTGAAGTTACTGTATTACATAGAGATATTAATGGTAAAGAAGCCGCACCACAGAGCACAGAAATTCCGACCCTCCGCCCCCCCCACCAGCCCCCAAACTAAGATTACTTTAACAGTAGGAAATACCACCCCATTTACCACAATGGTGTTAATTGCAACAGTTGAATACATTTTGGGTATTGATGTGTTAGCAGGATGAATTGTTGAAACAGTAAATGGTCACTTCTGCTTCGGGACATCGCAAGGGGGATTTACTATTCAGTCTATAACTGCTTTGTGTGAATTCCCAAAGTGGGATCCAGTTGCGCTGCCCGCACCTGCCAAGGTGGCAACTGTAAAAGAGCATTGCATTCTGAGGGACAGGAGGAAATTACTCAGACCGTTCAGGCACCTTAACAAGTAGGAAAAAGAAACCATGACTGCTTTTAGGAGAATGTAGATTGTAGAGAGCTGACCAAAGTCACACCCCCACTTGTAGTTACAGTACCAGACATGGTTACTCTCAGAAAAAAATACCAAAAATTCACAGCCCTGGAAGGTAGTGCTCTGGTTCCAGGAATTATGTTATAGCAAACAGGTGTACAGGCATCTAGTCACTGGGCCTTGAATAGCTGGCATATGGGTTACATTGGCCCCCATCCATCAAGGGGGTGGTGACGTGTATTCACTGCTGTGGATACAGTGTCAAGGTTGTTCAATAAACCCACCAAACATGCCAATCAACGTAGCACAACTGAAGCACTAGAACAACTCACTAATACAGACCTCCTCACTAAATACATATGACCAAGGAACACACTTTAGTGGACACAATATCCTAGACAGGGCTCAATGGCTAGGTAGAGATTGGATATTCCAATTTGCCTACCATCCCCAAGCTGATGGCTTGACTGAAAGAATGAACGGGATGATGAAGGAATAATTAAAAATATTAACCAGCACTAAAACTTTATAACATTGGAACTTTCATCTTGCTAAATATTTGTTGTTGTTGTTATTTTTTTATTATTATTTCTCTGTTGTTAAATTACCAGAATGTTCATAATCAGACATGCAATGATTGTATCACAACACCTATACTACAAAACATGGTAACATAGGGTTACAGTTAGGGTTAGGGACATTAGGGTTTTGGGTTAGGGTTAGGGCTAGAGTTAGGGCCATTAGGGCTAGGGCTATTAGGGTTAGGGTTAGGATTAGGGCCATTAGGGTTATGGTTCAGGTTAGGGTTAGTGTTTGGGCCATCAGAGTTAGGGCAAGGGTTAGGGTTATGTTACCGTTAGTGTTTAGGGTTAAGGTTAGTGTTAAGGTTAGGGTTAGGTTTAGGGTTTAGCATTTGGGTTTAGGTTTATTGTTAGGGTTAGGTTTAGGGCCATTAGCGTTAGGGTTAGCATTTACAGTTAGGTTTAGGTTTAGCGTTAGGTTTAGGGTTAGGTTTTACGGTTAGGCTTTAGGGTTAAGGTTAGGTTTAGGGCTAGAGTTAGGGCCAGGGCTAGGGTTATGTTAGGATTAGCGTTAGGGTTTTGGGTTTGTGTTAAGGTTAGGGTTAGGTTTAGGGTTTGGAGTTTGGGTTAAGTTTTATTGTTAGGGTTAGGACCATTAGTGTTAAGGTTAGACTTAGTGTTT
The DNA here is from genome assembly GCF_040182565.1 of Anser cygnoides. Lineage (NCBI taxonomy): Eukaryota > Metazoa > Chordata > Aves > Anseriformes > Anatidae > Anser > Anser cygnoides. The sequence continues at coordinate 67,041,431 of NC_089874.1, forward strand.
ACGGTTAGGTTTAGCTTTAGGGTTAGGTTTTAGGGTTAGACATGAGGGTTAGCGTCAGGCTTCAGCCTAGGGTTAGGGTTAGTGTTAGCCGCTTCTAGACAACCAGGGAGCACAGCAAGTTAGGAAAACAACCTGTTGTACTTCAGATGGCTCTCACCTCCAGGACACACCAAGAGGCACTTGTAGGGCCATGGTACAAGGCAGAAGTTACTCATGGATCATTTTGGTATCTTAAGAGTCTTTAGAACTGTAAAAGTAAACAATGACTGAAAACAGGCACATTTCTGACCATAAACTTTGCTTCTATCAAGCACTTAAGTTGTTTGTTCTACTAGTACAAATAAAACACTTACAGTTTCTTTTGGTTTTGTTTTCCTGAAAAGCAGATTTTATTTTCACAGCAGTGTGTACATACAGCATTTCTCAAAATACACAGATTTGAAAACAAGAGACTACATACAAGTCATTGATCTGTTTGCTGTGGTTTACTAATAGCTGTAAGTTTGTTTCCAGCAAGTGGCGGGCGATACTGCATCATAGACTTCCTATGAATTGGACTGTTTGGTATAATTATGCAGTATAGTGCAGCTCATTAAAAAAATTGCACAATTTACTATTACTGTCACCTGAAGACTTTTGAAGTATACATACCTTTCCTGAAATAAAATAGAAAAATACTATTTAAAGCAAGCGTGGCAAATCATGAACCTTAGGGAGATGCTTTAAAATACCTAACAGCATCCTAATTTGAGTGTTTTTTAAACACATTTCTGAATTAAGTTTCCTGAACTAATCCCAACAGGAGCAACATAGCAGCATCTTTGTAAGTGAGGAAGCCAACTTCTCCATTTTATTTAGAAGCAGAGCAGAGACTAAGAACAACAAAAGTTGCTTACATTTCTGTTATGTTTAAAAATAGAATAGCATTACCATTTCTTTTTTTTGTTTCACCACAGATTAACACGTATCAGAATATGCTATATATAAATATCCTAATCCATGCAGCATTTATTAATCCACTACAGAAATATTTTCAACATATATCTTTTGAAAATATAATTTAAATATAATATTTTAGTAAAAAAAAAAACAGAACACCTCACCAGAAGATTCAGTTTGCAGATTGTTTTCAATGTGCTAGAGCTCTTAATGAAGCTGCTCCAATTACATCAAATAATGTTGCACATTTTGCCCCCTGCCCCAAGAATCACAAAACAAAACAAAAAAACAGGTTAAGAATAAATGGTGATCACTTCACGTCCACTGCCTCGGACTAGGAGAACTCTGTCCAGACCTTCTGTCAGTACTTCCAAAAACTCCATGTCTGAAGTATCATTAAGTCAAAAGATCACAGAAAAGAAGCAAAACAGCTACTAATGACCCAAGATGTCTGATGTACAATTAAAAAGCAAGTTCATCAGGAAGCTTTCCTGTGTCTCTCCCTTTGCTGCCCAATTATGCTTGGGCACTTCCACCTGCTTATTCAGGCAGAAGAAGTGAAGACTAATTCTGGGGATTTCTACAAGAAAATGTGTTGTTCTGCCCTACTGACCTACATAAAAGAGAAAATAGAAAGTTAAAAGAAAAGTTCAACATTGAGGAATGTCTTGCATCAATTCAACTGACAAAAACTCCGTGGCTGACAGTGGTAGCACTATCAACACTTGATTTTTTTCTGTGAAATCGAAAGTAGACAATGGCACAACCAAAAAAATCAAACTTCCAATTTCAGGAACTATAGAAGCAATATAGCAGAGGATACAGTTTTCATCCCCTTTTCTGTTTTTAGGAGGTCCAGGCATATTCAGGAGAACTAGTTGCGCATGTTGTGATTTATTAAGTACCACTCCATTGAGCTTCACAGCAGTATGCATTCTTCTTACATTCGACTGATTCCTGTACACAAACAAATCTTTTTAGGTATTGCCACAATACTTATATATTTGTGCTTATAAATTAATATGTACACATCTTATGCATTTGAATTTATAAGTGTAATCTGTATACATGTATAATAAGCTATTTTCATGGACCTCACTCGTACATATTCAATATAAATTTGAGAAAATGAAATGCCTATGTTTTAAAGATTTTTTTCTTCAAAAATAAAACTTAGAATTGCCTGAATATCATCATTAAGTGAATTGCCAAAATGCACAACCCTTTCAATTGTCGGTTATCTTTTACAAAGATGACACAAAAGCTTAATTTCAATGGAAATGAAATTTAGTCAAATACTGAGAATCCTGCTAATTGAACTACATAAATATGTAACTGGATTTTGCAAGAAATTCTAAACATTGAAGGAGCTACAAAAATACAACAGAAAGATTACGGTATTTGTTATCATGTCCAGTACAAGACTTCCCCTGTGGTCCTTTGCAGGGTTATTGTAAGCCCGACAAAGAAAATTCATAAACAGCAAAGAATTTATGAGGAAAAAAAAATTCAAAAACACACAATAACACCCCACCCCACCCTCCAATTCCCATAAAATCATGTGAGCTCAGCTGGGCTCCCATACTGCCTTAGGTCTGGCATATGACTAGTGGCAGGACATAGACATCCTCTGAAGTGCCTGACCAAGTCCAGACTCTTTTGAATTCCACCAACAGTAGTCAAAATGATAGTACAAACGCTTCAGCACTGTTTTAGCTTAGGAAAACAATGGACATGAATGAGATCCCTTTTCCCAAAACAAAAATATTTTGGATCTCAAAATTTACAAAAGAAAACACACACTACTTTGTTCTGCTGCCACAGGCAGAACAGCAGGTCATTTCAGTGGACTAACCCTATATTTAATTCTAGACTCTTCCAGCAACACAAGGCCACCATCAGATTACATAAATAAGTGCAACATTCAGAAGAGCAGACAGACACAGGTTCATTCAAACAAAGGGTGGGACAACATAAATGGAGAAGGCTGGGTGCATGTGTACTTGTGTTCCAGCACACCCCATTTTACTGCAAAGGGAACAGCTGTTAACACTAAACTATTAGAAATGGCATGTCTCAAGTCATATTTTTATCCTTAACTTTGCAGGTGCAATCAGAAAAAAACGACATTTGGCCTGAAACTTAGTGATCTGTGCAGACCAGCCTCACTAATACCCATTTTCCTCCAAAAGACAGTGACATTTTTAAAGCTAAGTTTATCAGGCTGGGGGATTTTCTGTCACAAGGGCCATCTGTCCTGAGTAAGAACCAACTGTAAGCAAACCATATATGGAACAAAAGAATACTTGAAGCTCAGCTTTTCAGAAGCAGAACAGCAGCTTAAGGGGACAAAAGAACAACTATGAGGAGAGAGGTGTATAACTGAAGAGGTGCATAAATACTGAATTAGAAATTTTAAGCTACATATAAAATAAAGGCGAAATAGGGTAGATGTAAATTTGTGATGGAGCGGACAAGCATTCAGCACTGAAATAATGGGTCAAATTGACTGTTGACTATGTACAATGTAAATTGAGGTTATCTAACCTCATTTCCCTTTCAAGTGTTGGTCAAAATGAAATAATATATGGAACACAAAGTAAGCCTTCTAGTTTTCAAAAGAAGCTCAAACTGGTAAACAGACAAAATGAAGACAACACAGGTCTGAAAAACAACAACAACAAAAACAAGCAAACAAACAAACAATAAAAAACACACAGAGCATCATGAGCTGCTTCCACACAAGTACAAGTAGAGATGAGATGCCCCAAATGGTGCACTAGTAAATTTGCACTAGTAAAGGCCAACCTTCTTACTTTGCTCTTAAGACAGGATAGTGGGTATTCAAAGGCTGCAGGTGTCTATACCACCTACCCCAGTGCTGTTTGATGCCTCCACCTAGACAGCTGCTGGAGGGTGAGGCTGCAGTGCAGACTTCAGACTGCAGGAAGTGCCTAGATCTTTCTCTTATGGCAGGCACAGAGGCTTACCTGTTTGCAGAAGTTGTGCCCAGATGGAGGGCTTCCTGCAGCAGGTAGCCAAGCTGCTGTCAGAAGTGAGAATCTGACTGCACAACATCAGGGAACCTGAGGAGTTAGGTGGTTCCATGTGCAGTTTGCAGCAGACCCACAATCAGAAACTCCCCCCGCAGGAATACACATAAAGAAACAATGCTCAAAACAGAAAAATGAAGCTTGTTACGGCAAGGACAATCTGAAGGGACTTCCCCCACTGCCTGATATGCCCTTCCAGAACCAGTTTACTGCTCTAGGGACTACAGAGGAAGGACCTGTCATGTCAGGGGAGACACTGGTGTTGACTGAGCCAGCTCAGTCTATTCCCAATATAATGATCAGTCTAACCAAGAAAGAACGATGGGTGATAGTCATAGCTGATCCTCTTCTGCAGGGAATGTAAACACCCATTTGCCAACCTGACTTAACCTCAAGAGAGGTTTGTTGCATATAAGAGACTCACGCTGGGGATGTCACCAAGAGACTACCAAGCCTTGTACAGCCCACAGACTATCCACTGCTTTTATTTCATGTGGGTATCAATGACTGTCGAGAGCAGTCCAAGGCATATTATGAAGGGCTACAGAGCCCTTGGAGCAGCTGTAGAGGCTCTTGGAGCACAGGTGGTCATCTCTTCAATCCTTCTGGTGAGAGGAAAAGGCTTTGAAAGGAACTGGTGCTACAGACGGGGATTTGGCTGTTTAGACCATGGGACTCTTTGAGAAACCTGGTCTGGGGACCACTGAGGACTGATGGGGTCCATGTGTCAGAGAAAGCAAAAAGTATCTTTGGTTACAGGCTTGTCAAGCTGGTGAAGAGAGCTTTAAGGTTGCTGGGGGAGAGGAACGCTAGTCCATAAGACTTTTATTGGTCAGCATCAGCAATAAACGCTCAGAGATGGGAAAGGGAACAGGTGTCAGTGGGAGAGCACCTGAAGGGGAGCACAAAGGAATTTCAATCACTTCATCCAATAAAACAGTTTCATCGGCCCAATTTAAGTGCTTCTATTTCCCATGCTGCACTTATTTAAACAAGGTGAACTTGAATTTTTCTTAAGTCTCAGGACTTTCATGCCTGGAGTGCTGTGATAGATGGTTACAGACTCTACAGGAAAGATATGTAGGGAAAGAGAGGAGGTAGGGTAGCCGTTTACAGTAGGGAATGTTTTGACTGCATAAACCTGAGTGATGGTGATGAAAGGGTTCAGTGTCTCTGGGTAAGAGCCGGGGAAAGGCCAATAAGGCTGATATTATGGTGGGAGTCCATTACAGCGCACCCAACCAGGATGAAAATATAGATCAAAAATTCTATAAGCAACTAGAAATCTCACAATCACTAGTTCTCGTTCTCATGGGGATCTTCAACTTCCACAAAGTCTGTTGAAAATATAATACAGCAAAAGGGTGACAGTCTAAGATATTGCTGGAGTGTGTGGAGGATAAATCCCTGACACAGGTGGTGAGGAAGCGAACTAGGGAAGGTGTCCCACTTGAGCTGTTGTTTGCTATCACAAAGGACTTTTGTGTGAGGTAGTGGTTGCAGGCCATCTTAGGCAAGCAATCACAAAACAATAGAGCTTTTGATCCTTGGTGAAGTAAAGGAGGCAATTATCAAAACTGCCTTGGATCTCCAGAGGGCAAACTCTGGCCTATTTTGAGATCTGGTTGACAGAGTCCCTTAAGGAGACAGTTCTGAAAGGCAAAGGACCTAGGAAGGCTAGAGCTTCTTCAATAATGAAATCTTAAAAGCACAGGAGCAGGCTGTCCCAATGCACCAGAAGTCAAGCCAGTGGTGGAGAAGATCAGCTTGGCTGAACAGAGAGCTTCTTCACTTAAGAAGAAAAAGAGAGTTTATGAGATCTGTAAGAAGGAGCAGGCAACTCAGAACTGCTGTCAAGTCGTGCAGGCAGAAAATTAGAAGGGCCTAAGCCTAACTAGAACTCAATTTGACTAGTGCAGTAAAAGAAAAATGCTTTTATAAATACATCAACAGCAAAAGGAGAACTAAGGAGAAACTCCATCCTTTGTTGGATGTGAGGGGAAACAGTAATGGAAGATAAAGCTGAGGTACTCAATGGTCTTTTTGCCTCAGTCTTTACTTAGTAAGACCTATTGTTCTCAGTGTACTCAGCCCCCTGAGTTGGAAGATGGTGACAGGGAGTGAGATGAAGCCACTATAATCCAATGGGAAGCTGTACATGACCTCCCCCATGTTTTGAATGCTCAAAAGTCTACAGGGCTGGACAGGATCCACCAAAGAGTACTGAAGAAGCAAGAAGTCGTCCTCACCAAGCCACTTTCAATAATTTACCAGCACTCCTGGCTAACCAGGAAGGTCCCAGATGACTGGAGATTAGCCAATGTAACTGCAATCTACAAGAAGGACAGGAAGGAGAATCCAGGGAATTACAGACCTCTCAGTCTGACCTCAGTACCAGGAAGGTTATGTCATCTTGAATATCATCACACATTCTGTGATCAGATCCAGCCAGCAGGTCCTGCTGCCTGACTAACTTGATCTCCTTCTGACAAGACGACCTGCTTATTAGATGAGGGAAAGGCTGTGGATGCTGTCTACATGGATTTTAGTAAAACACGTGACACTTGCCCACAATATCCTCCTGGAAAATCCAGCTGCTTATGGCTTGGACAAGTATATGGCTCAATGGCTGAAGAACTGTCTGGATGGCAGGCTCAGAGTCACAGTGAATGGAGTTCAATTCACTTGACAGCTGGTCACCAGCAGTGTTCCGCAGGGCTCAGTACTGGGGCCAGTTTTGTTTAACATTTTGCTAAAAATGATCTGGATGAGATCAAGTGGACCTTCAGCATGTTTGTTGACAGTACCAAGTAAGGTGGAATTGTTAATCTGCTTGAGAGTAGGAAGGCTTTGCAGGAGGATCTGGATAGAGTAGATCGACGGACAGAGTCTAATTGCATAATATTCAGCAAGGTTAGATGCCAGGTACTGCACTTAGGTCATAATAATCCCTTTCCACAGTACAGGACTGGGGAAGAGTAGCTGGAAAGTTGCCCAGGTGAAAAGGACCTGCAGGTGCTGCAACAACCAGCTGAACATTATCTGACAGTGTGCCCAGGTGGCCAACAAGGCCAATTGGCATCCTGTCCTGTATCAGAAATAGTGTGACTAGAAGGACTAGCGAAGTGGCTGTCCCTTTGTATGCAGCACAGATGAGACTGCACTTTGAATGCTGTGCTCATTTGTGGGCCTCTCACCACAAGAGAAATATTGAGTTGCTCACGTGTGCAGAGATGAACAACGAAACTGGTAAAGGGACTAGAAGACATGACTTAAGAGGAGTGGCTGTGGGAACTGGGATTGTTTAGGCTGGAGGACAAGAGGCTGAGGGGAGACATTATCACTCTTTAAAACTACCTGAAAGTAGGTTGTCAGTCTCTTTTCTCAGATGGCACTGACAGGGTGTACGGAAACTGTCTCAAATTGAACCAGGGGAGGTTTAGATTGGATTTTAGAAAGAATTTCTTCACAGAGAGGATGGTCAAGCATTGGAATGCATTGCGCCTAGGGAAGTGGTGGTTTTTCCATCCCTGGAGGTATTTAAGAGACATGTGGATCTGGCACTAAGAAATATGGTTTATCAATGGAACTCAGTAGGCCAGGTTGACAGTTTAACTTGATGATATCGAAGGTCTTTTCCAATGTAAATGATTCTTTGATTCTACTCTATGATTTTTGTATGCTAGAGCCATACCCAATCTATTATCTGCACTCACTATAGTTCTATACGTGGATTGTGGAAGTGAGGCAGAACTGGCATTTGATGGAATGTGAAAGTTCTTTGTGATATAACTACCTGGACAAAAAGAATGGAACTTATCACAGTGGGGGCTATTTTTCTAGACCAAATTTATATTCACTTTTTATTGTATTTTTTTTTATATTTTCATCTGGTGGAGAAGAGTACTGTCAGATTTTGCATTCTTCTAGAAACTAAAGTACTTGCTCTGTGACTTACCTTGAAAGTTGATGATATTTAGAAGAAAACATTAACAGATAATGAAGAAAACTATTTTTCAGTGATAAATGCTAAAACACAGCATAGAAAACAATGAACAAAACAACATACAAACTGCAAATCATGATTTAGGAACATGCAGACAGTATACACCACCACAAGAACCAGGGAACACAACCAAAATTGCTTAAGTGAAATGAAATTTAGAGACTTACAGATTTCCCCATTCTCTACATGGAAGGGAAGCAAACGTATAAAAAATTATTTTTATGCTATCAGGTACATGTTAATTCAACAATAGCAATGCATTGTACAGGCACACCAAGTTCAAACTATAATTTCCACCCTGATCATATACAGTAGTTTTTAAATAATAACACCTAAAGTCTACACCTTGTACAATTCTAAAGAAACAGGAAATCTTTCCAACATTTAAAAGAAAAAAAAAAGTCTAAGAATTAGAGCACCTGTTTTTTGTTCTGAGCTCCAGAAGGTGAGCAAGATGTTTGGAATTTGCAAAAGGCAAATTCTTTCCAAAAAGCATAGAGCAAATCCACAAAACAATTTAGGATTTTAGGAAAGTACACCTAGAATTAGTGCCTAAATCTGACTCTAAGTCCTAGATTTAAGATATGTTTCCTCTAGACATTAAATTTCCCTTGCCATCCACAGTTTTGATTTGAGCATGGGCAGAGAATAGACCAGACCATGCTTAGAATTCCTTTCCTTCCAGAACTCAGAAAAGATGCGTGCACTTGAATCACAAAACAGGAAGGAGGCAAATAAGCTGATATCCTTCTTTCATCGGTTTCTTGAGTCGACTATATCAGGCCTGACAGTAGCTCTTATTGAGTAAGTGACTTATATTTTAAAAGATATTAAGAGATAAAGCATAGTTTCACCAGGAAATACTGAATATATCAAGACATACGTATAAAGCAATATAGACCTTGTGCTTATATACTCATTTTAGAGGAAGAAGACCTAATAAATTTTTTCCACAAAATCATATAAATCTCTTTCAAGATATTTAGTTTATCTGATTCTTTGTACTTCTACCACTTCAACAAAACACAGTAAATTTAAGGGAAATGATATACAGTAAATAGGTACCCAGAAGGATAGAGGAAAACGAAAGTTATCATTAAGCATTTAACATTTGTGCTTTCTGGTACAATCCATAAGCTGAAAGTCTTAAAGTCTGTCATACTTTAGATCCATCCACAACATTATGAATATTTTTATATGTATATTAACAACGTTCATTACTTTTTTAATATTATATACATATAAAAATATAATGAATATTAACAACGTCCATTACAGACGTTCCACCCAGCCTGTCTCACAAAGATGGCATTTAAGTGAAGTGCATGGGAAGACCGTGTTTGTACTCAACTTTAAACCTGAATCTCTTAAACACAAACAAACAAACAAAAACTATGTAACAGCAACAAACCAAACCAACCAACCAAAATCCACCCAACAAACAAGAAAACCCTACACCCAAAACACAGAATCGAATACAAACTCCAACTATCACACGTGTACTTACGGCTTCATGTTGAAAATATCTTTAAAACCAGACACATTTGTGTCTTTGTTTTTATGCTTTTCAGCTACAAACTTTTCTTTGGTCCAGGTCATTTGCACTTTTTCTGGCACAGAAGCAGCCACACTTGCTTTGACAGCTGGAGTTAAGTGCGAGGCTGTGTTTCTGTCATGGATCAGTTGAGCCTGGAGACAGACAGACAGGCAGACAGATAGACACACACACAAAAGAAACCAAACCAAAATTCAGCCAAATGATCACTTGTAGATTATAGATTATTAATACCTTGAAATTGAATTTCACTGAAGTATAGCAAAAGAAAAAAAAAACAGAAAAAGCCACTGTATTTTGTGAACAAATATCAGAAAGTGTTTTGATATTGTCATTAAATGAAACTGCTTGTAAAAATCTAGTTATTTGTTTACATTTGCAGGATTACTTTTGGGCTGGGACATGATTCTTGTAATGAACTAAAGTGAGTTTGAATCCAACCTGAGGTTAATCTTTATTAATACCAGGGGCTTATGACAGTGAACAATGTGTTGGACAGTGCTCTCATTCTTCCTCAGGTTTCTATCAGATAAATTGTTATTTTTAATTTGCTGTGACAATGTTGTAAGCACTGCACTTGAAAGATTTTATGTGCCTTTATCTGAACTACCAGCATGACCATTACACTTCTAAAACCACAACATTGGATTTTAGAGTTTCCATGGTTGAAGTGAAGGCCAGCCATGTTCCATTTTGATGGAAGGAGCATAGATTATTTCTGCACGCAAATGCATTTTACATAACAAAAGCCAATCACAGTCTTACCATGGAAGAGCCTTGTCTTCTGTTCTAATAGCAATAACTCAATAAATCAAACCTTTAAGAATATAATGTTACTGCCTCATGTATAAACACTTCTGAGATCTCCATTTCCCACTCCCCTTTGTTCTCTTGAGGAAAAAAAAAATAGAATATTTAATTCTTGTTTACTTTCCATCACAATACATTGTCCATAGGCTTTTGCATTTCCATCAAAAGTAACCCAAGTACAGTATCTTAGACTCTTATGATTGTAAATAAATAGGTATTGGTGGAAGGATGATTGTTATTGTGGTTTTTGTTTGCTTGCTTCCTTGTTTTTAAAGTTTTAACAATTAGGAACCATCTTCAGATACTTATTAAATTGTGAATTGGATCCCCTATTCCATTCAAGAACCTCAATTATTCATGCTAGTGAGGGGCATTGTCCCTCCATACATGTGATGATTCAGAAGAATTGATTTCATTTAGTCACAATCAAAGACATGAATAAAATTGAAGCAGATAAGAAAACTGCATTCATTCTCAGAACACTGATTCCCCCCAGTGGTTCACAGACTGTAGTTGTAGCTGTTTTAACTGCCTAAGTGCTCCTGTGTTTTTCCTAAATTATTTCTCTCATCCCTAGCCTAACCTTGAGGATTCTCAAATCCTGGAGCTCATTTTTCTGGCTCACATCTCTCTGTATGATGGTCTTCATATCTCCCCCAAAAAAGTAAATCATGAGTCAAGAGTATAAATCAGAAGTTACTGTGAATACAGTAGCTATTGTGAATACGGAAAAAGTTAACAAAATACATGCAGCTACTATACCTGCTATACTGCAGTATCCAATAAACTAAAACTTCAAACTAACAGATGTAAGATGAATTCAATTCAGTTATGCTTTAGGAGAAGCTAGTTCTCCATTTTTGGAAAGACAGTGAGGCCAAAACAAATTCTGAACCTATAGCACATTTTCATAAAAATGCACAGACAAAAAAGTACATTTTTGTTAGTGCTACTTTGATAACAAATTAATTCCATGTAATAAAAGGCATGCTTCCATACTTCAAGAAGAAAGGGAAACACAAAGGAATACTGCACTTCTACAAACTAGGCTATGCATCTTTACAGATAAGCAACACTTCAAGTGCACACTAAAAGCATTGATAACATCAGTCAACTTCCTTTCAAACTCAGTAAGCAGAAAAAAAATAATGACTAAAAAAGCCCTATCTATACAGTCTTTGAGAAGCTTCATCACTTCAGTAAGGGAACTAAAAGGAAAAGCAATGCTCTGAAAGCATGAAATGTGCTTATTAATCAAACACCCGCTATAAAAATTTGTAGGAGAGAAAAGGCAGAGAAATAGTGTTGCCTCTAACTCTTAAGAAAACCAATTGCTCCCAGATAATATATGAATTTTTTTAATCGAAACTGTGACAAAATAGGATGCAATTCATGTCACAAACATCATCTAGAGAAAAAAAACATAGCATGATTAAGACTATACTAAAATTAAAATTTATGAAATGCTGTTTTGGTAACAATCAACATGTTCATTTCTAGTTCAGTTTGCAATAGTGGCACTAAGTGTTGCAATGGGAAAGACCTATACAGCCAGTACAATGTCCAGCTACCTCCTCCTCTCCACAGTCATTAGTCATCAGTGCCTGTACATCTTGGCCAATGGACTGTAGACTAGAGTAGCTTTTTCTTCTGATTGAGCCTCGAGACTCATCAGTGATGCTCTGAATCTGGGACAAAAAGGTTACCAATGACAAAAATAGTCTAAAGAAAAAGAACAGATGATTGTATTATTCAAAATAAAAAATGTCTTCATTTAAACAGATGAGATTTGGTATCATAGGTTATTATACACTTGGTTTGTTTTCACAGATGTGCCACTTGTTTATATATGTATATATTGTGGAGTTCTGTACCTAACTGCTAACAGTTTCAAGAAAAGTCTCTTTACAGAGATTTGTTAGATCATGAAATGAATTGAAACATTATGGGAACCTCAAATACTCACATGTTCATGAGGGTCATATCCATTCCTATGTGTGATGATTCAGATGAATTGATTTCATTCAGTCACAATCACAAGTATGGACAAAATGTAAGCAGATGAGAAAGCTGCTTTCAAGTTCTAACTGTAGATTTATTCCCCAGGGGTTTACAAACTATAACTGTGCTCTTCATCTACATGTGTCCACATTTCTGTCAATCTTACCATCTATGCAAGAGTACTTACGTGGAATAACCCAACACCAAGTAGTGTTGGGATGGATGACCGCCATATCAAAACTCGAACAAAATTGCTGCCTGCCCCAACAGTTAGAACTAACCAGAGGAAAAAGCCAACCATAACCAAGCAGATCAGCAAGGAGGTGAATCTATCTCTACATTTTTTTCCATATCACAGAATCACAGAACGTTAGGGATTGGAAGGGACCTTGAAAGATCATCTAGTCCAACCCCCCAATATTTGAAGCATTATTGACAAAGTCAAGTAAATAAACGTTTAGCAGATGCACCTAAATCTGCAGATCTTATTCTTTGCAGGCATATATTGTAATTACGCTTGAACGAGAGCAAACCAACCAACTTCATCAAAAAAAAAAAGGGAGAGGGAGAGGGAGAATCTAATGTCTCCTGTGCCCCAATTCTGCAAGAAAACCCAGCCATCACATGGTCAAGATCAATCAAAGTTCACTTAAAAATAAGTGAGAGAAGGAGGGAGGACAAGGACAATTCCTCAGGTATACGAGCAGGCCTATGAAGGAAAAATGAAAAGAACAATGTACAAAAACAAATTATCTTGATGAAGGTTTGAAGAAGTACAAGCACAAAGAGCTCTTTTTTTTCCCTTTTTTCTTTTTTTTTTTCCTTTTTTTTTTTACTAAAAAGATTTTAGGTAGATTCAGACCAAAAGGAAACTATTATGACACAGATGAAAAGGAAATTACAATGTACAGCAGCACATTTCTATAGCAATACAGTGTAACTTTAGGAAATCCTACAAAAATGAAAAGGATAACTAAGGACAAAAACAAAGGAACTACACAGGCATGAAAGATAAATGTCAAAAAAGCTTAGGTGTTAAATGAGTTACAATTCCCATTAGACAAAAAACACCAAGACAAATATTCTAGTTATTTCATGAATGAGCAGTTAAACACTGTAGAGGTCTCTCATTTGGCATGGGAGGGAAATCACTACAAATGACAGAACAGCCAAATTATTTAATCACTTTTACAGCACTAAAACATGTTGGTAATAATAGGATAGTTAATAGAATAAATGAGTGGAGAGAAACACTAACCAAAAGTGAAAAAGAAGATCATTTTTAATAAAGTTACAAATATTCAGGAAAACACAGCTGCATAAAATTTGTCATTACGATGTACAAAATACCATGGAGGACTAACAAGAGTAGGGGAGCAGCAAACAGCATCCTCATCTGGAAGAAAATATGGGCTCAGAGGATTAAAAGCTAGTCAGCCTAATTTTGTCTTTTGGTGCCACAAAAAACACAAAACCCAACAAGAAAAAAAAAATACACACACACACAAACCCACAAAAACAAACAAACAAAACCACCAGGAAAACTATATGAACACTTATTCAAATACATATGGATTTTTTTTCTTCAGATTATTTTATTCAAGTAAGTGAAACCTGCTGCAGAGAAAGTAACATAGAATACAGTTATAAAAGCTTTTGACAAGTGAGAAGCTGATAAGAAATCACAAATAAGAAACACTGTTTTCAGATTTTTGACAGAGTATCTTACCAAGCTGAAATTCCTACCTCTCTTTCTCTTTCATTCTTTGATAGTTGCATCTGTTTTAGCATCTGGGATCGCTGTTCCATCATAAGTGTCTTTTCATACGTAAATGCAGAAATGTCATTTTCAAACTGCAAAAATGATTGGCATTAGAAACATCCGAAGTACTACTCAAAAAATGACCAACATTTAGACACTTGTACCCCACTTATTACTGCATTCATTGAGCCCTAGATTCATTTATGGCATTAGAGAAATCCCAAATGTATATCTGATTGACCATTTCTGCTGTTTGAAGATGAAGTGTTAAGAATAAAGACAATCTCCTACTATAAACTGCCATACTATACCAACAGCAATGTAATGTTAGCTAAATTTGAGGTACTTGGGACAGACTTTCCATTGATCTGTTCCAACAAGGCTGCAGAAGTGAGGAAGGGTCAAAGGCATTTGTTCAAACTGTTTGCATTGCTAACCCCTGAGCATGTGAGAGTTATTATTATCTAAAGACACCCTGTGTCTTTAGAAACAGTCTAGAGTCGCAACATAACACATTACCCTTTCTCCGGTGAGAACTGTTCACTATAAAAGCACTTATGAAGAAACTCTAGTGTATATTCTCACATGAGCTCAAAGCTAAAATACAACCCATAGCACTTATGTGTGCTGCCACTGACATTTAAAGTATCTCATCATTTGGAAGATTCTCAGGCTTAAATATGGCCCACGTAAGAAATGAATAAATTGTGCTTCCTATGCTGACTTCTGCTTACAATGCAACCAAGGCCTTTCTTGTGGCATTCTGTCCATCTTCTTTCACCTGTGTATGCCACAGCATTTATTTTTTTTTAAGTTATTTATGCTAATTTAAGTGATTCTTAAAACAGTATAAACTTGCTTTATGGCATGATAAATATTGAGAGGTCAGCTATCTCAAAATATTCTAAGAACACCAGATCTTGAAAGGAACAACCCATTCCTATGCCCCCTTCATATCACTTCAGAATGAGTGGAGTGGATTTCTGGTCTTAGGTCTGAAAGTGAAATTACACTTTTCCTTAGTTGCCAAATGGGTATGTACAGGTTACAGCTTTATCCCTTTCTTTTTAGCAGCTTACACTAGTGTTTAAAAAAGAACAAAGTACAAAATTTACTTTGTCTGAATTTGAATCATGAATCTGTAGCTACATTGTCTTGCTGTTCAGTGCCAAAGAGACTGACAATGCCAAAAACAACAGACAGTATCATGGGGGGCTGAAGATTCCTTATTCCAGAGACATATTTTTACAACAGTTAGAGAGATGGACACATTAGTCATTTCTCATGCTGGATGCCAGGGATTATTAGACTACACATATTTGGTCTTTTTTATCAGTGACCACTCACTAAAAATCTCTTCAGTGTTGTATTTATGCTAACATGTTAGTTTCAAAAAGACTAAATCCAGTTTCCCAAGTTTAGTCTCAATTTCAGTGAAAAAAATGCAGTAACATACCATTTCAACAACTTCCACTTCAGCATTCAGGCGAAGATGGTACAAGAACATCTGAAGATCCTTCTTCATTTGAATGCTATTATCATCCATTTGAGCAACAGTGAAGATACGCATTTTACATTTTCTCCAAACCTATCCAAAAATGCATTATTTATAACTATTCATACTACAGTGATTGCTATCTCCAAGTATAATTCTTTCACAGTGAAAAGTATTTCACTAGAAACATTTAGAACTATTTATTACAAAATGAAATCCCAGCCATTTTCTATTGTCCTTGCCTTGTGCTGTCGAAGGAGAAAAGGCAGTAACATCAGCATACCACCATCATGAACAATCCACCACACATCTATGTTTCCTTCAGTAAAACGTTCTTGATTTGTTGGAAACAAATCAATGTTCTTAGCCACCAATAAAGCCTGCTGAGCTGCTGTTGTTTCTCGTACAGTGTCTGCAAGGGAAAATAAGACATTTGATCAAGAACTTCTAGTTTTCATTCCCAATGTTTGTTTTTTTTTTTTATTTATTGTTATTGTTGATGTTTGTTTTAAATTTAAAAGCTTAAATCCTCCCAGATTCTGCCTTGGTGAAAGAGGACATTCTGGGTTTAGTGAATAATCTGCTTAAGAGGACAAGAGAAGCCATGGTTAAAGAGACTGAGTGCTGAGAATACCCACTCCACATGAAGTTAGAAGTGGGGAAATACCAAGTGTCCACTGGATACTCAGCCTCACATTTTTCCCCACACAGCAAATACAATAGCTATATAGTTGTATTACAACTGCAATAAGAGAGTCAACACGTACCAACAAAATTTTTCCACGAGAAATGATTTTCTGTCCGCTTCCATGACTGTGGCCACGCCATCAAGACTGTGTTGTGTTTCATTCCTCCTAGACCAGCTGACTGAATCAAATGTGATATTCCATCTCTGAAACTAGGAGATACCACAATCTGGCAAAATCCTTTAGTCTTTTCTACTGCCATTAAGGCCTTAACGTTCTGTGTGAAAGGAAGATTACACATGAGGAAGTACAGTCAACAACACTGATAATAAATACCATAAGGAATAACAATACTACATAAGAGAAAAATATTAGACACAATGTACAACCAACATCAAGGAGCCACTCCAATTCTCCAATAGTGATTTCCAACCTAAACATGATTTCATGATGCTACAATTCTATGGTAACTAAATCCCAAAATAACCCCTGAAAAGACACCAGAGGTTTTACATTTGTTTAGTTATTCAGCCTTTTATTTCCAAAGAAGAATCAACAGGATATGAGTAAAATCACATAAAATAAAGCTAATAAATGCTGCTCCAAGTGAAGCCAAAACTTTCTTCACTGAGAAAACACCGTATCTATGGAATGGCAAGTCCTTCTTTTGGAATTGGAAGGGTATGGAAAATGGGATGACAAAGACTTTAGAACTCCTTAAGAAAGAGACGCATTATTTATCTGCTCCTAACATGGTAAAATAGATGTGCAGGAGACAATCAGAATCACTGGCTGACTAATGATAAAATAAGCTGACTAGATTTAGTTCCCACACTCCTCAATTTCAATATGGCTCCCCTTCATTTAAACACTGGCATACAGTCACATAACCATATAATTTAAAAGTAGCATTCCAAATGGCATCATGGTTTTGCAGACGACACCAAGCTGGGGGAAAGTGTCGATCTGCTGGAGAGTAGGAAGGCCCTGCAGAGGGACCTGGACAGGATGGGTTGATGGGCAGAGGCCAATGGGATGAGGTTCAACATGGCTAAGTGCCGGGTCCTGCACTTTGGCCACAACTACCCCATGCAGCACTACGGGCAGAGTGGCTGGAAAGCTGTGCAGAGGAAAAGGATCTGGGGGTGTTGGTCAATGCTCGCCTGAACATGAGCCGGCCGTGTGCCCAGGTGGACAACACAAGGACAACAGCATGCTGGCTTGTATCAGGAACAGTGTAGCCAGCAGGAACAGGAAGGTGATCGTACCCCTGTACTCTGCTCTGGTGAGGCCGCACCCCAAGTACTGTGTTCAGTTTTGGGCCCTTCAGTACAAGAAGGGCATTGAGGCCCTGGAACGTGTCCAGAGAAGGGCTTCGAAGCTGGTGAAGGGTCTGGAGCACAAGTCCTATGGGGAGCGGCTGAGGGAACTGGGGTTGTTTAGTCTGGAGAAGAGCAGGCTCAGGGGAGACCTTAGGGCTCTCTACAACTGCCTGAAAGGAAGCTGTAGGGAGCTGGGAGTCGGCCTCTTCTCACAGGTAACTAGTGATAGGACTAGAGGGAACAGCCTCAAGTTGCACTGCAGGAGGTTTAGGTTGGAAATTAGGAGACATTTTTTCTAAGAAAGAGTAGTCAGGCACTGGAACACATTGCCTAGGGAAGTAGTGGAGTCACCGTCCCTGGCAATGTTTAAGGAAAGGTTGGACATGGTGCTTAGGGAGGGACATAGTTTAGTGGGTGACATTGGTACTAAGGAGGTGTTTGGACCAGATGATCTTGGAGGTCTTTTCCAACCTTAATGGTTCTATGATTCAAAGGTTGACAAGGGAACGTCAGATTTGGCATTTCCTATGTTTTGATAGCATGACTTTGAAAATCCTATCATCATCAATCGCTTACGTGGGAGATAAGCATAGTTTCTAATGAAAGCACCAAAGCACCAAAATATGTATTTACAGAAAGCACCAAAATATTTTTGTCATTTTCTGTTTGTTTTAGAAGAAAATCGTTTGGAAGTTCAGAGGAATAGATGGTTTTGGACTCACAAAATAACCTTCAATAACACATACAATAGCATTAATGCATTCCTATTTTCTTTCAGATGAAGCAGCTTGTAAAAGTGGACAGTCACTAGGTTTGCTCTTTGGCTTCATAGTTGTGTCAGAAACGAAGAAGGCTGAGGACTGAAGAACTGTCAATTCTGCTCTGCATTTGGCCAGACAGTTTCAGGAGGTTTCTGGGCACTTCATGCTGCCCACAGTGTCCTTCGAAAGGTTATCCCTACTGTGGTAGCATCCTGTTTCTGCTTTCCTCTGAACAGACGAGAATCCTCTGAATTCCTGCCCACTTTTTATTCCTTATAGTTGCAAGCTCATATCTCTGTCTCACTGTATATAAGTTCTCACTAGGTTCTCTTGTCTGCTGTTCCTTAAGCGTATCTCCATCTCCCTCCTCATGATAACTGGAGGCCAGACAAAGGAACTGTTGCATAAAAAGTAACACAATTCTCTGCTCTTAGGTCCTGTGCCTGACCACACAAAGACTTCCAATCAAAAAGTACTGTTGCAAGAGAAGCTCTATAAAACACCAGTAAGGAGACATTTGATTACAAAATGATTGGTGCTAGCTTAGTGTGGTTTCACATAAGAAATTCTGTTCAGTATAGAAAAAAAAAAGTCTTCTGAGAACTTGGTATCAAAACTGACAAGTCTGTGTGTACAAACAGTATCTGCAAGGGCATGTATGTATATATATTTCCTTTTCAAGAGAAAAAGGAGAAATTTTGATTTTCCACAAATCTTCTAGAAAACGCATTTTCTAGTTGATGTTTTCCAAAACCACTGAGCCATTCAGACACTGTTTTAACATTTGTCTTCATTTATGTTTCAAAAGCAACTGTGTCCTTGATCTTGACAGTAGAGGGTCTGACTTTCTAGAGAACATAGAGATTAGGTCTCCCTTAAATTAATTCCCAGATCCATCTCTCAGAAATGCTTATCTATGTTAGAGGTGTCAGGTCCAAATAATTTAGTGCTTTAGGAGTCTTTACACAGATTTCAAGAAGCCTTGGATCAAAACAGTAGACAGTTCAACTGTTGCTCATTTCAGTAATACTGCAGATATTACCCATTTTTGAAAGAGATAAAAGACTACATGGTATTTTCTAAAAATGTTTTGTTTCTCTGTAAAGTTAGGAGTAAGACGACAGCTTTAGAACTCTATAAGCAACTATATATCTATACTACCACCAAATACCAATACTGGAGCTACTGCAGTATACAAAGAAGTACACAGTTTGTTTAAGATGAAGCAAAAATGTAAAATTGCTTTGCTTTGAAAATCAAAGTTTTATGAACAACAGATATTCAGAACTTCAGTCTATTAACTTGCATTTTTCATTCAAGGGACAGATTTAAAATTTAGAGTTCAGATATTTTCAAGTGCTTCCCACAAAAACATCTCCATGTAAATCCAAATAGGTAGCACAGTCAAATACATGTTGTCAGAAAAAAAAGAAACATTCAAATTAAATTGTGTTTGTAAATACAGTTAGATGTCATCATAAACTATATGACAACTTGCTATTTTTTTCTACCTCATCCTACCATCTTTGGGCATATGGGGCAAATAGTAAAGAGAAAAAGAATGATGTTGCTTTATATTTAAGCAACCAGCTAAGATACAGAAAGATTGTTCCTAACCTTAGCTCTTCTAAGTACTTCTAGGACAATGTAGAAAGCAGTATCAAGTATACATCTAGAGGATGAAATTATGCCAAAATTCTGCATTTTACAATAAATAAATCTGTTTTCTTCATAAAGTTATTGTTAAAAATCTACCACTTAAGATTTTTCAAGAATGTAATTTGATTGCGAACCCAGGGCCCTCAACACTGAAAATACATCTAAGAAGTATCGGCATGGTCTCATTCCATTAGGAATTTTCATAAATCATTTTGTTATAGTACACCAACCTAGTTTTTATTTATATATGAATATATAAAATATATACATATATCAATTGTACTGACAGTCAGAACATTTTTGAAAGCATTTTTTTACAGCAGTTTCATTCAAATTATCAGATTCAACATTTAAATGCTAATACAAGAGTTTGTAATACATCTTTTACATACCTCTTCAGCTTTCTGAGTTTCTGTACATTTATCCAAATAGGTTCCTTGAAGCACAGATCCCACAATAGTCAGCCCTTTACCAGCCTTCAACTGGGAGGTGAAAGAAAGCAATCTTGGATGTTTCACCAATTGTTCACAATCCAAATTTAACAAGACCAAAAGCTGAGGTCTGCCAAAAAAAAATTTACATAAGAGCACACACATACATAAAAGCAGGGAAGAACTGGAAAATAGAATTAACAAGCAATAAAATGCAGATTCAATGGCAAACATTCAAACATCAAGCAAAGAAATCATAATTAGCAGTAGCTACACCATTTCAGGTACATGAGCCACCATCCTCAACACCTTACCCTAAGAGAACAGAAGAACTAAGAGAACTAAAGAAGAACTAAGAAAACTGTTGAAACAGAATTATCACCCTTTGGAGGTTATATAGTCCAACCTGCTGCTTGAAGCAGTTAAATGTTGAATTGCACACCAGATTGTTTAGGCTTCAGTCCAGTTAGATCTCGAAAACCTCCAGGGACAGAGATTCTACCACCTCTGGGCAACACCTACCGATGCTTAACCATCATCATTTTTATTTTTTTTTCTTTCCATTTTATCATTTTCTCTCATTCTCCCACCATCTATTGCTGTAAAGAGTCTGTCTTTTCAGCTGTCTCCTCTTAGGGACCGGATGTTTACTAGCTAGTTATACTAGCTTTTAGGTTCCCCTTAAGCCTCCTCCAAGCTGAATAAGCCTAGCTCCCTCAGCCTTTCCCCACAGGAGATATGCTCCTGTGCCCCACCCATCTTGGTGGTCCTCTGCTGAATGTACTGCAGCTTACTGATGTCTGTCTGGTAGTGGGGTGCCTAAAACTGGATCAAATACTCCAAAGATATTCTAATGAATGTTGTGTGAAGAGGAATATTTACTTCCCCTCGGTAGGCTAGCTATGCTCCTGTTGCTGCAGTCCAGCAATGCCAAAGCCTACTGCTGGCTTACTATCCACTCAGAACAACAGGTTCTTTTCAGTATCCTTATCCTGTACCATTGCACTGGGCTAGTCTGTCCCATGGAGTAGACTTTGCCTTTGTCCTCCTGATTTTTCATGATGTTCATGTTGACTCATTCCTCTACCTCTTTAGGTCTTTCCTAGAGAGTCATAGCCTTGACTGCATTGACAGCACAAGTTTGGTTTCATCTGCATACTTAATGAGGTTGTATTTTTCTTCCTTCAATACACAACTTGCTTACTTTCCCCAAACAAAAGTTCTATAATTTTCCTGTCATTACTAAAAATTCAAAAGAACTACAAGAGAACTGGAGTGTATTTCCCTCCTCAACAAGAGCATAGCTTAAGATGGAACGAGAAGGTCTAGTTCTACCAATTACGTTGACACAATAGCAGGGTAAGTCATCTGTAACTGACTGCAGACATTTAACATTTACATTGAGTTATTTTAGTTGACATTTAAGTTAACATTTACACTAATGTTTATCACAGATGTCAAGCTCACACACAATATAGAGGCTAGGAACAAGCAATGGCTCATGGATTCTTTAGTAACTGCTTGGGTTCTTCAGCCCCATAACAAAAGGTAAAATAATACGAATAATGCTGTCACACAGAAGAGCAGCAGAACATTGCTTGTGCGTGTACCCAGGGATACAATCACATCTAGTGGCAGTTTCTTTTTTGTGTCTTCCACTGATCTGTGAGTTATTTTAACTTGCACTGCGTGTATCAGAAGTGACGTGTGAAAATACTTTTGTTTTTAAATAAGTTTTTGTGTTGGCTTTGAGAAAATTAATAGTTTACCAAGTAAAAGGAATAGATTGTAAAAACAGTAATGGACACTTATCCCCATTACAAAGAAAGTACTCCAAATGTGAGATTTTAATAAGATCTAAGCACTTTCAAAGATCTTGCTATGAAATTACATCTACCTTACATTATATTAGGTATAAAAAAAACATATTGCCACAAATAATGACTCCTCTGTGTATTTTTACAATGTATTTCATAGACGCAAAATAGAAGTCTTACAGAATTGCAGCATGTTTCTTTTGTTAGAGACAGTGGGACCAAAGTAAACTGTTCCTTTGAATGTGAAAATCTTGATAAAAAACATTAAAACCCTTCTGCATTTTAGAAAACTACATCAATATCACATGGATTTCAGTTCAAATTTACACATATCCCTACCAAGCTGATTACGTGCTGACCACAAGTTAACATTCAATTACAGTAAAACAATAGAACTGCAATGCCATCATTTCCATGACCAAGTAAAAACATTATTTTAAAGATGAATATCACTTTGGCCATTAGCTTTACCAGTAGTATTCCCAATAGATTTACATATTTCTAGAATGAGTGAACTTAGATGGCATAGACTTTTACCTCCAGTTCTTGGTGTGAGGAGGACCATCTTCAACACGAAGCAAAGCATAGCGAGCTGCATTCAAAGACAGTCCGCGTATTCCATCACCCCACTCTTTTTCTGCTCTTTGTGGTGCAGAAGACATTTAATTAATTTAACTAATTAATAGGATGCAGTTTATTTACACAAATTAAGTACATTTTCTTGGGTGAGGGATAAATAACAAACAATGAAACTCGCCTTTTTTTTTTACGTGAATGCTTGAAAAAGACTCATCTCGCACACTTAAATCATGAATGAAGACTAACCAATAATGAAGCAGTCTCAGGTTCTTTCAAGAGTTGTATTTATTAAGTATTTATTATTATTTATTTTGGTCTCTTTTATACTTCAAAAGATTTTTGTTTTAATCATGAGAGTCTCTTAAATTGCTTGTAAGTGGTAGAACGAAAAAGTGAAATTTGAGTTCCTATGCATTAGTTTTACATCTCCTCCCCACCCTCCTAAAGCTGTCTCTACTTCCTTTCCTTCCCAGCTTCTCACAGATGAACATAAAGCTTTATGCGTCTTCCCAGGGAGAGAGATTTGTCCGGACAGAAGTTTTTAGACTGTTTCAGAGTGGGTTCTTGCTCACTCCTCAGACTTAATCTGCCTTTGCATTTGTAGTGGGAGGGACTGAGTTTCTGCAAAAAAGAATCTTTCTACAAGGTAGATGCAACAGCTTATGGTCCAGCGTTTGGAGAATCTGTATACGAATTTGGATGTATACATATATATACATCCACAATATTTTATGTATGTATATACATACATATACATACAGGCAGAATTCCTTTCATCTGATCTGACTTGCTGGCTAAAACAAGCAAGAGAATTTCTTTGTAATGAAACCAATAGCAGGAGCTGTTATAATCCAGGAAGACTATATCCAAGAAAGCATCTATCCTGGAGATGGAGGTATTAAAAGATGGAGAATCCACAACATGGAACAATCTATATCTGTTGATCTACTGAACACTTGTGCTTAATTACTCATCAGAATAACTAGACTCATTTCAATTTTCTGGTCTTGCTCTTTTTTTTCTTTCTTTTTTTTTTTTTTTTGACTAGAATTGCATTGGATCTTTCCTTAGAAAGGAAAAATGTACACACCAAAATCATAAATACAGAAATAAAATCTAGAAGAGATTATTTAATGAACTGAGCATTCTCTTTAACTCTCTTTCTGTACTGCATTTCTTACAGGTGTGGCTCTTAAAGTACATTGCAAATTAAATTCTAGCCTTCAGAAAATAGATCAGTGGGCGCTCTGGATTGTTCTGTGTGATTGATTCTAAAAAGTGCTAAAGTCTACATAAAAGAGTAGAGTTTTATGGCTTTGGCACAAGATAATATAATATTTTTGTAGTAGTTCCTGTTTGTGTAAAAAGATGATATACCTGAAGTATCAAATTTGACAGCAAATTTTTTGTTCAAATGAAAACTTCCCAACCTTATTAGTTCTTATTTTGATCAGTTACGCCTGCTGAGGAGTTCAGAACAGAGCTTCCAGAGAAATTAGAACCTGCAAACTTGTAACCCTTAACAGAGATGGAATCTCACTTTTTTTCAGGGAACACTTTGTTCTATTGCTTCAGTTGTATCTACTTTATATAAAAAAGCTTTTTGCTGAATGTTAAATATATTAAATATAAAATACATACGATATATGGTCTTACCCTCTATATTCTATATACTTGTATATACATCCTGCAATTAACATGGCAATCAAAGCATAGTACCAGGAGCAAATGAACATCAAGGCAAGACATAAACTCATCCCCAGGAATGAAAGAGTCCTAGAAGAAACCATTTTTTCAATTATTAAATAGACATGCACGTGTTCTACAAAGTCAATTTCTTACTTAAGTCAACTCCCAGAACGACCTCTCTATACCTTCAAAGAATTTCATAGCTAAATATATAAAATACATTGTCACAGCTTTAGTTTATAAAAATTACATTCTGAAGCCTATGTGAAATAAATGTAATTGAAGAACTAGATATAATAGATTTACCACTATTGCCAGTTCTGTAACTCTACCATTATTTTTAAGTAGGATCTGTTTCAAAACATGCTATCGCTTACTGTTGATTTGAATTTAAGCTTTAAGATTTCTCAAACAATACTGAAGAACATTATGCTAATTCCAGCAAAAAAAATAATTTAAATTAAATTTTACTAATGAATTGTATGTTCTACTTACAATGTGGCATGTCTCAGGTAAGAACACACACACATAGTAGAACAGATTACTGAAAACAATCTTTCAAAGGCTTTAAAGAATGACTGAGCTGAAAAAGTCACAGAAACATTTCCAGATTAAAGTTTATATGCCTGTTTTGTACCTAATATCATTCAGACAGATGTAGGTCACCTCAGAACAGGACAGTTTTGTGTCTACTTTTAGTCAGATACTACACCTTGAATTTCTTCATACCTGCCTTCCAAATCAGAGCTAGCTTTTACTGGATTGACAAAGAACATAGAAAGAGACAACTTTTGTTTGGCTCCTTTAGTTTACCTTTTTATTACCATGCAAGTATTGAGTACAAACACATCTGTTCAAAGAAATGCTTTCTAGCTGTTCTATCAACCTAAATGTAGCCTGTCTAGAAAAGCAACAGATGCTCTTTCATGCTTAATTTCACCTAACCTAAGAGTCTGCTTTTACTCAAAAAATAATCCCAACCCAACTCTGACCAAGCATTTTGACACTCCGTTTGCCTGGCAGAAGTGATTATATAGACACACAGTGAATCAATTGGCTCACTGGTCTCTCTGAGGCAGGGGACAGGTTGTAGAAGCGTTGCCAAATCATTACAAACTTTGCAGCTGCCATGTCAAAACCCTTTGCTTTTTATTCCTTACCATGGCCCATCCTCCTCTGGCTACCCTCTATCTTACTCATCTGCTTTAGCTTTTTTGCTTTGGACCTTCTACTATTTCTTCCATAATCACATTATTTGGGAGAGGAGGGGCTTTAAAAGACAAAACAAAACAAACAAACAACCTCAACAAGATACAACACCCACATTTTCTTCTTGATGTTGCAAACAATACTTGCAATGATAAACTTCAGATACAGGCACTGAAATATTTGGAGGTTTAAGTGCCAAACTAATAAGTACCTACTGAGCATATTCAAAAAGATGTGTCAGGGATATAATTGTGGCATTTCATTTCCACTCTACCCTCTAAAGGGGAAAAAATAAACAACTCTTACATCCTAGAATCAGGCCAGTATATCTTCTGAAGGCTGTAGTTTTTAAAGCATTTTGGCAGTAAAATTTTTCAGTAAAATTTCTCAATTGAATCACTGCTAATAAAAAATCATATGCATTTTTAACATCAACTCAAAATTAAAGAACTCAATCTTACTCTGAACTTGTTCTAAGTCACTTAAGAAAAATACTTTGTATTTGACCCCATTGACTTTCAAGCATTCACTTTTCTTCAATTTCTGAAGCAATGGCTAAAGCATGACACAATTTAAAAATACTGATTGGTTACATAGCAAACTGATACATATTATTTTTTTCTGTACAAGTTTGTTTTTTGTATATGCTGATTATTTTTCTTTTTGCATAACAAAAATGAAAGTCAGCATTCCTGAAGATTTTCACCATTTCTTTATCTATATATGGAAGATGATACTCCATTACATCTTCATTCTTGCATATTCAGAAGGTCTGTTAGATAAGCAACATGTCATCCTCTCAACAGGCCCCTTCTCAGGGCCTCTGTATTAGTCACTGGTTTTCATGCTTGAAACTTTCACCAGCCCTATTCTAAACACATAACAGCAAATGTTACCGTTAGAGAAATTGGTTCATGGACTGAATACTAACTCATTGAAGTCAGAAAGGATATTTTGCTTAATTACAGCAATGCAATTAACAAATCAAGGCTGTATAAGCAGTTTTAATTTTTCTGAATGAAAGAATATCTCCTACCAATGGTAATACTTGAAACGAGGTCTCCAGTTGGGAGTCCGTAAAAGCGTCTGAACTGCACAAGCCAGATTTACAAACATATAGCACATCAGGAAAAACCTGTTACGGTAAAACAAACAAACAAAACCATTTTCCAACAGGAACGAACTAGACAGACTTGTGTTAAAAGGCTAAGTCTAAACACAGTCCAAAGAAAGTGCAGAAACTTCTCTACTGTGTTCACAATGGCCAACAGAACACAAGATGTAGATTAAATTAATGCTTTGTCTGCGTTTTGGTGGGGATAGAGTTAATATTCTTCCTAGTAGCTGGTATGGTGCTGTGTTTTGAATTTAGGACGAGAATAATGTTGACAGCACACCCATGTTTTAGCTGTTGCAGAGCAGTGTTTACACTAAGTCAAGGACTTTTCAGCTTCTTATAGTGCTCTGCCAGCAAGGAAGCTGCAGGTACACAAGAGGCTGGGAGGGGACAGAACAAAGACAGCTGACCCAAACTGGCCAAAGGGATATTCCATACCATATGACATCATGCTGAACAATGAAACTGGGGGAACTGGCCAGCTGTGGGGGAAAGAAGCACTGTTGCTTGGGCACTGGCTGGGCATTAGTCATCGGGTGGTGAGCAACTGCACTGTGCACCACTTGCTTTGTTGTTCTTCCCACCTGACCCTCAACCCCCCATTAAACTGTCCTTATCTCTTGCTATATATCTTATATCTTAGCTTTTATCTTAGCTTGTTTCTTAGCTCTTAGCTTGTTTCTTAGCTCTTAGCTTGTTTCTTAGCTCTTAGCTTGTTTCTCAATTTGCTCTCCCATCCCACTGGGTAGGGCAGGGAGCAAATGGCTGTGTGGTGTTCAGCTGCCTGCTAGGTTAAACACCAACATGCTGGTAGAATTTCATGTCTCAAAACATGATGTTAGAATAATTTTCAGTCTCAAACAAAGATTTCACAGAAAACACAGCTAACATCTGACAATAGTGGTGTATTGGTTTTGGCTGGGATAGGGTGATGGTTGAACCAGATGATCTTGGAGGTCCTTTTCCAACCCTAATGATTCTGTGATTCAGTATTAATTTTTTTCATATTAATTTGTATGGTGTTATATTTTGGATTTGTGACCAGAACAGCACTGATAAGACACTGATGTTTTAGCTATTGCTGAGCAGTGCTTGTACAGCATCAAGGCCTTTTCTGTTTCTCACGCTGCCCTGCCAGTAAGTAAGCTGTATGTGCACAAGAATTTCTGGGGGACACATCTGCGACAGCTGTCCACAGAGGATCAAAGGGATATTTCATTCCATATGAAGTCACGCTTAGCAATAAAAGCTGAGGGAAAGGAGGAAGGGGAGGATGTCTGGAGTTATAGCATTTGTATTCTCAAGTAACTGTTATGAGTGACAAAGCCTTGACTTTTCTCGAAATCGCTAAATATTTGCCTACTGATAGAAAACAGTGAATTCCTTATTTTGCTTTGCTTGCCCATGCAGCTTTTGCTTTAACTATTAAGCTGTTTTAATTTCAACACATTATTTTTTTTCACTTTTACCCTTCTGATTCTCTTCCCCCATCCCACTGTGAGGGGAGTGCACGAGTGGCTGTGCAGTGCTTAGCTGCCTACTGGGGTCAACCCAAGACACATGGAATAAACTTCCAAGACAACATCAGTAAAATAAATTTCAGTTCATACCCTAAAACACGAAACTGTTTAAATAGGGAGAATTTTTATTTAACTTCTTTTTTAATATGTATATTTTTAAGTTAAATGTTTTTACTAGCATTCAAGAACTCTGTCAAGGAAAATTACTTGTGCCTTGAAATTAATTCCAACCAAAACATTTCTGCATTTCAGATTATCTCAAAGATCAAATAGAAATGTAACTTGTTGGAAGACAAAGTCTAGAATGCATTATTTCGAAGAGAAAAAAAAATCTAGTTAATTCAAAAGTAAAGTACTATTTAACTTAAAAGAACATGAAATAACAAATTCATACTTACATTGAAAGAATTGGTGCTACACTGTCCAAAGAGGCTATCAGAATTCCTATTTCACAAATACCAGCAGTGAGGAGCAGAGCCCACGTTGGTTCTCCATTTGCTTTTCCATGACCAAATACCTAGTTCAATTCAAGTATACAGTAAAACTGGGGAAAGGTGCATTTTATACTATTGTGAAGCATATTGCAGATTGTGACCTAACTAACTTGAACCTAAACCAGTAATTAGTTACAAAGGAAAACAAGAAAATCTATACCATAAAACAAAACAAAAATGTATGTTTTTCAACGTTGCAATCTTTACTAAAATAAACAATGACTACATTACATTAAAGTGCTACTGCAGCTGCTGTTGAAATAAACTTAACTTGAAATCTGAATGCATCAGAGAGTTATGCTTAGTCTATAAAAAGCTAATGGTTGAAAGCATTATTTTTTGTAATATACAAAATAGACATCAAGTCTGTATTTACAAACATAAATATTGATCCTTATTATTGGTTATTCCTAAAAGGACTTAGGAAAGCCCAGGATTCTGTACAAAGCCCTACAAAAAATCATCTAGCATGTGGTAATTTCCTTTGTTGTGAGAGCCATCCAGCTATACTGGATGATAGATGGGGAAACGCCTCACCTAAAGCTAGAGCTACATTCAGTCTCCTCCACACTCCCGTCTACAATTATAAGCACCTAAAGCCTCACTCCCATTTTCCGTAACTGCTTCCTTTCCAAATGTCTAGGTGCTTCACTTCATTCCTTCTCCTGTCTTCTCCTCTTCCCTTAGCTTCCTCTCATTGATCAGTCTACATTCCTTTATATTATAAAATGTCATTTTTTCTGCTCATGTTTTAAAAGAAGTTTTTTTGCTTCTTTCTTAAACACGTCATACTCTTGCTCCTGTATTCATCTCCTCTCATTTCTCTTATTGTCCACGGAAAGGCTGTATGACTCCAAAACTGTAAGTACCTTCCAAGTCTAAAATCTCTCTTCAAACATGTTTTTTTTTAATTTGTATTTAAAAAAATGCATGACATATGGAGTCATAGAATGGAATTAGATTCTTACATCTTTCTTGACTTCAGCCTACAAAATTGAATAAAAATGAGAACTGTATCTCTATGACATTAGAAGTTAAGTATCATGCATCTCCATCATAAAATTTAATTAACTTATTTCAAATTACAAATTGTCAGCACAATCTGGACTCAAAAAAAGTTTAGTTGTTTCTTAGCTTGTTCATTTCCATT
This sequence comes from Anser cygnoides, assembly GCF_040182565.1. NCBI lineage: Eukaryota > Metazoa > Chordata > Aves > Anseriformes > Anatidae > Anser > Anser cygnoides. Next base: position 67,071,486 of record NC_089874.1, read on the forward strand.
CACAGAATATTTTTAATTTTGACTCTAACATTTATATGTAAGGACAAAAATAATTAAATTGCACAGAAACAGACATGTTCAAACTTTGGCCTGAAAAAACAAATGTATTACTGCACAAGACTACTACTGAGCTCCAAAACATTTCCTCACAGTTCTGGAGGAATAACAGAAATAATGCCTCATATTTTGTTAACAAAAGATAAACCACATTTGAAATATAAAGAAAAAATATTATCTCACTTGGATAAATGGTACAATGCCATCTCTTGCAATGGCCTGCAACAGACGGGGTGCACCAGTGAGACTCTGTAGACCAGCACCACATGTTGAAAAGAATGAACCAATCACAATAACCCATGGAGAAGGCCAGGCCAGTGTACCAACCACTAGATTTCCATTAACTGCTTCTCCAAACCTTAGGGAAGTGAAGAACAAAACAAAACAGTGAACAAATACACACATAAACCATCATACTCCAGAAGAATTTCTTTCGTAGCTTCTAAACTCATATCTCGAACTTTTTTGGACAACATCGCTTTTCAGCAACAAACACCACATCACATCATGCGCTATGGGATTTCCCAAACAACCAATTCATTATGCTGTATTAAAGAAAACATAATTGATTGATTTTAGGTATAGCCTTTTAAGCAGACACTGACATATGGACAACGAAATACAGAGAAACTGTTTGCATTGTCATGCTAACTAATGCAATTTAAAAGAACAACTATGACAAACAAGGTGGGGAGGGTGTGGAAATAAAAGAAAGAAGTGCTTTCATAACATAGCACTGAGTATCCAATCCAAACATAATTGACTTTATGCTCATTTATGGACATCTTAGGTAAAGCATGAAAAAGTACTTCCCCGCCCCCCATGGTAGTATATAATTTCTTTACGTTTTCATTTTCTTAAAAATATCAGAGAAAAGAAAAGGCTACAGGCTAAGAAAAATGACATGCTTCATCTCTTTTTGGACTGGCTATTGACAACGCCAAGGTAAATCAGATTAATATAACAAGCCAGTGTTCAAGTTCTTGCGTATGCTTAAGCTTGGATGCACAGCTACATACTATCTTCACTACATGGGAAGACAGGAAAAAACACTACTTAAATACATAGGAGAAAAAAAAACACACTATGCTTCTCTGATGACATATAGCTGCTTCTTAACGCTTGCACTGAAGTTTGGCTTCCATTAAAACAAAGAGTAGGTACAACTTGAAAAGATTGAAGACAAACACTAGAAATGTACAAGCTTTTTTTTTTCCCCATGGCAGATATTATGGCAATCCATGATGAAAACAAAACAAAAAACAGTCTTTGAAACAGACAAATCCCCCTACATTTTACTATTATGCTGATTTATTCTCATTGTATTAGTTCTGATTGGAATCCAGATTTTAACTTACACTTTTCCTTCTAGACTAAAAGAAATAAATTGTCTAAGCATTATCTCTTTCAGCTTCCAAACGATATCCCAATGTCCCTGTTTCATCAACCAAAGCAAATTTGTGCATTGGTCAGTATAAAAAGAGACTCAGAAACAGGCAGGGAAAGAAAACTGAAGTCTGCTAGCACATTCCCCACAGTATCTTCTTCAACTCAGTCTCTCAACAGAGAAATTTATAAAGATCTGGAGGTTCAGTTAATGCTTATCTCTATTAATTTTATGCCGTTCATGCTTCAAAAAGTGAGCCTCAGAAAATAACACAGATGACAACTAATCTGCATAAGCATCATGCAGCCAGTAGAAATTATAGGTCTGATGGTGCATTGCAGTCTTTCTGATGAACTCTGCTTGTCATGCAACTGTCAAAAATTCTTCTGCCTGCATTCTTCACAAATGTATTACCTCTCCCTAAGTAATATCATTCCCCTTATTCCACCTCAATAAAAATACTAACTATGCTTTTTCTCTCAAGACCATTTTATTATGAACAGTTCCACTTAAACATTTATCTCAGATTCTTCTTCTACTTTTTGCAGTGATACAGTCCATTAACATTTCCAGTTTTTGCAGCCATCTCAGCTCAAGAGATAGTCTTTCCCTACAGTTTTACCTAAGTGAAAGAAAAATATTCCACATGGATGTTTCCCAGAATAGCCATTTATGAAAATAAGTATGATTAACATAACCCATTTTCATACATGCTCCTGATAAAAGTACAAGTTGAATGCAACTTACTTATCTCTTAATATCACACCTTCTATACAAGCACCAAACAGCACTATGCAAGAGAGATCTGTTATTGAGACTGAAGGAGGATTACACTGTAAATGAAATCACTGTAGAGAGAAAACTATTTCCTACCCAGGGATGAAATTAAAATGTCTATGATAAACTTCTTTTTTTTTTTTCATTATTCTCCCATACAACAACTTTTTAGTTTATGTTCCCTACAACTGCATTTGACCAACAATTGATCTGGAAAATATTTTAAGCAAGCAGTTCATGCATCATGCAACTGGATATTTTCTCATACAAATATATTTGTGTCTTCTAGTTATTGAACAACTAACAATTTCTTTTGCTGTTAGTTTGCTTTAAGACTTTCAGTAGTTATGCTGAGTATAATGACAAAGCAATCTGCCAACTGAAATACGCTAAAATGTCTGTCACTTAACTGAAACCATAAATTGTAACTTGGAGCTTAAAATATTAGTAGGACACAGGAAATTTTACATACATACACATACATATATGTATACATCTACATACACACACTATATATGTGTGTGAATAGACAGATATTTAAAATTTCAGTTTAGATTTCATTAATTTTATATTCAGACAACTCAAACGACTTTTTATTGAAATTCTATAATGTACTATACCTACAGAATGTCCACTAGAAAAAAAAAAGCCACAGAACAAAGGATACAAATAAAAGAAGTAGTTGAAATAGCTAAAATTGTTCCAGTAGGAATAGATTTCTGAGCATCCTTAAGATCGCCAGATCTGTTTGAACCTGCCATAATACCTGGAGAAAAAAAAAAGTCACAAAAACACGGAATATTAATTTCATTTAAATAAGCAATACCTCTCTGACCTGGACAGGAGGGGTTGATGGGCAGAGGCCAATGGGATGAGGTTCAACATGGCTAAGTGCCGGGTCCTGCACTTTGGCCACAACTACCCCATGCAGCACTACAGGCAGAGTGGCTGGAAAGCTGTGCAGAGGAAAAGGATCTGGGGGTGTTGGTCAATGCTCGCCTGAACATGAGCCGGCCGTGTGCCCAGGTGGACAACACAAGGACAACAGCATGCTGGCTTGTATCAGGAACAGTGTAGCCAGCAGGAACAGGAAGGTGATCGTACCCCTGTACTCTGCTCTGGTGAGGCCGCACCCCAAGTACTGTGTTCAGTTTTGGGCCCTTCAGTACAAGAAGGGCATTGAGGCCCTGGAACGTGTCCAGAGAAGGGCTTCGAAGCTGGTGAAGGGTCTGGAGCACAAGTCCTATGGGGAGCGGCTGAGGGAACTGGGGTTGTTTAGTCTGGAGAAGAGCAGGCTCAGGGGAGACCTTAGGGCTCTCTACAGCTACCTGAAAGGAAGCTGTAGGGAGCTGGGGGTCAGCCTCTTCTCACAGGTAACTAGCGATAGGACTAGAGGGAACGGCCTCAAGTTGCACTGTGGGAGGTTTAGGTTGGAAATTAGGAGACCTTCATTTGATTCAGAAGTTTGTGTTACCACCCATCATGAAATTCCAGAAGGCTCAGAAAAAAGTCAATCATTTTTAGAAAAGGGAAATATGCAAGAGTAGCAAAATGTAGGAGATGGATGTTTTAAACTAATAAGGGTTTAGAAATTTTAACCAGTGTGACCAAATGTACTAACTTTCTACTAAACACACCACACACAATAACATATGTAAGCAAATCAATTAATAATAACTACAGAAACAAAAGGAAAGGAGCAGGCATGAAGTACAGAGGAATGGTCAGGGGATCACAGTCATACATTTGTGTTTGAACCTAAATACAGAACAAAAATCACTTTCCAACACACTGTAAAATAATGGAGAAAAATCATGCACTATTTCTGCCATCTTTCCTAGAATTGCCCTGATCACTGTTAGAGGCAAAAAGGAGAAGCTAAGGTCAAGAATCCAGTGCAAAAGCACTGCCAAACTCTACACAATGAAATTGTAACCACAGGCTGGGATACAGTAAGACTTTGGTAAACAGACAAGGGTGGAGAAGAGAGATGGGAAACAGGAAAGAACCTGAAGTATAGAAATGAGAACAGTGAGGGGACAAGCATATGAAGGGACATCTCCATTTGGTATTCTTCTAGCAAATAATGTTGCACCTTTGCATCAGAATTCTGTTTTGTTACTTGATATTAAGTTGCTTGAGCTAGGATTTTTCAATAAAAAATGATTTAGTTATTTCAGTCAAACAAGACCTGAGGGAAATGATATAAAACTAACCTAACTTTTAATCTTGGTAAACAAAAAAATCTCTACTAGTCACGGTTGAAAAAAAAAATGGAAGTTTAAACAAAGCACACACAGTTCATGGCTTGAATACCTGAAACACCTTAATACCCAACTGTTCTCTCTCATGCATTTGAAGATTAACACATTATGAAGGTAAGAAATTTTCAACTCAGCTGCAGCTTATTCTGAATAAACATTTAGTAACACATGGAGCTTTCTTTTTATTTCCAGGTATAGAAATAAAAAAGTATATTTCTGTTTTATTTTCAGGTACATAAACAGCACTTGAACTGATCCATCAAGTTCTATAAACTCCTAAAATAACCAGTAGCCAGCTATGTCTTTCTAGCACCAGAAAATCTGCTACTTAAAACTTGGACAGAGACTAGGAATATCGTGTCAGCAATAAACATTCACACAAAAATATTTTTTCAGCTATGAAAACACATCTTCGTTCAAGGAAAGTAGGTATATCTACCTGTTACAGATGGGAAATAAATCCCTACAAGCATTGTGAAGTAGGTCATGATGTCTGTAAAAACATAAGGGCGTCCACCAATTTTCATGTCTTCTGATCCAGAAACTGATGGCTGATCTTTTTTCTCAACTATTGATCCTTTTTCTGAATAGGCACTCCACAGATTATCTACAAGGGGAAAAAACAATAGCAATTGTCAACTCTGTTTCATAATATTAAATACTGAGAATGAAATACCATTATAAATTAAATGACTTTTCTTACACAAAAGTCATGATGCTTCCCAAAACTTCCTTATGAAATGAAGAACGAAGAATCAATAACATCAATATCAGTTGTAATTTGTAGACATTTCCACTGTATGCCAGTAGAGATGCAGTGGTGTATGGGATGTGTCATAGAAGATTTTCTCTTCCATTAAAGAAAGATTCAGTTATAGAATTAAATTCTAATACACTTCTAGAACATCCACTTACATTGCACAAACATATGGGTGTATGATCAACTATAGTAGTCAAAAAAAAGAAAAGTATAGCAGTGAAAAAAGAAATATTTGCAGATTCAGGCAATCTTAGCATACATCTACATTTCTTGTTCTTAATTTTTGAGGAACAGGTAAAAAAAATGCTTCTTGGCAGCAACCTGAGTTGAGACCTGCTGTACAGTATAATCTGGACAATAGTTCAAGACTTGGCTGCTCATGATTAAGGTATTCCACATGGTCACTAACCAGACTCCAGAAGAGAACAGACAATCAAATTACTTTGTTTTTGTTGTGTTTTTTTTCAAACAAAAACAAAACAACTCCCGCTTCTTAAAAAATAAAAAATAAACAAGAACCATAGCTTTTGAGAGCTTACATTTGGAAAAATTCTAGTTATGCCCCTTAAAACGATGATAAGGACATCTAAACTTGACTTACTTTAAAATAAGATAAGGTCTCCTATCACATGCTAGGAGACAAAACAGATACTCTCCCTATAAAAGACAGATTCTATACAAAGGATTTTCCATCACGGAAATAAATACTTCCTATAGACTGCCAGGACAACAGATCTGATGGTCAATTTTCAGTCATCCAGTGCAACTTTTGGGAGCTGAGCATAGCATTCTAAGCCTCCACAATAGCAACATGTTACCTTGAGCACAATACGAAGATTCAGAGTCAGAGGTAATCTCCTAAATGGCCAAAGACAGAGTGGCTGTACGCAGATTTGGCAAATATTAGAACTAGTATGAAATAACCATAAACAGAAGCATGCATGAGAGAACAATGCAAGAGTAGAATAAAAGTTAAAAAGAAAGGTAAATATGAATTGCTACAGTGCAGCTATGTGTTCTTTCATTCAAATGAAGAACAAATTGATGTAAAGATGAAGACTGAAGCCACAAAAGCAGAAGTTAAGGAAAACAAGAGAACTGTAAAATTCAGGAATTTCAGCAAGTACTTGAACAGTGACATAAAATGACGTAAGATCTCCAAAATAATATCCACTCCCTCTGAAGTGTATAAAGGAAGTCTAGAAATCACTTTGTCACTGCCATTCAAAATCACTAAACACTTACAGGACTCAACAGCAAGCTTCCTTTGTTCAGTGTGACACAGACATGACACTATCCTGACCACTCCAACAAACATATTTGTATTTGTGGATGTGCACATGCGAGCACAAACAGGAAAAAATAGCTTAGAGATTTTTAATGTGTAAATCACTTTCTCCTTTCGTGAGATGTCTCACTGAGCTTTGTTACATTAAGTTCCTATACTCACGGTCCCCAAAGTGATAAACCAAGTGGACTTGAAATTCTGGGTGAAGAAAAAGGGTTACTTTCTAAAAGATGTAAACTTACTGTATACAGATGTCCTGTAAATTGTGGGAGGACTCAGCACACACTTCCTGAGACATCCATCTATGATATCTGAGTATTCCCAGCTACAGCCATAGACACATGGGTATTATTGTCTTTGAATTTGGGTAATTATTCATTCACACTGCTTTTTTTTTTTCCTTGAGTTTTAGGAACTGGGGAAGTAACAGCTTTTTAGAAAGAAAATTGTATGTCAAGAGTATTCTTGATGGAAATATAAGTGAAGGTGATCTATTTAATTTAGCCCACTCAGATTTCCCACGTGTTTTTGATAGATTCCTTGGGTGAAGAACATTAAGACAGTCATGGGATAAGGGGAAAAGTCATCACATGAATAATAAAAATGGTTCAAAGATAGAAAACAGGTAAAATTAAAAATAGATTCAGTTTTACAATGCAGGAAAGTCACCAGTGAATTTCCCCAAGAAATCATACCAGGATGTAACCAGTGCTTTGCAATGTACTGGACTAGAAAAAGGAGTTAGTTGCGAGATGAGAAAGCTTACCAGTAACACTCAGTTATTCAAGGTGGTGGAAGCAAAAGCCAACTGCGAAGAACTACAGAAAAACCATACCACACTCAATGACTGAACAGAAATAGATGAGTTTCTTCAACAGGTTAGCAATGAACACTGGTAAGTGTTTCTCTAACATTGAGCTTTCAGCAGACTCTGAACGGTTGTTAGAAAACTTGGCATTATATGATACTGGATAAATGAAATACACTTTTATATGGCAGTGCTGGTTCAAAAAAAAAAGTAAACAGAGTACATCTGGACAGAAGATGGATAGAAGGAAGGAAATAAAGAAGGAAGAAAAGAAGGGTGGAAGGAAAGAAGGAAGGAAAGAAAGAAGGAAAGAAAGAAAGACTGCTACAAAATAGAAACAGCAGTTTGAAGTTCAAATTGTAGCAGAAGTTAGAACACAGGATTGTATCCTGAGCATGCAGGGGGAATGTAAAGCAGCATCAAAAGAAATACATTTTTTTCCTGAATATTTTAAGAAGTATGTGGTAAATTATAAAATGCATAGAATAATAAATCTCAAGTCACAGTTCTTGTAACAGTCAAAAAAAGATTTACATTTTTGATTCTGAAGAAGTTGAATGATTTTATATACAAATACATTTATATACAAATGTCTCATGTCCAAGTGTTATATTAAAAGCTTAAAAAGACTGTTTTTTTCAAAACCCAGAACTGACTTGCCATACAGTGTCGGACAAACAACAGACTTCATTCCTCTATGTAGCACTTGTAAATTGGAAAAAGTTCTTCCTCAGGAGAATTTGAAATAACTATATCTGGTGTAAAAAAAGAGCTAAACATTTCATTTTTTCTAAAGCTGTAATAAACACTTCACCACTTTTTTGGATAGAACAACAGTTTTTGAACGAGTGCCTATAAAACCCCAGTGATCCCAAATCAAAGCATTTGATACTAAGCTTCCAAAAACAAATGGAAACATTAAAGGAAGCAACGCTCCAGGAAGCAGTCTTTCACGGAAAAAGATTAGCGCAAAAGACTAGTGACAGGCTAGACCACTATATTACTGAAAAGCTACAGGCCAAATCAGTACTGCCTAAAAATTCAGTGCTTTCTGACTTACCAATTAGAACTCCACTCATTATTCCCGGAATCCCTTGAATTTCTGTTACATTATTGAGACTAAAGTAGTCATCACACGTAGCATTATGTAAAGAGCTACTGCAGAAGAGGCGCCACAAGGTTGTAGTCTTTGTTTCATTATTGCTTTCAGTAAATTTGGCACAGATATCAAAGCTGCGTTTTGACAACGTACGGTTTCCAAGAAGACAGATGCTACCAAAAACAAACAAACAAAAAAAAACCACCATGATCCTTCAGCATAGTGTTGTGCATTAAAATATATTTGTCCATTAAATTTCCTCAGAAATACATTATTTACAATACCCGTGTAATGGGCTATACAACATCTACTAAAACAGTATATAGTCTCTCCACATAAAACCGTCATCAATAATCTTTAAAACACCAAACAAACATTTCAACTTTAAGGCAGCTATTTCACTTCCTGATTTTTTCTTTGGAGGATACAATCAATTTAAGCAGCTTGGCCACCAAATAACAGGAGTGAACAAATCATGATCTCTGTAAGAAAGAAATGAAATGTAGTAATTGGAATATTTAATACAATGACAAGCCTGACAAAGGAAAACTATAAGAAAAATTAAGCAAGTGCCATGCATTTTCCAGCAAACAAATATTTTATGTTAAAAGGTAGGAAATAAGACAGGACTATCAATCAGCAAGATCTAAGAACACTGAACTCCTAGTTCAAATACAAGTATCGTGTATGTTCTACACAGAAATCAGTTAAAGCACTTAGAAAACTCAGAATGGTTTGCAAAAAGCAAATAGCTAACAAAGAACATCAAACATCTGGGAACAATCTGTTGATAAGTCTTTGTTAAGCAACACAAAAAATGTTCTGGAAATATCTCCTCCAGGCTTGTTTAATAAAGTGATACATAAAAATACAGAGAAATTGTCAGAACAGCCAGGGATCAGGTTAGGAAAGCTGAAGTCTTATTAGAATTAAATTTGGCCAGGGACATTAAGGGCAACAAGAAAGGCTTCTATAGGTATACCAGTGATAAAAGGAGGACTAGGGAAATTGTGGGCCATCTCCAGAAGGAAGAACTGGAGAACTGGTTACCCTGAATACGGAGAAGGCTGAGGCACTCAACAACTTTTTGCCTCTGTCTTCACCAGCAAGAAGCTCTAGCCTTATAGCCCAAGTCCCAGGAGGCAAAGGCAGGCACTGGGAGAATGAAGAACCATCCACAGTAGCAGAAGATCAGGTTCAAGACCACCTAAGGAACCTGAAGGTGCACAAGTCCATAGGACTTAATGCGATGCATCCAAGGGTCCTGAGGGAACTGGTGGATGAAGTTGCTAAGCCACTACCATCATATTCGAGAAGCTGTGGCACTCTGGTGAAGTTCCGCGTGACTGGAAGACAGGAAACAACCACCATTTTAAAAAACAGATGAAAGGAAGACCTGACAGGACAGTCAGTCTCACTTCTGTGCCTGCCAAGACCATGGGGGCAGATCTTCCTGGAAACTATGCTAAGGCACATGGAAAACAAGGAGGTGACTGATGACAGCCAACATGGCTTCACTAAGGGCAGATCATGCCTTACAAATTTGGTGGCCTTCTATGACAGGGTTACAGCACTGGTGGATAAGGGAAGAGCAACTGGTATCACCTAGCTGGACTCATGCAGAACATTTGACACTGTCTGGCATGATATTCTTGTCTCCAAACTGGAGAGACATGGATTTGACAGACAGACCACTCAACGGTTAAGGAATTGGCTGGATGGTTGCACTCAAAAAGTCAGTCAATAGCTCAGTGTCCAAGTGGAGACAGTAACCAGTGGTGTTTCTCAGGGGTCAGTATTGGGACTGGCTCTCTTTAACAACTTTGTCCCTGACGTGGACAGTAGGATTGAGTGCACCATCAGCAGATCACCAAGTTGTGTGATGTGGTCACCGTGCTGGAGGGAAGGAATGCCATCCAGAGGGACCTAGACAAGTTTGACAGGTGGGCCCATGTGAACATCAGAAGTTCATCAAGGCTGAGTGCAAGGGCCTGCACCTGGGTCAGGGTAATCCCCAGCACAAATACAAGCTGGGTGGAGAATGGATTGAAAACAGCTCTGAGGAGAAGGACCTGGGGGGGGTGTTGGTTGATGAGAAGGCAATGTGTACTTGCAGGTCAGAAATCCCACCTGCATCAAAAAGCCTGGGCTGCATCAAAATAAGCATGGTCAGCAGATGGAAGGAAGTGATTCTCCTTTTCTCTGCTCTTGTGAGACCCTACCTAGAGTACTGTATTCAGCTCTGGGGCCCCCAGTATAAGAAGGACATGGATGTATTGGAGCAAGTTCAGAGGAGGGCAACAAAGATCATCAAAGGGCTGGAACACCTCTTCTATGAGGACAGGCTGATGGAGTTGGGGTTATCAGAAGGCTCTGGGAAGGTCTTCCAGTACCTACAAGGGGCCTAGAAGAAAGCAGGAAATTGTATCAGCAATTGTATTAATAGGAAAAGAAATAATGGTTTTAAACTAAAACAGCGTAGATTTAGATTAGATATTAGGAATAAGTTAGTTACTCAGCAAGTAGAACAGGTGATCCAGAAAAGTTGTGGATGCCCCATCCCTGGAAGTGTTGAAGGCCAGGCTGGATGGGGCTTTGAGCAACCTGGTCTAGTGGAAGGTGTCCCTGCTTGTGGCAGAGAGCTTGGAACTAGATGATCTTTAGGATCCCTTCCAACCCAAACCATTCCATGATTCTATAACATCTGTAAAGACGGAAAGAGGAGCATCAAGTGAAGCATTCATGTTAGTCAGATAAGCAAAAGTACACATGTAGTACACATTCATACTTTTGAAGGAGCTCAGGAAGCTAGTAACAAACAGTAAAAACATAATATTTGCCATTAGAACAAGCAAAAAGCATACTAAGTGACAGAATATTTACTTAGTGTAACATCCTGTTTCTGATAGCAGTCAAGAGTAGATGCCTTGTGAAGGGTATAAGAACAAGAGAAGCTTACAGGACACTAGTACAGCTTCAAGGTATGGCATCACTTGGAAGTCAAGCAGATTTCATAGAGAGCCTGCTGCTAAAAAGGATGATTTTGCCATTTTACTCTTTTTGCTTGCTATGGTATTTGATGAACTATTTAACTTATGGAAACTTCTTCCAGTTTGATTTAGCTGGAAGATCACGATGTAAATTAATGACATACACTATTTCAGCATCTGCACCATGGCTAAACCTAACAGAGACGAAGTGAGGTGATGGATAGCTAAGTGAAAGAGGAATCTGGTAAGCTGTCCAAATGTTAACAAGAGAAGCTAGAAAGAATTATTTTTTTTTTCCAAACCAATGCTAACTTGCTGCATGATGGTGAGTTTGGTGACCTGCTCACCATGAGATCAGCTTTAACATAATATGAAACCATGCTTGAGTTTCTTATTTTAAGGCAGACTCACCAAAATGTGAACAATTGCATTTATAGGAAGAAAATTTTTTTTTTTAAACAGTAATATATCACAGTAGCAGTTCCCAGTTCCCAGAAAACCAGGAACAGGTTTTACCTCTTACAAAGACCTGTTCCCAGGTCTTTTCAGTGCTACATATCTACATGATCCCTCTTTTACCTATATAGACGAACAAAAGATTTAAATATTTTCCCACTGGAAGTTCCAGTTTTTTAGAAATTCATGTTTACTTCAGAAAAGTGCCAATTTTGAACATACCTTTATTTTTCAATAGAAAAGTAAGTATCATTTTACAGTACAAAAATACTGCTTTAACGTTCAGTTTATGAAGCAACCATCAACACTTCAGAGTACTACAGAATCCAGAACAATCATACAGCACAAGATCAGTTCTGCATAATAGATGGCAATTCACTACAGTAGTTCCCAGGCTCTTCCACTAATTTGTTAATGGTACCATTGTTTACCCTCCATGCAGGAACAAATGCACAAAAATGTAACTTGCATACTGATAACTGGACACCAGAAAAAATTCTTAGCAAGCTGGCGATGTACAAAGTAAGGATGTTGAGGAGCAATATGCCACATGTGACAACAAAGCTAGATTTTAGTAACAAAAAGGTAGAAAAGTCTTCATATAAAGCAAATGAAATTAACGCTGCAAACCTTCTATTTTGAGTAGGGTGAAATGGAAGCTTTGAAAATTTCATTATCATGACGAAGTTTAAAAGTATATTACCTATGGTTCATAGTTACATTTCTTTGAAGGTTTTATTTTATCCTGTAGATTTAAGTTTTTCATTCATTAGATAAAACAGCTATATTTACTGTCAGCAAGACCATCTTCATGTTTAAGTGTGAATGGAATAATGGCCAGTAACATTAAGTACCAAAGAACTTTTTCCAGAGTATCATGTCTGGTGAACAAAGATTCAAATACGTAGTTCAGACAAGCAAACACATAAGTGCCTAATAAACATATGAATAATAATAATAAACTTATGAACATAAACATAAGAAACCTACCACTGAGGTCAATTGACATACATTTTTTTAAAATAATAACCTATACTACTTAATAACATCACTTACGGAAAGTCAGGTGGGTCAAAAGCAGTCTTAATAACTCCAGCATATATGGCAATGATGGATAAAATCACACAGGCAAGGAAGACCAGTGCAAGTTTGTTAACATACTTGACTCCCACAAAAACTACTACAGCCATCAGAATGATAATACATGTTCCATAAACTCTCATGTTATTCAGCATAGCCTCTGTTTCTTCACCACCGTCTTCTGCTTTAAATATAGCAGCACTTGGAGAAATGTAAGTCTGCAGGAAATATGACAAATTATCATACATATTTTATTACTTCACAAACAAGTTCTATCAGATGACAAAAGTGTTTATCAAAGAGCAGAAACAATTATCTCACTTGATCTGGTATAATGAAATTGCAAAAAATTATTTTCAAGATTTTTACTAGTACAGAGACATTGTAGCAGACTCAATTTTAACATACAATGAGTTTTTAACTATATGCCCCTCCTCCTTTTTAACCCTATCTATTATATAGATTACTTTGAAGACCTGCATGTACTCAAAGTGACATTATCAGCTAACTGTAAAGTTGAATAATCAGTGACCTATGTAAGGGAAAAAGGAATGGGGGTGGGGATAAGAGGATAAAACCGAGTGTATACGCTGAGAAAGAGGTACTGCTTTTGATCCAGCTTTTCTGCTAAGAACTTCTGCCTCTCATAAATTTGTGTCTCTGCCAGACAAGAAAACACAAAAAGGAATGGAGGAGGAGGAGCGGCATAACAAACATTTTTCAATACGACGGGTACAGATTCCATACAGAACCTATACTGTAGCCTAGTCTGATTGCTTTTCTTTCTCTTCTAATACCTTTACTTTGGATTTTTTTTGCTAAGTCTTACCAAAATTAGCATAGCTTTTTTTGCAGCTATGTATGTGCAGCACAGACACAATTTGTGGGACCATTTTTATTTAGAATGCATTAAGAAAAGGTGACAACAAATATTGTATCTGGTACAAATTAGTAAAGGTCAGTTACTGAACTGTTTTGTTCCCAATTTAAGTGGGAAAAAACGGACATCAGTCTTTAACGTGTTTATGTATCGCTGATCAAAGTTTGTTGAACTTCTTCAAATAATCATAAGTATAGTACGAATATTGACATACAAGAAACATAGCATCAAAGCATTCAAAAACAAACTAGAATACAGTTTAGGCCTTATTATAACTTATTTATGATTACTGAGTAATGTCTAAATACAGTAATCTCCCACAGTAGCCTGAATACAGCCACGAGACTTAATAGTACTTACCAACAAAATTTCAATGGTACCAAGAATGTACATTGCTCCTGCGAAGGTTGTACCCAAGTAGAAACAAAGTCCCACTGCTCCACCAAACTCTGGTCCTAAGGATCTCGAAATCATGTAGTAAGAACCTCCAGCTGTGAATTTAACCAAAAAGGTTCCAACCTTTCAGATTAGTAATGGCAATAGAGAACAAAAAAAATGAGTAACTCAATCAACCTAGATACATATTTGGGAAAACTGCATGAACCTCCACTGAAGTGTTCATACCAAACCTGTATTTTTTTTAAAAAAAAAGCTGAAACTGGCAAATACAGATGTTCACACTTTTTTCCTTTATTACACAAATAATTCAACATATATCAAATAGCAGCAATAGAATTCTTGCTGCGCTTTACTATTCTCTTCACTGATCCCTATTGATAGTCAGTCGTCAAGATGATAGCTCTGGTGCTGGCTCAGTCCACAGTGCAGTGGTTGATCATGACAGTCAGGGCTGTATAACCACCAGCACAACCAAGAAAAGGCAACAGATGATGTCTGCAGGGGACTCTTCTGAGAGGTACAAAGGCACCCATTTAATGACCTGACCCACTCTCAAGAGGTTTGTTGCCTACCAGGGGGGTCACATTAGTGACATTGTCAAGAGATTACCAACCCTTGCACAGCCTGCAGACTACTATCCACTGCTGTCATTCAATGTGGGCATCAGTGACACTGTCAAGAGCATCCAGAGTGTTTCACGAAGGACTACAGAACCCTTGGAGCATCTGTAAGAGTCTCTGGAACAAAGGTGGCTTTCTCTTCAACCCTACCTGTCAAAAGGTAAAAAAATTACCGCGGTTGCAGGACTGGTGTTATGGTCTAAAAAGCCAAATTGTTGGCCATGTGACCCTTGGAGACACCTGGTCTACTGGGGACTGGCGGGGTCCAACTGTTGGAGAGTTTCTAAAATATATCAGTATAAAGTATATTTAAAGCTTATCAGTGATAAAAGGAGGACTAGGGAAATTGTGGGCCATCTCCAGAAGGAAGAACTGGAGAACTGGTTACCCTGAATACGGAGAAGGCTGAGGCACTCAACAACTTTTTGCCTCTGTCTTCACCAGCAAGAAGCTCTAGCCTTATAGCCCAAGTCCCAGGAGGCAAAGGCAGGCACTGGGAGAATGAAGAACCATCCACAGTAGCAGAAGATCAGGTTCAAGACCACCTAAGGAACCTGAAGGTGCACAAGTCCATAGGACTTAATGCGATGCATCCAAGGGTCCTGAGGGAACTGGTGGATGAAGTTGCTAAGCCACTACCATCATATTCGAGAAGCTGTGGCACTCTGGTGAAGTTCCGCGTGACTGGAAGACAGGAAACAACCACCATTTTAAAAAACAGATGAAAGGAAGACCTGACAGGACAGTCAGTCTCACTTCTGTGCCTGCCAAGACCATGGGGGCAGATCTTCCTGGAAACTATGCTAAGGCACATGGAAAACAAGGAGGTGACTGATGACAGCCAACATGGCTTCACTAAGGGCAGATCATGCCTTACAAATTTGGTGGCCTTCTATGACAGGGTTACAGCACTGGTGGATAAGGGAAGAGCAACTGGTATCATCTAGCTGGACTCATGCAAAACATTTGACACTGTCTGGCATGATATTCTTGTCTCCAAACTGGAGAGACATGGATTTGACGGACCACTCAACGGTTAAGGAATTGGCTGGATGGTTGCACTCAAAAGAGTTGCAGTCAATAGCTCTACATCCAGGTTGGGACCAGGGATGATGGTGGTGGCAGTGCTTTAATAGCTGTGTGCTACTGTTGCACCAGGTGGCCAGGCACCTGTACACCAAGGATAAAGGTAGTATTCTGCAGCATCTGGATAGGACTGTCCTGAGCTGCTGCAGCGATCACCTTGAGGTCCCAGGGAGAAGGATTTCTACAAGGCTTATAATGGAGACTGTTACGACAGCTTTCTTCTGGAGCTGCAAAAATATCTTCCAAATAATTCGATGTCTGGTCACCACCTACTGCACCAAATGATACATATCTAAAAGCAGAAGTTATGACCTGTAAGTTTTACAAGCCTTGCATAATGGATGTAACAATCGGGCAGAAAAATTATGACTGATATGCTTCAGCTGAGAAGATACAGCAGCAGGTCTGCAAGTACTCACTGATGGAAGAGCTTGGCTTTTCAGTACTTGACATGAGGGTTTACCACATCTTCTGACAGCTATGAGACTCAAAATCAGCACTATGAAATGAGCTTGACAAAGGAAACAGTAAAGGATGGCATTTCAAAGTTTTTCTACAATGGGTATTGCTTGAGAAAGATGTGATCACTGCCAGCATTCAGAAGATGGAAAAAATTTTGAGGTGATTTGAGGGCCAGAAACAACTTTTATGCAAGCTCATTACCGTTTGTTTACAAAGTTTCATGTCAGGCAACAACCATGCACTTCAGCGATGACACCTTGGCAGAGAAGAGGGGAGTGCCCAAAGGACTGTTATCAGGTGGAGACATACTTTAATATAATAATATTCATAAATAATTAATTCTACATAGAATTGAAAATTTGAGGTCTCTAAGGAAGGGCTTTTCCAAATTTTATGCACTTCACAAAAAGGCATACTCTAAGAGGCAACACAGTCAGATCTCAATAAAAGTAGAAAATTTGGAGCAGGACAATTTATGGAAAAGCAGCCGTTGCACGAACACAGGAGCACCTGAACAGAAATGTTATACCCCAACTGGAAAAAGTTTTGTCACCTGCCAGTGGAGATCAAGGAAAGCACAAATGTAGAAGTCCAAATGATAGATTTTGTTCGTGTGTTTCGTAGCAACAAAACAGATGAGGGCTACGTTTATGACCTGTAAAATTTGATTACTGTACTTCAAAATATTTTGGATAACTAAATTCTTTGTTACGTTTTTTACTGGGGGCCAAAGATAACTAAGAGCAACAACATGATGAATTTCTGCACTTGTAATGCTGCATATCTGGGTTTGTATTGTTCTACTATATTTTATTTGTCTTTGTACTTTTGGTAGAAGGGTTTAACTTTCTACAGTCTCACTCACGAAAATAACTGGTTGTTAATTGGGTAGTACAAAAGGGTGAAGACCCTTGAGATAAACAGGACAGGTAAATTAGTAGGATGAAGTGTATATGGTTGGCTTAAATCCAAGGAGTACTGTTGTACAATAAGCAGGGATTGTGCTACTACCCATAACAACTTTAGCTTAGATAACATTTGCTCACTTAGCCTTGATACTGGGCCATATCTCCATTAACAGGTTTTTAGAAAATAGACTGAAAACTGTGAAGTACAGGACTGATGTCCTCAGTACACTGCCCTCTTGCATTTACTGTATTTGAATAACCGGAGTTAACCTTATTTTGAGAGAAATCCCATTTAGATTCAGACATCTAACCTGGGAACCAGCGTACCGAGAAGTGCTTTTCCATATAATGGGGTGATATTGTTCTTCTAACGCTGGTGTGGGTGCTTCCCCTCTTGGTGGTTATCCATAGCCAGATGTTCATTGCAGACCAGCTGCAATGTAATTTGTATTGAGATGCTACAAAAATGCTAGACTAAAATGTGGTAACAGGTTTAAACTGTACAACTGCTACAGAAACTATTTGCTTCTGAGAAACAGTAAAAAATTTAGACATTCTAGGAACTAATTCAGTATAGGAGATTAAGTCAAAATGTTAATGGAGCTTATGATGCTGTGACTAAGGGAAATGTTTCACTCCTTTGTTCTGAAGGCCATTCTCCAAAAAACAGTGCTTTTAAAAGCAAGTTAATTGAATGGGGAGATGACGAATTTTGAGTAAGCATGTAGGGATTTCCTCAAGCTGCTTGCCACTTGAATTTCTGCAAGAAGCATTTCAGATTTCCTCTGCCATGGAGCACCAACTGGAAGCAAAGAGCAACACAGATGAAGGACCCCTTGCTGCAAAGATCCAGTTCAGTCCAGCAGCAACCAGACAAACCTCCAAAGGTTTTGATGAAGTCATGGTCTGTGAACCTGGGCTAAAGCTTTTTTTTTTTTTAATTAACACACAGGCAAAAGCGTATGATTTGAAAATTATCACAGGAAAAATTAAGATTTTCATATGGAATACTTGAGATTGGGATGATGGTGTGTCTCCTCTGTATGTTGTGTATGTGGCTTTCCTAATGTGCATATATGTTGTGACTTGTGTATAGCTGACTAGAGTGAGATATATAAAGTAAGCTTTTAATGCTTTAAGCAAGCCCTATAAGTAAAACTTTTTAGAATGGATTTGGTCATTAGAAATATACATCTTCTAAGTATGGACTTAATGTGACATTGTGGCCTTCCTGCTTTCTCTGTATGATGTTCAGCAATACGCACTCAGAATCACAGAATCATTTATGTTGGAAAAGACCACTAAGATCACCTAGTCCAACCTCTGACCTAACGCTAATAAGTCCTCCACTAAACCATATCACTAAGCTCTACATCTAAACGTCTTTTTAAAGACCTCCAGGTGGTGACTCAACCACTTCCCTGGGCAGCCCATTCCAATGCCTAACAACCCTTTCAGTAAAGAAGTTCTTCCTAACATCCAACCTAAACCTCCCCTGGCACAACTCTAGCCCATTCCCCCTCGTCCTGTCACCAGGCACGTGGGAGAATAGACCAATCCCCACCTCTCTACAGCCTCCTTTAAGGTACCTATAGAGAGCAATAAGTTTGCCCCTGAGCCTCCTCTTCTCCAGGCTGAACAACCCCAGCTCCCTCAGCTGCTCCTCGTAAGACTTGTTCTCCAGACCCCTCACCAGCTTCATTGCCCTTCTCTGGACTCTCTCGAGCACCTCGATGTCCTTCTTGCAGTGAGGGGCCCAAAACTGAACACAGTACTCGAGGTGCGGCCTCACCAGAGCCGAGTACAGGGGAAAAATCACTTCCCTAGTCCTGCTGGCCACACTGTTTCTGATCCCAGCCAGGATGCTGTTGGCCTTCTTGGCCACCTGGGCACACTGCTGGCTCATATTTATCTGACTATCAACCAGTACTCCCAGGTCCTTCTCTGCCAGGCAGCTTTCCAACCACTCATCTCCCAGCCTGTAGCGCTGCTTGGGGTCGTTGCGCCCCAGGTGCAGGACCCGGCACTTGGCCTTGTTGAACTTCATACAGTTGGCCTCAGCCCATCGGTCCAGCCTATCCAGATCCTCCTGCAAAGCCTTCCTACCCTCGAGCAGATCGACACACGCACCTAACTTGGTGTTGTCTGCAAACTTACTGAGGGTGTACTTGATCCCCTCACCCAGGTCATCAATGAAGATATTAAAGAGAACTGGCCCTAGTACTGAGCCCTGGGGGACTCCACTAGTGACCGGCCTCCAACTGGATTTAACTCCTTTCACCACGACTCTTTGGGGCCAGCTATCCAGGCGGTTTTTAACCCAACAAAGCGTATGCCAGCCCAAAACACGAGCAGCCAGTCAAGGTAGACCACATCCACAGCCTTTCCCTCATCCACTAAGCATGTCACTTTGTCATAGGAGATCAGGTTCGTCAAGGAGGACCTGCCTTTCATAAACCCATGCTGACTAGGGCTGATCACCTGGTTGTCCTGCAAGTGCCACATGATGACACTCAAGATAGTCTGCTCCATGAGCTTCCCTGGCACTGACGTCAAACTAACAGGCCCATAGTTCCCTGGGTCTACCCTCTGACCCTTCTTGTAGATGGGTGTTACGTTTGCTAGCCGCCAGTCAACTGGGACCTCCCCTGATAGCCAGGACTGCCGATAAATGATGGAAAGCAGCTTGGCCAGTTCTTCCGCCCGTTCTCTCAGTACCCTCGGGTGGATCCCATCCGGCCCCATTGACTTGCGTACATCTAAGTGCTGTAGCAGGTCGCCAACCATTTCCTCATGGATTGTGAGGGCCACGTTCTGCTCCCCATCCCCTTCCACCAGCTCAGGGTACTAGGTATCCCGACAACAACTGGTCTTGCAGCTAAAGACTGAGGCAAAGAAGGCATTAAGCACCTCACCCTTTTCCTCATCTCTCGTCACTAAGTTTCTCCCTGCATCCAGTAAAGGATGGAGATTCTCCTCAGTCCTCCTTTTTGTGTTAATGTATTCATAAAAACATTTTCTGTTATCTTTAACAGCAGTAGCCAGACTGAGCTCCAGATGAGCTTTGGCCTTTCTAATTTTGTCCCTGCACAGCTTTACAACATCCTTATAGTCCTCCTGAGTGGCCCGCCCTCTTTTCCAAAGGGCATAAACTCTTTTTTTTTTCCCTAAGCTCTAGCCACAACCCTCCGTACAGCCAGGCCAGTGTTCTTCCGCACCAGCTTGTCTTTGGGCACATAGGGACAGACCACTCCTGAGCCATTAAGATTTCTTTCCTGAGGAGTGCCCAGCCTTCCTGGTCTCCTCCGCCCTTCAGAACTGCCTCCCAAGGGACTCTCCCAACCAGTGTCCTGAACAGCTCAAAGTCTGCCCTCTGGAAGTCCAAGACAGCAGCTTAACTGAACCCCCCTCCTGACTTTGCCAAGAATAGAGAACTCTACCATTTCATGGTCACTCTG
This sequence comes from Anser cygnoides, assembly GCF_040182565.1. NCBI lineage: Eukaryota > Metazoa > Chordata > Aves > Anseriformes > Anatidae > Anser > Anser cygnoides. The sequence goes on from NC_089874.1 coordinate 67,092,265, forward strand.
CCCAAAACGGCTCCCGACCACCACATCTCCCACCAGTCCTTCCCTGTTTGTGAACAGAAGGCCCAGCGGGGCACCTCCCCTGGTAGGCTCTCTAACCAGCTGCGTCAGGAAACTATTTTCCACACTCTCCAGAAATCTCCTAAACTGCTTCCTCTGAGCTGTATTGTATTTCCAGCATATGTCTGTGAATTTGAAATCCCCCACGAGAACAAGTGCTGGCGATTTTGCAACTTTTGCCAGCCACCTGTAGAACTCCTCTGTGTATACATCATCTGTGTATACATCTTTGCAAGTTCTCAATTTAGCATCTGTTTCCTATGTCAAACAGTATTTGTGCAAGTGTTTGAAATAAAAGCTGAAGTTTTAATTAAAAAAAAGTTTACCTGCTAGTCAAACTGAGGTGCAAAAAGGAATTGCACAGGCAGTGGAAGCAGGTACATGTGGCTTAAGAAGAGTACAGCGATGCTGTCCAGATGTGCAGAGATGGGATCAGGAAACCCCAAGCACAACAGGGCTTGGCAAGGGATACAAATTAAAACAAGAAGGGATTCCATAGGTACATTAGTCAGAAAAGAAAGGCCATGAAGAATGTACCACCTCTTGACAAATGAGAAGGGAGAACTAGTAACAACAAACATGGAGAAGGCTGAGACAAAGAAGCTGTTGAGTACCTCAGTCTTAACTGCCAGTCAGGCTTCCCACATCTCTTGAATCCTGAATCTCTAGACAATGGCTATGTGAGCAAAGTCCCTCCCACCATAAGCAAAGCGCAGGTTCAAGACCACCTGATAAAACTGAACAGATTTAAGTCCATGGGGTCCAATGACATGCCTCCCAGGATCCTGAGGGAATTGGCTGATATAGTTGTCAGGCCACTCTCCAACATATTTGAAAAGTCCTGGCAGTCAGGCAAAGTCCCCGGTGACTGGAAAAAAAAGAATCATCACTCCCATTTTTATAAAGGTTCAGAAGGAGGACCTGTGGAATTACAGACCAGTGAGCCCCACCTCTGTGCCTAGCAAGATCATGAAGCAGATCCTGCTGGAAACAGCGTCAAGGCACATCCAAGACAAGGTGGTGATCTGAGACAGCCAGCATGGCTTCACCAAGGGCAAATTGTACCTGACCAATCTGGTGCCTTCTGTGAAGGAGTGACTGTATCAGCTGACAAGGGAAGACCAACCCACATCATCTACCTGGACTTATGTAAGGCCTTCAACACATGACATCCTGATCTCCAAATTGGAGAAAGATGGATTTGAAGGGTAGACCATTCAGTGGGTAAGGAATTGACTCGATGGCCACACCCAGAGAGTAGTGGTCAATGGCTCTATTTCCAGGTGGAGGCCGGCAATGAAATGCTGTCCCTCTGGGGTCTGTCTTGGGACTGGTACTGGTTAATATCCTTATCAATGACACAGACAGTGGGATCAAGTGCACCCTCAGCAAGTTTGCAGATGACACCAAGCTGAGCCATAGTTGATACAACAGGAGGAAGGGATGCCATTCAAATGGACCTGACGAGCTTGAGAAGTGGGCACATGTGAAACTAATGAGGTTCAACAAGTCCAAGTGCAAGGTGCTGCACCTGCGTTGGGGCAATCCCAGACAGGAGTACAGACTGGGTGAAGAACTCATTGAGAGCAGCCCTACAGAGACATACTTTGGGGTTCTGGTGGACAAAATGCTTGGCATGAGCCAGCAGTATGCACTCGCAGCCCAGGCGACCAACTGCATCCTGGGCTGCATCTAAAGAGGAGTGGCCAGCAGACTGGGGGGGGGGATTGTCCCCCTCTACTCTGCCGTTGTGAGGCCCCACTTGGAGTACTGCAACCAGGTCTAGGGCCCCCAGCCCAAAAAAGTCATATGTCTGTTACAGTGGGTCCAGAGGAGGGCTACAAAGTTGATCAGAAGGTTGGAGTACCTCCCCTACAGACAAAGGTTGAGTGAGGTGGGGATGTTCAGCCTGGAGAAGAGAAGACTCCAGGGAGACCTCATTGCAGCCTTTCAATAGGTAAATGGAGCTTATAAAAAAGGTTACATGAACTTTTTACTCAGGCAGATAATGATAGAACAGGGAGGAATGGTTTTAAACTAAAAGATGAGAGGTTTAGATATTAAGGAGAAATTCTTCACTAAGAGGATGGTGAGGCACTGGAACAGGTTGCCCAGAGAAGTTGTGGATGCCCCATCCCTGGAAGTGTTCAGTGCCAGGTTAGATGGGGCTTTGAGCAACCTGGTCTAGTGGGAGGTCTGCCTGCCCATGTCAGGAGGGTTGGAAGTAGATGATCTTTAAAAGGTCCCTTCTGACCCAAGCCATTCTACGATTCTATTTTATGATCGTGTTCCTCATGGATCAGTACTGGCACCAGTACCATTTAACATCTTTGTCAGTGACATGGACAGTGGGATTGTGCGTACCCTCAGCAAGTTTGCAGATGACACCAAGCTGTGTGGTGTGGTTGCCATACTGGAAGAAAGAGATGCCATCCAGATGAAACTAGGTTTGACAGGTGGCCCCCATGAACGTTGTGAAGTTCACCAAGACCAAGTGCAAGGACCTGCACCTGAGTCAGGGCAATCCCATGCACAAATACAGGCTTGGTGGAGAAAGTATTGAGAGCAGCTCTGAGGAGAAGGATTTGTGGTGTTGGTTGAGCTGGCTTTGTGTACTTACAGCCCAGAAAGCCAACCATATGGCTAGGCTGCATGAAGACTAACATGACCAGCAGGTTGAGGGAGGTGATTTGTCCTCTCTACTCTGCTCTACAATTCTGTGATTCCTGTGAGACCCCACCTAGAGTACTGAGTTCAGCTCTGGGGGCCCAACATAGGAAGGACATGGACCTCTGGAGCCCTTCTGCTATGAAATCAGGCTGAGGGAGTTGGGGTTGTTTAGACTGTTCTCCAGTCTGACAGGTCTGGGGAGAACTTACAGCAGCCTTCCAGTACTTAAAAGGGGCCTACAAGAAGACAGGGAAAGACTCTTTATCAGGGATCGTAGCGATAGGACAAGGAGTAATGGTTTTAAACTAAAAGAGGGTAGTTTTAGATTAGATACTAGGAATTCTTCACTATGAAGGTGGTGAGGCAGTGGCACAGGTTATCCAGAGAAATTGTGGATGCCCCATCCCTGGAATTGTTTAAGGCCACATTGGACAGGGCTTTGAGCAACCTGGTCTTGTGGGAGATGTCCCTGCCCACTGACAGTAATAAGGAAAAAACATTTGCAAAGCAGCATATTGATTTGCAATATTAAACAATTCTTTACCTGCAAGATATCTCTTAAAAAACAACCAGCCAAAAAAAAAAACCCTCAAGCTTCAAAGAATTAGGAAAAAATGGTAAAAGTTGACAGGACACTTTAAAAAAGGTTTATGCAACTAAGCTCTTGAAATTCATTGCTGACATACCTCATTCCTGCTTCCTTCCGTTAGCCCCAGTTTCCATTCTTTCCCTAAGGAGGGAGTGTACCTATACAGATAACTATTATCTTAGGCTTGTTAATAACCAGCAAGATGCTAGAAGTGGAGGCCTAAATCTATTAACCTTAGAAAACGTTTGTAAAAGGTCTCTCCTCTGATATAGTAGATGTCATCCTAGCATCAAGTTTTTGGTGAACACTCAGACAAGCTTAGGAAAAAAGTTACAAACAACCCTGTATTTTAATCAAATTTCTCCTTATGAGGAGAAATTACTTCTTTACATCAGAATCCAATGAGAAGTTTTGCTAAAAATGCATACATTTAGGGAAGCAAGACTGGTATCCCAAAAAAAAACAAATAGAGAAATGAAAATGCCCAGTGGGAATAGCAGTACTTCTTCATGGCAGATAACATTTTAAAACAAAACATAAGATGGAGAATTAATTCATTCAAAAAAGCAGATTCTTTGTTTACAGTTTTTAAACATTTCCATCCATAATGTTTTTAAAGCAAGGTTCCTTACCACCTAAGATTTTGTATTCTAAAACATTTACCAATGAAGCAAGATTACTGGAAGTCTGGTACAACCACTGGAGAATAACATTGGAAGTTCATAAGTTAATTTACCAATTAATGCTCAATAAAACCAGAAGGGATAGTGTGGCAACTATCTAATCAAGCCTACAATATACTTCAGACTATCCTTGAATGAAGCAAGATACTTTTTTCCAGAGTTAGAGCTCTTCCAAAGGGAAGGAAAGAGGAAGCTGAATATTAACGATGTTCACCAAAAACAAACCTTTCTCCTCCTCCCCCCAGAAGTGAACAATACATTAATTTTCAGTTATGTATGCACTGATACAGATGTTGAGATAGATGCATTGCTAATAAAAATTTTGCTTTTTGATTTACAAACCAACAAAATCACTGAAAATGAAGAGAAAAAAACAGAAATGAAGACAAGGCTAGTGTAAGAACTACGAACACTCAGAAATGAAACAATCTTTTCAATAAAGTTTAAAAATACATGGGAAAGGGCAGAAGATTTTACTTACCTGGAAGGTAATTAGGATAACTACATCATAAAACATAAGTCCTTTAAAAAAAACTTACTGTATTTATATTTTACATACTATAGTGCATCTGAGAAATACAATTATTCTAGATTCTGCACAAATTGTAGTGTTTAATTTTACCCAACAATTTATTCATCAGTTCTGGAACCCCTTACTAAACCAGAGAACCTCTGCAAGTGAGGATTAATTTATTTAAAATATGTATATAAAGCTTAAAACATAATTGTTACGTATACTGTTTAGAGTTCATAATGTTAATTGGAAATACCAGTATTCAGACATGTCGATAACTGAGAAGGATTAGAAGAGCTATAAAAGCTAGCTAACTTTGTGTCTAAATGTCTTTTCATAATTGAAGAGGAACAAGTTTGTCTATTAAATTGATCCTGAAAAGGTTAAAGGTGACGATCGTAACCCAGAATGCCTAGAAAGATTTCTGCCAGCAGACTGGCTGTTAGGCTGCTATGCTTGCAGAAAACAATATAACTAGTTCCAATATACAGAAAATTAATCATTTAGAAAAGTAATCAAGTAATCTGTGCAACTTCAGGCCAAAAAAAAAGAGAGAAGCCTTATTTTTAAAGAGATCTGCTTTACCTTTATACAAATCTCCTTTAGCTCAAATTATATCTTGTCTTTTATTCAAACAATCTAATAATTGATGACAAAAATTCCATCTCGCCTTAAGTCATATAAATCATTACAAGAAAATAGACACTTGACATAAAACTCCAAACATTACTTCTCATTCCAGCTTTGACCACTCATCATCTGACCATTCATTATTTAAGATAAAACTGTTGATTACCTGGAACGACACCATTTGTTGCTATTGCACTCATTGAAATTGCAGTTAGCATAGTCTGTGGATAATGAAATAAAGAAAAATTTTTAAATTGAAAGTTTTTGGAAGACAGGACAAGACAAAATGATCTAAGTGTAATTAAGAATGTATTTATTTTTTAATAAAATGTTACAACAACCAAAAGCAGTCACATCTTTGGTTAGGGATTTCCATGTAAATTGAGTACTAAATTAACTAAATCTTCCAGTAGAAGATTTAGATGCTTCAGACAGCCTTCAGATAGATTGGAAGAGTACAGCCCACTGAATGTACTTAAAATAAGAGATGTTTTCATTCCAATTAAATAGCATTAACCAACTGGTCAAGGATCATTGCTACGACAATATCATCTACTAGTGGTTTTACATCCCACAAAATGAATTTATGAACATGATACTAGTAGTTTATGTTTCAGTTGTTCTGAAGTAGTGAAAAATGAAACCGTTCAGGACTCAATATATATCATTAAATGTTTGCTAAAAGCTGATTCAATAAAAATTCATAAAATACCTCAAGCTAAAACTTACTGTGTTTGGCTCAGAGAAAACCCCATACAGGCTGAAATGATGTGACATTCAGTGCATATATTTAAATATAATAGAAGATATTGTCATCTCAACCCATTCCATATCTCTCAATTGCACTGATATTTAAATTTCACAGAGATATTTAACTTTTATAGAGAAATCTTGCTCTACTTATTTATACACAAGAAGGCAGCAGCGTTCTGGTAACAGAGTAAGTAAACTAATAATAAAGAAAAAAGTTTAGCTTACACAGGCACAACACATGAACACGATGATGAAAGACTCGAGAACTCCAGCTGTTCCTACAATCCATGTCAAACGTAGGAACAGAATGACTCCTAAGATGTTTTGCAAGCAGGGCAGGTACACACCAATAAAAGTGCCCATTCGTGGAACCTGGAAACATAGACCATAAATCCCTTTGCACTAAACAAAGTCCATAAGTACTTTCTCCTTCAAACACTTAACACAAGTACTCCATGAACAAACACCAAATACGATTGAGTGGTAGCTTCAGAATTTCCAGCTTCACAAACATTCACATATTAGTTGTTCAGAAAGATTCCTGAAAAGACAGAATTATTTGTGATAGCAAAACCTACTTTTCCTTAGGAATTAGGATGAAATCTTCATAAATCTTCTCTATCTCTTGGTTACAAAATGTCACACAACTTCTTCTAAAATACCAGTTACAGGCTACTGGTGAGAGAATTTACTGGCATTATCAAAATACTGAATATACTCAGTAAAAAGTTGATCACTAATTGGCCTGCATCTAGCCCACAAAATTTTAGACGTTTTTATTTTTTGTAAGTTGAAAACAGCAAAAAAAAAATACGAGAGAAGATGATATAACAAGACCAGAAGAAATACAGACCTGACTACATTTTATTTTTGCAAGAGTTGTAAGAACTGCTGTTACATAGACACTTTGTTGAAGTCAGGCCTTTTCTGTTGAAGTACTCAACTTTGAAGCAGTACACAGTAGGTCTCCAGATAAAGAAGTTAGTCTTAAATCAAATCTCAGGCTGTGATAAAAGCAGTCAATTCAGATTAGCAAGCAAGCGTTGCACTAAGTTTCCAAGTACTTAAAAGGACACAATGTCACTCAGACTATAACCAATATGATTTTAAAAAGTTAATGTCTATGTGCAACATCAGTGTTACTATCTCAATTATCATGGAATTATAGAATTGTTAATGTTGAAAGGGACCTCTGGTCAAACGCCACCTAAGACAGGTTGCCCAGGACCACATACAGACAGCTTTTATAGACAGCTTTTCAGGATCTGCCAAGAGGGACACCCCACAACCACTCTGGGAGACCTGCACAGTAACGAAGTGCTTCTTGATGTTTAGATAGAACCTCGTGTCCTAGTTTGTGACCACTGCCTCCTGTCCTGGCACTGAACACCACTGAAAATAGCATGGCTCTATCTTCATTGCGTCCTCCCTTCAGGTTTTTATATATGTTGATGAGATCCCTCCTAAGCTTCCTCTTCTCCAAGCTGAACACTTCCAACGCTCACTGCCTCTCCTCATAGGAGAGCTGCTCCAATTCCATATTATGCTGCTCTGCCAGGCTACTACTTAATTATCATGTAATTTCAAGCACTAAAGTAGAAGAAAAAAATAAAAAACCACCACACGTACAAATCACACTTTCAAGCCACTATTTGGTGGAATACAAGTAAGTACACTGTTCATTTGGCCAGTCACTTCCAGACGGACTAACACTGTGCTGCATTAACAAAACTGCAGCAGTGGGCTGGAGGACTAGGATCACACTAAGAACAGCGTGAATTATCAGTATTGGTTCTCATATGTCTAACTACACCTTCAAATGAAAAGAAAAATGCAGAAGAAACAAAAACAGACAAATGAAGAACAGCAAAAAGCTAAAGCTGGACTTTATTCCATGCCATTGCTCACTATTCCAGTATCAAATTCCTGTACCTGTCAAGTCTTAATGCAAACCGTTCTAGTGCAAATATTCAGGCATCATACTATGAAACTCTCCTCCAGTCAAAGAAGTTCCAGGTACAGCCTTATTTTCAAACACCTTCTGATGTCTTCTGCAATGTGCTAATTTCCTTCTATTCCTTCAGTGTATTCCTCTATGACTTCAGTGGCAGGGAGGCATACTGAGAGGACCTGGAAAGGCCAGCTGATAAATACATGGCTGAGAGGCTGGCCATTGCAAGAATTTATGTATTTTTTGATTGTGGAAAGGTTTACTTGGCACCTGGCCTGATGGCTGCTGATGGGTCCCACCTGTCTCAAAAGGGGAAATGGATCCTAGCCCAGGAGTTGGCAAGGCTCATTGAGAGGCCTTTAAACTAGGTACAAAGGGGGACAAGGAAGAAATGAGGCTCGAGAGAAGTGAGTCTGGGGTAGCAATGCTGGGGCTGGGGGTTGGAGCGGTGGTGCAACTGAAGTGCATTTACACCAATGCATGCAGCATGGGCAACAAACAGGAGGAGCTGGAAGCCATCGTGCAGCAGGCAAACTATGACCTCGTGGGACCACTCCCGTGACTGCAGCGCCATGATGGGTGGCCATAAGCTCTTCAAAAGGGACAGGCAACAAAGGAGGGGCAATGGCATGTTTATATTAGAGAGTGTTTCGATGTTGTTTTCGATGTTGTAGAGCTCAGAGTTGGGAATGATAAGGTACAGTCCCTATGGGTTAGGATCAGTGGGAAGGCCAACAAGGCAAACATCCTGCTGGGGGTCTGTTATAGACCACCAAACCAGAATGAGGAGACGGATGAGGCATTCTACAAGCAGCTGGTAGAAGTCAAGCAATCACCAGCTTTTATTCTCACAGGGGACTTCAACTTCCCAGACATATGCTGGAAATACAATACAGCCCTGAGGAAGCAGTCTAGGAGGCTCCTGGAGTGTGTGGAAGATAGCTTCCTGACTCAGCTGGTTAGTGAGCCTACCAGGGGGGTGTCCCACTAGACCTGCTGTTCACACAGAAGGACTGGTGGGAGGTGTGGTGGTTGGGAGCTGTCTTGGGCAGAGCCACCATGCAATGGTCTATTATTAGTGAAGCTGGTGGGGGGGGCAGCATATGTCAATAAAACTTCTACCTTGGACTTCCGGAGGGCAGACTTTGAATTGTCCAGGACACTGATAGGGAGGGTCCCTCAGGAGTCAGTCCTGAAGTGCAAAGGGGTCCAGGAAGGATGGATGGCCCTCAAGAAGGAAGTCTTCAAGGTACAAGATCAGGCTGTTCCCTCTGTGCCATAAGATGAGCTGGCGGGGAAGATGACTGGCTTGGCTTAACAGGGAACTTTTACTGAGTGTCTGGGAGAAAAAGAGTTTGTGTCCAGTGGAAGAAGGGACAGGCAGCTCAGGGAGAGTAGAAGAAAGTTGCCAGCATATGCAGAGAAAAAAATTCAGAAAGGCTAAAGCCCAGCACAAGCTCAGCCTGGCCACTATGGTTAAGGATAACAAAAAAGGTTTTTATATTAACAGAAAGAGGAGAGCCAAGGAGAATCTCCATCCTTTGCTGGATGCGGAGGGGGAAGAGGGGGGGAGGGACATGACTGATGAGGATAAGGAAAGGGCTGAGGTTCTTAATGCGTTCTTTACATCTGTCTTTACCAGTCAGGGTACTCAAGAGCGTCCTGAACTGGAAGCTTGGGACAGGGAGCAGAAGAAACCCCCTGCAGTTCAGGTGGAAACAGAGACCTGTTGCTCCACCAGGACTGTCAGAAGTCCATGGGACCAGATGGGATCCACCTGAGGGTGCTGAGGAAGTTGGCAGATGTTCAAACACCACTTCCTCCAAGCTCAAGATCAGTGATTCCTTACAAGAAAGAAGTTGAGCAAGGGGGGCAGGAGACCTGCGTGGATGGGTAAGGAGCTCTTGGGAAAACTTAAACAGAAGAAGAAAGCATACATGATGTGGAGGAATGGACAGACCACTTGGGTGGAATATAAGAACATTGCCAGAGGTACAATTGGGAAGGCCAAGGGCTGGTTAGAATTAAATTTAGCAAAAGACATCAAGGACAACAAGAAGGACTTCTTCAAATACATCAGCAGCAAGAGACTAAGGAAAATGTGGGTGTACTGCTAAATGAGGTGGGTGACTTAGTGACAGCAGATATAGAGAAGGCAGAGTTACTGAATGCCGCCTTTGCTTCAGTCTACACTGCTAAGTCTAGCTCCCACACACTACAAAGACTGGAAAAGAGAGAAAACATGGAGAGAGGAAGACTTTCCCCTGGTTGAAGAGGATTCAGTTAGAGTTTAGACAAGCTAGACACCCACAAATCTATGGGCTCTGATCGAATGCACCCGAGGGTGCTGAAGGAGTTGGCAAATGTAATTGCCAAGCTGCTTTCCATCATCTATCAGCAGTCATGGCCATTTGGAGAGGTCCTGGATGGCTGGAGACTTGCTAATGTGACACCCATCTATAAGAAGGGTTGTAAGGAGGACCTGGGGAACTACAGGCCTATCAGCCTGACCTCAGTGCCAGGAAAGGCAATGGAACAGGTCATCTTGAATGCACACAGCATGTGGGGGACAACCAAGGGATCAGGCCCAGTCAGCACAGGTTCGTGAAAGGCAAGTCCTGCCTGACCAACCTCATTGCCCTCTATGACCGGGTGACCTGCCTGGTGGATGAGGGAAAGGCTGTTGATGTAGTCTACCTAGACTACAGCACGGCCTTTGACATCGTCTCCCACAGTATTCTCCTGCAGAAGCTGGCAGCCCATGGTGTGGATAGGTACACCCTTTGCTGGGTTAAAAACTGGTTGGACAGCTGGGCCCAGAGAGTGGTGGTGAATGGAGTGAAATCTAGCTGGTCACCAGTCACGGGTCGTGTTCCTCAGGAGTCGATGTTGGGGCCCACCCTCTTCAATATCTTTATTGATGATTTGGTTGAGGGAATTGAGTGTGCCCTCAGTAAGTTTGCAGATGACACCAAGCTGGGGGGAAGTGTCGATCCTCCAGAGGGTAGGTAGGCCCTGCAGAGGGACCTGGACAGGATGGGTCGATGGGCAGAGGCCAATGGGACATGTTCAACACATCTAAGTGCCGGGTCCTGCACTTTGGCCACAACTACCCCACGCAGCACTACAGGCTTGGGGCAGAGTGGCTGGAAAGCTCTGCAGAGGAAAAGGATCTGGGGATGTTGGTTGACACTCACCTGAACATGAGCCGGCCGTGTGCCCAGGTGGCCAAGAAGGACAACAGCATCCTGTTTTGTATCAGGAATAGCGTAGCCAGCAGGACCAGGAAGGTGATCGTACCCCTGTACTCTGCTCTGGTGAGGCCACAACTCGAGTACTGTGTTCAGTTTTGGGCCCCTCACTAGAAGGAAGACATCAAGGTCCTGGAACGTGTCCAGAGAAGGGCTATGAAGCTGGTGAAGGGTCTGGAGCACAAGTCCCATGAGGAGTGGCTGAGGGAATTGGGCTTGTTTAGTCTGAAGAAGAGGAGGCTCAAGGGAGACCTTATTGCTCTCTACAACTACCTGAAAGGAAGGTGTGGGGAGCTGGGGGTCAGCCTCTTCTTGCAGATAACTAGAGACAGGACTAGAGGGAATGGCCTCAAGTTGCACCAGGGGAGGTTCAGGTTGGAAATTAGGAGACATTTCTTCACAGAAAGAGTAGTCAGGCATTGGAACGGGTTGTCCAGGGAGGTGGGGAGTCACCATCCCTGGGGATGTTCAAGGAAAGATTGGATGTGTTGCTTAGGAACATGGTTTAGTGGGTGACATCGGTACTAAGGGGATGGTTGGACCAGATGATCTTAGAGGTCTTTTCCAACTCAATGATTCTATAATTATATGATTCTATTCATTCTTATCCACTTCTACTTCTTCCTCCATAGCTCAGAATAAAAAAAAATAAGACAAAATAATCAGTAGCAGCACACCCACTCCTACTGAAAGGCAAATAATTTCCAGTACTCTTTTTCCTATATCTACCCTGAGTTTTCATTCTGTGGTTCATTCTCCAAGCCCTGCCAGTTCCACCTCATCATCTCTCGTCAAATAGAAGATTTTGTGATTTGTCAAGCTGCATGTTTTTGATCCAGCCTTTCTCCTTCTGAACCGATCCCTCTGCGAACGGTTCGAAGCAATCTAACATCTTATTGCAGATTGACTAGGTTGCATATACTGCTTTCCTAGAGGTCTAGATAGGGATTTTGGGTGTCCAGCAGACAATCCTCAGAGATTTTAGCTGTTATCTTTGAGCAAATATGTTTAGAAATGTGTTAGAGAGCCCTTCCCTCCTCTGAACATGGAAAATATAGAACTACTCAGAAAACAAAACTGCTGCCATATTAACAGAGTTTTCAAGTTTTCCTTCAATTTCAACCTGAGATAAAAAATAAAATGCATCATTAAACCAAACAAAGGAGAAAAAAATTACATTGCATCCTCACCAAAGGTAGATAAAAATACTTATGTTCATATAAGGATGGAAGGAAGAAGAAAAGAAGGGAAGAGGAAACTGCAATGCTTGCAGTGCTTGCTTTGAGTCCTAGTTTTACACATTTCATCTAGGACTTTTACAGCAAGTTCTTGCTAAAATATGCTTCCAAGAACAACAAATTGAGTCATATTGTGAACACTTCAATTTTAAGTACAGTATTATAAGTGTCCTGTTTTCAGGCATCCATTGATTTATTTTTTTTTAACCTTGAAAAATATTCCTCTTTTTGTGGCTAGCTTATCAGACGTTTAAATACCTTGACTTCTTTTCGCTTGGTGTCTTCATCTGCTTCATGTTCCACCACACCTTGAGTCAGATTCGTATAGTTTGCTAGTTTATTAAGAAGAGATGACACCATGGGATTGCTATCCATTTCCTCCTGTTGGGATTTTAAGACAACTGTGTTTATTAAAAAGTTTTAGTCATGATTTTATGATACTACTTCAAACAAACTCAGCAGGTTAGCCCTGACTAACTCAAATCCAGAAACTAGCGTGACAAAATACTAGTCATTTGTCAATCAACAAAAGTTCTAAATCTTTTTAGAAGGTCAACACTACAAGGCTATATTGCCTTTTTTTTTTAAAAAAAGCAAACTATCTTAGAATATGCAGATTGTAAAGCTGGAATATAAGGGAAATCTAGAGAAGGGCCATTATTCTAAAAATTATAAGGGACAATGTTTATGGGATTGTACTAGCAGCATCATTAGACACTAGCTGGATGTTGGAAAAAACACCTAAAGAATTGCCTCTGATAATTCTCTCAAGCACCAAGTATCTTCAGACTTGAAGACCTCTCAGGAACCACAATTCTTAAGGATCGTTCCCAAACCTACTGTTGTAGGCTTACAGATTTTTATCTCAAAACATGCATACTACTTCCAAAGCATGCATTTGTTGAAAATATAGGCACATATATTCTTATGACATGTAATTAAACATAAGTAGTATTACTTAACACAGAAGTCAGCCCATCTTTCTTCAGCCAAATATCTGCTACAAAACCAAAGCATGCTAAAAATAAAAATCCCAAAGAAGCACATATAATAAAAGTATTCCAGGAAAACAGAACTATGAAATTAAATCAAGCATGCAAGATCAAACAGAGGTAGACGAGATTAGGATGGCAAACAGTAAGATATAAGAACTAAGGCATCTTTGCCTGAAGGCATTAAGTCATAATAATCACAGTCAACAAATGTTAACTTTTTTGTACTTTTGTACGAAATGTTACAAACAAGTCAGCTGAAAACATGAGACTAGGAAACACACAACAAAATACATGCTATGAAAAGATTGAACACTGCATCAGCAATGGTGATGAAGTCACTAGAATGTTTTCAAGAAGACACTATAACAGCATGATCCATAATCTGAGATATGCAAAAGATAGTTTTCTTTATACCATCAGCTGAGGATTTAACATCAGGCAGTATTAAAAATAACTGATGCAAGCACATATTCAAAGTAGATTAGGGACAATGAAGAAAAAGCAGCAGGTACGGACAATTTATCAACACTGAGGAATACAGCGGCTTATTTGAACAATAGGTAATTTAGGATATTAATGAGTTAAGAGTCTGAAGGAGAGAAATTCAGTGACTAAACTCGATCATGGTTTCTGTCAAAAAACTATTAAAAAATTCTGTAAGTGACAAATAGACATTTAATGACTAACAACACTTTGATTTTTAGCACAATCTTCTCTAAGATTTAGTGAAAAGTAGTAAAATCAAGTATTCTGGTCATACAGAAGAAGGGAACTGAAACATGTCTTCTGTGCAAAGATATTTAGAAGAAAGAAGGAAGGAGCATAAGAGGAATACAAGAATGGTGGGTTGAATACAACAGCAAGATGAGCAAGCAATGTAACAAAGACCTTGTTTAATCAAAGCACCAAAGCAAGACCAGTGGATGCTGCTGGAGTAAAACTTAAGCTAAACTTACTGAAAGTACCATTTCAACGTGAAAACAGCACTTAAGTGTACCATATCAATATACTTTTTTTTGCCCTGTAAATGATTGCAATTACTCAGTGAATTAAACAGGCATTAAACTTGCATTATAAATCAGATGTTTATATTAGAAAGCAGAAATAGCTATGGTATGCTATACATTGTAACTGGACAATATATTTAAGTCATGGCCTATCACAGCTTATAGCTTCGCTTCCTTAAAAATAGTCTTTTTCCCCAGTTCAACATAATATATTTCCCGATTCTTTTAATACTTGATAATGCTTTGTTAAAACCACTAGATTAAAACTTTCAGCAACTACCAACAACTTCTAATTCCTAGACAAACAATTTTAAATGCAAGAAGGCTCATTTCTTCTCTTCACAGCAATGCATACCAATATTTACTGGTTTTGCATATATAAACTAGAATTTAGAAAAAAATGAGCTTTTTTGATTACAGCATTCCAACCTGTTGAAATGTAATGTTTTTCCCACTAAATTTCCCACTGATTTTCCCCCACTACACTAAATTTCAGGAAAAAAGGAGAGGGTTTTCCTTGTTTTCTATCTTATTACCACAACCTGAATTGAAGGTAAAATAAATTTTCTGTTGTAATATTTTATAAAAAAGACTTACCTCAAAGAGTGCCATATTCTTTCCTTCATACATATTTCCTCTGTCCATCTCTGCACTGTTAATAAATGGACTACTTTCCCTGGCAATCCCATCCCCTGCTGTAAAACAAAACAACAACAAGGTTTTAGCATAAAAGGGATGTTCAGAAGATACTGTTTTAAGAATATTCCAGAAAGCAAATGGAACTAAAGTCAAATTGCTGCTTCAAAAAGCGGACAATTACAAATTATCTATCTTGATAAGGAATCACCATTCTGAAAAATCTACAGATCACTTGATGTAGCTATATTGTTTTAAAAAGAAATAATTAGCTTTTTTTTTGCTGTTGTTTTTGTTTGCCTTTTTGTTTTTGAAGTCTTAGGTTTCCAAAAATGAAGGGGTTCCCAAGGGTTAGTTCAAGAAGGTCTGAGTCAGTTGCAGAGACTGCGTCCACATCTAAGGAAATAAAATTTAAATTAACACTCTACAAAGGTTAGTCTATTTTGTCTTTTAAACTTCTACATATTATCACCTCTCTAGTTTACTTAAAAGCTCTCATTAATAGAACTTGACATAAACCTTTGGGGGATGTGGGGGGCATATTATGCTAGCCTAACTTTTCCGTACTTTATGGACTCCATTAAAAAAAAACAAACACTTCTGCAGTGTTGAGGCAGGAATTTATGCAAAAAGCTACAAAATAATTCTTTGTAGAAAAGCTGCAAAAATTGTGGGGATCTAGGATTCTTGGGATCTGTATCTATGATTCTCCTATGAGATGCCATACTTATTCTATTCCTTATTGAAATATCAATCTCACAAAGCTGTAGATCCCCTGCCCTGCTCTAAAACACCTTTTTTAAAAAAAAAATATAGCATCACTTCCACTAATTTCCAGTCCATGCAATACAAGAGGCATTATGTGCTCGTAACTGTCACAACACTGGAATTCCCAAATAGCTTCAAGTCCTTTGCTTGTGGTTTTTGGCCTTATATTTACAAGTTACAGCAATAACACCTACACAGTCTCTTCACCACATAATTAAAAAAGAGCTGAAGAACAAACTGTTCTTTTCCATGTGTTCTCTACTCTCTACTCCTTCCAGGGCACTTCCCCCCCCCCCCTCCCCCCAAAGTCCCAGAACAATGTTATTACTAAGATAGACACCAGAAGGCAGTCTCGGCACCTCAAATACCATCCTGGTTGTAATAAGAGAAAAACAGATCTCAGTCCTTCAAGCAGATGAGACAGAATATCATTCAGGAGTGTTGTCAACCAGTCTTCATAGCTCCCTTAGCTTCACGGTATCACAATACTTACTAGTATCAAGACACAGAGATTCAAAAGATAGCTGTTGTCCATTAGGCCTCTAGAATTTATTCCATGGTCCAGTGAAGATTCATCCACAATCTACTGCTCTTATCTAGAGTTCTACCATAATGTCCAGCTTCCATTTTCTGTTTCTCTACTTAAGATTATGATTTTTTTGTTTCTCTACTTAAGCTTATCGCTGATAAGCTTATCACCGATCCAACTGCTTCAAGTCCTACAACCTGAATAATTCCCACTCCTCTTCACTGACCAGCTATCAAGCTTGTGTGTAGGTTTGTTATTTGGTTGTTGTTGGGGGGGGGGGGGGAAGGTTGTTTTGTGTGGTGTGCGTTTTGTTGTTTTTTGTTTGCTTTTTACAGAGCATGATGGAATGTGCCAGTTTACTATATAATTGTCAGAGAAATTGGCTTTTATCAGCTCCATTACACTGTTTTTCTTATGTAAGATGCATATCTGAAAACAGAGAATGATGAAGACATGTCTCAAGTTTGGGAGGTAATATTCAGAAAGGCCATAGATCCATAGTCCATGCCCTCCCATACACACCTTTTTTTTCCTTTTTATAAAAAAAGGATTGCAGAGTTTCAAAAATGGATAATGATTTCCAATTCCAGTGACCACCAGCAGATGCCATGCCATTAAGGAACGGTTTTGTCCTCCACACAACTGTCATATTATCAGAACTCACAGATCCATATTCATAAAACAACCCTCTATGCAAAAAATCCGTATGCATCTTCCTTCTCATCTTTGCATCACGTGCATCATCTCTTCTCCTCATTAACGCCTCAGTACTGCATACCCGCAAAGTACTATTCTCTCCAGTTCATTACTCTTACAACTGCTTGGCTTCCATAGGCCAAGTTCCAGACAATAAACAATACATCCAGATTTGCAGTTTTACCCAAGCCTCTCTAGTACAATTAATGAGAAGAGCAACTATAGCTATTATAACAACCCAGCCCCAAAACCAATCTATCAGTTTTCCAATTGCAGATGCAATGTAACCCACAAAAGTTATTACAAACTGTCCTAGGGTTGTGTTAGCCCAAAGTTCAGAACTGCCAAAGTTATCAAATAATTTCTCATTAACATTTCCATGCACCAAACAAAACTTATATTTGAAATAAGTCTGCATTCGAAGTGTTGGTCATAAAGCCAAAGAAGCACATTGTTCAAATTCTCATTCCTCGAAAGTTTCATGAAGAGTAGTGACCCTCACAACCATTGATAGGTGAATACTTTAAGGTACATTACCAATAAAAAATATCTAAACAAATCCTAGCAAGTCGATATTACACAGCACAAGACAGAGCTCAACAGTATAGATTTACAATCAACATAAACAGGCAGAGACCACTTTGCCACAAAAAAGGTGTCCCTCTCATCTTATAACTTACCCAATCCTGGTCCTCACACAGACAGAACTGTAAACTATTCAGCAGGGGTTGGTGGAGTAATACAGAGTTCAGAGAGAACTATTTTGCTTTTATTTTCATTTTTTGCTGCAATTTTGAATCCAGTTGAGTTTGTGTGTTCACTACACAAGTGCTTATGCTGTCACTACAGAGACAAGAATAAGCAGCCTGAGTAAGCAAACACTTCTTTAGCACTAATGCCAATCTAACTAAATCATAGAACGACAGTAACAGTTCTGCCCTCACCCTCCTCCTCCACAATTCAAAGGAGTTGGAACGTTAAAAAAAGTATCACAGGTATCTTGTCTTAGGCAAAATGACAGACCAGAGCTTGGGAATTGAGAAGGCAAACAGTCATCTAAGTGATCCTAAATTTGCACTGAGATGCCTGTTCAAGAGATTAAGGACAAAAATATTAGACCATCTAATCTTATTTCCTGTCTTTCCACAGGTTACAGAATTTCATTAGGCTCTACAACTTTGACAAAACATGCTGAGATTTGACCCTCACGTTTTCAGAATTGAAATAAAAATAAAATGGTAGATATTTTCCTGTTATGATTGTTTTTTAATTAGAGGAAAAATCTCAAAGAATTGTTCCTTATTTCTATATTTGAATCTTCGAATTTCTATCTGTAACTTCCTAGTATACCTTCTGAATTTAACCACTTGCACTCCTTATTTTCCATCTGTGAAGGTTACAATACTCATCAAGTTTCTCAAACTTCTTTTGGAAAAACTAAACCAACTAAGCTCATAAAGCATTCTCCTAATCTTCAGTCATTTTTGTGGCAACATCCTTTCCAGTTTTTAAGATATATAAGAAAATACAAACTCTAAAAAATCAAATACAGCCTTCTACAATCTCAGTTGTGCTATTTACAGAAGTATAATAATCACCTTTCTACTGCAAGGATCATGCCCTTTACCACAGCATTAAACCAAGATCATGCTATTCTATTCCAGTCTGACCCCTAAATCCTTTCCAGATTCACTGGTTCCTCACTGTTCCACACTATACCTGTCACACACTGTTCACATTCAAGAAATGGTCCTATTTGCCTTTGTATTCAAGCAAATTTTGACCAAACAAGCCCATTTGGCAAGCATCTATGTCTCCTGTTATACTGTAACAAATTAACATTAATCTGAAAAAGCAGGTTATTTTTTAAATGGCAAAAGAATACAGATATTTCTCACTTCTCTGAAAACTATCTAAATTGAACCATATAGCCACAAATCAGCTTGGCCTTGATAAGTTCTCTAACAAACTAAGCAACAGGTACATTTAAAAAAAAACACTACATTTTCAAATGGCAACTCTTAATCACAGCCCATGTACATTGAAGTATGATCTGGTTAGCAAGATATAGTGATCTTTCTAATAAAAACTATGGTAGGCATTTCATGAAGTTAGTATTGGGTCATATTAAGAACAAACCACTATAAAATGAAAACATGAAGACAAGATGCTGTCTGTAAAAGCAGAAAAAAGCATCTATTGTAAATAAATATTTTAAGGTTAAAAAATTTAAAAAGTCACTTAAATATCTAAGTGTCATGTTGCCTGTGGCAAAAAGCATAAATTCCATCTTCTTCATAATGTATATTTACTTCCTATATGTCTTTTTTTTAATTAGCAGGCAATAAAAGGACTCAGACAATCTTAAATTAATTTCTTACCCCTCCTACTCCAAAAATGTATAGAAGTATTCTCTAGAGTGCTAAAGTAAACCCAAATTTTTAAAGAACAATTGCCTTACTTAAATTCAAATTAGGAAGAGACATCAATAACTTTGAACACATCTTGACCACCATAATTATTATTTTTTTTCCATTGGATGGGCTTAGGAAGTCAGTGCAATCTACTTCATTTACAAGTGATACTTTTAAAATAAGTGCCTAAGTATTTTTAATAAATCAACTAATTTCTTGCACTATTGCCACCAATGCCTAGTACAATTTAAGCTTCCTTGAAAAGCAGAACATGATGTACTTAACCTCCTTGTAAACACTTCATAGGACAGCTATAAGTATAGAACCTGATACTTAAGTAAAATAGTCATTAAAACGCAATACTGTAGATAGAAATAGACTCACTTGGATTTTGCCCACTTTCTTCATTATCTTGCTCATTCATAATTAAAGTAAATCAAATCACCCTTCTCTGCTGATTCTTCATGCATCAAGAATGGAAACAAACTGACAGTTACGTCTTCCCAGCTTTGCTTAAGACCTCAAATCCTGTTTCTTACTAGTAAGGGATTAATCCTGAAACAAATCATTAAGGTTTCATGCACTGTGAACAGGCACATGATAAAGCCAAACTATATGACAGTCACAAACTCTCTGACCAGAATTAAGCTGCAGGATTTCTGTTAGGAATAAACACTGTACTTAGTGAAACGGACAGGATCAAGTTAATGAAAACCTCTCTCTTTACCTAATAATAGCTATTGCTTAAGGTTTTCTTCACATCAAATTAATTCACCTTGAGATACTTTTAAAAAGATTGGTACACACTAACAACAAATAGTAGTAACCTATTCCACAGATTTATGTAGTATCAAAAAAGTTGGTTTTATGCATCAAGTACATACGAACAGATCTTAGGCAAGTATAGTTGCTAAACAATGATTTTATGTAGGAAGAGCTTGTAGTATTGTACTTAAGATGTAGCAGATAAATAAAACACTTGAAAATATAATCCTAGTAACTTTGCAAGCACTCTTTTTAATTTCAAAATACTTGTGTTAAAAAGGGGTCCCCTTTACGACTTGGCTTAGAAGTTGTTAATTCTCTTTCAAATTAGATATACCATTGTTTTCTGGTTTATGCATTAACTTATTTTACACATTCTACACTAGCCTCAAGCAACTTCATACAAACTATTTCAATTCTATTAAACTGATGTTATTGCTTAGAGCAGACTATTTCCTGTGGTCTAATCTTCGCATCAAAACTGAAATCTAATTTTCTCTGTGACCTTAACACTTTACACTAAAAAAAATGGTCACCTGTGGAAAGGCCAGAAGGCTCCTTCCAGGAACATTTCCTAAAGCTCCTCTTGCAAGAGCTGCTTTAAGTGAGCGATACTGCAAAAAGCCTGGCTCTTGTCACTCCTCGTTTTGACTCCTACACCTCTTCCCGCCCCGCCCCCCTCCCCCCCCCCAAAAAAAAAAAAAAAACAGCTTGTGGAACTGAGGAGCACTTGCACTGTATAAGTCTTGCCAGCAGAGGGAGATAGGACTAATCAATAGCAGCGAGCAATTCGATTGTTTCTGTCCTGGTACGTTTCTATCAGGCCAGCTCTAAAGTAACAAAGCCAAGCCCTGTTATATTTTCAAGGAAAGTAAGCTTCCCATTCTTCAAGATAGAAATAATCTACTAAAAGGTTTTACTCGCTTCAAGCAAGCAGGCTTGCAAGAAGAGGCTTTCAGTGTAAGAAGGCACAAACATGTCCCCCTGTTAGAAGGCAAGAAAGAGAGTAAGTTTTTCCTTTCTTCTTCCAGAAAGAGTGAGATCTTAATTTGTTCAGATACATATTTTCATAATAAATAATGTTTTTTAAAGCAGTTGCCACTAATAATGTCATCTTCCAAAGGCTCCTAGAACGATTCCCTAAACAGGCTTGAATAGTGCTTATTTTTCGTTGCTGTGAGTGACCTAAAGGATAGAGCTAATTAAAGGAGCTAATTAAGAATGCTAGCTGTTGACAAATTAGGAAGCAAATAAATACTTTCAAAGGATAGGGACATTATTAAACTATGTTTCCCTGTAGCTATGATTCAAGAGCAAAGTTATTTAAGGACCAGAGATAATACACTGGGGGAAGGGGTAAGAAGGGGAGGGGGGCAGGCTACTGCAGACAGAATCCTGATAGCATGACCTATACTAACCACAGAAATAAAATAATTAATATTCTGCTAACTACTATCTGGACAATTCACAAAGCCATGGCATACAAACAGCTGCAGTTATACATGTTATAGTATGCACAAAACATCCTCCTTATTTAACTGGTACATCCAATACAATAAAGTAAGAAAACAAGTATTACCCAATTATGCAAGTACCACCACAAAAACCAGGAAAGGGTTATGGGAATCTATTAGGAGAATAATTAGGAGAATCTATTTTTGAACAATGGAACCCACGTTGGGTAAAAGGGGAAAAAATCCTCACAAGTTCATTATTTCTACTCAAATCCAGAAAATAAGTAGTTTTTGATAAAACTATAGTTCATTAGTTTAGAGAGCAAATAAAAATAATCTGCATTATTTTTAAGGTGGCGATGTGTGTTGAGATGGGAGTGGAACAACGCTGTTGTTCTACAATGAGCTGACTCACAGAAATAAAGCCTACTGAAAAAAACTTAGTATTCCTATTATAGCCAGTTTCTTGCTGTTTTGGCTCCCTAAAACAGTCCACAAACAGTAATACTGGAGACAGACCTAGTTTATTCAGCAGCAGCTATTATGATCTGCTATGCTTTAACATCTTGACTATATATCCCTTACAGTGCTTGAGATTTTAATACATGGTTCACAATAATCTTAAAAATTATACCATAACAAAACATTATGAACAAAGTCTTGTTATGAAAAACTAATAAAAAACAGTTGCACCAGAAGAATTTTATTCACCATACTCTGATGACTGGAAATATATCATTAAGAAAAGAAAGCCAGATTTCCAACAATAAAATGATCAAGAGATCTCAGTAACAGTATTTTCATTACTGGATCAGAGAATTTAACATTATGAGGGTTTTTATCGCTATATCTGATATTCTCTCCTCCTGGAATAGTCTAAAATTGTTTTATAACTAGAATTATTTATATTTAGCTCTTAGGCAATAAGTCCTATATGGGAATGTTAGCATTTAATTTACATGACATCAACAGAATTGAATAAAAATAATAATTTGTAGTCCGTATCAAGCAGTAACTTAACATTCTCTTTCTGTAAAGGAGAAAACACTGTAACAGTCTAAAAACATGTTTGAACAGTTACAAAAGTGAAATTATTTAGTTCATTATCCTTAACTCTGACTCTCTTATTCCCACTTATTTCCCTTGTAGCTATTAATAGAGCAGAAACACTCGAATTAAATTGGCTACATACATCATTTTGAAATGGTGAATGGACCAATTAGAGTCTCTTGGCATAGCTAGGCATACATCTGGAGATGACCTGGACAGTCAATGCCCCTCGCAGCAAAGAAAAATCCTACGTTTCAACCACACCTGTGATCAACTGTCAGATGTGCCTTTCTCTGCAACAGGAGTAGTACTCTCCATTCCAAAACTGTATTATACAGCATGCCAAGGGGCAGGGGGAAAGTAACCAGTAATTTCTCTAAAGGGAGACTGCCTCACAAAGCTGAAAGTGCTCTTTCAGAGAATCAATAAGAATGGAAATCGAATTTATATAGTCTGCCATCAGGATCTCTGACTTAGTCTGCCAAGACATTTGAAACGAATGTGAATTTGAAATGAAATTCACTGAACATGCTTAAAGAAATAAAGTGACCATGGACTGAAAGAGGAGATTTCAGATAAGCCATCAGTAAATGAGTATGAAAATAGACCAGTATGGTCTACTCAGACAAGGGAAATAGTCAGATGGCTGTTTAAGTTCTGCTGAGACATATACTGTTCCATATATTAATAAAATGCAACAACAAAAATAATTAGGTGCCCAGAGGTATGACAGCTGGAAACTCTTTCAAGTTATTTAGTTTAGTCAAGACACAAGGTAATTGTGAAGTGCTGCAGAGGACCTTTGAGACTAAATGGATATTAACACAACAGGCAAAATTCAACATAGAATTGTAAAAGTCAGTATTTACATACATGAAGGAAAACAACCCTAGATAGTACGGCTCCAAGCTAGCTGATTCTTATCTTTCATAAATGAGATACTCTGTTTATGACTTTCATAAAAACACCTGTACAAAGATTTTTTCAAAACACAGCTTGAACATTGGGAATGAAAAATAAAGTCCATGTTAGACAAAGGTATAAAAAGCATAGTCCATTCACAACATGATTAGTACACACTGTTCTTGAACCTCCATCCTTCCAAAATGAACAGAAGTAGAAATAGTTCAAGAGAAAGACAGTAAGGAGAACAAGTAGTAAGGAATGATTCCCACATAGAATGACTTATCACACTCAGTTTGTAAAGTGATAGGGTTGAGATGGGATTAGGTTTATAAAATCACGAGTAATCTGGAAAGGGATTGACAAGTATTAGCTTGATTTGATGACTGGTTCAGAAATAAACAAAAAGTAATATGCCACTGAACAGCAGAATTTACTGCCAGCTTCTGATATACCAAAAACACATTATCTTCCTGACTACATAGGAGAAACATGCTGAGTGTATTTAGAATAAAAATAAATTTAGAATTTGATTCATTTTTTCTTAATTTTGTGAGTTTATATTTTTAAATCAAGTTTCACAGAAACCTCAGCTATATCTGACCCACAAGTGGTTGGAGCCTGGAAGAACATGGAAACAATATCATGTTCACCAGCCCATGTATATCCCTAGACAACAGCATCAGCCTCTGGCCAGTACTGGAAACACCATGCACACCGCTGATTCATTATCCCTCTCCATCCTGCTTATGTACTTAATCTATGGAGATTTAAATAAGTGTGAAGATATGGAGAAACTGCAAGGGGATGAAGCAGAACACAAAAATGTAATGTATTTTTCTGTGCAGTAAGTTCTGAACTGCAGACTGGTCCTGTGTTTAAGCAGAAGCAGACAGAAAATCAGCTACTAATGTCAGTGAGATTAACCTGTCTTCCCTCCATTGCATATACGCACCCTCAACTATTCCCTTGTTTTCCTGGAATTAGCATTTTACAGAAAGTAACAGAATCCCCACTTAAGTACAAATGCTATGACTTCTTTGGAATCGATCAAGTTTGCCATTGATATTCCTTGTAATTGAGGTTCTTCAATTTAAGTTTTTTTGTAGGAGTTACTTGTCATATTGGTTTCTAAATAAGACACTGCTGTGGCTAGGTATATAACACTGCAGGATGCTAGTTAATGTTCCAAAACATCTGACATGTTGAACTTGTAATGAAAGACAAATTTGATCGATTTCAAAGTTTTCAGAGGTCTATACAATAGGCAGTTATTACTGATGTATGTGAAGAAAAAAAAAGCCAGAAATTCTTATTAAACTTCATCCATTACTCCCCCTAGAACAGATCACTCTTTCCTTCTCTTCTTTTACTAATTACTATTTCCTAAGCACTCTTCCCTTATAGGGAACTATAAGATCACTGAACAAGACAGGTACACATAAATATATACAAAGTAGCAGGAGGAATCTGAATCAGTAAGACCCCAACCTTCAACAGTATTGTTCAATCCAAACATTAATTTCTGACCTTCCCCATAACTCTTCATCACAAATCCTACTATAGCCAGTACTATAATCCAGGCAAGCAGCCACTCATGTAAGCTTTCACCTCCTATGCACACATATAAGCGTCACACAATCAGAAAATACAAGGCTAGAATTTCACGTTTATGGAGTGAGGAACGTAGAGTAAGAACATCTCAGCTTACTCTCTGATCACATAGATGAGTTATCAGATGAGAATGTATGAAAAAGGGAGACTACACAGAAAAGCTGATAATAACAAAAGTATTTTACTTGCGATACACACTTAAAAAAAATGACTAGGGTAGTCAAGGCAATTTCAAAACAATTATTTATATGTTAGCCATACAATTCAGTTAAAACTGATAAAATTCTAGATAGCCCAAACAATAAGATTACATGCTGAGCTATATAGGCTAAGGGTGATCTAAAGCAGGTCTCATTCCACCTGTTTTCTTACTCCCACCTTTACTCCCAGCTGTACCCTTCTTCCACCTTTTTACAACTTTAGCAATTCTCACTTTTTATAGCACTCATTCACTTCAACTCCAAAACCAGAAAAAGCATGTTTTTCCCCATTGCACTAGTTCTGTTTTCTGCTAGTTTTAACACAAGCCTTTAGATGGGCTTAACCACAGTATCTTTTAGCTGAGGTTAATATTAACAAATCCAGTATTTTAGGATTTCTTAAAGCTCTCAGAAGAATGAATGAGTTAAGGATAACTATTTGATTACAGAGCATTAATCTAATGATCTCACGCATTACAGGTTTACATACCACAGATACGTATAATACCTAAGGCAACATTACGTATGCTGTTTATTTCCTCAACCTCTGTATCCAAGTATAGCATCTAATCTCTCTTACTGAACTTAGACCTCTCTGACTGAAAAAGCTTTTTCAACCTGTAGACAAGGTACAGTGTTTTCCTCTCTACTTGTTATTTACAGATCCATTAACAGGAAAAATTAAACTCATTGGCTCCAGTGATGGATTTCTAGAAGACTACAGTCTTCTAGAATGTGCAAATATAACTCTCAGGCCCACATAAATTCGACTTAATTATATGAAAAATTACGAACTCTTACACCATGAAAAGGTTATAAATAAACCATTACAAAAGCACCAACTCCACTCTTCCCTTTTCCAACCCTGCAAGATTTCTGAATGTTCCGGACTTTCCAGATGCTTCATATATATGCACACTAACAACTCATGTCTAGCCATACTCATATTTATGTTCAGTATTTTGAAATGTGATATGGCCTAACACCACACTCTGTGCCTTTCTGACTACCTTATCACTGTAAGGAAAGCCGCCTAAACTGATTAATTCTGTGTTGCAGTCACTCTTCAGAAATTCATTTTTTTCTGCCCTTTATCCAGCCAGTATATGAATCAAACTGCTCTCAGAGTTTATACTGTTTATGACTTCCTATTCAATTTAGTTTAAGAATAACAACAACAAAAAAACTTTAACAAAAATTGCCAGTTATTTGAACAGTTGCTCATTATTTCAACATACTGAAGGAAATGCAACTACAAATAACATGCAACTTTTTCAGGCAGGTTGGGGGGTGAGGGGAGCAAGCTCTGTGGGAAAACAAATGAACACGTGCTCAAACACAGATGGTGTTGGACTAGATCATTAAAGTTCCCTTTCAACCAAACCATTCTATAATTCTGTAACAAACAACCCAATTTTGTCAGCTTGTTTTTCTCAACCACCTTTCCAAGGAATCTTTACGCACAAATGGATGAAAATAAATAATTAACTTTGTCAAATATTTGTTTTCACATTTTCGTGTTCACATCCTACATCATATGGTATTATCCTTATTTTATCTGTGACCTATATCACCAGCAGGAGAAACCACCATTATGACAAACTGCCTTTTTACAACCTGTCTTTTCACCTGTAATCATCTAACATCTAAAAAAAAAATTGTATTAGGAACATGTTTCGACTGTAATACAGTGTCCAAAATAACATGCGAGATTCAACCAGCTTTCACAGTGCTGGCCTACTCAGGGACCATGCTTGGCATTGCTGCTGCAACATACTTCAGAAAGAGGAAGTGTTGAGGGCTTTTGAGCCAAAGGAAAATAGAGTTATTACTTCCCTAGAAGGGCCTTATTATCTGAGTGACAAAAGCTCTTATTTTCCCACCACTGCTTGTAGACAAATACCCGTTCTGTCACAGAACAGGCTGCCCTGAACAGAGTCTTACAATGTTCAAGCTCCACCTCAGGTTCGATTCTTCTCACCTCGGTGCCATCATGAGTGAGGCCTAGTAGAAGAGAACATTTCTAATGCACTACTATCAGGTAAAAAACCTACCACATCTAATAAAACACAGATGCTGATGCACAGGCACATAGCTAGACAAACACCTGAAACAATCCAGGTATGATTACACTCTTCTTCACAGTCAGAAATCTCTCCTCCTCTCTCTCCAGTAAACTCCACCGGGACCTGACTTTTAAACAGAAACATAGCTTTTATGCCTTCCCGCTTAACTGCCAGCGGCGCTGGTTACTCCTGTTCTCCCGCAAAGGCACGAAGCAGACCCAGACTTGCACCGCGGCTCACTGTCCTCAGCGGGCCGCCGCGCGCACTCGGCAGGCAGCGAGCAGCCCCGCTCCCGAGGCTAGAGCTGACCCGGGAGTACTTCCTCGTCTCGGCCAGTGGCGACTGCAGTAGTATGTGGAAACACAGAGAAATAAACTCTCAGCCACCTCAGGCACCGGACTTTCGTCCTCTCCCGCACTTCCCCCACCTGAGCAGGGCACGTAGACCCCGCAACACCCGCTACAGAAAAGAAAGGCATCCCCTTTACATGTAGCACAGGCCCTCCGGGAGCGACTCGGCCCGCCCCTCCACAGCCCGGTGGCACCGGGAACCTCGCTCCTCACACACACAAACACCCGGCGCCACCCCGCTCCTCTCTCTCACTGGGGCCCCGGTCCCTGTTGTCCTCTTCCTCCTCCTGCCGCTGCGCATCCCGCTCCGCCGGGTCCCGCTTCTCGCCCTGCGCCTCTACCGGCACCACAGTGAAGTTGGTCGGCATCGCACGCCGCCGACCCGAGCGCAGCTCCCGGAACACACTGGCACCTCCCCCCCAAGGTAGCGGGTAGGGTGAGGCGAGCGCTACCGCCTCCCTCACGTGAGAGCCATTTCCTCACGCAGCGGGAGGGGGGTGGCCGACACCAAGCCACCGCCTCCTCCTGCCACCGCTTCCAGTAAAAAATGGCCTAAGCGATTTTATTGGAGACAAGGCTCCGATGTGAAAGGTCGCTTGGTGCACGCAGGTGGGAAGGGAAGGTCTTATTTACATATATGCAGCTTCCCAGTTCAGAGCTGAGGCAGTCTGTGGCAGATTTTGTTCTCCTGCAGGGGTGATGCGGAGCGCCTAAGTGCTCCTAAGGCAGGGAGAAGTGGGTCCAGCTAGTGCCATTGGGTAAACAGCCAGCGGAGGGTGTGTGTTTGTGTATCAGTGCTACGGCTATTGGGCACAAAAACAAACAAACAAACAAAAAAAACCACCACACACAACACACCTTCCTCTCCTTGTCAAATCTTGCCTTGCACATATGCCTGCAGCACTAGGACTACCAGGCTGCTGCTGCTTCTCAGATCCCAGCAGACAGAAACTATCTTCCAAAGGAAACCAAAGCCAGACTGTAGGGTACTGAACCTCTAAGGTATGACAGCATCCAGAAACCCCATGCAGGGGCTTTGCAGGTCACCTTTTAGATGAGTGGAAGAGAAAGTCCTCTGCGCACCTTGGAATTACCAGATACAGATGGTTCCCAGAAATCTGCTCTCCTACACAGTAGCTGTGGGTTGTAGAGGACAGCAGAAGGCTCCACGTTCCATGCTCGAGTAAACATGTAATCTCTGACCTAGAGTGAAGCAGATTCCAAGAATCAGTGAATGGGCTGATTAAAAAAAAATATTAATTATGTAGCATTAGTGATGAGCTGTAGCTCTTGATTATCCTAAACATCCTTCCCAGAGCAGGATTGTACCATCTCCACTCCAAAAGTGGGAAAAGCAGGCTTGGAAACTAAGGTCCTTTTTTTTCCTTCTTCTGCTCTTCTCCCTTCCCAGCAAAATGTTAGAATAGAGCAGGACTCATTTTGGTGCATATCTATGCATTTTTGAAGAAGACTCTGAATGGTCTGCAGGTCCTATACCTCAGTGGGATGGAAGATGTCAACCTAATGCACGGTCTGATGGAGTAGATGCCTCCAAATAAGGGGGATTCTGGACATCAGAGATGACAGGGAAGTGTACCCAGATATGGTAGGATAGATAGCAGGTCAGCAAGAAAAGGAGAGGCAGAGAGGCATGGTAACTGATGTCTGGTATGGGCTTGGCAGTTTGCCCTCATTCAGTCTGTAGTATAACTATAGGGCCGGTACTTTTCAATATTTTTATAAACGATCTGGATGTAGGAATAGAAGGTATTTTGAGCAAGTTTGCTGATGACACCAAACTTGGAGGAGTTGTGGACTCGATTGAGGGTGGAAAGGCCTTGCAGAGGGATCTGGATAGGTTGGAGAGCTGGGCGATCACCAACCGCATGAAGTTCAATAAGAGCAAGTGCCGGGTCCTGCACCTGGGACGGGGAAACCCTGGCTGCACATACAGACTGGGCGATGAGACGCTGGAGAGCAGCCTAGAAGAGAGGGATCTGGGGGTCGTGGTAGACAGCAAGTTGAATATGAGCCAGCAGTGTGCCCTGGCGGCCAGGAGGGCCAACCGTGTCCTGGGGTGCATCAAGCACGGCATCGCTAGTAGGTCAAGGGAGGTGATTGTCCCGCTCTACTCTGCGCTGGTGCGGCCTCACCTCGAGTACTGTGTGCAGTTCTGGGCACCACAGTACAAAAAGGACATTAAACTGTTGGAGAGTGTACAGAGGAGGGCTACGAAGATGGTGAAAGGCCTGGAGGGGAAGACATACGAGGAACGGCTGAGGTCACTGGGCCTGTTCAGCCTGGAGAAGAGGAGGCTGAGGGGAGACCTCATCACAGTCTATAACTTCCTCGTAAGGGGGTGTCGAGAGGCAGGAGACCTTTTCTCCATTAACACCAGTGACAGGACCCGCGGGAACGGGGTTAAGCTGAGGCAGGGGAAATTTAGGCTCGACATCAGGAGAGGGTTCTTCACAGAGAGGGTGGTTGCACACTGGAACAGGCTCCCCAGGGAAGTGGTCACTGCACCGAGCCTGTCTGAATTTAAGAAGAGATTGGACTGTGCACTTAGTCACATGGTCTGAACTTTTGGGTAGACCTGTGCAGTATCAAGAGTTGGACTTGATGATCCTTAAGGGTCCCTTCCAACTCAGGATATTCTATGATTCTATGATTCTATAGTAATGAGAAGATGGCTGCATGAGAAAGAACTTTCTTTCTTAGAGATGTGTCTCCTCATCCTTCTCCTGCCTTTTCCAAGAAACTAACTGAAATGGTATCTTTGTTAGCGATAAGGGATTTACAGTGTTATTGATAGTACTGCAGAGGCAAGGATATTTTGGGGCACATTTTACTTTAAATTTAATTTCATCATGGTAAAGGCTATTATCAAAATTAACAGTACTATGGAACCAGATACAATGATTAACTAGAATGGCAAATGTAATTTTAAAATATATTTGAAAAAATATAATTCTCTCTTCAAAACAGACTGAACAGTGTGCATGGTGTCATGTATAAGCATTGATAAGAGAATTTGAAACAGATGATAATTTTTCAATACCATCCATCCGGTGCTTAAGAATTCCACTGAAAGAAATTCATGTACAGTGAAGAAGATGAAAACTTCACATCTGTATGCACAGAAGGTGGAATGGGGAGAAATTAGGACTGCAGTGTTCAATTTTGATTCAACATGATACAACTTATACACCTAGAAATGATAAGAGCAAGAGAAAACAAAGCTTTGGACCAAACAACTTTTGAATGAACACGGAATTATAGAATCATTAAGGTTAGAAAACACCTCCAAGATCATCTGATATAACCATATCCCTACTGCCATTATCAATGACTAAATCATGTCTCTAAGCACCAGCTCCAACCTTTTAAACACCCCCAGGGATGGTGACTCCCCACCTCCCTGGACAACCCGTTCCAATGCCTGACTACTCTTTCTGTGAAGAAATGTCTCCTAATTTCCAACCTGAACCTCCCCTGGTGCAACTTGAGGCCATTCCCTCTAGTCCTGTCTCTAGTTATCTGCAAGAAGAGGCTGACCCCCAGCTCCCCACACCTTCCTTTCAGGTAGTTGTAGAGAGCAATAAGGTCTCCCTTGAGCCTCCTCTTCTTCAGACTAAACAAGCCCAATTCCCTCAGCCACTCCTCATGGGACTTGTGCTCCAGACCCTTCACCAGCTTCATAGCCCTTCTCTGGACACGTTCCAGGACCTTGATGTCTTCCTTCTAGTGAGGGGCCCAAAACTGAACACAGTACTCGAGTTGTGGCCTCACCAGAGCAGAGTACAGGGGTACGATCACCTTCCTGGTCCTGCTGGCTACGCTATTCCTGATACAAAACAGGATGCTGTTGTCCTTCTTGGCCACCTGGGCACACGGCCGGCTCATGTTCAGGTGAGTGTCAACCAACATCCCCAGATCCTTTTCCTCTGCAAAGCTTTCCAGCCACTCTGCCCCAAGCCTGTAGTGCTGCGTGGGGTAGTTGTGGCCAAAGTGCAGGACCCGGCACTTAGATGTGTTGAACATGTCCCATTGGCCTCTGCCCATCGACCCATCCTGTCCAGGTCCCTCTGCAGGGCCTTACCTACCCTCTGGAGAATCGACACTTCCCCACAGCTTGGTGTCATCTGCAAACTTACTGAGGGCACACTCAATTCCCTCAACCAAATCATCAATAAAGATATTGAAGAGGGTGGGCCCCAACATCGACCCCTGAGGAACAAGACCCGTGACTGGTGACCAGCTAGACTTCACTCCATTCACCACCACTCTCTGGGCCCAGCTGTCCAACTAGTTTTTAACCCAGCAAAAAGTGTACCTATCCACACCATGGGCTGCCAGCTTCTGCAGGAGAATACTGTGGGAGACGATGTCAAAGGCCGTGCTGTAGTCTAGGTAGACTACATCAACAGCCTTTCCCTCATCCACCAGGCAGGTCACCCGGTCATAGAGGGCAATGAGGTTGGTCAGGCAGGACTTGCCTTTCACGAACCTGTGCTGACTGGGCCTGATCCCTTGGTTGTCCCCCACATGCTGTGTGCATTCAAGATGACCTGTTCCATTGCCTTTCCTGGCACTGAGGTCAGGCTGACAGTCCTGTGTGGGAGTCTGGCCATGGGTGTCGACAAGCCCCATGGTTGGTGATAACATTGGACTCTTAACGATGAGGCCATCAGGAATGTAAACAGTTTAGAGTGAACAAAGAAGGGTGATTCAGGAGACTCCTTGCCATCTCGGGTTGCTTGTTCTCCAGCCGTTAAGGCATGGAAGTTGCTGGGTGTTTGCGGTTGCCAGGCAAAGTTGTTGACCAATGAATGGGTAGTGGAAAAGTACTGCTGTTGGGCGAATAGTATAAGAAGGGAGCCTGTCCTCAATACGGGAATGCAACAAGGAATGAAGTTATGTCATCAATAAAGAGGTAGCAGTTACTGATCCTAAAAGAACCCTGGTGTCCATGGGGTCGCAATGCAACAGTCCTGTAGTTCCCCAGGTCCTCCTTATGACCCTTCTTATAGATGGGCATCACATTAGCAAGTCTCCAGTCATCTGGCACCTCTCTGGATGACCATGACCACCGATAGATGATGGAAAGTAGCCCAGCAGTCACATCTGCCAACTTCCTCAGCACCCTCAGGTGGATCCCATCTGGCCCATGGACTTCTGACAGTCCTGGTGGAGCAACAGGTCTCTGTTTCCACCTGAACTGCAGGGAGTTTCTTCTGCTCCCTGTCCCAAGCTTCCAGTTCAGGACGCTGAGTACCCTGACTGGTAAAGACAGATGCAAGGAAGGCATTAAGAACCTCAGCCCTTTCCCTATCCTCATCAGTCATGTCCCATCCACTCCCCCCCCCCCCCCCCCCCCCAGCATCCAGCAAACGACAGAGATTCTCCTTGGCCCTCCTCTTGCTGTTAATATATTTATAAAAACCATTTTTGTTATCCTTAACCATAGTGGCGAGGCTGAGCTCGTGCTGGGCTTTAGCCTTCCTGATTTTTTTCTCTGCATATGCTGGCAATTTCCAGCATACATCTGGGAAGTTGAAGTCCCCCGTGAGAACAAAAGCTGGTGATTGCATGACTTCATCATGACTCCCCCTCCTCCCCCTCCCCCCACCCCCAGCAAATATCCTTGTCGATACTGAAACATCAATACCTAAAAAAGGGGGAAAGAGTGACTTGGGAAAGTTGAGCTAAGTGGTTCAAATATAATTTTGTTTTGAGGAAAGATGATATATACATTTTGCAGAACAAGATTACATACCTGAACAGTTAAAGTTGTTCTAGTATTACAGCCCATATGAAAATAGCAAAGGCATTTGGTTTGGTACCAGTTGAAATTTGGTTGGAAACTTTCATGGAGTTCACTTCATATGCCTTCCATATATTTCAAAACAACTTCCTGACAGTGTTAAGAGGCAGAAAATATCAAAACATAAAGCAGGGAGCAACACAGGTTAGGATTTGCTCTGAAAATTTAATTTCCTTAATCATTTAGATTTTTCTAGTGAGGTCTGTGGGTGACACAGATTGCAGTAATAAGTAATGGAGGGAAACGTCTTTATCTGTTCAATTCAGAATAAAGACATACTGCCATAAATATGTCAGAGGATCAGGACTACAGGAAGTGAATATTTATCTTGGGAAGAAATAACTATCTTTTTTAGAGTGTAATCCAAATTTAGCATGACACCTTTCCAATCTGACATTTGCCTTCTAACAGCCAGATCTTCCCCACTGTTACCATCTTGTGACTAAAAATGTAAGCCAGCCACTGGGCTTTTTATTTCCTGGGCATTCCCAGAGTCCCATGCACCATGCTAAGTGGAACCGTTCTACAATTCAGTTTCACTACTTGTGTCTCATCAATGAGAGATGGAGGAGCATCATACTCTGCCATCACCTGATTCCTTAGTCCGTTGTCACTGCAATCTAGACTACAGTTCAGGTTAACACATTACAGTGGACATCTTGAGAGTCAGAGTTTCCATTGTCCAGGTGGTCATAGCAAGGGCATTTCTGTAGACATTCTACAGTACCTTGTTGTGTCTGAAGCGAAGTGTCTGACTATATGTCTGTCTTGCAGTCAGACCACATGGAAATGGAAGCTTATGAAACCTGATGCAATTAGTCACTGCCAACACAGTCAATGCAAGTAGTAAACTGGCATTTTCTAGGCAGCCTGAAGAAAACCACAATGGTGGAATCACACGGTTTTGGGGATACGGAATACTGAGCAGCAGGTCCAGAAATCCTCAGTGACATCTCTGTTACAGAAGTTAGCTACGGTCTTTCACAGTCAGAGCATGCTGATAGAAGAGCACATACTTGTATGAAAATGGAATGCCACTGAAATGTGGCATCTGGCAGCACTCTTTCTAAATAGCAAAATCACTGATAGAGAACATTCTGGAGGATCCTTTGTTGGAATGATTTAAGAAGGTGCATTCACCACAGTATGGAGCATGTTAGGATACTGGTACAAAAAAACCTTACATGTATAATTATTGAACGGTATCTGCAAAACTAGTAGCAAGTATTTTTACTTATAAAAGGCTCAGAACACAACTGGATTCAACAACTAGTCCTCCACTGGGAAGATATATGAATCTTAGTTGACCCAAGGCTGAAGAATGGGAAGGGGAGGAAATCACATCTGATTACAATCATAGAATCATAGAATGGCTCAGGTTGGAAGGGCCCTTAAAGGTCATCTAACTCCAATCCCCCTGCCATAGGCAGGTATGCCACCTTCTAGATCAGGCTGGCCAAGGCCCCATCCAGCCTGGCCTTGAACACCTCCAGGGATGGGGCATCCACTTCTCTTGGCAACCTGTTCCAGTACCTCACTGCCCTTACAGTGAAGAATTTCCTCCTAAAGTCTAGTCTAAATCTATCCTCTTTTAGTTTAAGACCATTTCCCCTTGTCCTATCATTATCTACCTGAGTAAAGAGTCCTTCTCCATCTTCTTTGTAAGACCCCTTTAAGCACTGAAAAGCTGCAGTGAGGTCTCCCTGGAGCCTTCTCTTCTTTAAGCTGAACATCTCCAGCTCTCTCAGCCTTTCTAAATAGGAGAGGTGCTTCAGCCCTCTGATCATCTTTGTAGCTCTCCTTTGGACTTGCTCTAACATGTCCACATCTTTCTTGTGCTAGGGGCCCCAAACCGGGATGCAGTAGTGCAGATGGGGCCTCACAAGGGCAGAGCAGAGGGGGACAATCACCTCCCTCGACCTACTGGTCACACCTCTTTTGATGCAGTCCAGGATGCAGTTGGCCTTCTGGGCTGCAAGTGCATACTGCTGGCTCATGCCAAGCCTTTTGTCCACCAGAATCCCCAAGTCATTCTCCTCAGGGCTGCTCTCAATGAGTTCTTCACCCAGTCTGTACTCCTGTCTGGGATTGCCCCAACCCAGGTGCAGCACCTTGCGCTTGGACTTGGTGAACCTCATGCGGTTCACATAGGCTCACTTCTTCAGCCTGTCCAGGTCCCTTTGAATGGCATCTCTTCCTGCTTTGCTATCAGCTGCACCACTTAGATTGGTGTCATCTGCAAACTTGCTGAGGGTGCACTCAATCCCATTGTCTATGTGTCCTGGTTCCAGTTAGGACAGAGTTAATTTTCCCTCATAGTAGCTGGTAGGGTGCTATGTTTTGGATTAGGATGAGAAGAGCGCTGATAACATGCTGATGTTTTAATTGTTGCAGAGCAGTGTTTACACCAGGCCAAGGACTTTTCGGCTTCTCGCTCTGTCCTGCCAGCGAGCAGGCTGGGGGTGCAGCAGGAGCTGGGAGGGGACAGAGCCAGGACAGCTGACCCAAACTGGCCAAAGGGGTATTCCATACCATCTGACGTCATGCTAAACAATATATAGGGGTGGCTGGCCGGGGTGGGGGGGCCGGCTGCTCGGGGATAGGCTGGGCATCGGTCAGCGGGTGGTGAGCAATTGCATTGTGCATCACTTGTTTTCTTACACATTATTATTGTTAATACTATTATCATTATCACTATTATTATTATTATTGTTATTATTATATTCCTGTCTTAATAAACTGTCTTTATCTCAACTCACCGGCTTCACTTTCCCGTTTCTCTCCCCCATCCCAGAGAGGGAGGGGGGAGGGTAAGCGAACGGCTGTGTGGTGTTTAGCTGCCAGCCGGGTTAAACCACAACACTATGTCATTGATGAAGATACTGAAAATCACTGGTCCCAAGACAGACCCCTGAGGGACACTGCTCATCACTGGCCTCCACCTGGACATAGAACCATTGACCACTACTCTCTGGGTGTGGCCGTTGAGCCAATTCCTTATCCACCGGATAGTCCACCCTTCAAATCCATGTCTTTGCAATTTAGAGATTAGGATGTCGTGTGGGACCATGTCAAAGGCTTTACAGAAGTCCAAGTAGATGACATCAGTCGGTTTTCCCTTGTTGACTGATGCAGTCACTCCATCATAGAAGACCAGCAGATTGGTCAGGCATGATTTACCCTTGGTGAATCCTTGCTGGCTGTCCCAGATCACCTCCTTGTCCTGCAGCTTTGCCTCCAGGAGGATTTGTTCCATGATCTTCCCAGGCACAGAGGTGAGGCTCACCGGTCTGTAGTTCCCTGGGTCTTCCCTTTTTAAAAATGGGAATCTTCTTCTACCCTTTTTAAAAATGGGAATGATGTTTCCCTTTTCCCAGTCTTCCCAGACTTTGCCTGACTGCCATGATTTTTCAATATGATGGAGAGTGGCTTTGTGACTACATCAGCCAGTTCCCTCAGAAGCCTGGGACGCATGTCATCAGGTGTCATGCGGTGTCAGCATGTGTACTGAATAATGATGTATCAGCTCATGTGCTGGTATCACGACACAGATTTCTAAAAAGACTGGGATTTGCTTTGTAATCCTTTATTTCATGGACAGGATTTGCATGACAGTAAACTCAAGTGGATTCTGTAATAAGAGCAGAACTCAAGAGTTCTGTTGGTTTGTAAAAGCTTTCCGAGGTCTAGAAATCTTTAGATTGAGTTGGATCACTTCGTCCTGTCATTAGTT
The DNA here is from genome assembly GCF_040182565.1 of Anser cygnoides. NCBI lineage: Eukaryota > Metazoa > Chordata > Aves > Anseriformes > Anatidae > Anser > Anser cygnoides. The sequence continues at coordinate 67,129,608 of NC_089874.1, forward strand.
TATATGGTGATAATTTATTGTGATTTTTAGTCCATGAAGTTGGGTAGACTTCTCTGGTGCCATGACAAACAGCAGTATTTCAGAGAATTCTGGCTTCAGATTACAATAGAAAAAGATGTGTATTGTGTAATCTGTTGAAAAAAAAAAAAAAACATGAATAAGCAGCAAAGTGCAAAGGTATGTGTTTGCCTGCATCAGCCAATACGGTGTTTTTTCACATGAAATTCTCTGACATTGGAGCCTCTCACAGGGATTTCACTTTTCTAGACAGTAACTGAGATTAGTTAATACAGAAGGTTTCCAAAATACAAGGCATATCAGGCAGAGAACAAGAAGCTAGCTGAGAAATTCCTCAAATGAGAAATAGATCTAATTGCTAACTGGACTCGTCCTCAGGATAATCAGAAGTTATGGAAGAAACATGGAAAGAAACAACATATGTCCACAAATTTCATATAAAGTTGCTAAATTATTCAGCACTATTGTTGAAAAGGGTAAACTAGGCAAACTTCTTCTGAGGCTCAGCTTTGTTCCAACCAGCAGAGTTAATGATATGCAAAAATTTCTGTCATGCTCCTGAGTGCACTAATAGGGCTTAATTGCACTACAACCATGTACACACCTTCTGCCCATGGTCCAGGGGCTCCTGGACTGGAAGAGACCTGAAAGATCATCAAGTTCTAATCACCCTTTAATGGACAGGTGCACTTTCCACTAGAACAGGTTGCTCAAAGCCCAATCCAACCTGGCCTAAAATACTTCCAGGGATGGGGCATACACAACTTCTCTGGGCAATCTGTTCCAGTGCCTCACTACTCTCTGAGTAAGAATTTCCACCTAACATACAATCTCAATCTACTTTTTTTAGTTTAAAACTATTATTCCTTGTCCTATCACTACACTCCCTAACAAAGAGTCCCTCTCCTGCTTTCCTGTAGGCCAACTTTAGATACTAGAAGACTGCTATAAAGTCTCCCAGGAGATTTCTCTTCTTCAGGATGAACAACCCCAACTGCCTCAGCCTCTCTTCATAGAAGAGGTGTTCCAGTCTTTTGATGATCTTTGTTGCCCTCCTCTGAACTTGCTCCAATACATCCATGTCCTTCTTATACTGGGGGCCCCAGAGCTGAATACAGTACTCTAGGTAGGGTCTCACAAGAGCAGAGAAAAGGAGAATCACTTCCTTCCATCTGCTGACCATGCTTATTTTGATGCAGCCCAGGCTTTTTGATGCAGGTGGGATTTCTGACCTGCAAGTACACATTGCCTTCTCATCAACCAACAACCCCCCCCCCCCCCCCCCCCCCCCCCAGGTCCTTCTCCTCAGAGCTGTTTTCAATCCATTCTCCACCCAGCTTGTATTTGTGCTGGGGATTACCCTGACCCAGGTGCAGGCCCTTGCACTCAGCCTTGATGAACTTCTGATGTTCACATGGGCCCACCTGTCAAACTTGTCTAGGTCCCTCTGGATGGCATTCCTTCCCTCCAGCACGGTGACCACATCACACAACTTGGTGATCTGCTGATGGTGCACTCAATCCTACTGTCCACGTCAGGGACAAAGTTGTTAAAGAGAGCCAGTCCCAATACTGACCCCTGAGAAACACCACTGGTTACTGTCTCCACTTGGACACTGAGCTATTGACTGACTTTTTGAGTGCAACCATCCAGCCAATTCCTTAACCGTTGAGTGGTCTGTCTGTCAAATCCATGTCTCTCCAGTTTGGAGACAAGAATATCATGCCAGACAGTGTCAAATGTTTTGCATGAGTCCAGCTAGGTGATACCAGTTGCTCTTCCCTTATCCACCAGTGCTGTAACCCTGTCATAGAAGGCCACCAAATTTGTAAGGCATGATCTGCCCTTAGTGAAGCCATGTTGGCTGTCATCAGTCACCTCCTTGTTTTCCATGTGCCTTAGCATAGTTTCCAGGAAGATCTGCCCCCATGGTCTTGGCAGGCACAGAAGTGAGACTGACTGTCCTGTCAGGTCTTCCTTTCATCTGTTTTTTAAAATGGTGGTTGTTTCCTGTCTTCCAGTCACGCGGAACTTCACCAGAGTGCCACAACTTCTCGAATATGATGGTAGTGGCTTAGCAACTTCATCCACCAGTTCGCTCAGGACCCTTGGATGCATCGCATTAGGTCCCATGGACTTGTGCACCTTCAGGTTCCTTAGGTGGTCTTGAACCTGATCTTCTGCTACTGTGGATGGTTCTTCATTCTCCCAGTGCCTGCCTTTGCCTTCTGGGACTTGGGCTATAAGGCTAGAGCTCTTGCTGGTGAAGACAGGGGCAAAAAGTTGTTGAGTGCCTCAGCCTTCTCCGTATTCAGGGTAACCAGTTCTCCAGTTCTTCCTTCTGGAGATGGCCCACGATTTCCCTAGTTTTCCTTTTATCACTGGTATACCTATAGAAGCCTTTCTTGTTGCCCTTAATGTCCCTGGCCAAATTTAATTCTAATAAGACTTCAGCTTTCCTAACCTGATCCCTGGCTGCTCGGATGACTTTTTCTCTATTCGTCCCAGGCTATCTGTCCTTCTTCCGTCCTCTGTAGGCCTCCTTTTTCTGCTTGAGTTTGGCCAAGAGCTCTTTGTTCATTCATGCAGGTCTCCTGGTGTTTTTGCCTGACTTCCTCTTTGTTGGGATGCCTCACTCTCAAGCTTGGAAGAGGTGATACTTGAATATTAACCAGCTTTTCTGGGCTCCTCTTCCCTCCAGGGTTTTGCCTCATGGTACTGTACCAAGCAGATCCCTGAAGAGGCTAAAGTCTGCTCTCCTGAAGTCCACGGCAGTGAGATTGCTGTGCTCCCTCCTCACTGCCCTCAGGATCCTAAACTGCACCATTTCGCGGTCACTGCAGCCAAGGCTGCCCTTGAGTTTCACATTCCCCACTAGTCCCTCCTTGTTGGTGAGAATGTGGTCCATCATAGCACCGCTCCTCATTGGCTCCTTTATCACATGGAGAAGGAAGTTACCATCAATGCATTCCAGGAACCTCTTGGACTGTCTATGCCATGCTGTGCTGTCAGTCCAGCAGATACCAGGGTGGTTGAAGTCCTCCATGAGGACCAGGGCTTGTGAACATTAGCCTGCTTCTATCTGTCTATATAGGGCCTCATCTGTTTGGTCTTCTTGATCAGGTGGCCTGTAGCAGACTCCCATTGTAATGTCCCCTGTCCCTGCCCCACAAGCTCTCTGTCAGCTCCTCATCCATCTCCAGGCAGAGCTCCATGCACTCCAGCTGCTCACTGACACAGTGGGAGATGCCCCCTCCTTGTCTCCCCTGCCTGTCCTTCCTAAAGAGCCTGTATCCTTCCATACCAACACTCCAGTCATGGGAGCCATCCTACCATCTCTGTAATGCCAATGAGGCATGCCAATGCATGCCCTGCAGGCATGCAGACATCTCTAACTCCTCTTGTTTATTCCCCATGCTACATGTGTTAGCATAGAGACATTTAAGTTGGGCCCCTGAATGAAGCTGACTTGCTGGAGTGGCTGGAATTCCTTTGTGCTGCTCTTCAGGTGCTCTCCTGCTGACCTGTGACCCTTCTCCAGGCTCTGGGTGGGCATCACTGACACCAGCATCAAACTGGAAGGAGTGGGATGGATTAAGGTTCCCCTCCTCCAGCAACTTTAGTTTAAAGCCCTCTTCACCAGCTTGGCAAGCCTATGACCAAAGATGCTCTTCCCCTTCTCTGACAGGTGGACCCCATCAGCCCCCAGCAGACCAGGTTTCTCAAAGCCATGAGTTTAATGGTTTAACTGTTTAATGGTTCCCATGGTTTAAGTAGCCAAAGCCCTGCCTGCGGCACCAGTCCTGTAACAATCTGTTGATTTGCCAGATTCAGCTGGCCCTTTCAATCCCCTTCCCTTTGATTAGGAGCATGGATGAAAGGACTACCTATGCTCTTGAGCCCTTTACTGGTGCTCCCATGGCTCTGTAATCCCTCTTGATTCTCGTCAGACTGCTATTGTCTGCATCATTGGTGTCCATGTGAAACAGCAGCAGTGGATAATAGTCCTTATACTGTACTAGGTTTGGCAGTCTCTTGGTGACATTCCTGTTACGAGCCCCTGGTGAGCAGGAAACTTCTCTCAAGAGCAGGTCAGGTTATCAGATGGATGCCTCTGTACCTCTCAGAAGAATCGCCCATTACCATCGCCTGTCACCTTTCTTAGTTGCACTGGTTGTGATTCAGGTAGCAGACTGGGCTGCTTTACTCAGCTCTGCTCCCCCTGCAACAGGTCTTTTGCTTTTCAGTCTGCAGAGGGGTGAAGCAGGTCTGTAAGCGTACCTCAGGCTTTGGGAGAGGACTTCCTCCTGCTGGGACTTGTTGCCAACTTCCATTCTTCTGTGTTATTCCTCTCCCCCTCCCGCTCCCCACCAATTGCCTCGGACAGTGATCAAAAAATCTTAGCAAGTGTGGATTCCCAGAAGAGCATTTCATTTCAGTGCTGACACGGGTAATGGTACTGTGATAGTTATATCTGAGCTGACAAGGTATATAGCATTGGTATCAGCAGTGACACACTGGGAGTGCCTTTGTAAGCGTTTCAGCTTTATCAGTGAAAATTAATAGGAGTAGGACTATAGAGAAAGGGTGAAGAAAAGGGAGAATAACATTAGTATGGATTCTATTTAAAATATCACTTAAGAGTTGTAAGGAACATGGAACTGGAAATAACCAGCACTGTCATAACTGAAATTGAACGTAACTCAAGCGCCCGACCACGCGTTAATCTGGGATCTCAGGCCCTTCCTTCGCCATGTGCTGCCCCGGGCAGCGCCGCGGCCAGGCCGCACCCGCCGGCTCTCGCGAGAGGGGCTGAAGGGAGTGGGCGTTGCCAGGGCAACGGCGACAGCTCCCCCCCTCTGCCTAGGAACAGCCTCCGGGAGGGCGGGGCGGGGCCGGCAGCGCGTGTGCGGCGCTGTGAAGCTGGTGGGGCGGGGCGCGGGAGCTGGGCTCAAGGTGTTGGCGGGCTGCGCGGTCGCCCACGCGCGTACCGCGGTGTCCGCCTGGCAGAGCGCTCGCTCCAAAAAGGCTGTGGCGACCCAGACGCAGGGCCCGCCCAGAGACGTGGCTGTTCAGGCCTCTGGCTGCAGGGAGCGCCTGAGCCTGCCGCTGCCCGGGGAGGACAGCGGGGAGACCGCCTGTGCTCAGGAGGAAGGGCTGCTCGCCGTGGCGGCTGAGCTTAGGGAGTAGGTAGGGAGACTGTGGAGCATCAGGGCGTGTGAGCAGGAGATTGCCTGGTGGAGTAATGCCATGGCGTGCCAGGGCACTGGGGGGATGCCCCTCAGAAGGTGGTGGAGCCCCTGCCCTTTTGCTGTTGGGCAGAGGGAGTGGACCAAAAAGACGAGGACGGTTGGAAGCGAGTCCCACTTCGGCATCATGGGCAACCCCCATCCCTATCTACCTCGCTTTTCCAGGTTCCTTTCTGTAATAGGTTTGAGGCCCTCGATCTTAAAGGAGAGGTAGGTGAGGATGTGGTGGAAGGCCTGCCTATGAGATCATGTAGGGAGAGGCAGTTGACACCATGCCTGAAGACTGCCTCCCAAAAGAAAGACATGGACGTGGTCTATCTTGATTTCAGTAAAGCATTTGCCACAGCATCCTCACAGCTAAACTGAGGAAGTGTGGTCTGGATGATCAGGTAGTGGGGTTGGCTGTGAAGTGGCTGAAGGGAAGAAGCCAGAGGGTTGTGGTCAATGGGACGGAGTCAAGTGGGAGGCCTGTATCTAGTGGAGTCCCTCAAGGGTCAGTACTGGGACCAGTGTTGTTCAATATATTCATCAATGAATTGGATGGGGGAATGGAGTGTGTTGTCAGCACATTTGCTGATGACACTAAACTGTGAGGAGTGGCTGACATGCCGGAAGGCTGTGCTGCCATGCAGCAGGACCTAGACAGGCTGGAGAATTGAGTGGGGAGAAATTTAATAAAATATAACAAGTGAAAGTGTAGAGTCCTGTGTCTGGGCAAGTGTACAGTCCTGCATCTGGACAAGAACAGCTCCAGGTACCAGTATAAGTTGAGGACTGACCTGTTGGAGAGCAGCGTAGGGGAAAGGGACTTAGGGGTCCCAGTGGAAAGCAGGATGACCACGAGCCAGCACTGTGCCCTTGTGGCCAAGAAAGCCAATGGCATCCTGGGTTGTATTAGAAGGGTTGTGGTTAGTACGTCGAGAGAGGTTCTCCTCCCCTCAACTCTGCCCTGGTGAGACTGCATCCGGAATATTGTGGCCAGTTCTGGGCCCCTCAGTTCAAGAAGGACAGGGAACTGCTTGAGAGAGTCCAGCGCAGAGCCACGAGGATGATTAAGGGAGTAGAGCATCTCCCTTATGAGGAAAGGCTGAGGGAGCTGGGTCTCTTTAGCTTGGAGAAGAGGAGACTGAGGGGTGACCTTATTAACATTTATAAATATGTAAAGGATGAGTGTCAGGAGGATGGAGCCAGGCTCTTCTCAGTGACATCTAATGATAGGACAAGGGGCAATGGGTGCAAGCTGGAACATAGGAGGTTCCACTTAAATATGAGACAAAACTTTTTCACAGTGAGGGTGACAGAGCAGTGGAACAGGCTGCCCAGGGGCCTTGTGGAGTCTCCTTCTCTGGAGACATTCAAAACGCGTCTGGATGCGTTCCTGTGTGACCTTACCTAGGTGCTCCTGTTCCAGCAGGGGGATTGGACTAAATGATCTTTCAAGGTCGGTTCCAATCCCTAACATTCTGAAATTCTGTCATTCTGTTTAATGAATGATTTATGAGAAAGTCACATTGTTGCCCACCAATCTGTGTTTAGAACCAGGATTTAATAAGGCTAGTGTGCAAAATGGGACACTGCGTAAGCAGTAACAAGACAACAGTCTACTAGTAGTAGAAGGAAACCCAGCCCCCGTTCAATAATTTTTTTACTTTGTCTTTCATTAAAAATGGGTCTGCTAATGGCTGGCAAAATTAAACATTTTCACAACTGGTCCAGAATTAGGAAAGAACAGTCTATAGAAGACTTGAATGTTTTCACATTGATGGCACCTAATGAAATTATCCTTCTTGTATAAAATAACTACATAAAACAATCTTAAAGATATTAATGGACAACTTTTTTTTTTTTTGTTTACTTCTGTTTAAGACTAGGACTATACAGTCGCTGCCCAGACTGCCTTGCTGTCTCTCCCAACTCTGAGTATCTTTCCTCAACCAGTCCAACATTTTTCTGTTCATCAAAGTAGGTGTTATGACCAAGCTGGCACCTCATACAGAAATCCGCTTTCCTTATATTTTGAGAAGAATGATGAAAACTGTAATTGTGTCATTAATGTACGGGTGTAAAGATGTTGTTACTACTTTTCCACTCTTTTATTTTTTTGTTAAAAAAACAATTTAATTGCCTCTCACAACCATCAGCATTAACAGGACAGCTTTGTACCATTAAGAATTCTTGCTTGATAGAGTGTGAGACTAATTTAAACGTTTCATAGTTTTATTCAAAATATCTGTTTTACTTCCATTGCATTCTAGTACCTCATCAAACTTACAGTCAGCATATGCTTTCTACTGAATTTGTCTCCAATCTAAGTTGCTATACTGAAACCCAAAACCTTAAGTATTTAAAATTTTGTAATGATTATGTACCTGTCCACTTCTCCCAGAAAAACTAGCACACAGCCACTTTGACCTGTTTTTCTGGAAAAGTGCTTTGGGACTGAAAATGCTGATGGCTCTGAACTGATACTAGCAGGAGACAATCCACAAAAATTTAAAGGTCTTTACTGAGTGGTAACAGCTAATTTAGAACACTTGATTGTGTATATTTTTCCAGAGGGCTTTACTTTGCAATTGGTAGGCACAGCACTTCTTGCCATTTTACCACCAAGTCACTTAATTCCATTAGATGGTTGTCATCTACTTCAGTTTTAACAACCATGGAACTAACATATCTTCAACCTAAATTTATGTGCAAACTAACTGGAACTAACTTTATCTACGTAACAAAAACTGTAAATTTTATCACTTTGCTATATTAGTAATAAATTGAATAGCATAAGTCTTAACACAGGTCTCAGCAGTACTGATGAAGTTACAGTTTACTGGCTATTTATTCCTGTGTAGAACAACTGCAGGGGGACAACTGTTCCCAGTAAACAAAACCACTCAAATTGTTTTGTTTTGGTTTGTTTTTTTGAAGGAAGTCTGTCACTGAGGTTGACAAAAATCTCTCAACCTTTGCCAAAAAGAAAGGAGTTTGCAGGGAATAAGCGGGTCCAAAAGTCCCTTTCCTGAACAGTTAGGTGGTAGAAAATTCAACTATGCTTGCATGAAAAAGTCTGTCAGTTCTCTAAGATGGAATAGCAGAAATGTGTTCTGCTTCTTGTCACACAGTAAAGCAAAGATTTGTGTGCCAAGATTTCTTATTTTAGGAAAGCTGGAAAGCTTTTTTTAAAAAGTAGGTAAGCTTTTTTTTTTTTTTTTAGAAAAAAAGGTAAATAATTAAAAAGTTAAAACATGCCAATGAGGAAAATGAGTAACAAGTGAAGTTTCTCAGACTAGCACAGTAATTTAGAGGAATAATTACATGAAATTGTGGTAGGTCTTACAAATAAGCTTTTGATGTGGCAGTAATGGAGAAGGCAAAGCAGCGTTGGAATCCAAATTCCAAATGCAGGAATTGATGTCTGGATATTTAAGTAAGTGCAGAAAAGGCCCACATAACTGTTCAGTCCAGAAACTGCATAAAATGGCTCAGAATATAAATGTTAGAATAAATGTTTTCTATTACTAAAGGCATAGAATTATTGTTTTATAGTATGAGACTAGTTTTGCACGTAGATAATACATGGTACTAAAGAGCAGTTAATCTATCATCATTGATTGGATGCTAGAACCAGATAAAGAGCTATCAGCATAGTAGTAGGGGAAATTAAAGGTTTCTGAAGTACATCAGTTTGGGCAAAATCCTTTAACCTTCTCTATAAGTTTAAACTTCATGGATTTAAAAATCTGTACAGCCATCCCTGGTCCTGTCCCTACTTTTCTTGTTCTTTGAAGTCTGCAGCTTTTTTTTTGAACATAACAAGACACTAAGGTCTTGATCTGTGCTTCCATCTACGTGGTGATCTTTTGTTTGTTTGCTTTGTTTTGTTTGCCAAGAGTTTCTTTACCAATTATTTTTAAGTTTTGGAACCAGTCTGACCTTGTTATAGTTGCTGAAGCGAGTCAGTACACTGCCATCTTCCTAAACTACTGAAACGTTTGCACCTTTCCCATTCTTCCTTACTGATCGGTCTGTGACACTTAAAAGACCACTGTATTATAGACTGCCCACAGATTTTAACTTACACTGTTCAGATGATGTAATGTCAGCAGCTTAAGAGTTATAACATGCAGGAGGGCTGTGGCCCAAGCCTAGAAAGCTACCAAGAAACCCCACAAGCAACCCCTGTCCCAGGCAAAGAGACCAGTCCTGTGAGTCTGCCCAAGAGACCTGTGCACACTGACCCAAACTGCCCAACTTCCTTGGGCAGCATGTGGACTTTGCAGTGTGCTGCAGGCAGCATTGCCCACTGAAATGAAAAATAGAACAAAATGCCTGTTCAGGAGAATAAGCTGAAGTCCCAAAGGTCTTCTTGAAAAAGGACCAAAACCTTGAACTGGAAATTGAACTTCAAGGTAAGTTTCACTCAGAGAATGTGGGTTGTGGAGGAGCACTCTTCACCCGCAGCTCTAGGGAGCTTACATCAACTTGTAATACTATTACGGGTTGGAAGCTTGTGTTTCCTTATATACTTAGTCTGATACTACAAACGAAAAGCAAAAGACTAAGAAGGAAACTAGGAAATAGGTCTGTGAACCAGGATTATCCTTGAAAGGCACAGCTGGCCTCTTTGAATTGCATCTGGGTACCTAAGAACGAGAGACAGCCTGAAGATACCATCAATAAGGGCAAAAACAAGGAACTGTAACAGTAATTTATCACCTGAAAAGGAAAAAAAATAGTCTGGGAAAAGTAAAATTTTGTTTGAAAGAACAGGAAACACCATTGCCTATTGGTTGTCTCACATGAAGCAGAAATTAGCAGCATCTGTTGGCTGCTCTGCAAGGTGCTGTCCTATGTTTTCTTACTGTCTCTGTGACACAGAAATGCCTTGCTTCCTACCAAAAATTGAGAGCTGCTCTCTCCAAGAATTTCCTCTGCTGCCCAAACTTTTCTTTCTACAGGATTTCCTTAACAAATTGAACTTTCACTGGAGATGCTTGCTCAACTCCAAACTCTGTGATGCAGATGATCTTCAAACTGAGACTTTGTTCATTATTTATTCAGACTCACTTCTGGGGATTGGGCTCTTCAGTGATGATTTTTCTTAACTGGACTGTTTTGAGATTGATTTTCTTAATTAGATATTTTTGTGGTTGGTTTGACACACACCACCACACACACACTTCTGGGATTGGTTTGGTACGCTTTGTACCAGTAATTTTTTTGATGTATATACACATAATCTGTCATAAGTATAGTCTTGATAAGTATAACCTACGTATAGCCATTGTTACCGTATTTATATGTTTGTCATGTGTAATAATTATATTCACTGACATAATATCGATAAAATTATTGAACCTATAATGCTAATCTATATTTACTGTTGTATTACTAATTTTTACGACATTTAATTGCCTTCCTACTTCTTGCTATTAGTGCTATTCTCTTAAAGCTATTACCAATATTACCAAAAAGCATGTTTTTTATATATATATATATGTGTGTGTGTATATGTATATAAATATGTGCTCTCCCTTTTAATCATAGTATATTTGCTAGCGGTGATTTGTGGTAATTATAATAAATAGAAATTTATGAAAATGAAGCCTCTGTGTCCTTGTATATTATGAAATCCTACAAACCCATTGTTGTGATCTCTATATCATGACAAAGCCCAAAGCTATTTTTAAAATTTTTGACACCATGACAACAATGTAAAAGTAGAGTATGAGGTCTCTTTTCCCTGTGCTTCCAGTTTGGGTAAATAGCAAGCTGCTATTGCCCTTGTGCTGCACTTGTTATGAAACCTGACAGGCTCTCTGCAACCAGAGCTCAGAAGAGCCCTTGACAGCAGCTGTCATACTCCAGAACCGAACAAGGCTCTGGAGAAGGGATGTAAGATCTGCATTTTGAAGTGAGTGCTAACAGTATTCTCTCAAATCATATAGAACTATAACTAGCAGAAGCAGGAAGCTCCAGGCTACCCTGTCAATTGCACAGGTGCTAACAAGAGTAAATATGCTAAAGATTACAGGCAGAATGAAGACCTGAACATACTAAGAAATATTTGTGACCAGAATATATTAAGAAAAACACCAGATTGACAAACTGTTTTTAAATTCTCAGAGGTAAACTTGGACAGAGAGCCAAATTAACAAACATCTCCATTATAAGAAAATTGGAAATTATCTTAAGAATTAATTAAGAATTAATTAAGAAAATTATCTTTTCTTATTCTCAAGATGCCCGTTCCACAGAATCAAGTGATTTTGTTGTAATAAATTTGTGATGATAGAAGCTGTTTGGCTGTTAAATGTATTTGCATCATTATGAAACTGAATATCAGGCAATATTCAAAGAATATTTCATTTGCCTCAGAATGAGAGCTCTGTCTTCAAGGATGACAATAAAAAGTCAATACCATTCTGAATGATTTTAAATTTAGACATTTTTATGAAAAAAAATCTTTGAATCTTTTTTTAAAATTATTATTATTATTATTATTATTATTTTACATTCATTTAAAGTAAAACCTCTGTTAAAAAATCTGGAAGGTTATCTCCAGAATTAGTATTTGAATATATCTGTAAGAGTCTTTAAATTTGCCAGCACTGTAGCACCTGAAGAATTACAGACTTGTGATGAGTTAGAAAATTGCATATATGGCTTCTGGGGTCCTACCAGATCATAAAAACTATTTTGTTTCATGCGATCTATTCTGTTCTATGAGAAGATGGTATTCCCATAAATGAGTAAAAACTACTGAATGGTGGACATCAGAAAAATACAAAAGCTGTATCAGGATTAAAAAAATAAATTAACAACTACGTTTTGGAACTAAACAAGTGTCAGAAGCTATAAGCCTTGAACACTTTCAGTACGACTGCCAAACTACCTCTTTTACCATTTAATCGATCATGGTCATTTTGAAAAAGAAAAATGAAACACAGATGTTGGCCTATTAATGGAATTGTGCATGGCTTCTGAAGCCTGCATGCAATACTAGCGAACAACAGTCAGAAAGATGAATAAAACTGACTGTTAAGATGATATGGAGAATAAACTATTCCAAAGGAGACTGAAGAGAGGTCAAGACTGCCAAGATGTCCTTGTGCAGCAATACTAAGATAGAACCTGATTAACTGATCTCTAGAAACACTTTTGATAACTGTTTAACTATGAAAAAAAGAACTGTTAAGGCTCACAGACAAAATCAAGTCAAGAGCATAGCCTGTTTAAATTGACCATGAAGTGTAGAATCACATTGGTTAGAAGGCATATCAAGAGGTGATCTTGACAAATTATCTAAAAGCATGCATTACTAAAAGCATGCCCATTTACAACAGGTTGCTCAGGACCTTGTCTAGCTGAGTTTTTAATGAAGAGTCTAAGACATTTCTGGGCAAACTCTGCCTGTGTTTTACCATCCTTATGGTAAAAATTATTTTGTATATATCTAGTAATTATTTTTTGTGTTTCAGCTTGTGTCCGTTTCTTTCCATCCTTCTACACTGGACTCTAGCTCTGTCTTCCCTATACCCTCTGTTTAGTTGTGGACAGCAGTAAGATCCCTCCTTAGTTGTCTCTTTTTGAGGCTGAACAAATCCAGTGCCCTTACCTCTCCATGTATGTCTTGTACTCCCACCTCCTGACCAACTTGGTGGTCCTCTGTTTGACTCAGTCCAGCCAGGTCTTTCTAGTACTGGAGAGCCCACAGCTGGATCCCATACTAGGAAGACCACAAGTGCCGAAGTTTTGCTCTTAAGGAGAGCAATCACTTCTCTCGACCTGCTGTCTACGTGATTATCATACAGCACAGTAGCCGGCTGGCTGCATTTGCCACAAGGGTGCGCTGCTAGCTCATGCTCAACTTGCAGCCCACCAGGACCATTTTTGCCCCCAGGTCTTATTATACATGGCTGCTTTCTAGAAAACGGGCTTCAGCTTGCATAGTTCCACGGGATTATTCCATTCCATTCCATTCCATTCCATTCCATTCCATTCCATTCCATTCCATTCCATTCCATTCCATTCCATTCCATGCTATTCCATTCCATTCCATGCCATTCCATGCCATTCCATTCCAGATGCAGGGCTTTGCCTATGTTTATACTGATGACTAGGAATTTCTCATAGTCATAACTGGAAAAAAAAAGAAAGAATCAGGAGATAAACATTTCATAGATTTCCTATGGGCTTCTTCTAGTATTAGCTACTTCTAAGCTATATTTCTTATTTAATATTTAGATGTCAGCTAACAGGTAAGATATAGGACACCTTAAATACCTAATAAAGTTACCAGAAATAAACATTAATTAACAAGTTACTTCATTGATATTTCAGTGGCATCAATCTAATACCTATTTAATTACTGCCTACTTCAATGGAAAATAATTAGAGTGGCATAAACTTTTGATAGAGCCCTCATAAGCAATCACACAGACGTACTTAATTAGAAATTTATCTGACAGCTATTTATATGACACCAACATACAGAATTTAAGCACCAACCTAAATCAGTGCTTATCCCAGGGGTTACTGCACTGACTTAAGATTTTAATTTAACACTTCCTGAAACAGCATTTGTTAATATCTATGAAGAATACCTAGCTTACTGGGTAAGCAGTAAATTCTGAAATTCCCTAAATTACTTGTTAAATATGACAAACTCTCTAGGTACTTTGAATGGAAAATATTATTGTATTGATTGACAGGCAACTATACATTGCATTTAACCACACATTTTCACCATAGCCTTTTATTTGCTACCAGAATTTATGATTATTAAAAGATGCACCCTAACAAAACATGTAACCCTACCCTACGTACAGGATTTTGAAACAGAGGCATCCCTTTGTTTCCCGTCTACTATAAAAAGTGTCCTATTAATGCAAGTTTTTCTTTCCAGTGGTTATTAGTTTTGCTTCTTTCAAGTCCTTGCAAATGAAGCCCTCTAGCCCTCCAACTAGAATAAATTTTCAACATTTTCAGAGAATAAATGGGGATACAGCAAAAAGACTGGACTTTGGAATAAGCACACATTAGATCCAGTAGGAAGCTGAATCATTTACTAGGTGGCTATTCCTGGACATGGTTTCACAGAAAATAAAGAGGTGAGGGGTAAGCAAAGCAGCTCCCCACACTACACTCTTTTTAAAAAATCATGAGAAAAATTATGGTAGGATAAAGGTATTTCCCTTCTATCATTACATTAAATGTTAGTGTTTGCATAGTATTTTGAGATCCTCTCCTGCAAGTACTATAATTAAGTTGAATTGAGTTTTAGTATTAATACCTAACATGCATCCCATTTAATTTTCAAAGACAAAGAAAGGATTCAAGATTTTGGAGGTGAGGTTAGGCAGGTGGGTGCTTCTGTTAGCCTTATGGTACAAAAGGTCAACAGCGCTCGCCAAAAGCACTGGCTCACAATTTCCTTGTTGTGTGGAGTTTCTTCCACTCTTTTTCCAGGAAGATCCCCGTGCTGGCATGTCCCCATCTGCCTGAGAGGCCAGGCTGACAGGGGGGCGAAAACTGCAGGACCCCCCCTGTGCTTCAGGAGTGCTGAGGTGCAAACACCCCGCTCGGCTGCGCACATAATCCAGAAGAAAGCAGGGTGTTCCCTGTGTGCCTTTGCGGTCTGCTCTTGTGGGTTGAATGATGATGATGATATTGAATGATGATGATGATGTTGAATAAGGATGACGAGATGACGATGATGATGACGACGACGACGATGATGATGGTGGTGATTATGATAATAATAATAAATTTGTCGCTTTATTTATTTATTTATTTTAACAATTTTTGTTTTTCTGTGTGTGTTGCTGGCTGCTGCCGGCAGAGGGCGGCCGTGCCGCTCCCACCACGCTGCTGCTCCGCCTGGCAGAGGGATGGGCACGGGTGAGGAGCCACGAAGAGGGCTCACCTGCTTGTGCCATGAGTTTTATTGTAGCCACCAGGCGTGCACCACCACGAGCTTGCCCAGGAGAAGCCAACAGCCTGGCCGCTTCTCTGTCACCTCTGCAGTGAAGGGATGTGAGCACGCTGCCCTTCTCTCCAGGCATGTTACACAGCCCCATGCCAGCGCTGCTAAGGAGCTCACAATAATCATGTGAAGAATGAAAATAAAAGCCCCAGCCACTCTTCCTATACCACCCTCCCACCCCCCGAAGGAACCCGCTTCCTAAGTGTATTTGAAGACCAGCCCAGTCTCTCTCTTGTGCATGTTTACATCAAGAAACAAAATCTGCAGGTTTGGTCAGCCTGAAGCACAAGCAGAGGGTATTTAGCCACACAGGCCTCCTTCTTCAAGCACTTATTATAAATGTTATCTGTTAAGAAACAGATAAACATTATAGCTTTGCAGTATATAACCAGGGAGAGGATGCTGGATATGTCTTTGAAGGTGATGCGCTCACAGCAGTGGTATAGCAGTAGGAAATGGCTTTATCTGCTGTTACCTGAAGGCATCCCATAGGTAGGAAAGTTATTGGATGTGCTGAAATTCCCAATAAAACCTCACACAGCTTCCTCCGGGGATGGGCCAGGTGTTGCTCCGTCAGTATGCAGCACCACAGCCAGCAGGGCAGAAAAACACACCAACAGGAGAGAAAATAGATGAAAAGCAGTGGGAACAAAGTAAATGCTTTCACATTCTGTACAGAAATTTCCCTTTGCTGAGGTTCCCTTTAGTCTGTGGTGTCATGACAAGACCTAAAATATTCTGAGGTGAGACTGAGGCTGGTGTGCTTACCCAAGATCTGTTCTTGAAACAGAAATGAAGACTAAACTGGGAGGGAGAGGAATTATTTGTGATGGGGGGGGGTACAAACCCAAGAAATGTGACAATGGGCAAAGAGTGGGAACCCTAAAATCTTCCAGATGTTTCATAATCCATAAAGCTGCCATGAAAATGATCTTTCTGGTTCTCCATTTTTTATGCATCCCTGGTGTTGAGCAGTGTGCTAGATGTTCCACCCTGCAAGCAAGCAAATATTCCCTGTAGTCAGTAGTACAAGGCTGTAGATGTTCTGAGGCAGAGGTGGCAGCAGCCTGCAATTATTCTTGTTTTGCTTAGCTGTTAGCACTGAGTACCAGCTTCTCTAGGGAGCAGCATGTTACAAGGAGACAGAATACAGCCATAGATTTTGTGAGATATGTCTGAGTTATAGAAGATACCCCATAGGACTCCCTGCAGGATCTGAAATTAACCTCAGGCGTGTTCCTCAGATATGCACATATAGACACTCAGCTTTCCTTAGACGGCATTCTCTGTAAGGTCTGAGCGAAAGACCCGCTAAAAGAGGATGTTAAAAGCACTCAAATCCTTCCCTGTCAACCTACGTGTGTGTTAGAAACAGCAGGAAAGGGAAGAATTAGCTATTTAAACAACCACGTTAAGTCAGACCTAATTAGAGCCAATCTTGAGCAGTAAGTGCACACTGAAAAAGAAGAGGTTTTGTGGAAGAAGGGCAAGAGAGGCCAGCCTACTATTAACTGCATCTTGTTTAGCTGTGTTACTGCAACTGATCCCATTCAAATCTTTAACTGGCATCTTGGTTTAAAATCCAAGATAGCAACTCCACAACAGATTTGTTCTCACTCTGAGTCATTCATTATTCTCTCCCTTTTTGTCAAATGTGCATGAAAATTAAAACTCATCTGCGATGAGTTTTACCACCCAGATGTGGCATGGTCCATCTGTGGAGTGACTCTTGTATTGCCCTGCGCTGCCTGGTGATGGGTTGCTTCACTTCCACTGTAGCCAGCAGTGTGGTGGAGCAGGCCCTTTGTTTCCATTGAATCTAAGGGGAAATAGGATTGTGCAGCATCGTTGGGAGGAAGGGAAAAAAAAAAAAGAAGAATGCCAGGTGTTAACATTACAAAAAGGAAGAGTGGAACATCTGAAGTGTTGTGAAGATGTTGGCCTGGAAGGAGATGAAGGTTTCTGAGAAGATTCTCTTCCTGACTGGTGCTGTGCTGTGCCAGCTGACCCCCTCTGGGTTCCTGCACTCCTGTCTCTGGTTTTCAGCTTTTCAACAGACAGATCTGTCAACAACATGAGTTTTGAGGGCTGTGATCAGAAGTAAATCTATTTGCAGATCTTGCCAAGAAAACCCTCAGAAATCCATGTATTTTCCTACAGAGGAGAACACAAGGGGAAGGTACTTTTTGTTAATTTCTCCTGAGGGTCTCTGACATTTATGGAAGAGGAGAAAAATGAGGCAGTGAGCTTTCCTGTAGGTGTCTCTGGAGACAAGACAGATTCATGCTTGGTTTAATCATCATGCCTGGGCAAACTAATATTCACTAACCCATTCAAAATTGCTCTGTAGAAGGGTTGCACTTGCAGGACTGTCTCCTGGCAGACAAAGGGGGTCTGAGGCACCTCCACCCAACTGCCCCAGTGAGAGGTGTGAACTGGAGCAGCCTGGGATCTTTAGTTCTCAATGTCCCTTTTCTTCTTGGTCAGGAAACTTTCCTAAACTCCTGGAGTTCCCTTGGTATGGGAAACAATGCTCAGTGTTGCTTTTGGCTTATGTATTTGCGTAAGGCAAGAGAGACAGGATAGTTCACTAAAAAATTTTAGTCTGAGGTTCCCAACTGCACTCCACTGCCTGTGCCCACAACAGAGCCATCTGCATAGTACCCAGCCAGGGGAGGTGGCAGCACCGGGGTTTGCCCACACAGACTTAAAGAAGGTGCAGAGACGCTTTAAGCACATTGGCTGCATGTAACTTGCAGGGGTTGGGGGCCCAGTTGAGAATAACCAAAGTGCTGTCACGCACTGGTTATGCCTTCTCCAGCCCCCCAGGCTGGGGATTAGGCACCAGCTGTGTCCTTACTGTGTCATGGTTTGTGCAGTTGTGCCACGACCACCCAGCTGTTCCCTTTTCTGGAAGAAGATTTGAACTTTCTGTCACCTTCAGCTGAATTTCCCAGAGAAGTAAATGTTTCAGCAGTTTCAGTTCTTTAAGGTTGTTGAAAATCATTAGATGGATAGAGGTGAGAGGGAAAAATCAGCAGAGTCTGTTTGACATCTGCCAACCACCTGAGTGTCTTTGGCATGGCCCCTGGCCAGTTCTAGCATGTGATGGAAAGGGTAGAGACACAGAAGGGGCAGAACATTTAGGCAGGATATGGAGGGGGGCGTGAGGGCATGGGACTGTATCGCACAAGGGGGCAGAGGGAAGGCAAGGAACCAGACTTTGCTAGTCCCTTTGGGAAAACTAGAAAAAAGACCACAGATCTTCAAAAGCCACCTGGACATGGTCCTGCTCTAGGTGTCCCTGCTTGAGCAGGAGGTTGGACCAGATGGCTCCAGAGGTCCCTTTGCACCTCAACCTTTCTGTGATTCTGTGACTATAAACACATTTCTATCAAGAAGAGCAATTGTATAGTGCTGGGGTATACTTTTCTGCTGTTGTAGTGTTAGTGTTATCAAACCACAGCAGGGTCTGAAGCTCCTAAGGCAGATGGAGGTGGCAATGGACTGGGTGCTGGTCTTTGCCCTGAGATCTTTCACTCTGCAGAGACCTAAGGGATGGAAACTCCTTCCTGAAGTTTAAATCTCCACTGAACGATTTTGAAATTGCTGTCAGTGTGTTTATTTGCAGATCCAGAGAGGATAAAGTGCAATTTTGGGCCTGGGCGAATCCAGCAGAAAACTTAAGAACTGAGCCGAAAGAATTTGCCATTGGAAAGGGAGTTGTTATGGTCACACTGTGTTCGGCAAAGGTGCCTTTGTGCAAGCCTTATATTTCCTCTGAGGCAGTCTCAGAGTAGGCAATAGGGCTACACAACATTTATTCACAACACACTGGTGTTCATTTCCGATGGCGTTTACCAGGGCTGCTTTAGGGTGAGAAGCTGGCAGAACACCAGAGAGGGACATTTCTAGTCGCATGGATGGAGAGAGTCCTGGCTGGGGACCGACAGGAAAACTGCGCAGCATTAGTACTTTTCCTGGCCCACTACAAATTCTGCAATCATGTTCATTAAACTTTATTACCATAGCATTACACTGGAGGGGGCTCTGAGGCTGAAAACTTCATCAACACAGCCTACAGAGACTACTTTTTGGCTGGAGTTAATTTTTTGTAAATGGTAAAATGCTCTAGAAATAGGTCTCCTGATAGAAATCCTGACCCCTCGTTGTACGTCATCTCGAAAGCTGTTTTCATATAAACCTTCAGGAAAGTGCACAAGCATCAGCAACCCATCTCGGGCAATAAATGAAATCCAGATGACAAAATCAAATACAATTTCTTTCTTCAGAATCATAAGATGCCACGACAGGTGCAGCATGGTGGAACCACAGTAACATGCTACAAACTTAAACAAGATGTGATATGGGGAAAAAAAGGGAAGGTGGCTTTGCTCAGGTCATGCACCTAATGAAAAATAAATAGCAATAAGCTTGCTTTTATCAGGTTTGATCAAATTTTAGACTTCTAGCTGAGTTGTTACCTGTACATTGCTGCAAAGCCCACGGTGCCCTGCCAAGTAAATAGCTCCTTCCCCTCAGAAAGCTGTGGTGCGTCTCCCCATGAGTCATATTTGACAGACAACTTTCTGTAAACCATGCTACACTGTTATGCACCTCGGCAATCTATCCAGGATCTACATGTAACCTTGTTCTCAAAGCAGCCCAATTCTTACTGCAGTGCTCCAGTGTTCATTTTCTGAACCATCCACCAGTCTTATTTCTCTTTCCATTTTGCACTCTGCACTTCCTTAGATAACTCTACACAAATATATAAAAACTACATTAAAAATGTATTTTAAAAATATATATATACATCTTGCCTGTGTGCTGGTGGGGTCTGCACTGTGCCCAAAACCACCACAAGATTGACTGTTGCAGTTTAAAAACAAACAAACAAACAAAAAGCAATAACAAAAAAGCATGTCTCTCCTGTCCCCTGGAAAAATAGCACCTGGGTGAGCGTTGCCTCTGCCAGAGATCGTCCAAGCCAATGAGGGGAGGTGTAGGGAATGAGGGATATACAGGGCAGGCTGCTGCATAGGTGAAATTGCTCCAGTTGGCTCCATAAAGTTCCCAAAGCACCCAGAAGCAATGTGGGTTTGTTGCAGTGAGGCTGGCAGTGAATAGGTTGCTAAATGCACTCCACCTTTATTATTCCTTGGTATTTTGGCTGCTGTTTTGGATGCCTGGTGCAAGTCAAGATGTTCACACTTTGCTCCTCTGCAGTGTTTTTATTACTGAAGCTGGGGGTGTGGGCAGAAAGGGGCTGGTGGCTTGCTCAGGACTGGGCCACATCCTTGGCAACTGCAAGGCTTGCTGGCAAATCTCCCATGGAAATAAACCCATGAAATCCCCCGTTCAGGCCAAGACTTTGTATATTAAGATGTTTGCCAGGGGCACCTGGGGGAACAGGAATAGAGATAGATGCTGGAGCTGCAGCTGCTGGCTTGCAGAAAAGGACTCTGACCTCAGCATTTTCTGTCTTCCCTGCCATTTGTATTTGCCCTAGTGCTTAATGTGACCATATCACATATACAAGGGAATAGGCTGTATTTTAAGGAAATATCTCTCTCAGAATGAAAAAAGCTTTTGCTTTACAAATCATGTCTGTTTCTGAAGTAAATCTCTGACCTGAGGCAAAGAACCCCGTGTATTTAAACTTAATATTATTTTCCTGTGCATAATTGACACAAAACTCTAATGTCTTTTGTATGGCTTCTCCTCGCAACCTGCTTCATAACTCAGAGGGAAATTTCAGTGCTCTCTATTGAACTGTGGCAGAGACAAAGGAAATTTTAGAGGACGAATGAAGGATGCACTTGAAGCCCAGGGATGTTAATTGGTGCTCTGCTCCGTATTGATCTTGCTTTCTGCTTCTGAATTTGGCATGGACTCTGAAACCCTACCACAGGCGGATTGCCATTAAAGAGTTTCGTGTTCATTAACCCAGCAGCATTAGACACTCTGCAGTTCTGATATCCACCTTGCAATATCAATCTAGCAGACTTTCTGCCATTTCAGACCCTGACCTAAAATCACAGGAATCTCCCCATCCAAGCAGTCTACTATAAATTGTCCATCAATCCCTGAAAAACAAAACAAAGCAAAGCAAAACATAGGGCTTGCAAAGCATTGCTTCATCTTTTCGCACTTCCATGTTTCATTCTGCAGAACTGCTGATCATGTTACAGCTTCAAGTTTCTCCACATTAATTGCAATGATATTTTTCAGTCTTTTCCTGCCAACCAAGCTGCTGGCTTTTGATCAGAAATCACATGTGTGCTAGGAAGAAGTGGATTGCTATCAGCTGGCTCTAGTCTGCTTTGCCAAGGAAGTAAGGGTGAGGTGCACAACACCAGGTTCTGCAGCTGGAGAGGGAAAAGGGTGTGCTGAAAAGGAGCTTCAGTGTGATTGCTGAGCAGCCAGAGCCTGGTTGGTTGGCTTCTCCTCTGCAGGGAAGCCCAAAATTTCCATGACTGTTCCTGTAACTAGAAGAGCTGCTTGCAATGCTCTGAAGAAATGGTGAATTCCTCGTGAGATGAGATTCTTCAAACACTTTGTTCCTGGCAAAAACTCTTCTGAGTTTTGCTTCCCACATAGCAAAAAGGGAACAAATGCCAGCCATAAAACTCTATTGCATGGTGCTTGTTTTAATGCCATCTCTTTTTGAGGCAACTTGTAAACAAAGATATTTTTTTTTTCCAGGTCCTGACTTTTCCTGTCTCACTTGACATTTCCTTTGAACATCTTCATCTTCCTCCTGTAAGGCAGCAAACTTTGTTTCTCTCTTTTCCCTTCCCTTCCCTTCCCTTGTGCCTCCTATAAAGAGCAGAGAAATTTCCTCCCCATATTGATCGGCCATTCCTGCCCAGCTGATTTCTGTTTTCTCTTGAGCTATCCAGCAGGTTTGGGTGATTAAAAGGCAATGACTGTATGTATTATAAATCTCTTCTCTGGCTGAAAAGACTTTTTTTTGCTCATATATTGAGCATGGCAAAGCCCTCCCAGCCTTGAAGATAATCTGAATATAAGCAAATCGCCTGCTTGAACCAGGTTTTCAGAAGCCAATTGAAGGAGTGCTGAGCAGTTGCAGACACAGAACCTAGTAAGATGTCAGTTTTGCCAAGCAAGTTGCTATTTGATCCATGTGGCAAATATTTGTCAGGAAATCAGGAGAGAGTTTTGAGAGCTATGAGAGGAAATTAGGCCATTTTTTAAAACCTGAAAAACTCAGTAGTACTCCTCCCTTGGAGGTCTATGAGCATGCAGACAACTTCTGCATTTCATCTATAAATTGTCTGCACAAGGGCTAAAAATATTTTTCCAGGGGCAGTGGGACTCCATTTCTTGTGATAAGAGACCAGAAATTCACCATCTTGGTTTGCATACTCCAGATCCTCAGCTGTGTACATCATTTTATCCAGTGATGAGTTCTAATTCAGAAGTACTCTATAGCATCAGGCACTGAGTATAGTCTGACTGGCACCTCTGGAAGTCTTCTTGACCACATAGGGATTTCTCTGTAGGTTGTGTTGTTTGTCCAGAATTAATCTGAATTCCCCAAAATGGAGGGAAGTGGCCAATACATCTGAGTGTTATGGAGAAGAAGAACCATGTGGAGAACCATGCTACAAATCATCTATGCATCCTTATGGGAACAGGGTGGTTGTAATACATACATTACAAAAAAAAAAAAAATCAACATAAACCAGCTGTGCAACAAGTCTAATTCAGGAGAAGTAAACCTGGAGCTAGTCAGCAGGGTCAAGGATGCTTTGGAGGTTTCTTAATGCTGGCTCTTAATTAAAGTTTTGCTGGGAACTCATGATTTCAAAACTGCTTTTCTACCAGACATGGGAATGCAAAATTATTGCAAATGCAGTAAACATAGCCCCATGGATAAGCTGTGAGAAGATGATCTGATTTCTGTTTGAGGATCTGCTGATTATAACATGGAAAAATACTCTGAGTTATATTTAGGACTGAGAGATAGCAGCTTAAGTTTAATATTTTTGGCAGTCACAAAATTGTGTTTTAACCTTCTGTGCTCGTACCTTTTCTGTGCACTTAACTTCCCAGCAATTGGGACCCCAGGGCCAATGTTCTCTAACTTCTAGTCTGGAAACTACTAATGGTCTATAAGATACCAACAGGTGATCTGTAGAAGAACCACAATTTAAAAACAAGGTGAAATTATCATACATGGAATCACAAGCATACAAAAAGGGGAAAATACAAGTACTGAACATCACTAATTGTATTTGGTTGCAAATAAAAGCTATTGCGATGAGTGGACAAAATAGCTTTTTGATTTTTTCCTCAGAGAAGTAAGTTGCTCTGGATTTGAGAATAATCATTCTCGATGCAAGGCCTTTTGCTGCTGTCCATGCAGACAACCATACACGTCCCTGACACAGCTGAGCTGCATGTCTTGTGTCTAAATGCCTCCAGGGTGCTTCCCAACTTGTTTTGCATCTGGAGCCCTCCTCAGACCTAACTACACCTGACACCCCACCACCCCAATAAGTGTAGAGGTGTTTGGCGTTTTCCCTCTGAAGCACAAACTCTGCAGTTAAGGCATTTGTTCAAGTTGCAGAAGAATTAAATTCAAATCTCCAGTTGCCTTGATGGAACACAAAATCCCACCTCCTACCTTCTGGGAGGGTGTTCTTGTCTTGAGGCTCCCACAGCTTTCAGCCTCTCCCTCCCACTTGGTGTGGGACATCAGCATCTTGCCTAAGCTAACCACAACTTTGCAGCTCAGGAGACCGGGTACTCGCTCGTGAGAAAGACCTGAGCTCCAGTCCTTGATCAAAATAAAAGCTCGGTGCTTTAGCAACATATTTGCTAGAAAGGCTTTAAAGAAAGGCAGAGCACTGAGGTGGGAGCCAGGTCAGCAAGTAAACTCCTGGAGCAACCATTTTCTGAAGAGATGAACAAGGCTTTTGCACTGGGAGCCTTTACTGCAAGTGAGGAAAACATATTTCCTTCATTTCAGTGTCTTTGGTTTAGCTCGGTCAATGACTTGCTCATTAGAAGTAAGAAATTAATTATAGGTGGAAAAAAGATGGATATTATTTTTTTTACCCACCTGGTTAAGAGATTATTTCTTGAATGACAGTTTTCTTTGTTCAATAATTCAGCCGACTTTAAATACAGAATGTGTTTTGATACCTTCTTCTTCTATAAACAAAGCATTTAATAAGATTTTATTTAATAATGGAAAACAACGTTGCCTTTTTGTATGCTATTATAGCATAATTTCTATACAAAGACAATGTGACAATACTCCTAAGTAAATAATTCAATTACCTAGTAAATACAAAATATAATTTGCCATTTTCTGATACAATAAAAGTAACCATTAAATGTTTGAATAAAAACTTACGTTGTTTAAGTAATTAAACATATCACACACTAAATTAGCAAAACAAGAGAGCAGGAGATATAGCAAAAGGCTTCAGGTGCTATGGGAGAAATCTCAGTGGTTGCCAGCTGGGGAAATGAGTAAGTACAAATGCAAAGCAGGAGTGAAAGCAGATCACTTTAACCAGGGTCACTTGCTTTCTCCTTTAAGTGACAATTAAAGTACTGCTTAAATCCCATGCACATAAATCTCTCCACCCAGGTCATTTTTCACAGCAGAAGGCAACAAGCTGAGTGTCTCCGTGATCATGAGAGAGGAGGAAGGCAACACATGCTAGCAGTGTTGCTGCGGGCTGCAGTTTCTGTTCGCCTCCATCCATTCCCAGCCCTCCCTTCCAAAGGGCTTCTAGCAAACATCCTTTTCACCTCACATTTCTCTCTGCTGCCCTTCTTGGAAGTGAGGCTGCTTGGCCTTCCCCCTCTCCAACACCCTTCACCCTTGTTCATCCATTCCATTTTTGTTCCCCAGAGATCTCACACACCAGAGAGATGCTTGTGAAACCATCACATGGGTGTGAGCGGAGTCACTCCAGTGCTGCACATCCTGCCCATACCTTGTACTAAGCCGACCCAGTCCATGTGCAGTGTAGTTCCCCTGCGTGCCTGTGGCAGACTTTCCAAACTACACTGTGATGCCCACTGCAGCCAGATCTTCTCACAGCAGCTGGAAGGGCTCCAGCTCTGCGGCGGTCCCAGGGAGAAGCACTGCCCAGAGGATAAAGAGAAATGGGGGACGGCATTTGGGCTGCTAAAATGTGTTGGCTACTGGCTAATGTTACTGTAAGTGTGATGTGGCGGAACTGACTCGAAGTAGGTTTGCTTGCCTTGGATGAAAGGCACAACTGCAGGACTGTGCAGCCATGTGCCTGCACCTATGTGGAGAGTTTAGCACAGAGAAGAGTGGGATTTGCATCCACACAAGACTACTTCGAATCTAGGCTGAGGGCATTTACTGTGGGAAAAGAGTTAACGTTTCCTCCTCCTCAGCTGTCATGAAAATGAGTCATAATTTAATTTTGGGCCATTTTCTATGCCAGATGAATAGTACAGTGATATCTGAAATGATAAAAACAATGCAAAGATGAGAATGTCACATTCCAGCACTCAGATCACAGAGCTCTTCCTTCCCTTCATTGTGTTCTGCATTTTATCAAGTGTGAAATGAAT
The DNA here is from genome assembly GCF_040182565.1 of Anser cygnoides. Taxonomy (NCBI): domain Eukaryota; kingdom Metazoa; phylum Chordata; class Aves; order Anseriformes; family Anatidae; genus Anser; species Anser cygnoides. The sequence goes on from NC_089874.1 coordinate 67,155,453, forward strand.
AAAACAAAATGAAAGAGCAGCTCGCCTTTCAAGATGTGCATGATTTTACAGCAAGTGCTCTGTGCTTATTTTTGATTTGCCTTTGAATCTTGCCCATCATGATATTTACTACTTTTAAAACTGTTTCTCTGTGGAATCAAATCCGGTTAAGTATAAAGTCTGAAGGTAAATGTGCTAACCTGGATTTGTAAAACGCTTTCCAAATGTGATTAAAACCAGTCTAGCTTTAAATGGTAAATAATAAAACTGATGCATCTGACAGGGACATGTAACTGAATGCTCCCTGTGAGTGCACTACTGCATTAATACCCTCCTTTGTCCTGCTTCTTACAAGAACAATAGGAGCACAGTCAAGTCATACATCTTAACAGTGTCCCACATACTATATGGGACATCACATACTAGGCTGATGTGTACCGTATTAGACTCCATAATGTCCTTAATAAATCTGCCCTACTTTCTTTGTTGATATGCTCTTCTAATATTAGAAGTGCTGAGCCCTATAACACAGCCTGATTAATATTCAAAGAAATATTCTCCTATTACTACACAATCCTCATTCATCAACTTTTGGTCATTTGCCCCGCGTTAAAAGGTGATGTGACCTTGAACATCCAAACACAGGCATGCAGATGGAGCATATAGGAGCATATAGCTGAAGCATGTCATGTGCACTACAGGGGAGGTGTGTGGCACCAGGAAGCTCCCTGCTGCAGCCCTCGCTGCGGTGAGAAATCATGAAGTCCTTTCATGAGGGCGTATTTGATAAACCACGGTTGCTGAACCAGTTCTCAAAATAGTAAGTATCTGTGTTATTCCCACTGATTAATATCTGAAGCCTGATGATATGCAGTTATCTGAGCTGTTAAAATACTTTGGAAGAAACATTCTCCTCTTAAATAAAGCTCCTTTGAATGCACTCCTTAAGTGCATTTTCATTTCAGGAGGCAGATCAAGCCTTGCTTATTTATTAACAGGAATTTCTAGTGTGGAAATTGTCTGTTTACCTTGAGTAGTTAGGAGTCAGTCTCAAGCTGTTACGATTTCAAAGAACATCTGAAAAAAAGGCAACCTCATTAAATATAGTGCCTTATTGCCTCCCTCAGTTTGCAGATTGTCTGAAAGAGCAGCCCTGTCCCGATTTTCTCGTGGGTTATAATTCTGGCCTGGGTACTGGAGACTGACAGCTCTTACTGTGCTCCTTGGGGCTTACTGGGGGAGGAAGGAACAAGCTACAAAACACACGCAACCAATGCCGAATGACGACACATGCTGGGCAAGGCGAAAGAGGAAGGGGAAATGATTAATTTCAAGAAGGAAGTCTTCAGCTTTGAAAAAACTAAGAAATACCTTTGTTGACCAGAAGGGAATGGATTAAAAAACCAGCTGGCTGCTTCTTTGCACAACCTTCATGTGGGATTATGTGGGAATAAAGCAGGGAGGTGGGCTATCGCTTCTGTGCAGCACTCAACATTAGCCATGGCAAACAGGCACTGCTTTTAGGGGGGAAGGAAAAGTCTTCTAGGGTGGATGGATAAGGAAAGTGCCTAACATCTGCTTCAAATTAATGCCCTGAGCTATTATTAAGGAATAACAGGAAGGTGGGGTGGACCAGGCGTCCTGCTCCCAGTGGGAGAGGCGAGCACCTTTCTGAGGCAGACCACGCTCACCTTCTTTGCTGCGGACGTTATGCCGCTCAGTATTCACCTGGATTGAAGAAAGAGCCTCTGGAAAGAACGCCAAATAATGGTTTTACTACTTCAGCTAAAGGAGACTTTGCAAAGAGCCAGTAGCCTAGAAACTGCATGGGATTAAATTTACCCTTTGCACAAATAAAGAACACATGATTGACCATCATTGATATAATGAAAAAAGGTCACAGACCAGGTAACACAGGCCAAACTTCAACACATTCACATTGGTACAATTGGAAAATCTAAAGCCTCATATTTAACCGTAGTATGGTTCTAAAGAACATGATTTTAAGGAAGCAATAGCAGTGCAGAAAGAAATCTGAAAGAATATCTGAAAGAAAACTGCATGAATCCTGTCCATGCTATGGTACTGGAGTAGACCTAACCAATTATTTTTCTTAACATTTTTTTCTCAATGCATAAAAAGGAAGGACTCATTGACAAGCTTGTTTTTCTATTCAGATTAAAAATAGTCACAGTACCAAGCCAATTTATGTGGTGTAATGACCACATGGACACCAGGGTTTCTTTTAGGATCAATAACTTCAGCTACCTTTACTGAGGACAGGCTCCCTTCTTATACCATTAGCTCTACAAGCAGTACTTTCCCACTAGCACCATTAACCAGTTGTTAACCATTGGTTAGGAGTCAGTTTCAGGTTGTTAACTATTGGTTAACAACTTTGCGCGGCAACAGCAAACACTGAGCCACTTCCCTGTCTTAAGGGCTGGAGAACAAGCATTTTGAGACAGCAAGGCGTCTCCTGAATCACCGTTCTTTGTTCCTTCTAACTTGTTTACATTCCTCATGGCTTCATCGTCAGGAGTCCAATGTTATCACCAACCACAGGGTTTGTCAACCCCCGTGGTGATACTCCCACAGATTTATGTGCCATAAATTCAAAATCGAAATGGAAACAAGTGAGGAAGGCTGTCTAGGATGATAGGATCGTACTTCAGGTTGGAAGGGACTCTTCAGGGGTAATTAGCTGGCTTCAGCTATTCCCAGGAAACAGATACTCCTGGGACTCGGTATCTTCTCAGCTCACACGGGGCCTGGGCTTGTTGCAACAAGTACAAAGAAATTCATGCCTACCCAGGTTGAATCACTGGGTCTTTGTCAAGCAGCAGCAGGTTTCCCATCATGAAGTAGAGCTGATTTGCAGTGTGCTGGAGGGCTCTCCAAAATCTGCAGTATTTAACATGTGGGGTGTTTAAAAATGATTCCTGCAACAGATACATTTTTCTTTAAAACCTGTCCCATAACTGTCTCCCTCAAGGCTTCTTGCAAGTCCTGCTAAAGTCCTGGCCACTTCCAGAGAGAAGATACTTGACAAGGGGACGACTGCCTGACCACAGCGCAGAGCATCCTTGCGCTGCATTCCTCTATCAAAGTGAGTTCCCACTCGACTGAACTCTTTCAAAACACGTGTTGCATGGGAAGGCTGAGAAGCCCTGAAATTACACGTGCTTGCTGTCACGCACTCCCACGTGACTAATGAAGTGATGATGCTCTGCTGTTTTCATCCCAAAGAAACATCTCAGCTGCCATGCAAATGGTGTGGAATGTTCTATCCCTGAAATAATAACTTCTACAGTACATTACAGCTATTTGCACAGCACTAAACAGGTGTGATGTGGCACAAACTACTGCTTAGGCTCAAAACCATTTTTCAGAATTAAGAATTTCAATATGACTCATTCACCCTGTTATTAATTTTTTTTTTTCTTCCAGCAAAGTACCAACATGAGAATCCTCTGCTCTACGTGTCTGCTTCTGTATGACAGGGGTGATGACTTCGCTAAGGCAGCTTAGTAACCTTTAGCTACTGCTGCCCAGTCCATTGCATTTGTCCAGGGTCTTTGGCTGCCTGGTAGGAACATCTGGAGCAGCCTGAGCTCTCCAGGAAAATGGTCTGTTATTGTCCTGGTAGGAGCTCTCAAAAGTCAGCTAGGCCAAAATTGCAAGGGTCTACTAGCATTTTGGTCTCAAGCACCCAGAAATTGAGGACCCAAGAGAGAACATCATTTTTCTCTGAGCACCAGTTTCTATGCAATTAAAGTGGGAATACTCACACTTGTCTTCTTTCATAGGATGTTTATATTGTGCAAGAGTGGAAACTGTACTTGCTTAGATCCTTCTCTATGCCTTAATGAACAGAGTACCAATGCCTTCAGAAGAATCTTGTTAGCGATGTAGATTCTTGAAGACTCGCTGGTTTTCTTACAGGCCATCCACACTCAGCATACAAATCTTGTAAAGAATGACTTCGGCAATTGGGAAAGAATAAACTCTTAAAATGCACTGAATGGGCTCCGCAAGTCTAGGTATGAGCAAAACACCCACTGACCAGATCGATGTATGGCCGAATGCGTTATGAGCTTTTTGCTAGCACGTGTTCTACTTTTGTCTAGTGCTCTCCACTGCACTTTGGACCATTTAATACTCAAATGTTAAAGCAGTTCCTAGCCTTATATCCCACAGCAAGAACCCACTGTGGCTTGTCTCAATAGAAACACATTCAAAGAGACACTAAAACATGTATGGCTGTCTGCAAGATCACATTTAAGTTGGCCTGAGAACTGCAAATCACGTGGTGTTAAATGTAAAAAAGGACTTGAGCAATGCAGCTCACAGATCGTTTCTAATACTATGGATGACTCAGTAAAGCTGAGTGGGAGAACCAGAGAGGTCTGAATCACCGCTTTTTCCTCTTCTCTGAAGCACTATTATCTCTACGCAAATAATTTCCAGTCTCAAAGCTATAGTAGTCCAGTGATGGAGAACACAAACCTCATTCCCCATCAGGAGCCAACTAGTTAATGAAAACTCACTGCTGCTTCATGTTTGGTTTATGTAGAAATTAGTTAATTAATCTTGGAGTCCTGGGATTTGAGACGTATTTGGAGAGACAGTGAGCTCCATTTCATGATTTTGCAGAAGCCATGTATTATCCAGCTCTTTCTATTGTTCAGGCTGATGTATGAGATGTTTGAGAAATGCAGCTGTGGAGTCTGAGTATAAATGTTAAAAAAAAAAAAAGCAAAAAAAAAGCAGAATTTAAGTGCAGAGAAGTAAGAATGAAAGAGTTTGGGATCCCACTGCTCTATCAGATGGATCTACATCTTTCTGGTGACTTCAGTGGGCTCTGGACAGAAACCTGAGTGACATGTGGGAAGACCTTCACACACTTGAAAAGTAGATTGAGGACTTTTATCTGCTAAGGGCTGATCTGGAAGACCACCAACTTTCTGCATTTTACTTAAGCCAACTGATAACAAGCATTTGCACATCACGTATGCTTGATTGATCCTTTCATACCTTGCTATATCTTTTTATGTCTAGTATTTTCGATTTACTAGCTAGGCTGATAATAATAAAACTATATACAAAGCTAAATAAAAGTTGAGTGCAAATAATTAAATAAAAAGTAAAACCCCCAAGGATTTCTGATTTTTATACTCCCAAAATGTAATAAAGAAGAAAGCAATATAGTCCTATAGAAAGTACCACAAAATATCTGGCATCCAACTGAAAAGATGGTTTCAAATATTTGCAAACAACACTACCAGAATTCTGTAGAGGAGATATTAAGTTAGGATTTCTCACATAAAGTTGGTGATGTACCTAGCTGTTCATTGTATATAGCATAGTGACCTGGAGCTGCAGAACTCAACTGAAATATGTAATAGGATTAAAATGATGACTGCAACACTTTTCTTATTTCCTGCAAGTTGGTTTCATTTACAGCATTTAGAATCAGAAAAGGGCCATGTGAGCCTGTCAAGTTTATTATTATTATTATTATTATTATTATTATTATTATTATTATTATTATTATTATTATTTTCTACAAGCAACTTTATGCTTTATGCCAATAATTTATTTCAGGCTAAGAAAAACATAACAGAAGATCTAAATTATCGTCTGTCACAGAAGTCCATGTGCATATGTATTCCTCGAAGGAAGCTGTAGCAACCATAAGAACGAAATGCTGGCTCTCTTGACGAGACTGGCAGACTTAGAAATGGAAAGATATTGAAGATATACGAAACACTGGAGGCTTCAAGGTTCCTGGAATACATGCAGCCCATGAAGCCTCAGTTCTGGTTAGACGTGCTTTCAAAGCAGAGCACTTTGGTGCTGCCTTAACCTCTCCTGCTTTGCACAAATAAATAAATAAATAAATAAAAATCTTGCCTGGATTTGATAGTAAAGTCAGCAGAAAGCAGCCAGTACAAGCAGTGCTGTGGATGTGAGCACAGATTCTGCCGTCACCGATCTTGGCAGTTGTGTGTATTTCAGAGAGGACACAGTCAATGTTACTCAAAATAATCCTGCACTGGCTTCCCTCAGCCCTTCTGGGTGCTCACAGGGACAAGCAAATATAGGGTGGTTGCCCTGTTTCATGCAGTTAATTGAGCAATAATCACACCTTTCTCCAGCACAAACTGGCATGGGGATGCCCACGAGTCCCAGCAGCACATGGGGGAAATGCAGCCCCAGTTCAGATTGGGAGTTGTCACCTTTTCTGGGGTTGGCTTGGCTAACTGGGGTTCTCCAGGCTAGGTGCTGCTTGCTCAGTGTAACTCTGCAAAACTATGTTACCCTAACTTGAAAATAAATAAATAATAAATAAATAAATAAATAAAATTGAAAAGTAAAGGAAGCAAAAATTCTCTCTGGGAAAATGATAGACTTGGCAGAGTGTAATAATTTCATTCCCTAGTCCTCAATTCCCATTTCAATTGCCTTACTGAAAATTTTTCCAGACAGTAACTTGATATAGATCTTCATAAACTTGTCCTCACTAAAATAATGAAAAGTCTATAATTACAAATAGGAATATGACACCAATTTCTGTTGGGCCTTCACCTATCTCCTCCAGACCTGTAGACTGGTGACTTTTGGTCGATTTTTGCAAGCAGCCAGGCAAACCTTCACCTATCTATGACTTTTTTTGGGGGGGGGGCTTTTATGAGCAGCCTACAAACAAGGACTAGCATCAGGAATAGTATCAGGAATAGTGTAGCCAGCAGGAACAGGGAAGTGATTGTCCCCCTGTACTCTGCTCTGGTGAGGCCACAACTCGAGTACTCTGTTCAGTTTTGGGCCCCTCACTACAAGGACATCAAGGCCTTGGAGTGTGTCCAGAGAAGGGCTACAAAGCTGGTGAAGAACCTGGAATGCAAGTCCTGTGAGAAGCGGCTGTGGGAACTGGGGTTGTTCAGTCTGGAGAAGAGCAAGCTCAGGGGAGCCCTTATTGCTCCCTACAGCTACCTGAAAGGAAGGTGTGGGGAGCTGGGGGTCAACCTCTTCTCACAGGTGATGAGTGATAGGACTAGAGGGAATGGCCTCACGTGGCACCAGAGAGGTACAGTTTGGAAATTAGGAGACATTTCTTCACAGAAAGAGCAGTCAGGCATTGGAACAGGTTGCCCAGGGAGGTGGCGGAGTCACTGTCCCTGGCGGTGTTCAAGGAAAGGTTGGACGTAGTGCCGAGGGACATGGTAGTGGGTGACATTGGTGGTAGGGAGATGGTTGGACCAGATGATCTTGGGAGTCTTTTCCAACCTTAATGATTCTATGATTCTATGAGGAGGACACTACAGCACATTCCTCCTGGGGAGGCAGCAGAAACCTCTTCATTTTGGGGAGAGTCAGCGTCCCTGCGAAAATGCAGGAGCTCCCTAAAGAATGCCGGGGACTCTAGGAGCCTGAGGAACCCTGACGAGCCCTCCGCGCGCCCTCAGCCTCCAAGGGCACCAGAGGGGCGGAGCCACGAGGGAGCAGTAGCCAATGGAGAGGCGGGGGCGGGGCAAAGCCCGGCTGGAGGCGGGGTTGCGCCTCCGCCTTCTTCCCTCTCCCTCCCTCCCCCCAACCTCCCTCCCTTCCCCTCCCGCGGGCGGCTGTGCTCGACATGGCGGGGGCGCGGCGCTGAGCCCCCCCTCCCTCTTCTCCCCCCCCCCCCCCCCGCCCCTTGCGACATGGCGGCGGCCGCCGCGCAGCTGAGGCACCGGGGGGCGCCGGGGCCCGCTGCCGGCCGCAGTCAGCGGGGGCTGCGTCCCCCTTCGCCCGGAGCAGCGGCGGCAGGGTGCTGAGGGCTCGTTCCGTCCCGTCCCGTCCCGTCGCCATGCTGCCTGGCGTGGGGGTGTTCGGCACCGGGCTGACGGCGCGGGTGATCGTGCCGCTGCTGCAGGCGGAGGGCTTCGCCGTGAAGGCGCTGTGGGGCCGCACGGCCGAGGAGGCGGAGGAGCTGGCCGGGGAGCTGAGCGTGCCCTTCCACACCAGCCGCATCGACGAGGTGCTGCTGCACCACGACGTCGACCTGGTGTGCATCAACCTGCCGCCGCCGCTCACCCGCCAGGTGGCCGTCAAGACGCTGGGTGAGCTCCTCTTGGGGGGGAGGGGGGGAAGGAGCAAAGCGGAGAAACCCCCCCCCACACCCAAAAAAAAAAACAAAAAAAACCGGCATTGCCGCGCACGAGGGGATCCGGGTGCTTTGTGCCCCGCTGGGTGTTGCGGATGGGGGAGTCGGGGGTTTGGGAGAGGTGCTGCTGGGGGCTCGCTGATGCAACCTGCGAGCAGCAGGCTGCGAGGGAAAGAGGGATGATGAACAACAAAAGGAAGGTGGTACTGCGCCACGCACACATCCCCATCATCGCCACTCCATTGGGGTCCCTCCTGACCCCCAACGTTGGCCAGTTGTATGCCTTACGGGTAGTAGAATATGGGCCAAAACACATGGGGTAATCATAAAATAGCGATTAATCACGCTATAACACGCCATGCACAACGTTTTTTTAGAGTGCATACTCAAAGGATTATTATATCCAGACTGATCGGCACCTCTTTCCCCCAGCTATTTCAGAGGTGATTTTTCTTACTGCTTGATTTCTGAATTTAAGCACTGGATCTGCAAAAATGAAAGTTCTTGTGTGTTGACACAGATACAAGCAAGGGACAAGAGTGGCAGTTCCCGAACTGCTGAGAGGAGTACCTCACAGCTCCCGGCTCCTTCTCCCGGTCCTGCTTTGTGCTTCATGCCTCTGGAACCGGCGAACCAGGGAGTGATGGTTTTGCTTTAAGCCCCTGGATTTGACATTTCGAGGGGAGGAGTGCAATGCATTCATCAAGTGGGAAGGGTTCAAAATCCTCTGGTAAGGAGGGGCAATGCTGTCCCTCCTTTGTTGAGGAAAACAAAAGCTGGAAAAACATTAGTTTCTATCATAAGGAAAGAACGGGGGTCTTTTTTTCTTTAAAAAAAAAAAAGCAAACAAACTTGTTTTTTTTGGTTTGTTTGTTTTTCTCTTGGGGTCTCGCACAAGAGGCATGGTATGGCAGCTAGTGATAGCACATGGGCAGAGAAACCGAAGGTTTTACTCACAGGGTGAGGCTTCAGGAGGACTGAAAATTATGTCCTGCATTGCAGCAGAAAAGACTGAAGAAAGGTGTGGATAATTTGTTGATACACCCTGGTCTGGGTTACGTGTGGACAGAGGCATATCTGGCCTGGGAGGACACAGGGCCCAATTCTTTTTTTTTTTTTTAATTTTATTTTCTAACCTGTATTTTACTTTTTAAAGTGACTTGTTGCCCAGAGCTCTATTTTCATGTGGGGCGGTTTCATTATCAAAAAGAAAGAGCACAGGGAAGCAGCTGCTGGTGTCTCCATCGTGTGCCTGTGTTTGCATGGTGAATTTTCAGCCCTTTCAGCTCGCTGGCCTATTTCGGGTGCTGAAGGTAGCAGTGGGGCCGAGCAGGTGTCCATGCAGCTGTGTGTGTGGGCTTGGACAATGCCACAGGAAGCACGCAGTTGCTTTGTTTTCACTACCATGTCAGGTATGTAGGCAGGTATTGCTGCTTGTAAATATGTTTTAGGCATGCTGCTAAAACACCAAAGTGTGAGTAACAACCCTAGCTGAGGAAGTTCCCAAAATATCCCTTCCTGGAAGCTGAGAGGTAGAAAATGGGGGGAAATAGGGCTTTAAACTTGGCACGTTAACTTTTCCTCTAGCATCTTCTGCTCGCCTCTGTTAGAAACATGTTCCCGAGCTGGGTCTGGCTCTGTTCTGCAGTGCTTAGCAGCTAGACCAGTGCTGGGCAAGTTCAAGAGAGAACCTGAAACGAGGGGCTGTTTTGGACAATGACCCAAAGCAAAAGTAAAACCTGTGGCATTTTATGTGAAAGGCACTGGTGTTCTCTGCTGCTTCTCTGTGAAAGGAATCTAATTCCTGTTTGCTTTTACAAGATGGGGCTATCGGAGCCTTTCTCTTTCCTGCCTCTGGTCTGTCCAGCTTGCTAGGAGTTACTCTGTGTATTGCTGTTTGTTCTAATTCCCTGTAGTTGTGACAGCTAGGTGCTTGCATAATGCAAAGCTGATGTCCCAGCTGACTTGCTGCTTGGTGGTCGAGAAACATTTGGGTGCGCATTTGGATGAGCGTAGAAAACAGTCTGAGTGTTTGAGTAAGGGTGTTTTTTCTCCTCTCACTGAGTAGAAACATTTGGTGTGCTTGCCACCAGTGGTCTGCTTTTCCCATGCCTGTGTGCATCAGCAATACAGCTGGGTCCCAAGCCTGACCAGGAATGGGGGATGTGTTTGCAAGCAAAGATAAAATGTGTCACCAGGATCCTTACTTGTGTTTAGCATCTGAAGAGGTCCTGGTTCAGATGGTACAGTGTCACTGATTCACCTCATGCAAAATTGTCAACACGTGAAATTTCTCAGCATAATCTCTCCCTCTGCCCCTGTTCAATTAAATACGACTTCAGATCCTGACTGAAACTTGCTCTGTATGGCTAAATAGCTGCTGCATCACGTGAAATGGTTTGCTGCAGGTGGTCCTGAGAAGTCCTTGATGGTATTTCATCTTTAAGTTTTAGGGGAAGTTGCAGCCATTTCTGTGCTTCTGGTTGCATTGGTGCTTAAGTCAACTCAACTGAAGAGAATTTATTCCTGAGGTTCATGTAAATGTTTCTGGGGAGCAAATGTTTTGCTTTTGGGGAGAACCAAATGCCAGATGTTCTTCAAGCATGTCTCTGGAGATGTTACCCTGTTGACTGTGGTTGTGCTTCCTGTCTCATCTTAAGTTATGGGCAGAAATGCTAAGTTATGTCCTGAATATTCACTGTACCTATTCACAGCTGTGTCTACACAGTGTTATTTTTTGAAATGTTTTTATCATAGTAGTGCCAGGTAGGAGCCCTTTTTACCTGTGGACTGTGCAGGCAGGATATGACTTTCCCTGTCCACCAGAGTTTGTTCCTCTTAAGATCCCTTAAATTTGTTTGCTGACTGGTGCTTCTATACTTGATTGTGGTCACGAGGGAGCATCTTCATTTAGAGAGGAACATAAATTGTGCTGCTGGGATCCTCACTGTCCCATTATGCAGGCAAGCAGTACAGGCCTGTTGTCAGGAAGGTGTTCGCAAGAGCCCCATGTTGAAATGCTGGACCTCCCCCTGAAGTGGGAGGATCATCGGCTACAGTGAAGTAATCCACAGATCTGACGTAATCTGTAATTCATTTGCTCATTCCTTTGCACCTATACAAATCATTAAGAGGTTGCAGGATTCTAGCTGTGGACCTGCTTTTGTGGTCCAGATTTTGTAAAGCGATAAGATGCTCTATTAAGGTAAAATACTACCACAATTATTTATTATTAATAGTAATGCGATGTTTGTCCTGCAATACTGAGTTTAAATTTGACCTACCAGCAGTGACATTGAGCAGAATGAGCTCTTGTGCAGATGACTTTGCAGCATATTAAATGTGAATTATGGACATCTTATTGCAAAAGAAAAAGTCAGATGAAGTGTCATGAGCAGTATCTTTAGTCAGTATCTTTAGTCTGCAGAGCTAGGAAAGGCTACAATGCCTTTTTTGCACATGGCATACATGAGAAAGTGACTCCAAAGACCGTGCTGGCAGTCAGCTGCAAGCCTTCATCCCACTTGAGTGATGACCATGTGCATTAAAAAAAAAAAATGCAGAGGATAGTCCAGCTCTTTCTTTGCCCTTTTCTCTCTGTACAGCAGACCTTTAATTCCAGTGCTGTTCCTGTAAAACTCCTCCTGAGATGCTGTGGGATTGGGTATAAACTTGTTTCCTTCCTGGCCTTCAAATCAAAGACACTTCTCCTTTTTTTCCCAATTGTCTTGTTCTGCTTGTATTTCATGAAAATAAATGCCAGTTCAGTTGTTGTGGCAGTAGTGTAGGCTGGATGCCCAGCATGGAGTGGACTGGGGTGCTGAACTTGTACTGCAGTAACGCATCCAAATTTACCTAGACTAAGGAGCAGCCAGCTGCAATCGAAGTGCTTGCATTAAACCAGGTGAGGATCTGTCAGAGAGTACCATGCCCTGTAGCTGTCTTGGCTGAAACAAATGCCTGCCTAAGTCCTCAGCCATGCTTCTACCTTTGACCAGCAATGCGGGGTGCATGGGCACCCTGCTTTCATCTGCTCCGCTGCTGGGGCTCTGACCTTCAGCAGATGAGGGGACGGCTGTGGTAACATCTGGAATTGCCAGTGTTTGATTTGTCAGGCTTCATTAGACAGCCCATAGTCAGCATGGTAATATTTTGATGAGAAATCAGACTTTTTTTTCTTCTTTGAAAGGGGACTTTTTTTTTTTTTTGTAGGCAAGGTCTTGAGGCTGCTATCTGTTCTTCTGCTCTTTGAACACTACTCGTCTCTCACTATTCAGGCCTTACATTGGTGTTAGCAGTGGTGGCAAGTACAACTATTTTTCGTGCTGTCTGCTGTTTGGAGATTAGCAGACACTAGAGCTATTTCCATCACATGTCCTTCCAGAGCATCCTTGTCAGTGCTAACAGCAGCACAGGAGCATTAGCAATGCCATCGTATCTTGGTTTGGTGTTGAAAATGGCTGAAAGAGTGATGTAGCTCTTCTAGGCACAGCTGCTGGTATGGCTGGCAAAGATCTATCTGAAGGAAGTAGCCTTAGCTAGGAAAGGGCTGGAAATAGCAAAACCATCTCCTATGAACAAAGCAGTTATTAGTGCTAAAAGCGTGCTTGTACTAGTGTAAACATACGTACCTGTTGGCACAGCTGTGTTAGTGAGGATCACCTCTTGGATTTCTCATACTGGCACAATCTGTAGAGTAGCTATCACACAGGCAGCAGGTTGTATGATTCATTTTTTGGGTGAGCCATTTTTGGTTTGCAGTACTAAGTAAAGAGTTTAGTTAGCTTAGTTGCTTTTCTAAGCTAAAGACTGCTAACAAAATTGAAACTAAAGGTGTAAACCAGCTTTATTCAAGTGGTAGCTTAGTGTTTTTCACATTTAATTAAAGTTACAGAAAAAGGTATGCTTATTCCAGTTCTGTTAAAAGAGGATCGTGCAATCATGTCTGCAGAGTGCACTGCAGGGACCGTGGTATTGTGGATGCTGTTGAACAAGCAGAAAATGTGTAACGTGGTTTTCTTTTATGAGAAGATATGTTTATACAGCTACAGCTGTGCCGGGGCTAAATATTGTAAGTGTTTAACTTCTGGAGTAAATTATTGTGTCCCTTGCTGATGGAGCCCTATAACAAAGAAAACAGCAGAAAACAGATCTTTTATTATTATTTTTCTTATTCGCTTGGCTTTGTGCCTCTTCTCTGATCAGTAGTGGCCACCGTAGCACTTGCTGGGGTATTGAGTTATCTGGTCCCTCCCCACGCCCTTATCTCAGTGATTTTCTTTTATGTTGCTGGGCTTTGGGACTTGTAGTGGTGGGTGGTGTAAGTCAAGGATGAGGGACTTCTCTTGAGTGAGAGCTCTGCAGATGAAGGACTTGGTCCTGCCTCTGTTGTTTTGAGCTTCAGGACAATGTTAAATAGAAGATTTAAGAAAGAATGTGTAGATGAATGCAGAGAAAGGAAAATATGCTGGGTGAATAAAATCACGGAGTTGCCAAGCTTCCCAGTGTTGCTCCCATCATCCAAGCCCTCTTAGGCTTAGGACTGGCTCAACATAACAAGAGATTTGCAACGTGACTCCAGGCATGGGTAGCTGAGCCTAAACGCATTGTACTGTCTGCTTATTTGAGAGCTAGGTAAGTTGTGCTGAGGCCTATTGCAACTTACTGTCCTTTTCTCTGTGAGTATGGTAGATTTTGCCCAGTTAGCAGTAATGGTGGCAAAGTCCTGAGGATTAAAATGGAGTTAAATTTCTAAGGCAGCTGGGACTGGTATTTTCTGTGGGCTGCTGCAGTACACCACCACCCTTCACTGTTATCAGTTTGCCACAGCATTGTCCATAGTTGCTTAGAATTGTTCTGGTTTCCTCAAACCACCAAAGCAGAAGCATTACCCTAGTGTGTTTTGTTTATTATTCATACAATAAGCCTGTAGCTCATATGAGTGAGCTGTCAAAGTCAGAGACTTAATTTACAAGGTCAGCATGCATGCATGTAACAAAACCACCGTCCCTACAGAAAATGATTTCAGGTCTTAAGTCTTGATTTAAACAAATTGATTTAAATAGCTATATAATTAAACAGGAACAATCCCTTGTGTAGGTTCCCCAAATTGATTTAAGGCCTGGTCTGCACATGGATTTTGTACCAGTATAATTATGACTGCGAGGGTTACGATTTCTTTAATAATTGTTGCATGGCCATTAGAAGTCCATCTGGTGTGAATGCTGCTCTACAGGCATAACGGTTACTCCCTTTCCTATGTAGGTGCAAATTGTTGGTTGTATATACATGTGTAGCATCCTGCTGGTGTGGTCCACCTATCACTATACTGGTACATTTTAGGGCCAGCTTTTAAAAATTATCTGTATGCAGGACTCAGATGCACACCAAGTAAGTTTGCAGATGATACAAAATTAGGAGGAGCTGTTGACTCCCTTCAGGGTGGAGAGGCCTCGCAATGAGATCTAGATAAATTAGAGGACTGGGCAATCACCAACTGCATGAAATTTAACAAGTGCTGGATTCTGCACCTGGGACAGGGCAACCCTGGATGTACATACAGACTCGGGGATGAGAAGCAGGAGGAGCAGCCCCTTAGAATGGGATCGGAGGGTTCTGGTCAGTGGCAAGTTGAATATGAGCCAGCAGCTTGCCCTGACAGCCAAAAGGGCCAGACGTGTCCTGGGTTCATCGAGCACAACATTGCTGGCTGGTTGAGGGAAGGGGTTGTCTCGCTCTACTCTGTGGTGCAGACTCACCTCGAGCACTGTGTACAGTTTGGGGTGCCACAGTATAAGCAGGACATAAAACTATTAGAGAATGTCCAAAGGACTGCAACAAAGATAGTAAAGGATCTAGAGGGGAAAATGTATGAGGAGCAGCTGAAGTCACAACAGCTTGGTTTGTTCAGCGCAGAGCAGGCGGAGGGTAGGCCTCATGGCAGCCTGCAGCTCCCTCATGAGGGGAGCGGAGGGGCAGGCGCTGAGCTCTGCTCTCTGGGGACAGTGACAGGACCCGAGGGAACGGCATGGGGCTGGGACAGGGGAGGGTCAGGCTGGGTGTTAGGGAAAGGTTCTGTACTGAGATGGTGGTCGGGCACTGGGACAGGGCAGCGGTCACAGCACCGACCCTGCTGGAGTTCAAGAAGTGTTTGGACAATGCTCTCAGACATATGGTTTGATTTTTAGGTAGCCTAGCAGGGAGCCAGGAGTTAGATTGTATAATGCTTGTGGGTCCCTTCAAGCTCAGGATATTCTGTGATTCTATGAGCTGTACTCCATATAAAGGCTGATGATGCATCAGTTTAGGTGGTTTATTCTTGTGGACATTGGGAGGAAAACAGTTTGGCTTTTGGGTTGCTGTGAATTTGGAGGCCTTTGAGCAATAGCCCCCAAAGGGTTTATAATTTTTTCCTGTGTTTGTTCAGGCTATATAGTGCAGTGTGGCTGCACTAAGAATATGACGATGAAGAACAGGGTTCACTCTACTGCAAAACTGGTGCTGAACACCATTATCCCTCCAGCATTGCACGTGGTGATTGTAAACATAACAAAGCTGAAAAGTTGTTCTCTATCCTTGAGCACCACGGGTGCCTCCAGTAGCTGCAGTGGAACTGGCATCCAGGGTAGCAGAAATACAGATTTTACATCGGACGCAGGTCTGCAATCTGATCCACAGGCTAACAGGAATTTTATGGTATCATCGTGGACAGGATCATGGGAGAGAATGAGGGTATACCCCCCTCTTCTCTGCTGGAAGGAGCAGCCTTCATTTCAGCACAGCCAGGGCTAATGTTGAAAGTTATTTATCAGGCGTGACTCCTAAGTCTGAGCATGGTGATGAGCACAGAAAATGAGAACATGGTCTGAGGAACTTTCAAATGAGGCAAGTAAATGGGTCTAACGATTGGTAGTAATATAAGAATAAACATAATGATTTAACACAGGGAGCAAAATTATTTTGGCCATTTGCTACTGTGCTAGAGTGCAACGCCAGGATAAAAACCGGTGCCTTCAATTCCATCACGGCAGCAATCACAGCTTTAGTGAAGCAGATGGGGGTGAAAAAAAGGTAGCAGCTTTGTTTTGCATTCTGATGTTTCCATAGCTTTTATCAGTAATAAAGACCCTTGTTTTGGCACTTCCTTGCAGTGAATGTTTGGCAGCCTCTAGTGCTTCCATCTGGTCATTATTTGCCAGGAAATGCCCAGAAGGCAGGTCATAGTTGAATTAAATACTGTCTCTAGGGTACTGGGCTTCACACAGCTAATGAGAAGCCTTAATATAGAGAGCTTTTCAAAATCCAAATAGAGTCAAGCAAGGACAGAGAACCATAAAATAGTACTTATCCTTGCTGTGCTGAAGTGACATTGCTTAAAAATGTGAAACAGAAGGCTAGACCAAGCATTCAATTTCTTCTCTTGGTATCTATTTATGTCTGTGTTATGCACACATATGTAGATAGATATGCATAAAAATTAAATAACATTCAGGTGAAAAATATTTAAATTAAAAATTCCTGGAAGTCCCTCCCATTCCTTCACTTCCTCAGTCTATAAGACACAATGCAGTTGTTACTGGTTTATGCGAGGGTAGGAAAGAGGAGACAAAATTGCTTAGAGAACATCAGGAAAGTGATTAGGTATCCACAATGCTAGCCAAGCTCCTGTACATTAAAATAAATGGCAGAAACACGTCTGTGAAAGATGTATTTAATAGCTCAGATTCTAATCCTGCTTACTCCATTTTGAATGCAAGTAAAACTCTGCTGGATCAAAGGAAAGAGTTGATGTTACAGAGAACCCATGGTGGGTCTGAAAGAAAAATCTAACCACGCAGCAGGGAGGGAAGGCTGGCCTTGCAGAACTGTGTCCTCTGAGCAAAGGCATGTGTCCACTTAAGAAGTGATTGGTGGCAGTCTTGGGACACAGTTCTGCAAATTTTTGCTTACTTCAGTAGTCTCCTTGAAGACAAAATCCCTGATTCCTTACAGGGAATGTTTGTCAGGCATAATAATTCACATAAGTAGGAATTTGCTTGCAAACTTCTTTTGCACTAGTTCAACAATAACAACAACAACAAAAAACATAGCTACATCTGTGCAATTCCACAGCTCAATATGGTTGTGCTTGTAGAACATGTTATGGTGGCATTTCTGTAGGAGTAAAAAATAAGATGGCCAGTATTTGGAGCAGAGGTGTGTGTCACACCTCCAGTATTTGGAGCAGAGAAATGTTAGCCACAGCCTCTGAAACTCAGTGGGTGAATGAGCGTGACAGGACTTGCTGAACTCTTTTGTGACATGTTACTTGCTTTGAAGGAACTTGAAATTTCAAGGTTGTGAAAGACGCTTCATTGTTAAACAAGATGAGATGCTCTGATAAAGACTCATTTCTAAGGCAGAGGGCTAACTGTACTCCCTGAGATTAGCTTGTGGAAACAAGATAAAACATTGTCCAAATATAGGCAAAGGTGTCCTGAGTTTTGTATCCTTGACGCATGGGCAGAGCTCGTTACTCATGTTGCTGAAGAATTCTGCTTAAAAATCAGTGTCATGAGATGCTCTGTTTGTGCAGATGACATTCTACTTTGCTAGACTAGCCAAAGTACGTTTGTACATGGTCTGTGACTGCTCCATAGTTTGAGAGGACCAAGGACCTGAAGTGTTAAGACGGGCTGTAATTTTTGCTAGACTCCATCATTAATTTTTAGGAAAGAGTGTTTTGATCCATTGTGTGCCTAAAATGAGGAAAGTCTTACATGCTCATGAGCCATCTCACTTGCGTGCAAGCCCAAGATTCAGTTGGCTTTCCGTGCTGCAAGCACGTGTTGCCAGCTCATGTTGAGTTTTTCATCAGCGAACACCCCTAAAGGTTGAAAATAAGGTCAGTGCTTCTCTTGTTGCTGTCCCATTTTAATGTGTGTGGGGCAGCTTTTGAAGAAACTACAGGAATTTTGTAGAGACTTCCTTCGATGGGGAAGATTTGCAGCTGGCATTTAGTGATCTGTGACTGTGTTCGGTTGTAGGATTGTGTCTGGCACTGAATATTCTGCAGGTTGTTATTGAAAGTAATCATTTTCCCAGTGTTGGGCCTTTATTCAACAGATGCTACAAAAATCTTATTAAGCCAGCTTGCTATGAACAGTGATGGCTCAGCAGCTGTGAGGTTTGTGTATTTATTTTTAATGAAGTACGGAGTTTCTCTTTGGTATATGTTATGACTCTCTGCATGCAGGGAAGACCTTTTCTTTAGCAAACGTGTCGGGCCTTTCAGAACTACTGGGAGGAGCTGTTTTTTTTGGAAGACAGACAATAGCATACACGTACGTAATGTTGTTTGCAAGTACAACCTTGAGCATTGTCTTAAGCCAACGTGAACAAGTTCAGATTTGCAACTGCTGTTGAGCAGTGTTCAAATGTACAAAGATGTTTAATATCAGGTCTTGGCATTTTTCAGTCCTGTCCAGTCTTTCAAGGCTGCATGCCCAGGGCCTTGTGGTTTGGGCACAACAATCTGAGGGTGCTGGGCAAAAACCAGCAGAGTGCTGGTAGTTACCGAAGCCTCCACATGTTGTAACTGTGCTTACAAAGAGTTTGCACCAGATGGAATTGGGTTGCAAAGAGCCACATGCAAGGCATTTCCCTCTCTGGCTACACCTGCATGTCAGTGCATTTCATTGGGTCAGTAAACAGGCAGAGTGGTTACAAACATTCCCAGCAATTGGTGCTTGAAGGAAAACTGTGGGGTGATGCTCTACCCCTTGAATCTGATTTTGGCAAAACATTAAAAGTACCACTGAAGCATCTTAAATGCACTGCAAGTGCAATATTAACTGACTTTGTGAACACTGCAATTTAATGAATAGGGGGAAGAAGTGGATTTTGAGGCTTTTGCTTGCTTTGGGGTTGAATTCCTCTTTTGTATCCTTTCACTGAAAAGAAGAAAATTAATTGTACGGGAAGTATTTAAGCTGTAGGGTTAATTTAGTAACATAAAAAAATGTTTGGTTGGTTTGTTCGTTTTTTGCTGCTAAATAACGTATTTTGCCAAGGCAGTACATGCCTTCCACTCTGTATTTGAGAGGACTGTGTATTTCCAGAATCCTCCCATCATGCGCACATGCTGAAAGTTTCCTGCTTGTCAGTGTTGGGTGTTTGCACTGCAGCTCAGGACCAGCACGATTGTGACCAATACTTCTGGGTTTTTATAACTAACTTTCTGATCTAAGTAGGCTAGCCTAAATTGCATCTGCATTGTGTGGTGCTGGAAACTCTGCATGTAGGAACTGATCAGATTACATGGATGATATTCTTGTGATCATAACAAGTGCAAACGTGCATATTCTTATGTGTATCAAAATCTGTTTAGAAAGCACTTGGGATGGTTTTGTGCTGCAGCGTGAGGCCTGTGAAGTCACTGTGACTATTAATGCAGGAAAAGCAGAACGTGATCCTCTCTGCAAGTCCTGCTGACAAATAAAGATACGTGAGTTTGCAGTTGAGTGTTTTTCAGAAAATACATACCTCTAGTAATATGCGTAACTTTGTGGTCTCTCTTTTCTGTCTTTTTTTCCTTTATCTACTCTTTTATTCCTGTAAAACCTGTTAGGGCCTGAAACTATTATTAGGGAAATTAGAAGAGTGGATATTGCGCTACTTGCATTTGCTGGCAGCAAAGAGTGGGTGTAGTTTCTTGAAGGAAGATGACCACAGAGGAAGGAAAGTCAGAAAATGAGCTTCAGACTAAGACAGAGTCTTTGTACCCCTGACTGGAAAACTGCACCATGAGTCTCAGTTTTAATTTAATACAGCTGTGCTGTCCTGTCTCTAAACTTGTAATTACAAGACTATGTGAGTTGGATTGAGGTGGGCACTAGTTAGGATATTGATTAAAATACCACGGATGATGTGGGAAACGATATCCCTTACATGATGTATGTAAGAAAGTTGGAGAAAAGTTCGTTTGAAATTACAGGAGCTGTTGATCTTGGATCTTGTTTCTTTTTCTCTTCAGCATCCAAGTAGCTGTGAATTGCTTCACAGGGTACAAGGTGGTGGAAGTTCGGGGCCATAAGTCAAAATGAGGTATTTACAGTCAAATATTCATCTTAGTAGGATTTAAACAACTTTCAACTCGTCTGTTGCTCTTCAGGCATACAAGCCAGAAACACAACTTGTGTGGAATAATCAGAGATTTCCCTCTGGGTTTTCTAGAACAATCTAATATATGATGTTCATACTTGTATCTACCGGTGCGGCAATGCAACTCAGGCTGTCTCCCATGAAAATATTTATGCATTTGTTCTTCTTTGCTCTACCAGTGTTTGGGATTAAATTACGAAGAGCTAGAGCAGCTGGAGAACACTTTGGGCAGCTGGTGCCAGGAATCTGTGGGAATCTTGTTCCTTGTTTCATAGGTCCCACAGCTCTTAATGTAGAGTTGTGAAAATAACCTTCTCCTTCTGTGCTTTTTCAGAGCTCCAACGAGGAGTTATACAGCAGCTGGTTGACTGGCAGTGCCTCCAATAGCTGCTGGTGTCAGAGCCCCATGATTCAAAGCATGTTCAATGGCGAACGATTGCAGGCAACATTAGGTTGCAGGATGCTTCCAGAAAGTGAGACGTAGCTTGGGTTAGGGCAGGAGGAGTGAGGGTCATCAAGTATTGCCAGTCCTTGGCTCAGCATGTTGCATGCTGTCATCCTTGAGGATTTTGAACAGTGTAAGGAAGAGTATGTGAAAGGGGGAGACTGTCCTCTACTGCCTCTTTCCTTCCTGGAAAGGTATTTGGAATGGTATTTGTGTATGACTGCTCCTGTGTTATCCTGGTAAAAAAAAAAAAAAAAAACAACTCAGTGTTTTCTGATCATAGACTCATTCAGCTCGGTGTGAAAATGACTTCTAATTACTGGAGGTGTGCTTTATACTTTTAAGTGCTGAAGGGAGAATGACTGTGGCCTGTCATGCCATGGGTTTGAGCTTTGGACCTCCTCCTCTTGCGGACTGCCTCAGTACGGCAGTGGGTATTTCTGGTTAAGTATAGGAAGGAGTTGGTCTGCTTGGGTGGGATAGATCCATAGGGCCCGTTGACCCGTAGGCAGCTTGTCCCTGTCTCTTTTGGTGAAAAGCAGGGGAATAGAGGCAGGTGTTGCTAGTCATCAGTGCAGAGATGACTCTTAGTTGGTGAGAGGCATCCAGGAGGACTCCGGCAGAAATGCTTTAAAGGTCAAATCCTAATAGGTCTGCAGCTCTGGAGAACTCATTGTCTCCACTGAAATTTTTAGTCTTTCCAGATATTCCAAGTTTGCCTGCCTAGAGCTTGACTGTTACTGGGAGTGTGTCAGGACTCCCAGTCATGACCCCAGAAGAGCTTCTGTGTGCCTGAAATCAGAAGACTTGAGAGTCTTTTGATTTGCTACTGGCAGAAAGTCATCTGTTTGAAGCTGCTTGATTTCCAGCAATTTTTGTTTTGTCCAAAAGTCCCCCCCAAAACTGGTCTTCTACTGAACACAGCATTACACAAAATGGAAAGCCAAACCCATTCAGTTGCATTGTTCTGGGACTTCAGTGAGATTAGAAAATAAAGGCCAGACTGAGTTTTTTAAACGAATATGTTTGATGTTTGTGGTGGTGTGTGTTGGTGTTTGCTTTATGGCTGATACTTTAATTGCCAGGTTTTGTCTTGGAGTTAAGGTTAAGCTGCAAAAACTGGAAATGAGATAAAGATCGGCATTCATGAAGGAAGTGTGTAGTAGGACATGTCTGTGCCATACTGCTGTACAGTTTGCACAGCAGCAAGCTTTTGTCAAACCAGAAAATACTGTGCTGCTTCCTGCGTGATTTTCTTATATTCAGCATCTTGCATTTGGCTTGTTACCTTCATTTGAAAATAGTGCCAAAGAAAAGAGGCATATGCCAGGGGGAGACAGCTTGGGCTGTTCAGTGATCCAAGCTCTGGGTTAGAGGTAGAAATCACATAGGCTCTCATCTCCCCTTTGTCTCCTTTTGCAGGAGCCCGACACTTGCTGCAGGTTCCTTGAACTAACGTGGGAAACCATTCCCGTCTCTGTGTAGAGCCTCAAGCTGAACAGGTGTAGTGGTCTTTGAAAAATCCACCCTTACCCAGGGCTAGGAAACACCAGATAATGTTGGACTGGAAGAGGAGGATGCATTTCAGTGAAATGATAAGAAGGGAAGGCTGTTCTTGTGGCCTGAACATGAGATACCTCCCTGCTTAGAAATGGAAAAAGAGATGCGTATAGAAAGTTGAAAAGGGAGATGCGTGTTGCTGACAAATTTGGCCAGAGGAATAAAGGTTGGTAGGAGAGGGGGTGGGAGGGAGCTGGAGCAGGAGGGAAGGAAAGTTAATGTAGCTGTGATAGGACTTGGGGCAAACGGAAGGGGAAGGAGGGTGTAGCTCTGCTCTGCCCCTCACCAGCCGTGGGCTGCGTTTCCCACCTCCTTCCGTTCCTGCTGCCACTCTGCACGCTGCTCCCCGCACCCCAAAAGGTTGGGGCAGAAGTTGCTACTCCCAGGATGCGCTGCAGGGTCTCTGGAAGCAGGTGGTGGGATGCAGCTGGGGGGGAGACAGCTGAGGATGGACCTGGAGCAGGGTTTGTGTTGGGCTGGGAGAGGGTGAACCTGGAGGGATGCCTGAGGAGAAGGAAGACATCCTTGGCTTCAGGGAGAGCTACAACATCTCCAGCACTGAGATGCAGTGAGTTAATGTGCCCTCCTTGGAAGTGAAAGTGCTAAAAAAAAAAAAAAAACAAAACACATGAAACAAAGTTCCCTTTACTGTCCTGTCTTCAAGCCAGCTTGAGCTTCCCAGAGAAAGACTCTGTAAAAGCTCTTTCCCTGTGGAGACAAACTTCACAGTTCAAGACTGAGTGGAGAAATTAAGCAACCTGCCTGGCACCACTGGCCCCCTGCTGAATTTCGACGTGCGGGCTTGACAAGACATGGTCTGGTCAGGCAGAAATTGCTCTGGGCACCAAACATAGCCGCTTACTGAGGATATCCCTGTAGTGGTGAGTGAAGGATGAAAATGGGAAAAGGCTCAGTGTGGAAAAGTTAACCTTTCCTAGATGAAAAGGAAGGCAGAGAGAAGTTAAGCACAGTTACGGGCTTCTGTTAATTAAACAGTGGCAATGAATATCTGCTTCAGCATCAATAAACCATGAGATATTTGATAAGAGCATTGTTGAGTAACTTCAGAAGTTTCTGCCAAACCTGGTAAGGTCTGTTTGGTTTTAAGTGACTTGTGGTATGTCTGCTTGTCACATAGACAAACGTCCCTTCAAGTATGTGAGCTGTCTTTCCCATGAGTCAGTTGTTGAAGAACACTGTAGACAGCCAACTGGTGACAATTCAGCCTGTGTTTAGAAAGTGGGTGAACATTTGTTGAAAAACCCAGGCATTTGTTTTGGGTTCTCAGGACAAATCTTTCCTCCTGTGCCCTGGGGAGGGAGCAGTGCTGGGCAGAGTTGTGTCAGGGCTTGGTCTTGGTTGCTGCCCTCAGCTCTGTGTCACAGCCCTGCCATCTGCTTTGCTCAGCCATCTCACCCAGCTCCCATGAGGCACCACAAGGATGTATCTATTAGCCATACCTGTGTTATGATGCCATCTGGTTTTGGCAGTGGTTCACCTGCAGTGCATTTCAGTTGTGCAGGAAGTGTTGTCATAGAATCACAGAATGGCGTGGGTTGGAAGGGACCTTGAAGACCATCTAGTTCTTTTCTTGGGACAGTCTTTCTGCTTTGTGAATTAAAGGGTATGGCTTGAAGCAAAAGAAAAACAGTAACAGGAACAGCTGTAAGGGTATGGCTGATTCTTTGCTTGAAGAAGAGTAAAAGGTACAGTGCTGCAGTGTTAGTCAGCGTGGGGTCTGTGAGATACCATCATGTAGGCTGCAGATATGTACTTGCCCTTAAATGCAGCCAGTCAGTCTGCAAGGGGCAAAAATGCAATAATTGAGTATTTTAGGTTTAACTTGACACTTAGATGTTTGCAATTGACACAGATGGGGAGACAAGATACAAGACAGCTCCATTTTTATTTTTTATTTTTATTTTTTCAGAACTGCGTGGTGGTTGCTGGATTAAAAATTGCTGAGAACCTTGTGCTTGTGAGTTGTGGCCACTTGAGTGTTGTCCATCTCTCACCCTGCTCAAAGCACACGCTGGCACGTTTCTGAATCCTGGCCTTGAAATGGAGAGCTAAGGGATCTGTCACAGTGGCTTGCTTGACTTGACAAGCAGCTTAGTCTTTTCCTAACATGGCTATTTCTAGAGTTTGCATGACTCTGTATAGCTGAACTATGTTCTTCTTCTCCTGTTTTTTTTTTTTTTAATCCAAGTCTTTCTCATGTGATTTATTTTTTTTTGGATTAGATGAGATTTACAAGAAGAAATTGACATTACATTTCAAGGTTTGCTTCTGCTATTGCATTGGCCTACTGACACCATACCCTCTGGGGTCAAACCTCTGGGCTGAGAGCCAGAACTTACAAAGATTCTTTTGCAGGGTGTAGGAGTATTTTGTCATTTCACCCCCTATGAGTTCACCCTCTCCCTCTTCTGCTGCTTGTTCCTTATTTCACACTCCACCCCTACACCATGGAAGAAATGGCTGTTTTAGCCCTGATTTTGATACTTCTGCTCAGCCATCTGCTTAGGAGGCATTGATGATACTACATGCAGCTTAATCTCCTACTGACTCCTTTTTGAGTTGCTGGTACATCCCTGTATGCCATTAAACCATCTTTGAACCTCACTGTGTCACAGTGGTATACACAAGGAGTAAATCCACTGAAGTCAGTCAAGTAACACTAGCATGGAACTGGAATGACCAGAGAATCATGTCGTCTTTCTTGTAGCTTATGTATAGCAGAGAGGAGTGAAAGCCTGAAGTGAGCATGAACAATTTAGAAATTTAATTTGCCTACCAAAGAGACTGGACAAGTGTGCTGAGAATGATTTCAGAGACCACAAGCTGATTTGAACTGGGTCCTTGGAGCTGCACAAACAGAGTGTGCATTATGCATAAACTCGCTGAGCACTGAACTGGGACGTGCAGAAATGTGCTTGCTTCATCTGGTTGGCTGGCCCTCTGAGGAGGGTGTACGCTTTGTAGGGTGGAGTGAAGAGCAGGGGAGGCTGCTGATGTAATTAGATTAAACCCTGTTTATGTGGGACTTAGGAGCAGTTACAGGAAGCCCATCTGAATTCACTTAAGACTTGTTAATGCTGTGCTTAGAATACAATGGTCAGTGGGGACCAAAAGTTTGAAGCACGGAAAAGCAGCACAGAAGAAAAAGCTGCCTGGACACAAGCGTACCTGTGCACTAACTGTGTGCTCAAACACATCTCATTCTTGTACCTCCTCTACCTCACTTGTGGGAAAGAAAAATAACAGTAGCTTTTATTAGAAGCTGTTGATTGTGGCCTCCTTCAGTGCTGCATTTCTGAATCATAACCTTGCAGAAAGCATACCTCACCCAGCAGGAATTCAGCAAATCCAATAACAGGCTTATGATGTTGGGTCTGAAATCTTACAGCTCAGCTGACCGTCGCCTGGCCAGCGGGCAGAGGGCTGCTCTCGTTCATACTGAGAGCTGTGGTATTGGTGTGGAAAGCTTGTGGAAGAACTTGGCATTGTGTGCAGTTCCTTTGTGAAGCATCTTGTCACAGAGGAGTCTGTAGATACAGGAAAATGGACTTAGAGCAGTTGAGGTGGCCAAATCAACCTCCTCCCCCCCCCCCCCCCCCCCCCAACAAAAAAAAAACACTCCAGAAGTTGGTCAGTGGCCCTTGCAATTTTCCTCATGCTGTGTTTGTCACTCCTGGAGACTCAATTTCTGACTGCTTCCTTGGTAGTTGTCCTGCTCTCTGATTTTAATCCAGCAACAATGCTAAAATGATGATTTCTGTCTTTGCAATCCTCCACTACTTTGCCATCTAAGTATTGAGGTTACAACAGTTGTACTGTTAATGTGCCATGAGCAAAACCTGCTAAAAACACCATGATGAGACTGAGAGCAGATTTATAGTGATTTGAATTATTCTCCCAAGTTTTATTTAGTGTTGTGTGTGTGGCAGTGGGTATTTTAGCTGCAACAGGTGAGCAGTAATATTCTTAGTCCCATGACCGCCTTTTCTTGTGATGTCGCAGTTCATTTAAAAAAAAAAAAGGAATGTTCAAACAGAGAGCTGGCATAATTGTGGCATCCGTGAAAAACTAGTCATGTTACGTCTTTGGAATAAGCTGCTATGGATTTGTCATGAAAACAATTGTTCAGGTTTGGTGTTATGTCTCAAATAGACAAACTCTTATTGCTTCATACATTCATAGGCATTTGAATAGACAAAAGTGTTGAGGTCACCTAGGCAGTGTCCTGCACACAGCAGAGTTTTCCCTATAGCGTATTTTTGTGATTCACCAAATTTTAAATGTTTTCCTCGGTGTGGGGATTCTGTCACCTTCCAGGCTGTAGTTCAGGTGGGTCACTCCACTGGAAGTGGCAGCTTTGTAGTCAGGCCATATTCTTAATTCAGTTGCATTATTTCCACGTAACTTCCACTTGTAACACCTTAATGAGTCCTCTTCAGTCCTTTATTTCTCCTTCTTTGGGTTCACATCTACCTCTATTAGAGGCTTCTGCATTAGTGTGTTATACCTGTCTTTCAGCGTGTTTGCTGAAATTACATTGGTTTTTACTGATGACTTACATCTTTTGAATCGTGTGCAAATAACATTGAAATGGGTTGGAGGGCTAGATCATCATGGTGGAGAAGCCTGGGGGTAGATAATCCCTGAAGATGCATTCCAGTGTAAGTCATACCCAAATAGTGTTGTGAAAAGCAGAGAAGCTGCCTGCATGATGCAGTAGCATGTCTGAGCCTGTGGTCACAGTCCATATTCTGGGGTGATACCGAAGATGGAGATCCATCAGGGCATTTAAACTGATTAAGGCCTGCAAAGACAATGCTGAATGTCGGCAGTTACTGTTGTGGAGCTGGATGAATCATGAAAGAAGCAGGCACAAGCAAATTGCAGTGTGTCTTCTCAAAACTTCTGGAATGACTGTGCTGTGGAGGGGTTGTGCGTTCACTCCATGCTGCTGTACGTGGTCTGCAGGATGTGATGTGTTTTCATACTGTGCTGCATGTGAAGCCATCCTGCAGGATGATGCTGGAGCCTGTTGCACCTATTGATTACAGTCATGTCAGGCAGGAGATAGTAGCTCTGATTTTTCGTCTCTTCAGTGAGAATTCAGTCTGTTTTTTTTCAAGTCTGGCAGCAGCTCTTGCCATTCAAGTGGGTGGTGTTCTAGCAGTATTTGAGAGGTGATGGAAAAGGATGGTGATTGGATGCAGCTGCTTAAAGACTGTCATGCACTTTACAGGAACTGTTTACTGTTCTGTATCCTGAACTGAAGCTGAAATTTTACAGCACTGAGGCAGAACAGCCTTGAAGGGGGATTCTGGCCTTTCAGAAAGCTTTCTTAGATACTGCACGCTAAGAGGATCTGTAAGCTTTACACTAAGAAACTCATCTATTTTGCTATATGTTGAAGCCCGGGGTGGACATGGTATTTTAAATATACAGCTCTTTTTTAGTGAACACTTTGAGAGCGCTAGCGTAGATGGGATTCTGCTAAACACTAGTATGGCTGTATTGGATGCTGGGGACACGTCAGTGTGTTCCCCGAGTCGTATTAACACATTATAAAGTATATGGACCCATGGCAATTTTTTATGTATGGATAATTTTTTGTATGGAGCTGGCGATTTCTTTCCTCCAGAATGATCGCTGAGGACTGACTGAACATGGAAATCAAACTCCCTGTACTTCCAGATGTTTGGCTCTTTCTGGACTGATGTGAGTGCTGTGGAAAAACTCATGGCTGGGCTCTGTGCAGGAGCAGCAGATGGGCCCCTGGGGATGCCACTCTCATGCTTCCACCAGCATTAAATTCACAGAACAATAAACTGCAATTGTTGTGTTATGAGACCCAAATATAATACATGAAGAATGTGTGGTGCACTAAACCTGTCTGGTTCATACAGAAACTCATGTATAATTCACAGTCTTTGTAAATATGTCAGCTTAATGCCTCTCTGGTACCTATCAGCAAGGCGCTGTTTCCCCTGGGTTAGTCAGACCTGACAGCTTCTGAAACTGGACTCTGAACTGTGAGACAAATGGTAATGAACTCTGAACATTAGTGAATAATAATTAGTTTTGATTGCAGGAAAAAAGAATTATAGTGAAAGCCTTTTTATTTTTTCTTTGTCTCCATGTCATTATCTAAAATCTTCATCCTTGGTATAATGGAGAAACCCTTTTACATTTTTAGTAGAGCAGAGTTACATCTGGGTGTGTACACCAGCAGTGCTTTGGTTATCCTTCCCTGCAGCACGTTACATGGTGTTTCTTGGATTTGGTGGTTTGAAGTTCTTAGCCATCTAATAGTTCTTTCAGACATCTATTCGTAGTTTAATTAATAGGTATGACATTTTCCTTTGGACTGCAGTTTACATGCAGCCTTCTGAATAAGCGTCACTTGCTAATATGTGGCTGTGCAAGAGGCACGGGTATCTTCCATACCATAAGGCTCTCGGTAATTGGAGCAACACACGCCTACTTGTTAACTGAACTGCACAAATTCTGTGGATAAATTAAGCTGTGCTTGGTGTGAAACCTGTGAGAGTACATAATCTGGTGTGGCTGTTGCTTGCTAGCCCTTCATTAAGTGAGAGCATGGGTCTTTTAAGTAGCCCATGGAAAGCAGCAGTTTCATTCAGTTACTGCTACTCAGAGTAGAAAAGAACTAATTCCCAAAGGTACCAGAGGCACTATGAAAATAATCTTAAGTAACAGCACATTTTACTCTGGCTCAGTCAGAGTCACTGAAAACTTGGAGAGCTCTTGGGCAGTAAATCACTAAAACATGTGGGCCTGGGGGATGCTGATGTGGTCTGGGATGGAGCCAAAGTCCTTAGAAGTCTACAGGAGTTGTCCAGTGCATGCAGCCTGATTGGACCGGGTCCTCGGATGTGCTTTTCAGAAGCAGTCAGCAGTGCTCAGCCTCGTTGGCCCTAACTCCGGTGGGAGCAGGGAAGCCAACACTGAGTTTTCCTGGGCTACTGGATTTAATGTCCTCTTTGAGTGATTTAAAAGCACCACAAAACTGTGTTTTCAAGTCAGATGTAGTTATGTTCTACCAGGAGCTGGTTTTGCAAGTGACTTAAACTCGGCCAAAAAACTTTTTTCTGTGTTGCCAATGAGAATTGTGTTCCTTCACGTAGATGTGCCACAGCAGAGGAGGCAAAAGGTGAGTCTGCATTGCTGAGCACAGCTTTTTGGCTGGAGCTAGGAGATCTGGTGGAGAATTTTAATGCCTGTGTATAAGAAGGGAACTAGAGCAAGAGACTTCAACATCCACAACCTCTCCTAGGGCACATCTCTCCTTAAACTTTACTCTTTCCTGACATCTGGCTTCTTGTGCTGTCCTCAGGCTGCTGTTTAAGACAATTTAACAGCCAACAAGAGTGGTGTGGGAGCTTCCATACCCTGCTGGAGGATTGTACCGTGGTTGTTCATTCTCTTGAATTCCGATAATTCTTCTCATTGGGAAACAAAACACAACATATCTGCAATAAAAACAAGAGCAAGTCTTCCTGCAAATGCAAGAGCACAAAGGCTGGATGTTCTTTCCCACTGAGGCTATCTGAGCCAGGCAGCCTTTCCCCTCTCTTCAAAGCCCTTGATTTAAGGAAGGAGAGTGATTACGCAATCAGCAAGGGTAACGGCTATTTACTTTTGGAAACAATGGGCTTGATGAACTACAAAAAATGACGTAATTTTCAGAAGTGCGTTTGCCTTGGAGCAAACTAGCTCAGTTTGGAATGGAAGTAAATACATTATCTTCATGAGATGGTGAAAAGTGACGTTCTGTTCTGAGATAAATCATGGGGTTTTGTCTTGAGGGCTTACATGGCCCTGAGCATGGAAATATGTCAAGCTGGAAAACAATTTTAACATATTTAAAGTAATGAAAACTGAGTTGAAAATATATATTAAAACTTATAATGATTACAAATTGTCAGGCTTACCAAGACAACTTGCTAGGTTTTCCTGTAATCAACTCACAAGTGCTAAAAGTATGGCTTTGCTCTGTCTGCAGTAGGATTTTGTTGTGTATTCATAACTATGTGGAAAACAGCTCCTCCTGTTTAGACATGTCCACTTAAGTTGCAGCATAATTAACATCTCAGTTAAAATGTGTTGGGGCCTGTATAGGCAAGGATAATAGAGAGGGTGTTATTGTGCTGCTTAGCATATTCTTAAAATACAGGGAATACCGCTGGGCTTGTTGTGCGAGCTGAATTGAGTTTAGAAACTGGAGGTGGTGATGGGATGGTAGGACTATTCCAATTCCTTTCTCAATTCCAAGCCAGCCATGTCCTGTGCTGCATGAAAAGCAGCATGGCCAGCAGGGCGAGGGAGGTGATAGTCCGCCTCTGCTCTGCTCTCATGAGACCCCACCTCTGGAGCCCTGCGTTCAGCTCTGGTGCCCCCAGCACAAGGACATGGATGTACTCTAACAGGTCCAGAGGAAGACCACAAGGATAATCAGAGGGCTGGAGCACCTCTCCTATGAGGGCGGGCTGAGGGAGTTGGGGTGGTTCAGCCTGGAGAAGAGAATGCTGTGGGGAAACGTTATAGTGGCCTTCCAGTACCTAAAGGGGGCTACAGGAAAGCTGGGGAGGGACTCTGTCAGGGAGTGCAGTGATAGGACAAGGGGGAATGGCTTTAAACTAAAAGAGGGTACATTTAGATAAGACATTAAGAGGAAATTCTTTACTCAAAGGGCAGTGAGGCACTGGAACAGGTTGCCCCGGGGAAGCTGTGGATGAGGATGAACACCCAATCCCTGGAGGTGTTCAAGGCCAGACTGGATGGGGCTTTGGGCAGCCTGGTCTGGTGGGAGGTGTCCCTGCCCATGGCAAGGGGTTGGCACAGTGTGGTCTTTAAGGTCCCTTCCTACCCAAACCATTCTGTCATTCTGTGATTCTAATAATCTAATTTGAAAGAATACGATTTGCTGAAGTTCATTAGCATGTGGGAGAGCCACGTGCATAGCAATGTCCATATATTTACTACAAACGAGTTGATTGTTTGGCAGTGTACAATTAGTGGTCCAAAGTGATCTAAGGTCTATGGAAAGTTGACCAATGGGTGCAGTTGGGAAAAACAAGCTTTCATGCACTCAAGCCTTTCTTCAAGTTTCACTTATTTATTATTTTAGTTTTTGAGCGTTATGGGAGCCTTAGTGGGTGAGACAAACATAGAGAAACTTCAGCAGACTTTGTTCTTTACTTTTTTTTTCAGATTCTGACCAATGAACCGTGCTAAAGCTCGTTCCACTTCACTGGCGCATGCTGGAAGAGTGTTACTGAGAGCTTATGTAGTTTTGAGCAGACACTGCAGTAAAATTCCCTTCTGATGCTTTATGCCATTCAGGCTTGTGCCAGTGCTGCTAAGTCACCTAAAAGCCTGGATTAAAAATATCTTGCACAGTCAGAGATGGTTAATCTATGCTTGGTTTATACGTCTGGAAAAGCAAAAAGTTTCCTTTGGTGGTTGATTAAGCCTTTGACATTTTACAATAGATAGGACCACACTTGGCTGTGATTACATCCTCTCAACACACAGAAGATGAGGAAGATTTTCTGCATACTTCATCCAGGAGAAATGTCTTCTGCATCTCAGGCTTTCAGGACCTTTGCTACAGAGGATCCAGGTTCCCCAGTACAGGAGGTGGGAGCATACCAACAGGAACAAAAGCAGGGTGAGAATCATTGCTTTCTACCCTGACAGTCCAAAGCTATCCCCAAATACTATAGTACTGGTGTTCTATAGTGTAGTTGGTACCTTTATACGTGAGATTATGACTCAATGTGCTACAGTTAGGCTTCACTTTTCCTTGTTAAGCTGCTATGAAACCTGAAATAGTTACACTAGCAGAAACACTAATATCAATGCAGTTATATGGTTATAAAGATGGATTTACACCAGTGTGGTTTACTCCAGTAAGAAAAGTGAAATAAGCTAAACTAAAATAAAGCATGTTAACAATATAACTTTTCATAGCAGACAGGCTGGGGAATCTGTGAGTGTTTAGGAAAGGTTTTAAGAATGAATCTAGAGTTTAGACTGTGCTAGTTTCCTGTTCCTGTGGGTGGCTACTAGTAAGCTAACTGAATTAAATTGATACACATTCTAAAATATTTATTTTATTTTAAAATTGCAGGTTTACACCCAAATAACCAAGATGAGCAAATATAGTGGTGTATTTTGTTTGCTCACTTCTACCTCTCAGCTCTTTTGGTACACAGACTTAATATATCCAGAACAAGCCAAGATGCACATGGCTGTCCGTTAGGTCTTCACTGTTACTGTACATTACCACTCATTGTCGTGCTACGTGTTGCCATGCTGTAGGCCATGCCTGGCACATGAGCAGGACTCCACCTTGCTAGGCACTGTCAGCACAGAGCAGAAATCTGATTTTGTCTGCAGAGCTTTTCCTCTTAAGAGAAATCAGTATATAACATGTGGTTATAGATGATACATGGGAGAGGACAGAGAAGACAACAGCATTACGCATTTTGCATGCCAGATGTCAGGTCTGATAAAGGTGGTGCTGAGAAGTTTACACACAAAAAAATGAAGGAGAAAGGCAGTAGGGGTAGGAAAGCATGAAAATGCTTGTTGGAAGGTCTGGTAGTTGAGTGATAGTGGAAGGCTTCCCAGGCTGATCGGAAGCAGGAATCAATATCTCCGTAGTGAGTGAGAAATGATAGATAGGGTGAGGATAAGTGATGGAAGCATTGAAACCAAAGATAAGAGGCTTATGTTTGATGCAAAAGTATGTGAAGAGAACTGGTGCAGACAGCAGTGAGGTGATAGTGACAGGCTTGGAAAAGTGATCTCTACTGGAGCATTCTGGAAGGGGGAGAACAAGTTTCTCTTTATCAGGAGTTGAGGAAACAACACCAGAGTAACTGAAATGTCAGGTGCTAGAAGCCTGACGAAGGAGGAATTGCACAGATGCTGCGTAAAAAGTGCTTGCAGGATGCCCCATCTACCTTGTCTGTTAAAATAGACAAAGAAGTTTAAAGTGTGTTTTCTGCTACTAATTACTCCACTTGTAATTTTGGGAATGGTGGTCCCATTTTTCTCTTAGCTTAACCCTCTTTAAGTGAATCATAGAATCACAGAACGGTTTGGGTTGGAAGGGACCTTAAAGACCACCTAGGTCCAACCACCCTGCCATGGGCAGGGACACCTCCCACCAGACCAGGCTGCCTAAAGCCCCATCTGGCCTGGCCTTGAACACCTCCAGGGATGGAGCATCCACAGCTTCTCTGGGCAGCCTGTTCCAGTGCCTCACCACCCTCTGAGTAAAGAATTTCTTCCTTATATGTAATCTAGACCTACCTTTTTTAGGTTTAAAACTTTTACCCCTTGTCCAGTCACTACACTTGCTAAAAAATGGCAGAGAGGCATGTTTCTGGTCTGGAAGAAAAGCATCCTCTTGTGGAGCTGAGGAATACCAGGAACAGCTATTAGGAGAAGCTCTGCCTAAGCAAGACATTCAGCATAATCCAGATGTGCAGACCTAAAAAGTGCATGTCCAAGGGGACAGCTGGTGATACAGGGCTGAGTTGAGTTGTCTCCAGGATGAAAAGTAAGAAGAGGTGAAATCTGATGGAAAGTAAAACATTTTCTTCTACTGTGTTGTGCTTGAGCCAGAGGGTGGAAGTTCTGGGTGATCTGTCCCAAAAACAGACCAACAATTCACTGAGCACTGGAAGTGAGAAGTCTGGAAATAGTTGTTCATCTGTGCATCATCAGTTCAGATACAACTGAACTCATTTGCTGATAAGATCATCCAGAGATAAACTGCAGAGAAGAAAAGCTGCTCAGGGTACAGTAGACCACAGAATATTGGAGAGAATGTTAAGGAGCGTATGAGTAAAGCAAGAGAAATCAGGTCTGGACAATCATAAAAATTAAGGCTTTTATATGTCTCAGGAGAAAACCTGAACAATTGCATTAATGCTGTTGTAGTATTGTCAGGTCACATTAGTGATGCTGGATGCTATGTGTTTAATGATGTTACAGTGTTTCTGTAATACAGAATATAAGCAATCAACGGTTATATTAGCATTCACTTCTTGGCAAACAATTGAATTAACTGTGTGTGACAGGAATGAGACAAGGAACGTATATGGCGATTAATCACTCACTGCCAGCACTGCTGCTCAGTTATGGGAGTGCAGTGTTTTTTTTCTTCTGTTAAGGATGTCAGTAGTAACAAAAGTGGGTTTGATATTGTAATTTTTTTTTTTTCTAGACTATATATTTTTGGGGTGTGGGATTGCTTAGCAAGCGAGCTGTGGCTAAGGGAGATCATCTGGTTCTGATTATATTGCAAGCATTTTGCAACTGTCTTAAGTTTTTGATTGCCAAAACTTAAAAGAAAAGGGGGCTGGGAACAAGAGAAACTATTTGCTGAAGACTGAAACATATGCAGCTTTTTCTTAATGTAAAACCCTAAACACTTACCAATAGCACGCAGTTCTTGAGGAAATGCAATATTGATGTAAAAGCCGTACTTCATGGTGAAGAAGTAAATAAGCAGATGTTTCAGAAACCAATCTTTAGTCAGCATACACCCAGTTAAAATACAAAATTTGCTCTGTTACTCCTCTCAGGCTGTCCTAAGGAGCTTACCCGGGTGCTGGCTGGCTGTGATCTTGCCTGCAGGTGTGGCTTACATCTTCATAGGGAATGTGATTGGACACTGAATAGGGCGCAGCAGCAAGACGTATCCTGGATTTTTCCTCTAGGTTGGGGACTATGAGGGATATAAAAGAGCACAGGTGGCCCAGCAAAGAGCTGGGGGGCTAGCACGGGAGCTGTTGTGAAAGCAGAAATGTAAGGCTGTTCTGGGTGGTAGCAGGGGACCCTTTACATCCACGGTGTCTCTGGAGAGAACCCCGGGCCACATGGCTCCCTTGCTTGTGTGTGATCACTGAGGACTGCTCACTGATACAGCAACATGAGGATTTTCAGGTAGCTGGTCCTTTTTTCCCATTTGTCCTGAAGTTTAAACAATATTTTGGAGGTGTTTGTGGAGACTTATCCCAGCTCTTTTTCCCTTTTTGGAAGAAAATTTACTTCCTCCTGGCATGACCGAGGCAAAAAGAAAACACTTTTGAGGAAGGTAATTGCTATGATCCCCTCTTTACTGAGCCTCTCTTTTTTTTCCCCTGTTTTTTTCCTATTTTGTATTTAGGCATCCTGCTTGTATCTGTAATCACTGGGAGTTTCTGCCCTTAAGAACTGAGCAGTGTAGCATCGTTCAGTCACCTTGTGGTTTCGTTTCGTTTAATATTAAACTTTTGAAGAGGTGAATAAGCTCTTAGCCAAATGCAAACTATCAGTATGGCTCGATTCGCTATTCCATTTGGCTGTTTTGTGCAAAGTGAGTGTAAAATGGCTGCCAATTTGACTGGGTGTCACTTTGTGCTCTGACTTACCCACACACTGGTAGAGAGACCAGTACTGTGTACAGTGTAATCCAGTTGTTACAGGCAGATACGGATGAGTTCCGGGGACAAGGCTGGCCTAGAAATAGAGGATCATATTAGAGAAAGATCCACATAGTGTATTAAAGTCATTAGATGATGATTTGCTCATGGAACCTCTCATCTTGGATGATCCTGTGTTTGCTGATGGATTTTGCCTCGACTTTGCAAGAGCGATTAGAGTATATTAATTAAAATGTTAGGTAATATTAATATTGTTAGGAATGCTAATGCCAGTTTACCTTTCTGTCATCTCAAACTGGCTTGATGTAATTCAGTGCAGATCACTGGTACTCATAGATGTGAAATTTTGATTCTTGTTTTTCTTCCTAACGTCTTTTTCTCTGTTCTTCCTCAGTCTGCTACATCAGTCTAGTCATGGCCATAGAGCTTCTGTCTGCTTGCTCTCAGAGTACAGAGTTGTGCTCTGGTTTTGTTTCTTTAAAAGTAAAAAGAAGGGGAAGTAATTGAATATCATTCCCTTAACTGGAGCCATGTTCTTGTCTGAGCAAAAAGGTTAGCGGTCCTTTTGGGAAACATTCAGGCCAGATTTTCAAGATTTACTCCTGGGAACTTATTCTGCAGCTGGATCTCCTCTGCCTTTGTAAGCCTTACACGGAGTACTTCTAAAAAGTGATGATCATAGAAATGCCTGACTTGTCAAGAAGCAGGAGGAATTGTCTTTGGGAAAGCAGTTGTTGATCTGTTTTAAAAAAAAAAAAATCACAACAAGCAACAGTTAGTGAAATCAGATTTCACTCTGCACTAACTGTCCTTGCATATTTATTATATGGTGGTTGTTAGGTATTTCCCATATAGTTCTGTCACTGGTCTACCATTAATTATACAGAGTTTAAATCCATTGACCAAGTGACTAATGGAGGATTCATTGTGGCAGAGAATTTGTCAAAGGTGGTTTTTTCCCCTTACATGTCTTTATATAGACTTTGCATCATTTTTTTTTTTCCATAGAGGGTGTTTGACTCATGAGTCAGGAGACTTGAAGTCACAGGAGGAAAAGTTCAACCAAATAAATCAGGTTCAAATGCTATTTTTTTATCCAGGAAGCAAATGTTCTTAGATTGGTGAGTCTTCCTCAGCATCTGTTGCTCAGCCTTGCTTCATAGAGCAGTGGTAGCTTGCTGTTAGTCAAACTTTTGCGAAACTTTGTCAGTGGCTGCAGCAGAATACAGCGGTGATACCATGCTGTGTCCGGAGATTCTCTGAGTCACATTAGATTCAGGAAACAACAGTATAAATAGAGCTCTCCAAATAGTAGCTTTACATCATCATCATGTGTTTCCAGTTGGGGGATAAATACTTCCTCATTCCCGTGTGATATCACTTTTCCAGACCCTCTCTAAAACTAAATATAGTCATAGAAAGTGTCACTGCACATACAAACTAAAGCAGTTGAGTCATTTAAGACCTTGGAGAATCGGCAAGAATATGCTGTATCATCACTGACAGTCACAGAGGATGACTTAATGAGTAAAAGGGAGGTATGGTCTTGTGGTTAAAGCGTGGGTTTGTAGGTCACTAGTTCTGTTACATAGGGACTGGCCTTGCAGAGATGAGACTGTCCATTTGTCTGTCTGTTGATACTTAGACTGATGAATTGCAACCCATCGCCAGGATATCTGGGTATGTTTTACGTGGAGTCCCCAGGCAGCTTCATGGCATTTCTGGTGGCTTCCACTTTTACAAACCAAGCTCCACTGGCAGTGGAGTTCCCTTCTAAAGGGAATGGTAAGGAAGGAGGGGGATCCCTTGGTCCTGATCTCAATGGCTGTGGAACACGTTCGCTCATTTCATCGCTCAAAACACCTGAAACAGCAGTGCTGCAGGATCCTGTGCTGAGCTCTTAAATTCAGAGTCATCCAAAATCAGTGTCTGCTCCTGGAACTGTTGATTTTAACATTGCAGTTTCCCGTTCATTACGAAGAGGCATCAGGCTGAAGCAAGCAAAAAATAATAAATAAAATAAAACGTGATGAGGTGTTTGAGCCCTGTACAGAGGTCAGTAGCATTCATCAGATCAAAAAAAAAAAAAAAAAACACAACGGAGGGGCCGTCTCAATGAGCGATTGTCCTTACACCTCATCATTATTGCTGCTCATTTCCCTGCCTTAATAATTCTGTCATTACTAACCATTGCGGCATCTTGCTAGCTGTTATTACAGTGCAGTCCAGTCTCAGAAAGCAATTAATAACCACTGTCTGTAGATAGCATTTTGAAATGATGGGATGGTCCCTTCCAATCTTTGGATGTGAAAATACAGGAAAAAAATTACTGTTTAGGCCTGTCAGATGGCCAGGAGACCTAGGAGTCCAGAGTGAGCAGAGCTATGCAGGGCTGGCAGCACCACCATAACCTGGGGAGATCTTGGGCTTTATGAAGCTGGACTTTATGAAGCTGGGCTTTTTGAAGTTCCCTTACCCATGTCTATGCCAGAGAGATGTACTCTTTCAATTATGTGGTTAAATATTCTGGGTATACAGAAACGGAAGGTCACTTCTGAAATTTTGCACCGTAGCTTGCAGATGTAAGAACACATCTTCGTGGGAAAAACAGCTGTCAGGTGGCATTTCCTTTTTTAAGGCAAAAACTGAATACATCCTGCTGTTACAGTTCACACTTCTGTGGATTGCATTCAGTGTGAATCCTTCTCATAATTCATTTGAATCTGGCAAATACATATGTTGTAAAGCGCATTGGGATTTATGAGGGTATTTCTGATCTTTTATTATTTTTTTTTTTTTTCCACGGACAGTGGGAGCTCATTCACCAATTTCTGAACTGCTGGCTTTGCAGAGCTGAAAGGTGCCACTTGTCAAAAGGCACAAAGGAGCGCTGCCCGTGCTCGCTGAGTCAAGGGAGGGAGTACTACGCTTGCTGTCATTATGGGGAAGTTCACGGGTAGGTAAATGGTAATTTTCCAAACCAGAATTTGGCACAGTAGAACTAAGTTATTCTTTCTCTTGAACAAAAAGACTGTAGAGCTTTTATCAAGCATAGTGATTTGCGCTCTCTGAGATCCAGCAGGAAACAAATTGGGAAAAAGAAAACACAGCAGTGGCTTTGCCCGCAGTTCCTGCTTTTTGCTCGCAGAAGCTTACCATTATTTGTGTGTTATCTAGGTGCTGAAATGAAAACGTCTTCCTCTTCAGCTTTTGGGTTGCCGTGTCTCTTGTGGTAACCGGTCTGTGCATGGCATGAAAAGGCCTACTGTGCATGGGGAATCAGTTAAGCCCTTCAGATGTGGAGAGGCTGCGAAACAGACAACAAAGGCTTCTTGTGAATTGCCAAGAAATGCTTTGCTATAGTAACTAAACAGAGAGATTAATGTTAGTGCAAAAGCAGCTCTGATGTGTTCAGCTTGCAGAGCCCTGCTCTGTGTTACAGCAAAGATGTTTTTATGCCACGTCTTTTCTGGTGCCCTGCCATGTGGGCCATGTTGCGCAGGAGGTGGGTGGCTGGGTGAGACACCAGCTTTAATGACGATGCCTGCTGCCCCGGGCTGCATCCAGAACAGTTTTGGAGGGGTTTGGCATTTGGTTCTTCTCTCTTGGTAAGCTAAGTTGGGCAGTGCTTGCAGCTTCCACATGACATTCCTCCTTGGTACATACTTTCTGTGTCTCCAAGGCATCACTTGTAGAAGGAGACAGTGCCTGGCGGGAGCTCAGGGAACAGGAATACTTTGGGAGTTTCATAGCTGGCCCTGTTTCTTTTGATGTTTGTTTGCTCTTTGGAAGCTTTTATGTGATGCAGGGACTAGCAGGATGTAGAACCATATGATTTGGTCAGCCCTGGATTATGGTAGCTTTTGTAAAACATTTTAGCCTTGAGCAAGGCTTACCTTCCTGGTAAGCCTTACCAGGTTTACCTTCCCTGGTTTGCTGTAGGCTGTATTCAGAAGGTCAGTGACCTAAACTAGTTCATTATTTATTTTCCTGTAGCATCTGTAGTCTCCTTTCAAGGCCAAAGGACTGTATTCAAAGTCAGTAAATGTATATGTTCCTTATGACCTTGAGCACAAGGACAGGCCAGGAGGAAGTTGTAGGTTAAACAAAATCAGTTAAATCTTAGTGCAGAAACATATTCTGATGCTGGAAGAAAGAAATAGCATGAAGCCATCCAGCTCTTCTAGTGGCGTAACTTTCATCATTAGAGCATTTTCAAGGCAGTGCATTCGTAAGAGTCAGCGAAGCAAGGCAGAAGCAAATTATCTATCACCTCATATCCATATGAACAATACATGTTCAATCATCAGGAGGTTTCTTCTGTCTGTTCTTCCAACTAGAGCAGCCTCAGAGCGAGCCCTGCATACTTCCAGCAAGAGACTTCTATAAGCAAACCACAGAACAAAACAACTAAAGAGCCCATGTAGCTTTTGGGGAAAATCTTTTGTTTAAACAAAGGGAACCAAGCCAGTAGTGTCTGGAAGGACGTAGGCTTCCTGCTGAGATGTAAATCACTTTTGATTCTGTCTGGAAGATATATTCTGGGAACAGAAATGAGTGTCTTGAGGAGCTGTGAGGTGGGAGGAGTGGGTGGTGACAAGTGTTGCATGGTGTAAGAGGATGGCGGCTCTTTTTACACACTGACATTGCTGTGATGGGAAGGAGGAGGATCTCATCCTGGCACTGAAGGGGCACTATCTCCTGGGAATTGAGTCAACTTGGAGAAAACAGGTTAAAAGTCTCCCCTGTGGGTGTTATTTTGGGGCTATCAACTATTATATTTGTGTTGTGTTCCGCACATGGGAGCCCAATGCAAACTCGGTGTATTCCATAAAGTGGAAGAAGAAAACAGGTCCTACCTTAGCTTATGTTCTTATTTGTCACATTTTTCTATTTTGAAGATGTCTTTCTTGCCAGTGTTGCTGTCTGAAAACCCTGCAGAAGTTTCTGGGAGGTGGGCTGATAATGCATATGGTGGCCTTAAATGCAGAAACAGCAAATGGGAAGAACAAAAAAAAGAAGAATTTTTGTCCATCTATACTGTTTTCCATCTACAGCACAGAATATGTGTACATGTACTGATGATGACGACAGCAGAGGGTCACCAATTTCACAGGAAAAACTGTACCTTTCCCTATGACACGATTTCTAAAAGCCTGGCTTTTCACAACAGTCCTGCCCAGGAATCCTCTGCTGGTCAGGGCAGGATTCAGTAGACAAGCCCGAGCTCACGTGGTGCTGGTTACCCAAGCAGGGTGCGATGATGCTGCGTGGCCGGCGGGTGTATCTGTGCTAGTGGTACGATAGTACAGACAGTGACATCAGTAAGGGCATAGCAGCATGGGCTTCGTGGAACACAAGACAACAGGTAGTATGAACGATACCTGGTAGGCTGGTACCTGGTAGGTTGCTACCCATGATAAAGCCTGCTGTGACTTCTTCAAAGCCTGCCTGGAGGTGGCTGCAGGAAGTCTACGTACTCTTTCGTATGCTGTGTAGACACACCAAGAGGATGGTACCTGCACAGAGAGGTGAAGGCGGGGTGGTAGTAGAGAGATATGCCAGCAGCAGTGACTGGAGAGACAGTGGTAAGCCTCTTCATGAGCCTGCCTCACTAAGTAGGGTAAAACTAGCTTAAGAACAGCTATGTTTGCTGCAACAAGACCTCTCACAGACATGTGGTGGAACCCTGATGTTTTTTTCTGCCTAGAGCAAGGCAGAAAACCTTTACAATGTAAATATATGCATGATCCCCTCCTTTAATTCATTCTTTTGTAGTAGTGGGCTAATCTTCCTACTGACAATAGGTGATACAGTAGGTCTTGATTCTTTGGTGGAAATCAGGAGGAATCCAAAGGAAGTCATAGGTATTTCTCTGGTATCCAGGGAGCTTAGGGAGCCTCAGGGACTAGTTACAAAAAGTGTTGTGTGTTTTAACCAGCTCTGAAGGGGGGTGGCTTCATTCTTGTCATCTTTGCCAGTGCGATACCAGTGAGGGTGCAGTGGTGTGACCAAGAGGAAAATAAATGAAAGGGACTTGACCTTGGTTTGGGTACTGCAAGTACTAAACTTCTTGAAATGTCAGTCACTTCATAAACAATCTTAGTAAGTTTGCATTTGAGCTGGTTAAGGGTTGTTTTAGCTACATAGCAAGTTACAAACTTTGCTCACTTCAACTTTGACCAAATCAGGATAGAGTCCTATGTTCCCATACTACAAAGCAATTCCATTTTAAATAACCTCTGTACCCAAAAGCAATGAGGTGTTTCTTTGTTTATTCTTCTTAATGTAACACATGTACAAGCCAGTAAAGTAAAAAACAAACAAAAAAACACAAAGTGAAAAAACACAAGTACAAGCCAGTAAACCGTAGAGGTTTAAGATGGTCCAAAGTGGGATGAATCAGAGTTTTCAATTATGTAGGTCACACTCCTTTCACCATGACTTAGAAGTCAGTCTTTTTTGTTGTCTCGGGGTCTATCTGGATTTAACAGTAAAGTTCTTCAGCTTGAACAAATTGGCTTCA
Organism: Anser cygnoides; assembly: GCF_040182565.1. NCBI lineage: Eukaryota > Metazoa > Chordata > Aves > Anseriformes > Anatidae > Anser > Anser cygnoides. The sequence continues at coordinate 67,197,731 of NC_089874.1, forward strand.
CATGAATGTTCATATGACCAAATTACACATGGAGCCAAAGTTTGAAGATCCATTTAATATGTGGACAGCAAACAAGAGATATGACTAAGATGATTTTTCCTAAAACTTAAGCTGAAGTTTGCTTGAGTTGGTTTTTTGCAGTAAGACTCCTACCGACCTATTCTTTGCCCCTACCATTATGCCAAGAGATTAGATGCAGATGAAGGATAGCTAAAATAAGAATGAGGAGAGCCACACAAAAATCATTCTTCCTGTCACTGATGCCAGTCATCTGTATGGAAGGCCACTAAGCATAAACAACTCTTTGTAGGATGGACAGTGTCAGGCTTGTACAAAGCATGTACAAAGGCTTTGCATGCCAGGTAATTATTACAATAGAAAAACAGTGATGGAGTCAGCAAGCGAGCTATTCCTCCATGTCATCAGACATCTGTTGAAGTTCCTTCTCAGTGTCCTCCTGCTCTTATTGTTCAGAGCATGTGAGCTCCAGGCCTGGCAGGCATGTTTGTAATTACTATTCCTAATGTCATCCTGATGCTGCTTGCTGTGCCACGGAGAACATGTGTTCCTGCAAAGCTAGGCTGTCATGTGGACCGCTCAAGGGTGGGAATGAACTTTAATCAGGCTGCTTTGGTATAAGCCTGTCTCCCTGCAGAATGATAAAAGGAAAAAAAAAAAACTTTATAGTCTTGCTTTTCAGTAGGTTTCATGAATATTGGCTGCTGCCTTTATGGATGCCCTTTGACAGAGACTTCTTGAGCAGCCACAACTGCAAGTGAGTTAATGGTTGCTGTGAAAATCAATCCCAAACTAGCAGCCACCTAGCAATCAGGCATAATCAGGTTAAGAAACACCCAAGTGTGTCACACCTGGGTTCACATCTGGAACTGGATATGTTGTTCAGTGAGAGTGCAGGGGCCTGGCTGCTGCCTGCAGTCTTCTCCCTTGTAGTCTCCTGCAGACACAGTTCTTGTATTTGGTATGTTATCAGGAACATGCCTGCCTGTTCTGGTTGTTTATGGACTCATTGTTCCTGGGTTTGTTTAATCCCTTTTTGAACCTGCTGATGCTGTCTGCCTGGGGCAGATGTTGCAGGTCATTGCTGTGGCAACAGATTCCAGAAGTTCACTACCCTCTCAGTAGAAATGTGCCTTCTTTTATTAATTTTTTCAATAATTGTAAATGGTTTGGTTTCTTGCTAGCTTAGGTGAATGCGTCCTGCATCTAACATTATTAAATGCAGTGAAAAGCAGTCCTATGGATACCATTTCCACTGCAGTAAACCTTGATCGTATCCCCTGTCAGACTTCTCTTTTTTAAGCAAAAGACTCCCAGACTTTTCAGTCTCTCCATAAAGCAGCTCCTCTGTCCCCTTAATTATCATAGTTGCCCATCTGTGTAACTTTTGTGGTTCATCCTGCTTTAAATGCAGAAAGCAGAAATACTCAAGAGGCCCTTAGTCTTCATGAAGATGGAGCTTGAAGGTGGAACTAAGACCCTCCAGAATTCACTGCACAGAAGAACCACCAAAGCTACCAGTTTGAATGCTCAGTGGACGTTGACATGCAAATACATGTCAACGTAAAAACACTAAACTAATAGCAGTTTGTAATGTATTTTCTGTTTCATACTGTAAATATGAGTGGCACGTTAGAGAAGAAACAAAGATAGGGTGGGTCAAAATAAGACAGCACTACCTCCGTTTCTGAACAAAATGGTTTAACACATGGTTCTAGCCCTGCGAACATTTCCAGCTGTGTTGTTACCAAGAACAATCCTGTGAATTTGCAGGGACTATTCACGGCAGTAAGCAGCATTGTTGCATCTGAACCCGTGATGCTTATTTGTGTACATACACATGTGCATATTAGATGTAAGGGTCTTCTTGGTAGCCTTGTGTCCTGCCAATGTAAATGTCAATGCCTTAAAAAGGAAGAGTAAAGACTAGCTTACCTCTGTGGAAGAACTGCAGGAATTTCCTTGTACAAAATTCATAGCTAGACTGAGATAATGGTTTACGATTAATGGTTTAAGATCAGAAATGAATCTGAGGGTTCCTAAGCTTGGCCACGTGGATTTTTAAATCTAATGATCAGTTTTGTAATGATTATTTTTGTCAACCTTCTATGTGCCATTGCTCCCTGCAGATGGAGGGTTAACTTTGCACAGTAAGCAGTGTCGTGGCTGTCATTGGCATTTCCCTCTGGAACAGCGAAGGAACCCATTTTCTTACTGGGTGATCATCTTTATGTGAATTTCAGCCTCTGCATCCTCTGAATGTTGTTTGCACACTTTGAACCAGGGTAGTTGTATGCTGTTTTTGGTAGATGTTTTCTTGAAAGCCTTAGAGGCCATAGCTCTTGGCAGAGATCAGCTGTTGAGTTTTACCCTCTTGACCTATGCTCCAAGAATCTCCATGTTTTTTATTGGAAGTTATAAATAATTGAGGATATTAAGTTTGATCTTCTAATTGGCAAGGAGAAAACTGAAAAAAGCATTACATGTGAAAGGCATTGCATTACTTGATTCTAAATTCCTTGTGTGCAGGGAGAAATGACAACATAAATCAATATTTAGTTTGAATTTCAAAATTTTCTATCAAGATAACAGGAGAGCTAGTTTACAGTCAAAATTTTGTCCAGTAAAACTTGTCCTATGAATCACACTTCCAGTGTTTCAAAAAGATCAGCACTTTTCTAGGATAAATATGGTCCATTTGGCACATTCCTCATTTAATTTTTCTGCCTTTTCCCACTATGTTATGAATGATAATCTATCCAAAAAGCTACAGAGGCTTTATGGTGCAGCTGTACTCCCATGTGTAAGAAGTTTGGCTGCCTTCCAAAAGTGGCACATTTCATCCATGGCTGTCATAAAAGCTGCTACCAAGTATTCTAACCATACCGACAGGCTTGTGTTTCAACTATCTTCATTATATTTTTAAGTCAAGTCATGTTCAGGAATATTCCTGGCCCCTTGGCTACATAGTACAGCAGCTCTGTGAAATATCTCCTGGGACATCAGCTGTCATCTGAGTCACTGAGAAAGGAGTTTGATGATACCTACCCAGTCCTTAGTGAAACATTTGCTTGTAGGACCATCTGCCCCTTTAATAGAGTTGTCATTTCAACAGAGCTTCAGTTTTTGCAGCAGCTGCCTATTGATAGTAAGTCAGATGCAGGGATGTTGCAGAGAAGAATGGCAGAGCCTGACTGCGGTGCTGTCATTGCCTTCAGCTCAGCCCGCCTGTACATCATCTTCCCTACTGATGAAATAAATCCCCAGTGCATTCTCTTCCTGATCCACCCTTCAGATTTCTTCTTGAAATGTCTCCAGCTAGGAAGGCAAGTTGTACAACAGCTTGGACCAGATGTCTTTTTCATGGCCTCTGCCTACGCTGAGCATCTTTCTGTGCCTGTTAAGATGCACTTGGCTAACTCGCATGAAAGCATTGGCAAAGACATAGAAATATACCACTTAAACATGGGTTAGCATTTCTAAGTTCTCTTTTTAGGCTTGAGTTTGAACTCTCAATCTCTGTTTACTATTGGACTTGCCAGTCATCTTCCTTTCAGCTGTCCAGCCGAGTGTACCTACTGGACCACTGCACGTCTGAGCAGTCCAGCTTTAGCACCCCAGCACTGTCAAGCCCTGCAGTGACCCACTGGGCATGAAGGACTGGCACGAATGCTGTGGGCTTTGGGAGGCAGGCATCCTGTAAGCAAAACCTTGAATGAAAAGCCTGTATTTCTTGAACAGCTCCCATGCGAGTGACTTTCAGCTGTTCTTCTCTCTATAGGTGTCCTCTGTGCCCAGGCACAAATGTGACAAATAGGCATTATGAAATAATGCAGGTCAGGAAGGGACTTTCTAATAGTTTGCCCATTAGCCTGAGAGCTGGGAGATGCAAATCAGCTTCTCTGTCCTGCAGCTGATATTCTGTGTCCTTTATAGTGGAAGCCTGTCTCAATTAACTTTAACAGTCTTTGTTTAGGCATCTGGTTTAAAAGATACATGTCTAGTCTTGACTGGGTACCAAGGCTGTCTTGGTAGATGGTGGAAAGGCAGGCTCCATCCTAAAATGTTGCTTAAATTAGATAAGGTAAACAGCCTTCTGGAGGTGTGTATTTCTGTCAATTGAGTGATGATTAATTTAGACTAGATGCTTAAATTTGTCATGGCAGAAGGTAGCAGAAATGAATCCGGGACTTGTACTCTCTCTGTACCTTTTTTCACTGGCTGTACCAATCATTAATGATTATCTGCTGTTTTGCAGGATGTTGTGGTTGGTAATGATGAAAGTGCTCAGAGATTTTATAAATAACTAAGTTAGCATTGCAGAAGGGAAACCTACCCCCACGTAGGCAGAGGTGACCCAAATAAAGTGACTGGCTTCTTTTGAGTGGGAAATAAAAAAAGAGAACTTTTATCCTCCTTCCAAACTAGTTAATAAAATTTATAAAGTCAAAAGGTTTATAAAATTCATAAAGTCAAAAGAATAGTCAGCTTTTATGGCAATCTTGGCTCCTTTTTCTTCTTCCCTGCAGTTCAGGTCTTTCATGGACACACACATTTGTGTATGTGTGTCGCGTGGTCACAAATCCTCTGTGTCCAACCAAGCTGTGTGAGTAAATGAATTCCCTCTTTTCTTCTGTAGTTCTTTTCCTTCTCTGATGTGCGTGCTGTCCTTGTGGACCACAAGGATAAGTTACAACAGGTATTGGTTGTCTGTTGATTCTCAGTTGACAGACTGTAGACATAATTTCATTTAATTTCTCATTTTTGTCAGTTCCTCTCTATGGCCATTTGGAAAATCGTGAGGAGCTCAGTACATGTTATTGGGTTGTTTTGCCATGAATTTTTGTCTTCTTTTGTGGCCTTTGGGTCATCTTCCAGGCAGAAAGCAACTGCTTTCATGGTTGGAGCAGTCACTGTATATTAATAGAGTAAACAGATCGTTAGGCAAGACTGCTGCATGCTTTTTGCTCTTTTAGGATCCTCCTTGTGAGAGGATCACACAACCCCGCCTTCTGAGGATTTGGGGGGGGGGGGGAAGTGATGTCTTTTCCACTCTTTTGTGTTTGTGCTTATTGAAAAAGCTGGGGAATAGCCTTAAGACTCAGAGTGCTTTTCTCTAGAAACCTGGTATGCTGGCTTTCAGTTGTGATACAAGCATGTTACTTCCCAGCAGGCAGCATGCATGCTGTGCAGGCCTTTGTCCCCTTAGCAGTGCTGCCTTCCTCACCATAAGTGGGAGATGTGACAGTTCCCATTGACTCCCAAATATGTGTCTGGTCTCACATCTCTGCCATGTGCTAGGCAATCAGAATGGAAATGTGTTTCTCTCACAGGTTCATGTCACTCTTGTGCTGCAGAGCTGCCTTTAAAGATGCTGGCAGATTTTGTGACACTGGCACAGCCGGGGTTGCTTTAAAGCTTTGGTAGTGCATGTGGGACCTTCTCTGGTGTCTCACTGTTCATTGTTTTGCACCTTCCTCTGGAGAACTCCACCTCTCAGAAGAAAATCTGATTGCATTGTAAGTAGGAAACCTGGCGTGTGTTTTAACTCAGTCACCTTTCTGTCTCGCTCGTACACATGCTAGCATACGTTATGAAGGAACACCTTAGACTCCTTTAATTCATCAAAATTGTAAATTTTGACTGGTTTTGATCTGACACAGCATACCTATACTATAACTACACTTATCTGTATTGCTGTTATGTATTTTGTTTTAACAGCGCTGGGTCTTTTACTGGGGTGGGGGGCTGGTGAACGTGAACTCTGGGCCCTGAGATTTCCTCTTGTTTCTCTGACTTTGCTGGACTGAATGCTCGTGGGATCTTGCAGTTTGGAGTTTGGCTGTAGATTGAAATCTTCTGAGGCCCTCGTGACTGAATAAATCAGAATCTAGAATTTGACTTCTGATCATCCTTTTTTTGTTTTATTGCTTATTGTATTCCTAGTGCTGTGACATACAAGGAGACAAGCATTTCTGAAAGAGGATTTAGGTCAAGCTGAAAGAAATTGCTATTAAATGACATCAACTTTGTTTTATATAACTAGGACTCTTAAAGTCCTTCTTGAAATATTCAGTGACACTTTTTCCTCTTCAACTCAAGGAGCAGTATCTTGTCTTGGCCAATTGCATGAGTTCCCTTGCCAGCATGCAGAGGTTGCCAGTTGTTTTCTTTTCATCTTACAGGGTGTGGCTTTCTACCATCTCTGTAAGCAGTGTTTGAGCATCGTATCCAGGTGATGGTCCAGCTCCCTGCAGCTAGACAGTGCTTACTGACTTCCTCTAACAAGCTTGGCTTTGCTGGCCTGGATACATTCACCCTTCCTGGGTTACTCAAGATGAATCAGGCAAAGGCCACACATTAGCAGTTTTTTGTTTCCTGCCTGTACAGCTTACCTCTTCCCTGCCTGGCACCTGGCGTATTGACCGGCACCTCTGCAAGCTCAATCTAAATCCCTTCCAAGTCAGAACAACTGCATTTATTAGAAGAGAATGGAACATCAACCCCCTCCACCCCCCCCCCCCCCCCCCCCTTTTTTTAGCTGCTTTATCATCGTGGCACATTGCATTTGTAATACGTTGTACCTGCAAAGATAAAGACATGCTTTACTGAACAGCTGTAGCCTTTAGTCAGGGGTCATGATACATCTTTGAGCTGGATTCAGATAGCTCTGTGAATAGCAGAACTAATGAAACCTGACTTTCTTTTCCTTTTTCTTATCCGGAATTACTGGGCATGCTAAAAAGTTAGGAATCTGATGCACAAACATACTGGCCTACAAACAAATGTGCACAAAGTGTGATCCCATGAACTTTGTTTCTTGGTGAAATTAGTCCACAAATGATTCTGTGGCTAGTCCTATCTCACTGTCTTAAAAAAATACAGATAAATGAACGTCTCAAGTTTTCTCATGGTTGAGTTAGTTTGTAGGTTGTTTGCCAACTGTTAAGAAACGGAAGCTATATCCCCTCTATTAAGCTGTTCTGTTAGTTTCTTTAGTCTCCAATTCATATCTTCACTGTCTAAACCGTAAGGATTTGATCGAATGAAACTTGATTAAAAAGTCTGACATATAGCTCAATAATAGATACAGAAATGTTTTATCCCAAACATTCCCAAAAGGATTGGTAAGCGTGAAATGTGAAAAAGCCTGTTACACCAGATGCTGTAAAGTTCACTTCACTGTGAGCTGAAACCATTTCTGGGATGAAGCGTTGCACTTGCTGAAGTGTGCAGGCAGAGCCTCAAAATGCTATGTATTGTCTCCATATGCAGCTGTAGGGGTGGCATAAGGCTTCCTCAGTGGGACTGGCTAACTATACTCTTTCTAATTCTCCAGCATGATCAAATGGCACAGTGTAATGACCACAAGAGATCTAGTTTCCATGTGGTTAAAACATGCCCGGAAGCCTGGCATTGCATCAGTGATACTTATCATCTGGTAAAGCATTGCTAGGAGCTGGCTGCCGAGACAAACCAGTGCTTGATACATCACACTCTCGTCATGCGACTTTGGAGGTCCCTGCTTGTATGGTTTCTTCTCTGGTCTGAGGAGAAGCTTTGTCCCTTTTCTATGCCCACATACATTTATATGCACCAAAGAGGTTAGTGAAGGCTTCAGCTGGCCCCGAATGGCAGCATAAAAGCCTTGAGCAGCCAGAAGTCACATTTGCATGCATCAGAGTTCTCATTGCCACTAATTTTGATCTGAAGTGACAGTGGTGGGGCAAATGGGGACAAGCAGCTCTTCCAGAGGGCAGTGAAGAGAAGAAGCTGTGGGTAATTTTGTCTGGGAAGTCAAGTGAAGCCCTAGCAAAGCAACTGGAGCAGGCTCTTGCCCAAGGAGCGGTGAGATGGCCCCTTCTGGACCTCTGCCTCTGTGATGCTGGGACTCACGTTCTGCCTGAGGACATCTTGCATGTGTTGTGTTGAGGTGGTCTTCCGTGTTAGCTTCACTGGGAATGTCAGAGAAATCACAGTGGCTGCTTGTGACAAATAGCCACAGAGCGGATAAGGGCTGCCCAGCTGAAACTTCCAGATCTGAGTGAAATGCTTTACAGAGGGAAAAAGCCCAGTGCTGAAGACAGGACTTAACCATGTAATTCCTTCGGGGGAAATTCTGAGTGCTCCTGATGCAGGTCCAGGATAACCCTAAGGGACTGCAGTATAAGGGCAGACACCAAAGTTTCCATACCTGCATTGAAAGGTTTTCTTGATGGAGAGGGCTGAGATTAAAACTCCTTGTGGTATGCAGTGGAGGTTTTTATAGCTCCTTTGGACAACCGGAGGGATGCTCCAAGCTCAGACCAGCTGGAGTTTTGAAATCCTCCTGGGAACAGTGAAGCACGCTCAGTTCCCATCTATTAGGGAACTGAGGTATCTTAATAGAAGCTTTTCCTGATGCACTTCTGGGAAGTACAAATAACAGTTCCTCCAACTGCGCGTAAGTAAAGCCGTCTCAGATCCTTGCAGAGATCTCTCCTGTATCCATAATCAGTAAAAATGATTTTTTGGATTTTGGGATACTTGGAGGCAGAAGCCACTAGCATTGCCTGGTATATTCACTGTAGAGAAGGCAGTAATATACTTCTCATGTGCAATTTGGACTGGAGGGCGTAAACCAATTACATCTAGCAAGTAAACAAGAAACCCTGACAGACACTGCATTTTAATACAGTTAGGTGGGGAGAGCTGGACAGCAGAGCTCTGTGCTTTTTGCTTCTGCAGCCACCCTCAGGCCTCAATGGGAGGCCAGATCCCCTCTGTAATTCCAGTGCTTGGTAGAACAGCATAAACAAGTGGATAAAAATCACGTAGCTTTAATGTTTTGCTAAGCTGAGGTAGCAAATATGTGGCTGTTTACATATTTGCATGGGGGCAGTCATTAATCAGGTTGTGCCTGAGGCTCATTTGTTTCCTCCTAGGAGGAGCTTTGCTCACACTAATAATTGCTTCCATCTGACAGCTGGAGGTGTGCTGTTCTGGAACTGTCACTGGGACAGGAGGTGCAGGAATGCTAAGCCTTTGCTAGGTCCTTGCTGTGAATGACAGCTGTTGCCTGATATGTTTCCTCCTTTTAGCTGTTCTCCATGACTAGCGAAATTGTCAGGCTTTTTTGAAAAAAATAATAATAAAAAAAAACTTGCTCCTAAGTTAGAGACTGTATTAAATCAAACTTTTCCACCCCCCCAGTTGATCCTTTTTTCATTTTCTGTGTTTGATATAATATATAATATCATCAACTTTTTCCTGGCTTTGTACAGTACTGCCAGAAGCCAGGAAACCAGCTTCTTTATTGCCTTCCTACCTTCTCTGCAATGGATGCTTCGTTGCCTACCCTCAATTTTTCCTAGGCTACTGACTCAGCTCAGGAAGCAGATGTGGATAAACGAAGGCATATTGCAGCTGATATTTTGTCTGGATGTGATCATTGCTTATTGTGCTTTAGAGGGTTATTTGCATGGCAACGAAAACTCTTCAGTGTTGCAGTGAACGCAAACGCTGGCAATGTTTGCTTCCTGTAAACGAGAGGATGCATCAGAGTTTTTTCTGAAATGGAAGCAGAAGAGCAAGAGATGAGGAGGTGCTGCCATTGCCTACCACCAGCAGGGTATTGTGACCAGGTGACTGGATTCCTGTGTTTTGTTGATTCTCACTTTGGAAGGGATTATTTTAGATGAACTAAACCAAAACCAGCAACAACAGAAGCCATGGACCAAACAGTTGGAGTACAAAATATTCTCTGTAGACTTAGGAGGGTCTGTTTTGTTGAGAACAGACAACATGTTTTTTTTCCAAAGGGTAGCCCAAGTGGATGTGACTCAGGAGGGAACCATCCAAATTTCTGTGAAGTCCAGCTTCTTTTCAGCATCGTAGAGCCAACTGAAACCTGCTCTGTTGTAAAAAACATTGGCGTCAGCACAGGCATGTGCCTTGTTCACCCTCAAATATTCTAGTGCTAAATGTAATTTTATTATAGGGAAACCACACCTATAACAGTAAAGACCTGTCCGAGCTAGAGAGATTTGCATTGGTGTGATGACATCCTACAGAAATGGAAAACTCTGTTAAATGGGTTGCTTTGGTGCAAAATGAAGCTTGCAGCAGAAAGCCTGTCACAGCATGTTGCCAAGTTTTATGTTCTGCTGTGTCTCAAGGACAAATACTAGATGAACAGTTTAGAGAAAAGCATTTTTGAAACTAAATATATTTACAGTGGACAAAAACTCTCTTATAGAATCTGTATATCCAGTGAGCACACAGCATGCATGCAGTTATTTGGCAGTAGATGTGAAATCCCTAAAGGTCAAGCAGCGTGTTGTCTCTAGTCCTTGCTCCAGCCTCTGCTCACCACCGGATCCCTGCTGCAGGATATATCTCTGTTCAGATCCATGAGGTCAAGTTTCTTCCAAGGTAGCAGTGCAAACAATGCGAGCAGCACTCAGTAAACAGATAACGTGGTGCAAAGGTACTCTGGCTGTATTTTCCTGTGAGAAATACTCATCCATCTACCATGTCTGACCTTGCATTCTCTGATCTGTTCTTCCATCATCTTTAAGAAGATGGAGACCTATGAGCAGATATTTCTCCAAAGAATGGGAGGGAAGAAACACATCTTGTTTAGTGTTGACATGCCCTTGGAAGGTAAGGACACCTTTGGTAAAATAGCTCAGCTGGCATACCCTGGAAAACTGACTTGGACTTGTTTGGGTGCTTCCCTTAATTCTGCTAGCGTGTACTGCCTTGGAGGCAAAGCCAGCTCTTGTAACGTCCCTGGCAGAAAATGTAGGTGTTTGCAGGGGCAGTGTAGTGTTTGGTAGGAGATGCTGACTGCTGCAATCAAAACCCCCCTTTGCTGTATGCTGCTGCTTGAACAGCCTAGCTCCCCACATGCTGCTTTTTTCCTGAAGCTTTCCTAATGAAAGCTCACGTAGTTGTTTTGGCACCTACCTCGTGGTGCACTGAGTCACTAGGGTGAGCTTTTGCCTGCAGTGAGTTGCCTACAGAGAAATCAGCCTCTCCTGCATTTGGCATTCTGCTTCTAGTTAGGTGGGGTAAATATTAACTCTCAGCTGAAAATGGAAGAAGAAAAAGTATGTTGCAAATAAATCTTTTGCACCCTGCGCCTGGCTCTCCAAACATGTACATGTGACATCTGCCATGACACAGGAAGGCAGAGGCTGCTCTGATGGACTGGTGGTCTGTGCATGGCTATAACCACGGCCTGGTGGTGTTTCTATTATATTTTTAGGGAGTTTTGGTAATTTCCTTTAAAGAGGGGCTTTTCAGCAGCAGCATAACTGAGAATTTTGGATTTCTGTTGCAACTCCTAATTCCTCGCAACTCATGTGCTAGTCCCTTGTGTAGTACATTGCCTGTATTTACAGAGATGTTGCCATGCTTTTCTGCCTGCAGCAGGGCTCTAGAGAGGGAGGAAAGAAAGTACATAGTGATAAGAAGTGTTATTTTGTAAAAGGAGTAAGTGGAGTGGACAATTTTTTTTTTGGCCAGCACATTTTTAATGACAAGTTTTCTCTTAAGGTGGCTCAGATATTACGAACCTTTAACTGTGCCCTCCATCTGCAGTAATCTGACTCCCAGATGTTAAAAAATGAATTGAAATGATTAGAAGTTCTCTTCAAACATGCTGTGTTTTTAGTTTCTTTGGTAAAGTAGCATCACATTTCAAGCTTTTCTCCACAATCATAAGGTTTGGTTTTGAAACCAATTTCTAAGATAAAAATTTGAGATATGTGCAGATTTTGCTTCTTTTCAAGAAGAGTGGAAATGATGGCAAGGTTGTGAGACTGGGTAGGATGGCATGATGCCTTCAGGTGTAGGAAGGTTACTAGGGAAGGATGAGGTTAGATATGATTGCTGCTTTTGCCACTTTCACACTATCTGTACTGGAAGGAATCATCAAACATCTTGATTGCTCTTTCCTCTGTTTTATGATGGAGGGATGGTACCTGCTGAGCTTTGTGGAGTGCTTTGAAATCTGTGGGTGAACTGTAGTCCATAACTGACCCAGGATTGCTTTCAATAGTACTATAGTTGCTCGTTGGTTGTTATTGTTCCTGCAAAGGAACAAATCCAACTCCAATTTTTTCTGCAGCAGGTGCAGGTACAAACTTACAGTAAAGGTAGATGTTGATGATGACACTGAGAGGTAAAAAAGCTCAGTTCTGGAGTGTCCTAGAGAGCCTTCTGTTTGATATATGTGGACTCCCAGTTCAAGGGTAAATAGGCTGGACTCAGAAGGGAAAAATAAAGGGGTGGTTTTATTAAATTTCCCCCATTCCTAAGCAAACAAGGAATTTGGAATCAGCTCAACACACAAAGCCTGAGTGGGACCCTTGTGTCACAGGCCACAGAGGGGTCCTTTCTGATATCTCAAAAGCTTGTGCTCTTCAGTTGGAGTTCGTAGCAAAGCTCTTGTCTAAATCCACCCACAAGCAGTTGCGTTTCGGTTTCTAACTGGAAACTTCATCCAGACGGAAGGACATACCAAATAATACAAGCTTCCCAAGGAGCTTCTTGTCTGACCTGCATGTAAACCAGTCCTGGTATAGGATGTGGGATAGGATGTTCTACATACAGAGTTACGGTGGTACAGCTTCTAACATGGCTGGTATTACTGGTATAAAGATGACGTATAGGAATGAGCCAAACCACTATAAAATACATTTTAACAGTAAAACCATATGTATGCTTGGAGGTGGGGATGGTACGGTTTTTTAATGCATCATTATAGAATAATAACAGACTGTTTGTAGATACAGCCTAAAAAAAAAGAATAAACCTTGGCTAGCTTTTAGTCTGTAGTGACTGACATGTCTTTGGGTTATTAAAACCTTGGACTATATTAAATGATCTTAAAGATACAAGCATATTGTTGTGAAGCCACTTGAAATATTGCACAATGTGGCTGCAGAGCTATGCAAATTGGAGTCATTTCCATTTGACATATGCACTGTAATTATTGAAAGCTTTTCTCCAAATTTATTTTGTCTGCTGTAGTTAATTCAATCTCCTTTTAACATTGTCAGTTATAATTATTTGCCAAGAGTAAATCCATGCTAACAAAAATCTAGTTTTCTCTAGCTTGCAGCTTTTCTTTTGATTTCATAATGGGGTACTGCTAATCAGAGGAACCAGTGCTGGCCTTTGAGTACATTACCCAGCAGGGCAAAAAAACATTGCAGTCAGAAAAAGAAATGCAATTAATTAGCCTAAGCTTCTTTCTAGCATCCCAACCCTGGGCATCCTGGTCATAGTGAGTTTTCTGTGTGAAAAGATCAGTCAGAGTTAACATCTCAGTAGGACTAGTAGAGAAAACTGTTTATGCCCTGAGACTTCTCGTTGAGCTCTTGTTCATTCTTTTGTAGGGGCTACAGCTAGAAAATGACATTTATTTGGGGAAAATGATATTAGGTTGAAAATCTACGGCTGTTTTCATGGGAATTTGAGCCAAACTGACAAGATCTGTGACTAAAAAATGTAATAGTCGAAGAGGTTTAGGCTTCTAGATGGATACTGCTGGTTCAGAAGAAAAGGTATTCTTACTCACTTGAAAATGAATTGTCCTTTCTGCCTTTCTTTTCCTTGAAGATCAGTGTTATGCAGGTTCTGAAAGGAAACGTCAGTGCAAGTGCTTTCTAAGCATTATTGACCTACTTTACAGGTGTTTAATTTTTCATCAAGTCAGATACGTACTTGCCAGAGTATAGCTGGGTACAAACTTCATTTCTTTCACCCACCACGGCACAGGCTAAGATGTACAGGAGGGCTCATCCCCATAAGTTTTTACCCCTGGACTACTGCTTCAAACTCTCCTGGGGCTTCAGAGGGATGAGGTCAGAATGACTACATCGCAACAAGGTTGCATACAGCCCTGCAACCTGAACCATAGTTCTCCCATAGCAGAAAGTCTGTCTGCAGGTGACACAGCAAGAGGAACTGCCTGTGTTGGCCCTTCATTCTGGTGTGGGTATTCAGCACCTATATGGTAAAAGAAAGCCCATTGTGAATAGGGGTTTGTTTTCCACTGTGTGTTTGTGGAGCACCTAGGGTTTCCTACAATGTAAATACATCAAAAGCAGGTGATGAGGATGATGGCCAGATTGATGATGAAGAGCACCTTAAGCTGGGCTACCATAATTGGCTGGATCCAGCCTGCTGAACACAACAGATAAATGTTCCAGCATTGACTTGTTTTCAGCAGATTTACAGCAGTGGGAAAGAGTTCCCACTCTCCATTAGAGCAAACTGTGGAAAAAAAATAGTGAATTATGGTTTGAGCTGCTACTGTAGCATAGCCGTGTCTTGTCCAGCACACACTTAGCCAGCAGGAGTATGAATGACATTTTCCAAGAAACCCTTTTGGGAGGATTAGCCTGCAGATTGACTGCAGATAGGGCAATCTGGAATCCAGGCAGGTTGAACCTGATGAGTTGCTGCTCTTTGAGTCAGCTGTTTGGGCTGTGGCTGAGTCCTCTTGTGTAAGCTCTGCAGCTTGGGGAGTAATTTATCAAGCATCCATCTTTCTTACGGATCCAGGGCTGGAGCCAGGGAAGCACGATGTCAGCGTCTCACGTATTTAGAATTGCTGATTCACTTTGATCCATCCTTGCTTCTGCTTTTCAGAATGGGTTCTGTTTAACAGTGCTTAGTTCCCTCTGGCAGGAATAAGATCTTAACCAAAAATATACCCCTATTCTAAGGCCACTGTCTTGGGAGGGGGAGCGACTTTTAATTTATTTAGAAGTCTTTTAAAACCTGATAACTTAATTATGAAATAGCTTTGGCTGAAAAGTTGATGAAGGTGCAGTTAGTTTAAACCACAGGTTGCCTGTAATCTCTTCTTTGTTGTTCCATTGATCATGTTGCTTGAAGAGCCAAATTAATGGACAGCATGACTACTTTAATTAAGGGGATTAGAGCTGAGGTAAATCTGACACAAAGCTTGGTAAGGCCTGGTGCTAACTCCACTGGAAACGTTATCAAAATTCTCACTAACATCAAAACAGAAGTGGGCCTGGAATTACTTTGGTAGAACAGTGTTTGTCAACATCAACTTCTGTGAACACGTCTTTTGGCTTGACAGCATCCCAAAAGAGAGATTTTGTTACAGTTAGTGTTTTAATTAAACTACTTCAATCTTCTTTTGTGGGCTAAGCTAACTTTTCTTCATCTGTGTGTTCTGTAGTCCTGATCATTGTGGTCTCTTCTCTTTGGAAAGACGTAGAAACCACCACTGGTCTGGCCCAGATCACTTAGACTGTGAAACAAAAATGAGAAGCCCCAAAGAATCAAGCCATGGCCTCATTCATAAATAGTTTTAGGCAAACTTTGGTGACATTCTGGAAAATTCTGTCTCACATCCGGACTGGTGTGGTTGCACTGTTGTAATCTACCAGATCCCAGTGAAATGGCATACCAGAAACAAGGAGAGGTACAAAAGGCACCCTTCAGCCCTTTGGGTGAAGTTGGGAAGCTGGTCCAGCTGATCTGGATGCCTTTTGCTTCCCAGCTTTTGTCTTCCCTCTGCTGCAGCCTTTCTTGAGAGGAGCAGTCATGCCAGCCTTTCCAGTCCCGATGCTAATGCCACTCAGTGAGCAGAGAGGGGAACTGCTGACTTGATGAGTGAGAAGCAAATGAGAGATTATTCTCCTCAATAAGACACGTTGTGCAACCTGGCACTCCCATCCCTGTGTAACTAAGATTGCTCCAGAAGATCTGGTTCCACTGCTAGGCACAGTCTGATGGGCTCTAGGAATATTTGGCCAATAATTGTAAACTGACATTTTCAATTTCTGCTGTTTTATACTATGTGTACTCATCACTGAGCAGAAGAAACAGTACTGCACACCTCCACCTGGCATATATGTGTATCTCGGAATTTGTAAAGAACTCTGCTTTCCATTCCTTTCTCTGGACATGTGTGTCTGTGTCTGTACATGCATATATACCGAAGTCAGAAGTGTGGAGGGAGTGCAGTTTGCAAATGTGTCTAGCCAAGATAGCCAATCCCATTCTGTAGTTGGGCAGTTTGGTGCCTGTAGTCAACACATTATTTACGAAAGCGAGTAATGATTTTAGAATTTATCTTAACCAGTCAAATCAGAAAATTAGGTCAAATGCATGCTCCATTCACCTAACACTGCAGGACTGACACACATTTGATTTGCTTCAGCACAGAGGTCCTTCAAACTTCACTGTGCAAGAAGTAGAAATACTCCAGCTAAAAATACTGGAGAGAAATAAGGTTAGGAAAAATGTTCTGGGTTTTATAGGTAGCAAAGCTCATGCTTTCTATAAAATCACCACGTAGCAAGAATCATACTAGAAACTGCAATGCATCTCACACAGTGTCACTGAATGCTTACTGAAGAAAAACAATGCCAAGTGCAGGGAGGGTGCAGGGGGATGCTGTGCTGCATAGTGATGCTGTGTGAGATACAGATTGGTCTGATGCTACAACTTGTTGTTTTTTTTTAAAACTTGGATTTCCTGACACATTTCCCATCACCTGGCTGACAAGATGTAGTTTTCCAATGTTCTTAAAGCCTCCCAAATCCTGTAAAAACTGCCAAAATAATGGCTGCATTAATTACTTGCAGACATTAGTCTGTTGTTTCTCTTTTGTCAGTTTCTCATTTAACACCGATTACAACTTGCTAGTTTTATTGGGGGTAGAAAGGGTAGGAAAGAGAAACATAAAGAAAATTAACTCTAATTATCAGCCATAAGTTTATCCGACTCAATAAGCGTAAACAATTCTGTGATGGAAAGGAAAGCTGAGAGAAAATTGAACTGCCTGATTTTCTAATCCTACCAAAACCTTTACAACAGCTGGGCATTTAGCTATTGTAAGCTAATGCAAAAAGAAACTTATTTAAAGACAGATAATAATGCCTCGTGAGAATAGCAATCGAGCATGGGCTGTGATTGCCCTGTGACTTCATTACCATGGAAGAGAAGGGTATTATAATGTGCTGGACTGATGCCATACATTTTGTTCTGGAAGGTGAATAGAGGAATTTAGAGTAATTGGAACAAGTAAAGGACCAAATACAGAGATTTTCACTGAGTTTTTTATTTAGACAATTAAAATCCCATAGAAATTAATCAGTGTTTGCTTGAATAAGGTCTAAGTAGAATGGTTTTCCTTTCTCAGTTTATCTCAGTATGTAGGGGAGTCTTTTTTGGTTTTTTTGTGAAGGGAAATTCTCAAAAGGGATGTGAGTACTCAGCAGTTTTGGTGGGGGTTTGGATGCATAAAAATTGAGCAGAAATTTGGGAAAGCCAGCATGGTTTGTCCCATATACTTTTTCCCAAGTGCACATGCGAGCACAGAAAGCATGGAAGGAGGGCTCAGGGAGTGTAAGTCTGAGCATATTTCAGATGCCTAAATGGGTAATCTCAAGCTGGGAGCATTTCTTTGTGGTGTGCAACTAGTTAGTTTGTCAGGGTGTATTTGTAACTTCTCTAAATTTTCTAGCAGTTCAAGTTTTGTATATAGTTAAAAATATATGGAGTGCTTCATTCATTTCAGTCTCCTTTGCTGTTATTTGCATAAATGTCTGCAGAGAAGTGATCAGAATGACAGGCTGGGTGGGCTGTGATTCAAGTGTTAAACTCTTGTTCCTAAATGTTAGGAATGAGCTGGAGACTTCTGCTTTGCCATGCCAAGTGTGCTGACATACGTAGTAATGCTAGACTTGGTTGCTTTCCTTGCTCTCAAGTACGCTGCCTATGGATTCAGTGATGCACATGCTTTATACTCCCAAGTCAAAGGCTGTAGTTGAAAAGTCCATGACTAACCATGTTAACAGCAATCAAAATTATTGTGGACTTACTAGAAAACTTAAATTCATGTCAGCGCAGTGTCACAATCGTATGGATACATATGGTCTTTGGAGGGGAGGTCGCATATCTGTACTGTGCTTGTACAACATCAGTCCCAAAATGGACCATATCTGTTTCAAAGATCCTTGAGCACTGCTACAGCAGCATTTGTACCTACAGCAACAGCAACATATGCAGAGACATTGCCCTAATCCATATCCTAATTGCTACCTCTGTGCAAATGAAGGCTGGTACTGGTATTAATACATGATGAAGACTGATACCATCGTTATGATCTTCTCTCATCCTGCTTCTGCTTAGATGGTGCTAATTTTCCTGAAGGCATCCTTACAATCTGTTGGGGCCAGCAGGTATATTTGCCCAGCTGAGGCACCACACTTTTCCTCAGCTACCTACAAAGATCCCAGCATCTCTTTTTTATTCCAAGAAAAAACAATCTCCTCTCTTTCTTCACTTTTCCTAGGTTGGTTTTGCAGACCACTAACCCCGCTGATACCGTTTCTGCAAACTCACAGCTGATGAACGTTTTTACTTGTCAAGACTGTTTGCAGCTGTGTTGCTGTTCATGTTGGAGCACTGTTCATGTGGGCTGTGCATGCCTCCTTTGCTGGGTGACACCTAAGCTGTTGGCTGAGATGCCAGCCATGTGTCACTAGCAGCAGCAACTGCTCCGTTTCTGCAAGGTGTTCCTTTTTACCATGCACGTAGTCACTTGAGTGGACTTTGGTTTAACATATGGATGCAGCACAGCCGAGGCAGAGGCAGTCACAAGCAGTTTTACTCTGTTTATTTGAATACGTAGGTTTTAGTCTTCAGTGCAGTTGTGTGGAAAAGAGGTTATAGCAGTGAGGATAAACCTAGAGTCTGAAACCTGGAATCACAGTGTCAGAATCACCAGGGTCAGAAGGAGAGGCGTGAACCGAGACCCTGGCTCTGGTGATGGTGTGCACAGGTTGGACATGTATAAACATTATATACATTTACTGTATATAATCTTTCACCTAATAGTTGTGGAGTGCGTCTCATCCCAGTCGTCTATGAAATATAACAGTGCAGGTGTTTATTTACATCATAACATTTTGATGCAGAGGAAGAGATTCAAGGTTTGTAAATGCTGCAGAAGCAATTGGTTTGCTATGTCCAAAAGAGCTGTTGCTTGTCTGTGGCGAGGTGTATTACTCTGTGTGCATTCACAGCCTGTTTCACTTGCAAAGTAAAATATGTTCCTTAAGTTGCTGTTATTTTACCTCACACTTAGAGCAGATGAGGAATACACACATGTCCTGTTAATATGAATCAGTTCATGAGCTATGACTCATTATGCTGTAGCAACTTGATTCTTTTGCAGCAGCTATACATATCTGTGATTAACAAAAATCGTCTTAGCCAATGTTAGAGCTGTGACTAATGCCAGTCTTAGGCATTCATCATCCAGATTTATCTCCTAGTCAAAAGTTTTGTTAAATAAGGTTTCCTCAAAGAGACATTGTCTTGCCATCAATTTTCCCCTGGCAGATCTATTGATTGAAATAAATGTTTTTTTTCTGAGCCATTTAAGGAACTGGGTGACAGATCGTGCACTGAATATGATAAATACAACCATTGTTATTACTGTCACTGTAATTTTTACTGTATCACAATATCGACAGCGGCAGCATCTAATAGGAGCGGAGACACCTATACGTGTAAGAAAAAATCCTTGTCCTATGTGAAAAGGCGTTTGAATTAGCTGTGCAGTAACCTTGCTTGATTGTTTTCATGAGGAGGCCTAGAATGCAGTCCTCATTATAAAGGCAGATCAGCAATCTAGTAGTTTCGCCACTGCTCCTGCTAGAAATGTACATACCCACATTTATTTATACCATTTTCTGAGGGATTCAAAAGCTTTTCATCACTTTACAGTATGTGATTCATTCATCCCCACATTTAATACATCAGAAAAGAGTATCAGCCCCATAGAACAACCAGTCCCAATATTGTATTCCCCTAGTGTGATGCATGTGTTGGGCAATAGTTTAACTAGCACATGTATCAGCATTTTAATGTTGATAGCTTTTTAGTCATCATCCCTTCCTCTTGTCCGGAAGGGTTCTTGTTTTCTCTGCAATCTCCTCTTTCCTGCTCCACTGTTATTTTTTCTGCAGAAAAGATGCTACCAGGACTCTCATGAGCATTGCACTGAAGGAGAGCCTTTTAGGATGCACCGCTGATGACTGGGAATGTTGCTGATACCACTCGGGCATGCTGTGTGCCTGGAGTGCCCGGAACTCCTCTGCGCTGTTGGCTGCAGCCTCTCCCATCCCCTTCCAGCATCCTTCTTTCCACCTTGTAGCATCCTTCCTTCTGTTCCCATTCCTGCTTGAATCTGCTGCATCCCCTGCAGCCCATCTGGTCTGACTCCAGAAACTTTCAACAGGGGCCAAAGTGTCCTTATGGCCAGCATCTGCAGCTCAGTGGGGAAAGAGTACTGGCACTGGGCAGTTTGCAGATTTGTATTTAAGAGGGGGTAATGCTCACCAAGTAGCATTGCAATGATTGAAGAGCACATCAGAAAATCATGTGCTAATCAGTGCTAATGTAGTAGTTTATGGTTTAGTGTGCATGTAGCATGTTAAACTGACTACATGATTACCGTATCTCAGAGACTGAAGAGCCTGCCCAGATATCAAAACTTACAGTAAATGAAAAGTGGCTGTAAAAGCCACAGCTTCCAAACTCTGTATTTGCATACAATTTCCAAGAGGCAATCTGAATGTTGTGTGTCGTTCTGGTACACCTGTGCTAGAAATACAGATCGGTACTGAACTGGTTTGTTCTGGCTTCAGATGAAAGGGAGCATGGTTCTGAGGTTCTGTTGAAGACAGGTCTGTAACAGCAAAAATAACCTGCTCTCATCTGCTTTCAGTTCTGGGGGCAACAGTTCAGGGCAGTTGCAGCTCAGGTCACTTCCCCCGTCTGCTGAATGTCTTAGGATGTGATGGATTTGTGAGGGAAAGAGAATTTTTTCACTAACAACCCCTGCTTTTATTTAGAGTCTTCAAGTATTTTCATGAGTCAATGTAGGTAGCTGAGAAGGACTTCTGAGGTCCTGGCTAAATTACAGCTGTCAAATGTTGTATTTGCAAATTTGAAAGAAAAGAATAGAAGGCAATGGTTTAAATAGCTGTGAGGATTTCTGAAGACATTATCTAGGGAAAAATCAATTCTGAATGTTTTTGTGTGTAGGTATATGCCAGAATTTATTTAATTTTTATGCAAGGTAGAAATGGAAAGGCATTCTCTGAATATCTAAGGGGGCTGCAGTAGCACAGTACACTAGCATGATTAGAATTGCAAACAGATCTCTGTCTTATGTGGGAATATGCAAAATACACGGCTCTACTGATGCTCAGCTTGTATCAAACATCAATTTGATGTTTGTGCAGGCTCCATGCACTGGCTCCTGGCGCCTTATGTGGCTTCTGAGATGGTTTGTGTGCAGAACCACAGAGTTGACAATATGTGTACATTTGTGCAGAAGAGCAAATTGCTGTAAATCAACAATTCAAATGAGAAGTAGTGACTTTTGATTTAAGTCATTGGTTTTGACAATGATTTTTGATGTTTTCCCAAGGAAAGGTCTTTCATCAATATGGCCCAAACCGCTGATTTACAGCAAAGTAGAGCTTTTTAACTAGGTTTTCTGCTTTTTGTTTGCTAAGTTGGGCACATTTATAAAAGCAGCTGTATATCTCAGCTTAATTAGTCAATAGTACAATGCTGGAAAAATGTAAATGAGTTACTCCTCATTCATGTGTTAGGTGATACTGTTTTGTATTTGCAAACCACGTTAAAGTGCATTGGAATTGAAACTGTGATCTGATTACGGCTAATAATAAGTGTACTAATAATATAACACATATCACTGTACCGTGTCTTACAAGCTGTGATCAGAACTGAGTGCCAAAAGTGATTTTCCCTCTGATTCTGCATAGGAGCCGAAGGCAACAGCATCTATAATGGGCAAAATCTGTGAAGAAAAATGTGTCCATATTTCTTTATTGAAACCATATCAATAGTTTGTAGTAATAATAATGTGGATTGTCACTCTTTGGAATGCAATTTTGAATTAGCTTTTTAAAAACAAATGAACAAAAACATTTTAAAGAAGATGCTATAATCCGATATAAATGCTTAAAATCATCCATTTGAAATAAGCTGGTAAGCATGCTCTTCCACAACTCCTATATTTGCTGAAACTCTCAGACTATTGCTTGAGTGTTAACAGCTCTCCTTTAGCTTTATAAATGTATTTTTGTGCTGACTAATTTAGCTTAGGCCAGCAAGACCTTGTTTTCCCCTTTCTCTCTCAGTCCCATCCTGACAAAGAGCAATAGGTAGCAACTGCTAACTGATGAATCTTTCTGGTGTTGGTGAAGGTTTTGATTATATGCCCAGACTCCAAATAAAGTCCTTTTTGATTTTCTTGTCAATAGGAGGAAGAAAAAATACTGTACTGGGGCCTCATGTCCTGGGCCAAAGAGATAGAGAAGTAGCCTTGCTCCAGACAGTGGTGGACACTTTAATTATTATTTTGCTGTGGAAATAGGGCTGTCCTTATTTGAAGCAATCAGAGCAGAGGGGAAACAAGCTGACACTGCAGATTGCAGATCTGGTGAAGTCTGCGCCTCATAGAAGTGCTGTACGCCCCTCCGAGTCCTGGGCCCAGGAGCTCTGCTCATTTTTAGGCTCTATAGCATGGGGGCATGATAGGGACAAAGCAGCTTGGGCTGCTGGCAGCTGAGAGGGGTTAGAGCCTTCTGTGAAATGAGGAATTGCAGACCCCAGGCATTTCAAAATCTAGATTTAAATTTCTAATCTAACTCCTTACTCTTCCCTGTACTTGCATAGAAAAAAAAATCAACTACTGCTGCCCCGGCCTGTATCTACTTGCCACTCACTTGTGGGCTGTTTGGCTTTCAAAATTATCTCCACATCACAAGGGCTTCCTTTTTCTGAAATGAAGGCTGAAATTTGCAAATAATCACATGACTTCCTGACAAAAATTATTTTTGTGAGGTGGGTGACAAACTGTTAGATAATTGATAAAATCTGACTTTTCAGCCTAAGATGCTAGATAAATCTTCATTCAAAACAATGGTAGCAGCAATGATAACATAGAAAATTTTCTTCTTGTTTTTTAGCTGCTTCTAGAGAACTGGTTGGATACACGCCTTCAGAGATCACTGTTCTTAAATAATATTCTTAAAATAAATCCAGATTGGTGTATAAGTTGTTGAGGTTTTATTTAGAAGATCAAGGATAGTCAAGGTGGGCCATTTAGCCTTTAGCCTTCCTTGTGAGACACTGAGAAGAGAGAAAATACTAATGTTAGTAATGGTTTTGTAGTGTGGACCTATTCTGGAAACTTTAGCTCATTTTAAAAAGGAACCAAGCAGTCGTCAGACTTACAAGTCAAATTCTCCTGTGTCATTTTGCTCAAACTCACGTCCTTCCACATCTTTAAGGACTGTGAGAGCACATTGTACCTAAGTCATTGGCTTTGGGATCTGGTCTATCTCATGGATGGACCAGATCCCTTTTTCCTGTTTTGCTGCTGGAGGGTCTCAGGGGAGCAGTGCTATTGGGGCAAATATAGTTCCCATCTCATGGACCCCTCGCATGTGGGCACATGTGGCTCACTGGCACCACAGGATGGTGCCTGTTATCATAGAATCATAGAACGGCTCAGGTTGGAAGGGACTTTAAAGACCACCCAGTCCAACCCCCCTGCCATGACCAGGATGCCACCTACTAGATCAGGTTGCCCAGGGCCTCATCCAACCTGGTCTTGAACACCTCCTCCTTCTCAAGCTTGTCCAGGTCCCTTTGGATGGCTTCTGTTCCTTCTGTTATATCAACTGTACCACTCAGGTTGGTGTCATCTCCAAACTTTTTGAGGGTGCACTTGACCCGTTGTCTATGTCATTGATAAAGATCTGTTAATGCAGATTCGTTACATTTCTGGCTGTCTGTGCTTGGAGCACCAGGGGATGGAGAGTGTCTGAGGCTAATAAGTCCAGGCACAGCTGCCATGTAGATTCAGAGAGTCAACCTGCACTCCTGGGAACTTTTATAGGAGTTCCCCACATTCCCCAACTGCATCTTTGGACTCAGGCTGGGCGCAGGAGTGAGCTCTCCCCTGTTTGGTGCCACATCAGAGAAGTCCCATGTCACATTAACCACCTGGCTGGCACTGCGCTGTCTCTTTTTGAAGGATGGCCAAGCAGAGAGACTGAGGTGAAGGGTATGCAGAGCACTCAACAGGAATAACATTTACTTAGGCTATTTTTCTTCTTCAGTTAGCCTAAGAACTCGAGAAATCAACTCAGGAGTTTCCTGATAGAGAAATGTCGCATCCCAGACTGTATTTCTTAATGCATAGGAAAGGGATGTGTATCATTTCATACAATGAGATGTTTTTGACTCTCTTGCTTATCACCATGGATAAACATATTGTGCTTTCTTGCTGAAACAAGCTGACTGCACTTCCCTGCTCTTATGTAACTGATGTTCTTTCTGTCTGCTCTAGCGTGATTGTCAAAGATGTGTGAAATGGCAAAACACATTTACAGAATGACAGGTGGTAACAATTGCACCTCTCTTAGGAAGTCTTGTCCAGAAGTGGCCAGGATTATACCCCAACCCTAGGCCAGGAGAATGGGAGTGTGGATATTGTGTCTAGGTCGATTGCACAAGAATGCTCCTTCAGAACCTGCAGGCAGAATCACACATTTGCACCAGGCTGTCAGCATTGAGAAGGGTGATTTTCCTTTCACACTGCTCTCTGGTCTGCATGTGGCTGCTTTAGAGTTGCTCAAAGGGAAGGTGCCTTTTTTCCTTCTCCTTTTGTGAAGGGAGCACAGAGAGGAGAGCAAAAAAACGATGGCGACTTGATCATCCTGTTTCTTAGTCTAGTTGCATAAAAACACCAGAGTATTCCTGTAAATTAAATTAAGCAAACCTTTCATCTTCTCTCCATGTTTCAAGAAAGATAATGTGTCTGCTTTCAGATTTGCAGCTACAGAGAAGACAAAGATTTGTAGTGTGCACATGCTCAAGTGCTGAACAGTGTCATGCTGGAAGAGCCTTGCACAAGCTTTAATGGAGTATAAAAGCTTTCTGGGCACCAAGCAAAAGTCTGCTTAAATCCCTGACAGGGATGAGAGCACAGCATGTATTATTAGCATATGCACAGGCTCTAGGAACATTTGCATTTTGGATTTGCTGTAATTAACAGGTTTCAACCTTTTCAAAAAGGTTGAAATGGTGGAAGGAGTAAATACAGAACTCCACGTTTTCCCTGTCTCCATAGAAATATTTAGGGCTCTTCCCTTTTCTTTGCACGTGTGCCTGACTTACATTGATCCTAACAACAATTTTTCTTGAATATAAGGAAAGTGAAATCCCATAAGCTTCTCTTTTTTTTCTTTTTTTCTCTCATATTTATAATCATTATAATTATAATTATTATCATTATAATCATAATTCGGTACTTAGATTATGACAGCCCCAAGTGTTCCCTGCCAGTCAAGGACCAAGCCCCCACTGTGCATGATACTGAGCACACAGCAAAAGGTTGTCCCTAGGCTCCAGTGCCCAGTGAAAGGACACCCTTTTCCTCACATGCACGTGTAGAGCTGCATATCTTGAGAGGTGAGTGCCTGCATAGACCACAGATGAGATGTGGGAGACATCTCAGAAGCAGTATGATACAAGCTGCACTGGAGCAGAAAGTTGCATGTGTGGATCAGCAGTGAACAGGTCAGATCATGCTGTAGGGTGTGGGGGTTCTCTGGGAACAAGTAGCTATTTCAGGAAGATTTGACTGTAGGCAAGTTTTGACTGCCTAAGATTTCTCTTATTTTGATAACTAATTTGCCAGACTAAAATCTCTCTGCAAAGAGTCTGTAACTTGAGGAAGACTATTATATTAGTGATCTGTATCCTGGCATAGCTGGAGCTATCAGGGGAATATAGGGCAGGTGGATGAATGCAGTCTCTGATATCAAAGACATGCAGAAAAATATTATTCAGGAGCAGGAAAAAGAGTGCTAGAAGACTGAAAATATCAACTCAGTCACCAATAGTAGTCTGTAAAGATGAGAAAGAAAAGTGAGAAAGGAAGACCATGGCCGTTGAGTAGAGGATTCCTATTTAGTATGAGAGGAAAGTGAGTATCTTTGTACTTATCTGATTATGTAGAAGGTAAACAGAAGCAAGTTGAAGGAAGATTTTTCCCTTTTTGTCTGTTACTAGATGTGAGTGCCACTTCAGTGGTGAAAGCCCTCACTCCAGTTTCAGCTACTCAAATAGGAGCAGACAAAGACTGGGAATTAGGCAGTGTGGATAAGCTGGTTATTGAATGTTTGGACTGTGACCCCCTTCTTCTTGCAGTCAGGCTTTAAATATTCATATAAGCGGGCTCAGACAGATCCTTGCCATCCGTCTGTATTTATATGACTTCATCCAAACAGCTCCAAAACATGAAAAATTTTATCCTCACGACATCTCTTTAAAGAAAATGGAATTTCTCCCCTGTCTTAAGGGAAAAGGAATCGAAACACAAAGATTTAGTGATTTACCAGATTCATTAATCTGGACTCCAGCAGACAGGATCCAAATTCAGCCCTTCTAAATGTCAGGCCCAGCTATAGCCCCAGGTTCCCAAGGCAAAGATCATATTTAATGCTGTAGGGTGTTGTATGGCTCACATAATATTGCTCATTAAGCAAAAAAAAAAAAAAAAGATGTACATATGCAAGTATAAAGGCAAGTGGAGACTTTAAAACTTTTTTTTTCTTTTATGCCATGTCAAAAGCCTTAAATAAAGTACAGGCCTTATATAAAGACACTGCTCATTTATGCTGGTGACAGATGCCCCTGGTCTGATGCCTCTGGTCAATTAATGCTGAACCTGGGAAGGTGCAAAGTAATTTGTCCTTGGTCACATCCCATGTTGCTCTCTGCAAGCTAGTTACTACTATAGGCCTGTGGCTGTTACTTTGCTTCTCTGTCACTGTGTGTGCGTATGGGT
This sequence comes from Anser cygnoides, assembly GCF_040182565.1. Classification (NCBI taxonomy): domain Eukaryota; kingdom Metazoa; phylum Chordata; class Aves; order Anseriformes; family Anatidae; genus Anser; species Anser cygnoides. Next base: position 67,224,696 of record NC_089874.1, read on the forward strand.
ACAGAATGAAAGTATTTGACAAGGAAAAATCAATAATAAAACCATTATTAAGGCATCTCAGCCTGCACTGCATTCAACTGCACACCTTGATGGTCAGATAGAACAGGATCACTGTGCAAGCTTCAGTAAACACTGTGCACATATGGGCAATTCTGTGAGGGAACAGATTGTCATAGCTATATTTGACCTGTTTTAAAGCAATTGTGTCTCTCCCGTGGCACTGTGGATGCATTGATGACATTTTAGCAGAACTCCTTCAAAAAAAGGCCTGCCATTGTCAGAATAGCACGGCATTTTGTAAGAAGAAAGTTTAAAATTTTAAATCATGCAACAAGTCCAGTACCTCTCCCTGTCTCCAGTGAGAGCATCTTAAGCAGTCTGAATGGAAAGGATGATGGAACAAGACCATTGAGAAGACCAGCCCAGACTTTTTAGTGTACCTACATTAAATTACTGTGGACATGAGGTTGTGTGACTCGTATGCCTCAGGGTTTTGAATGTGAAGCTCAGATTCAGCTCCTGGAAGCACCCTTCATAGGCAGGATATCACAGAAGAGACATCTGTGAGATGGCAGAGTTGAGGGATTTAGTTTTGTGCCAGCTCCCAGAAGGTGGCAAATGTGGAGTAGTAGTCCACTTTATCTTAGCTTACTTTCTTATCTGTCCAGACCCTTGCTTTCATGCTATTTTTAGGCAGGAGTGCATTTTAAGAACAAAAAGGAATGCATTTTCACTGTGGTGCTAAAGAAACTGTTACATGCATGCCAGAGGGAATCTTTGTACCTTTAGCACAATATTGAAGTATTTTATTCCTAGGATCTTTCTCCTTGACTTAGTCTTTAAGAGTAGCTGTGATTCTCTGAGTTTACTCAATCAGTATATTTTTGTTGTTGACTTTTTTTGTAAATGTTTTTCAGGCATTGGAAAAAATGTCATCTGTGACCGAACAGCAACTCCCCTGGATGCCTTCAGGATGATGACTGCAGCTCATTATTACCCAAAGCTCATGAGCATCATGGGGAACGTCTTGCGCTTCCTGCCCGCCTTTGTGAAAATGAAGCAGCTGATCCAGGAGGGTTATGTGGGGGAGCTGCTGGTGTGCGAGGTGCAGGTTCACAGTGGAAGCCTGCTGGGCAAAAAGTACAACTGGAGCTGTGATGACCTGATGGGAGGCGGAGGTTTGCACTCAGTTGGCACCTACATTATTGACCTTCTGACCTTCCTCACCAGCCAGAAGGCCGTGAAGGTGCATGGCTTGCTCAAGACTTTCGTGAAGCAGACGGACCACATCAAGGGAATACGGCAGATCACCAGTGATGACTTCTGTACGTTTCAGATGGTTCTGGAGGGTGGCGTGTGCTGCACAGTGACGCTCAACTTCAATGTCCCTGGGGAGTTCAAACAAGACATTATTGTGGTGGGTTCGGCAGGCCGGCTGATTGTAATAGGCACTGATCTCTATGGACAGAGCAACAGCTCTCCTCAACGGGAGCTCCTGCTGAAGGACTCCACGCCGGTCAGCAATTCCTTACTTCCAGAGAAAGCATTCAGTGACATCCCATCCCCGTACCTCCGAGGCACCATTAAGATGGTTCAAGCTGTCCGGCAGGCATTTGAGGACCAGGACGACAGGAGGACCTGGGACGGGAGGCCTCTTACAATGGCTGCCACCTTTGACGACTGTCTGTATGCCCTGTGTGTGGTGGACACCATTAAAAAGTCAAACCAGCTGGGGGAGTGGCAGAACATTTCAATCATGACCGAGGAGCCAGAACTGAGTCCAGCATACTTAATCAGTGAAGCCATGCGGAAGAGCAGGATGTCTCTGTACTGCTAGCTCCACTCAGCTCCTAGGAGAGGATAGGAACCAGACAGCTCTTAAAGGAAATGGTAACTCAGCCCTTGTGAAGGGCTTGGGCATCTTGCAAACAGCTGAGGACAGGGGGGAGGAAATACGGTGTTTGGATCAACTAAACCTGTTGGTGGCTAAATGCCAAAGTGGTAAGAAAGAAATGCCCAAAATGGATAGGAGAGTTAAGAGCTGACATAACTGTTTTAATAACAGTATTAGCTGTCTGATTGGAAAGATAAATCATGGACTCATCTCCTGCTTGCAGGTGCTTCAGATTATCCAGTTGTGTTTACTGTGAAAGGTTGGGAAGGTCCTTTTAGATTTTCCTGACGTACCAGAGGGCTGTGAAGGTACTGTCATGTCATCAAATTTTCTGTAGTGTCTGACATGAATGGTTCCTACCATGACAGCTGACACCACCATGCTGTACTACTGCACCTCTAACCAACACACAGAGTACCTGGACTTGGTGTGAAAGTGTTGGGTGATATAGAAAATCTTGGCAGCTCACTTTTCATACAGCTTTTTAGGAGCTTCTATGTGTTGGTTTAGTTAGTTGTTTTGTCATTTCTTTTAAAGCACAATTAAGTAGAAAAACGTGGCTTTTACAAAGCAGCCCTCAACCACAGTGCGTATGCCCTGGTGTTGAGGAAGCGAGGTTCTTCTGTGAGCTCACATTAAGCTGCAGCATTAACTGTGCAGATTTGCTGATGAAAATGGGTTGTGCAAAACCTTCGTGAATATCAGGTGGCATGAAACAGTAGTGCTGGTGGGTTTTATTATGCAGCTGAACTCAGGCTGGTCTTATGAAGGTTTACACTCAATTTCCTGTGTCTGGGACTCACTTTTGAGTGAATTCATCTCGCATTTCGGTTTTAGGTGGAAAACAGAAAATAGAAATCCAACAGAAAACCATTTGATGCTTAGACAGTTCTTTTAAAGCTTTGTGAACTCTCACTTGAGACGTTTACACCAACAATTAATTTCACATAGCTCAACCCAGGAGGTTTCATGTTCACCAAGTGGTGTGAGTCAAAAAAAAAAAAGGGGGGGGGGGGGGGGGGAGATTTCCTGTCATTTCCAGGGAAACAATTACTTAAGACCCTCACTTCTCTACCTGCTTAAAGTAGCTAGCTATTGGTACTGTAGTAATTGTTCCCTGTCATCAGTGCAGGGGTGGACAAACTCTTCTGATATGTTTGACCTGTCTTTCTTTTTAATATTTTAGATTGCAGTCATGAAAGAATATATTCTTTCAGTTCTTAAAAGAATATAGTGAAAGGCACATGTGTTATCCCAGTAAATGGGGATACTGCTGTTCTGCATAAAGCTGCTCCTGTGCTTATGTGTGTACAGCACTAAGTCTTCAGATAGGAAAGAAGTAGAAAAAGTATATAGCATTAAATCATTTTAAAATTGATGAAAACCTTTTCAGTTTGTATTTTTTATTTTTGTTAATTTTGACTAGGGAAAAGAGGAAAACATTTGAATGAACAGTAAATTAAAAGAGAAAATATGACTCTCTTTCTCAAGGTCATTAGATTACTGTTGCCATCTTAGGTTAGAAAGAGAACAACCAGAATAATTTAGATTTTTTTTAAAAAGCACTAACAGTTTTAGTATTTTTAGGAGCACTAAGGGCTTCTGAAGAGCTCCTTCAAATGACTTCCTCTGATTGCTGTATCCTCCTGCCTGTCCTGTTCTGACTTTTAGTGCTGCAAATCAGGAAACTTGAATCCCACCCCAAAATTATTAATGTGTGCTTAATTTTTAAAGGGTGTGTACTTGTGACTTTTCATTAAATACTCCCTGAAGTGTAAGGACATGACTAAAGAAGAAATGATGTGATACAACAAAACCACAACCAAACGGAGAATTGCTTCTACCCATATTGTTCTGCCAGTTCTAGCATTTGTCTCTGGGGCACACCACTTCTGCTAAGGCCTCGGGCAAGCTTTCATCGTTCCTTCTTGGAAGCAGCTCTTGACAAGTTTGGATGTTTCTCCTAGAATTGATTTCTCTGAGAATTCCTGTAGTAGTGTCTGTGCCAACTAGAATTTCCCATTGTAATTGTCATGGTATACCATGCTGTACAGTTCTAGCTCTTAAAAATGCACAGAAAAATACAGGAGATCAAATTCGATAAAGAAATCCTCTCTCTCTCCCGAAAAATTGAATTAGCACCAAAGGGATCAAGGGAGAGTTTTTATATTGTAAGGCACAAACCCTTTATTGAAAATGCTGGCAATTTCAAATCATGAATCTAAGCCCGGTGAATAAGAAAACATATGTCTAGTTAAATATCATCCCAAACTGGAACTAAGCATGGACCAAAATATTAGTGAATGTTGCTTCTTAGTGGTTTGGCCATTGTGCTGGAATTGCTGCTCGTGTCCTCACACCTTGTTTTGGTTCACAAATGTGGACAGCTTTTCCTATCTGCATTTTATTTGTTTCTGTGTCTTTCTGGGTTTTGTGATGCCAGCTGGAAGAAGATACGCTGGAATCATAGACAACCCCTCTGCAGTGAACCCAGGCAAAACGCAGAGAATAGGGATAGTACTACTGAGCTTGACCTTTCTGTCCTGGATCCAAAGCTTTAGGTGACACACATCATCAATCCCCTGTACAGACTTACCCATGCAGATATTGCTGCTTAGCAGAAATAAAATCTAATGATTTGCTTACATAGCCATCTGATGCTGGTATTAGTACCGGCTTATCAAATCCTGTACAACTCCCTTTGTGAGCACAGTGCTGCTCCCAGGATGAGCAGGGGCAGGGTGGGACCTCCTCTTCTGCCAGCAGCATAGATCTTACGCTAGATTTAGGTGAACTTGTTACCTCACTGGGACGGCAGCAGTAACTGCATACGTTCAGGGTTGTATGACAGTTTTTCCATTCTCAAGGAGGTGAAAGTGCTATAGTGTCGCTTGTGAAGATACTAAACTTCCACCTGGCTAAGAGGAGCAAGGACTTGGTTTATTTAAAGAACAAGTATTACTATTCTAAAAATAAATGTTACTTTACAGTCTGGGATCTTTCTTGGCAGTATGAAACTTCTGCCCTTTTGGTAAAGTTGAAAGTACATGAATTGCCCTAAGTAGCCTCTGGAGTTCACGCTGGGTTTAAGAATTTGAGCAGGAGTTAGAAGAGATGTACTTGATTGAACTCAAAAGCGGTACCACACCAGGGAGCATATATTTGGAATTGCACTTTTAAGGCTGTTTGTTAATGCAGTGCCACAAGATTTGAGATGAATGCTGCTAGAACTGGTGCAGGCCTAATAGCCAAACTGAGGCTACTGCTGGAATTTACAGTAGCCCCCAAGCGAGCATGTTCATACACTAGATGAGAAATGTTCGTTCCTCTTTCCTAGGGCTCCTGTTGAGAGGCTCTTTCCTTTGCCATCTACCTGTGCACATTGTATACTGAACATTATGGTCTGTTGCCAAAGACAAAAAGAACCAAAGGGGAGAGCCCGGGTGAAGTGCTCTGCTGCTCTGCAGAGGTCTCTTCCAGTGCTGGGATGGTCAGCTGAGAGATGATGTCCTAGTTTCAGTGGGAATTGTATGGGCTCCACAGCAGGGGAAGGGCAGCCCTTCACTGTGTCCCTGTGCAACAGCAGGGGAGAGCTGAAGCTCTTCCAGGTGCAACAGGGAGAACGGTAGTTGCAGTGGCGAGTAGAGGGAAGGTGTGCCTGCAGCCTGGTACCTACGTGCCCATGCCAAATGGGAAAATGCGCTGGTGGTGCTGAGGGTGAGATCTGCTCCGCCTGAGGGTGAGAGCAGCAGCCTTGCTCCACCTCTGTGTTTGGGAGCCCCAGGAGGGGACCTGCCCTTAGCGAAGCAGCATCTGTCCTGTGCTCCTGGTAGATGCATGCACATCCTCAGTGCTGACCTCGTTCAAGTTCCACGTGGAGATGAAGAACTCTGCAAGAGCTTTAGGGTTTCCTATATCTAATATCTTGCATGTTTTAAATTAGTAGTACTTTGGCTGTCTAGATACAAAATACTGAGTAGAGACGATAGGTCCTTACCCATGCAGCCTATAAGGCAGAGAATCAGGGCTTGCATAGACAAATTCAGGCTCAGGATGGACTGCTGCAGAGTTCGTCCTTTGCTTTGGCTGAAAGCATGACAAATTCCTGCCCAGCCAACACAGGGCAATCAGAGGCACTCTCCACTTTGTTCTTAGTGTTTCCTTCTTTTGGATAGCTTTTGAATCACAGTGACTGTATGAGTTAACAGCTGTCCTGGAAATTCAGCCATTCAAAAAAAGAGGCTTTTCTGCTCTGTGTGGTCACAGCACAAAGATAGTTCAATTCTTTGTTACCTTGTTCATTTCTGTGTCCATACAAAGGGGAAAAGACCCAGACAATTGAAAATGACTACCAAAAAAAAGCAGATTTTATTTCATGGGTAAAGATAAACATAGTATTGTGTCTTCACAGAGATTCAGAAATTGCTGATGACAATTTCTTGTTGCTGAGAAATTTTGGATTTGACTTTTATCTATTACCTTCAGTGTAAAGTATCACAAATTACAAAGTCTCTTCACTGTTCTGTATTTACAATGGTTTAAAAGCATCCAGTAGATTTTGGGCTTTGTGCAAATACCCAACACATTGGCCTGATGCTCCAGTGACCTAGTGAAGTACCTTTAAGTACGTATGAAACAACACTGGACTGTTTGACTTCTGTAGTGCTCTCAGGGTATTTAGGACTAGTTGTGAAATGGCAGGATTATTCAGGACGGCAGTTTCTCGTTGTTGAAGTTTTTACTTGTGGGGAGCAAAGCTTGTAAATTTTAGAGATGATGTATGACTGAATAATAATTGGCAGTCATTTCTGCTTCTAAATTTCCTCTCTCTTGAGCTGCTGGTGAAGTCTGTCCAATAAAAACAATTTCCCCTTAACAATAACTGCCCACTTCCATTTGCTCATGAAAAGAAATTTTCAGTAGACGGGACTATACCTAATGCTGCATTCATGATCCTTTGTCATAACCTCATGACTTACTGAGCGTATGAAGCCAGAGCCCAGGCAAGTAATGACTTTCTCAAATCTGCCAAACAAAGCAACGGGGTTGGCAAGTGAAGGGTATCAGCTTAGGTCAAACTGAAATAGCTTCTATTCATCATTTTCAGTTAAATGAGTAAACAAAATTGCTATAGTCAATCCAAAATTGAACACAAAACATGTTTGTAGGTGGTCTTTTTTCTTTTTTTTTTTCTTTTGGGATTAAGTACCATTTTTAAAGATTACTCTTTTGAAATGAAGTTTAAAAAAAAATCCATTTTACGTTTTGGCATGTGTGAAATTAACCATTTGGGGTTGCAGGTTTTTTGTTTTAAGTTCACACTTTAAAAAATCCCATCCACGTTCAGTGGATTCAGCTGCCCTTGGGCAGGTTCGGCTCTGAACCTGCAGTCTTGTGGTGTTACGCAGTGACCCCATTCCAGCATCTGAATTTGGCCATCTGGGTTTCATTTGTGTCTTCTTGTGGCAGAGGGAAAACTGGTTCATTACACGGTGTTGGCTGTAGGTGATCAAAAAACTTTTTGCAGCAGTGCCAGCCATCGTCTTTAAAAGCACTTAAATCTATTAATGTGTTTACTGTGGTCATTTATGACCTTGCAGAAGTGTGCTACCATCCATTACTCCCTTTTCCTTTTACATCATCCGTCAGACTTGCTTGCCTCCCCCTTCTTTCTTTCTATTGCAAGTCATGAGGCGGGTCTCTCTTGTTTCCCACTAGGTTTACTCTCAGTCTGTGTTACACATGGCATACAGGGTGGTTGACATATGACTTGAAGTAACTGCTAATACAAACTCATTAAAGATGTCGACAACGCAAACCACTCAAGTACATGGCATACCTGATGCCCAGCTAGGGCAGGAATCAAAGCTCCCTGCTGTGTCGTACTTCACAAATTACACTCACTGTTTCTGTCTGTACTGGTTTTCTTTTATTTGATTTTGAAAATGGAAGTATGTTCAGTTTGTTGCTGTGTCAATATTAAGTATATATTTATTGTTTTTCAGACATATATATAAATACTATATATATAAAATGTCAACGCATGGGCATATGTACAGTAGATATTTTAAAGAGCTATTTATCAAGAAAAATAAGTGTTAAAAGTAAACAGAGTTTATATTTTATATATTATGTAGATAGGAAAAAAAAAGTGTTTAAATTATAGTAGGACTTTTGGGGGCGGGGGGTGGGGTTGGAGAAATGGACAAGGACTGGTTCTAGCATTTTAAATAGCCAAACTACTTTGTACGGAAGCTGCCTGCTGTGCCTCTCAGCTGCAATATCTGTTTGTTTCTTCTTCTGGAAGATGATGTGCATCGTTACTTTTACATTGCTTGGGGAATGTAGTTAGTTTATTCTCAGCCAACTGGTATGCGCTGCTTAAAACATGGTTTTCTGGTGTTCTGCATATTTACATTGATGGATTAAAAGGATCTTAACTGGCAAATAAAGACATAAAAGGATGTGATCCAAGCTGCCTGTCATTTTTCCCCGCAGTTGTATTGGTAGTAACCATCACTTTCACCAGCTTTCTAAGTTCAGCACATCTGAGAAAAAAGTCTTTGTGTTTGGGGGTGGGGGCTGTGGTGGAAGGAAAGAGGGAAGACAGAATTAGCACTGAGCTATTTGAGGGCTTAACACTACAGCAAGGCCTGAACTAATGCCTGCTACGTGATATGTCCTGGGGAGACAGCCTGTTTTATTGCCAAAGGGTGCCATCAAAGGCAGCGCATCCAGTGGCATAGCAAAATGGGGGTGTAGTACACCCCTAAAGAGCACAGCCTGGAGATCGTTTCAGGGCCCTTCTCCTTACCTCCCCATGGGTGTCTTGGGATGCTTTTGCCTTCCTCATCCTCGGCTGCCTCCAGTGACTTCCCCATGCCTACCCAGCCCTCACTCCCATACCTCCTAAGGAGCTTTTAACTCCAGCCTTTTTAACTCCTCTGATGCTGGATAAAACCTCACCAAGTACAAAGCAGAAGATCATAAGAAGCAGTGGGAAATTCTAGGCTCTGAGGAAGGATTCATTGCCTTTATTACTGACTGTAAAAGGCCACAACATTCCTTATGCTGCGTTTTCTGTTTTACAGCAGAGCGTGCAGAATGACATCGGGTTCTGCTCGTGCCAGTGCTCACTCATTTCGTAGGCACCAGGACAGTACAGCGAGTCTGGGGCACCAAACTGTGAATGGGGGGGAAATCACAACCACTTACAATGCACCCCCACACCCCCATATCACACGATCTTGTGAACAGTACATATATATATATATATATATACTTTTACATATATGAAAATAAACAGAGAGGGTATAGCATTTACTTCAACCCAGAAATGCAGCTTGGTTGTAATTTTTACCACTACCATAGCACCTATAATATTTTTAAAATGTACCAATGTTTATATACACATAAAACGCGCTTTTATCAGTTTTCATACAGATTGTTTTCTTAGGCTGAAGAGGAGGAGAGCATGAGGCCAAGGAAGAATTGGTGCCCAGAAAGACTGAGCATAACCTTGCTCAGTCAGGCTTCCAGACCAGCGTCTCCAACTGATAAATTAGCCACTGAAATAGAACAGGGCCAAATTTTATGGCATATTCTTTCCAGTCAACTTCATAGTAACACCAGGCCTACTTCTATTTCAAAAGCTAAAACATAAAAATATTTGGAAAACAGCACCTAGGGGAACAATTCCTATGAAAGAAAATGTCAGAGATACAGTGGGGTTACTAGTACCCAGTTTCAGCACACATAGTACTTAACTATATAGGTAAGTGCAAATGTGACAGCGGGTATAAAAATACCACACTAATGAGGCTATAGAAACATGAAGGTAAACATTTTCAAATGTGGGTCAGTATAGTGAGATATGTATGTGTAGATTTATGAACCCAGGTAAGAGTTCTGCTATTAAACGTAGGTAAAATGTGAAAATGTATGTGGGGAGGGAAACCTCTTGCCATTTTCCATAGCTTTTGTGAACTGAGGCTTCCACAGTCCCACCAGCTTCTTCTGCTGTTTTCCAGAGCCCCTGCTGATGAGCAACTCTGTGGTAAAAACAATGGGTGGCTTGTAGCCATAAGCATTAATCAGGCAAATGTTAAATGCATTGCATTGTCCTCTTTGGGAATGAAAAATTTGCTGTGGCAGGGATTATTAAAAAATGTTGCTGTGCCAAAGAGAAGCAGCACTGAACACCTTCATGACTGATTGCTGTCGGGTGGTGGGTGGCCATGAAGCTCTCTGTAATGCTGTGCTGCTGCTGTGATACCGGCATTTCAGTGCGGACATAAAGGATGGACAGGACAACAGGGCCTTCTCTGCCCCATGTAATACTCCAGACTGGCTCCAACGGAGGAAGGACAGCATGGCTGTGCCTCCTGCAGCCTGTCCTGAGGCTGGTGGCCGGGGAAACGGCTGCCACAGCCCAGCAGCACCCACAGCACCTCCTGCTTGGCCTGCTCAGGCCCACATGCCTGTGCTGGTCACTGCTGCTGCCATCAAGCTCAGCGTGGAAGAAGAAAATCTCCATCACACAGCCCCAGGAGGAGGCCCACTAATACTGGCTAATGCTCATCACCTGCATATTTATTGTTTTTTGTAATATATTTTCCCCTTGGGAATGCTCCAAGTAGTGAACTGAGCACCACAAATCTTGGTGTGGCCCCACATCTTTGCTATAAAATGAACAATTGTGGCATTCTACTTGCAGCTACAACTCCATGAGCTGGTTCCCGAGAGATGAGACTGGGCTGCTGGCAGATGGAGAGCACCAGTCCTCGCTCCTGGCCCCAGCTTTGTTCCTGCCTTCCCTGAGTACTGGCACCAGAGAGTGTCTGTGCAGCCATATGGTTCATGTGATCCAATTTAGCTGGAAACCCAAAACGTGTTTTTTCACTGGATTAGATTTTAGGCAGATCTGTTCCCTGATCTGATTCATTATCAACAGCAATTTATGACAGATCACTTTAATAACAGAATGTAAATAGAAACCAGGTTGCCAGGTTGCCTGACTGCCAGAAATGTGATTTTTATTTTCCCCCCATTGGATGAAAGATTCAGTATAGTAACTGTAGAATAATAAACAAGTCCAAAAAAAAAAAAAAAAAAAGGATGGGGATGTGGTCTATCTTGACTTCTGTAAGGCTTTTGACACCGTTTCCGACAGCATTCTCCTCGAGAAACTGGCTGCTCTTGGCTTGGACTGGCGTACGCTTCGCTGGGTTGGAAACTGGCTGGGTAGCTGGGCCCAAAGAGTTGTGGTGGATGGAGTTAAATCCAGTTGGAGGCCGGTCACTAGTGGAGTCCCCCAGGGCTCAGTACTGGAGCCAGTTCTCTATAATATCTTTATCAATGATCTGGATGAGGGGATCGAGTACACCCTCAGTAAGTTTGCAGACAACACCAAGTTAGGTGCATGTGTCGATCTGCTCGAGGGTAGGAAGGCTCTGCAGGAGGATCTGGATAGGCTGGAGCGATGGGCTGAGGTCAACTGTATGAAGTTCAACAAGGCCAAGTGCCAGGTCCTGCACCTGGGGCACAACAACCCCAAGCAGCGCTACAGGCTGGGAGATGAGTGGTTGGAAAGCTGCCTGGCAGAGAAGGACCTGGGAGTACTGGTTGATAGTCGGCTGAATATGAGCCAGCAGTGTGCTCAGGTGGCCAAGAAGGCCAACAGCATCCTGGCTTGTATAAGAAACAGTGTGGCCAGCAGGACTAGGGAAGTGATTTTTCCCCTGTACTCGGCTCTGGTGAGGCCGCACCTCAAGTACTGTGTTCAGTTTTGGGCCCCTCGCTACAGGAAGGGCATGGAGGTGCTCCAGCGAGTCCAGAGAAGGGTAATGAAGCTGGTGAGGGGTCTGGAGAACAAGCCTTACGAGGAGCGGCTGAGGGAGCTGGGATTGTTCAGCCTGGAGAAGAGGAGGCTCAGGGGCAACCTTATCGCTCTCTATAGGTACCTTAAAGGAGGCTGTAGCGAGGTGGGGGTTGGTCTATTCTCCCACGTGCCTGGTGACAGGACGAGGGGGAATGGGCTAGAGTTGTGCCAGGGGAGGTTTAGGTTGGATATTAGGAAGAACTTCTTTACTGAAAGGGTTGTTAGGCATTGGAATGGGCTGCCCAGGGAAGTGGTTGAGTCACCATCCCTGGAGATCTTTAAAAGACGTTTAGATGTTGAGCTTAGTGATATGGTTTAGTGGAGGACTTGTTAGTGTTAGGGCAGAGTTTGGACTAGATGATCTTGGAGGTCTCTTCCAACCTAGACGATTCTGTGAAAAAAATTTTAGGTTCTGCATTTCCATAAGAAAGGGTATACATATAAGCAAATGTTTCCTAGGAAAGTGGAGGCCCTCTCCTCCAGACATTGATGCACAGTTATCTATGCTGCAGAAGTGGTGTACATACAGAGTCTCAGAGAAGCTTTTCAGAGTCTGCTCTGATCTGTTTTAATAACTCTGCCTTTTACAGTCAATCAAATCTTGCACACTAAAGGCTTTTGCAGAAATTATATCGCATCCAGGCAATGATGACTGCCTCTGAACGCAACTGGCTTTGTTGCTTGTGCAAATACATTTTACCCAGCATTTCAGCTGAACCTGAAAAAGCTCACACCTACTTTTCAGTCCTCAAGAATGCAGAGATAGCTGGAAATGGAGCTTAACTTACAAAACGCATAATGCATTTTGTTTGATGGCTTTTTTTTCCTACTGTTGCTCCTAAATTGCTAGGTTTTATTTTTTTAACATTTCTTTTCAGTGGTGCTAGTTGTTATAACTTCTGAAGTATCTGGTTTAAGAAAAAAAAAAAAAAAAGAAAAGAAAAAGGACGACACTCCTTACCGTGACAAACTCGCCAGATCAAGAGGGAAGGTAATCACACGGGCAGATTCACAAGAAATGCAAGAAACACAAACGTTCCCAGGTGCTGACGACTATTTCTCTGTCCTGTCAAATTCTTAGAAACATTCCAAGCATGATTTTTGGCTTAGATCACTTTATATTTTTCTGTATCATTCCTGTGTCACTGTTTGGAAGTTAGCACACAGCAGAGACTATTCCCACCAAGCAAGTTGCTTGTAACCACCCCCTTTTGGAGATTATGAAATTAATAATAGGGATGTGGGCCATTCTGTACGAATTGGCCTTGGTGCCAGAGAGAGGTGGCCCCAGGCCACTTTATCTGCTACTATGGATGTAGCTTAGATGTGAGAGCTAATTGGAAGAACTGGAGGATGTTGGTATTAGAAAACTACTGCATTAAAAATGAGTCTATCTCTGTCCCAGAGCTAGGAAGTTCAGCTATAAACTATGCTGAGCTGTTTCAGCAGAACGTATTTTGGTTAAAATAGACAATTTTTCCATTTCCTGTTCTATGCCTTTTGCTTGCATTTCCATAACAGCGGAATCAGTTTCCCATAGGACACCCTGCCCTTCTGGCTACAGAAATTGCTAGCTCTGAATAATTTCTGTTTAGGACTACAGAAGGAACAGGGCCTCCATGGAAAAGGGACTGAGTCACTTGCTGATTAGACAAAGTTCACAACTACCCACCCACATTTGGCAAACTGCTTCCTTAAAAGCTTACTGTTTTCACATGCTTGAAGTACCTTGTAAACATTAACAAGTCCCCACAAAACGAGCTTTTGTGATTATCTCCATTTTGCAGCTGGCAAGGTGGAGGCAGAGGTGAAGTTGGTGGGATGTCTCTGAAGAATTTCTCTTTTCTATTAATTTCCTGTTTGTTTGTTTGTTTCTTTTGTTTTTCTGAATTAGATTTGCTTTCTCCCTGTGGCTGAACCCATGACTTGAAATGTTGCTGTCAGAAGGCCCTCCAAATGTCCAAGAGTAAAATTTCTCATTGTAGACCGGGTAGGAGTTTAGGTCTTTATGGAATTTCAGCTTGCTTGGAAATAGTTTTGCAAATACTATTTCTTTTTAAAACCAGTTTTTATTTACTTGCAGCTTCTTAGTATTTTTAATGGCATTTTTTGTAGTTATTTTTTTCTCCTTTTATGGACTGATGGGTCTGAATTGTTTAGCATTAAAAAAGATTTTAAAACTGGAAGTTTTGAAATCGCAAGCTGCTATTTTAAAATACGTATGGAGATATTTGTGTTTGTAACAGGATCTCAGTGGTTTTATGAAGGAGGTACACACCATTCATGATTTTAACCTTGTCTTTTGAAAACTAGAGACAAAATGGTAAACCATGCTCTCCAAGGCCACACAGAGCACATCTATGACATTCAGATACTAGATCCTGCTGCTTTAATTTCTAGTTCCCTTTAAATAGTTCTTAAGCTTAATATAATTCTCATACATTATAATTAATACAGTCATATATAATTAATGTCTAATTAGCTGCTGTGGTTTGTGAATGCCAAATAAGCTAGTGTTGTCTGCACAGTCTAAGTTCAAATCCATCAGTTTATAAAACTGCTAATAACACCAAAGCCAATACCAGCAGCTTTATCTAAGTGAATATATTTTATGCAGCCCTATCTGTGGAGGGGAAGGTGAGAGACACTGCTCTCTCTAAGCATTGATTTTAAAACCAAGCTTATAAAATCAGCAGCAGATCTATGTGCTCACCAGGAAATCACTAAAACAATGAATCAACCTGGAAAAGTCCAAGTCACTCCACAGTTCTGTTGGACATTTCAAGAAAGGGTGTTAACCCTACAGTTCACATTGCTCAGTTTGGCAAGGATTTCTGGTTTAAAAAAAAAAAAACATCTTCGTAGGTAATTCCTTTTATTTTCCACTGGTAAATTCTCAGCGCTAATAGCAGCAAATCATCACCTGGAGAGGCAGAAGACAATCATCCCAGTGTAATTTGGGAATTTATGAGGTAAATTGTTCAGTGTTTTTTACAGTTTTCCATTATTCCCCGTGACAGCAACCAGAAAGCAGGACATTGGCACTACTTTTAGTGACTATGAGAAATGGACCTAGAAGGCTGAGAGAGAAAACCGTGATCAGGAGGGAGGTGGAGACTATTTTGTCTTATCACAAAACAAACACCACTCACCCATTCCGGTTTAACAGCTTGTCTTCATGTGTTAAAACAAGCCTCAAAACCATGACTGATATAATTTAGAGTAATTAATTAGTTGCTGCTCAATCCTTTAAATGAGTGTGCTAGCAAAGTCCTCTGAGCTCCACCGAGATCAAAAGCTAGCTTGTGTACAAGGTTCCCCACCCGCCTTGGTAGGCAGGCTTTTTGAAAGAAGGTGATTAAGTGACAAATTACTCTTTGGGGGTACCACTTCTGGGTATGCTGTGTGGCTTTGGTTGGATCTGAGCCTTTCACCCCTCACTAGTGATCCCAGCGAAGTCACTGGGTTAGGTTCTTGCTGTTGACCCTAGGGAGCAGATTGGAGCTATTTTGATTTTTATTTTTTTAATGTTATATTAGAGCTATCAGATAACACGGGCTATTGAACTCAATGGCCAAATCCTCAAGCATGGTCACCCAGTGCTGCTCTCACTGTGGGTGCTGGCAAAGAAGGGTGGTAATGGTTGAGCGACACTGACTGCTGGGACCTGGCTGTTAAAATGCCGCCTTGAAACCCTGGCCAAGTGCTCGCAGTAGAGAATGTCTGCTTCAGATCTTCCCAGGGACTGAAACAAACTGTCTCCACCTTCATCTTGGGTCACAGGACTCAAGAGGAGTCAAACCCTTTGTAACTCCTCCTTCAGTCCACTGCACTGTGCAGCTTGTCCAGGCCCTAAAGTTTTGGGAGCGCTTGGTTGAATGAGGAATGCAGATCCAACCTCCATAGCCAGCTGGTGACCTTGGATTAGCCTCTAAGCACACTTCTGGCTTTGATACAAGGAGAAGTGCTGTAAGGATAAAACATGGTCCTAACTCCAACTTGCTGTCTCATGTTTGTGGCAAGTACTTTCACATTGCCACAGTTTTTGCTCCATCTCTGGCCATATAGCGTAATCATAATAGCTATACATGATCTGTATGCATGATCTCTTCATTAAGACTCTCAAGGCCTGTCATTTAATTTTCCCCATGTGCCTAAACTGACCAACATTTGTCTCATTATCATCTCATTGTCCTATCTGAATTAAAGAGAAACCAAACAGAGAAAAGATTATTTGGGACTATTCAATTATTTGTTATTACGTTGTGCCCCAAATATGCCATGCTAACTGACAGAACAAAGCATGTTTTTTTTTACTATTTAAAAACTCACAACCCTTTTTTCAGTCAAAAACATCAATAACATCCTTTGAACTCAGCTACTAGTCAGGTGTGTAGAAGAATCAGGGCATGCACAGTTGATATCTGAGGTTAAGCAAAATATCCAAGTTATGATTGGAATCCAGAAGACATCCTAAAAAATCACTAACATGATCTTAAAACAAATCCATTTACTACTGGAGTGAGCAACTGCATTTTGCTATTCCCTTAGTAATTGTCTTGCAGTTTTCATATTTCTTCAGACAAAAGCATTTCTTCTCTGAAGTGCTCTCATTCTATGACAGAAAGGGAAAACAGAGAAGTAGGACACATCTGCACTCAGCTTTCCCAGTTCAGCTGCTCATCAGGTGTTTTTGGCCTTGTGGGTCTTTACTTTGCTGCCATTTGGGGATGTGTATTCATGATTACAGAGATAGTGTTTGGTCTGCTTGGAGACAGACCTGGTGCTGCCATGCTGAAATGAAAGGCCAGGTTCCCTTTTGCTGCCAAAGTGTTTTATGATATTTTTTTACCCCAGAGTGTTTTTGTTTTGTTTTGTTTTTCATCTCACTTCAATGAGGGATTGAGTTGGAGACATTTATAGCTCCAACATTTGCATTCTTCTCTCAGGTAGAATGTACACAGCAGAATGATGCTGTTTTGGCCAGGAAATGGGGCCAAGCTTTTCTCGATCTGCTGATGGTCATAATGAAAAGGTTTTGTGAATGTGTAAGTAAATTGTCCTTTCCATTAACACAGCCCTACTCACCATCTGGAACTGATCAGGCTCCTGAAGAAACAGGAGATTGTGTATTAGAAAAGCTGAAATTACCAAATTTATAACTCCATTCCAAAACATTAATCATGTCCTACTACAATAGGAACAAGGGATGGTGCATCAGCAGACTGAAAGTATGCACTCGTTTTGATATACAGTGAAGATG
The DNA here is from genome assembly GCF_040182565.1 of Anser cygnoides. Classification (NCBI taxonomy): domain Eukaryota; kingdom Metazoa; phylum Chordata; class Aves; order Anseriformes; family Anatidae; genus Anser; species Anser cygnoides. The sequence goes on from NC_089874.1 coordinate 67,241,733, forward strand.
TCCTCAGCCAAGTGTCCTTAAAAGAAAGAAGTGAATCTTCAGTTAGTTCAGAGCAAATGAAATTCACCTGAAAACTTTGCTTATTTTTTGTATGTTACAGTATGCATTTAATGACATAGAAATATGGACCTCTGTGCTGTGTAAAATCAATGTTCCATTGCTTTGCATTTTCATCTTCTTTTGGTAATTTCACACAATAAGGTGTGCTTCCAGTAACCATCTGCAATTCAGATAGGTCAGGCATACATGAGAGAACAAAGCCCAAAACACCTTCCAAGATTCAACAGCACAAAACTCCCATCAAATTATTCCAGCTTTAAGAGCAAAAGCATTACTTTTCAAGAACCATGGGCGCAACACAGTTCATATTTTGCAAGAAAGAAAACCATTAGCAATGCCCTTTTGGCTTACTTCTCATGTGACTTTATATGTCAGTGAGTAATTCACTTTTGCAATACAGACCTATCACTAGAAAATACAAATGCATTTATACTCAAATTAACAGATAAAGGTGAGACATGCAGTATGCTAGCAGGATGGTAATTATTTTGGCTTTGCTATCTGAGATAATTCCAAGTCAATTCCAAACCTGTTCCCCTTTTATCTTTTATGTGTTATATCTTTTTGGATGTTATTGCGCTTAAAAAAACCCTAACATTTAGGTTATTATTGTTCCGAGAGATGCCTTGGAAGGTATTATTGATTAAAGATAATTTAACCAATCAATGTTATTATAAACAGTCTTTCACTCAGCTGATTGACTCCTGCAGCTATTCATGATGAAATTCCACTTTCATTTACAATGGCAACAAATAGATTCCATTGGTAAGAATGAAAACACTTCATCTCCCTAGACAAAGGACAATCAGATCATTATTTGGTTTATGAAAATGTAGGCAGTTTAATATGTTGATTAAAGTAATGCAAACACCTGTGTGCTTTGCAACACTGATTTACAGCACATAGAGTCATTTAGCCATTTTCAGTGCAGGTAGATGTACAAGGGTAGTTATAAAGAAATAAGGCTGTTAAATAAAGATGGATAAATATAAATAAAATGTAGATAAATATAAATAAAATATAGAAAACAGAAATAAAATAAAGAAAATAGTAAGCATGTCCAAATGTTTATAGGGCTGTCTTTCTTAAAAAAAAATAGGTTTGCAGGCTTTTTTTTCACTTTGTATGTCACCAAACAATAGTCTTTGTCATCATTAGCAGTTCATGCTAAGCCTATGCTTTTAATTTTGATTATGTTTTGAAAAGTCTCTAATTAATTTCCTAGTGATCTAAATATAGTGACCAGTAGTCAGATTTACAACTGACTTTGGTTGGGATTCCACTATAAACTATTAAATACATGTTAGAAACTGTTTACAGACACCAGTAAGGAAAATGGTGTATTTCAGAAACATGGCTGAGAAATCTGCAATATGTAGAGTTTAGAAACTTTTCTAGGGGGAGCATATTATTTTTTTTTTGGGGTGGTGGTATTGATTTTATGCTATATTTTTATGCAGCTAAATTTTTCAGACTTATTTTTACTATTTATTTGATTAATCAAAGCCATCATTATTGCATTAACCTAATACAAATCCAGAGCACAGTGCCTGGTAGCTCAGCTGCTTAAAATATTTTTGTATCTGCTGTGCAATGAAACAGTGTTAAGACGAATTGTGCTAGCTTCAGCCCTTTTTAGAGCACCACTAAAGCTATGTGACACATACTGACAAGGCCAAGAATAAGTACTTAAAAATGACAGAGATTTGATTGAACTTCTGTAGCATTTTTCCTGCATCTTGTGATGCTGATTAGCTCCCAGCAGCACCAAGGAGGTCTCACACAGAGGCAACTGCCACCTATCGACAAAAGATGCGTTCGATGCCACTGACCGAAAACTGCAAAAAAAAAATGGCACCAGGCTGCCACCTGCTGCTGTGCAGAATTACTTCAACAAACACGTTTGTGAGGCCACAGCATCAATCCTCGACGGGCTGGCTTCAACAAAAACGTGCCCATTGTGCAGCAGCGTGCTTTTCTCTAGGCATCCAAAAAGCGTTGCTCAGGATTATAGAAAGGGAAGTTCTGTCTGCTTGAAAACAGGCCACTTATAGGAACCTAAAAAGCTATCTGGAGGGGATCTAGCATTTTGAAGTGTTGCTGGCTGTTGTGTTTGTTGCTGGCTGTTGCTGGCTGAAGTGTTTGATGGTTAATGTTCCTGCTTCCAGAAAGGGACCGTGAGCTCAGAACTCTGGCCAGAATGCTGACCAGATCTCAAAACTCTGAACAACGAAAACATGAAGAAATTAAAACACGGTGTCCCATGATTTCGGCAGCACAGGGTGATTTTTGGGTGCTGGCCTTCCCCCAGTGAGTCCCTTCATCTGACATGAGGGGTGGAAGTTTTAGTGTCAGGTACAGAGGAAATCTTGTTGGAAAGCCCAACAGCTTTTTACAGGTTATTTTAAGTAAACTGTCCCTCCCTGTCACAGTAGACGGACCACACTGCTAAGCATAAAACAGTAAATAATACAGCGTGGGCAGTATTAGGCTTGCTATTCTTGGCCTCAGTGTTAGCTCTTTATCAGCAGGCATTACTGATCTGGGGGAGTGCAGTTGGTGGGTCACTTCTCTAAGTATCTCCTAACTGGCCACAGCCGGCTTCTGTCAAACTTGGAGACGTGTATGAGGGATGACGGTTTGCTTTTCTGTTTATTTTGTGTTTCTTTGTTGGATTTAGAGTTTTTAATCCTTCTTTGCCTCTTTGAGCGTTCCCCCCGTCCTCCCCACAACTGGGCAGAGTGCGACCGCCGGTCACGCGCGGCACTGCTCACCGCCGCCGCGTGGGCGGTGCCCGCGCATGCGCCTTTCGCCATCCGGCTGCCGTGTGGGGCCGCGTCCGGATGCTGGAGGTGCGGATCTGGCTCCGGCCCCCGGAGGGGTTTGCTGGTGGGAGGGAAGGAGGGGGGTATTTTTAATTACCATAATTAATGTTGTATCGGTTCTTTCTTATAGATGGTGCTCTTATTCTGTGTGTTGTTCCTGTTTTGTGAGTGTACTGTCAGCTCGCCACAAATCGTAGAGGCTGAATGTTTTCTTAGTAGTGTATATTAAATTCAAACAAATATTTTAAGGGTAATTGAGCGTCTGTACCACCTTAACTCAGCTTTTAGGTGTTGCTGCACTATGAGTAATGACTGCTGGGCCCTTAAATGCACAGTGCATGAATATCACAGTCATTTTCATAGGGACAGTGCCTAACTGGAATGTCTTGCAAGTAATATAAATATTTTTTTCTCTGGCTTGGAGATGGTATTTGTCTGATCTCAGCACTAATTCAGGCCTTTGCTGCTTTATATTTTTCTGGTTGGTCTTGGCTGTGATCCTACAAAGCACTCAAAATGGACTTAGTTTGAAAAACAAATAGGTCTAGTGCATATACAAGTTTAAATACATTTGCTGCTTGAAAAAATGTGACCTTATATCTGCAAATACTGTGCTCCTATTATGTGTGCTTCAGTTTAGCAAGGAAAAGAATAATTTAACTAGGAAAGGTTTTCGGTATGTAATTCACCCATTGCTGTCCCTCAAAACAAATAATTTTTCTCCAAATTTTGCTGTTGTCACTGGGCTTAAAAGTTGAGGTTGGTTGTAACTCTTTGAGTTACAAAGCATAGTTTTATCGTATTTGTAAGCCTGCAAAGGAGAGGAGAGAATCAATATTTAAAGGCTTGAGCTGCATTGAAATATGAATGTTTGTTATGAAACGCATGGTTCTCGCTACAATAATTTACCATTGTTTCCAGTACAAGGATGAGACAGTTATGTCCCTTTAGTACCAGAATGACAAGCTCAAGACTGTGGGTGTTGCGGTGTCTGATAACAACGTGAACATTTAATTCAAGTCTGCAACTTAAGAACAAAACTACAGATCTAGCCTTATCCTTTGCTGTCACTTCTGTGTTACTGAAGCCAACTCTGGCTTGCTCTTGCCTCTGGTTACCTTGTCTGGTGAGTATGAAACCTAATGAATTTTACTTATTTGGATAACGGTTATATGTGGTTAGAATTTCTGTAGCCAAAATTTTGTCAGGCTCTTAACTGTATTTTTATATTGGTTTTGAAATATATGAAATCACCTAAAAAAAAGACTCTCCAGCGTTTTTTGAAACTGTAACGTAATTTACTGCAGGAATAATAGTGTAAAAAATCACTGTCTTTCGTTTCAAAATTGAATGTATTTAGATCTTGTTTAGGTCCAGTTATCTATTTTTATGATCATCAATGTTAGCATATGATGAAGAAAATCTTGGAAGATTTTCATATTCTGTAGAGTTTATTAATACTATAGAGATATAGGCAGTCAATTTTTCAGTGTGCAGCAGTATTTGACTTTAACGTAATAGGAATTTATACTTGTAACTTAAAAGGGGAATTACTGTTTCTCCAAAAGAAATCAATCATGGCTGACGACTCTCAGAGAAACTTTCGCTCAGTGTATTATGAAAAAGTGGGATTTCGTGGAGTTGAAGAGAAGAAGTCACTGGAAATTTTGTTAAAAGATGACCGGTTGGGCAAGTCAATTTCACTCTTTCCTCTATTCGTTTGGTGATTTAGCATCAGGTAGGGGAGGGAATAATAGATGGTTTGTAGCAGCTGCGCTTAATACTCACTAGTTTTTCATCCTTTACCTTTAATCTCTCTGTTTGTACTAGCAGTCCTTTGAGTTTCAAGGAGTTGAGGATATGAATTGTAAAAGCTATTAAGGTTCTGTGCTTGCATGTTTTTTTCTCATTCTCTACGCTTAAGTGAAAACAATTTTATCTGAAAATACATATCATGCTGTATACGTAAATACGTATCATGTTGTTAGTTCCATCTAACCTCAAAATGATGATTTTGTTACTGCTGTTGGTCTTTGAGGAATGCCTATAATGGAATAGAAAGAGAAAAGTTGTCCTTTTAACAGAGTACTTAATTGCTTTGACATAGCAACATCGCAACAAAATGCCTATAAAAATGGTAGTTTCTTCCTAGTGAAAGCTGGGGCAGCTATAGTTTTATTGTGAGTCAAGCCAACGTATGTTATTTTCCAGAATAAATACTGTTACGGTTTATATAGCTTATTCTATTCCCAACTGAGGTGGTGAAAGCGTTTGTTGGTAACAAATCATGAAAGTGGAGATTTCTATCTGCTTGTCATACTTAGGTAATTCATAGACTGGGGACTATTGATATATTAAAATTTAACGTTTTTCTTCAATTTTTTTATTTCTCTACAGATATTGAGAAGCTTTGCACGTTTAGTCAAAGGTTCCCTCTCCCATCCATGTATCGTATACTGGTGTGGAAGGTTCTTTTAGGTATGAAACATAACGTCTGTGACTCTCTGTAGAAATGAGCATGTAGAATGTGCTCTCTTTCTCTCTCAGCAGTAATGACATGGATTATTCTGTACTCTTGTGTACTGACATATTTAGTCTATTTTTACATCTACTGAGGATGCACAATAGCAGTTATAAAGCTTAATATCAGGTGCATACTTCCTGAGAACTTTTGCAGAAGTGTACAGAGAAGAGCGTATTTTAGTCTTAACGTTATCCAAGTAAGTCTATTGGAATGGATTTAAAAGGTGGCTTTTAAGTCACTGATACTTGATAAGGTTTTCAGTTCTGTTCATAAAATAAAACACAACTGAGTTGAAGTAAAGTGGTGATTAAACTTGAAAAGGTAGGCAAGCTATGGAAATGTATGTTTAAGAGAAGCTTTGTGTTCTTGGTTTGAAGATTACTTCTGGTTTTGATTCTGGATTTGAATGGTATTTGCCAGTGAAGAAGTTATGAGGCCAGAGAGAAAGTATGGCATCCCCAGAAACAATAATGAAAAATAAATAATAAAAGAAAAATTCAATTTTCTTTGAAGGGTATTTGTCAGATGACCAATTGAAAAGTATTAATGACTTTGCAGTAGGTGGTCAAGTGTGTCAGATTTATTGGATACGAGGTGATGCTGCTTGGGGACAGGGGGGGTTGTGTAGGGCCTGGGAGTTCTGACCTGTACCAGGTATCTGGAGAGGTTCCCGTAGAGTTACCAAGTGTAAAGAAACACTGCTGGACCAGTTGTGAAGGTAGGTTGTGTGACTGAATCTCTGAAGGAGAAATGTGACCTATTGCACTGTTGGTGGCTGAGCATGCCACTGTTGAAAAGCTTAGGGGGGACTCCCATGCTGAGTGTTGTATTACTACAGCTGTGGTCACACCTGGGATGCTGCTTCATCAGGGAGACACCTGCAGTATTTGTCTGCAGGTTGGCTTGCAAGCTGCTATCTTCTGCCCTCTGCAGCCATCCTGCTTCTCCATTGGCTGTTGGCTCTCTGGAATATGTGTTACGGTTCCCATAAACATCTCCTATCTGAGGATTTTGGCATGTGATTCATAGTCAAAAAGATTGATGACTCTTGCTTCAGATTGAATAGTTGGAAAACAAACAAATAAACAAAAAATGTTTTTTTATCCATTTCAGGATGCTTGTTTATTTTAGCTTCTGCCATAATCTTGAAAGTTCAGATAAATGTATTCTCTTTCTCTTTTTGGTCTCCATGTGCACTACACATGGAGTTTGAAATAATGTGTTAGGAAGTTTTATTTGAATTTTTAACAGTCTTTTAAAATATTTCTTTTTTTTTCTTTTCCCCTTCAATTTTCTACAACTTAAAAATTGTGCCTTCATAATAATGATTATTTGGATTTGTAAGTCTTTTTTTGGGAGAGGTGGTAAATGAGCAGTGTGTGGAAGGTGCAAGATGTAAAGTATAGAAGTTGAAGTTCTTTATATTGATCACAGAACTAGCAGTAGTCCTACCTGATAAAAATCTCCGCAGTTAGAGCACTAAGTTTAGGATGAAAAGAAATCTTGTAACCCTGGGCCTTAGTGAAGTAGTAAGCATCCTTTAAAGAATTTGTAACAGGAAATATAGGTGGTTTGAACAGGTAACTTAGTACAAGATCCTTCAGCCAAAATCATAATAGCAAAATACAGTCTCTTGGCAAATTTGCAACTCACTGCAGAGCCAGTGGTATATCTTTGACTGTTTTAGATAGGATGACTTGTGAATCCATGTGATTATATAAACTGCAATGATTTTTAGGCTAGCTCCATCTGAGTTAATTGTATGGAAAATTACCTCAATATCTGAGTACACAGAAAACAAGAGGAAGGTTTTCAAAGCCTTTTTTATTTTCTTTTTAGGATTCTGTATTTTAAAAGCTTTCAAAATAATTTATTTCAAGTACACAAGCTGTAATTTTGTGTACTCTCTAGGTGACCAGAGTACAAGGAATTTTATTATGCTGCATCACAGTGTTAACACTGATTTGAAGAGCTGGCTTTCTAAATGGCAATACAGAAGCTCTTTCCCTAAATGACTGGAACAACAGCCCAGTCCATTTCTGGTGGGAGGTATTAAATCTCTAAGTAATGTTAATACTTCAGCAGAATGGATTCTGTCCTCTCAGCAGAATCATTTCAGACACCTGCCAAGCCTTGGTGCTGTCCCAGGTTACATGGTATGTCAGAGATGTCTCTTAACTTCCTGTTCAAGTATGACTCGTGATGGTGTTGAGGCTAAAATGGTTTTTAGACATCCCTGTGTTAAGATTCTTTTCTGTCAGCTCAAGGTAGTCTTCTCTATTTAAGCAAAGCAGTTGGCAGTGTGTACATACGTAGTTGTTGACTCTGTTTTTGCGTCACATGAGAAATATCCTGCTCTGTCCCAGCTTCTGTAGTGCAGGTGGATTTGTAGTTGGGAAATAAGTTGTTACTGTCTGTTGTGCTTGATACTAAAACTCAGCCATTTCATGGTTTAACACTTGACAGCAATATTTTTATTTTAAATGAGAGGTGAAAGCAGCAGGTAGCCTGTTTAAGGACTGAGTTTTGAAGAATATTTTGTTCTCGTGGGTTTCTACACCAGAAAGAGTTCTGCTCCACTGGTGGTATGAAAGAGGCATTTTTTTGCTTTGGTGTTTCTAAGATCTTGTTTCTATTGAAGCCAGTGACAGTTTTGTTCTGAACATCAGCGCATAGCAAGGTTGAGCCTTGAGTTAGGGGAATGATAGAGTGAAATGTTGAGCATCTCTTCTGGATATCAAAAACAACTCTTTTTTTTCTGCCTCTCTACTTGGATACGTTTAATTTTTTTCCTCCTAGGGAACTAGAAAAATGTACTGTACTGAGAAAGTTAAACTTGCATTGAAATTTGGGTGTTAACTCTTAATCTTTAATATACAACTGTGGGATTGATTTTGCTTCTGAATGTTCTTTTAGAGAGGATTAATCTCTATGGTACAGTGCACTAAGAAGTTTCCAGCGGAGATCTACCAGTAAACTGAATAATGAGATTGGGATGTACAGTATGTTTGCATTAGTTAATTGCATGTATATATTTTCTGGTCGTCTCAGATGAAGTGTATAATTTCAGAACACAAACAGCTAGCATATATAAAAATCATTCTGTATCCATTTTGTTTTCAAAATAAAATGAAGCTACACACAAATATGCAATTAGTACTGTATTAAAGCTTACAGATAGGTATAAACAACTAACAAGTCAGATATACAATTGAAAAATAAAGCTAGCTTGGTGAAGAGGGAGAGCACACCAATAAAGTTATTTTCCATCTGTCCCAGTATTGACATTTCTTACCAGCACATTAATGTAATATACAAAAGAATTAGCATTCATTTGTTGAAAAATTTGTAGAAGAGCTTTGGAAACAATTCTCAACATTGATGATTGATGAGAGAAACAATAGTACAAGTTTAGATTTTGTCTATGCTTGGTTAAAATATATAGTTTGTTTTTGTAAATCTAATGCTAAAGTGCTCTCTTAGCTTCTCTTCTTAGAGGGTTTTCTCCCTGTATTCTTTGAACAAGTTTATAGAAAAATCGCACTGCCAGGTCCTACGTTTTTGTAGGCAGATATCTTGGAAAGGGAGTTTAGAGTGCTCTGTTTTTTATCTTTACAGTTGCTTTTTTTTTTTTCTTCTGCTTTTTAGGAATTATTCCTCCTCACCATAAATCTCATGCCTCGGTGATGAACTACCGGAAGGAGCAGTACTGGGATGTACACCATGCTCTTCGTGTAATTCGTTTTATCAATGATTCTACCCCACAGGAAGATGTTTTCCTCCGCATACATCAACTGGAATCAGGAAAATTGCCTCGAAACTTGGCATTTCCTTTGGTGAGCTGTCATTTTGATAGTCTTTTAAGCATACTGGCTAACTTTATGCTATATTTTTATACTTTATTCTATATATTTTTTTAAGCATATAGCTAACTTATGATATAAGCCAGTAAGAAACTGAGCTGCATGTAGCAAAAGTACATGTAGATAAATTCATGTAAGGGGAAAGAAAAACAGAGAAGTGCTGTTATAAAATAAGGTATTTTAGTTGAAGTGCTTTTCTTTTTTTGTTCCCCTAAATACTTACATAAAGTTGTATGTCTTAAAAAGTCTTTTATATACTTCCACTGCTAGGCTTTTAGCCTTTTTTATTCTAGTTTTCACTTTCACAGTTTCTTCATAGCAATGAAGTCAAAATGACTTGGTACTGGATCTTGTAGATTGTTCACTTTCCTACAATGAGGATAATTCAGAGCCATTACTAGCAGCAATATGTTGCAAGCTACATCATATTTCTAAATAATTTGTTTTAAGATCTAGATTTTAAAGTACTGTTCTCCTTTTTCGGCTAGTCTGAACTGATCAAGGCTTAGTCAGATAACGTACTCTGTGGTTTACAGTGCACTTATGTGGGTAAAAAAGTATATTTTGATGAGTATATCATATGATGATAAAAACTGTGTGTAGACCTTACGTATAAGCCTCTATAAAAGAGGAGGTGATGAAAGGAGCCATGGGACTTGCTGAGATGGATTTTATCCTATGTCTAATGTTAATTTATCCATGTTCACAGTAGTCCAGCTTACTTTATTTTTCATCTAAACAAACTAAACAAAACTTGACATAGGAGCTTACACGGTATTTTTATTTGACCAGGAATGGAAGATTTACATACTCCTTTGTCCAATTGTGGCTTTATTAGCTCACAGGCTTGCTTTCCTTTCTGATAGGCTATTTTGCTGTTCTGCAGGGTGTATTTTGGGCAGATAGAGTGAACATAGAAAATCCAGCAGTGTTTTGAGTTAGGGGATTGTATGCAGCATCCTCTAGTTGGAGGAGCGAGAGTGTTTTGTGCACTTGCCATTGCCTAGGAATGCAGTCATCCTGCCCTGCAAGTTTCCTGTAGACAAATTTCCTTGACAGAATGTTCTAAAAGTTCATCCTTTCTAGAGCAGTATTGTTTCTGAGCAAGTGTTCTGTCAGTGCGTTCCAGAGTACTAGATAGTTTCAGTACTGTGATGAGATTAATAGAGATGAGGGTTAGCAGAGCCACTGTTATTCGTCCTGAAAGTTATGCTCGTTTTGCTGCAGAAAACATTTGTTCCATTTTATGTCAGCCTCTTTTCAGTGAAGACACTGACCCCTTAAACTTATAAAAGGTTACAGCTTATTACAGCTTGATAGTAATGCAGATGTTTTTCAGTGGAGGCAGAGGGAGTATGAAGGTGGTATTTTGAAGAGATATTTGGATCATTTAGTGGGCTTCCATGATTTGCACATGTTCTGCATCTGAAAGCAGCTTAATTAAGGGGATGTGTGCATTGCAGCCATCTATGTAACAGAAGCATATCCAAGCAGTATTTAGACTATTGATGTCTTTTGCATGAATTCTAATCTGCACCAAAGCTTATGATACTACAGCTTACTGCTGCTGATGGTTACATGAGGACAGACCGTGGATTCGCATCTAACTTGTTACCCCAAGTCCTAATGTAGTCAGTACTGCCTGCTTAAGGAAAACTTTAAGCAACACAGGGCAAATATAGTGCCTCTCCTGATGCATCTTCCCAGTTGAGAGGCTTCCTGAGCTAGTTGTTGACATAAGGCCTGGCTGATTTAGACTTAACTCACCTCTATCCTGTGTGCAGTCATACCAGTAATTGTGTTTTAGGCATGCTGGTACCTTTTGGTAGGAAAGTGTACCCTCTGGAGAAAGGAAGATAGTATGCCCACCACATGCTCTAGTCTTGTATTGTGGGGAATAATCACCTGGAAAAGATATTTCTTTCTAGCTATTGTGTAGCTAACACCCATGGCAAAGGTGTTTGAGGGGCATGTTTGGCAAGGAAAAAGATGAAAATATCTGCTGCTATGTAGTAAAAAAAAATTAATGTGGGGCATAGAAGTAGGTATGTTGCTATGCCATTAGGAGGTAATCTCATTTAAGAATATTTGAGAACTTTGGATCAGATTTTTTCCAAATTCCTGTCGTCTGCTTGGTTTTAAAAGCAAGACAAGTCTTATTTGTTCTGCTTTAATAGGTATCTGGTCACTATAATGCAGCTGTTGCCCAGTGCTTTATTTATGAATGTCAGAACAGGTAGTATCTATCTTTGTATACTTTGGTTCCACTTTGGTTTTGCAAAGAGTAGGGAAAAGGAATGTAAGAATAACTTAAATCAAGCATTCTAATACTTCTTTGTAGTTAATTTTTTTTTTTTTGGCTTTGTTTTCCAGGAGCCGGAAGATGAAGTGTTTCTTGCTATTGCTAAAGCAATGGAGGAAATGGTGGAGGATCCTATAGAATGCTATTGGCTTGTCAGTAGCTTTGTTAATCAGCTGAACAGCAAGCACAAAGATGCATTGCAACAACTGGTAAGGGAATGATTTTTTTTTTGTGTGAGGAGAGCAGTAAGTAAGGGAGAAGGAAGTCATAGAAAGCATGCATGCTGGGCGTTTTGGAAGTTGCAGTGTATGGAGGTAACCACAATGTCAGAGGCTGCATCCATGGATTATGTTCTGGCAGGAGCAGTGCTTTTTGCATTGTGATTGTACTCTGCTGTAGGAAACTTTGTCTAAAATAGCAAACAAAACCAATTTTTTAATGTTGCATTGTAGGTTTTGACTATTTTTTTTTAAGTCAGCTTACATTGTATTTAGGTGAATTATATTTCATTCAGTTAAGAATTTTCTTTGTGTTAAACAATTAAAGATATAACAAACTTCAGGACATCTTGACTTAGGTCTTTTGCTTTTTTGGCTGCATCCCTGGCATTCATATGCTGTTCACTGGATGACAGTGAGGCAATGCACAATTGTTTTGCTTTATAAATGGAGCAGGGTATTTTGTGTCTTCAGAAAGACAGCATGTTACAAATTAAGTTACAATTAAAAGTGTAACAGGACTTTGTCACTGATCATTCAAATGCTCTCAGAGAACATTAATTTTGAATTTCTGTATTACTGCTTTATAAAGTGATTTTAAAGCAAATGCATACTTATAAAAATTCCTTTGTTATATAAAAGTTTTTGTAATTCTTCAAATAGTCGTAAAAGATAAACATTTTAGTTAATACTCATATTTTTATATCAGTGGATATCTGCTCTGGCAATCAATGAAAACCTGTTGCAGAAAATTATGTATGTCCTTTGTTATTCTTGGAACACAAAAATACATTTTAAGTCTTTTCTGCTTCTGCCAGAGGTGATACCAACTATACCAATTTCTGTATTTTCTTTCAAAGGACAGAGGAGTCTTTTTAAAGAAGGTATGTGCCTCAGTTACATAGGGATGTCTCCCTAAATTTTTATTTTAATGTACACATTGCACCAAGACTGTGGATGTTAGAATATGGGCAAAGGAAGTGCTTTTTTTTTTTAATTTGAAAGCTGAAGTTATTAGCAGCTTATCTAATTATGAGAAAAAGTATAAAGACACTGGAATTTATGAAAATTTGTATTGTGTTACATTAGACTTTAAGCAAAATGAACATTATTCACATTTTTAAGCCTATTTGTATGCTCTTCTGTTGCCTTTTCTAAATTGTTTTCTTAAACAGGAAATCAATGTCCAGCTTTTATTATATTGCACAGGGATTTGCTCTGAGAATTGTTTTTCTTGTTTTCACTGCATTGTGTATAGGTTTTTATGATGCGTGCTAAGATTATTACCTTTGAGATGAATAAAACTCAATTTTACTTGTGAAGATAGCAGTAATTATTGCAGGTTTAGTCTCTGCATTGCATTAAGCTCTCAAACAGCTCCTTGCGTTAGTGAGTAGTGCATATTTTGGAAATCTTGCTAGTGGTCAGCAATTTAAGGAACCTGGGGCTATTTATTTACTAAAGTACTAAATTGCAAAAATCGGTGATACTTTTATTTTGGAACACCAGGGTTTAGTTAAAATAATGTAAGTTCATTATTTTAACGTGTGTTTTTATGCTTGCAGGTCTTCAAAGACACATCTTGCTTTACAGTGGGCTGTAATAATGGAGGGGAGGGTACTCTGATTTTACTTATCCTAAAATTTTCCAATTCGTTTTTCAGCCAAAAATTCTGGAGCAGTATTTGAACATTGAAGATAACAGACTCCTGATGCATCTAAAAGCATGTGCTGCAATGAGCAAACTCCCTTATGATCTTTGGTTCAAAAAGTGTTTTGCAGGCTGTTTACCTGAGTCCAGTTTACAGAGGCAAGCTCTTTTTTTTCCCCTTTCTGTTTGTAATTGCATAGTAATTTTAGCTCCTTGTTACCCTAAGCAGGCAATGAGCTTTCCTTATCTTTATCTGTAATGAAGGTATGAAGTTAGCTTTATTGTTGACTTGGAAATGACAAAATTTGATTTGATCCCACTCGTTACTGATGTGAGGTAATCTGAGTGTGATCACTTCTGGTATTGACATGTAAAAAGGATGGAGTTAAATATAGTGGCTTATTCTGTTTCACACTTTTTGCCTCCTAGGATTTAAAACTCCAAATCCACTCTTCGTGATAGGCAGCTGAAAGTAGTTAGTTTTCAGGCTTTTTAACCAAAATCACTCCTTAGGGAGTGATTATAATACTGTATTACCACCAGATGAAAAAGATTTTGGGAGTGTTGGTTTTAATTAAAAAATAAATAAATACTATGGTGGGTTGATCATTACAGAGTTCATGAAATAGTGCATTATATCAGGATTCCATGGGTAGAAATAGGCTGTCCAGCTTTTAAAAGGGGGAAATTCTTGTGCATGGTACTTCTCCTTTGAACTGAAGCTTCTGTGATTTCTCTAATTCTGCCATCTGAAAACTCTTGGAAAAGTGGAAAATTCAAGTTAAATGAAAAGAAGCATAATGTTTCTGCATTAACATAGATGCTGCTAATAGCTGAACAAGAAGTGGTACAGAGAAAACAATGGTCTCATTTTCTGCCACCTTTTAAAACTTTGAGAAGAAACAAGGTTCAGGGGAAATCTTACTCTAGCACCTCCAGGGCTTCAGTGGCTGCTGTAAAAACACTGTCCTGGTTTCAGCTAGGATAGAGTTAATTTTCCTCCTAGTAGCTGGTAGGGTGCTAAGTTTTAGATTTAGGATGAGAAGAATGTTGATAACATGCTGATGTTTTAATTGTTGAAGAGCAGTGATTACACTAAGCCAAGGACTTTTCAGCTTCTCGCTCTGTCCTGCCAGCGGGCAGGCTAGGGGTGCAGCAGGAGCTGGGAGGGGACAGAGCCAGGACAGCTGACCCAAACTGGCCAAAGGGGTATTCCATACCATCTAATGTTATGCTAAACAATATATACGGGTGGCTGGCCGGGGTGGGGGGGCCGGCTGCTTGGGGATAGGCTGGGCATCAGTCAGCAGGTGGTGAGCAATTGCATTGTGCATCACTTGTTTCGTACACAGTAGCAGTAGTAGTAGTACTATTATCTTTATTATTTTTTTCCTGTCTTAATAAACTGTCTCTATCTCAGCCCACAGGCTTCGTTTTCCTGTTTCTCTCCCCCATCCCAGAGATGGAGGGGGGAGGGTGAGTGAATAGCTGTGTGGTGCTTAGCTGCTGGCCGGGTTAAACCACAACAAACACTGAAATTGAGAGTTTTGTTGAATGCTCTGTAGAAAAAATACTTTGCTTTATTGTGGTAGAGTTGTTTGCAATCTGAATAGTGAGTGCAGTCTTCCTTGCTTATCTGGGTTTTTACATTTCATAAAGGCAAGTGCGGAACAGCTGTTCTTTAAAATATTCCCCCCCACACCCATTAAGAAAATATGAGGGTTTTAGGGAACAAGCTATAAGATTAATATTTATGCTTTTCAGTCTTGTGGTGCAATGGTCTTTGAGGTTGTGTATGCTCTACTGTTGGCAAGGAAGGTGTCTGACAGCAGTTTTTGGAACCAGAACTGAAAGAGTTGGTGGCAGACTTTTTGGTGTTACCCTTTGTGCTGCGTGGTCATCGTTACATGTGTAGTTCTTCTTACCAACACCAGTAAGGCTCCAAAGTAGTCTGTGCTGTATAGAGGTTGTGTGTGATGTGAGGGTTAAAAATGTTTACTACTGTTGGGGCCACAGAAATTATGTAAGCATGTATAAATTGTTTGTTACATCTTTAAAGACAATTGAATATGTGTGATTTGTCTGTATCTGTGTTGCACGTTTGTATTTATAGGCTCATTTTAGCAGGTAACAATTGACCTGGTTTCATCCAGTTTTCTCTGTATGAAACTTAATACAGTTTGTCAGTAGATGTGACTGTTTCACCTGGGACTTGCCAGTCGGCTCAGAACTTCATTTCTGTAGGCTGCTGGGGTACAAAATGACCTCCGCAAGCATTAGGAACCTCTTTCCATGTCTTCTAGTAGATGTTTTAATTTACAACTTAAATGATTTAACGTTGAGGCTAGGTGTTCTGGCTAAGAAATTTGCAATAGAGCAGCTTTGCTATTGGAGGATTCCATTGTTTTGACACTTCTGTTGAAAACTGCATGTTTTGTGGAGCTATCTCATCTAGACAGTGTAAAAGAAAAAAATCTAGATGAACTTTGATTTTCCTATTTTATATTGTCAGAATTTTCTGTTTCAGCTTCTGTAATTTTGAATCAGTTCATTTACATAAAATGTTTTATCTAGTTAGTGTACTGGTTAGCATTCTCATATTCTATTTTAATTTAGCAAAGTAAAATAATTTGACCTGAAAATATTTAAATAATTTTTTTTTTTATGGTAAATATCCAGTTACTGTCTTTTTTATATTACTCTGCAGTAAAAAACTTCGGAGGGTTGGAACTTCTGATGGTGCAGCAATTCCATTTACCAACAATTCTTGTGAGAACAAGATGAAAGTGCACTTTTCCTTGGCAGTTCAGGTTTTTGAATTACTCAATTGTAATGAAAATAGCCTCATTTGCTAAGGAAATAAAATACTTTGTGGGCAGCATGTGACAGATGAGCTTAATTAATGCTTGGAGATTCAGTTTGGATTAGAATCTAGAAGCCCGAATGCTTATCTGAAATGTATCTAAATGGCAGCATTGGAACTGCTGAGAACTGAAAACAGGTCTCCAGTTCTCCTGTGAGTTTCACTTACTTTTTCCTCAAGTGAGAGATGACATGAGCTCAGTATTTTATGATTTAATTTAACTTATGATTTAGTACTACATTTCTTAGAGAGGTTGCTTGCTTTGTCTAAATCGTAGCCTTCTCTGCCAGGCAGCTAAATATAAATTTCATCTTTTTTTCAAAGGTGTACAAGATTTGGATGTGCTATGCAGAAATTTTATCCAATAATGGTGAGATGAATTGTACATAATATCAGCTGTATTCCTGACAAGTGTTGCCATTTCAGAATACGTACTGTTTCATAGCACACTTCTCCTACTTTTGTCATAGGTAAAAGTTGTGCATCAATTTCACTTAAGTGGGTTTGGCAAACCAATGTAGAAAGCTTTCATGTAGAAACATTTCTTTCGAGCTTATGCATTGTCTTTGCTCTGCTTGTGCTAAATGCTCTTAAAATGTAATAAGCGTCTTTCCAAATGTCTTTAAGGTGCCACATGGGTAAAAAGTAGAGCAGACTGGGCACTCCGAAGGCTCTGTATCCTCAGGGTTCTGTTATTGCACCTGGAATTATAGACAGGCAGCTTCCTAGAACATGAACCTGCCTGTAGCATGGACTCCAGAGGGACAGAAAGGATTACTTCTCTCTGAAGTGGGGAGAAAACTGAGTTGCACCTTTGTTTATACTCCCCATTGCTCTATTTGCTCGCATCTACATAAGGGTATCTGGTCATCTGTTCAGCAAGCCCCATGTGTGGAGAGTTTTCAAATGGCGCTGTGTGGGGCCTCAGCTGGAGAGCCTTGCTGTTAAAGCAAGGTATCTATTTTGCAGCTTCAGCTCTACAGACCAAATTACACCTCAGCTGCCAGTTTGCTCTGATATAACAGAAATAGTGGAGCTTTGCAGATATGCTTGTGTATAAGCCAGGCATTTTTTATTGCTTAGTGTTGCCAGTCATGTATCATATCCATAGCTGACATTTTCAGTCCTCACTGAAGACTTGGCATGGTAATAGCTGGTGGGTTTGGATGGGCTTAGGTTAGTGGCCTCTGGTAATTTGTTTGTGGCAAAGTATTCTGTAGTTCTCCTGAAATCCTACTGCCTTTCAAACTGGCACTAACGCAGGTATTAATGTACAGCTTATGCAGTTTTACAACTGTGATCTCTGTGTCCTGCTTAAATTACATCAGTTGTAAAAATATGAGTCATTTAGTAGAAACAACAGAAACATGAAAGATACCTTCGATTTACTGTGGAAGGGATGTGGGCTGCTACAGTTTCTCTGCTCTACAGAGAAACTTAAGTCACTTGTTTGCCTGTGTCTAAGTAATTGAGCTGCTTCACAGCTGTCTTCATGGCTGGTGCAAGATCACAATATGATGTCAGGATGAGACTTGTATGTGCCTCATCATGTCCTTCCACATCTGTTCCCATTGGAAGGATACCTAGATGTGCAGAGGAGCGAGTAGTGGTTCTCATTAAACGTCTGTGGACCAGATGACTGGAGGACCAGAACCAGGGAATAAGGTTGAATGAGCTTACCCTGCAGCCTCGGTGTAGCCTTTGGGGGGAGGGGGAAAACTGTGAGGTTCACAATAACTTTCTCAGAAAAAGAGAGCGCAGCAACACTAGGATGCTTTTTGCTCTAGTACCCCACTGTAGTGATTGAGGAACCTGAGAAATGCCCTTGAGAATGTTGTTTTTCCATGCACATACAAATCATGTCCTGGCTACAGGAAAAAAAACTCAGTGAAAATTAAGTGGCTTTGTTTGCGTAGTTCTTGCCATTCTCTTTACTTTCATAGCTTCCAATGTCTTTATATTTTTCCTTGTGGTTTTTACTACTATTTCACTGTTCAAGAAACACCCACAAGAGTGCTCTTGTAGCTAATCGGTTACAATTATGTATCACAGAGGATGGTATCATTACAGTTTTTTATGACTTTAGTGTGCGCTTTCTTTTTCGGTGGTCCTGAGTAGGGCTACAAGCACGGTTGCATGACATACGTTACAGTTTTCCCATCTCTGAGAGAATCAAAAAAACCTGCTGAAAGTTATAATCCCTGACAGTACACTTGATGTTTACATACACAAGTTTTTGCTGTTATTTAAGTAGTGCAAGTAGAGTATAGATGTTACTATCAGTAAAGATACAATGCATAAAGGTTGCTATTTTAGGCTAGAATAATCAAAATAATTGTTTCCTTGAGACTGCCTTGACTTTTTTCTAGTCTAAGTAAACATTTTTCTGACACGGTTTGTTGCAGTTTCTGGTTCTATGGTATAGACAAGGTACTGATTGCTGGTCTGTTTATCAGTGTCACAGTCATTTCATTATTGCTGTTACTGGTGGAATTACGCTGACAGTACCAATAGCTGGAAATGTTAAGGGGGAAAAATCAGCAGACACAGCTAGTTAGTGCTAATATCTCATCCACTTAGCAATGTACCCTCTTCCCAAATTTGTTAGAAGCTGGTGATTTAGATAGTGCATCTGGTTTGCCAGTGTTAAAATACTTGTTCTGGAATCAGACTAAATAATAGGAAAACTTTTGAGTTTTTGAGCATGAAATGTAACCTACTGTAATGTAATTATGGGGACTAGAGTCGGGGACTTGGAAGCAAAATATGGAAGAAGGTTTAGTAGTGTATGTTAGAATTAGTAGGTTTATACTGAAACTAACATGGGGTTTAATAGAAACTTGAAAAATTCTTTCCTGTCTTTGAGTCTGTATTGCCATTTGTAGTTACAGTTCTGATGCCCATGAAGCACCTGGGGAGCTATGCTTGGGTTCTGAACAGAAAGGTTTGAGAAAGAAAATGTATTAGAAGTAAATGGGAATCACTTGTACAGTGTGGAAGAGGAATGAGTTCTCAGTTTTCTCATAGCCTTGCTTAAAGCTTCTAGACTTGACATCAACATCAGTGTAATATCTACAGTGACCACTTGTCCTGAGATTCTTGAACCACAAAGGAAGCAAAATTTTAATAGTTCCTGTCTTTGTGGGTTTTGTAGTCATTTTTAATCCTATGAAGACAGGGAAATAAAAGTAAATTGCAAAGGGGAGAGAAATTAGCTATGCCTTTTTTCCCCTATTTATCCATGTGGGCTTTTTGTTTGTTTCCTTAATTTTAAAGAATAGTCATGGGGATTTTATGTATTCTTTTCCAAGCTTCTTTATTATAAATTAAATTCTGGTCTTTTTTTTTTTTTTGAGGAATGGAGAGGTAAAAGCAGTGTCAAACCAGCTGTGTGGTTGGAAGGTTATCAAGCTGACAAAGATTTGACTTGAGTCACAGTTTAAAAGATGAATGCTGTGTAACAGCAGCAGTCATTCCACTTTAGGAGTTAAAAAAAAGCCTTTGCTTAAAGGTGTGATACCAACTCTTTAACACAGCTGTCAATGTTTATGCCTTCATTGTGTTCTCTTGGCACTCCAGGCTGAAGTGCAAGCTCTTCTGAGACAAAAGGTGATGTAAAAATGTTTGTCTTCTGAAGAAACACACCTGTAGATCCAAGTTTGTAGGTGGGCTGCAGAAGATGCTAACCAATTATAGTTACTGGATTCAGAGATTATGGAGGATAGTATATGATCATGTCCCTCATGTCAAAGGAGAAACATCTATTGGAAAGGAGAAACTCTTTTAACAAGTGTCTGGATGGAGTAAGCACAGTAATCCTCAGACTTTCTGACATAGCTCTTAAAAGTCAAGAACTAAAAATAATGCAAAACCATAGAAGCTGCCATCTGACAGATGGTTTCACACTGGTTTTGGATAATCTTTCATCCCGTGTCTGTTGAGTTGCGCCAGAGATAGAGCTGCTGGTTGAAGGATGGGTTCAAATTGTTACAAGCTGTTCTAGTAATGTGGATCTCTTTTAATATTCACAGTTCTGTTGCTAAAGAACTTGCAGCCTTTGGAGGCCTGTTCTTCAGGTTTCTTTAAAACTGTGAGGTCTGGGCACAGCTTCAAAGAAGTGGTAGGAGTGCTTTGTTAATTCTGAGAGAATCTGTGCACAGTGGAATGGATTGAAACACTTCATAGTTGTTCTTTGTGTCTAATTTGAGCGTTATGGATGTATCTTGCTGATGTATAATATTTATATCTCCTACAGGAAGGACCTGGAATATTTAGCTGCTTGAGATGTAGTAGTTCAGTATTTCATCCTTTTGAATTTTCATCTACTTAACTATTTGAAGAGCGCATTTATTAAGTGTGCTAGTAAACTGTGTTTCTTTTTATTCACTAGGAAAAATTCTCACCCTTACTATGCTATGTAGAATAATTGTCACAGTTAAGGCTATTAAAACAAGATTTACTTGAGCCTTGCAAACAGTTGCATTTCTAACCAAGAACACACCCTATCAATACATTTGTTTGCCATCACCCTACTCTGTACAGATTGAGGAATTGATAAAATGTCTTGTATTTACCCTGATGTGAATAATTAATGCATTTGTTCTTATTCAGAAAAATTATCTAGAAAAAGGTGATTGTAAAAAAATCTGTTCTAGCAGATAAATAGGTAAGGACTACAGTAATGTGTGGTGATTGCTTTTTCATCTCTTTTTCTAGAGTTTGGGACAAAATTATTAGTGGGTCCTGCAAAATTCTTGTTTTTGTTGCTTTGGAGATATTATTAACCTTTAAAATGAAAATAATAGCACTGACTACAGCAGAAAAGATCACCCAGTTTTTGGAAAATGTAAGTACTCTTCTGTGCTTCACAATTACCATCTATGGCTTATAGAAGTGTTTTGACCTTTCGGCCTCAGAGTGTTTTGTATATCATAAACATACTATAAGGAGCTATTACATTATTCCCTGAGAGTAGTGTTGTAGTACCAAGGTGCAGGGAGGAATGAGAGGAGTAGTTGTTTCTATCAGAAGGTAAAGCTTTCATAGAATGAAATGATGTTTGGCTTTGCGTAATATATTATCTATGTTTGTGCAGAGTTGACAATATTCTTATACTGAAGAGTTTTTCTGTGGAAGTAAGTGCAGGTGAAGTTAGATTCATTTTTCCAGATCCTCCTTCTAGGGCTGGAGTCTGGCACCCTTTTTATTCCTTTACTGAGTGTCAGCCTGTAGACTCAACACACATTCTTTGTTGATGTATAAGGATAGGATCTTGAACCTGACCCTGAACTTTCCTTCTGTGGATGGTAGTGAGCATGACAGCAGGGTTATAGGATCCTAATGTAACCTGGGTTAGATGGATTAGATATGTTTGTGGTCATGGATGGCCAGTATGAGTAATGCCTGATGTCACATGAGAGGTGTAAAGTGAGGGATGCCTGAGTGGACACCTTCTCTTGTTTTGTAAATAAAAGTTTTATGTTTAAAATGTGGGAGTAACATGGTGCATGTAGGGCTGAGGGATGGTAGGATGGGGAGATGAGATTATAGTTTAGCTTTGTGTAAAGAGATAAAACTTGAACTTGAGGTTTAAAATCTTTATTTGAAACAACAGTCCTAATAAAGTACACTGACAAGGCATCTTAACCCAATCTTTTGCAGATTCCTCAAGACAACACTGACGCTATTGTCAGCAAAGCAGTGGATCTGTGGCGCACACACTGTGGGACTCCAGCACACTCAGTCTGAGAACTTTCTTTGTTTATAGAAGTTTGGGGAAGAAGAAAAGACACTTGAAAAGTTTCCTTTTACTGTGATTCCCCTGTCATGGTGTAATGCTCTTAATTTCTTCTTCTGTGTAAAGATGCTATTAAAGCAGTTTATGGCATAATGATCAATGTGTAAATATTTTTCAATAAATTTAGATGGAGTGAGGATACCTAGTGGTGATGTGATCATGTCCAGAGTGTTTCTTGGCCAGCCAGCTACAGTATTCCGATTGCACAGTGTGTTCCAAGGCTTTTGGGAATGTAAATCTAACTCCTGAAACAAGGCAAATAAACTGGCTTGTAAAAAAAAAAAAAAGTATGCCAGCTTATACTTGATATAGCTAGTTACTACTCGGAGGTGCTTTTAATGTGAATATACTGAGTGTCTGCTAGTTTGCTGAAACTTCTTGATGAAGAAAAATCATTCCTTTGCTGGAAATGTGCGTGTACTCTGTGAATACTCTAAATGTGCAGGTAAATGTTCTGGAAGAGGCATCACAAGTTTGAAGCAGACATCACAACAACCAGGTGAGACATGCTGTTCTGAAGTATCTCAAAGTACTTCCTTTCTGTCAGCCAACTCTGTGTGGCTTATGGCTATACCTTGTTTTTTGTCTTTTTTTCTTTAAGTAAGATGCTCTAGAAAGGTGTATAAATTCTGCTATGGTTTGGAAAAATTAAATGCAAACAATATTCTGAGAAGAGTGATGTCCTGAATCAAGATTAGAAGCGCCAGTTAGCGTTACTGCTTTCAGACTTGTCAGCGAGTGTTCTACCAATCACTATCTGAAGGCTCCAAACTTTCTTTTGATTCATTTTTAATTTATAAAAGCTTTCTCTATCAATAGGTAGACCATGGAGCTGCTCTGGCAGGAGAGACAAAGATCGTGGCTGAAGTTGGAAGGGACCGCTGGAGGTAATCTAGACCTGCTCAAGCAGGGCCACCTAGAACCAGTTGCTGAGGACCCACATCCAGGCAGCTTTTGAGTATTGCCATCCGGACCCAACCCACAGGGAAGTCTGTTGCCTCCCTGGGGCTCAGGTGAGAGACATTGCTAGGGAAGTCACTCACCTTGTATGGCCCACCGACTACTACCTGCTACTGGTTTTTCAGGCTGGTAATGATGAAGTAGCAAGGAGAAGTCCGAGAGTGATCAAAAGGAACTTAAGGGCTTTGGGGCAACTAGTTAAAGGTTCAGGGGCACAGGTTGTGTTTGCCTCTGTCCTTCCGATAGGGGGGATCAACGTTGATAAGCAGACTCGTCATAATACGTGGCTTTGGGACTGGTGCAACTGGCAGAACTTTGGGTTTGTTGATTATGGGAAGGTGTATGCGACACTGGGCCTGCTGGCACCAGGTGGGATGCGCTTCTCAGAGGGGGAAAAGGATTTCTGCTCAGGAGTTAGCAGGGCTGATAGATAGGGCTTTAAACTAGAATTGAAGTGGGAAAGGGATAAAACCAGGCCCGCTGGTGATAAGCTAAGGAATGGTGTGCTAGAATCAGAGGGACTGTGTGCTAGTGAGGTCCTTCGCTCTGCTCCACAAGGTGCTGTGGTGCAGGGAGGCGCATTTGAAGTGCTTCTACACAAACGCACTCAGTATGAGTAATAAAATGGATGAGCTAGAGGTCATGGCCCAGTCCCACAGCTACGACATCATTGGCATAAGCGAAACCTGGTGGGATGAGTCCTGTGGCTGGTGTGTTGCAACAGATGCTTACAGGCTTTTCCGGAGGGACAGGCAGGGTAGGTGAGGTGGGGGCGTGGTAGTGTATGTGAAACGGGCTGGACTGTGTGGAACTTCAAGTTGGTGATGGCAAAGATGAGAGCCTCTGGGTAAGGATTAAGGGAAGAACAAATAAGGGGGATGTTGTGGGAGTCTATTACAGACCACCTGGCCAGGATGACAATGCCGATGAATTATTCTTTGTGGAACTAAGAGGTGCCTCGAGATCAACTCCCCTTGTCCTTATGGGGGACTTGTCAGACATCAACTGGGATTACCATGTGGCCGACATGAGCAAGTCCAGGAGGTTCCTAAAGCACCTAGATGATAACTTCTTGGTGCAGGTGCTAAGGGAGCCAACTAGGAAAGGTGCCCTCCTAGATCTGTTGCTAGAGAACAGAGAGGGTCTTGTGGGGGATGTGGCAATTGGCGGCCGTATCGGTCATAGTGACCATGAAGTGGTTGAGTTTAAAATTTTTGGTGACAGAAGGAAAACTGCCACCAAAACTTCAGCCCTGGATGTGGGGAAAGCAGACTTCAGGCTGCTCAGGGAACTAGTCAGCAAGGTCCCCTGGGAAACTGCTTCTGAAGGCATTGGTGTCCATCAATGGTCCGTCTTTAAGCACTGCCTTCTAAAAGCACAAGATCAGGCAATTCCAAAATATCTGAAGTCAAGCAGGTGAGACAGAAGGCTGGCCAGGCTGACCAGGGATCTTCCGGAGCTTAGGCAGAAAAAGAAAATGTATGGCTGCTGGAAGCAGGGTCAGGCAACGTGGAAGGAGTACAGGGGCACTGTTCACGTTTGTAGGGAAAAAATTCATGTGGCCAAAGCCCAATTAGAGTTGAAGCTGGCCAGGTCTGTGGGAGACAATAAAAAGGGTTTTTTTAGATATGTGAACAGAAAAAGGAGGACCAAAGAAAACATAGGTCCACTACCCAATGGGGAAGGTCACCTCACAGATAAGGACATAGGCAAAGCAGAGACGTTTAATGCCTTCTTCGCCTCTGTCTTCAATGCTGATGATGGGCTTCGGGACGCAGGGTGCCCTGAGCTGGAGGACTATGACGGTGGGAATGACAAACTCCCAACCGACCCTGAACATGTGCGGGATTTGCTGCTCCACGTGGATCCATACAAGTTCATGGGTCTGGATGGGATTCATCCCATGGTGCTTAGAGAGCTGGCAGATGTCATCGCGGGACCTCTCTCAATTATTTTTCAACTGTCTTGGGAATTTGGAGAGGTCCCAGTAGACTGGAAGCTGGCAAATGTTGTGCCAGTTTTCAAGAAGGGCAAGAAAGAAGACCATGGCAATTACAGGCCTGTCAGTCTCACATCAGTGCCTGGTAAAATTATGGAGAAGATAATCCTTGAAGTTATTGAAGCACACCTGGAGGACAATGCAGTCATTGGTCCCAGCCAACATGGGTTCACAAGGGGTAGGTCCTGTTTAACAAATTTGATTTCCTTTTATGATAAGATCACCCATCTAGTTGATCAGAGGAAACCAGCTGATGTGATCTTTTTGGATTTTAGTAAAGCTTTTGACACAGTTTCCCATAAGATCCTGCTGGACAAAATGTCCAGCATACAGCTAGACAAAAACATCAAATGATGGGTGAGCAATTGGCTGACGGGCAGGGCTCAAAGGGATGTGGTAAATGGGGCCACATCAGGCTGGCAAATGGTCACCAGTGGGGTCCCCCAAGGCTCCATTTTAGGGCCAGTTCTCTTCAGTGTTTTTATAAACAATTTGGATGTAGGACTAGAAGGTGTTTTGAGCAAATCTGCCGACGACACCAAACTTGGAGGAGTTGTGGACTCGGATGAGGGTGGAAAGGCCTTGCAGAGAGACCTGGACAGATTGGAGAGTAGGGCGATCACCAACCACATGAAGTTTAACAAAAGCAAGTGCCGGGTCCTGCACCTGGGACGGGGCAACCCTGGGCGACATACAGACTTGGTGACGAGGCGCTGGAGAGCAGCCCCACAGAGAGGGATCTGGGGGTTGTGGTTGACAGCAAGGTGAATATGAGCCAGCAGTGTGCCCTTGCAGCCAGGAGGGCCAACCATATCCTGGGGTGCATCAAGTACAGCATCACTAGTCGGTCGAGGGAAGTGATTTGTCCTGCTCTACGCTGTGCTAGTGCAGCCTCACCTCGAGTACTGTGCAGTTCTGGGCACCACAGTACAGAAAGGACATTAAACTGTTGGAGAGTGCCCAGAGAAGGGCTACAAAGATGGTGAAGGGCCTGGAGGGGAAGATGTTTGAGGAGCGGCTGAGGTCACTTGGCCTGTTCAGCCTGGAGAAGAGGAGGCTGAGGGGGTCCTCATCGTGGTCTACAGCTTCCTCGTGAGGGGGAGTGGAGGGGCAGGCGCTGATCTGTTCTCTTCAGTCACCAGTGATAGGGCCCGTGGGAATGGTGTTAAGCTGAGGCAGGGAAGGTTCAGGCTGGATATCAGGAAGAGGTTCTTCACTGAGAAGGTTGTTGTGCACTGGAACAGGCTGCCCAGGGATGTAGTCACAGCACCAAGCCTGTCAGAGTTTAAGAAGTGTTTGGACTGTGCACTTAGTCGTATGTCACCTGTGTGGTGCCAGGAGTTGGACTCGATTATCCTTATGGGTCCCTTCCAACTCAGGTTATTCTATGATTCTGTGATTGACAGGGTGGGGATGCCATAACCTTTATGGGCAGCCTGTGCCAGTGCTTCATCACCAGCACTGTAAAAATGTTCACGTTACCACAGGAACAACAGTATTTTAGTTAAAGATTTCAGTGAATGTTGGATGGATCCTCAAGTGCTGCTTCATTTCAATATCAGCTGAAGTTCATGTGCAGCTTTTTAAGTACAAAGAAATAGCAGAAGTGTTTCTTTAAGTTAATGCATTATTTATTCTGGGCTATGCTGAAGAAGGGGAGTTCTCTAGAGAATAGATAACAGCTTAATGCCATGCTTCTTTCAGTGGTCTGGGAAGAGGCTTTTGTGTATATCTAACGTGCAGCTTTTACTATGGATTTATGAGGGATACAATTCATGCAGAAAACAAAAATCACAACCCTTAGTGAATTCCCAAAAGACTGAAAGTATGAATCTGGCTAAGTTATGCTCAGTTAATTTTTGGTGATGTCTGCTAGGTTGAACATAATGCTTTAACTCTGAGGCCTACTTCCCGAGAGAATAGAACAGCAAAATGTGAGCTGTCACTGCCCCTATCGTGTGATGAGCAGGGTTGAGGTCAAAGTAAGATGTCTTTGTAGTCCCAACTTACAGCAGAGTCCACCATTTGGGAAGCTTTGGTCTGTGCCTCCAGTGATTGTAATCAGCCTGGAGCTTGGCATACAAGCAAGGCGAAGTGCAAGGTCTTGACCTGGGTCATGGCAATCCCAAGCACAAATACAGGCTGGGCAGAGAATGGATTGAGAGCAGCCTTGAGGAGAAGGACCCAGGGGTCCTGGTTGATGAAAAACTTGACATGATCTGGCAAAGTGCACTTGCAGCCCAGAAAGCCACCCGTGTCCTGGGCTGCATCAAAAGCAGCGTGGCCAGCAGGGCGAGGGATATGATTGCCCCCCTCTGCTCTGCTCTCATGAGACTCCAGCTGGAGCCCTGCACTCAGCTCTGGGGCCCCCAGCACAAGAAAGGCATGGACTTGTTGGAGCAGGTCCAGAGGAGGGCCACAAACGTGATCAGAGGGCTGGAGCACCTCTCCTATGAGGGCAGGCTGAAGGAGTTGGGGTTGTTCAGCCTGGAGAAGAGAATGCTGTGGGGAAACGTTATAGTGGCCTTCCAGTACCTAAAGGGGGCTACAGGAAAGCTGGGGAGGGACTCTGTCAGGGAGTGCAGTGATAGGACAAGGGGGAATGGCTTTAAACTAAAAGAGGGTACATTTAGATAAGACATTAAGAGGAAATTCTTTACTCAAAGGGCAGTGAGGCACTGGAACAGGTTGCCTGGGGAAGCTGTGGATGAGGATGAACACCCCATCCCTGGAGGTGTTCAAGGCCAAACTGGATGGGGCTTTGGGCAGCCTGGTCTGGTGGGAGGTGTCCCTGCCCATGGCAGGAGGGTTGGAACTGTGTGATCATTAAGGTCCCTTCCTACCCAAACCATTCTGTCATTCTATGATGCATGGCTAACAGTTGTTCTTTGACCTCTTGCAAAAAAACATTGCAACAGTTAAAGTGTCTAGCTACGCATTTTTAGTGGGCAGTCCAAATCTGTTCATTTATCTGCTACAGACTATTCGTCCTTACAGATTCCTTTAAAGTTTCACATAGTTGAGCATCCTACTGAAATGCCTAGCTAAGTAATTTGAGGAAAAGGTTAACTTTGATTTGTCTTCTGCTAGCTCCATGTCATTGCAGGACTGTGGTAACGAGTCATCTGATGTTCATTTCTTTTTCTTTCCTGAGAACCTTGGTTTTTTTTAAATTTTATTGACATTATTTCTACTTGACTGACGGGGTATGTAACTGCTTGCTGCAAACTTGTTTGTTGATATAGAACCAACTGCTAAGTTGTTTTTTTTTTCTTTCCCCATAGACAATAGAAAGAACACTGAAGCGTTCACTTTGAGAGTGACAGCTCCCCCCTCTAGTCTACCCCTGCTAAATATCTGTGGAAATTGCAAACAAGAAAAATAAGCTTAATTTGGTCCAGTTCTCCCTTCACGCAGTATTTTCTCTCCAGAGAGGTTTAGAGGAATGCCACATATGTGCTCTTCCATGTTGCATGCACTAGTTCTTTTTCAGTTCAAGTCCAAACGTGTGATGGAAATTCCAGATAAGCCAAGTAATGGCAGATGTCAGAGGATGATGTTTGAAAAATGAGTGGTTTGAACTCTAGTGAGGGGCACGAAAACATGGAAGGAAAAGCAGGAGAGTGTGGAGAAAAATGTGACTGAGATGGCAACTGAGGGGTTGATAAAGTAGCAGTGATGCGGAACAGGTTTCTGTGGAAACAGAATTGGCCAGTGTCCTGAACAGCTGCTGCAGGGGGTGCTGTCTGCAGCCTGGCGACTGAGGTTTGTTCCCCCGCAGGGGTCCAGCATTATGGAAGAGCTCCTCACCTGGGGCTTCCGCTCCTGCACCTCACAGTCTGAGGCTGTTCAGGGTCCTTTTTCCTGGGTGCTGACTCTCACCTTCCAAATCAGGGGTCGCAGGCTGGCTTTCCTCATGGAGCAGACTGCAGTATCCCACTTACATTAAGTGCAGTAGAACCAGACTGTTTGTTTTCTTTGGCTGGATTTTCTATTGGTGTTCTGCTGGGCTAGAGTCTAGCAGCATGGAGTTTCATTTGCCTTTGTAGGATTTTCTCAGTGGGCCCAGCATGCTCCCCACTCCCCAAAAAATGTAGATGCCTAGTGGTCAGTATTTTGGACTGAAGATTAGTTCTTGTGTATGTATCTAGCTTTTAGATTATAGGTTTCATCATAGGTTTCATTAGGTTGTTAAAGGTACTTCTACCTCCTACCTCTCAGGGTTTATGTATCCATGTATGTAAAACGTAAACACTCATCAAATAGATGCTAAAATAGAGGTTATTGTATTTTATGTTCCATTAATAATGAATGTTGCAGCAGAGTGACTTCTGGCTGCACCTGGCTTTTGGCTGTTTCTGTGGGCTTAGTCACATTTCTGAAGCAGTTTGAACTAGCTGATAGAGGTAACATGAACGCTTTGCAGAGCTGGTCATTGCAGGCTGCCTGTTTAATGGATAATTTTTTTTTCCACCCCTCCTCTTCATTTCTTGCCTACAGATGGCATTAGATTGCAATTCGATTGCTAGTAATTGCATGGGCTTTACTGAAGACACACTTGTCTCCTTCCTTAGACCAGTTTTATGAAATGCTTCAGTTAAAATGTAAAATTATGGCCCTTGTGTAGGGATCTCTGTGCAAGAGATTGCTTTATGTTCTCACATTCCCTGTGCAATGTAGTCCCACCAATATTTTTCTTTTTAAAGCATGGAAATTACCATATGTAACCAAAACACAATATAATTCTGCTTTGGAAACTGTAGCTAGTTGGGGGGAAGGGGATCTTTAGTCAAAAACAAGTTTTGTTTCTTTTTTTTACTTATTTATCCAAACCTCACTGGATAGCTACAGACTTGTTGGCTGCTAGAATGGAAACACAGACACACACAAACAACAGTTGGAAGGAGGTCAGTGAAAACTTACCTAAGTAGAAACAAACAAATCCAATACTAGCCTTTTGATCTTGGTATGTATCCACACCACCAATGCAAATCAGCAGAATTTGATCACTTAAAGCATACAGACCTCTCATTTTTGTGTGAGTGGAAGCCTCCATGTGCATTAGAGCAGGGAAGCTGCTCTTGCCTGACAGTGATGGTGAAGATGCTGGGCGACAACTGTTATCTCTGGGGTCAGAAATTTTGCACCATCAATTATGAAAACTAAATAGCCTAAGGATATCTGTTAGCTTCTGTACTTCATGCAGAGGGCTAGTGAAACTGTTTGAAGGTACACGCTTAGCCATGTAAAGAAAGTTTCTCTTCCCATTGTCACTGGTTGGAGGCTGTAGCTTGTCACAACCTGAAATGCTTTGCAACAACTGAAACTACTCAGGGGTTTTGGGGCTGGGGGAAGGGAGGAAAAGGACATAGAAAAGTAGCTGGATGGGCAGGTATGGCTGCTTTGCTAAACAGCAACAGTACTTGATTGTACTACTCAGAGGCATTCTCCTCTAATCACATTATGATTTTTGTGTGTGTGTCTATTTAGTGTACACTGCCGATTTTGTTCTCTGTCTTCATGAGCCTGGTGTTGGGTACAACTTTAGCAGCTGAGGTACCAGTCACTGACTACCATTTGCCTGCCTTCACTGAACCAGCTTACAGGCAGTGCCAGAGGCTCAGCCAACGCAATGTCCCACAGATGAGCTCCAGTACATCTGGCTCTTCTGCCTTGCTCCCTGCCAAGAAGCATGTATGTGTTGTGTTGCTGTAATGCTGAGCCTAGCTGGCAGCAGAAGGGCTGGTATCTTTAGCTGCAGCCATTTGCTAATGTATTGGTCACTGGGACAGAGAGTGATAAAATGCACAGACACAGGAACACTTTTTTTTTTAAATGAATTTTTTAAAGAAACTGCATACATCAGAGACAAACAATAATTTAAATACCATGCAGTTTCAGTATGTACAAAAATTAGGACATAGAGATCCAGTTTAATTTTTTTCTAGTTATTTACATTGTTTTCATACAGCCATAATCTGTTAAATTACAATACTGGAAGAGCACATGTTTGACAGCCACCACACTCACTCCTATACAAAGACAAACTATATACATACACTTGGATATCAACTGGCAAATGCAACTGGTGCAGGAGTACCTGGGACACATGGGAAAGCAGGTAATGTGCCCATCACCTCCTGTTTGTTTACAGAAGTTGTTCCAAGCTCAAGTGGACTGAACACCTGGGAAAAACTATTTGTCCCCCATTTTCTTTCCTGATTTTTATTAGCCTAGTCATCTCCCACGGCTATACAAAGTGATTTTATTTGCAGGCATTTTGGGGAGCCCCTGTTCACATGTAACCGTGGGTTACCATCTTGGCCTTTTTTGTGTGTGTCTGTGTGAGTGCAAACATTCACTAGGCAGGTTGGAAGTGCTCCCAGTCTGTAGGTTTATAGTGTTTCCACTGTACAGATGGCACTGTAGAAAGAATGGGTGGTGGGTTTGGTGTCTAGTTGCAGTGATGACAAAGTGCTCTGGTTACACACAAGCCTTAGGCTGAAATATATTTGTGTAATGGGCTTACCTAGTTTCAATTAATATAATGTAGTTAAAAATAAAGGTCTACTATATTATTTTCCCCACTTCTATCTCTTATGGTAATGTCTAGTGTGCGCTAGACACAAAAGCTGGCCTGAGTCCAGTCACAGGGAACCTGGAGCCTAAAACTGTTCTAGTTTGCAGTTACCTAAGAGTGGGGTGTAGAGCGTGGAAAGGCCACAATGCTGACCTTCCCTGTTAGTCATAAATACATCACCGTGTCCCTGTAGTCGACTCCTGGCAAGGGTGTATTCGGGAGGGCAATGCCAGTATTGCGTTAGCTCATCATAACTTTTTAAAAAACAAACAAAACTTTTATCTAGAAGT
The DNA here is from genome assembly GCF_040182565.1 of Anser cygnoides. Taxonomy (NCBI): domain Eukaryota; kingdom Metazoa; phylum Chordata; class Aves; order Anseriformes; family Anatidae; genus Anser; species Anser cygnoides. The sequence continues at coordinate 67,273,664 of NC_089874.1, forward strand.
TCTTGCAGTTGCTATTCTGACTCTTTCTTTTTCTCCTCACTTTCAACACATCTTTCCATAGTCTGTAGGACAGGTGTCACATTACTTGGTTATTTTAAGGATGGATAGATAGCCTATTGGTATTCAGTAGATAAGATGTTTTTCTTCCTTAACTCTAGTATATTACATGCATTGTCAGCCCTGGAGACCAATGATTGGAATAGCAATTTTTGTTCTGCATTGACTTTTTTCATTCTCTAAATGACACTTCTTTACTACTACTGTTAATCTCTTCCTAATATGAATGAAGATGACTGGTATTATATAAGTCTTCAGCAGGAATGTTATCATTATTTCCTTCATGTAATCCAGCTCGATGGAGGATGGGGAATCATTACTTTTTTTTTTTGTCTCCCAACAGAATTACAGCTGTTTGCTGTGTGTGGCTTTCACAGATGCGAAAACCAAGTACTCAAGAAAACAGATTTAAAAACAAACGAACAAAAAAATCTAGCTGTTCCCCAGTCTGCTCACAACTTTCTACAAATGACAGAGCTGGGTGTGCAAACTGAGGACACACTGCAATGTTCAGGCACTGAAAGGTTGTTGAAGAATGACTTGCCAAAGGGTAACTTTGCTAAATCCCCAAATCCAAAGCTAAAACCAGGTGAAGTGCCAGTTCTGTGATGCTTACTAGTGTCAAACACTTTGTATGGCTTCTTTCTCCCTCTTCTCCCTTTCCAGTAATAAGCTATACCTGCAATTTGGGAGAAATATGTCAGTTCTTCCACTGTGTCCTGGTGTCTGATCAGACAGTTAGGAGTTAACATCATAAAAAAAAAAAGCATTGCCATACATTGCTGCTATGGGGACAGCAGAAATCCTGAGGTGGCCAGAGATGGACAGCTTGCCAAGAGGTCAGCAGGGACCTGCCACCATGGACTCATCAGCTGAAGGCAAGGTGGTGGGTGGGTGGCATTTACCCAGGACTTGGCTATTATGCTCCTCAACCACTGTCCTAGGGTTTATTTAGGTACCAGACTGGCAGATGTGGGCACTTCTGGGGTTCGTGCCCTGAGGGACAGTGGCAGTACCTGTTGCCCACAGCCTACCTGCTCCCCTGTAGACTCTAGCACAGACAACAGCAGGCTGCTGCTTCTACATTTTTCCTCTTGATTTTAATCATAAAATTAAAAAAAAAAACAACTCACTTCTTCCTCCATACCACACCCTGTGATTTCTGTCTCCACTGTGCCTTAACCGGTCTTCCTTTTCACGCTGAGCCTCTAAGCTAATAATGCCAGGGCAGGTATGGGCTCTATACTGGGAACACGAGTGCTTGTTAGTCTTCAGAACAGCTGCGTTGCAGAACCCTTTATGTGATGTGTGTGACCAAAAGTCTACAGTTCTGTTTTCCCTTCTTAAAGCTTGTAATGTGGTCTTGTTATATATGCATGGAAATAAATTTAAAAATCACGAACCCCAGCTTTTCAGGAACATAACTGCAAAGCAGTATATTTCTGACTGAGTGCTCTGGCTTTGCTGCACTGAGCTGATAACAATACACAGTACAGGCTTTCACTGTAGATGAACCTAAAGCCACTGTGAGCTGGTGATAACAGGGATCACTGTGTCTATTTTGGAATCATTGCATGGTCTGGGAAGAGTATCACATCAGAGGCAGATGCCTCAAAAATGAGGCACCAGAAACCAACTTTCTTTTTCTTTTTCTTTTTTTTTTTTTTTAAAAAAAACTTCCACTTGTCTCCAATGGAGCACAAATCTGTGCGGTAATCCTGTGAGTACCACTGCAAAGCGTAAATGGAGTCTGTTAGCCTCCTGCCAGTGTTGTTTGGGCAGGCTGGATGCTAGAGTGACTCCATGGGCTACATGCAGCTTCTTTTGCTTTACTCCTGCGACCAGAGGAATGAGACTGAGGCCTGAGATGAGGCAGAAGTCATTGGCGTTATGCAGCATTGGCCAGAAAATGCTGATGGGTGAGACGTCTCTCAGCCCGCAATTAATAAACGGCAATGTTAGCATGACAGCAGGGGAGGCAGAAAGGGAATGCAGAAGAGTTGATAGATACATGGAAGACAGAAATAAAAAATAATAAAGTAACAGAAATAGTAATGCTGCAGTTTAAAACAAAACGAACACTTTGGCTTCTCTGTTCAAACTTTCAAAGCATAATAGCTGGTTCAGAAGCAAAAAGGTGTCATGAAGTAATAATCTGGAACTTCTTACAGTAATGTTGCTACAATCCTTTGGATTACTGATTCAAAACATGGCATGATAGTGTCTTTTAAGATCTTGAAAGGAATCCTTGACAGTGTTTACCCAAGCTTGCTGTCATTATTACTAGTTAAGGACTTGAATGTGGAAGGTGCTGGCCTAGGTTAAGAAAAGCACTTAAATGTGTCTTCAATCAACCCTCTGAGATCTATTCTTAAATTCAGTGAGACTGTTTGCATGCTTGCTTAGTGCTAAGCACATGCTGAAGTTGGTAGGTAAACCAGACCCAGAGTGTCCAGCTCTCTGAGCCCTGCTTGGTCAGTTTGTGTGTTAAACCACTATAATAAAAATAAATTAAAACCAAAACAGAACACCCCTGGATTTCTGTCCTTACGCCTCATCTGTAGATGCCAGTGACAACTCCATAGCAATGCAACAGACTCCTTTTGTTAGGCCAGGCACCACACTGTCATGCTTTTCTCAGTACATGTTTAGGACCAATTATTTGAACACCTGGTGCAGGGAAGCTTGCTATCAAAGCCCTGGGTCTTCCTGTTGTGTGTCCCCTCTGCAGAGCAGGTGGGTGTCCCAGTCTTTCTCACTGATGGAGGTGTATTGGCTCTTAAACAGTCATGAGGCTTGAGTGTTAAAAACAAACTACAAGCTGAGCAAATGCCATGCAAGTGACTATGAAGAGATGGGTTTTGCTTGTTTGTCCTCAGTGTTCTTGTAGTTTACTGCTGCTGGGTTCATACCTGGGTTTAGAAATTTATTCTTGAAAGAGATGAAAAATAAGCAGTTGCTAGAACCAGCCTTCAGCAGGGAGTCCTGTTCTTCACAGATGATGCCTTTTTCTTCTTGGGAGCCAACCACTGCCATAACTTCTCCAGGGAAAGCAAATGCCTTTGTAGTCAGATGGCATTTGCAGATGGGGTGGACTGTAGAGTAGTTCTGCTCCTTCACTGTTCTCGTAAGGTGCTTGCAGACTAAAAGGAGTGTTTGGTATCAGAAGTACTTTAGTGCCATAGGTGCAGGTCTGCTGGAGACTTCACCCAGGCCAGTGATTCCCTGAACACTATCTCAGGACTCTTGAGTTGACAGAAGCTTGTCAGGATGAGGGGGTGTCTGAAGATGAAATAGTGGATGCCCCACCAGCTGGGCTTGAACATGTATGGCAAATCCACATGCCAGGAAAGTCATACATAGATGCCAAGTCTTGTCATGATTCCCACCAGGGGTATTTCCTGTTATCGAAGCTTGAACCAGCAGGTCTGATGATGCTGCAGTACCCATCACATGTATATACAATTTTTTTTTTTAATATTTATTTTCTACTCTTTTCTTTTTTTCTTTAAAAAAAAAGGCAGTTCAGAAGATTTACATTGTACGTAACAGGGAAGTGAATAATACCAGCACTTATGGTTCCTTTTAGTTATATTTTGAAGATGGCATAGTAGTCAGGTAGAATTGAACTGCTACGGTCTGTGAAACCTAGAATGCAAGGGGAAAAAAGAAGAGAATTAGTAAGATAATATCCTCACACACAGGTTGTACATAAAAAACAAAACCAGAAACAAAGCAAAACAAAACACTAATTTCTACAAGTTAGTGATAAACGTAGGCAGATGGATTCCTGCAATACTGACATCAGCTATGCCAGCACTGTGGACCCAGAACACGCACTGAAATTTCCTTGGTCCTCACCAGACTCAGAGTTCACAGGCATTAGCAGTTTGCATCAAAATCGACTGAAAACTGAAAAGTTTTAGATACATCTGGTCCTAGTGTGAGTCATTTCAGATGAGCTAGTCCTCCTTCAAACCACACCATGCCTGATTCTAAAACAATTGCTTGATTTAGCCAGACTTTAAGCTCTTCAGCCAGGAAGATGAGTTATATACCGGTCAAGAATTTTTCCTTAATGTCTGCGGATAAAGAGACAAGCTGGGCTCAAATGGCCACCCTTTCTGCAAGTGCATAGTGAGGAGGCTCGTGTTTGTCACCTGTGCAAATGTGTTGTTAAGGTTTGATTTTTCAATTTTTTGAAAAAGTTTTTCTAAATAATCACTCCCAATAGAAAAGCAAAACTTACGTTCTTTACCCACCTCGTGCTATTGCTTAATGATATGAACAGCTCATTGCCTTGCTAATGAATTTATAACGGTGATACATCTAGGTTTGTTTAAGGGAATTACTCTCTTTTCTTTAAATGTGCTTCCTTCAAGTGCATATTCCCTGAGGCCACTTCTCTAACCAGTAAATGCTGTTGAACTTCAGACAAACCCTTAGTTCAATTTCTATTGTATTAGCTGTAGCTCTGAGTATTCCTGACCCAGATTTGAATGGGGTCAAAGCTCCTTGGTAGATTTCACACACAAACTGAGTGTACTTCAAAGGGTGACTGCTCACCCCAGCAGTGGAAGAGAAGCCAAATACTGCCCAGAAACCTGCAAAAGCCAAGCAGGTAGAGCAATCTCCTGGAAAACTAAACCAGTCTCTAATTTTGTGGGATGCTAAAATGCCTCATGTAAGTCATTGGAGCTCAACTTCTTGAAGCAACAACCTCCTATTAAACATCCTCATCCTTTGTAAGTTAGTCACTGATACTTTTCTCATGGAGGATTGAGAGAGTATGCCAAATGTCCCTCAACACCTCAGTCACTGGGTTCAACAGCTCCAGGCCTACTGCACACCACAAAGCGTCTTCCAGACCTCATGGCTCTCAAAGTCAGCTTGCTTGTCTCTAGCAGTCCTTCATTATTACACATCCCAATGCAGTCATACTCACCCATGATAGGAAGTTGAAGGTATATCGTTTCCACAAGGGGATATGCATAATAGATGTGGTGAATTTTAATATAATTAATAATTTATATACAGAAAAATCCCCTAATACAAAATGAATTTTGCCTTAAGCTTTTCTGTATTTTTCTTAAAAGTTTTAACTGCTTTTTTTTTTTTTAATGAGCACCTATCTGATGATATCTGATGAACGTATTAATACAAGGGCAGCTCCAGTTTTGCACGCAATTTCACTCTCACTTGTCCTGAATATCTCACTAGGTCTTGAAACTTACCACTTGTCTTTAATGTATAGCTGTGAGTTAATGTTGATCTGCAAAGGACTGACTTCAGATGAACTTCCAGGAGTTCAGCTCATCCTGGCCTCAAGGCCAGAGTTACTCAGACTGTTAGGTGAAGTGTCCTGACCTGCCAGTGTGGTTTGGCCCTAGCTTGTTGGAGAGGACTGTTGTTAGTTTGGGGTCATGGATAATTCATTCACTCTGTACTGTTCCAACCCAAAATGTCTAAAAGTGTTTAAAAAAAAAAAAAAGTGCCTTTCTTACAATGCAAATCTCATTGTTTTCCCACTATGTTGCCTATGGTGAGATGTGGAGGACAGGACTAAAAGATCTGTGCATGGAAGTAAGTAGCATGTAACAACTGTACACTCAACAGCATTTGATTTGCAGTCACTCATTCATCCATTTCTGTGTGCTTGCTCCACAAGAGTTCCCTGTCCTTCTGCTCTTCACACATCAACACTATTTACTCTTGGTATCAGAAGAACTGACAGGCACTAGAGCATGATGATTTAAAATAAAAGGAAGTTACACTTTATTACACAGATGCACATGCCTGTATACAGCCCTGTAAATACAGGGAGTAAATACTGAGTAAATACGTGAGTTCATCTGTGCGAGTTTCTTTGACAGCCTGTAATTCTAAATGGTGTCTAGCACTCAGAGGGTACTTAAGAAATAGCTACTGATTTTTTTTAATTTTTTTTGGAAAATGACAGTATTCATTGCTAGTCTTAAAAAAAATCTCAGCTTACCTTGTTAGATGCCTACTTAATTCATGAACTTCCATTTCAGTGCTTTTAAATTCATTAAGCTCTTTTCGAATGGCTGCCTGTAACAGACAAATAAGCTCATAAATATATAAATGAGAGAGATCAAAATGGGTTCGCTTTGTTCTCAAAGCATTATATTTTTAATATAGTGAAGCAGATAACATTATCAGAGAGAAGACAACATAAAAAAACTTTAAAATGTGAAAAAGAAAGATAAATGTTCTAAATTGCATTAAGGGAAGAGATAAATGCTTGAGTGGGATGGATCAATTTGGAAATGTATTGTAGACAATGCAGATTGTCCCAGTATTGTAGACAATGCATAAGTCGCAATTTGGACTTATTATGTAAACACTTTCAAGTACAAAATCCAAATTAGCATAAGCATGAGGAAAAAAAAATGTGCACCAGAGTTTCTCAGACACTGTGTTCTGTTTCAGAGTTGGACTGTGAGTAAACTTGGTGTTGCTGGGTCTCACCAGACTCATATTTGAGATGTCTTCCCCCGTTTATGTGGTCCTGAATTTCCTCTGGTGAAGCCACCTAAAGGGGCTGAGCTTACTTGAGAAGGAAGGGGATTGGCACTGCTTTCCTGGTCCCCTTTCTTTGCCTTGGATGTGCCCCTCTGCCCTCCTCTGTTCTGCCCCAGCTCTGCCATATGCTGAACCGATCCGATGCTCTAATCCAGCAGAAATTGTATTCAGCATCAGCAGGAGAACTGCTTACCTATAGCCTATGTGGTTTGTCCACTGGGGAAAAGAAAACTAGGGATGAGTGACAGGAGGGGAAATATTGAAGAACAAGGGGTGACTTGGAGGGATTCAGCTTCTTGGTGGAGAGGGAATTCAGCAGAACTGGCTCAGGTCCCAAGTCCCAAATTACAGGCTTCTCACAGCCCTGTGATATCTGTAGCTCATAAGTGAGCCTTGCTGTGAGTGTATAGAGAGGACGTGCAAGGTGCTGCTGTGGCTGAATGCTCCCATGACTTCAAGGCGTGCACCACTGCTGAGAACAGTGGAATCAGCGGTTGAAAGCAGTATTTGTGTCTGCCAGGAATTTTTCTTGATTAAGGAAATCTAAACCGGTATAAAGAGCATGAGCCCAGAACAGGGCTTCTGCAGCAACCACTGATCCATTCACCAACTACCTTTGCTTGGACAAGCCCTAAGTGAGAGATCCTGTGCATGTGATCTACAGAAAAGGTCCCTTGTGCTCTTTCTACAGAGTTTTTTTTTTTTTTTTTTTTTTTTTTTCCATCTGTCAGGCTCTGCCTCCATCTATCAGGGCAAAGAGATGGTTATGCAGCAGCTTCAGGGCTTGCCTTCAGCAGACCAATTTGCTGCTTAAGCAACTGTGAAGGAGGTCATACAGGCTGCTGACTCCCACAAGGTCTGAAATCTATTACCCCCTGCATCTCTCAACTGCTGGTAAGATTTAGAAGTGCCCTTTTCATTCCTCCAGCAGTCAGACTTGGTAAAGATGAAGCCAGACTGAACACAGTTCCCCACATCCAGCACACAGAGAAAGATTTACTGAGAAACAGAAAGTCCCATTACTAAAATCTATTTTTGCAATAAATCTAGCTTGTGCTGATCAATGAAGGTAGTCACTGAACCAAAGTTTTGGAAGAAAATAATCTTTTATAGGATGTTGCAACTTTGTCAGGTATTTTAGAGTTGGTTGCAATTTGGCTATTTTTTTGCAACAGAGGACACGGTGGGGAAAGCAGGTGCTCTGAATGGCATAAATCAGAATACCCTATCAGATGACCAAAATGTGAAAAAAGAATATGTATCTGCTTCTTTATGCTAGAGGGGACTTTTATATGACAAACATATATTCTTCTTCTGCTTTGCTGAGAAAAGGTTGATTTGGAGAACTTGAGCCCTTTGATGTGTGTATTGACCTTGCACATGTATTATAAAAAAGTGACTTCAAAATACTTTTCCTTCATACTGAATTCTTTACAAGGCTACATTTAATAGTGATACTCAATACTTGTTCTTTTCACAGATGCAGGATGAGAAAAGACCTCGCAGGGCACCACATCTTCTGCCTTCCCTGGTGAAGTTTCTCCATGCTTTTCATCCCAGACAGAGATCTCTCAAAGATGGCAGAACTGGTTGGAGATTTTTTCCCTGCCTCATCTACCAAATGGGAGAAAATAACTGATAGGTTGGCTAAGTCAGTTGACTGAAATCTTGTCCAGTGTGGTGTGGTGAATTGGGAATAGCTAATTTAACCCACTATGTCACAGGCTGTGGACAGTCCAGAGGAAGTATTTTTTTTTCCAGATTAGTTTATGCTACATTAACTTACCTGAAAACTAAACTGAAAAGGGCCTCTATCAAGGAGAAAAACAGTGGTTACAATGGTCAATTGGTTAAATTAAACAAATAAAACTGGCTGTCCTTTCCTCTGAACAAAACCAAGGACACAACAGATGAGTGGCATTGCCAGGATTCCTGCTCCTTTCTCTAAACACTGGACATCATCATCTTCCATCACTGCACAAGTCCCACAGCAAAGACATACACAGGGCTTAAATTCAGGTACCAGCATGTCTTTAAAATTACATGGGCATCATACCATGCCTGTAAAGCACATCAGTCACCAACCACGCTCATAGTCCTCTTTTCTTACAGCTGTCATAAAGCATTTAAATCTTCTTCCTGAGGCACCATTAAAATCCTCAGGGTGCTAGCATTTTCCAGCAATTTAACTCCTCTCCACCTGTGCCAACACTAGAGGCACCACTTTGTGAAGGTGCCACCGATGCTCAGAGGACAGTGCACTCAGTACCATGAATACCTTCTTCATCTGCAGGGCTCATGAGATTTCTATTTAGTGGTTAAAATAATCTGTGGGACAGGGCAGGTATCCTGAGCAAACACCTCTGTCTTAACCCACTAGGGAGAAGTTACCTGGCTTCAGTGGGGTGGAAGTGCTTTTGCCAGTTTGACCTGCTGGCACTTTTGCACCTAGGCCTGCTCAGTTCTGTCAAGGGCTGTTGTCACACTGCACTCTTAGGCCTGTCATGTGGAAAACACTTGCAGGTGCTCTCAGCTGGCAGGATTATGTGGCAAGACACATAAATACCACAGGGCTGCCATCAACACTTTTCCTCAAAGGCTCTGATATTCTCTCCTCTCTTCAGTTGGTGTAACACTGCTAGGTTTCCACACGTATAGGAGCCATCTTGCCACAGATTTATAACTCAAACAACAAACCTTGTGAATTGAGAAGAAACCACTAGTGTGGTGGGAAGGGAGCTCACATGGAAGTCTCTCCCTTGATGGCTGTGGGACCCGAGGGGTGCTGTTTGCCACAACATGCTCTAGCTATTCATGACATGGCTTTCCCCAAGTTGCTTCACTTACTTTGTCAGCGGCTGTGAGTCGTGTCCAGGGTTTGTCTGCCCTCCTATCGTAGTCCTGTGCGTCTGCCACTTCCACATAGTCGCTGAAGCGGATGAGGATCTTCCTCTCACGTAGCTCTTCTACCGTAGGCCTTTGACTCAGCTGCAGGTTTGAGGAAGGAGTGCAAAAAGACATCAGGACTTCCCTTCTTCCCTGCAAAGTACTATTTGGTGATCTGTTTTACTACAACCATCATTGTCATACCAAGAGGGTTCAGACATTCCTGGTACTGTTGTTTTTATATAACCTTTCACAGACTTGCTACCTGGGAGGTAGATAATCTGTTGCTTCCTACAGCACTTTGTTTTCCATCCCACCTTGCTTCTGGAGCAGCACACTGTTGTTTGGGTAGCAGCTGTGGCTGGAGACCCTGATCCCTGGTTGAGGTTGATCACCCCTGGCAGAAATTAGATATAATGTAAGAAACATAGTGCACGGATGTCTCAGAAAGAGATGAAGACCACAAAACTTCAGACAACCTGTACGCTCCCCTGCCTTGAGCTGCTGTGTGTGCTTTAGTGCTGCCTGAGAAGAGTTAGCCACAGGAACAGAGCATTTCCTGCCCTGAATTATATGCAAAAAGTGACAACTTTCCTTACCATTCTGATACTCCACAGACTTGTCCTTACGTCCTGAAAAGGTGGGCAGGATGATGACTATTGCTCGCTGAACTTTTCACTTTGTGCTGCAGCTCGATTTTATGTCACAGCATATTTGACTTTAACAGTTTATATTGCATACTACAAGCCAAAGAAAAAGTTACAAGGGTGCATTGTATCATGTCAGGAAAGCCTCTTCACTGTTCCAAAGCCAGTTCTTTCAAATTCCACAGCAGAATGGGCAGCCACAGTCAAAAATATTTTCTCAAATTAGAAACAGTAGTGTGATGGTAGTCCACATAGTGTCCAGCCAGTTACATGGCCAAGGACAGATACTGTTTTTTGGGGATCAATTCTCCTTGGATGCACAGCTTGCTGGTTAGTGTCAAGTGGAATTACACAACTGTTTCTGAAGAAAGGTACTACAGATGTGTGCACATGGATGTACATAAGCTGCTAATCCTCCATTAGTGAAACATCTGTAATCGTATTACCAGGAAAAACAATCACATCCTGCTAACAATTAGCTAGACCGTATATCATGCTATTACTACCATTAGAAAAAGTTTACTTTGCAATACTTCACTCTTGTGACTAGTGAAAAGTTAAGAAGTAAATAAAACACTTGAGACTCTTTTCTGCAAAGGTAATTAGGCTCCTGAATGCAATTCCACCTACATCCCAAATTAAGTATCTCAGGTCCTTGCATTTCATCTCTCAGATGAATATTCTGAATTAAGACTCAAACCAGACAGGATGCTAAGTAGAGGATGAAAAAATTGTGAGATCACAAGAAAGAAGACTACTTCCCTCCATCATCCAGGTGCTGATGCAAGTTTGTTCCATCACCCCAACCTGCCTCTGCATTTAAGTTCCTGTGTGATTGGCCTTGCAATGGATGGTTGCCTCTCTCTTCTCTTTTTTAAGAAAGGGTTTTTCCTGGAGGTGACAGTGGGGCTGCTTTCCTTACACAGATAGTTCTGAGCTCTCACTCACAAAGTGGGTTCAAACGTACATAGAGAGTCTGCAAAGCTGCGCTAATGCCCCATCTATGAGCTGCTCAGGAGAACACGAGCCATGCTCTACCCCTCCTGGCTACAGCTGAACTATTTTGCACACACAGAATAGAGAGAAATCATGGGAAAAAAAGTGTATCCAGGAGCGCTACTCTACACTCTGCCACGTAAATGCCCTTGCCTAGGACAACAGGCATCGATCAAGTTGCAGCTTGGTGATTCATGTATTGTCTCCAAAGTCATTTTAAGGTAAATTACAACATTTAATAAGGGAAAAAAAAAAACCTCCTTGCTGTTTTGAAAAAGAACAAATTAGAAACTTCTGAATATTGCAAAGATCTTAAAAGTAGACAGTTTTCTCATACACACCATCTTCTGTGGGAGGCATGAAGACTCATGGGAGGAGCTGCTCTGCATGTGTTTGTCACCCAGGATTTACAAACTTCCTCTTATTTCCTCCAAAAGCATCCCAAGAAAAGCCCCATTTTATATACCTGTGTTCAGGCCAGCCATACTCTAGTCAGTCAAATAGCACATTTATGCTGAGGTCAGTAAGAAGCATGCCTTTCTGAACTTAGACTCCATGTTCTGGTCACCTTTGTTTTACAAGCAAAATGCATATACAGCAGGTATAATTTAAATAAATAAATAAATAAATAAGTCAGAAAAACCAGTGGGTGCAATAAAATAGATTGAAACATGTATAGATTTAAAAATGTAATTTTTCACTCTTCATAGAAAGCAGAATTGCTTCTTCATCCTGCAACCCTGATACCTAAACCTAAGTTACCTGCAAGCCAAATACACAGTACAATTAACAGATGGGCTTTTAACAAAAGCAAGAAATACAAACTTGTACCAAGCCTGGTGTATAACCACAATTATGCTGTGAGTGAGGCTTCTCTCTGTCCTACAACTCCTATCAAATGTGATTTCAAATTGCTAGGTTTTTCTATCAGCCCTAGTACTAGGAGCTGGCAAATTTGTTGGCACTGATGCATTATTATTCAGATAGCACAGCAGAATTTTTCTTCCAATTTTTCTTTTAAATCTATGCTCAGGCTACGCGAATAGAGAAAATCTTTATACTAAAATAAAATTACGATTACAGCCAAAAATTTCTAAGGGTGAGACTCCATCTTTACTTCCATCATCTGCTTCTTTTTTTTTTTTTTTCCTCACAACAGCTTGAATTAAGGATGAATCACCAATATTATCTGTACACTTTTCAGCTTTTATCATTCCAGGACAAAGCCTAGGCTCTATTTGAAATCAGAATGGGATTTTTAATAAAATGTCTTATTACATGGGGTATGATGACATCAAGAAAATATGAAATCCTGTCAATTTAACGGTGTTTCTAAATGTCTACAAGGGAAACAAGAACTCCTATAAGCTTTTCAATCTGGAAGAGGCCTTTCAAAAAATGACTGGCTCTATTTCACAGCTTCTGTCAACTCTTGACACTAGCTGACTCTTGTGTTTGTGCTCATCTTAATGATGAGCAAGTTTTTCCACAGGTGAAGCCAGATGACTGCTGATACACTACAACATGCCATGCCAAGCCAATGTCTAGGTGGCATCAAGCATGCAAGAGCACCAAGGGCCACTGAGGCAGTGGTACTTTTGCTGCCAATGTAAATTTACTACTGGTATTTACTTAAATGCAGCACCAGGGTCTTTAACAGCTGATACGGCTTCTGTGGTGCTCTGGGTCTGGGTTAAAATCACAGAAATAATGGTAAATGTCGAGCACCATATGATAAAATGAGACGAACCGGAGGTAAGTTCTTGTGTTCACAAATGCACAAAACCAAGTTAGGTACATCACCCACACGTTTCACAGCACTGAAGTTCACTGTATCCCTTCACTGGGTGTGAAGAATGGTGCACATAATTAGTTATACATGAAAAAATGTCAAGTGCATACGCACACTATGAAATTTCAGTGTTATTGTGCATTTTCCAGTCTTAGGTGATACCTGAATGCAATGCAGACTAAAAGCTGATTATTCTCTTCCTCTGAAGTCATATGACTACTAGATATTATTTTTAGCTGCCCCAACTTTGCTTCAGAAACATGCAACCAGTGTAATTTCAAGTACTTGTACACCCTATTACAGTGGCGGTTTCCATCTCTGTTTCCACTGAGCTACTGGGGCAAGTGAAGCTCAGAGATGTGGGAGTATTGCCGGGGTGTCGACAAGCCCCGTGGTTGGTGATAACATCGGACTCCTGACGATGAAGCCATGAGTACTGTAAACAAGTTAGAAGGAACAAAGAAGGGTGATTCAGGAGAGGCCTTGGTGTCTCAAACTGCTTGTTCTCCAACCCTTAAGACATGGAAGTGGCTAAATGTTTGCTGTTGCAGGGCAAAGTTGTTAACCAATGAATAGCTAGTTGGAAAGTACCGCTTGTAGAGCTAATGGTATAAGAAGGGAGCCTGTCCTCAAAAAAGTTGTTGAAGTTATTGATCCCTAAAGATACCCTGATGTTTGTGTGGTCATTATGCCACAAATGGCGCCCGAACAGGGACATGAAGAACAGGAACCTGAAGAACAGGAACAGGGACAAGCTAACAAAACAGGGACAAAAACAAAAAATGAATGAATAGGGACAGGCTAACCGAACAGGGACCAGGACAGGAACAGGGACACTGATCGCCTCATGAAGATAGGTTTGGCCAAACTCAGCAAGCTGAAAGAAGCAGATCCCATGCTGAAAGGAAGCTGAAGCTGAGAGAAGCGGACCTGCACACACAACTGCCTCTCACTGGCTGAAGGTAAGCAGCTGCACGTCATGGGGAGTCATATGTTCTTAGAAACAAAGAATGTCCTGGGAACCTTCCTGCTTATTCCCTCTATTACGAATCAGACAGTTTACGATCCTGAAACATGGGACCAAACTGGGGTCAAGCTTTCGGACTCTGCTACTAAAAACGACAAGGTTGTGGCGGGATTGCTCGGCACCTGGTAAGCAATCTCTGAGGCTTTAACAAGTCATGTGGGACCACAATCAGAAACATGTGGTTTGCCAGATAGTGAGGGTGCTGCGGGCTCGTCCGCCGATCCGCCTGCTATGCCATTGGCATACCTGCTCCTACTGCCAACGCAGGCCTTTGCTGTTACGCTGCCTGGTTACCTGGACGTTCCTTTTGATCCAGGCCCTATAGGCCCTGAAAAGGAGCTGGATCTGTTTTCCTTTGATCCGGGAGGAATAGGATACATAGAGCCTGAAAGCCGAGTTGCTTAACAACTTAAAGCGAGACATGTCCCCATGACTAGCCCCTGGAACTCGCTGTTGTTTGTAATCAAGAAAAGGAATGGAAAGTGGAGACTGATATATGATCTGAGAAAAAGTAATGAAGTCATGGGAGATATGGGAGCACTTCAACCAGGATTGCCATCTCCAATTATGCTCCCCCAGTCATGAACATTAATAGTAATAGATTTAAAGGACTGTTACACGTTTGCCAGAATTCAGAAAACTTCGCTATGTTTATGTTTCAATTGATACCTTTTCTGCCTGTATTTTTGCATCTGTCCATGCAGGAGAAAAGGCAAAGGATGTGTGTAAACATCTTCTGTCAGCTTTTGTGACATTAGGAATCCCAAAAACGATTAAAACAGATAATGGGCCAGGATATGTGGCCCACGCAACCCACTTTTTTTCAACAGTGGGGCATTCAACACCTGATGGGTATACCCCACTCTCCCACAAGTCATGCAATTATTGAACGGGCCCATGGTACCGTAAAAGCTATGCTTCAAAAACAAAAAAGGGGGAGTATGGGTATGACCACCCAGGAAAGGATAGCTAAAGCATGCTATGTTCTTAATTTTTTAAATCGATGGACAGAGGAAGGTCCTCCAATTCACAAACATTTTAATCATAATACCTTAAACTCAGTTAAAGAAAGGGCACAAGTCATGGTAAAAAATTAAAGCACCAATCAATGGGAAGGGCCCTACTCTCTACTAACTTGGGGCTGAGGGTATGCTTGTGTTTCAGCAGGAGCCGGTCCTAGATGGGTGTCAGCAGGTTTGGGTCCGTCTGGCCATCTCATCATCTGCCTTAACATGATCACAGCACTCTCCTCCATGGTTTGGATTCCAGCTCAAACAAAAAAACAACATATGGGGAGGTCCCACTGGCACATGCAGGACCCACAAACAGGATCTCCAGGAGCTGGAGGGGCTGCCAGAGTCCCTCGGCTGGGCAGCACTCAGTGCCTGCCTCTCCCAGGGATGTGGTTACAAAGTTTGTTAAAGATAGTTTTTCTCTGTGTCTTAATTTGTGTTAATCATGCTTTCTTTGTTAATAAAGAAGGAGGAGATGTGGGAGTATTGCCATGGGGTTCGACAAGCCCCGTGGTTGGTGGTTGGTGATAACATCGGACTCCTGACGATGAAACCATGAGTACTGTAAACAAGTTAGAAGGAACAAAGAAGGGTGATTCAGGAGAGGCCTTGGTGTCTCAAACTGCTTGTTCTCCAACCCTTAAGACATGGAAGTTGCTAAATGTTTGCTGTTGCAGGGCAAAGTTGTTAACCAGTGAATAGTGGGAAAGTACCGCTTGTAGAGCTAATGGTATAAGAAGGGAGCCTGTCCTCAAAAAAGTTGTTGAAGTTATTGATCCCTAAACTTACCCTGGTGTTTGTGTGGTCATTACGTCACAGAGACAGAGCAACCAGCTCAAGATGACCTGGGAGGCCCATGGCACAGCTACGAGCAGAAATATGATGCACTGACTCCTATGCCAGTGCTCTTGCTGTAAAAAAAATAGTCCTTAAATCCACAGCTTACACCACATAGCTAATATATAGCCATAAATCTACATATATTTACATACATAAACACACACAAACACAATACTCAATACTATATGCCAAAGTGCAGATATGAGCATAATAAATGGAAAGAAAAGGACAGACACTGAGTTTTTTTTTTTTTAAGCTAATAATAAAAGCTACATTATTTGTACTTCTAGAAACTGCCCTGCCTCCTTTTCATGCCATTGCACCGACTTCTCCTGAGCTGCTAAGCACTGTGGTCTGTCAGTATGTCTGGACTACATGGAACACCCTTAAATCTTAACAGCAGTAATAGCTGAGCAGACAGCTTTGCAGAACAGACCCTCTTAAGTGCAAGCATCCATTCAATGTCAGTTCATAATAAGGGTACAGCTCACCTGAGATCTCACCTTGAAGCTTATTTTTATGACCCGTGAGTTATGGTCTCTTGGGTCAAAATTACTTAATGCCGCACAATCCTTCATGGACTACACCTGAAAATGAGCTCTTCTGACAGAGAGAATAAGGTAAGTTACAGGAAAAGGACATACCCAAGGACATGATGCAACTGCCTACACAAGGAGGTGGTGCTCCAAGCAGGCAGAAAGGGATTTTCTCACTGAGTTGACCCCTTGGCTCCCTATAAATTCTCCCAGGTGTTAGAGACACTGTGGAATTTGGAAAATTTTCAAGGGTAACTTGGGAGGTATTTTAAGGCAGAAGTTTTCTTAAAGCACTGGTAGCCATGATAAGGGTTTCACTATAAAAATATGGCAGAAGGACTGGTAAGTTTTTTTAAGTATGACAAAGAGTTTTTTCCCACTTCTGTTAATGCTGGAGGGGTGATTCGCTTTTTCTGGGTGTGCCACCTGCGCATATACATTTCTGTTTATCTATTTGTGAAGATTTGTTAGTCGAAGGAGATTTCTGTTTATCTATTTGTGAAGATTTGTGAGTCGAAGGAGAAAGACAATGCTATTGTGAGTCAGTGCATTATTTTAGTGTGAATTGATGTAAATTGCTTTCATGGGAGGTGAAGCTTTCCTCTATATTTTGGATCACTGGAGATAAAAATGGGCACATTACAGTCTTTGATAGTAAGCTAATTTGCAAGGGAAATTTTAACACAAAACCCTTTGTTCTCAGCATGGGAAACAAAGCAAACTAAAGCACTGTCACCAGGTAAAGTGGAGGGAGATGTTTTGCCATTCTGGTCTTGAGATGTACTTGAATGTGAAACGGTAAGTTTGCTCTACTTCAGCCACAATAAAGCTTGTTGCCTTATCACTTCATTGTTGCCTGCTTTGTTACCTCACTGAAATATTATGGTTATTCTTTATGGAAGAAATCAAAGTGAAAAATTACAGAACCTAACTATCAGTGCACACAACCCTCTCTCCACTTTGCTCCCCACCTTTTGTGATGAGACATAAGAGCAGGATATATGAAAATGCCCTGAAGCTCTTTTCCCTCTTTGACTAAATGTTGTTTATCCAAATTAACAGCTAACCTTTACTGTTTTCTGGCCCCTTTCTCTCACCTCCCTCTGACTAGTCACAAATCTCTCAAGAGTTCATTAATTCAAACACTCTGTGCTGATGCAAGCTAGTGGAGGTCAATTAAAGAAAAGACTGAACAGCAAGACATTTCCCAGGGAGGCTCCAGCTTGCTCTCCAGTGAATAGAGAGAGTTTAAGTTGTACTGGCACAGGAATTTAACGGGAGCAAAGATTTTGGGCTATTTCATGGGTTTTAAGAAACAGCCACACCTCATCACTTTCCTTGTTACTACTGCTATGAGATTTTTAGTTTTGGAGCTAGACCTCAGTGAAAGCTCAGCTATTGACAGTGGGTAATAGGAAGCAGTAAACAGCTCTGGGGAACAGGGAACATGATACTGTTTGAGAGAAGAGAAAGTAGAATGAGTTTTACTCCTGTTTGCATGTGGTTTGTAACATGTTCTCTTAACCCAGGTGACTACTCTGTGTATGTAATGGAAGTCCTCAGGGGGAGTTGAAGCTCATGCTTGATCATGCCATGGTGCTGGGCCAAAATCACCGTACTTAAGAGAGGATAAATTCTTAGTTGTATTTTCTGGGGACCCAGCTATCCTTTTGAAAGGGAATTGGATACAACACTGCTCCCAGAGGACCTCTGAACATTCACGCTTCTGTAATGGGCTTGTGGGGTGGCCGAGACCAGTGCTCAGAGAAATCTCCTATTCTCATACGTCCCTTCAAATGATACAAGACCATGTGCCCAAAGCTGCCAGTGGGGCTCCAAGGGAGGGAGCACGGGGTGCGAGGATGTGCAGAAACCATCCATAGGCACTCAGATGGCAGGCATATTCGTTTCATCTCTCCCTCCTCTGGTAGGAGGGCAACAAGTTACTGAGAAACTGTACCAAGAAACATTTGCCTCGTTTTTGCTGTTTGAATGGCAGCTATTCTCTTTCCCCAGTATATTCAGAGTAAGATGAGTCTACGAGGATGAACAGTGCGTAAGGGACAGCTTGCTAAAGGTCACCTGACTTCTTTAAGGTTTTTTTTAGAATTTTCCTGTCCAGATGATGAATTAAACTTGGTATTTATTGCTGACTTTAATATGACATCTAGATCTAGCAAGGTAATCTTAGTTATTACAGTATGTCGAGTTACAACTTATCATCATCATACTGTAACAAAATGTGATTGCTGAAGGA
Organism: Anser cygnoides; assembly: GCF_040182565.1. Lineage (NCBI taxonomy): Eukaryota > Metazoa > Chordata > Aves > Anseriformes > Anatidae > Anser > Anser cygnoides. The sequence continues at coordinate 67,292,261 of NC_089874.1, forward strand.
ATTTTAAGAATGGCTTTTTAATGGATGAGGAAGTGGGCTGTACCCTTGGAATGATGCTATTGAAAACTGGGGACAGTGGCAATATCTATAGTGCAAGGTCAAAAGTCTTTTCGGTGGCTTCTGCAGAACCCCTTCCCCTTCTTGTTACCAACCATAAATGGTTACAAGAAGGCAATGTGGCATACTTTCCTTATGTTGAATTCACCCTGTGGGCGTGTGTGTGCATAAAAACTCAGCGCAAGCAGAGAGGTCTGCTGGGCAAAACAACTGAAGTGCTCAATTAAATTTCTGCCTGATCTGAGGTTTAAAATCCTTTGGTAATATGACTTCAGTACAAATCAACAGAAGGAGCCTGCCACTCTGTTGTAGACACAACAACACATTTGGGACATATTCATGAAAGACAGAACTGGGGGAATAACAACAATTTTGCAGGATTCGCTAGGTACTTGGCATTTCTAGTTGTTATCTATCCACTTACACACTTTATTCGCTTCTTTCCTCAAGAGATTGCTGATCTTCTATGACATTACATTTGGCAGGTGAGAACAAAATTTGGTTTTAGATCAGGCCTGTGTTTCTTCCATTAAAACTACAATGTGTCACTAGAACAATTTACAACAGTTTAACAAGTAAGCAAAATCGAACAATGCTAAGTCATGTTGCACGTTCACAAACATGCTGGAGGGTACAGAAAATATCTTTTTCTGGTACAAAGCCAAAAAAAGGCTAAAAGGAGTGTGAGCTGGAATGTCACTATGATCACTGAAGAGCAGACTGCCAGGGACTTGGACTGACTTGTTCCTACTTAAAAGCACAAACAAGACAGAGGAAAGAAAACTCAGAAGTCTGGTGAGGTATCAGGGAGCATACACTGCTGCAATGCTATAGCTGCCTGGGCATTTTTATTTAGCATGTAGGTGTGGCCTCCACCTGCAACAGACAATTCATTTGCTTTGTACCTTTCCTACAAAAGAGCAGAGGATGGGAACTATATGGTGATAACGCAGGACGCCTTGGCAAGCTTCCACTTCTAAGTGAGCAGATTAGGTATGAGTTGCTTTGCTTTTCATCTATTACAGCTGTTCATTTCATGGCACAAAGCTTTGAACTGGATTCCTGTACATGTTTACCCTTCAATGTACAGGGAAATTGAGAAACTGGTAAAACAGCATTTCTAGCCTTTGCACAGAACTTAAGTCCCACGAAACCTCTGCAATGCAGTTAGGTTCTTTTATTTCAGACAGTGCATCCTTGCCATTGTTGTCAAGAGTTTAAGTGTTTTAAAAATTGTTGTCAGGAGTTTAAGTAAGTGTTATAAAAATATTATTGTAGCTCTCTGGGCCACATTCTTGGTTCCTGCAGACAAAAGCAGTATCACTCAGTTGGTGACACAGAACTCTGCTGATTTACATGAGCTGAGAATAAAGTCTGAGATTTTTAATCACGAAAGAAAACAGTCCAGCTCTCTGAATGTAACCTCTGCATATATATTCACAGTCCTGTCCCTTGTCATTCTTCACAGTGTAAAAGCTTGCAATCATGTAGGCCAAAAAGACTAAGCCACCTAAGAGCATACAGGAAGGGATTGGTGCGGCTCTGCAAGCTTGTGAGTTTTTATGGGACTTTCTCCAGCTCTGTGGGTGGAAAATGTGAGTAGTGACAGAAAGTTTATCTGCAGTAATAGGATAGATTGTTGGCTATGTATATTGGGGCATCTGTAGACATTTGTACCAGCTGAGAAACTGAACATGTATATCTGAAATTACTGTTCTTCAGTTTTAAGAGCAAATGACTTTCAAATGGGAGGAAAACCAAAACCAAACAATGTTGTTTACTTCATCCTTCCCTGCCGATACAAGATTGTTTTCTGCACTATACACCATTTTCCAAGTGTTTGTCTCTATTTAGTTGAAATGCCGAAAGTGTCAATCTCCCCTTCTAGAAAAAGTCTATTTCCCAGTTAAATGCTTTTTAAAGTGGAATTCTCAAATGCAATCTACATTGTTTTAACTTTGCTCTCTCCTCGTAATGGCTTCCAAAGCCATTACATTTACAGAGAGCAAGGTTAAGCCAATGCTAGGTTGTGCACCCTTCACCATGCACCCTTCTGTTTTAAATACTAGATCTTCTTTTCACAGGTTTCAAAATGTTACTGTTAACAGACTGTAAAACATTTCCCTTCGCTGTCTGTGGACTTAGACCCTGTAACAGAGGTGATTTCTTTTGAAGATTACTTTTAAGACTGGTTTCACACTCCACTTTTGAAAATGGTGCTGTGGAAAAGAAAAAAGGCAAATAATTGTGCAGTAAGGAGAAAGTTATGGTAATGACTTAACAGGATCAAAGCTGCTCCTCACCTTACGTGTTAATCTTCTCTTTATCTCTCGTTTTTCCTCCTGCTCCTCTTGCTCATTCCGGGCTGTAAAAAATTTACAAGAATCTCAGGCTGCAGACTTATCAGACATCCACAGTATGCAACAAATAAGCCTCTCTATCTGCATATTAATGTTTCAGGACTTCTCTGATACAAAGCATGCCCCTCAGGGACCAGTGAACCTCCTTGACCCTTAGCTACCATGCTTCTTCACACACATCATAAAAGATCTACACAAGCTTCCTTTCCCTATGCTGGCACCTCTTCATGTGTCACTTTGTCAAAGGGCCAGGCAATGAGTCAGCCCTTCAGAAACCATTATCTAGCCCACAGGTCTGGTGGCCTCATGGGGCTTAGCTATGATATGGCTGGACTCAGAGAGGTCAACAGCTGGAAAAGGAACACATGCATTTTTTTTTTTCCTCTACATAATGAGAATAGAAAGAAAGCTCAGAGTAGGGATGCCAGACAAAATCTGCAACTTCCCATGTCCTGAGCAGAATGAGGAGAGAGTGTCCTACCTTCCTTTGTGAGCCTTCACAGCACTCTATAGGAGTGTAAAAACACATCCTAGGGGAATCTACTTTCAACATTAGGCCAAAAGATCATGTGCTACAAATTTTTACCAGGGCAAGCCTCAACCATTACCAATGAAGAGGGCCATAACATCTGACAACACTACCTCTTCTTCAATTTAGGGACAGGCTGTCATACACGTCTTTGTGCTGAACTTTACTGAAAGTCAATAAAATCACAGGTTTCTAGGTACTCAGGTCCTCAGTCAGATAGGTTTCTTTTTTCAGTGTTTCATTGATGTCAGAATCGCTCGTTACTCAAATCAAACCCATGCATAGCAGAGAAGAAAAAAGACAACTCATCTACAGGTAGCCTGTGCCCCATGTGATTTGGTTTTCACTCAGGCAGGACTAATTCTCTGCAGGGAAGATACAGACCACCAAGGCCACTTTGGGGTACAGGGCTTGAGCTAAACAGCTCAACTTTGGACTAAATTAAATCCAGGTTCAGAGACTATGTAGGCAAAGTCACAGAGCAGGCGAGAAGGAGAGCTAGCAGCCAGGTTTCTTGCTGCTCAGGACAAGAGAGTTGACATTCCTTACAAGGTCCATCATGACTGCCCACTGACTTCAGCAGGACTGGGAATTCTTCTCTGAAGTGGACAAAGAGCTTGTCAATGGTATGATGGCTTACAATATGGCTGTTATCTTTAAATGTCATTTTTTCAAACATACTGCTAGCATTTTCTGAAGGAAGGAAACTGATACTGGAGTAAAAAGATCAAAGACAGCAGGGACTTACAAATGGGTTTTTAAATTTTAACTAGAATACCTACACTGTTAAATATGTTTGCTCTTTCAATGGTTCCTGTCCCTAGTGGGCTGGACTATCTTCTAGCAATTTCTCTTCCAGCAATTTTGTTCTTCCATTCGTGTTTCAAAATTGGAGGAGCTCATATTACAAATACCCACGTGCAGGAACAGGGCCATTAATAAATCCTTGTAAGATTAGGCAGAGAGCATGCTAAATGGAGTCCACATGGCATCTGGGCAGAACTGAAAGCATCTGAGGAGTTATGTATAAAATTTAGTCAAGGCAGTTCATTTTTGTACTCGGCATACAATGCCTTTCTTTTCTCCTCACTTCTCAGCCCAGCCACCCACCTTCAGAGACAGCTAGGCAGGCTGAATATCTCAGTCAGGTAAAAGCTGGGAATTAGAAATACATTCTCTGTAAACAGAAAGTCCTATTTGTTTAATATTAATTAAGTTGTGCTGATCTTGTGAAACTACAAAACCGTTGCTTTATTTTGTGTTCAGGAGATGCTTTGTTCCTCTAGGGGTGTGTGGGGGCAGAATTTTCAGGCCTAATTTCTGTGCCAGTGTGAAATGTTCCCCAGTACAGCCCGAGACCATCAGAGACCATCTAACCATCATTTTTGTAAGGAATTTATGCAAGCCTGAATGTACCACGTTGACAAGTGAAGTACTTGTATCCATCACAGAAGTGGTACTGGAGAATCCAGATATTCTCCTTCGTACAGTAATATGGCCTGTAGGTGTTAACTGCAAAAAGAGTTGTTCAGTCTTCATGCTAACCCTGCAGGTCTAGACCTCTCTGCACTGTGTGCTTTTGATGTAAATAAGAGACAGTGCACTGGGTACATTTCAGTGAAGGACCCTTCAGGTACCATTTCCCCTGCTTTTGGTTTCTTTGCTGTGGCTGCTGCAATCTCATTGCTTCTACCAGTGAGTAGTGGTACTTGTACAGTGGACTCTTTGCCCTTGTAATGCAATAAAGACAACCATCTCATGAGTATTGCAGCAGCATGGAGCTAGGAAGTGATCACTTCACATATAAAGACTCGATGCATAACTGCATTTTGCCTTGTTTCTTCCCATCAGAACTGGCAATAATGTGGGTACACATGCCACAGGAACATCATGGTACTAAACAAGACAACTACATCAAGGAAATTTCAGCTTTAACTGCAGAGGAAATCCTACTTGGAAGCATGCCGTTTTTTTTTTTTTTTGGTGTGTGTTGTGAACTGGGCTTTTGCAAACAGCTTGACCTGATTATGCAGATAATTTATACTCTTCATTATTGCATTCCATGTCTCTTTTTCCCTAAGCTCCTTGATATTTATCCTAATTTTCTTTCTTAGAAATCTACGTGAAAGACATGAAACAATTCTGTATAGAACAGACACTATTTATATTTGCTTGTTTAGAAGTGGAGCATTTTTGTGTATTTTTAAGATCATGTAACTATTTTAATTGTTTGTTCCTTGTCCTGCTGTGCTTCACCAAAAGTTGGGATGTCTTGGAAATACCACATTACTTTTTGCTGTAATTATGAAGTTGTTTGTCTACCAAGACAGAAGTTTTGGGGCAAATCCGTGCTTAGGTAGGAACCATGTTACAAAAATTCCATTTAGGAAATAAAATATAGTTCTGGATTCAGGGTAATGTTTTCAAACACATCCATGTCATTTAGGAGCCCTTATTCAATTCAGAAGGAAACCGATGTGACTCAGAGGATAATTCCCCTGAACTACAAGACAACTTGGATCACCTATGTGACTGCAACACTTTGCAGTGTGACCTTTGTGAATCTCTGTAATGCACCCAGCTTTGGTGATGCTACTTCTCTGCTGATGCTGGTTCAAACACTGCAGACAGAGCAGCTGCCTGAGACCCACTCCACACTTCCCCCAGGCTCCTGGCAGCCACTCTCACCAGCGCCAGGGCGGTGATTACTGGTCACGTACCAGTGCCAGGTGCTGCATGACATATGTTGGTTCATGCTGGTGGCCAGAGCCAGGATGACAACACGAGCTGCCCAGAGAACTGACCTCTGTCCCCCCTTGCCTGAACTTGGTGTCGAGTCACGTTGCACGTTCCCCCCTCTTCCAGCTGTTCTGCAACCCACCTTAAAGCAATCACAACTGGATATGCTACCAACTCCCCCTTTTCTGCCCTCTTGAAGACCGATTTCTCCAGGTAGCAGTTGTTTGAGCAACAACAGAAGGCACATTATGGACCTACTTAAGGAGACACTATGGTATTTTAAGGTACCAGTTAGGAATACTTTTTTCTGTATTCATTTTTTTTTTTTAAATTTCCCTGGAATGATGGATATACTAACTTTAAAAGAACTTGTTTCTTCTGTTCTCTATTTCCAAAGAAACAACACCTTGATAGACAGTTTGTAGCTTTTTTTTTTTTTTTACATTCAAACACTTCAATGAGAATAAGAAATTGCCATTTTTTTCCTATTCTTTCATGAGATTACAAGATCTGTGCAAGAGTCAGTCCTGCTTCTCTTGAACCTGGTGGCAATGTATCTAGTAACTTAACTCAGCTCAAGCTCTCTGAATGTTAGTCTATCTCTTTAAAACATCATTTAATATTTTGAAGGTCTACCAGTAAGTTTTTGGCTGATTTAAAGGAAGAGTTTCAGGGGAACATTTCAGGGGCATTATTCCAAGTAACATCAGTTTCTTTTTTGAATTCAGTAAAAATTCTGCCTAAGTCTAGATAGCTGTGAATGTTTTTAGGAAAATTAATCAAGCCATGCTCTAATGGCTTTACTAACTTATAACACGATGTTCATATTTGTGTGACAGCAGCATAAAAAGTTTTTTCAGAATGACCCTCTGCTTGGAACAGGACTTGCAAAAAAGATCCAGTGTTTGTTTTCATTCCCATGGGCTGTTCGTTCATATGAATTTACTGACTATGATTTTAATGAATTGTTTCTACAGGTATAAATGTTGCTATAGACTTGCACACTTCTTGCATTTATGATGCACTTTATTGTTATTCATGATGCACATACAGAATAGCTGATGTTTTATAAAACGCACACACAATATATATCTAAACTAATACAATCTAGCTGTATTCAGATTAAATGTCAGTAGTATCAGGACTTACGTTTCAGAATGTTCCTCTGCTCCAATTCTTCAGCAGTCGGCCTTTGGCTCAGTCGTCTGCGAAAAAAGCCCAAGATCAGTTTTTGGACCATATCACATCCTCCTCAGCTCACTGTCTTTAAGAGTTATTTTGGGGTGTGAAAGGCAGAGCAGAAAGCACTGACACTGCTCCATTATGTACTCAATAGGTTTGGACCATGTGTGACACAGACCATGTTTCGCTCTTACAGTTTACTCTGTTTTCAACCCATGAAAGACAAGCTACATTATGTCATCTTAGGCACGGCACTCCCACCCCTATCCCAGGCAGAGCTGCTGGGAGCTAAGCTACACAGATGTCTTCAATTAATTTCCTTCCTCCCATGCCTGCTTCCTGACTCGCATGAGTATTTACAGCTAAGACCCAGCTAACCCTCTGTCTGCCCTCTCACAAGCCTCCTGAATGTGCCCAGCTTGTTCAAACAGCGTTTGAATATGCAGGCAGTCCACAGAAAAAACAAGGGACAGTTTGGCAGCACTGAGGGCCGAACAATAGCAGCCCTCCTCCTCCACACCCTCACTTCCCTCCTCCTTTCATGACTTGTATTAAAGTTTAAAATGAAGGATCAGTGTGACTTGCGAGTCAACCTGTACAACAGAGTCACCACAAACACAGTCTAATTACAGATGGAGGACCTGAGCGCAGAAACAATGAATATTCAGAATACAAAACAAGGGAGAGAAGCACAAAGGGGCATTAGGAAAACAAAGAAAACCACTGTGATGACATCAGAAGTCAACACTGTTGGGTCCGCTCCTACTCTGCTCCGAGTCAATAGGAGTTTTGTCAATGGTGCCAGTGATGGGACAGAGCCTTCTCTTCATTCAGACACGGCTGTTCAGAGAAGTTCCCAGTCTGGGGTCTTGCTCTCTATTTACCAACTGCTCGGCCAGTTGGCTCATCAGGTGCCCTGTGAGGTACCAGGTACTGATAGGAACTGTGATATGAGCACTGGCTGCATGGCTTCCTCTTCTCTGACCAGTGCTTCCTACCATCAAGGCCCAGAAGCCCGCTGACACTGGGCTGGACAAGGGGTGTCTGACAAAGGCTCCTCAGAAGCTCAGTCACTGCTCAGAGCTGTGCGCACATCCCCAGCCCTCTCCAGAGCCAGTAGCTCATGTGTGCACCAGTTCAGTACCCCTGCTTTGCTCAGAGCAACCTTCTGACTACCCTCACGCCATGCATGGTGCACAAGGCCGAAGCACATGAGATGTGTAGTAGCCTTACCTCCTGCATGAAGGCAGAAGTTTGGGCACCTAATTTTACACATCCTGAAGATTTCCACCAGCAGAGGTGATACTAACCATACTGCCTTTGCCGCCACTTTGCACCACTGAGACAAAACAGCAGAATATGGTTCTATTCCAGCAGAGAATTTGGAGTGACTGGCTCTGTTTCTTTGCCATGGCAGATCGAACATTTACCTCATTGGAAAAGTGCTGATAGTGACAGAAACTCAGCCTTAATTCAGAAGTAAAGAATTCCTGCGAAGTACATTGAAGACAGAAGGGCTATTTCAGTGCTTGCGATTACTGTCCTTAAGATACAGTAGCTGTTGCTAATGGGATGCTTCACCTCAGTTCTAAGAAGAAATTAAAGCTACCTTATTTCTATCAGCACATGAGAATCAAGGTGAGTAGGTTGCCAAGTTTAGCCCTACTATGTATGTCTGCAGGAACTGAATTATGTAAAGTTTTTAATCTACCACACTGTGACGCTTCTCAAGAGGATGTGTCAGAGGAATGTTAAGGACAGACTCCAGACATCCAGCATGCAGCTGTGCTTCTACAGAAACAAATAAAATGCAACACGCAAAAGGAGACATCAGCCTGAAAAGAAGGCCTCCAAAAAAGTCCTCCCCTTTCCCAAGAAAACGATGATTAAAAGACTCAGCTTACAGTTCTGATGAGAATAGTTCACACTGGAGCATTTCAGACAAAAGGCAGAGATTTTATCTATCCACATGAATGATTTACATAAAAGAGTAAGTCCTCCACGTATTTACTTCCCAGTACCTGCTATGAAGTAGAAGCATTTAAACAAAGCTTTTACTTCACTGTGTCATTGCTTCCACACATGAGGATAGGGGTTTCCTCCAAGTATGCTCTCCGTATTATATGTATTCCCCATTCCTGTTCTGCTCAGAGACCTATGGACTGTGGGGTTCTTCCCCAAGACACTCAGTAGGGCCTCTAATGAAAGCTCACCAGAAATACCTGTATTTCCCATTGAGAATCAGTTTATTTTATGATTTATTTTATGATCCACTTTTTTCAGGCTGCAGTGTGCTCCTGCCTAAATGATAACCATCATCTTCAAGGGATATAATGACATGGCAGAAAAAGCCATGATATTTTTGGTAGATACAGTCTGGATATCTGAAATTATCCACATTCATGGGTTGTAGATCATTTCTGGACTCTTAGATATGCAAGAATTTTTAATAGCAAGACTTAAGCAGTAGGAAGAGATAAGGTAACTCTGTAGTTTAACAAAATCATGACCAGTCTTTACAGACCAAGCACAGCTGAAGGGTGAAGAAGGTAATGAACAGAAGCTCCGGAGGTGCCTGGACTCCAGTACCAGTGTCTGCTTTTCATTTCCATGAATTGGCGCTCCATTCCCATTTCCATCTCCTATTGGATTGATTAGGCTTGATCTCGCTCCTTTATTTAGTCCCTCCCTGATAAGCAAATCAGGCAAACCCAACCCCTTCCCCAGCCCTTCCTTTATAACCTCTCACAATTATTTCTTTTCTTCATCTCCTGCTCTTTTCATTTCATTTCTTCTCCTGCTTTCACAGTGACTTCCACCCCCAAATCTTTGGGCTTTACAATCTACTCCACTAACTCCTCAGAACTGCTTCCTTTTAGTTCTTATTTTTTGCCTCTCAACCTTTGGGTTTGCCAGATGTTGGGCAGCTGTTAACATTACCATCTCTGAAAATATTTCAACTAGGTACTGAAACTGCAAATCAAGAAATATAAACAGCTCTTCCTTTGTTACTGTGGCTGCAAAGATACATTTTTTTTCACACCAAATTTCAATATACCATCTCCAGTGCACTGTTGTGATCTTGGCAAACACTAGGTGTGATACCTCCACTCTCTGTCCTTCCCTCCTAGGCTGCCTATAATAAAAATATTAATGAAGCCCACCTAGCTTGCAGAGGTTGATTTCAGTGGTTTGATTGCTGGATTGCTGTTGTGCCTTCTTTCATTTAACATCACAAGGTTGCATGAGGCTGTCAAGAGGGGAAAGGTCAGGTAACAAGTGTCCAATTAGCAACACAATCAGAATAAACAGGAGAAAAAGGAGGTGAGGAAAAATGCGTTGGCAGAGCCTGATGCAACAGCAAAGAAAAGATGCGTTTATGAAAACTGTAAGAATCAAGTGGGATGCATGGTGCTGCTACTGATCAGAACAGCAACTCTGGTTGTTTCGTGGAGCTGTAGGAGTCTAGGAATATAACCAAGGAAAAGGCAGATCTTAGGAGCTACAGCCTTTCAACAGCTCTTTCTGTATTTAAAGACCCTATGTAAACACACTTTAGTATATGCGAACATGCTTAACTGTGCCATGCATGTAGTTTTGCAATAAGCATCGGGTATTCAAGAGAATAGAGAAGTCTGCTTCACGTAATTTGTGCTTTGCAAAATGTTGTCTGTTTTATACTTCACATGTTTTTGCAATATTGTCAATAGTGATTTTGTAAATACACTGACAAAGGTTTTCCTACAAAAAAAACCCAAGCCTTCCTAAGATTTATGCTGATATAAAGTCCTTTCTAGGACTTCACTGAAAAAATAATATCCGAGTGAGATTGTCATTGAAAAATAAAACAGATTGCTCAGATTTATAAAAATAAACTTGACAGAAATTTGATTTTCTGAATTAATTCCCTGCAGGATCAAAACATACCACACTACTTGTGCTAGAACTATACAACACTCATCTTTTACTAAGGTCTTTGAATGGTATTTTTCTTTTTTTCTTCTTTTTTTTTTTTTTTTAAACTTGTCTGGGCTGAGCACATCATAGTGGATGAGTAGGAGTTTGGGGGCAGGAGGGACAATCACATGCAAAGTCAACAGCCACTGATTTAAAGCATTGGCTGGTGGGGATGCAATCACTTCAGAGAGTCAAAGGAACAAAAAGCAGCATTTTCACTGATGGATACTACTGTTTGGAGCCTGCACAGCAAACTCAGAACTCAGAACGGGAAGTTCCTGTTCAATGTGACAGTATCCAGTGTGTGCAATAAAAGGAAAAAGTGGCTGTAAAACTATCCAGGCAACAGAAAACACTTGAACTAAGAGCCCACACAGTGATGCTTAGCTTGCTCTGCAGTGTGGTCATACCCAGAAGGCTCTCAGAACATTGGCCAACTAGCCCTGGAGATGACAGTCAGATTCTTCCTGCCCTTTTGTCTCGTAACACATCTGAAGCAAGGTGCTCCTGGCTGCCTAGGATGTCACCCTTCTAGGAGTCATGGGTTTTATCTCTGTAGTCTCTTGTGGTGTTGTGGATGAGTTCTGAGAAAGAGATGGTTAATGCCAGCCAGCACCAGGACGGTGGTTTCTGGATATCAGGAATTACTCTTTGCTTCTGCTCAGAGGGCAAGAACATTTAAGAGCTTATTATGGGGTCGTCTGTAAGTATAGTGGTATAATGACTGGAAACAGAACAGGGCTTGCTGGAAAATGATGCCATGTTTACTTGCCAGGCTTGTTAACTCCGAGAGTTTGTAGATTCAAGAGGCAGAACACAGAAGTTCTGCAGCGCTTGAATGGTGACATCTGGCGTGTGTGACCCAAGAGCAGTACTGATAGGCAAATAGGTTACGGGTGGTCACAACAGGGCATGCAGCAGTATGGCAACACCAAAATATTTTGGAGCCCAGCCATGCTCACAGACTGTTTCTATGACATAAGTCACTCTGACACAAAGTAACAGTGGGGCATAACCTCTGGAGCACCTCTTGAATTAATTCTCTAGATGCAAATCTTTTTACTCAGGTGCACCTGGGTTCATACCACCCTAGAAATTGCTCTAAGAGCGGAGCAAAACAGAGCTGAGCCCTTGAGAAGGCAGCTGCTACAAAGAACTACTTGTCACACAGCTCTTCAGTTGGCATAAATGGGCACGACTGAAGCCAGCAGAAATGCACTGATTTACATCAGTTATATAATTCGACGTGAGGAAAATTTGATGGCAGTAAAGTGTCTTACTGTTGCTTAATTTAGCTTGCCTTTACTAATAATAATGCTGATAGCAAAGCAATATAGATGAAGTACAGATTACCAGGGGCTCTTTGTACTCCCATGCCAAGTACAGAAAAATGGAGGACAAAAATGAAGAAGAAAAGCTTGCACTTGCTTGTGCCTGTTAACTGTTAGCAGAGGGCAGGAAAAAAATACTTCTTTTCCTTATGCCACTGTACAATGAGCAAAAAATATCTGTAAGCTCAGTGGTTCACCTTCCCTGTATTATCAGCCCAGATACTGCCGGCCAGACTTAAGAGTCTACAGAGAACTATCTTCCTCCTAACAGGATTTATAAAATGGGATTAATACAGCTTTATCAATGAGTAAATAAACTGAAAGCATATTAAATAGAAAATCCCTACCCAAAGAGGAAAATATAAGACTTTTACGCCATTAAAATTCCTGTACTAGAGTCCATTAAGATGATGGCTAATTTGTAGGATACATTATCTCTTCCTTTAAGCTCTCTTCCCTGTGTGACAAGTCTCCTGGTATCTGTCATGCTAATACTTCTTATAACTTCTTTTCCTGAGAAATAAAGGCAATAAAACCATGAGGAGTCTTTGACACAATTCAGTTGCCATGTAATGACTACTCTCCACTTCCTTGTTGATTTTGAGCATTCAGCCCCTGGGAGATTGTGGTACTTGTGCAGCTAAAAAGAAGCCTGGGGTAATGAATAGAGAAGACCACAGTGGGCAGAGACCCCTGCTCACCCCTGGTGAAATGGATGAAGCACTACTGAGAGAGAGTTTAGATGAGAACTATTTAGCCAATATACTCAGAGCCAATATACAGACTCAGGAAGTGCTTGCGTTTGGAAAAAAAAAAAAAAAAGCAACTGGTATGTATCAGTTGAAGATCTAAGTACTTCCTGATGGTGCCTTACTGGTCTTGCTGCCCTGGCATTCCAGTTTGCTCCCTGAGCAGCATCACCTCGTCCAGGATAGCTACAACAGTCTTGTGTCCTGAAGGAGAAAAGTAGCACTTCAGCTCAGCACTTCTTCTAGTGCACCACAAGAAATACCAAGCAGTCTGGCATATGAACCAACTGAATGGCAGCTCCTATAACATGTCTGCAGTCATGTATCCAAATGGGCTCTGCAAGAAAATCAGATTTTCCACTGAAATTGTTCGTATTTTAATTTAGGCTCTAAGCAGTCCCTCAGTGTTCCCCAAAATTATGCTTATCCCAGATGTTATTTTGTGTTGATAAACAGCTTCAGTACAACTTTAAAGCTCTACCTAGTCTAGATTGCTGTGAAGATTTTTAGAAAAAATAATCAGCAAATTTTCTGCTTGGTCAAGCATCTGGATAGTGAAAAATATCCAAATATTAATAGCAAAGGTGTCCCTTTGCTTAAAACTTGAAATGTGACCAATTTGTTTTTTCATTCTTTAGCCTATGTGAATCTATTCTTGACTCACAGCAAAAGCAATGCATTCTTTTCTGTTTCAGCTGACCGAAGGGTTGATGTATTTTGATTTTGATTTACTCTTGAGAAGTTACAAGCTCCCCAAGAAAGAACAGGCTGCCCAGATTAGATCAGATTAGATTTCCTGGGTAAAGAGAATCATATTCAAAATGTAGATTCTGATAATTCATTACACCTGCATAAAGTTAAAATCTTGCCTACGATATGCAAAACACATTTCCTTAAAATACTTAGATAAAGCAGAACCATCATGGTCCATGAACTTTGCATTTTGTTAAAAAATAAAATAAAGGAATGACTATACAGTCCTACAACTCTGAGAAGAAACACCCTTTTATACTTGTCTGAATAATGACACACCCAATTTGACATAAGATCACAGGAGGAGATTCCAGAGAAGCTCCCTTTACAAATGGGAAAGCAGTATCACAATGCAAACATCTGCATTTTCCCAGGGAATTGCTTAATTTCTTACTTTTTCCTAAAGATAAAGCCTCCTATTTTTAGTACCAGCCACATAAATTCAGCTTTCAGCCCCCCTTTCAGTAACACTAACTGCAAAATGCTAATTGATACATTGAACAATGCAAGATCACACAAGCTCATCTCACACCTCAAACTCTAAAATGGAGCTTCTCCTGTTTCATTACCATTGTTTCATTACCATCAAACCTTTTAGGCAAATACTAGCTGTTCACATAAAATACTATCATAAAAGTTTAATTTAAAAAAAAACGAGCATGGCAGAATTAAAATAGTTGCACCATATGAACTCTGTAGCATTAATTCTCAAATCTCTTATCCCTAATCTCAAAAGCAAAACATCCAACAACTGTGATAGGAAATAAAGAACAATCTTTTTTAAAGGAGGGAGCTTATTATGTATCTAATTCAAGAATGTATTTTGGAACAATAAAAATGGGATATTTTTGAATACTAGAAATCCAGAGGGATAAACATACTAAATGCTGGCTGAAAATCTAAAGTGTGCCAGAAAAAATGGATGGATTTTAGGACTCATCATAATAAAGAAAAAATGCTCTAAAATGTTAGTGATTGTCCTTCAGTACAGCATTGTGAAAAGACAGAATCACAGAATCACAGAATCGTCTAGGTTGGAAGAGACCTCCAAGATCACCCAGTCCAACCTCTTACCTAATACTAACAAGTCCTCCACTAAACCATATCACTAAGCTCAACATCTAAACGTCTCTTAAAGACCTCCAGGGATGGTGACTCAGCCACTTCCCTGGGCAGCCTATTCCAATGCCTAACAACCCTTTCAGTAAAGAAGTTCTTCCTAACATCCAACCTAAACCTCCCCCGGCACAACTTTAGCCCATTCCCCCTCGTCCTGTCACTAGGCACGTGGGAGAATAGACAACCCCTACCTTGCTACAGCCTCCTTTAAGGTACCTATAGAGAGCAATAAGGTCGCCCCTGAGCCTCCTCTTCTCTAGGCTGAACAACCCCAGCTCCCTCAGCTGCTCCTCGTAAGACTTGTTCTCCAGACCCCTCACCAGCTTCGTCACCCTTCTCTGGACACGCTCGAACACCTCGACGTCCTTCTTGTAGCAAGGAGCCCAAAACTGAACACAGTACTCGAGGTGCGGCCTCACCAGAGCCGAGTACAGGGGGACAATCACTTCCCTAGTCCTGCTGGCCACACTGCTTCTTATACAAGCCAGGATGCTGTTGGCCACCTGAGCACACTGCTGGCTCATATTCAGCTGACTATCAACCAGTACTTCCAGGTTCTTCTCTGCCAGGCAGCTTTCCAACCACTCATCTCCCAGCCTGTAGCACTGCTTGGGGTTGTTACGCCCCAGGTGCAGGACCCGGCACTTGGCCTTGTTGAACTTCATACAGTTGGCCTCAGCCCATCGGTCCAGCCTATCCAGATCCTCCTGCAGAGCCTTCCTACCCTTGAGCAGATTGACACACGCACCTAACTTGGTGTTGTCTGCAAACTTACTGAGGGTGCACTCAATCCCCTCATCCAGATCATCGATAAAGATATTGAAGAGGACTGGCCCCAGTACTAAGTCCTGGGGGACTCCACTAGTGACCGGCCTCCAACTGGATTTGACTCCATTCACCACAATTCTTTGGGCCCGGCTATCCTGCCAGTTTTTAACCCAATGAAATGTATGCCAGTCCAAGCCACGAGCAGCCAGTTTTTTGAGGAGAATGTTGTGGGAAACGGTGTCAAAAGCCTTACTGAAATCAAGGTAGACCACATCCACAGCCTTCCCCTCATCCACCAAGCGCGTCACTTTGTCACAGAAGGAGATCAGGTTCGTCAAGCAGGACCTGCCCTTCATAAACCCATGCTGACTGGGCCTGATCGCCTGGTTGTCCTGCACGTGCCGCGTGATGACACTCAAGATAGTCTGCTCCATGAGCTTCCCTGGCACTGACGTCAAACTAACAGGCCCATAGTTCCCTGGGTCTACCCTCCGACCCTTCTTGTAGATGGGTGTCACATTTGCTAGCCACCAGTCGACTGGGACCTCCCCTGATAGCCAGGACTGCTGATAAATGATGGAAAGTGGCTTGGCCAGCTCCTCTGCCAGTTCTCTCAGTACCCTTGGGTGGATCCCATCCGGCCCCATCGACTTGTGTACATCCAAGTGCTGTAGCAGATCACCAACCATTTCCTCTTGGACAGTGAGGGCCACATCCTGCTCCCCATCCCCTTCCACCAGCTCAGGGTACTGGGTATCCAGAGAACAACTGGTCTTGCCGCTAAAGACTGAGGCAAAGAAGGCATTAAGCACCTCAGCTTTTTCCTCTTCCCTTGTAACTAAGTTTCCCCCCGCATCCAGTAAAGGATGGAGATTCTCCTTAGTCCTTCTTTTGGTGTTGATGTATTTGTAAAAACATTTTTTGTTATCTTTAACAGCAGTAGCCAGATTGAGCTTTGACTCTTCTAATTTTGTCCCTGCACAGCCTCACAACAGCCTTATAAGTCCTCATGAGTGGCCCGCCCTCTTTTCTAAAGATTATAAGCCCTCTTTTTTCTCCTAAGCTCGAACCACAACTCTCTGTTCAGCCAGGCCGGTCTTCTTCCGCGCCAGCTCGTCTTTGGGCACATGGGGACAGACCACTCCTGAGCCTTTAAGATTTCCTTCTTGAGGAGTGCCCAGCCTTCCTGGACTCCTCTGCCCTTCAGAACTGCCTCCCAAGGGACTCTCCCAACCAGTGTCCTGAACAGCTCAAAGTCAGCCCTCCGGAAGTCCAAGACAGCAGTTTTACTGGTCCCCTTCCTGGCTTCGCCAAGAATAGAGAATTCTACCATTTCGTGGTCACTCTGCCCAAGACAGCTCCCGACCACCACATCTCCCACCAGTCCGTCACTGTTTGTGAACAGAAGGTCTAGCGGGGCACCTCCCCTGGTAGGCTCTCTAACCAGCTGCGTCAGGAAGCTATCTCCCACGCTCTCCAGAAACCTCCTAGACTGCTTTTTCTGGGCTGTGTTGTGCTTCCAGGATATGTCTGGGAAGTTGAAGTCCCCCACGAGAACAAGTGCTGACGATTTTGCAACTTCTGCTAGCTGCCTGTAGAACTCCTCATCCGTCTCCTCATCCTGGTTCAGTGGTCTATAACAGACCCCCACCAGGATGCTTGCCTTGTTGGCCTTCCCGCTGATCCTAACCCACAGAGACTCAACCTTATCAGTCCCAGCCTCAAGTTCAACAACATCAAAATACTCTCTAATATAGAGAGCCACACCACCACCCCTTCTGTGCTGCCTGTCCCTTCTGAAGAGCCTATAGCCAGACATTGCAGCACTCCAGTCATGAGAGTGGTCCCACCACGTTTCTGTGATGGCAACCAAGTCATAGCCTGCCTGCTGCACGATGGCTTCCAGTTCCTCTTGTTTGTTACCCATGCTGCGTGTATTAGTGTAGATGCACTTCATTCAGGCCATTTAACTTGCTTTTCCGAAAGTAATACTATTCAACCAAAAGCTGATTTTACAAACCATAATTCACAATTCAAGGTCAATCCATTAATGACATAAGGAATAAAATGGCACCATGAAAATCAGCCTGAACTGAACACATATGCTTGCCACCTACAAGCATATTTGTGGTGTGCTTGTTTTAGAATCTTTTCTTTACATAGTTCTGTGGTTTTGTGTCTGTGAACAAACATACTTACAAGAAGGTTTTAAGGATATATTTTTTGAAGGAAAGATTTGAAGGCTAAACCTTAGAAATATTATTTGCCTTACTCCTCATAGTAAGTTATTTTTTTCTGCTTAAATTCAATATTCCTTTTGTCCAAAGACTAGTGTTTGGAGGCTTCTACTGCCGTCTTCTGCACTTACTCAGTTTTAAGGAGTAGCCTTGTATTTGGAGGATCTGAAAGAAGAACAGATCACCACCAACATATTCGTAAAGGTGTCCTCAGTCTTCTGCTGCTGAAGAGCTTCCTGGACAATCCTATGGACCATTCAGCCAAACAACACGCCTGAGACAAGGCCCAGACCCCTTTATCTCTCTATCACCCAACCAAGCCTGACATGACTGAAGTTGTGACCACCCTTGGTGTTTTTAAAGAAATTGGGAGGTCTCCCTCTAGTCCCCAACACATAGTTGCTTATTATCATAAAAGTTACACTCTTAAAAGCAGAGCAATGTACAATCAAAAGTCTGAATAACAAAGCCCCTTCCATCTTTATGTGTTACCCTGCCCCAGCTCCTGGTGCTCAGGGAAGCTCACACGAGTGAACATGGCTTGATACATGCGTGGCGGCCTTGGGGTTTGAGGTAAAAAACAACTGTTCAGGCAAGAAGATCTGTGGAGCCAGGAAAGGAACCATGGAGGGAAGCTGAGAATGGGAGTACAGCCCTACTCCCTCCTGCAACCCTCTAAGACCCACTGATTTTTCCCAGGGTCCCTCTTCTCTCAAGGTCCTCCTTTGAGATATCTACAGCTGCCTGAGACTTAAATTTTGCCTATGCTGAGAAGCAGTTGCAGGCTCCAAGGAAGGGTTGATGGCTGAAGTACATAACAGAAGGACCATCTTCTCTATATAGCTGATTCAGCTAGTATGAAGGTAAGACCTCCTGATGGGCCTTTGTGGACCATTGTGTCTATATGGTGTAGACATATAGAGCACAGTGACTGTATGTTTGTACCCTGTTCATTATTAGTTATCCTACACTTCTAGCACTGTCAGCATTCAGTTTGCCTAATTAAAAAAGCAACAGCACTCTTTTTATTTACATAGTTACCAGCACAACTGTAATCCTAAAAACGCCAAGCTAAAACACATAAGCAACCAAAGTTGGAAAATTTTGCTTGGCAGTCCAACTAATTTGTGAATGTTGTGATGACAAATACAAAAAGATGTTGGTTCTAAGGAAGGAAACTTTGGAGTGGAGTTTCACCACTTTGCTGACAGCAGGCTCAACACTTTTAAGGGTAACTTGAAAAAGTCTCCTCTGTTATTGCAGCAACAACAGACAACTCAAAAAATGGAGACTGAGGGCTCATATACGTTCCCTGATTGTGTTGGTGCAGGTCATTTTACCAGCACCAGCATGAAGAAAGGCAAATGAACAATACTCCACAAATCCAATTAATCTCCAAACAGGTACTTTGAGTATGGTGATGTCAAAAACTTATCTACTTTCTGAGAAACGAATCAAAAGCTAAATCACTCAGTGACTTGGAACATTCACAATAAAGGAATTCCAAAGAAATGCTTTTATAACTGAAGTCGGCAGTGTTAGCAATTCAAAACCACAACAATGCAGTTTCTGGGAGAAAGGGTGCATAGGAAATAGCATGGTGCCCACACTTTGCCTTGCAACTGAAGTGGAAAATTCCTGGAAGTGAACAATTTTGAGAGCTTTAAGAGTGATTAACCATTTTGTGCCAGAGGCATTTCAGACTCCCAGAACTGTATAAAAGTCAGGTTAGTTTATAAAGAGCCATGAATTACTGCAAAATGTTCACCCGGAGATTAAGAATTAGGGCTGGGTGAAACATTTGTGACAAACAAGCAAATTGCCAAAAAATTAAGTTCCAGGAGGTCAGAAAACTATATGTGAGGTCGAACTTGGTGAATAGTTTCAGCAGAGAAAACAATTTACTAGACACTACTTAAAAAAAAAAAGAAAAAAAAAGAAAAAAAAATTAAAAATGTTTGGTACTGACCTGAAATGGTATTCTCATTTTATAATAAAAAAATAACTCTTCACCAGGTTGATTTTATTCAGTTTTCTGTCCCCCACTTGTTAATTATTTTGTTCCAAATGCAAAAAGTTCCTTATCCAGCCGACTTTTCAGCCAACTTTGTTAGACAAAACTCTTCTTGCAGTAATTGTGACAGTAATTACAAGCACATATTTACTGAAGCAAGTTACAAGGTTGTCTCTCCCCAGTAGTAGCATTGCCAGCTGCAGTGCAGACGTCTGGGTCAATCCTGTCCATTTAATGGTCATATCTACATCTGGGCTACCTGCTGATCAGACTGAATCTTTGCACACGTTTTTCTGTATCTGCATCACTGCTTGTGAATTCAGTTCTTACCTTTCTAGAGACCTTCATTTCTCACCACCCTACCCAGAGATTTGCCCATTATCCAAATTCCCACTTTGTTCAAGGACACAACCTGTCCCATTGTAGATGGTGTGTATTTAACGCCTGAACTACTAGAACCTACTTCTGCATTAGTAAAATCCGTATGTGCATATATATATATATATTTATATGTTTATATTTAAATTGTAGCATCTGTGTGCATCATGCTGCACCAGAGACAGAAAATACCAAGAATGGCTAGTTTGACAACAACAACAAAGAGAAATTGTTCACCTGTCTTCAATATATAGAAAAATGCCTTAGGAAACTGCATGGTTGTTATTTTGACAAGATATCAGACACAATTTGCTCAAAGTTATATCATCGTCTTTAGGTTTAAATTTGGTGGTCTAAAAATGTGACAACAAGGTATTTTTTTTTCCTCAGAAGCCTTGTGCCATCTGCATTTTCTTCTCTTGCAGTTACTGAGATGATAATTACCCAGAGGCTAAATTTGGACCACAAAGTGAAAATCCTTTTTTTGTTGCTTCATAAGTACTTCCACAGTGAAACAAATGGAAAGTTACAAAGAGGCTTATTACACCGTGTAAGGAATTAGCAGCAGGAATCAATTATCTCCAAAGTAGCAAAGATCCCATTTCCAGGCAGACACTCTTTACTTCAAAATAAACAGAATCAAACCCATGAACCAAAATACTTCCAGAGGGGCATATGTGATATGCCGAATAGGCTGCAGTCTTTTTTTCTTTTTATGTATAGTATGATATCAGCTTTTTACAATTTCTCCCTGAAGCTTTGAGGGCTCAGTTTAACGCCTACTGAAGTTTCTCCAGTGTTAGTTTTCCAACTAATATCAGGTACAAGTATTCTTGACTGCATATTATGCAGCTCTTCCTGACAAAGTAAAAACCTGCTTCACTATCAGTCTAGCTGCTGGGAGGAGAGGAGTAGCCTTCTTGTTTTTTTCCTAGAGCTGATGCTGAACAAAGAGAGAAAGAAATGAAATACAAAATATGACAGAGACCTGATCCTGTCTTAAATCAGTGATTGTTTTTTGAGCTCCTTACTAGTCTGAATAGTTTATTTAGCTAGTGTTCAAGCAGAGGGGCTGAAGAGTTATTATTTAAAATGCTTTGTATGCAAGACAGGTGAAGTATGCTTGTTCGTGGCTGCTGACATGTCATAGGCCATGCCTGGATTTCCCTGCAGGGCCCACTCAGATGCCTAGAGATGCCAGGACTGATATAACTCTGTCCTAGACTTATGTGCCCTGTTTTTGTGACTTTGTGTTGTTTCCTGCATATCCAACTGTGGTGAAGGCAAGAAGAGGGAACTTTGAGAGAGGTAGCAAACAGAATGGGCACAGTCGCCCTGGCAAAATCCCTTCTGAACATGTATCAGTGATACACAAAGTGTGGGTAAAACTGGAAACTGCACCCACCTACTTCTATGAGAAGCTGCAGATTAGTATCAAAACGCACTGCCTAGGATGATCTGGGCAAACAGACACAGTGTCTGCTTCCTAGTTTCGCTCAACTTCATCATTAGTTTAAAATGTGCAATCTCTCATGCATCAGCATTGAGCAGCAAGATACACTTTCTCATCCCCCATTCCAGCCCCCACTGACCACAGCCATGTGGACTTGCTTTTTGCTTTACAGGCACACTGAATTCACATTTGTACCTTATAGTTAATTGGGTGTTAAACCCACTCACATGACTGGAGATTATCTAGTGCTAATAACAATCTTGCTCCTGCTTGACAGCAGTGGTGCTCTGCCGAGCCCAGATAATGAACACCAGCTGCTAAGAAAGTGGGGAAAAATGTCTCGCAAATACTATACTGTCAGCTTTTCGAACTGGTTTGAGCAAAATGTGTTCTTAGCAAAATGTGCATCAAATACATTCTTTCATCCTATTTCTTACTAGATACATTACAACATTGCTTTACTCTACACTATTGGAGATCATTGCTGTTTTATAGATACCAGACAGTACTACTGCAGGCTGTCTGGGACATTTCTGAAAGCAGCAAACTTCTAGTTTCCCAAACGGAGACAGAAAATAAATTCTCTTGTTGTCTCTGCATTTATCCAGAGAAAGTTTGGAAGGCCAATTACCTTTTCGTCTTAAAGTTCTGCTTTGGATAGACATAAAAGGAGAAAAGAGCTATAGAAAGATACAGAGAATTTGAAAAAAGCCCTTGGAAGTGAAACTGGGACTCTGGGTCTGTCTTTTTTTTTTTTTTTTGTAATGGCAGATTGCTACAGAGGGCATAGGGAAATGCAGGGCTGAGAGAAATGTTTGTTAAGAGAAGTTGGGTGTCTGGAGTTGATTTCCATGTAAATACAATGTGTCTGTGAGATGTTCTTGTTTAGAAACTGAGTCCTAGTAATTTTTTCCACAGAGCAGAGCATGAAAATTATGGTCTTGAGGGCTAACCCAATACACTCTTGGAACTGAAGTAAGCTAGAAACTTTTATGGCCTAGATGTCATAGTAAGACATTTATCAGAATTTGTGACCCAGCTAAATTGTCTGTTTCGGCACTGCCATTATGAAGTAACGCAAAGCAGAAAAAAAATGTCAGGAATTGTATTGGAATAGCTTTATGAGATAAATTCACAGTAACCTTAGAGTGAATGGCAGGGAGTCAGGATTTGGAGGGTCTGAGGCAGAACTTGGCTGCTCTGCACTGCCAAAGGCCTACAGAAATCAGCCAACAACCTTGTGTACTTCAAAGTCAAAGATGGTGCTAACACTCAAACTCCTTGGTAAACTATTTCTGATGCCTTGTTATACCAGTCACTGAATGGTTGAGGTTGGAAGGGCCTGATCAAGCAGGGCCGCTCAGAACAGGTTGCTTGGGGCTGTGCCCAGATGATTTTTGAATACCTCCAAAGAGAAGTCTCCACAACCACCTTTGGAAACCTGTGGCAGTGCTCAGTCTCACAGTAAGAAAGTGTTTCCTGATGTTCAGACAGTACCTCCTGTGTTTCAATTTGTGACTGTTGCCTCTTGTCCTATCACTGGGCACCACTGAGAAGAGGCATGGCTCCTTCCTCTTTGCACTCTCCCTTCAGGCATTTACATGCATTGAAAAGATTCCCCTTTAGGCCCCCTCTTCTCTAGGCTAAACAGGCCCACTTCTCTCAGCCTCTCCACATATGTGAGATGCCCCAATCTCTTAAACATCTTTGTGGTCCTATGCTTCACTCTCTCCAGTAGCTCCACGTCTCTCTTTTACTGGGAGCCCAGAACTGGGCACAGTACTACAGCTGTGATCTTGCCAGTGCTGAGCAGAGGGCAAAGATCATCTCATCGACCTGCTGGTAACTCTCCTCCTAATGCAGCCCAGTATACTATTGGCTTTCTGGCCACAAGGGCACATTGCTGGCTTATGTTCAGTTTGTTCACCAGGACCCCCAGGTCCTTTTCTGCCAAACTGCTTTAGAGCTGGGTGTCCCCCAGCATGTACTGGTGCAGGGGCTGTTCCTCCCCAGATACAGGACTCGGTACTTCTCCTTGTTGAACTTCATGCGCTTCCTGTCAGACCATTTCTCCAGCTAGTCCAGGTCCCTCTAAACAGTGGCATGACCCTATGCAATAGCTGCCACTGCTCCCAGTTTTGTGTTATTGGCAAACACTCTGCTCCATCATCCAGATCAATAATGAAGATGTTTAACAGCATTGGACCCAGTACTGAGCCCTGGGATATTCTGCTAGTAACTGGCCTTCAACTAGACTTCATGGCACTGATCACCACCCTTTGAGCTTTGCCATTCAGACCGTCTTCAATGCATTTTACTGTCTGCTCATCCAGCCCATATTTCAACAGTTTCTCTAAGGATCTTATGGGAGACAATGTCAAAAGCCTTACTGAAGTCCAGATAGCCAATTCCCACTGCTCTCCCCTTGTCTACTAGGTCAGTCAGTTCATCATATGAGTTTATCATATTTGTCAAGCATAACTTCCCCTTGGTGAATCCATGCTGATTACTCCTGATGACTTTCTTGTCCTTCATTTGCCTGGATATGGCTTCCAGGATTAGCTACTCTACCACCTTCCCAGAGATGGAGGTCTGGTTGACTGGCCTTCAGGTCCCTGAGTCCTCATCCTTGCCCTAGAGATTGGAGTGATGTTCACTTTCCTCCAGTCTTCGGACACTTCTCTCAGTCACCATGATTGTTCAAAGATTTTTGAGAGTAGCCTTGGAATGCCATCAGCCAGTTCCCTCAGCACTTGTGAGAGGTGAGAGCACCCCATCAGGGCTCAAAGACTTACACATGTCCAGTTTGCTTAAGTATTCCCTGAATTGATCCTCTTCCACCAAGCATACATCTTCCTTGCTCTAGATTTTCTATCTGTCTCTGGGACCTGGAACTCCTGAAGGTCAGCCTTGCTAGTAAAGACGTGCAGAGAAGGCATTCAGTACCTCAGCCTTTTCCTTGTCCTGTGTCACCAGGTCCCCTGCTTCATTCAGCAGAGTGCCCACATTTTCCCTAGTCTTCTCTTTGTCACCTATGTAAGTGTGAATAGGAGCCCTCCTTGTTGCCTTTGACAGCCTTGACAACATATATTTCCATTTGTGCTTTAACTTTCCTGTCTTCATAACTGCATGCTTGGACAGTGCCTCTATATTCCTCTCAGGTTACCTCTCCCTGCTTCTACCTTCCGTATGCTTCCTTTTTGTGTTTGAGTTTGGCCAGGAGCTCCTTTTTTATCAATACAGGCTTCCTGGCCTTTTTGCCTGACTACCTGCTTTTAGGAGCAGAGCATTCTTGAGCTTCAAGGAGGTCATCCTTGAATATTAACCAGCTTTCTTGGGCTCCTCTTCTCTCCAGGGCCTTCTCCCATGGGGGTCTACCAAGCAGACCTTTGAAGAGACCAAAGTCTGCTCTCCTGAAGTCCAGTGTTGTGATCTGGCTTTTTGCCCTCCTCCCAGGATCCTGAAGTCGTATGATTTCCATTAGGATCTCCAGATCCTATAATTGTATGATTACCATTAAAAAGAATTGTTAAAGAAAACAAGATGGTACTAAATCCTTAGTACTGCTGGGTCAAATTGATCCTTTCAGATACACTTTTACACTGAATAGCAAAGCAATATTGTTTTCTCTTGAAAGTTTTAACTTTGGCCCTAATTGTTAAAATGTGACATGTTTAGTGACAAGGGAACAGAGCTCAGAAAAAGGCAAGGTACAATGAAGGGCAGGTGGGTGGACCAAATCTCAGGCACAACCAAATTTCAAGTTCACAACAATCTGGGAGGAATCTGAGACAAGTGAGCTGTTATGACTATCATTTCTCCACTGGTGCCTTGCATTTCCCCATCACTCTCTTTATATGTGCTCTAGAATCCTTCAAGGCCTAGTACTGTACATTACCTTTGAACCAGGGGGTGGGGGTGGATTTACTAGCACTACTGAAATACAAGGAGAAGTAGGAAAGAATAAAGACTTGGAAGAGAAGAATCATTAAGAGAAAAGGGAATAAAAATACCTCCCAAAAATACACCACACATGGTGGAGGCAAAAACTGGACCTTTGAACTGCTGCAGAGCCTTTCACATTAGAAAACATGATGGAAACCTTAACTCGCTGGAATTAAACAATGCAGTGTAAAATGTTAGCAGTTGTTCTAATTGCAGTAGTGTATTAGACTATTTGTTAGTCTGCTGGGGAAGATGAAGTGGGTGGTGGAGTGTCACATAACTCTATGGTACTTGTCATTACCCATGTCTCTATCTCAGAAAATAAGGCTACGTAATAGAGTAAAGGGTTAATGGAGAGTGGGAAGGAACAGGAACTGGGAAGGGAGGGAGGGAGTCTCTGTGGCCATTTTGGCCCTGGGACATCAGCCATTGCTTCCTCTAAAAGGGGAAAAGGCGGTTTTGGTTGCAGCCAGAGGATGCCCTGATGGGAATATTCAAGAAGGCACCAAATTCCCATCAGGGAAATTGCTCCCCACTTCGAAACTGATGTGCAGCTGTGGTATGTTGAGCCTAGCTGTAAACCTGACTCCAAGCAAACTGATGGAGTGACAAAAGGACCTTCATGGCAAATGGCCAGGAACCCTTCCCTGCAGCTTCTGCAAGGACCTCTTGAGGACAGCATTTACTTCCATTTTGCAATAGTTGGGATGCTCCCCAACAGGGCCTGGATAAAACTGAGCTGCCATTTGCCACCCCACCAGATGACCAAGATCTCCAAATGTGCCGCTTCTGCAGCCTCACTAGCAGCAGTAGCCCCTGGCCCTGCACAAGTGCTGCTGTCTTCATAGCCCCTGCTATTTGAGGTCAGGGTCTGCTGCTTGCAAGTCTTGCTTTTAAATCAAAGGCAGTTGATTGCAGGAAGGCAGAAAGACAGTCTCTGTCTTGATTAGGATCAAGGATGATTAAGGGAGTGGACCATCTCCCGTATGAGGAAAGGCTGAGGGAGCT
The DNA here is from genome assembly GCF_040182565.1 of Anser cygnoides. Lineage (NCBI taxonomy): Eukaryota > Metazoa > Chordata > Aves > Anseriformes > Anatidae > Anser > Anser cygnoides. The sequence goes on from NC_089874.1 coordinate 67,318,840, forward strand.
GGACCTCTTTAGCTTGGAGAAGAGGAGACTGAGGGGTAACCTTATTAACATTTATAAATATGTAAAGGGTGAATGTCAGGAGGACAGAGCCAGGCTTTTCTCGGTGACACCCAATGATAGTACAAGGGGCAATGGGTGTAAGCTGGAACATAGGAGGTTCCGCTTAAGTATGAGACAAAACTTTTTTACGGTGAGGGTGACAGAACACTGGAACAGGCTGCCCAGGGGGGTTGTGGAGTCTCCTTCTCTGGAGACTTTCAAAACCCGCCTGGATGTGTTCCTGTGTGACATGATTTAGGTGTTCCTGCTCTGGCAGGGGGATTGGACTAGATGATCTTTCAAGGTCCCTTCCAATCCCTAATATTCTGTGATTCTGTGATTAGTGCAGCAAAGGAAATTGTGAGGACTTTCCAGAGTGCTGAAAAATCAGATGTTCTACAGGATAAATCATCCAGCCTGACATTACAAATGCTTGCTCATTTAGCAAATACAGTATATTGAATGCTTATTTTATTAGTTACTTATTAACCATCAGTGCTGTTGACTCCTGAATTCAGGGATGTCAGTAAAAAAACATGTGGCTGAATTTACCCTATGCTTTCCCTGTAGTTAGATGGTTTGCAAATTATTTATTCATCAGAAAGACAAGCAATGAGTATTACAGGCTACATACTTAGAAATACATTGATGTGGTCTACTGCACATGAGAATACTTCCTCTTCGTTAATGTTATTAACATAAATAGTAATTTTACATGGTCAAGACTGAGGCTAAAGGAGTTTAATCTCCACATATGGTCTGCACAGTGGTTATGAATCCCAGTGCACTGTAACATGAGAGTAATTCTCATCTACACTTTCCTCTAGAATACCAATTGTAACTTTTCTGCATGTATGCAAAAAAGTGTTTTCATCTTCAACTGATCCTTGTGTTAATTTTATGTGTTAGGAAAAGCATGTAAAGTTCAAACCTTCTATCAGGTGTAATGATAAATATATTTGCTTTCTTTGTACTGGTACACTTGTCCAAGAGACATCTAATCCCATACAAAACAAACATATATGAAACCCTATTTACTACAGGACTCAACTTTTTTTATTCACATACAATAACCTGCGTATAAAATTCCTGTGTTTCTGCATGTAGGCAGATGACCATGCACACAAGTTAGATAGTTACTTCTTCAGTTGTCCTGCTTGTGCTCACAGTAGTAGTCATGGCACAGATATATGAGCACATATATATTCAAAAGCTTATAAAAGATGGGAGTCAGGATAAAAAAATGACTTTCTATGTCTGACTCCTTTATTGTGATTACCTATGTTAATCTCCTGCATGTGTTGCCAAATAGGCCATAATAGAGGGGAAAACACAAACTGTAAGTTCTGAGAGAGGTTAAGTATTTTGACCAAAAAGCAATTTCTCCATTTTACAATCACTAGTCTATAAAGTGAAATTTATTCCTGCCAGTCTGCTTCTTTTATCTACTTGTACTGGCATCTGATTTGTTTCCTTTACGGAAATTACAAGGTCATCCAATCTGAACAACTGTTTTTTCTTGTAATTAACTCCCCACAACCAGCAGGCACCAAACGTGAAGATTTATGGTTAGATTTTTCAAGGTGGAAATTTATGAGCTGGTTCTTAATGGAGCTGCCCTAGATTTGTCAGCATTAAACAGCAAAAGAAAAAAAATCTTTGTTTTCTTCTTTTAAAGCCAGAATATAACATCTTGAAACTACTTCCTTACTTGTTTCACCTGTTTTTGTTAATATTTGTCATACTTTTAGTCAAAAGAGAGCACCCTGTAGACTTCACATAGCCTCTTGTTTACTATAGAAATAAAAAAACATTTCTATTAGTGACCCAAGTTATTTCCTTGTTACTGCCACAAGTGCTCATTATATTATACATACACTATATATTGGCTTGAATTATTTTGCTCAGCAGAGAAACATGGCTTCCTCTGAGGGAAAAGCTGACAGTGATTTGACAACTAAAAGCAACACCACAATCAATTCAGGACAGGAAATGAAGGATACCTCACCCCATTGAAACTGCAAAGGAAACTAAGTTAGACTAAATATATTTGTCCAGGCTGTGTTGACAGAATAAGTTAAACCTCAAATACAGACTGTATAAAGAATCAGGGGGCTGAAGAGGGCAGGAAGCATGAAGGGGAAATTCTAACTCTATAATGTATTCTGGTTTGGTTTCTGCAAAGAAAAGATGGGAGAAACAGCTGCTGCAATGAAAAAGCAGAATGATTTGCACTGCTTCCATGAAAGCAAGCAATGGGAGTAGTGAGAGATCCCAGGAATAACAAATGTCTTCCTGGACTGGCAACACCTCTGATTGAAATTAGAACTTTTGACACAGAGCAAACACTTTCCATTTCATCAGTAGCCACCTGGGTGCCTCTGGGAAGACTTTGCCCTCAAATGCTGCTTCCTGCTGCCTCTTGTCTACCATTAAGAACATTCCTCTCCTCAGCATAGAGTGTCTCTTCCTCTGTAGAAACAATAAATTGTATCTGCACATTTGGAGCCCCACCTTCTAACATGGAGAGACCCATCTGCCCAAGGTCAGACTGCAGCCAGCCAAACTGTATCCACTGTGCAAAGCTTTGATTTTTCTGCATAGCAAAACATTTGCCGACTCTGGCTGAGCAAAACTGGTGGTGGCATGGATTCATCCCATTCTGAGTTGGAGCTGCAACAGAGGAGAGGTCACACTGACAGGGCTAATTCAGATCATGGGTCAAGGACACTGTTCATCCCAAGAGCAAGGGAGCATGTAGGGGCAATGTGTTCTGTGGTGGCACCATTAGTTCCTCCTTCCAGGATTGCTCCACTGATCTTTTGCCATAGCAAATCTTAACCATAAATTACTTAGATGAATCAAATTCATATTGTTAGTGGTTTGAACTCATAAATCAAAACAATAGTAATAGAATCATTTGTAATGTTAGAGTTGTGCTTTTCTGTGATATACAATGATGATAGCTATGAAAATTCCTGACATAAAAAGACAAGACCAAACCATGTTCAGAAATGAGAATCCTTGTTCTCCTGAAACACAGCATTAGATGTCTAAAGAGATCCTGATATCTGGGTTTTTTTTTGAAAGCATACAGTTTGCTGTCAATGAGTTTGTGAACTGGTAGATTTTTTTCCAAAAAAATTTCATAGGTATATATGTACATTTGGAGACTCCAGCATACGTTAAATATATTTATAAACATGTGCATGTGTATATCTTTCAGTCTCTTACCTTAGGTCAAAAAGCCTGTGGAAGATGCAGCCTTCCCTGAGCATTTTAACTACAAGATCACCTTTCCTTTCAGAGCAACAGAGCTTGCCAGCATATCAATCACAGAAAACAGGGCTGACAAGGGCCTTGAGAGTCCATCTCATCTATACCCCTGCACGGGACCGAGATCAGTTCTGCTCAGAGTATTTATTCCTGGCAGTTGAGCCCAGATGCGTAATGATAACTTGGTTTCAATTTGTCGCCTGCTTTTGCTGCCTTCCTCTTGATGCCAAGGGCAATTTAGATTGCCCAACTCCCTTGGGGTTTCTCACAGAACTACAGCTTCCTTACAAATGAAGGGAACAAAACTGCCATTTTCCCTAGCTACCATCACAGCTAAAACCCAGGCTCAGCCCTCTGTGGCTTTTTTCGGTCGTCCCCATTCATGCATCTAGCACTGTTGGATCCTCCCCTCTAATCCAGGATTTAGATGAGCTTGTTTACCACAATCCCATTTTCTGTGTGATTTATCCCCAGCACCCAACGTGTAAAGAGGCAAGCACCACACACATGCCTGCTGCTGTTATGGGTTATGGATGAGCTCTTGCTTTAGGCACTTGTTTTTCTCTCATTAGTGAAAGCTAACAATAAACATGAGCATTGCAGACGTCAGAGATAATTAGGGAGAAATTATTTCATGTTACCCAACAAAATAAGGACTGTGAGTAAAGCCTAATCCTACTGTCTGTCCACTCTTTCTATCCCTAAATGACTCTGAGATGAGGAGGGAACAAAATGCTCTCCATGGCGCTGGATGAATAGGCATTAGAAGATTCAGCCATGCTTGACAGGGGCCATCTTGTTGCCATCCTCTGGCTGAACAAAGCCTCCCCTCAATGGCACTGCAACACAGTTTAAATAATTGTTTCAAAAAGCTGACTCTCTTCACAGCAGAATATTTTAGTGAGCAAAAAATGATCTCTGGATTATTCAGTCCCCTCAAGCTTCTGAAGGAACCGCTGTACATTTGCAGGGCATGTACCTCACAGACCGGCATCCCGTGGAGCCATGACTGTGGCACTACCAAGCAGCCTGTACCTGGCCATGGCAGTGGGCCTCTGCCATGCTCAGTGCTTCCTCCACATGGCAAGATGTGGTCTGCTTGCTCTCATAAAGTTCAGATGTGTTCTTTCTTTTTTATTGGCCTGAAATAAAAGACCTGTTGATGTGAAAAATGGGAACCTGGAGGCAAACTCTGAGCAGCCAGGGGGCTGGATGGTCACCCATGCTAGCACAGACTCAGGAAGAGAGGGCAGAGAGGGAAGTCCTGCTCTTCCTGATAGCACCTGACAAATGGCTGGGACAGGGACAGTGACAGCAAGCTGTCAAGTGATGGGTGCAATCAACAGATCGAAGACTGTTTCACAGGTGAAAGTAAACACTTGATTTAGTGAACTGGAACATTAGTCAAATTTAATGTTTTGGACAATGTTCTAACAACCCTCCTGAAAGAGAACGTTCCTCAGTACAATGATAATAACATCTCCTCTCATCATGCTGCTCTTGATTTGGGCTTGTCCACCTGAAAAGTACAACTGGCCAAAACTACTGGACTGTCTTCCACAGGCATTATGTTTAAGGTGGAAGCAAGTTTTGGAGAAAGGCCTCGAAAGTGATCCATCTACCTAAGCAACAACTGTGAAAACCTTGCAGACTGACTCTTCCTTAGCACTGGTAATAACTCTGCCAACTTCATGGTGACTCTGAAAATGCTATCCTTCTCCCATATTGTCCAATTTTCTACTCTTCTTTCTGGTGTACGTCTCTTCTACTGTTTACAAACATACTCGTATGCTCTTTCTCTTGCATACTTAGCCACACACAGAGGGACACACAGCTAACTGGCACCTGATATGGACATATGCAAAAACCTTACAGCAGGCACATGACATTCTAAACTCAATGGCAATTGTTTATATTTGTGGCAACTCACCAAGTTCACTTCATGTCAGGATCTCTATTTTTCAGCACAGCTGAGGAAGATATAGTATTGATTGGGGAATGTGGAGAGTAGATTACCTTTCTGATTGAGATAGTAGATGACCATCATCTGTCAAATCTGCCATTCCATAACTAAGATGTATGACTTGCCATGCGACATTTCTAAATCACAGACATCTCTGAACTATTTCCAAAGCATCAATGGGGCTAGTAAGACATCTGGCAGGTGTGTATGTCCATATCTCATGTGTACATATTTACAGCCATGTGCATACATAGTGTCTCTGATTCATTTTCCTTCTTCCTATCCTTTGTCTTGCAATACTTACAATATGATATTTACATTGCTTCAGATCAAGATTTTCCGCTCACTGTTGTAGGGACAGCACCCCATCATGTATTACAGAGTGCATAAATCTAGGGCTATACAGCAAACAATACAGAGCACTACTGTATATCTGGCAGAGGAGCTTGCTACTGACCCACTGCTTTAAAGACAGTGGAACATATACGCACACTTACAGGACTCAGATGTCCCTCACTCAAAGTCATAAGAGAAGCAAAAGGTAATGTCTGCAAATTTCAAGACTCTTGCAAGACTCTTGCTTGTTTATTTGTTTCCAATTTAATTATTTTTGTTAGTTAATGTGCAGATGGCTGCTTCCCTACCTCATATCTCTTTACTTCCACACTGGGCATGGTTAAATATGACTCCTACAACTGACAACTCTTGGCAGCAGCACAACACAGACTGTGAAATCTTACTGGATTGCCTGTGGCATCTGCTGATGATGGGCAGCAGTCCCCTGACACACACACTGCTCGCCTATGGACAGCCTTTATGTATCTCCCCTGCCTTGTGACTTGCAGCCAGCCTGTCCTCTGCCCTGAGGTGGGCAGGAGTGTGCTGATGATACAGACATTACACTGCTAAGATACTGTGACTATCAAGAAGCAACCAGTTCCCTTAACGTTGATTCTAACTGTTAGGCAAAGTGATGCGTATAATTCTGGATTATCAGATTTTTTGTACAATTAGATGATCCTATTCCAGGAGGTTTGAAAAGCCAGAAGGAAGCAATTCAGTGAAAGCAGATAAGGACAATGCCATGCATTCTTGAAAAGCAGTGGACAGAGTCACAGTGGACAAATCTCAGCTTCAGTACTTCTGTATCTAACTGCTAATGAGCCCCTTTGCTACTGTTGGGGTTTAAGAGACTCAAAAAAAAAAAAAAGAAAAAAAGAGTGCTTTAGAAAGTCTCTTTTATAGCAGATCAGCCACAGTCTAAAGACACATGTTGTCTCAAGGTATGGGAGAGGCGTTGTGAAAGAGGTGCAAAGAAATGAGGTCTTACCACTTCAAGGTAGTGCAAAGTCCTCAGAAAAGTCTCATGTAGTGCATAGCTATAAAGAAATATATAGATAGATTTTCTCTAAAGGGCTTTTGTGTTTACTAAATAATACATTGACTGTGTGGTCTCTTATGATCACCATTATGATTCCTTGGGGAAACAGAAGTGCAGGGACTGGCACTAAAGCATCCATCTCAGTTCCAGGGTACTGCAGTACCATGCCAGTGCATGCCAGTACTCTCCCTGATAGCCACCGAAAGCAAAATCCAGTCCCTCTTTCCTGCTCTAAGCTGAATGATTGGGGAACCAGTCTAATTCAGGTTAGACAGCTAGAATGACCAGTGGAAGGCAGAAATTGGTCTTTGCCCTCTGCTTCTTAACATTCGGGGTTCTGTTTTCTCTTTCTAGCTTATGGCCACTTACATGCACTTATGCAGCTGTGAAGTTATGCAAGCACCAAAGGGACAAAACCAAGGAGTTTGGGAGCTCACTAGGCAGAGAAGAAAACCATACCCACTTAAAGATTTATTTAGTGCAGACAAGTCTGCATTTCAGAATGGAAGTTAATGGAGTTATAATGGTTTTTAGCAGCTAAGAACATGGCCTCTAGCATCCACTTACTATCCCCAAGTCACATGTGGTTATAAGCTTAAGTTCTGCATAGTAATTCACTATTTTTGCTTCTGGCTTCAGAGCAGGTATCACACTTTGAAGTAGTCCATTCTGGCTTGTTTGGAGGAAATAGTCTTCTAATCAGTTGCTGCAACTGCTGTGTAAAGACTGCCATGCAACAGTCTGGGCACCACCATAAGCAGGGCATATTTTGTGGTCTTGAGCAATAACATCCATTTTCACTTGGGTCTGCATTCGCTGAGCCTTGATACAGGTTACACACCAGTAAAGCACAACATTTGTGTGAAGTGTTACTCTGGTAGGCCACAAAGGTCCTAGTCTGTCTCATGGCTGAGCTAACACTCAGGTGTGTGGTGGGCCAGATTCTGCCATAAGATACAGTCTCTGCAGCCTCATCCCTACCACTGCTCTGGTGTAAGTCAGAACACTATTCTCCCAGCATGAGAAACAGCTGTGTGGTTAAGTCAGCTCTGGAGTCTTTCTACCAGTTGGCAAATGCAATTATAAAGTCATAACAATTTTCTGTGATAACCTGGAGGTTCAGAGGTTCCACACTACTTTTAAATAGGATATGAACAAACAGTTTTGAGCCAAATTGATTCCTGGTGTAATGCTAATAGCGCTGGAGGAAATACACCTGGGATGATTTTGGTCTCACATAGTATGTCAATGGTCAATCTCTCAATATGCCTGACTATAAGTTTCTTTAAAAATGACATTCTCTTTATAGTACTAAATTCTGATCTGCCAAATGTTGCAGCTAATGAGCTCTTCCAAACGAAATATTGTGAGGATTATGCATAAATACGGAAGTATCCCAATCAGCCGCTTGCTGAAAATTATTTGATCAATTGCAGACAACAATAACTATTTGCTGAAGTTTTTATTCTGCCTTTTTTTTTTTTTTTAACTTCTATAAGTAGATTATGTGATTTCATTGGCTGGCTATTTTAATCCATAGAAGGCCGTTGGTAGAACAGTACAAATCTCTCTGAAATCCAAAATTGCCAACTGCAATTATAGTCTGCATCTCACATCTTCTCTAAAGAATATAAATGCTTCACTACTTTAATTTTGCTTGTCGTTTGCATCATTGTGTAACACCGGCAAAAGATGGATTCAGTAACGAAGTCTGGACAGTAAAGAAATATTGTCCAAATTAAAATATTCCCTCTATTCCAATCTAATATTTGGCAGCCTGTATACATGGATACATCACATTTAGATACAAAGCACTGGTAAGACATGCACCCTCCTTTTGGTGCTGAAATACCTGTGGCTTTTTGCATATTAGAGCTGATGAAAATGGTTTTCTTCTTGTACTTATTGGTTATTCAAAATGGTGAAATACTAAACTGTAAATACTTGTAATTAAAAGGTCAGACTGGAAACTATTATTCTAGATAAGGCTTGTGAAATTCTACCAATTTCAGTGACATTACACTTGTAACATATGTGAATGAAACAACAGTGGCTCAGCCATTTTTTAAGTTTGAACATACACAGTTTTAATTATTTGAAACATTTGTGATTACCCCTAAGTCCTACCTATAGGACAAGAAAAGATCAAGCATTGTACCTCAGACTGTGAATGAGCAGAGAAAACACGAACAAATGCATTTGAAGAAACAATGATGTTGTGACAATATGGGGCTTATATAAGAGGGATTCTGAGTATTGCCAAAATTAGCTTCCCTTGTTAAAAAGACACATGCTGAAGAAACATTCTTTAGTGGGGAAAAAGCATGTTTTGGAGTGGTGAGAGATAAAATACTCAATAAAAATCACCTGGGGTACAGTGAGCTTTGCAGAGCTGAAGTTCGCAAATGACACTATACCTTAATCAGAGATGTAAAACTTCTAAAAAACCCTACTAATTTAGGCAAATAGGCAGCACAGTGGAAATGTTGTTTAATGACATTGCAAGGTCAAGCAGTGCAGATCAAGATACACTAACAGACAAAAATTTCAACCCCTCACATACCTCAAAGGGTTCAAAATTAATCATATAAGGCTAGGACTGAGACCTTGCTATCATGTACTGCTCTTTGGGACCCTGAGCTCTATGTGCAGCTGTAGATTAATGAGTTATTAGGCTGAACAAAAACTGGACTGAACAGTTGTGGCACTCTGCAACAGTGCAGCACCACTTGTATACTTTGGTCATCACTGCTGAGGCCCTTTAAAAGAGTACTGAAGAATTAGACAGGTTTTGGAGAAGGCTAAGCATGACTCAGCACAAAGAAAAACTTTCAAAGATGGACTGGAAAAATGTGGATAGTTTATTCCAAAGAGGAGATAGATGGGACAGGTCATAAAAAAGTAGGTAAAATCATGACTGAGGAGCAGAAGCTTTTATTCTTCCTGTCTCCACAACATGGCAGCAGTGTCCTCACTTCCCTGCAAGAAAAGGAGCCTCTCCCAAAAAAAAAGCCAACAAAAAAACTGACTGGTCTCCTCGTGATTTTCTCAGAGTCACACCAGAGAGCAACTAATAGTAATCACTACCTCTTCACACCACTGAGCTGACAATATAACAACAGCATTAAACTGACAGCAGAAATTATGGCTGGAGCACAGGAGGTCCTTAGACATTCCTACCTGACCTTGCTTTACTATTTCTTGACAGAAATCTTCCATTAATGGCCACCCCTCTATGCGCCATGCAATACAGAAAAACAGAACAGCTGGTGAATAAATGCTGTTATGAAGATGAAAGAGACTATGAAAGTGAACCTGTTCAAGCCTGACCCAACAAAAACATGTACTGAAGGACATAAGTATTCTGGATCAGAAAAAGACTCTGCTACTCAGCAGAGACTCAGTCAAGAGAGAAAGTTATGCCTCTGTTCTCTGTTCAAACCAATAGCCTATCAAATGGCACCTACAGCTACAGTCCTAAATATTATCAAAGCTGAACTTATCCCAACAGTGCACTGAAAACATCTAAACCCACAGTTTGTGCTAGTACTTACTTAACCAAAGATCCTGTAAGATATGCCAGGAAAATGAAATGGGACCCTGTATGGGAAGTTACAGGAAAGTAGATATAATGCCTAGAGCCTTTTTTTCCTCCTTGGCTTTTCCTCTTGAACATTGTGACCAAACAGATCTCAAATGTTTGCAGACTAAGGATAAAAGCTGTGTCCCACCACATATTTTGAAAAGCAAGAGCTAGAAAAACATTTATCTCCTACCTTGTTAACTTTGTCCCAATCTGCTGCCTAAGTTCGAGTCTTTCCTCATCCGTCTGCATGGGGAGGATGTTCTTTTCCTCCAGCTCTCGCTTGGAAGGCCTGTTGCTGAGTTTGATTGCTAAAGAGTCCTTCCTGCAGACTTTCATTGCCAGAGAGCCTGTGGGAAAGAGGAGAGGCTCTGCCAAAGGAGGTGTCATCATTTCATTACAGCATGCAGCAGGCAAAGAAGTGCCAGGCGAGGGAGAATACTAGGTTCTCACTGGTATGGACTGTGGGAAAAGGAGCATCAATTAACTTCTGGTGTTCAGATTATTTCCATCATAGTACAGAAAGGATGAATTTTGTAGGTGTACAGGAAAAAGGAATCAAAATATTGTTCCACAGAGGGAGCAGAGTGAATAAAGGTTTTTTTTGTTTTGTTTTGGTTTTTTTTTGGTAATTACTAGTAGCATCTGTAGCTTTCTCTAGTATGGTGTTTCTAAATTCTTAATAGAATTAATAATACAACCTCAGAATCTGTGAGGGCAGCAGGGCTATGGCATGGAAAGAGAGTTATTTTTCTCTTGCTGTGTAACTCCAAGATATCCAAGTTAGCATTAAAAAGAATCAAAAATCTATTATAAGCAGCATAGACCTTTATGTATGTTAGTTGGCACTGCTTCTCAGGAAGTGACAGTGGCAAAGACAGTGTGAAAACCAGTGGCCTTTCATGGCTCAATCTTGCTTTCCTTGGCTTGCATCCAAAGCAGACTGAACAGGGTCAAGAGGCACAAGCAGACCACAAGCCTGTGATAGGCTTTGGCAGGAGAATGCAAGATAACGCAGTTCTGCTTTGCTTCTTAGTTCAAGAGCAGAACACTAATTTCACTTGTGGGGTAAGGGAAGATTTTGAGATGATGAAATATGCCTGTTTTAGAAACTTCTTTGTGTGTATTTTTGAAAAGGTGTGATTGTACTGCTCCCAGTTTTCAGAAGAAAAGAAATTCAATGGCCTGAAAGTTCGGCTCAACCTATGGGATGACAAGCCATTGTCACGCATGAAGTAAGGTATCCTGTCTTAATGAAAGAGTCCTATGATCAAACACCAGGGGAGGGGATGGGTTTTCCCAAAAACGTCAGGAAGGGGCTGCAGGACTCTCCAGACTGTAGTTGTGATACATCTATCAATTAACCTCTTCTCTTCATATTTGAGCCCATTTTGCCACTACTGTGGACCATATCAAGCTGGAATAAAATCACACACAATACAGCAATTTTACATACATTTTGTGCTGATACAAGCACATCAACAAAGTGTAAGCCAGTACAGAACTGGGTTCAAACTGCCCATAGTACTTCTTGAGATAGCATGGGGTATACAAATCTGATTCCTAGTTTGAGTAACAATGACGCAAATGAGAAATGACTCCTGAAAAGTAAAAGGAGTTACACTCATGTAAGAATACCGTTTAGCAAATCAAATCCATATCTTTAGTTCCGTAAGATCAAGTCAGGAGTTCAGAAGGAAGGGTTGGATATGGTACTTAGGGACATGGTGTTCTGGGTAATATTGGTGGTAGGGGGATGGTTGGACTAGATGATCATGGAGGTCTTTTCCAACCTTAATGATTCTATGATTCTATGATTATGGGTTAAAAAATATAGAATGAAATCAGAACAGAAAAAATACCCTGGGACCAAAACACAAACCAACTTACTCCCATCCAAACCAACTTATTCCCATCTATACTCTCAGGGTGTTTGGAAAATAAAATGCAGCAAAGTGGAAAGCAGAACTATGCTGCATTCCTGTACTGATTAGCACATCTGTATATTGATCTCATTTGAGTTCATCTGCACAATTCTCTCTAACATCATAATCTAAATTGCACAATACAGGCTTTTTAAACACATGGCATCTTTCTAGTAGGTAAGCTACTCAACAGAAAAATATGAACCTCCCCCACTTTTTATTCACTTTTTCCTGCATGGAAATGGCAAGGCTATTTCCTCTATTCTTTACTCTAGTAAATCTTGGTCAATATAAACTGGGATAACATTTAAGGAAGGTTTGAGTAATAAGCTATGTACAGAAGTCTGATCACTTCATTTTAGGTTGTAGTTTCAGAGTTGCTGAGTGCTGGTTTAATTTCAATCCCACTGAAATCACAGGTAAAATCTCCCTGCTCTCAGTGGCAATACAAGCTAGAGCTGAGTGCTTCTGAAAATCTAGCTTTAAAAAGCAAAAAAGGGGAGAGAGAAAATAAAAGACTACATTTAGGCTTTTTTTTTTTTTAATTCTCTGATCATGACCCCTTTCTAAGTATGTGCCAAATTCTGATTTTGACATGATTTAATATTTTCTATGCATCAAAAGTCTGATTCTCTGTGGTAATTATTTCATCCTCCTTAAGTAACCCTATTGAGCTGATCTTGACTTAAAGTCAAAGGCAGGGTTTCTCTACACCACAGGTACTTGGGAAAGTGAATCTGAAAGTCAATTTGGAAGAGAATTAAGATAAGACAAAAAGGTCATTTAATTCTGTATGAGAGCTATCCACACACGGATTCATGTGGATTAGCGAATTCACTTTAAATTCATGTTTCTCATTATTTTGGATTAATTTGCCAAGCGTCCCCCCCCGTAGTCAAGCCTTGAGAGATCCAAAAGCCATGGTCAAGAAAGAAAATTCACTTGTTTTTCCTTTGTGTTACTGAGAATTCAGAGGAAAACATAAATAAATGAGAAAGAAAAAATGGAATGGGTCTAACTTGTAAATAATGAGTTATCCTCATCTTCCTCTTCCTCTTCTTCCTGTCTTGTGTAGAGGCAGGAAGAATCTTCATAGTTGGTTTCATGAGGCACATTTTCTTTATTGTCATCGCATTCAATCACAACAGTTGGCACTTGTCTCATGTCTGGAAGGCCTCCAGGTCCTGTTTTTGTAACACTATCACCTGTATGTAAACCAGAGCTGTTGGGAAAGAAAAACAAATAAATAAACTAAAGGAAACTGTACAGTGCAAGTCTGTGTTGCTTCTGTCACTATTTTCAGTAATGGTCTTTCCTGCCTTTTTTAGAAGAAATGAGGATAGAAAGATCTTTGTAACCAGCAAGACATCTACTGGGTTTAAAACTGAATGCACATTAGATTTAAGGGACAACACTTGTTAGGGAGATGTAGGACAGCATACAGGCAGAAATACTAGCAACTCAGGACTAAGAACCAAAAGGCTGCAGACCATACAGTCTCAAGGCTTAGAGGGAATTGCACCAGTTACTCAGGGCAACAAGCAATCTGGTGTCTGTACGACCTCTCCACTGGAATGCAGGCAGTAAGGAGAAAATACCTCACCTGAATGCAAAAGGTGGAGTAGGAGAGTGGGAGGAAAGAAAGGTATGGATTTTAGAGGAGGATTGTAGGCAGGCAGAAGAAAGCTAAGACTTGCACAGTTGCAAGTTGTTGATTGGCTTGAAGGGAAGACAAGGGCGTGACTATCTGAAGCAGAGGGGACCAAGCATGTGAAATGGAGCTCAGAGAAAACAGATTTTGGGAGGTAGTGAGAATAACAAGGGAGGGACCTAAATCCTGGGAGGTCTGTTTGCTAATGACACAGTTACATGTGGGGGCTGCAGTGACAACATCCCTTCTCCTGTTCCTGCTGCTCACTCCAGCTAGGTGCTGTAGATCAATCTGAAATGGTATCTAAAGTCACATTTCTTTTGTCACATAAAGTGTGATCTGATCATGTCCTGCAGCTTACTATGTTCAGACCTGCCATTAGTACTGCTTCCATTTAGCTCTGCCTATGTGCTGATTTCAAAGTCCTTAACCAAGGAACATATCAATAGAAGTAGTAAAATGGGAACATGAGGAGGGAATAGCTTGAAGCTGCATCAGTGGAGGTTCAGGATGGATGTTAGGAAAAGTTTATTCACTGAGACAGTGATTGGACACTGGAAACAGGCTCCCCAGGGAGGTGGTCATGGCACCAAGCCTGTCGGAGTTCAAAAAGCCTTTGGACAATGCTCTCAGACATATGGTTTGATTTTTAGGTAGTACTGTGTGAAGCTAGAAGTTGGACTCAGTGATCTTTGTGGGTCCCTTCCAACTCAGGATGTTCTGTGATTCTGATAGCTCATGTTGCTTTTCCAAAATGAAATTAAAATGAGAGTCTGGTAGGCAAAAATGATGGCTGCTGAAGCTTATTCAGTCAGCAGAAACTGCCCTCCCTCCTAAGTCCCAGCTGAGACAACAGCTATACAAAAGGTGGGGAACATTTGCCTGTTGGACGCTCTCTTTGTGTAAAACTCTCGTTTTACTTTCCACTGGAATACAGATACGAAACCAGATGTACTGGCCAAGCTGCACTTAGGGCAAATTTGGGTGTGATGTTACCAAGAGCTGAGTAGCCTCACTTCCCTTAAATATTTTAGCCTACTCAGAATACCAGAGACATTCCACATCTTGAAAAAATACTGCATTTTTCTCTTTAAATGATTCTCTACTGAGATGACTTGAAACATTTCTCTTTCTTCCAATCCTAAATTTAACGTACACTGCCAGATGCCAATGGCTGCCAGATAACATCCCAGAAAAACACTTTTTAAAATGTACTTCTGGGTATATAATGCTTGGCCACAATGAGCTTAGGGATTAAAGAGAATAAAAGGTTTCAAGAGAATAAAAGGTTTCATATTCTGTGAGCAAACCATACCATGTTGTAATCATCACATTCAGCTTCCAAGAAAGCATTTTGTTAACTGCAACATTTATTACTGGAGATTAACCAATAATGAGATGCATAGCTTTACTGGATGCCTTGAACACAGGAACTCTATTTTCTTAGTGATAGTCTATGTTTTGTAACACAAAGTATGGAAGGCTCATGAAAAACTGGCTTGTGAATTTGTGCTAGACTTCAGTGAACTTGACTTAAAACTTTTTTTATCTCAGCAGTAGTTTTAGAATGCATCAGTTGAATTCTCCCAATAGCACATAAATGCACTACAGTCCTTAAAAACTTTAACTTATAAAGCAGAGATATACTTCAAAAATTTTAATTTGATTAACTTAATTTTAAAAATATTTTTTCTACATAACCTATTTTTAAAACTCCTTTAAGAAGAAAGGTAGAAAATTCAAAAGCCTAGAATTAAATTCCCAAGAGAAACTAAAATACAGTGAAATTCTTTTAACACTGTTAAAAAAAAAAAAGTTTCAATGGTGAACATAACTGCTGGATTATTCATCTAATTTTAAAACACCATATACACAGAGAGTAAGTACAAGTTCACTAAGACCCTTCTGGAAATGCAAATGGAAAGAGCAAAAAATAGTTCATCACCCAGGAACATTTGGTGCTTCACTGTTATGTGAAGAATGTATGTAGGTTACAGATTCATCTATTTGAGTGTGCACATCGGGCAGCAGATATCAAAGTGGTTCAACAATTTAGGATACCAAGCAGGTATCAGACAGCAACAAGATTTACAAATTACCACACTAGATCTTTATTTGACCTACTTCTCTAGAAATAGAAGGTTTCTTATCCCACTGTAATTTTTCTGAATCATCCGCTTTCTTGCTAATACTACTTTCTATTTTAGACCCCTCATTTTTCCTGATGTTTTGTGTTTTTCTTGATTGAAATCAGCCTTCTCCACATCATTTTGACTAAGTCAGATGTCTAAGCAAAGCACTTGTGAAATACATGCAGTATTGCAGTACGAACCGAGGTCACTAGGTATTTCCATTCTGTATAAATTCCTCTGGGTCATTAGCAAAAACAACCCCCACATGGTCAGGGGGTCTACGCCACAATTTCTTTTTAGCATTATTCAACAAAAAACACACTGTTATTTCAAACAGTCTATTTTAAATCATCATGTTTTGTAACAAAATTAGAGAACAAAGCCACAGCTAAGCAAGTACTTGCCTTAAGAAGGTAAGTGTATCTTAACACATAGATTTGAATAATTCATAGCTGACTAGTACAAGCACTTGCACTTACTGTTGTATCATCTTTATGTGATGAGAATGGCAAAAAAAGTTACACCACTACAGCTTGCAATGTTTCTAGTAAGAAAAGATTTTAATGAAAAATCAGAATTTAAGTGTATAAGTGACTCATGTGACAGACAAAATCTAAACAGAAAAAAGTAAAATGCCTCCTGTAAAATCTAGTGGGAAAAAAACACGTGCTTCTCATCTGTCATCCCAGTCTCTTTGATTTTGGAATACAGAGGTACATTTTTATCAGCATGTTTTCAGACCCACAGGACACTGTTCTGTACTTATTAGTTAAAACAAAAATCAGAAATAACTTCAAACAACTGTATATACATTTATACTACACAGACATGTGAGAGACAGACAGAAAGAAGGCAGTGCTATAAATATTAAATGTTTCTATCCTTAGGCAATACTAAAGTTTAAACAAGAAGTAATTCTCTTGACAAGTTTTATGGAAGATAAATGTTTTCCAACTCAAATACATTTTATAAGATTTACAAGACACTGGCAGGAATGTTTAATGGATTTTATTTCATAAATCTACTGTCTGAAGCTGAACTGTATGTCCCAGAGGAAATGGTCTTATAAACTGTCTTTTGGATACCATGATTTTTCACCACTCTGTCACAGGTTCAGTTCCAGCCCAGAGTGAGATATGTCCACTTAAGAGCTCTTTAGTATATACATTAAACAAACTGATGCCTTGATAGCTGAATCAAGGCTTGATAGTGTACAAGACTCTTGTACAAGCTTAATCTTCTGATTAAGAATTTAAAAGCAAGTGTCAGCTCCACAAACCCTTTTACCTGTAAATACTACGAAAATAATAGTTGCTGTAGAAGAGGAAACAGTCATTACCTGTTATCTCTTGTGAATACAAACTTTATTGATTTGCTTTGACAAGAAGAATAACTGAAGTACTCAATATTTTATTTCATGATTGAAATCAACTAAAAAAAGACTACAAAAAATCAACTGTCTGCCATATCATGAACTAGGATTCATTTTCATTTTAAATGTGAAATATCAGTGTCACAACCTTTTCTCACTCTATTCTGCAATGTGATGTAATTGTATCATATCAGGAAATTAATCGTTGCTTATTCAGTTTTCAACAAGCAGCACAGCTTCAGCTTCAAATTAATAGTTGAAACAACATCACCTTTAAATCAGTTAAACATGCTTGTAGAGGTAAACTTGATGGACACCTAGAAATTGGAGCACTCATTACCACGGGGCAACAGATGACATAGTGACGTCATACTCTGAGAGATCTCACTGGGCTCAGGACAACAAAGTGCCTTTTGCACGCAGTGTGAGCCAGACTGTAAGGTTAACATCTGACCTGTGCTGGGTATGACATGACAAAAGAGCCTTTCGGAGGCACCAGCTATCCTTTGCGCTCAGTGCACCAAGCTTTGGGGTGATGCAGATGTATATGACCAGCCCTGCTGACAATAGGAGAGGTAAATGGGTAGTCACTGGGCACAGGAAACACAGTGGGGATTGTGAATGCTCTTTTCAATCCTACTGCTACAGCCCTTCACTGATTGGAATAAAAACTTCCCTGGTAGTCCTAACAGTTTTCCCCCAGCAGAGAATTCCCCCAGGCTGCAGAAACCTTAGCTCCTTTCATATAGCCACAGAGATCTTGCTATCCTGGTACTGAAATAAACTGGCAGTGGGGGACAGCCTCTGTTCCACTGACTATTTTTAGTGGCAGCAAAGAGAATCTGCCATCCCTAATAGACCTCTTTTTAACTGTGCAATACAATGAAGGTAACATTATTGCAAAGAGGTACTGGGTCAAGTCATTAGGCATTTTGTCTGCTACACCAAACATTTTAGCTTCCTGTCTCACATAAGGATGATCTGATGCTCTTAGAACAAAAACTGCCCTTGGTACTAAGCTGAATATCATTTTTGGACTACCTTCTCTATTCTGGGACTTGCTCAATTTTTGTCTAGAGGTTGAAATAAACTTTCCAAAGCTTGCTGATCTCACAATCTATGAGGACAGCTTGCATTTATACAACATGCTTCACTTATTCAGACTCTTTGAAGCAGCATCCAGAGATGCTCACAAGTGACAGTAATAAAAAACAGCCCCAAGGTGGGTAAAGCACTTCTGATTAAATGTACAACCTTCCTCCAGATGCAAATGGGTAACAAAGGAGCTGCTGTGGAATGGGTTAAATACTTATTTTAAGATCAGACATATAATTTAATTTAAATTAATTGAAATAAATTAAATAGTATACTAAAACCCCTATAAATGACTTGTAGGAAGCCCTCATAGGTTTCTTTGACTTAATTCATAATACTAATCAGATGCCCTGATTGAGTGGCACACTTGTTTTTATTGCTTTTTGTCTGAATCTTACACTTCCTTTTCTTTTTTTAGCAATCCTCCATGTAACGGGAGCTCTGCAGTTATACAATGCAGTACATATTGCAAACCAGACATGTCATATTAACCTCTTTTCCACTTGCAGTATTATCTAGTTCTATGAACAGAACAACAGGGTTCAGGAAATTTGGTCTTTTTCACCCTTCTGCCACAGACTTGTCAAACAAACCTGGAAAACCTCTTTCTCTGACTGTTTCTCCAGCAATGACTGCCCTGAAGGTGTTAGATCCCCAGAGAAGAGGCCTGATTCAAGTACTGTAAACATAGGTGGTGATACTGACACTGAGGCTAGGAGGAAACAGTGCACATAAATATGCAATTTTAAAAGTTGATCCATTACCTTTCTAGCCTTTGCATGGTCATGGCTAGTGTTTTGTTCAGTTCCTCTATCATCCGGCACCCTGAAGGGTGAATGGGCAATGTGCTGGACCCAGAAGGCAGGTGCTGGCTGTGGCTGCTGTACTGGAGCTGGTGCTGGTGAGCTGCTAACTGGGATGGCAGGACACTGTGATGACTCAAAGGCTGCTGGGAGCTCTTCTGTGTGGAATAGGATGAGAGAGAGAGGTCTGGCCCCCCTAAAGGCATGCAAATCATGACTTTCTTTGGAGGTAGAGGAGGTGACAGTTTAACTGGCATACAAGGCAGTTTCACAGGAGCGCCAGGATCTAGAACAGAAGAAAGAGAGGCCCTGGTGTTAATTTTCATGGCAGTGAGATGGAGGTCAGAGTACCTGACTGGGTGAGCAGGTACTGAGGTTGAAAGTCAACACAGAAGTGTGCACCCCTTCCCTGATGTGACAGATGATGCTGCATAGCTTGCACTCAGCACAGTGTTCAGAAAAAGAACTGTTGTTTTGCAGCACTTCTGAGTCTCAAAAAAACATCCCAAGGCTGTGCACATCCCTTAACACATTAAGTAATGCTTAACAAGGCTTGTGGCACACTTCAATGCTTTAATGCCCTAATCCTCCAAAACAGCCCTTTGAGGTAAGCACCTCTCCTGCTCAACAGGCATGTAAACAGGGGGACCAATTTGGTGTCTGAAGTTATAGGATGACTCACCACCATCACTGCCGAAGCAAAAGCTCAGGCATTCCTGACCATTCTCATCTGCTGCAGTGCAATTACTACAAGTCACATTCCTTACAGCTTTATAATGCGCAAAACATCTTGTGTTAAAAATTACATTACAGGGCAAGAAAGAAATTAAATAGAGTTTGAATACTAAAGAAGAGTGGTCTGGAAAAATGAAGGGTACATGAGGAGAAAATGGTAAAAAGGGTAGAAGAGAGTTAAGATTAATGTATTCTTTTACAGAAGACTTGGCAGGCACTTTTCTAGGGACTCGTGAACTGAATCTTAACCTTTTTATCTCTAGGCATGTTCCTTGAATCACACAGTTGACCTACCAGGCAAAGACTCCCCTGACTTCCATGGGAAATCAATGAGAGGTCTGTACAAAAACTTCTCTGCCAGGACTCAACTGCAGGATGCAGACTTTTGGAGATGCACTGTGAAATGTTTTCAGAAGGAAGAAGAGGTAATGGGAGGGCTTAGAGATCCCAAGATGGGTGTAGGCAATGGTCACAGTGCATGCCAAGAGCAAAGAGAATGAGAAGATATATATATATATACTGTGAGCTGCCACTGTGAATGTGTTTAGGAGGAAGGCCAATCCCTTTCTAGCCTGTAATCCCACCCCAGACTTTTGGCTCTGCAATGATCTGCACACTCTTTGGCCTCTTTTTGCTTCAGTTCACACTTGCTGTAACATGGTAAAGGAATTGAAGGGTCAGAATCTTCTTATGACCTGAGAAAGCTTGGCAGTAAGATGTTCTCTAGTTTCAAATGTCATCACTCTTCTGAGCAATATCCGACTTGTAAAGTCCTTTTCCAGAAGGTTAGTTTTAACATTAACTATCCTTCTCCTTGCCCCCTTTATCTCTTCTTCCCTTCTGGCCTATTCTGGGTATTGCTTGTACTAGGATCCATATCTACTAGCCAGAGTGCATGAGGTGCATGATACTACGAATTAAAAGCACTAGCACTTCTTGAAAATGATTACGGACAGTAAGGTGGAAAAAGACTGTGCATGGGGCCAAGCTCAGGATAAGTATCAGACTTTTTTTTGTGCTAGCTTTTTCAGTCAGAGCTTTGTTCCATCCACAGTATACATTTGATACTGGTGTTGTGCTACAATAGAAAAACCACATAGACAGTGAATCTTCCCTTTCTTCAAGAGATGGGAGAGGCAAAGGGTGTGCAAAGATGAGAGAGGCATGGAGAGAAAGTGGTCTTCCCTCATTGTAGAATGTGAGAGTTACAAAGAGGAGAACCCAAGTTTTTCCATTTTCCATGCAATATCATATCTGGCTAGTATGTTGGCTCTCTTGAAGGCAAAAATTCTTCCAATGGCTTCGCCAAGGCTGAAATCTAACTCAGAGGATTGCCAATCTATAGGGCACTCACTGCCCTATCCTCTAAAACAGACTGCCTTCTGTACAGGAGAAAAAAAAAAAGACTTCCAAGATTTTCTATTAAAGCACAGGCATGTCTCCAAGTTACCGTGTTTTTCTTACATACAAGTTAGCTGTGTATACTTGCTCTTTGTATTCTGGATAAAAGCATACTCTGTTTTCTACTCAAGGTATAGACCCTTAATTTCCACTTACATTTAAAGAAATCTTCCATATTAACATGTTTTACTCCTGTCAAAAATCTTGTCCATTATTTTTAATGTAAGGCTTAATTCAGACTGACTGTGTTTCACACAAGTTCTGGAAACTGTCTGAATATGGCCCTAATGTCTAAATACAGTTTTGAAAATGAACCAGAAGCATTAAATCTACTGGTCTGTTCTTTATCTTCAGGAGAATTCTACATGTCTGTTAAAAAAAATAGCTAAAAAGGAGAATGACTGCAATAGGAGGAAAGTTTGATCCATTCACTCAGAAACATATCAGTATATCCTCGCCATCAACAGTAATGGAGATAACAGGCATTGTACTGCAAGTTAAATTGAGTGGTCAGATCAACAAGCGTTCTGAAGAAATGGGACTTTGCCCAAATCCATGGGTTCCAGGCATGCTGTTGGAAATTATACTACTATCATCTTAAGTAAAGGAGAGGACAACTTGTCCCCTGTGCCTAAGAGAGACTGCATCTTACAGTTCTTTCTTTTCCTTTTCCTTTTTTTTTTTTTTTTTTAATTTCAATATATTTGTGATGTATGAACCAGAGGTGGAAATGCTTATTGTCTCCAGCGTGGAATATCTATCAGACGTGGACCTTTGTAGATGAATAAGAAACTGGACAGGGGAAATATGACCAAGGAATCTGTTGTAAGCGTCTTCTCAGTGGAACATTGCTAGAGTCCTAAATCATTACACAAAGCACTAACGTGACAGAAGAGAAGCAAACTGTGTGAAGCCAGGTGTGCAAGTCTGATTAATCTCTTCTGGCTTAGGCTCTTCATGCTCAAGAGAATAATGAACAATCTTTGCAAGATGTTGGTTCCCAGCAGGGTTGTGACCACTGAGAACTGTGCATAGTTAAGTAATAACTGTGCCAGAATTGATGAAAGAGATGTTAGATTTCCAACTGCTGATGACATTAAATTACTTAAAATATATTTGTATAAGCCACAATATTTGCTGCATATCAGACCTATGACAAGCAGGTCAGCCCTTACCTCTTCCTTATAGATCATTTTGCTAATACATACAGTTGCTGCATTTCCTTTTGGGTTTTAGGGAGATAAATGTGCTTTTAGTCCCTGTGCAAACGATCTGCCCTGGGCGGCACTCCTGGAGTGTTTGTGTTATACTGGGGCTATACACCAGGTACACCAGGTTCAGTGTCTTCCCAGGCACTAAACATAGCTGGAGAATTGGTCAGAACACATTGCAGATACACATTACATATAGGATACTAGAATGTTATGGGTGTATGGTGGCAAATATTGCTCCACCAGGGATGCTAGATAAGCCCATTAGAATCAGATTCTGCCCCAGCACACCTGGGAATTACTCTTGGAGGAAGAGGGCACACCTAGGAATCCTGGGCTTGTGGCAGAGCTGGCTATGTTTGCAAACCTGCCAGTGTGAGGAATGCT
Source organism: Anser cygnoides (assembly GCF_040182565.1). Classification (NCBI taxonomy): domain Eukaryota; kingdom Metazoa; phylum Chordata; class Aves; order Anseriformes; family Anatidae; genus Anser; species Anser cygnoides. Next base: position 67,341,794 of record NC_089874.1, read on the forward strand.
GTTTCTTTACTCCTTGTGATGCCAAGCAGTAGCCAGCAGGCCAAGAAAGGCCAATAGACTCCTAGATTGCATGAAGCACTGCCAGGAGATCAAGGGATTATCCCCCTTCTATTCAGCACTCCTTAGACTATATCTAGATTACTGTATCAAGTTTTGGGCCTCCCAGTACAGGTAAGACAAAAAAACTAAGAAGAATTCAGCAGAAGGCTGTCACAATGTAAACAGTGAGAGAGTTGGGGTTGGTCAGCCTGCAGAAGAGAAGGCTCTGGGGAAATCTCATAGCAGTCTTCCCGTACCTAAAGGGGGCCTACAGGAAAGCTGGGGAGGGACTCTGTCAGGGAATACAGTGATAGGACAAGGGGAAATGGCTTTATTCTAAAAGAAAGTAGATTTAGATTAGATATTGGGAAGAAATTATTTACTGAGGGTGGTGAGGCACAGACACAGGTTGCCCAGAGAAGCTGTGGATGCTTCAACCCTGGAAGCGTTCAAAGTCAGGCTGGATGGGGCTTTGGGTAACCTGATCTAGTGGGGACTGTCCCTACCCATGGCAGAGGGGGTGGAACTTGATGATCTTTAAGGTCCCTTCCAACCCAAACCATTTTGTGTTCCTATGATTGGCTGAGGGACTGGGGTTTATTCATTCTGGACAAAAGATAGCTTGGGGAGGGATATAACAGCAACACGCCAGTACCTAGAAGGAGGTTATCAACTCTTCACAGTGGTACATGGTGGGAGGATGAGAGTCAATGGGTAAAAATTGAAATGAGAGATTCAAGACTGAATTATAAAGTGTTATGCCCAAATGAGAAGAACCAAACAGTGCAATAGGTTTGCCCAGACAGGTCGTGCAGTCTTTTGACATTTTCAAGACCCATTTGGTCAAAGCCCTGACCAACTGTTGTAGTTTGTTGCATTCAGAGAACATAAATAAACTGAGCATGCTCATCCTTAAGGTTGAAAATTATAGCTCTGTATAGGTTTGTATGAATTCCCTGCAGAGCCTTAGAAAGGGTTTCAAAGATGAAAAGATTTCCTGCTCTTTATATGTGCTAGGTACTACCCTCCAGGTAAGAGCAGGCAGATGAAGTGTGGAGAGAGCAACTCCATCAGGGCCCAGTTTCCTGTGAGAACCTGGATGTGCTGGGGAAGGAAACCCGCTTTTGCTCTGCTGTCTCTCCTTCAAGCCCACAGTGAAAAGAGAATTCTCCATTGCCCCCTCATGAATGTAACCTGTCTTCACAAATATAGCCTGCCAGAGCAGACAGCAGGAGATAATGTCACAGAACAGGAAGCTTTCGGACAATTTCATGGGCTCATCTACAGAGAAGCCTTCTAAGATATGTGACTGTCAGATTATAAAATACTGCACAGAATATTTGCTGAAAATTTTGTAGCAGAAAATACTTTCATAACACTGTAACTAACCATCAGCTGTGTTGTTGCAATGCATCAGGGCACCAAGCAACCATACTCTCAAACCTCATCCTTGGCATGTCCACGTTATCAGAAGCTTTGGGGATTTCCAGGGTTTCCTATCCTGTTAAATGTTTGCCTCTAATTATGAATTAGTTCTTATTCTACAGAGACAAAAATAGAAGGCACAGAAATAAAAGTGTGCCATGCCTCTCCTTAAAATGTTGACTGAAGAAAGCAAGAGAATGGAAAAGGTTTTTCAAAGCTTAAATACAACAGCTGAGTGGCCAGATACATCCTAGTAGTGTATCCCTAGTGGTCACACTACACCCTCGCATAAAATTAGACTAATTTTAGACTCAGACACACTCAGGTGAGACTTCTGCTTGGTGGCACATAATTTGTTCTCTGAAGTTTTAGGGGACTTTATGGGTAACTGGTAATTCAGTTCTTTCAACAGAAACTAATTTCAGAAAACATCATCTCTGCTGATTAAAAGTAACCACTTCATGAATCAGGACCAAAACGAGCTTCATACCACTGGGGTATGCTGTCTATCAAATCATATATGACCAGTATTCTTGTCGCTTTTGGCCATTAAAAATTTCATGGTAATGTGGGGACTTAATCCTGACAGTCCAGTTACATTTTGTTCCAGGCGATGATTTCACTTCCTCCTCAATTTTTAACCAACTAAGGGGGGTTGCAAGTGTTGTTCTAAATGCCTGGGTACTGCATGTCGATATTGGGGAATTAAAATGATGAAAGAAATTCTACCCATGAAGGTTATGATCATATATAATAATGATCATATTTGGAAGGCTCACCAGGAGGTAACTGGCCAACAGGAAATGCAGAGCAGTGGAACAGTGGTATCAAAACATTTAAGAATCATATTTTTCTGCTAGGGTTGCCTGTCTTGTGATATGAAGGAATCACTGATTAAGAGAGGCATACTGCTTCACTCCAATGGAGGAAAAAGTAGAGAGAGAGGCTGTGTTGGTATTTCCACACCCAGTACTGTGATAGGGACATTCCCTGTGGATGCAGCATCACCAAGAGCCTTGGGTGATGGCATGAAGCAAAGTACCAAGCACGCTTCTGCAGTGGTGGCGGCATCACTCCCAGTGTCTGCTCTGCCGTCTGCTCTTGGCTCTGTCCCCATTCCTCTGCTGTCCCATCCCCACAGTACCTGAGCTAGAGAAGAGGCATACCAAGGCTGTCTGATTTATATTTGCTACAGGCAATTCTCTCTTCCTATCACTTTTAAAACTGATATTTCATTTTCATCCTCCACAAAATTAAATGTGCTCTTGCTTGTTTATTTTAGGCCTGCACTTTTATGTGCATTTCTTATCAAGCGAAAGGCCAATCTTTGTCTTGGCACAGGCACAGAGATATCTGAGATGGTTCACAAATGCTTTTAGAGGTGAGGATTGTTCCCTCTTCTTTTCCTAAACCCTGTATTACAATCTTTGGCAAATCCTTTAAGTCAATCTTCATACCTTTACCTGAAGAACTTCATATCTTCATACCTTTTTCATACCTTCAGACCTGAAGAACTTTGGGACAAGTTCTCAGCAAGAATGTGGTTGGACTCACAGGAAGCTTTTCTTCCCTCACGTTGTGTGTTTAATATATTTCTCCTTTTTTTTTTTTTTAAATTTTATGCTGACTATGCCTATAGTGATTTGATTTTATAATACTATATTCCCATTTATATTTGTATAAAGCATATTTTTCTTTACATATACACATACATATATGTAACTATCTTAAGACTGAAGTTAAGAGGCAGTTCTGCATCTTCCAACTCAGATACGTACCGTCACAACATCACATTTCCTCTTGCAGTCTTCTTGAACAGAGCTACCAGACCATTAACCACTGTAACTTCTCACTAGTCATGCTTGGTATGTCTTAATTTGTCCTTCAACTCTCTCTCAAAATATTTAATAGAAAAATGGGTATGCAATGAGAAAAGTTTTCACCTTGAATGCCAGAATTCAGATTTTACCTGTTTTCTCACACACAAGCTGAGGATGTCTGGAATAATTAGTGAAAGAATAGCATTAATTCTGCTTCTCACTGATGAGGGTGCTTCATCAGGATTGATTGCTCATTTTCAAAGACTATACATGGCTAATACAATTACCAGTGAAGAACACAAGGCATTGAACAACATGTATATCTCAGACCACCCAAGTAAATGGACCCTTAAGAATAAACTCAGTGCTCTTATTTATAAAATACGTATAAATCAGGCTTTCAGTTCTAGCAGGGCTAGCTGTCAATTAAACTAGGGTCCTATGACCAAATCTGAGTCTCTGTTCCTTTCCCCTGAGGGCTCTGCATATTCATGTATAAGAGTCTGTGTATATGTGCATACAAGAGATCACTTAGAACTGGATGAGAGACCACTAAAAGTTATCATGAACTAAGAGAAGACACAGCTTTGTTTCACTTTCATTGGAAAAGTTGTTACCATCAAGCAATTAATTTATGCTGGTAGCTTGAGAATGGTACTACTTCACACAAAATTACCAGCTGAAAAAAAACCAACAACTATCAGAAGCACCCATCCTGTAATTCTTCTGCTACACCATGCAGAGGGAGGCCTTATGTATGATGGATACTTAGTGCCAGAGGTTTTTCCTACACTATTCCTTTTTTCATTATTGTTTTTAATTTTCTTTTTAATTTCTTCATGTTGGCCTCATTTCTGAGCATCTTCTTGTAATTGGAACAGAGTGTTATGGGAGATATAGGAAGCTGGTGTTGTCCTCACCTGAAGCCAGCAATTCTGCTGCATGGCTTTCCAGGTTGCAGAACTGCCGATTTGTTTTGTAGTATAAGGCAAAAAAAATAGTCCTTACGTGCAGATTTTGGTAGGCAAGAAAGTAAAGAGATTCCACATATAATGAACAAAACTATGTAGAAGAAAACGTGTAGCAACCCAAACAGAAACATGAAGAGACTACATAGGGATATGAAAGAAAACCAGAACACGTTCTTCCCTAATGAGCTCTTTCCTGATATATTTCTTAACCTAAATTAAACAAGCATTAACTGACAGGAAAAAAAAAAGTACCTAGAATGTATTAACGTGGACTGAGCATTTCTCACATTAGTCCTGAAAAGGTTGGAGCAGCATTAACACCAGAAGAGCAACCCAGTGAGAGACCAGGAGCTGCCTCAGTACAGAGATGCACCATACCTCGTCTTGAGCGTGGGATTTCAAGGTGCTGCCTCCTGGGAAGCAGCTGCAATTATGAGCAGACTGTTCAAAGGATGTAGGTAAGGACTTAGGGAGCCCTTTTTGGTCTGTATAAGTGCAATAATCCTCCACTTCAGTGGCCTAAATGACAGACTGGAGAGAGGAGACTGGTCAGGTAAGATCCACCAATCCTCCTTCCACAGGTGTCTAAAGCTTTGAATCCCAGAGAGCCTGGACACTTGTAAAACATCTGGGACACAAAAAAGGAATCTGACTTGTTTCTAGCTGGCATGCAGAGAGAGAGAAACAGCAGCATAATCTGTACAATACCAAAATCCTAGTCAGTGGGAACTGGAGCTGCCCGTCATCAGCAGGACTCATCAGTAGGAGGCGAACAGTTAGAGCTGGGGTGGAAAGGGGAGCAGGTGGGCAGGTTGCGTGAGCAGGGAAGCAAAATGGTAAGAAGGCAGGTGATAGAACGGCCTGTGTAAGGATCAAGGGGCTTGACAAAAGAGAAACATATGGAAAGATACAGGGAATGTGTCTGGGGTGACCTTCCCAGATGTCAGTTGAGGGTAGAAGCAACAAGACAAAAGAAAAATTCTCCCTCTCCCTTCTACCTACTCTACCCCCTGCCCTGCGCCTTTTCTCATCAAAAGTATTTAAAGATATCCTTGTATTTTACTGTTATTTCCTTTCCCATCAAAATACATCCTGCCATTTTTGTGGTGATGGTACATCTTGATAAACAAGAGTGAGGAGGGTTTGTCAGGAAATGTCATGGTAGCACTAGGTAAACAGGGAGGAGAAGGGAAGAGTCCTGAAGCAACCTCGATGATGGTATAGTCTGAAAATGCTTTGCGATCCCTGCCCTAGGTACAACACACACACATTGCTAGTACACACAACAACATGTGCAAACAGGTTTATGGAAGGACATTGAGGACTTTGCTATAAGGGCAAGTTTTTCCTATAAGGGGCGCGGTGGTGCTGAGGGTCTAGGAACACCTACTTACCAGTTAAGTGGCTGCCAATCCTGGCAATAGGTTTAGGAGGCAGGGCAGGGGGCTGTTTGAGGAGGGACAACTGTTTCACTGGGGTGTCCTCATGGTCTCCAGGGAAAGCAGCAGATTTTTTGGGGGGAAGTAGCAGGACTGGCATGGCTGTAGGATCTTGGGACAGGAGGACGCCGGATTCATTGGATGTGGGGCTCTCTTCAGACACTGGAGGACACAACCACATCATAGACGCAACAACGTTATGAGCAAAGCAGCAGTGGATACAGACATCGTAAGACAAGAAAAGCAGTGCAGGAATGCGGATTAGGACTGACTAATAGATTTCACTCAAACATCATATTAACACAGAAAGAAATAGAGAAAGAGAAAAAGAGAGAAAGAGTAACACACATCTAGACAACAACTGAATTTCCCATTACCTCTGACAGAAGTCAGCTCCCTTATGCCGAGCTGGGACATATTCCCACATCTTGAGCACATATCAAGAGCTTAAAATGTCACATCTCAGATGGTCTGCCACCACAGCTTGCTCAGGACCAGATATGTTAGCAGGCAGTCTTCAAATTTATCCTATAACTGTAAAAGCACCTCTTGGGGGCTATTCCATTCCAAACAGGCCGCACAACTGTGCATGATCACGGAAGAATGCTTTTACTAGTCACTTTTCCTCACTTGACCTTCATCCACAACTTCAACATTAAGTGACGCAGGAAGAGGAGTTAACCTAGATGTACAGTATTGCTGTCTCTCTTTATGGGCTGGGGAAGAAGCGTAGAGAGCCTCACCTAGGATGGTGCAGCTGGCTGTGTTAACTACTGGAAGATGTGTGATGTGAATGTCACCCAACACCATGCAGCAGGTAAAGGAAATGACATACCCCAGGGTTTAAAAATGTTATCAGCCCTCTAGAGCGCATTGGCACAGCTGAGAAGTAGCATGACAGTTAGAAATCTACTCTTAAATGTTCACAAAAGTGCAAGGACTTTGCCTGACATGCAAGAGGTTACTTGTGTAGAAGTAGAGTACATAGCAGAAGTACTGTTATGCTGAGACAGTCAAAATTTCTCATGGAGCACCAGTGATAATCTGTATGCTCCTTCTCCACCAGAAGAACTTGGTCTTCAACAATGGTTTCTCAGGGCTACCCACCAAGGTAAGAGGTCAAAACCCGTTTCAAACTGCTTAAAGTAGCTATGTCATACTGAAAACAAGATGTTACCTGTCCCATCCATGATCTCTGTGGTTGGGAGCACCTCGTATGAGCAGGGTTCCCCAGGTGCAGAACCTGACTCCAGTTCTGCTAGGGCTGGAAGCGATACTTGGCTGGAGCTCAGCACTGGTCCAGAGCCCAGAGGCTGCCCATTCTCCAAAGCTCCTTCGTCATTTGGTATGGAAAGTTCCCCATCTGTTCATATTCGGAGGAAAGCACAATGACAACAGAAGACACAAATGAGATACAGAAAGAATTTGAAACGAAATCTGCTTTCTCCAATAGCTTGCTTGAGAATGAAGAACCTGAACTAAGTCATCGTACGTACATAGGAGACACAGGATAATGATCAAAACAATAAGGTTTTTATCTCAAAAATACAACTTATGCTGAGCAATTTTTGGAGATGTCTGAACGATGTTCTGTCCACAACAGTTTCATCGAAGTCTGACAGCATTTCATTTGTCTGTCTTACAGGGTTATTAAGACTTGGGAAAGATCTTCCGAATAACTGTGTTGATCCTTTGCTTATCCCTAGGCTTGTCACTGTGATCCATGGTCTAAGCTGCATGGTCATCCTCCATCTGATAGGGCCACAGAATTTATTTTCCCTGTCTCTGTTAAAACTGTAAAGTCAGAAAAGAGAATGGACTGGAACTGAAGCTATCAAGCTTTTAAAAAAATAAGAATACAATACATAATTTATAATATTTTAATAATAATAATAATGAGCATTATCCCCTTCCCTTACAGCATTTTTAATACTATAAGGGACACAAGCGGAATCACAGAAGTATGTCACTATTTTATATACCAATAAAACTATTATAGTCTCCCAGCATGATCAAGACTATAAGTAAGGGAGAGAACAATTTTTATAGTTGCCTGGTGAAAGGTCTTGATATTGGGATATAGCGGATTCCATTTAGAAGGTCTGTTTTTAAAGTTATTAATAATAACTTCTCTATATGGGCAAAAATTTCTGTAACAGCAATTGTTCGTTTCTTTTCTATCAAACACCACTTCACATTAGAAATGATATAGAACAGAAGGGAGGGATCAGATCGTTCTTCACGGTTCAACCTGCATGATTTTTATCTCAGAACTTGTTATGCACAGCACTCTGGTACCTGGAGGCAATGACTGCACAGGTATCTCAATTACAACTTTATAAAGTGTTCAGCTCTTATGGTTATGAGTGGAAGCCTGAAAATAAATCCAGAATGTGACCTGTAGGGCAAACAAACAAAAAACAAACAAACAAACAAACAAAAAAACAGCAGGCAAATAAAGAGAGCCTAGTTTTCCAATGCTTTCAAATTATTTTTTAAGTCAAACTCAGGATTTCAGGATCTGGTTCTTGATTTTTGGGCAACTGTGATTAGCCACATTACTGCTCAATGTACCATGCATAAATGTATAGCACTCAAGTGAGCACACACTTTCCCCTCACAGGGCTAAGATGTGCAAAACACTTTGGAAAACAATACAGAAAAGACAGAAAAACAAAGTTGCAATTAGGTGTCAGGACACAGCAATTGGCATGTCTGAAAGTACAATAGATGATAATTAATTTTTTTTTTCTGTCTTGTAAAGCTTCTGTACAACATGTGAAGATGGTCTCTTCCTTAGTTTGGTATTGTTAGAAATACCAAGGTCTTGACTTCCTTAATTTCATTTATTTATTTATTTATTTATTAAGAACTAGAGAGCTATTACGATACATTGCCACATCACAGTAGACTGAAACCTGACCTGCAGCTTTCAGAGCAATTAACTGAGCTGGCAAAAGGTGGCAACATTAACCAAAACTGAAGGTTTCAGCCAATTGTTCACAGCATAGCCTCTTTCTAACTGCTGCAGTCATTCAATACAAACCATTTTATTTCCCTAGACAGCAAGGATCAACCAACAGTTCAGCCAGTATTTAAGCTGAATGTTTTTTGACTTAACTGTTTGGGTGGAAATGACATCTATCCCATACTTGCTCTGCCTCCCTTTTGTAAACACATTCCTTTATATGTGTTTGGGATAGAGGCTGCTGTTGTGTCAGAGACATGGTTTCATGAAAGATCATAATTACTGCTCATGCAGAATAACTGCTTCTTGAATGAAAGACAGTGACTGTGTCCAGCAATATTCACTAATTTGGTACAGGACTAAATTTGACCATTACTGTGACCAGACAATGAGTATGTATGATAGAACCAGCAATTTATTTTTTTTTTAGGGATATCTACACATTTTCAATGGAGATGCCAATTGTAACATGCTGAGCACCTTGAAATCTTACTATCTTAAATGCACTTTGCATTTATCAAGGTATATTCAGCATGGCTTAAGAAGATAGCATTCAAATCATCTGTTGAAGGTTTACTATTGCAAAAAAGCAAAGTGAGAGAAAATTTTGACTTTTACTTTTTGTCATAATAGCAAGCGTGACAGCTGTCCTTACTGACAACATAACCTATATTAATCTTCCCTCTGAAAATCTCTAATCTTCATTTAGGCTCTAAAATTCATCCTCAGATTTGACTGAAATCATCAGACATGACACAGAATCATGACTGAAATATATACACTAAATCTGATCTTGCTTAAAGAAGAACTACATCAGGAACTGTTAAAACACAGTAAACAGATCAAAGAAGGTGATGAAAATCATCATCTGTAGAGTGAAGAATCTCTTAGTGTGAGTTAATCCTGGATCAGAGGCATGCTTGACAACCAGACATAAAAGGCAAATTAATTGCTATTTTTAAAGTACTAAAAGCTATTTCGGTTAGCTGACATACAAATGGAAATAATCTTAGTAACGCAGTTATGACATATATATGGATGAATTAATTAGTCTTCAGGAACTAGCTATGAGTTTAATTTTGCACAGTGATAACATATGTAATCTTTTGTTCTCAAACTTGCTAATTCCTTTGCTGCATTTTCTGAGAGCCTGCTGTTACTAAGTGGAGAACAACTTTCCCTAAATGCATGAGCTTTGATACTGCAGGCAGTGTGCTAGTCAGCATGATCTGGACTGGACCAAAGTCAGTAATGTGAACTCTGCAGCAAAAGGAGCACAAGAAGGCTGCTGCTGTGTTAACCAGGATGCTCTGTACACTCAAAGTGATGGAACAAGCAGAACCTCAGAGGAATTTCTCTGATGCACAGGGCTCTAACCCAGATATTTTGGTTTAGCCTTGCGTGTGAAATAACAGCACAGGGTGAGGGCCCAGAAATACATAGATGATACATTCAAAAGATGTGGACCTTAAGCACAGTTTGTACTCATGAACTCATCTGCCATTTCCATTTCTGGGTATTTTTTGAAAATTACTTGCAGCCCAAAGTGCATCATGATAGCTGGTACAGACTGATCCTTTTGTTGTTTCTTTTCTTTGGAGCTCTGCCTACGTTCTCACTGTGTCTTTTGACTCTGAATGCCTTGCAATATGGAACTTCCTATCTGTTTGGTGAATGTAAAGCTCATGTGCTCCTTCCATAGACAAATGGCTGAGCCAAAATGATAAGGAGAATTCTAAATCTTGTGTTATTTTCCATTTTGGGTTCTCTTCGGTACTGGCCTTCTCTCAAGTAAGAATGTCCAGGCAAATATTCTCAATGGAGAAGGCTAGGAAGGGCAAGGCATGTCCATGCCCTTCTCTGCTGTGGCCCCCTTGGGCTAAGTGATGGAAAATCGAGTGCTCTTGTTTGAGGTTTATCACTCAAAAAACATTTTCAAGCCCTGTCAGGGTTTAGGTAACCTGAAATTTTGGTTTTTAAACCCTCATTTTGATTAGATAGTACAAAAATAGAAAAGTACAAAAGATGAAGACTGCACATGCTTCCTTTGAGGAACCACTGCATCATCATCTCTGAAGCAAGCAATTACTATGCTCCTGTTCAGAAATTTCTTACTACACGAAACCTTGTCTATGTTCACATGAATGAAGATGTATCAAAATATTACATGTAGCTTTCAATTCTTTGCCCATAGCACACTGGGCATCTCTAAAGACAGATGCTTTAGTGATGGTTATAGCTTCATATGAGAATCAAAGCTCTTCATCTATGTGTTCAAGCTCTTGGCTCTGCCTGCCTGCAAACTATTAGAACAGCAGGCATCTGACCAGATATTTCTTCAACATACTGTTTTTCTAGAAGTACACAGTATTTGAAAAAAAAAAAGCAATCTTTGCCCACATTTTCAGAAGATGCAAGTCACACAACCCTTGAAATAGCAGAAACTTATTCATTCATGATTCTGGCCCTTGCCAAGAAGTGAGCTCTTTGCAGTTCAGTCTGGAGTGGTTTCACTTGAACAGTTTAAGTATGGGGGTCACTGAAGTGATAAAAGCATTTCTTGTTTCCCAAATATAGCAGCTGGACTGCAGTGATTCTCCCATGTGTGAACACTGTGACTTACTGCACTCTGCTAACTGTCACCTGCTGGACAACACAAAGTCATCTGAAAAGCCAGCAAATCCTGAAGCAAACAGGTCAGAGTGTCATTTTAAATAACAGGCAAACTGGCTAATTCTGTTCTTCTTCAACATAGGTGATAAAACAATACTAAGTGCACTGCAGCTCCAGAATTTCTGTTCTTAGCTCAGCCTATCCATATTATTTTTCCTGTTATATGCTCAGATTATTTTAAGAAAGAAAAAGGCAAAATTACCCACTCATGGGCCTGAGTCTTAGGAATGGGAGACTAAGAGATTTAACATCATGACTCCAACTATTGTCTGTACAAGATGCCTCTTGGCACAGAAGATGCTACCATCAAATAAAGCCTTGTGATATGAATACTCTTGGATTACTTTTCCTCTACAAATTCTGTCATACTCATATCCTTACATCACACAAGATCAATGCTACTATACTTGTGTGTAACCACTTTTATCTCTGCCCTGCTTCTTTCAAGGAAGGGCTCCAATTTTTCTTTGCTTCCTGTGTTTACGACTAGCAGGAAATAATGTGGAGATACTGGATTACAAATCTAGCCATGTTGGGTGATAGCTTCCCATTTATTTGCATCTGAAAAATAAAAAAAGTTCAATGTCTATACTCCTTGTACTGGAAACAGGAAGAAGAAGCCCAAGTTTATTACAAGCTCTTTCTGCTATGAAAAGGTGAAAAATGACTACAAGGAGGAGTGGTTTTTTTTTGTTCTGTTTGTTTGATGAGGACCTTCAGACAGCTTAACATCTACTTTACCAGGCAATATTGAAGATTACAGACTACAGCATTACTTGAAGGGAGAAAGCTGCAGCCTCTTGGAGCAAAGCAGGGAGAATTTCCCTGAGTTTCAAGGTAGAAGGCAGGGTCATGCTGCAGAGGAGAGATTTTTCATGGGGATGCTTTAGGTTTGTGTAGGGATAAACAGAGGCTGACATACAAGCTCCCCAGGGTGCTGTATTGGGAGCTACTTCCTAGCTTCCCCTGGGCTGTGACCCACATGGAGTGACAGACCCAGCTGTGCCTCGCTGGCCACAGGGATGTCTGCTTCATGGCTGAGTATATGGTCCAAGTCACAGTCCAAAATGTGGAAAACCTGAGACACTGAGAAGGGAAAACCTTTTGCCAGTTGTTGTTTCTACTCTGCAGTTGCATATAGAATGACTCCCAAGACACCACAGTTAAGAGCACAGGCAGTATTAGATCCAAAGGATAAGAAGCATCTAAAATATGCAATGGATAAAAATTGTAGAATGTAATCACAAGCTGCATATTGCTTTTGTTTGGGTTAGTAAATTTTAAAATAATCTCTTCTTTCCCAATAAGCTAGACTAAAATAGCATATAGCAGATTTAAGCAGAGCAAACCTAATGAGATAGACTGTACCTATAAAATCTCTGAAAATGTTTAGCTTCTACAGACTTATCCAGGTTTTGTACTGGTACTACTGAAGAATTTTAGACTTTGAATTAATGAGATATCAAAGCACATGCCTAAGTTCTATTGAAATTAAAAGGCAATTTTTCCATACCTTTACATAATTTGCTGAATTCACTGCCTTAGTTATTGACAAGAGAAGCAGCAAAACAAATAAAAATCGCAGTTAAAGATCGACACATACGCAATAGATGCCAAATGTGTGTTGCATTACCAGTGTAAAATAATGGTGTTTTGCATAAAAAGTACATTACTGACACAACAAATTAATTATCCTGAAAAGGGAATCATTATTATTTTGACATTTGAGCTGTTTCAAGGGAATGTTCTCATCAAGGGAATGTGCTCATCACAGTATCCCAAGCCTTTAAAACATTTCTTTTTTTCCACAACAGTTAATCCCACGGTGACTCAACCAGACAATGATAATAAATGCATGCACAGACCCATTTCATCTCCCTGTGGTTTGGATGCCTTGCTGTTCTGCAGCAAGTTACTATTGCACACTGCTGAGACTTATATTTCTACTGCTTTACATTTTTGATTAGCTTTCAATTTTATTTGCTAGGTAACTACCACATCTATCCAATCGAGAGGGTGTGAAATCAAGAGATGTTTTAGAGACCTTACTCTGTACAGTCCTGCTATTCTGTATGGTATTCCCAGTTCCTAATGTTACAACAATGTAAGATATGGCCATAAAACTATACGGGATGTCAATTTAATGTTGCAAAAAGAAGAGCACTTACCTTTATCAAAAATTTCCTTTAGCACTCCTCGTTTTATAAGCTCCTCTCTGCTTTGCCTCATTGATATCTTTCTTTCCAAAGCTGTAAGCAAAGGAGATGGGTGAATATTAATAGAAAAGAAGGAAAATGATAATTTTAAAAGGCTTTATTCCTTTTAAAGTGTTTAAAAATGATTTTCTCCTCTTAACATCAGTGACAAATTGTCTTAAAAGGTACTGGCAATCCAAGAATTTGTTTGCTGTTGTTGCATGGCTGATTTTGATAGGAATAACTATATAGTGACCTATTTGAGGGCATGTCTGCATTCCTGTTGCTTAATTTGGATACATGACCCAAGCAAGAAATGGAGAATTAGAGACAGCAAAGAAAGAGAAAAAAAATAATGTAGAAGCTGGTGAGAGAAAAGCAAGAAAGAAGGCAATGTGGAAGATCATGGCCAATGAAATACATAGCTGTGGATTGTCCCCAGGCCATGGAAGAGGACAAGCACTTCCACTTCCCCAAAGACAAGGCTGGTTTGCCACTAACTCCAGTAAGAGCAGAGTTAGGCTTTTGGGACAGTACAAAAAAAAAGCTGTTTAGTGGAGTCTCATCTTCCCTGAAGGGGTGTTTTGCCCAAAAGAGGTACCAATGAGGGGTAATCCATGTCAGCCAGTGTAATTTAACATCAGCTCTGAACAACCTGAGTCCTATATTTGTTGCCTGGAGACTGGTTGCCAGGGTGGCAAAATGACAGAAATTTCATGTTTGTTCAGTTCAGTAGAAATTAATGTCCAATTAACCAAAATACCACAAAGGGCATGCATTCAGGCAAATTGCTGAAAGACAACAAGCAAGGGGCACAAGAAGCGATGCGCAGGACTGCGTGCGCTCTGCAAGAAACAAGCCTGTGCTTGCCAAAAAACAGGCACTGTCAAGGGCGAATTGCTTCTGCCATATGCTCCCCTATCAGACACAGTACAGATGCACACAGGCACAAATTAACTGGGACTTTGCATCTCCAGTCTAACCAAGGCAGATTTAAAGAAAAAGGGGCCCTGAAACACTCTGTCCCTGAAAACATGAGGATGCAATCTTTTCTGGCACTGCTGGCTGTTCACTCTTCCCGGAGGGTCACAATATACTTCATGAATAACTGTGCTTACACTGACACACTGTGCTCATTGCAATTTATTTGCTGTTAGATACAGATAGCTTAGCATGTACAAGGCAGCTCTGATTTTAAAAGCATTATTTTCCATAGGATAATTTTTTTTTCTCCATTTCTAAAATCAGCTTTGAACATGTATTCTTCAGATCTAAGAAAGCCAGTAGATACAATCAGTAGCTAATAAAACCCCTGCTCTCCCCTGAACATACACTCTGAGCTTCAGCTCAGAATTAATGGCACTACAAGACCTCATACCCCCAGCAACACGGTACAGTTTTATTTCTGAGGCTCTTAATGTAACAGCCTTTGGGGCTTAAGAGGCACGGCATTTTCCGAAGTGCCTTAGCCCCATTTTAAGAAGTGCTTTAGGCACCTCATAGCCTTTCAAAGAAACTTAGATTTCTAATATGCTTTTGAAAAATAAACACCCCAATCATCAGACTGCACAGTCATTTTGTAGACTGGTCCCTCATCTGCCTTTTCCCCACAAGTGGTCTTGTGCTGGTATGGCATTTAAAGCTTCTTCCCCTTCCTCTTTAAGAACAGCTTCCCTTGCTCTCTCCAAAAAAGCCAAAACAAACTACTGCTAACTCATAAGCTTTCTTCCATGGAACATATCATTAAAATCCCAACTTAAAAGAGTAATTTGGCCTTACTGAACACCTTTTCCAATAATTCTGAGAAACGGTAATTTTCCATGACTGTAAACAGAGCACAGCACATAGCCTCTGCTGATCAGTGGGAAATCCGGTTGGGTGAACCAGCAGCAAAATAGCAGTTTCTACTCATAGGCAGCAGCACTCTTCCCTAAACAAAGGCACAGGCAAATTCTGCTGTTTCTGAACTTTACCAGAAATAGCTACGTTACATATCCACATTTTACATATTAATCCAAGCACATGGTTGCAGGCATATAACCATATGCTGTGCACAAGTAGATGGATTTCCAGGTGACATGTTGGCCTTTCATATACCATACACAAATAAGCCAAGGGAGAATGGCCAACAAAATGTGCTGACCCCATGCGGTGTGCAGATCAAGTCACACAAGTCAACCACTGAGGATATGACTGTGTCTGTCGATTTTACACAGACACTGGCAACCACCCAGGTTCCCCATCCCACCCTCCTGCCTGGTCAACAGCCAGCTATAAACGGTAGCAGCAGCGTTACTACTGAGTTCATGGTTAGGCAGACACGCCACGTTATGAAAGTAGTGGTAAGAAACACGTTAATACTTCTGGGGGGCAGAGTACTAACCGGGGCTAGCTGGATATTCTGCAGAAGCAGAGGAATACCTTCACCCAAACAATTACTAAGCAACATATTCAAATATAGGGCAAGACTTCTCAAAAACAGAGTTTTGTGCAGTCTATCTAATAGTCCATCTGTATTTTTGGAAGACTGCAAATATATAGTTTTTTTCAGGTATTCCTTTTTAGTTGTAATCTGTTTCTGTTCCAGAATGGCCAAAAAAAAAAAAAAGAAAAAAAAAAGGAAAGAAAAACAACCCCATAAAACAAATCAAACCACTCCAGTTTGAAACTCAGATGAAAACAATTTTTTCAGTATCCAAATCCTTTCAAAGTAGGTACAGGACTTAAAGTATTAATTATTTTCCTACTAAGCCAGTTTAATTAATAAGATATTTAGAGGAAGGGCATGCTGGGCTAAGAGCAGCATTGAATGATAATAACAGATGTTATACTAAAACTATGGAACATGCTGCTTTCCTTTAATACAAATCTCTCTCCCAAACAAGTCTTGCACATTTAAATGCGTAAACTGCTATGCTACTGCTGGATCAAGTGAAAAAAATCACAAGTGTCTAGATGCAGAACTCATTAGGAACTAACAGCTTGAACAATGAAATGTTTCACTCTGCCTGGATTTCTCTGACAAAGATTGCCAGTTCTTTTACGAAGGATTTTTTTTTCAAGCAGAAAGCTGATACAGAATAAATTCATTCACTCTCTTCTGAGAAGGGATCCATTCACAGCAGAGCATAAATAAAAACCCTCTGAATTAATCCTTGATTCATGAGAAACCCATAAATTCTGTGATGGACAAAAACAAAATGTAATTAATATTTAACAAAAGATGGATTACTTCATTGGCAATTTACCTTGGTGATTAACCTCATTTTGTTCACTTGTACAATCTTCCAGGAGATTAGAAATAATCACTAAGCCCTCTTTACGGGGACTATTTATACCAGAAACCAGTTGTCTTAACAAAGTCAGCCACTCTCCAATAAAGACTCAGTTACTAGATTCTGTAAGTGAGAATGTCTGTATTTCATGATATAAATGCACAGACTTTGTTACAGCTCTCTGCAGTATGCTGTTATTTAAGCTTTGATGAAGAAACATCAGTGGGAAATAGTTTTATTAATGTTTCTAAGCTAGTGTTTTTGAACTCTTCCCCCAGAAGCAGCACCTCTCCACTGTTCAAGCAGAGTGCTTCTCTGTGGCAGACCCATTAAGGTCAGTAAAGCCTTGACAGGGTCATGAGGATTTCCAGCCCCTCTGTTCTGGAAATTGAGTACAGTTTTGTCTTTATTCCTCTAATAAGCCGTTGTGCTCTGTGATGACAGTGATTGTGGGCCATTCCACCAGCTGAGAAGGTGAGCACACTGCTGCCTTTGTGCCAAGTGCTTCTGCTGCTCCATTAAACAGACAAACAGGCATTTACGTAGTCAGGATGTTTGACCTTTCTGTCCCTCCCATCCTTCCCTCCAAGACCAAGATGAACTCTTCCAACATGCATCTAGATGAAAATAAACTGCTCCCCTTTGCATAACTCATCATGCTGCTGTTGAAAGCAAGGGGTGGGTCCTGCCTTTCTGTTCATTTGACAATCAAAACTAAACACATCCGTGCTAGCCAGTTGAATCCTAACCTTGCTTTTTTCTGAGGTTGCCCTTGGCCCTCCTCTTAAAGGGTGTTGGGGGTTGTTTTGAATGAATTCTTCCTTTCAAAGGCCACTATAATTTTCAAGATCATTTTAGGAAGCAAAGATCATTATAAGAATGAAGGGTAGAGCAGGAGCTTTCTGGTGTGTCAATTATATTTGAGTTCAATAGGTAGAAATTTGATTTGCTAATATTTCAGTTCTGAATAACTAGAAACAAGTAAACCAATAATTTTGCAGTGTTAAGATAAACAACCATTGATTTCCTTTAGATTTACAAGGCAGGAGAGCTTTCCAGATGTGATGGATTCATAACGTTACATCATCTTGAAACTCTTCTGACAATTTAGACTCTCTGGATAATCAAATGGAGCAGGATTCACTTGATATAAATTTATACAGTTTGGGCTTCTGCCTCTGAGTTCATTCCTTTATATAGCAAGAGCAATTCTTGGGCATGATTGACCTCAGCCTAATGTAAGCATCTAAAACAGGCTGAACTACACCTTGGAAGTGCCTGTTAGTCTTTGCTGACCACAAAGGAAGCTAAGAGTGTGTCCTGGTTTCAGTTAGGACAGAGTTAATTTTCCTCCTAGCAGCTAGTAGGGTGCTATGTTTTGGATTAGGATGAGAACAGCGCTGATAACATAATGATGTTTTAATTGTTGCAGAGCAGTGATTACACCAAGGCAAGGACTTTTCAGCTTCTCGCTCTGTCCTGCCAGCGAGCAGGCTAGGGGTGTAGCAGGAGCTGGGAGGGGACAGAGCCAGGACAGCTGACCCAAACTGGCCAAAGGGGTATTCCATACCATCTGACGTCATGATAAACAATATATAGGGGTGGCTAGCCAGGGTGGGGGGGCCGGCTGCTCGGGGATAGGCTGGGCATCAGTCAGCGGGTGGTGAGCAATTGCATTGTGCATCACTTGTTCCGTACACATTATTATTATTAATACTATTATCATTATTATTATTATTATTATTGTTATTATTATTTCCCTGTCTTAATAAACTGTCTTTATCTCAACTCACAGGCTTCACTTTCCCGTTTCTCTCCCCCACCCCAGAGATGGAGGGGGGAGGGTGAGCGAACGGCTGTGTGGTGTTTAACTGCCGGCCGGGTTAAACCACAACAGAGTGAGTAGCTGAGATGAAGATGCATAAAATTAGGGCTGAATCTACTCCTGAAATCAAAACTGACTGAAGAAGGGAGTTTTAAAAAAGGAAATACAGGTATAGATGAAAGTCTCAGACTTGAGGAAAATAGGTGTGTCAGCTTACACAGAGCTCCATTAATTTTGGGATTGTTTCAATATCTGTGACATGACACCCAGAACCACTGCTGTGAGCTCTGGGTTTGACCAATGTCAAAATATAGGTTGGTTGAAATACTGATTTCATTTGCTTAGTCCTAAATACAATTTTTTCTTGGCAAACATTAATACATCTCTTGGAGCCTGAAGAAAGGCAAAGTATTTTGACAGGTTTCTGAATACCTGAAATTTAAATTTCCTTAGAAACATTTTGGATTTCTGTAGTCTCAGCCTGGGTTTTTCGGTAACAGGATTATCTACAAAATATGACTCAGAGAGATAACTACCTAGAAAGGATTAGGAGCATCATTTTGTCTGTGTTGTCCGCCTATGACATTTCCTGTTCTGACTGTAGCCTAACATTCCCATTATATGAGATTACAGAATAAGAGAGCAGCAGTAGGGAAAAGATCTGAAGGTATTAAAAGTTAAGCTTGATTTAAACAACAACAACAACAAACAACAACACTATAAATACCTCTCCAAATCAGGTGCCACTATAATAGTTGACAAAATCAATACCCTTCAGTATGCAAATCATTTGGAAAACTTATGTGGCAGGCGCTACAAGACTAATAAAGCAGGAACAATACCCAGCATTGATATCCCACTGTATGAGTAACTCAGATCACTCTAGAAGCAAAACAGTATCATAATTGTTATTACAGAGGTGGGAAAGGGAGGTACAGACAACTAGAAACAGCTTGGCTCATCACTTACTGGATTATTAGCAAAGAATTAACAGCAGCTATTCTACAGCCTAGGCTATGCTAGGCTATCTACTGCACTAGGCTATGAAATGATTTTTCTAGACATAAAATTTGTTGATCTAGAATTAAGACAAGTAAAATAACAGGAAAAAGAGGACAAAAGCCAAACCAAAATCAAGTCATTTTATTTTATTTCTAGTATTGGAAAAACAAATGGATTTATCTTAGATTATGAATACTTAAAACACAGAGAAGGTGATATTAGGGCATCTTGCTTCCACTCACATTGAGAATAGCTCAAGGCACTGGTCCGTTTCTTGTAGGAAGCACTGGACTAGGGGCACGGTAAACTTTCATTTGCAACAGGCTAGCCTTTGAACTTACACATTCCTTTGAGAATGCAGGATCAGACCTCAAATCCCTAGTTACTAACCGGAAGGGTTTAAGATGTGTAACAGTCACTGTAACTGGTGGCTACAGGTAAAAATTGAATTATCTCTTTTTTACTGATGGAATCTGGTGAAGCAAAGAAAAACTAAGGAAAAGGTAAAATCAGCCTGAAGAAAAGTTTGTATTTATACTGATCATTACCACACATAAAGTAAACTGTGAAAGGACAGACTCTGGATAAAATGGTTGCAAAGTCAAATCTGTAAACACAGAATTGCAGGAGCTAATCAAAATACTGCAAACCATGTTAAGCAAAGATCATGACATAGTAATAGAACTCAGAAATACAATGTACAACCAAGAATTCAGCAAAACCAAGGAAAGACAGAGAAATACAATTTGAACAACTCCCTCTAACGTAATTAACAGGAGGAACCGAACCAAAGAAATCAGAAATCCAATCCAAGAGCAGATGGACTGTAAATTTTTCATACAGAAGGACTGAAAAAAATCAATAAAAGAAGCTGCCTTCCTAGGAAAAGTACTAAATTTTTAGCTAGATCCAAAGAAACCCAGCATAATGGATTTCACAGGCCAAACAGAGCAAGCCTGGCAGAAGATGAATGCATGAAGACAGGAGATAAAACAAGAAATCTTGACAAATATAACAAAAGGTGTATGGTTGGTAAAAAAAAAAATCAGAGAATGGAAGTGTAAAGAAAACAAGTCTCTAGAGACCCTAAAGAAAAATAGTACCATCCTCAACTGCCCAGTTAAGAAAGAGTAAAGCAGAACTCCACTGAGTCGATGAAATGTGATATCAATAGTGTTTTGGAAAGACATGGATTTCCATTCTCTTTCTATATAATTGTTTTTCTTGTCACATTTGAGAAGTACTGTACAGCAGGCTAGGAAGAAATTTAGAAATCTGACCAGAATATTGAAAAAAAATGAAGAAAAGACATTCCTCCTGTTCTTCCTTATGAACTGTAGTACAGCATTTTCATAAATTCTTAGGTATATAATTATACCTAAATATACCATAAATTCTATACCATAAATTCTTAGGTATATACTAGGTCAAGAACTGGAAAGTTGAACCAGCAAAATTACCTTGCTCTCTACACAACTTAATGAAAAATGATCCTCTGTTGTCTAATTAAAGAAACTTGCAACAAGGTAACAGCATATCTTAGAGTACACTTGCCCCACAATTACAGTGTGATTGCAGCACAGAAAGCCATACTCTGGGAAGTCTGACTATATATAGTTTAGGCAACAAAAACAGTAAAGAAGGGGTGGTACTGACTTCTTTAAAGGTTTTCATCCAGGAAAGAAACCTGGCAGGTTTGAAGAGCCCATGTTGAAGTCCATACTTCATCCTAATTATCTAAAGATAAATTGAATATGGTTATTACCACACAGTTCTTACTGCAATGAAGCTATGTCCTAAGTGCCAGCAGAAGGCAACTGACACAGTGACAGAAGATCCCTCTGCCTTTTCAGATGGATAACAAGTGAATGAAATAATATCTTTATTTCTTCTTTAATATCTTTCTCGATGACCTGGATGAGGGGATCGAGTGCACCCTCAGTAAGTTTGCAGATGACACCAAGTTAGGTGCGTGTGTCGATCTGCTCGAGGGTAGAAAGGCTCTGCAGGAGGATCTGGATAGGCTGGACCGATGGGCTGAGGTCAACTGCATGAAGTTCAACAAGGCCAAGTGCCGGGTCCTGCACCTGGGGCGTAACAACCCCAAGCAGCACTACAGGCTGGGAGATGAGTGGTTGGAAAGCTGCCTGGCAGAGAAGGACCTGGGAGTATTGGTTGATAGTCGGCTGAATATGAGCCAGCAGTGTGCTCAGGTGGCCAACAGCATCCTGGCTTGTATAAGAAACAGTGGGGCCAGCAGGACTAGGGAAGTGATTGTCCCCCTGTACTCGGCTCTGGTGAGGCCGCACCTCGAGTACTGTGTTCAGTTTTGGGCCCCTTGCTACAAGAAGGACGTCGAGGTGCTCGAGAGAGTCCAGAGAAAGGCTACGAAGCTGGTGAGGGGTCTGGAGAACAAGTCTTACGAGGAGCGGCTGAGGGAGGTGCGGCTGAGGGAGGTGGGGTTGTTTACCGTGGAGAAGAGTCTCAGGGGCAACCTTATCGCTCTCTGCAGGTACCTAGAGGAGGCTGTAGCGAGGTGGGGATTGGTCTATTTTCCCACGTGCCCAGTGATAGGATGAGGGGGAACGGGCTGAAGTTGTGCCAGGGGAGGTTTAGGTTGGATATTAGGAAAAACTTATTTACTGAAAGGGTTGTTAGGCATTGGAATGGGCTGCCCAGGGAAGTGGCTGAGTCACCATCCCTAGAGGTCTTCAAGAGACGTTTAGATGTTGAGCTTAGTGATATGGTTTAGTGAAGGACTTGTTAGTGTTAGGTCATAGTTTGGACAAGGTGATCTTGGAGGTCTCTTCCAACCTAGACGATTCTGTGGTTCTGTGATTCTGTGAAATGATGGTTTCTCCTGCAGGCTTTTGCCCTACAACGTGCAGAATTTGTATGGTCAACTAAACACTAAGAACGTGGGTTTTACTCAGCAAACTTTTGCAACCAGGTAAGAACAGTGATGCCATGTGAAATTACTATAACAGACAAAATTTGTAGGAACACCAGCAGTGGCTACATAGCCCAAAGAACAGCTGCTTTTTGTAAGTGACTCAACTTGCTTTAGGCATCTTCCAGTCTCAGATTTCTGTACATACAAGAAACAAGAACTATGCTCAAGGCTAATCAGTGAACAGCTGGGTGAGATTTCTGCAGCGTGCTTCCTTTACCCTGACAAGATGATACCTAGACAGACAATACTGCAGTAAGGATCTGCAGTATCATCTGCAATGGCAGAAATACCTATGTGCAGTGTTCAGGTATATGAAAGTTCAAGACACCTTCCTCAAAGCAAAAACCAAAGCATTCACATGGTGGACATCGCTTGAATAATATGACGACTCATGCAACACTCTGCAGATGAACAGAATTCTCTCCAGAATAGTTTACACATGGGATATAAATAACCAGGCAAGCTGCTGCTTTTGGATTTGCTCCTCATCAGACAACACATCCAGATGGCATAATACAGAGCACAGTTTACAGAAACAAGTCTAGCAGATGTCAGGAAACTGGATTCTACAGTTTAGAGGGTGAGGGAGTCAGTTTTCTTGGTACAGAAAAAATGGGGGAAAATATCAAGATAAAACCAAAACAATGTCAGAAGAATGGTAGGAAGGGAGGATGATTTGCCTGGACTGACCCATAGGAGATAACAACCGAATTACTGGTCCCTTTTTTTGCCAGCTGGGAGCATCACACTGCTGACAGAAAAAATAGCTGCACTCAGTAAGGCAAGCAGCACAACTCTTCCTATAGTAAAAGCAAACTGCTGTGCAGCTTGTTTTACTGTTTGGGTTTACCTTCCACCTGTAACTTTACAAACACAAATTGCCTGATACCCACAGCCAGACAGAGTATTAAAACAGTGCACTACTCCCTAGTGAAATCTTTCGCTACAGTGGAGACAGCTTGACCTGCTGGATGCTTCTATTTCACCTGACAGGGATTTGGGGTAATTTAAAAATAATCTGCACACTGAGATAAAACAATACCCCAAAGTGTTTATTTACACATACAACACTGTTGCGGTAAATTGCAGTTTAGGAAAAAATTCTTCTATTTATGTTGGAATGATTAGTACAATGCAGCCTCTCAAACAGAAACATGAAACAGATGGATAGTTGTATATCTGTGTCCACATGTACATCTATTTAAAATAAATGTTATGAAACATAGCTTGCAACTAAGAAATACCTACTTAAATCCAAAGTTGGCTTAGCACTTTTTTGAGAGAGAAGCTGTTAGGATATCAAATACTTCTTGGAGACCATTACTACTTTTTTACACCGATAAAATCTAAAACTAAGCAATCATAAATTAAAAATATGTTTGTTATGAGAAAGAATTAGCTTCATTCCTTCGACACAGAGCTCTGTTAGAAGCCAAACGAAATCATTCATTTAAGACTTGATTATAGGGATGACTGAATCACAGAGCAACAGACATTTCCTCCAAAATATAAAATTTCTGAATTGCTTCTGTCACATCATCCAGCAATTATCATTGGATGATATTTCCAGCTCGTGCAACGGCACTAGTCCATCAGTACATAACAGTCTTGATGCTGAAATAAAACAAAAGTATTTTTGACACCAGTCTCTTATCACTTGTAATAGTGAAGTGTACTTTCTGTTTTGGAAACAGAAAGTAGTTCAAGTTACAGTAATGGCATGCATTTGCAGTTTCAGTATACTTTCTGGATTTAGTCTTGGTCTGATTGTTTGCTGTTTGGGCTGAAAAGATAACTTTCCCAGATGGACGGAAACTTTCCACAATGCAAGACAGTCCTCTGGAAATAACAGAACAAAAAAAGGAGTAGATTGGGATCTCAAATACAGCGACATGGCTCTAGAATAGTTTCATGAGAATTTGCATGCACCATCCTGCCTAGTAATATGAATTGTTACATTATTTCAATAGGAGTTAATATATTTTAAATCCATCAATGATAGAAAGGTTTTATTTTCCTCTAGCAAATACATCGCTGAAGTTATCTGAGAAAATATGGCTTTTTTACACTTAGTATTTTATATCATTTTAGTGATATTTTCTGTGCGTAAAAACATAGTTATGATTCTTGTTTGGGATGGGGAGCCAGTATTGAAGATACCAAAAATTTAGAAAATAATGTTTTTGAAGTGAAGTATCTATATAAGAAGCAAACTTGGAGAAAGATAGGCAGGAAGGACAATGAAGTGAAAGAGATATGGTAATAGCCTAGACATTTCTTACAGTGTAATAACATGATAAAGGTAGATAACATTACATAAAATAAAAATAGAATTGCAGTTTGATATCTCATCATTGCAGTCTGTCCTGACCACCCATAGCTTAATAAAGTTTATCTGTTAAAAATGTAGAAAATCAAACACAAAATTGCTAGATTCATATAAGACCTAAGGTTAAAGGCAACACGCCAGAAGGATAAGGCTGCAATAAAGATGCCAAATACTTTTTGCATCAGTGCTAACCCTGAAGAACTTCAGCAGACTTGCAGAGTGAAACACTTCTTTACAAGGAGCTGTGAAAGTCTCTCCAAGTGAAGTGTTACTTGGAGAACTTTTAAAAGAGATCAATAAAATGAAGAATAATAAACTGCCAAGAACAGCAGTGTTCCTCAGGAAATCAAATATAAACTAGTAAGCATGGCATATAACCTAGATAAGATGGAAAAGTGGGAGGTGGCAAATAGAAGGCTGTTATTTTTAAGAGGCCAAAAGTCACCTAGGAATTACAGGCCAGTGAGCCTGGTTTTCATACCACCAGTCTAGGAAACACTATACAGGATAAACCTAGAAATAGGAGACCTAGAATAGAATAGAGATGGGAGAAAAATCATCATGGGTTTGAGGTGGGAAGTTCATAGAAGTTAATGAATGAAGATGCTCTGTTCTAGAGTGCTTCTAGAGTTCCATAAACCTTTTGTTACGGCCATTGAAACACTAAAAATTGCATGAGGTAAGAGTAAGCATCCTCCAGTGGTTTAAAAACATTTAGAAAGTGAGGAGGAATGTCCCGTGCACAAACTAGAGGGATGTGGTAGGACCTGCTCTTCTTCACAAAGATACATTGTAGAAAGGGCAGCAACAGGGAGAAGAAAAAATTTTTGCTGACTGTGGTCAAATGAAATCAGACTGGAAGGAGCTACAACTGACTGGAAAGAGCTACAAAATACAACATCGATAAAAGCAAAGGCATTTGGGAAAAGGCTGCCCTAACTGTATCCACACAATAACACCTAAATTTGTCATGCCCACTCAGAAATGGAAACTGTAGAGAATTCTCTAAGAGATCACCTTTTTCTTAATGCTTGGGGCAGTAAAAATGAACAAATAAAAAAACAAACAGGAATCAAAAGCTAGGAATTATTAAGAAATAAATACAGTCTCTCTGTGCTAGTGTACTAGTCTACAGCTAATGCAAGTCTGGTTATTCATCTCCAAAAAGATATAGCAGAACTAAAAAAGTTGTGGAAAGAAAGGGAGAAGATTCATTAAAGGAATAGGGTATCTTGTACAGGAGTAAAGAGTAATGGTGAAACTGTATTTTTTATCATCTCTTCTATTACACCAACTCCCCGGTACCCTGACATTCACAAAAGTACATGGTAACAGTTGGTTTGGCTGTGCTCTACCTGAACCAGATACTTCCCTTGAAGGAGAAACTGAGGCACAAACTGGCATCAGTACAAATATTTTACACGGTTTTGTCATGGTTTTGACTGAGATAATTTTCTTTGTAGAGGCTCATATAATGCTGTGTTTTGGATTTTCAGTAAAAACAGTGGTGATAACACAGTGATGTTTTTAGTAGTTGCATAGCAGCGTTTATATAGAGTCAAGGATTTTTTGCTTCTCACACTGTCCTGCCAGCGGGGAGGCTGAGGGTACACAAGTAAGGGGAAGAAGAAGGAAGAAGGAAGGGGACAGAAGCAAGATAGCTGACCCAGACTGGCCAAAGGGATATTCCATACCATGTAGAGTCATGCTCAGCACTAAAAGCTGGGGTAAAGAAGGAAGAGGGAAAGATGTTCAGAGTGATAGCGTTTGTCTCCCCAATAAAGCATTACGTGTGATGAGCCCTGCTTTCCTGGAAGTGGCTGAACACAGGCCTGCTGAGGGGAAGTAGTGAATAAATTCCTTAGTTTGCTTTGCTTGTGCACACAGCTTTTTGCTTTAAACTGTCGTTATCACAACCCATGAGTTCTCTCACTCTTACCTTTCTGATTCTCTCCCCATCCCACCTGGGGAGAGTGAACAAGCAGCTGGGTGGTGCTAAGGTGCCACCCAGGTTAAACCTCAACAACTCCCTGGTGGGAACTACACCAGACATGACTCCCTTGGCCCTCCAAAGCATCCCTGGAGGTCACGCACTCTTCTGGATCCACTGATAAGCAGAAAATCATCACAGAAGGCCTTTTGCTTTGGTGTGACCTTTGGCAGCAGCATGAGCTCCTGCTCTTATGCAGCGTGGTCACGAAACATTGCTTCAGATCTGGAGCTGCAGCAACACAGAGATGTAAGTCAGTCTGCACCTGTCCTTGGGAGCATGGCCCATGCTAGAGCAAACTGCCAATTTATTTGCCATTGGAAATAGGCAGCTGATGGGGAATATAACAGAGGTCTATAACATCACAAATACTTATTCACTCACTCATAGAATGTAAGAAATAATGTAAGAAATAATGAGTACCCAGCAAAATGATCGGGGTTCCTATGAAAAAAAAAAAGCAGGGTGGGGGTGGGGGCAGGGAAAGGTGCATTTATGCACAATGTCTTTTTTCCCTTGTGGAATTACCTGCAAAGTTATACCCATTAAGGCCAAAATTGTAATTTGGTTCAAATGACACAAAACAATGCAGGTTAAATCCAGGAGGCCCTTAGATCTGGTGGTCTGAATGCAACTTTTGGCTTACGAATGTCTAAGTTCTGGAATCTGATTTGGTATGTGATAGGACAGATAACAATATACTTTCCCTGCTTCTTGTGTATTTTTTTTTACTGAATATAACTGTTGACTGGAAAAAAAAGATACTGTGCTATACAGACTGGTTTAATCTACTGCATTTGTCCTCAAATATATTTTTCTTTAAAGGATACGTTGAATGAATCAGGAGAAGACACCCTTGATCCCAACACACAAAATTATACAGTGTATTCAATTATCTAACAGTTTGGAAAGTGAAAAGGCATCTAATTTGCCTTTGAAAGCAACTTGAATTTTATCTCCTTACCATGCCTGTCAGGGGATTTTTCTTGCATGATTAAATCAGACCTGTTAAGTAACACAGACTTCAACATACTGGCATCCAGAATTACAAAAACTGATTCAGCTTTCATTGCCTGTGTAGTGTTAGTTGCAAAAATAGTATGCTAGCTACTGTGCCAGGTTTAGGACACTTTTCCATCGTGGGCCTTGCAGGCTTCATGATTTTAATTCATTAATTCCCGAGAATGCTGGGCCAGGATTTATTTTTTGACTTTTCTTTTATTTCAGATGTAGGAAACAGACCTGTGTGCTGCATTTCATGTTGGACAAATCTTAATTATTATTGATTGCTTTCTGACACTGCAGTATGTGAAGTGCCAATGGAATGCAAACCTGAAATCTGAAATTCTGCCTGGGGTAGAGTAACAACCTGAGTGTAGATGAGTTTTGTTAACAAAGAGACTAAAGTCAAACTGTTCTGCAGGGTTTGACTAATGCTTCATAGAAGAGCTACAGAGAGGCTGTAAATTACTGTTCCATGTACAATTTCAAGTTTGATGAAAGCTGATACTACCTTGAAACAGCTTTTCGAAGACTACTGAAATGCCATTATGTGGTTATAAATACATTAATTAAAATACTTAAGAAGTAGCTTCAAAACTCAGATATAAGTGGAGAAATAATACAACATGATTAAATCTACCTAGATATTCTTCTATTCCTACTTCATCCCATTTTTCTTCTTTTTTTTTTTATATCAGGAAGCTTGGGATGATTTATTTTTGTAAAAGTTCACTTATTTCTGTTGCATAATAGCAATAGATGTCAGTCTATTTCTGTCATCATAATTAGTTGCTGTGGAGATAGTTGAAATATCACAGATTATTAGAATTGCAAATGAGTAATAAGCAGCAGGAAAAGATGACATTGATAATCTGCAAATATTGCAAGGTTACTCAAAACTAGTTAACTATCAGACTTTTGAATTTGGCATAGTAAAGTGCAGGATCACAGAATATGGGGTGGTGCACATTTCAGATGAATGCACTATGAAGAAACATGACAGTTACATGAAACGGCATCTTAAATTCAGCTTAATGCTAAAGGAAGAGTTATCATACAGCCCATGTATCTTTTGATTTTGTTACATGTAATTTTGCTTAAGGTCCTTAAAAAATCACTTATAGTTTCACCTTTATTACTATGAGGTAAAACAAAATAGCAGTAGTACATAAAATCAGTGGGTGTTATCCTGAACCAATATTCCTCGGCAGATAAATGAAGGGGAAACAGGTGTTCAAGTGTCTGCATGAAAAGTGGCTAGAATTATCCCCTTGACATAGTTCTTTAAAAGGCAAGTATCACACTGCACCTTTCAGTAGAGACTAATAAACCTCTCTCAGAGAGGAAGGACAAAGCAGACAAAAATAGAATTCCTGATGTACTATTTTACAACAGAAATCCTTTGCATTTCATTCTATTTTGCTGTAGGGCTGGCTGGCTGGCACTACAATGTGCACCTCAACTGTGTAATGAAAATTGCCCAAATGATCATGTGTAATGATGCTGTCTTCTTACAGCAACATTATTGAATCTTTGCCTTTTCTGCCTCAGTAGCATGAAGCAATTGACCTACATTAAAAAAAAAAAAAAAGATTCTCCAATTATGCTTTTATGAAGAAACGAACTATTTGAAGCTTGTCTGAGCTAAGTAGTGAGCTAAATACTCTCTTACACATTGCTGTTTAAATCTAAGTTGCTGAATTCTGAAACAAGTAAGGAAAGTGAGAAGCATTAAGGGAAAGTGAGAAGTATCTGTTTGCAAAAGAAGATTTCTTCCCCTCTCTGAGCGTAGCCAAGTGAATATCAGAATTACATTCCCAAGATTCCCGTTCCTCAGAATATTAGTGGATTTATACTGATATTGTCCAAACACTGAGTGTTTTTAGTGCCAACAAATCTTCTGAGTTGAAAGATACTCGAATGGAGGGATCTTTGGTTTGTACAAGTATAGTTGAAATAGTATACCCCATTCTGACCCACCACGATTTTTGGAAAGGAGCTCACATCAGCTACTTAACATTGTAAAAAAAAAAAAAGAAAAAATACTCACATGTTGTCTTACCCGCATATTGCATCTTTTTAAGACACTGCTGCTGATAGCAGTGCTAGTAGCCTGATAATTAGGCTAATTTGATGTGAATCCTCTTGCTTTTAAACTGATCTTGTTTGTATGTGTTAAATGGTTCTACTTAGCAAGCAATTAAATAAAAACCTGAAAATGCATCTGGTTTATAAATTTTCTCTTTTGTGCTGGTCAGCCTAGACACTGCTCATCTCCCATCCTCCTATAAAGGCTGGATAGGATGTACAGCATCTACCTTTTACTTCTGCATGCTGAATAAAACCATGATGTACAGGTGCATACTACAATGTTACACATTAATACAGCTCGGAGAAATGAAGAAAAAATTCAGACTTA
This sequence comes from Anser cygnoides, assembly GCF_040182565.1. Taxonomy (NCBI): domain Eukaryota; kingdom Metazoa; phylum Chordata; class Aves; order Anseriformes; family Anatidae; genus Anser; species Anser cygnoides. Next base: position 67,372,119 of record NC_089874.1, read on the forward strand.
ACTGAGAACTTTTTATACCTCCTATTCCATTAAAAATTATAGCTCTCCTACTGTTACATAGCAGTAGAGAAAATTCTAGTACAGTCCTGTGTCGAGCCTTGGGATCTCTGGTACCAGAAAGACACGGGCTGGCGCAAATCGAGCAGTGACCTACCGTGATGGTCAAACATGATGTGCAAAGCTGGCCCAAGGGAGCTAGGTCTGCTTAGCCTTGAAAAGAGATGGCTGAAGAAGGACCTGAAGGCTGTCTGTCAGTCTGTAATGTGTGGCCATAGCAGAGACAGCTGGCCTCTTCCTGGAGCTACATGGTGAAAGACAAGATGCCACGGGCAAGATGCAGCAAGGGAAATTCTGATCTGATACAACGAAAAAAAGTCTTCACAATGAATGTAATCAAATGTGGGAACTGGCTTCCCAAAGTGGTAGAGTCTCTGTCCCTTGTAATATTTACAACTTCAGTGAGAAACCTAATATAACTCAAGAATTGTTTGTATGTATTATGACATCTAACTTTTTTTTTTTTTAATCCTCCTCTGGCACAGCTTGAGATGATTTCTTCTCATCCTATTACTTGTCACCTGTGAAAAGCCCAACACCTTCCTTTGCTACAACCTCCTTTCAGGCAGTTGTAGAGAGTGATGAGGTCTCCCCTCAGCCTTCTCTTCAGACTAATCAGCCCCAGTTCCCTCAGCCAGTCCTCAAAAAGTCACGCTTTCTAGACCCTTCATGAGTTTCGCTGCTCTCCTTTGCACATGCTTGAGCAACTCAATATTCTTCTTGTAGTGTAGTCTACTACTCTTGAGTGAGTAGTAGAACAAAACTGAATGCAATACTTGAGGTGTGGTCTCACCAGTGCTGTGTACTGTGCACAATCACCTCCCCAGTCCTGCTGGCCGCTGTATTTCTGATACAAGCCAGGATGCCATTGCCCTTCTTGGCCACCTGGGCATGATGCTGCCTTCACCCAGCTGTTGACCAACACCCCTAGCTCCTTTTTTGTCAGGCAGCTTTCCAGCTGCTTTTCCCCAACCCTACATCACTGCATGGGGTTGTTATGACACAAGTGCAGTACCTGGCTCTTACCCTTGTTGAATGTCAAACAATTTGATGCAGCCCATTAATCTAGCTTATCCAGATCCCTCTGCAGAACTTTCCTACCCTCAAGTAGATCAACACTTGCGCCTAACTTGGTATCATCTGCAAACTTACTGAGGGTGCACTCGATCCCCTCATCCAGACCACTGATAAAAATGTTAAACAAATCTGGTCCCAGTACTGAGCCCCGGGGAACACCACTGGTGACTGGCCACCATCTGGATTTAACTCCGTTCACTGACTCTTTGGGCCCAGTCATCTAGCCAGTTATTCACCCAGTCAACTGTACACCTGTCCAAGTCATGAGCAGCCAGTCGCTCCAGGAGAAGGCTGTGGGAAAGAGTGTCAAATGCTTTACTAAAAAACAGATCAACAGACAACATCTATAGGCTTCCCATCACTTACTTAGCAGGTCATCTTGTCATAAGAGGAGATCAAGTTAGTCAGGAAGGATCTGCCTTTCATAAACCCATGCTGTCTTCTTCTGATCACTCAATCAAATGCACTCAATTTAAGACCACTTAATAAGTATGAGACTCAAGCTACTACTTTAGCAATAAAGGAAATCATGCAGCAGAACAGGCAGTTTGATAGGGAAGTTACAAAATCATCAGTGAAAATTTTCAAGACCAACACTGATAAACACATGGTGTGAGCAACAAATGCTTAGCATGGCTGGGGATAGGAAACAACTCCTTTAAGGATCTTTTATCTGCAGTTATCAACTGGCTTCTGAAAATGGATACAACTACTATGTCTCATTGATCTAATCTGTGAGATGACACAAATGTGTAATTTTCATGGACTCAAGTAGCAGTTTCCTGAATTTCTTACTGCAGCAATTGAGAAGTAACATCTTATGCACTGAAATCTCCTAGAATGGGTGAGACTTGGTGCAATCCTGAATCCTGTAAGCAGTTAACTAGGATAATGACAGTTATTCTTATGTGTGAGCTATTTCTTTGTCAGAAGAGAGAACCTTCCCTAAGAACTGCAGGAACTTCGGTAGTGAGTTCTCCCCACACTGACTTCTCCTTTGCATTGTAATTTTCTACTGGATTTCATTTTGTGTATTAAAATATGTTTTTTTTTTTTTTTTTTAGTTTTTCTTTTGAACTATTTCGCAATATTATTTACCCCAGCGAGCCTCAGAGTTGCCACTGTATGAAAACATATTTGCATTATGCAGCTGTACAGTGCAGCTGCATTTTGATGTTATGTCTCAGAATGGTGGTCACCGCAAGTTTGAAGAACAATTGCTTGAGATACTAGTCTAGATATTTCTGGGTCAATGGACGTGTCCATGTATTTTGCAAATTTTAAACTCAGAAGTTTAAATGATTCCTTTCCTAATTACAGATATATCTAACACAATTGATTACTCACTGAGGTTACAACTTAAAAAGGAGAAGACTTCAGTCCCTCTTAACAAATTAGGCACCCTTACATGACTGGACAAGGAAAGCAGGCAAGGAAGCATAGAGACTTTCTAAATAAAAAACAACTGGAGACACATTATTTCACCTTCTCTAAATTAAATGCAAAGGTTTGTTGGACTTTAAGTTTAGGGAAAGGTTCAGGAAAACTTTATTTTACTAGAAAGAGCACACCTCTTTGTATTGTAAGTGATGTGGATTAGCAGGAGCTTACTATGAACTTGGGTCTCTATCCTGGAATACTTCTTCAGATGCCTCTCCCATTGACAACTATTGAAGCTTTGAAAGCCCAGAGATTTGCAAGTGCAGCTCCCTAGACTAAGTAAGCTAACTTTTTGTTGGTGTTGTTCTCCCAAACCCTTCAGATAAAATTGCTGTCTTTAAGAAGTACTTTAAGAAATGCTCAAGAACATCAGACCTTTAGGGATTCTCTCTTGCTTTTGGGGTGGAATTTTTTTGCTGGAAAGTAGCACGTAGTTGTCAATTTTTTTCCTGTTTCTTTGTTTATTTAATTGGTACTAATTGAGAATAAATGAGATGTCAATGCTGTAGTACTTACAAGCTTTAAATATTCTAGCTTGGCCAAACAGTCCAGATATGCCCATGAATATGGGCACCATTTCCAAACTGCTTTGTGGTATCTGACAATTTATAAAACTATGCAAACTGAAAAAAATCCCAGAAATACATGATTAGCCATGAAGCAGAATGAAAACTTAAAAAAATCCCCCCAAAACACACAACTAAAGACACAGGAAAAGGTAGAAAATGTAAAATAGATTTTTCTTTCCTTGGGATTCAGATGACATATAGGCTTTTGAAGGCCGTATATGAGAGAAAGCCAAGGGCTAACTAAACACGTCAGAGGAAATGAATATATGAAAACCTGAGCAGCTACTGGCTGGGTTCTTCTTGCAAGCATCTCTTGTGTAATGCTTAAGGAACAAAACCCCGCAGGACTTAAATTCTGCTTAGCATTATCTTGAATATTTTGGAGATCAAATTGCCTTTTATCTTGTTTTTTGATATCAAGGTGGAGTCAGGCAGGTGTGACTGTTCAGTATCACTTAGGAAAATATTCAGCCAGTATTATGTATGGAGTTGAATGAGGCATATTCACAACAGGCTTACTGCCTTGTAAAAGAACAGGAGATAATTAAATAATTATGATTTTGTATTTGCACAAAATTATTTAATGGCACTGTATTTATATAGTCTATGGACATGCCAGCTGGCTTTCCTCCATCTCAACATATTATAGTCAGCTCTGACTTTTTTTTCAAGAGTAAAAATAAAAGCACTATTTAGGTAACTAATTACTACAATCACAGAACCAAATCCTGTTCTCATTATATCCTTTCAAATCTAAGATAGAGTTTCACTAGAGTTCATGTGCTTATTGTGGATATAAATTGAGGCAGCAGGGTGCATATATTTTTGCTTAAATTACTTTAAATGATAGTGTAAGTTGACAATTTGAAAAAAAAATAGAGGCAGAATCTCTCTCTTTCTAAACTGTTACTGTTGTTTGCCTTATTTGATTTTTTTTTCTTAGCCTGAAAAGGTCTGAGAAGAGATAGAGGTGATCATTATTTCCACACGGTTGTTATTTCACCTCAGAAATATCAGGCTTGGTTATCTCTGGCTTTGTTAATGAATTGAGGGATTTAAATAATATTTGCTGTGTAGTGCTATTGGACTTGGTAAAACTGTTTTCTTCACCCAAAGAGTTAATCTTATATGTCTAATTGATGCTACTAAGAAAAACTTTTAAACAGACTTGGAAATACATTTTTTGTCACTCCGTTCTTGAGAGGACAATTTGAAATGCTCAGGATAAGCATCTTCCAGGGCAGATAAGATCTGCATTTTTAATACAGGAGAAAATGCGAATATAAATGCACGATCATCTCCATCTCCCATGTAAATGGAAGAAAATGGAAACCAAAGTCCTCCTCACATTGTAGGTCACTTTTAACAAAGATCAAACACCCGAGCTCAAAGGAAAATGTATGATGCTTTTGATTTTCCACATTCTTTACAAAGAAGAGGCATTTTTTTTTTTCAAGCGACTTTGATTGTGTTCTGCTTTATCTTTTTATTCTGGCCTGACGTGCAGCAAGTAGAGCAGTCACAGTAAAATAAGCATTAGGTACAGGCTCTGATAACCAAATCAAACAAAAAAAATAAATAAAATCAATTGTCACATTAAAATTGCTTTTGGTATTACATCTTTCATCAGAAAGAGGGTAATACATCCTGAGCCTACATAAACAGATTACTCAGCCACCTCTGAACTGAAGCCAGTACAGGGATGAGAAGTGATAATTGTGATGAGCTAGTAACACAGCAAAGCAGATCTTAAGGGACTGAAAAAAAAAAAAAAAAAAGGAGGAGGGGAAACCTAAAAGAATTGCCCTAGGGTGGAACGTGATCTGAAGACTAAATTTATTGTCCTTGGTCTTGCAAAAATTTCTAAGGTACTTTCAGTGACTGCAAATAGTTGGTGATACCTTCCTTCCTCTGAAATGTATGATCTTTAGCAGGATGACTTTCCTTATAGATGTACTAAAGTAATGGTTTAAGTTTAGAGAATACAGTGGATCCTGCGGCCAATTAGTAATGCTTTCCACAGCTCTGCTGGTTTTCCCAGAAAGGATGTAAACCACAAGGGACAAACAAATACAAAGAACCTAACCTTCACTATACAGTAAGAATAAAACCCAGGTATCCCTCTGGAGATGCACAGACCTCATATAATATAGCTGCGTCTACCTAGATGACCATGCTCCTAATTCCTCCATGCAAGCTCTTCCCTATGGATCTGTGTCATACCTCAGTTGGCACAGTCCATGATGCAGGAACCCCACAGATGGGTGTTGAATTGCCAAACAAGCAAATATACTTGGCCAATAAACTAATATACTTATATTCTGCCAGGAATTTCTGCATTCTACCATCTAGGTCACAAGAGGCATGGACCAAGCAAGCATTGTTCCAGGTCCCCAAGAGCAGCAGCCTCCCTACATCCCCACAGCAGCTGCCCTGCAACCCTGCCATGCAGCTTGCAAGGATGAAGTTGTCCCTCCCTGCTGGCAGATCCATCCCAGACGAGCTAAGCCTGTTTGTTGAAATATTGCTTATTTATGAATTTGTCCTTGATGGAATTAATTGGTTTACTGTGTTTGCAGTGCAAATAGCTTGATAATGCAATAAACTTTTTCTAGCCTTTCCCCGAGTGTGTGTAAGTAAATATGACAGAATGTAGCTTTCTAAACTATGAATAGATAGATATATAAATATAAGAGTTTTTCTTTTGGCCAATTTGCTAATTGCAATATTCCACTTCTTGCACTGCTATAGTCCACTAAACATGCCCTCATATTCACACAGAACTGCATTGCTGTAGCATAATTCAAAGCAACAAATAAAGAGCACTCTGCCATCAGTGGGTGTCATTGACTGGGGATTATTGGTAACTATAAAGTTTTTTTTTACAAAAGAGAAACAGGGGTCTGCTTATTTCACATTATTAAGTGGTAATTAGTAAGAGGTACAAAAAGAATACAAATGTGTTATTCACATCCCATTAACTTAACTACAAAGGTATGGTGTAGGGCCAGCCTTCCTTATACCATCAACACTGGCAGCCTTTCAACCATGCTTCTTAAGGAGAAGAGGTGATGTTTTCTGCAGTATCATAACAGTTCTACTTTTTTTTTTATAATTAATATGATTCTTTCATTGTTTAGCTGAAAAATACTTCCTCAAGCTGGTTTTTATGAACACAATAAAACACTTCTTTAAACTACTGCAAAATCCTGTAGCTCTGGAAATTGACAAGGGGATGATTCTGGCTCAAAGTCTAATTGTATCCAAACAAAATTATCAAATCCCAAGTGAGCTAGTGTTTTTTTTTTTTTTTTTTTACCAGAATAGACAACCAAGACAATAGACAACCAGAGCCAAGAAGAATCATTGTTTGTTCTCTTTGCTGAATTTGTGCTTTTTCAGGAAGATTTTCCTTTCTCATTCTTTGATTCCCTTCTTCACCTTCAGTCCCTGGAAACATGCAATAACTACAGAGGGGGGGACTGGAGAACAGGGATAGTCAATTGCTTTGTCAAGATGATAAAGTAAGTGCTTAACTGATTCGCTAAATCTGGCTTTGAGTCCTCACTTTTTTTTGGTCAGATTCCTCTGTTTTTGTGAATTTTCATATGGTGGTTTTGCTGGTCTCAAAAATTACCGCACAACACAATTTCCCTATCCCATGAGGTGCTGTGCTGTAATTAATAAATCATTTGCACTTCAACAGTGGCTTCTGTTGAAGAAGATCAAAGACCTCGAATATTAGAAGTGTCTTCATATCTCTCAGGTAACATTCCTACTGGAATCTAAGGCAAACCCCACATTTGCGTTTGGTACTTGATCTGTAGATAAGGTTTCTCCACCCTCAGGCAGCTAATGCTGGAGGATGGAGCACCTTTCTGCCCCATAGATCTTGTAGCCCTGTGCAAGACAATAACTGCACAATACGCAAACCGCTCAGTTGCTCAGGAATTGGGAATGTAACCCATATTTTTACTACTACTCCTAACTGATAACATTCAACTTGAGTTTTGATTCTCATGATTTCCTGAGGATGAAGGAACTGATTGTACTGATTTAGTACCCTCATTATCTGGTTAACGTCACAGGTTGCATCCACAAAGCCAGCCAATAATTAAAAAAGCAGCATCACCCACATCTCTAAAAAACTAGTTCCATACATAACCCAGAAACTTAGCGATTGCAAGATTAAATCTTTGGAAATGAAAGAACTGTTTCCTTTGAAATTAATCCAACTTCAGTAAGTAAAAGTAAACATTTGAAACATTACAAATGCCATCTTTAAATACACAAGTAAAATAGTAAGTTTGTTGGGAAAGCTGAAACATGATGTTTTTCTTATGTACTTATTTAAGAAGGGAACACAGCCCTGTTACTTGATAAAAAGTCTTGTTTCAGCTAACTGAAAATTGCCAGCTTTCCTCTACACACTAACATTTGTGATGCTCCTGGTTTCTTCAGTAGAATTTAAATGAGGAACAGAAGGTTTCAATATAAATAAAAAGTTTAAAATGTCTAAGAAGCCTTTATGATCAGAGACATTTGATCTAAAAATAACTTTGCAGGTCTCTTTCTAATTAGCAATATTTAACCTTTCTGCCTGGAAATAAGCATGCATATCATAGTGATATGAACATGAAACTGTCAGGCAGGTTGGGCCTTTCATAAGCTTGAAGATTCTTGTCATATAAAGATGCTGCTTTTGCCTCTTCCTTGTTAGCTAGTTACTGCTAGAGCACATCTGTCCATCTGTGTCCTTTTCTCTACACATTTATCCTTTATTCGTGAAGAGGAGAGAAACAGCATGTGAAGCACCTGCAGGAGGGAGCTCACAGACCTGATTTCACTCTAGGGCTTTGCTGCAGTACTAATGCAGGGAGGAAAGCCTTACTTCAGTAAGGCTTTTGACACTGTTTCCCACAGCATTCTCCTCGAGAAACTGGCTGCTCATGGCTTGGACTGGTGTTCTCTTCATTGGGTTAAAAATTGTCTGGGTAGCCGGGCCCAAAGAGTTGTGGTGAATGGAGGTAAATTCAGTTTGGAGGCCGATCACTAGTGGTGTCCCCCAGGGCTCAGTATTAGGACCAGTTCTCTTCAATATCTTTATCAATGATCTGGTGCATGTGTTGATCTGCTCAAGGGTAGAAAGGCTCTGCAGGAGGATCTGGATAGGCTGGACCGATGGGCTGAGGTCAACTGTATGAAGTTCAACAAGGCCAAGTGCCAGGTCCTGCACCTGGGGCACAACAACCCCAAGCAGCACTACAGGCTGGGAGATGAGTGGTTGGAAAGTTGCCTGGCAGAGAAGGACCTGGGAGTATTGGTTGATAGTCGGCTGAATATGAGCCAGCAGTGTGCTCAGGTGGCCAACAGCATCCTGGCTTGTATAAGAAACAGTGGGGCCAGCAGGACTAGGGAAGTGATTGTCCCCCTGTACTCGGCTCTGGTGAGGCCGCACCTCGAGTACTGTGTTCAGTTTTGGGCCCCTTGCTACAAGAAGGACGTCGAGGTGCTCGAGCGTGTCCAGAGAAGGGCTACGAAGCTGGTGAGGGGTCTGGAGAACAAGTCTTACGAGGAGCGGCTGAGGGAGGTGCAGCTGAGGGAGGTGGGGTTGTTCACTGTGGAGAAGAAGAGTCTCAGGGGCAACCTTATCGCTCTCTGCAGGTACCTAGAGGAGGCTGTAGCGAGGTGGGGATTGGTCTATTCTCCCACATGCCCAGTGATAGGATGAGGGGGAACGGGCTGAAGTTGTGCCAGGGGAGGTTTAGGTTGGATATTAGGAAAAACTTTACTGAAAGGGTTGTTAGGCATTGGAATGGGCTGCCCAGGGAAGCGGTTGAGTCACCATCCCTGGAGGTATTTTAAAGCCACTTAGATGTAGAGCTTAGTGATATGGTTTAGTGGAGGACTTGTTAGTGTTAGGTCATAGTTTGGACTAGGTGATCTTGGAGGTCCCTTTCAACTTAAATGATTCTGTGGTTCTGTGAAAGCAGAACTGGTTCAATCTTGCATGCTTTTAATAAACCCTAATAACCTTTTCCACAGTCCACGTGGGGAATCTGCTGGTAAGAAAGTGGAGCTGAGCTCGATCCCATACTCTTAGTATGTGAACAGTGCTGATTAGAGCAAAGCTCAGTCAACAACTCTTGGCACTGGTACTGGGCCTTGATGGCCTGGAACCCACTGCAGGCCAGCGAGCAGGGATTTTGACCCTCCAGTACATGTACTGGGAATTTACTGTCTGCAGCCCTGGAAAGACTAATTAATTTGCTCATTAGTGACCTATATACTGAATAGGAATACATTTCAACATAAAGCACGTAGCACTAGTGATCCCACCTGTTGGACTGACTGATCATGGATTCGACGGCTTACTGGAGACAGTACTGCACTCGCTGTTTTTCAATCATTTTCCGCAGGTCTTGAGGAGAACATAATTAAATAGGAAAGAAAGGGAGGCAGCTACTGACTGACAAAGCTACTTTAGAGGCAATCTGTTTATTTAGAAGACTGTGAATGCATGTGAGACCCCTTCCCCACTTTGATATGTTTTCCTGAAACAATCTGTCTTTAAAACATGACAAACAGCTAATCAAGCATTTCTTAGAAAGATATTGGCAGATTGCTTTTTCTCCCACTGTAAACTTTTGCCTCACAGTATTAAATACAATTATAAAGCATTCTCCAGATTAAATGTTAAAAAGGCCTAATGCTCCATCTCTTACTTCTGTCGATGAAAAGCTTAATCTAATTAAAGGCATAAGCTGAATGTGTCTGCTGGTTCTAATCATAAGCAGTTTTATTATTAGGTTATGCAATCCTAATTAAAGACAATTCTAGACAACAGAAAAGGTTTCATGTTAAAGAGAGAAAAATATATACAATGTCCTTATGGGTCTATTTAAGAATTATTTTTAAGGTTTATTTTTAGCTAATAGCTTTCTGTATATAAGCTACAAGTAAAGATTCCCTCAGAGAAATCTCTCATTTTAATATTTGCTACTGTAGCATTGCCACTGTATACTTACACTTTGAATGCTACCACCTGAAATCAAGGATCACTTCATTGCTGTTCAGTATATTAAAATAGAATGATGTATTTTGATCATGTATCCTGTGCCTCTTGATTCTAGTGTTTGGAGCCATCTTAAAAGGTCTTAACTTTCAGATAAGTACTAAACACAGAGTCTTATAAAGGCCTCTGATTAGCCATCCCACAAAACACAAGGGCTCAAAATCACTATTTTAAAAAACATAAACCACAACACTCCAGAAAAAAATACATTTCAGTTTTGTTTTTACGATATCATGGAATTACATTCAAAGCCAACTCTCATCACCACGATCACACGTTATGGTGTTGCAGAAAAAGTAATTTTGGTAAGAGCAACAGAATTATTATAGCTGTCAATGAAACACTTTAGTCCTCTACAGATATCTCAAGTTGCTGATGGAGACCTAGTTCCTCTGCTGTTAAGGTGTGGTCTAACACCAAGGCCAGAACAGAACTAGTAAGAATGAAGCAGAAGATGTATTAATTCTTTTTTGGTACACCAGTTTTTAATTATAAACTAAGGATAAGTAAAAAAAAAAGTTTAGAGGAGATTGAGCTAGATATTATACTCTGTGCAAAATACAGTCACAGATATGGATGTAGCAAAAGAGTTTCAGGATGGCTGCAGAGAGCAATAAGTGGAGTGGACTTCACCTATTTTTATTGTCTAATGCAGTGAGCGCATTACTGCCTGAAAAAGTAGTTATGGGGGCTGCATACAGACCTTTGAATTTTAAATATATGAGTTATTGGCAGATAAGGGGAAAAAGTGCTGTATGAGCACAAAGTTGTCATCTTGAATTCACTTTACCCTTCTACAGAAGCAGGGAAAAAGTTGTCTGCTGTGAGTATGTCTAAATCAGTCACATTCCCTGCTCCCTAAAATCAGCTCACATGGAGGTTATCATATTCCTATTAACCTATGCTTTTGGGTATTCAGGGCTCAGCTGTGAGACTCACCAATTTTGGACTTGCCCTGAAGGCACAGGCAGAGCAGGGTGGCCAAGCTGCACACCCCAATCCATGCTGGCACTTGCTTGCTGCTGGTTTAACACTTTCTGCAGCATAGCAGAGGGGAGATTTGCAGGCTTTTTGTGGACTCAAATGAGAGTCGGGAGAGCTTATTCTGCAGAACAGCTGATTTTGTGAACTGCATTTGATCAGCAAAAGAAAGAGAACAGTGACACATCTGAGGATGAAGAAGGAAAGAGAGAAAATGTAGGAGGAAGCGTGTATAGGAGGAATTAGGAGAAAGTAAGCAAAAACCAAAGGGAAAATCATGGCCCAGTTTGAAATGGTGAGGTCATATGCAGTTAACTCAACTCTGGCACAACACCCTATTGAACATGCTATTCTGCTCTACGTTTAGACACAGGCTCCACAGGAAACCTCTAAGCTTTTACAGGCTTTTAATATATATATATTTTAAGCCTAGCTAGGTTAAATATGAAGTGAAGAAAAGGTTTTCTCAGGTAACATGAACATTTCTATTTATTTTTAAATAAATGTCTAATCCTAATATGCCTGCATTTTACATTAAGGAAGAGGACACATCATTGCCATACAATGGATTTCCCAAAGAAGTGATGCATAAAGCAATGGAAATTGGTGAGGTGCCTATGGAAAATTACTCACGTGCCTTCCTGGTTCTCCCATCAGGCAGCTAAAGCTCCTGAACCATCACAGCAGATGAAGTAAGGCATTTAGATTTTTTTATTTTTTTTAACATGTATTTCTAAGAATCGCTTGAAAGTGTTCTGGTCCCTGCTGTCACAACCAATGCTTATAATATTAAAGTTATTTTTAGAGAAAGGAAGAAAGAAAACCCTCAAGTTACAGTAAATACAACTTCCTTATTTACAATCAATACTTAAAATAATAATAATAATAAAAGTTCCAATTCCTTTTTGTGCTTTTATTCTTCCACCTGGTCATCTTCTTTATGACTATCTCTTGTTGCCAGCCTCAAGACGGGGGAGACAATTGCCTGGCTTGAATTTGAAGTCAAAATAAAACAGGAGTCTGATTCTTCCCAGATGCCAGACAAGAATAGAGCCTGAAAGTCTGAATTTGAAAGTCAAGTCTTTTTTATGTGATGAACATACTGAACAGTGGGCTTTATTTTATCACATTTTTTAATTTATCTTTTGTGACTACCTGAGAGTGCTGTCAGTTTATTTAGTTGTTACAGGACCACAGCAAACAAAGCCCTCTGCTTGCAAGACTCAGCAGGCTTACGAAAAGATAGAAGTGGGTGGCAGATAATTGTCTGCATATAATTGCTTAAAGCTACTTTAAAGATAGAGAATAGATCCCTTGGAATAACTAGCCTAACTAGACTGTAACAAGAAATCTGCTTGACCTTTCCTATGCCTTACTGGTAAAACCGAGATGGTGGAAGCTAGCTGAGATTTTTGCTGACAAGGTTCCCAGAGCCTACATGCTTCTCCGCTTTCCACCTGAGATTCAACCACTGAGTATCATCATGCCAAATATTTTATTGTTAACTGATTTTATACTTATATTTTGACATGATTTTTCAGTTAAGGAAGGCCTCTATTTAAATTAGTTACAGATGTGACCAAGTAGGAATGACTACTGGTTTAATGGGCATGTTCTTCCTGTATTTTTTATAGCTAGCTGCCTCTAGCTAGCTTCTTTATCAACAGCAGCTCCACCATGGAGCATCCCTTGGGCCTTAAAAGAATTGCTCAGTGACTAAGCTTGTCACTCAGATTATAACCTTTACAAGTGCCTGTCAAGATTTACAAATGAGCTGTGTCACTTTGGTATTTCTTTCGTATCGGGAGCCCTGTTGGAGTGCAGTTGCTCAGCCTTCAGCAGATAGCCCTATGGTGCTGGCGGTGGGTGCCAGCTACTCCCACAGGCAGAAATCCCATTGTCACACAATAGCAGGACATGGATTTTAACTCTGTTCACAGAGAGAAACTCAGCCTATACTCTTTCTACACATAACAGGTTTCTGCCTGGGATGTAGGCTGTAGTCAGCACCCAGCAGAATTTGCTGGCTTGGACTGGAGTTATCCAGAGCCTGACCTGGTTTCGCAGTTTCCATGGAACAGGTTTCCTGGCTCTTTTCAATTGTAGGGCAGGTTGAAACCACCAGGTGAAGGCTTACGTTAATGTTCAGGAAAGCAAGGCTGAGGAACAAGGTTTACTTAATAAGTCCTGAAAGGAGAAGGTGAAGGCTGGGGATGAGGAACTTGCCTTTTCAGAGAGGCATAACCATCTGCAACCAAATATAGTAGATGATACCGGAAGCATTAAGCATGCAGTCCCAGGATAATACCCCACTGATTATCAATCTGATAAAGCTGCTGCCTAAGCTAGGCAGGATGCACAAGCAGTGAGCTGCAGAAATGAAGGGGCACTCGCTCTGCACCACTCAGCAGATTGGCAGCAGAACTCAGAAGATAACTGGGTTTTCTGATTCCCAAGCCAGCTGCTTTGTCACTGCAACTTTAATCAACTCTGAACTACAATGGTGCAAAAAATTCACAGAAGTCCCCCCACTCTTGCTGCAATTTCTTCCAAAATTGAATTCTGCTATCAATCTAAGTAGCTATATAGCTATGAGAAAAAGCCTTTGGGGTACCCAGTGAAAATTGGCAGGTGAAAGAGTGCTTTAACTGCTGCGTTTGGGTGTGTAGCATCTACTGAACACAGCCGTACCTGGGAGCAAATAAATACACTTCAGATCACCACCTTTGACTTAGACATGATAAGAGCTGAGTTCAGCTTAAGAAGGAAGAGAAATTGCAGACATGACAGGAAGAGGTGCGCAGTGTCCTGACCACCTTTGGTTTGCCACTAGCAGGGTCCCAGCACTGGCTTTGACTTCTCGTCTCCTGGGCTCTCTTGTGAGCTACGGATGTGAATGACAAGCATAATCACCTGAGGGAGATTTCCTTGCTGAATTTCATCTATGTGGATTAAATCTGGTTAAGGTGAATGGTTTCTGAAGAGTTATATCCTGCGCTGAGCAGTTCTTAAGTAAAAAAAGCTGTATACTTAGTACACTACATACTGCCACGCTAAAACTTACAGAAGAAAACACCCATCTGAAAAACGGCAATAAAAATATCTCCAGTGATTTAGAAAATCTCCCGTCTCTATTAAGAGTTATTTCTAGAGCTTACATAAATTTCCTATATATTCAACAAAGCAAACAAAATATGCACACTAATTTTTTAATAAATCCACAGAAGCAGTCTAACATCCTTGAACTGGCATGACCTGAACTCAATCAATTTTTCCCCTTCCAGCAATGTCTTCCTTCTCCATTCAGGTAAATCACAGAGGAGCTCACCCAGAGCTGCACATAACTCATGTAGGACATTTTGCACTGGTGCAGTGAGCTGTGTCTGGTCCCACAAGCCAAATGCTGTTGAGTCACACATTCATTACCAAAGAGGTTGTTACAAAACTGAGGCTGAGCTATGAATTATATGGGTCATAAGCAGTTATGACTATTTTGTTTTGGATTGTCTGCACTGTCGTAGGTGAAGATCAGATTTTTGTTTGACCAGGCTACGGCTCTGGTGATAGGATTTGGTAAGCTCTGTCCATTTATGTTAATTCAAACAATCCTTCTCTTCTAAGAGTGTGGACACACCACGCAGCCAGTTAGCTGCATGTACATTTTATGGGTAATCATGAGTGATACTTGAATGGGAAAATAATTACAAAAAGAAAATGCCAAAAGGTAGATAAGTGTGACTGAAATAAACTGAAAATTAAATTTAGATAAACTCTTCCAGACTAATATTTTTGAAAGTCAGGTGTACTACATTTTAATGACATTCTGCTTTTGGAAAACTTGCTAGTAGTAAACATGCTAAAGGATGACCGGTCTATGACACAAGGTGCTCTTTATTTTCTGCTCATTGTAAATTGCTTAAAGATAGAGGTGAGTTGAACAAGGGAGACTTAGATAGTAATTGCAATAAGCAATTGTTCATGCTCCAGCCTCCTAAGAGGAATCAGAATGGAAGCACCTGGACTACCTGAGTTTTCCAGCTCTTTTACATAGCAGAATATAATGTTAACGATGGGCAGAGTCAGGGAGCTTCTCACAGGTCCCTAGGGATCCTAGCCAGATGTGCTGAGGAATTAGCAAAGCAAAGGCAGAAATTTGTGGAAACAACACTAAACAACAGCATGCATTTTTTGAGTACTATTACTGGATTTACTGTGTCCAGCAAAATGACTGCAGATACTGCAGATACTAAATTTATTCCAAAAATATATAGGAAACTACATATTCTGATATGGCCAGCCACATGCTTTCTGACTAATAGTAACATTATTATTAAATCTAAAACAACACACTAAGAGCGATCACCTCTTTGTAACACAGAGGCTAATATTGTTTGCTCAATGGAGGCACCAACTGTATAGACAAGATGTGACAGCTTTGGACACACCAGGGAGGATCTTACATTAGAACCTCTGAAGCCTCTTCATCCCCATATTGGTATTAGTCCAGCCTACCTTACGGAGTACAACTTACAACATAAACATCATCACACTTTTTTTCCAGGTTGTGGAAGCTTCCCAGACATTGCACAGTCTGGGAAATGGCGGCCAACTGATAACATACGCTGTGCAAAACTCTCTTTCAAGTTTCTTGACTAGCTTTTCTGTGTCAGTCATGCATAAGAGTCATGTAAGTTCCTATGCCATTTGTAACAGCGAAACAATGCTGCCACCCTTCAATAAGTTCAGATCCAAAGTCTTTCCTCAGTGCAGAAATGCTTCTCCCGTCCCTACAACTTTATTCCACATATCTCTTTGAGCGATCCCAATAGATTTGTTCCAAAGCATTGCATTTAAGAAATACTTAATAATATGCAGTATGTATTTCATATCAAAAATTCATGTCAAAAATTAACCCGTATACAAGTACAGAACATTTTAACACCCATCATTATGGCTTCAACCATAGCAGCTGCATGTGGGACAGGTGCTACTACTGAATGTGGCTTATCAGAGGTACCACCAGGAGTTTCTAAGAAACCCAGTGACTTGAGCCAGGCTGCATATCCCAAACCAATGACTTATATAGATAAAAAACATATGAAACATAAGACTACTTTAAAGAAAAGTCCCCAGTGCAAGAGGGAGCAGCATCCACTGATTTAAACCATTTTTTCCAGTTAATTTACTCTCTGAGAGAGGCAAGTTCTGCAATGTACATGCTCTTGACTCCACATTTCATGGATGTCCTTGGTAAGATTTCTCCACACAAAATTTGGAGCATTTTTACAATGCAAGTGCACACCAGCTTCTAGGAGCTTATGTGAAGATACTACAAAGTCCTGACCCTGGTACTGCTGCTAGGTTTCCAGTCTCCAGATTATAATGCTTTTATTTGAAAGTATGCTTAGATGGGCAATGCTCAGTGTATGAGTTTATGAATATTTGCTTTTCTGGTTTGTTCAAAACCACTTCTGCACTGTCATGAGTTATACGCTTGAGGAAAATGATAGGATCACAGTTTTCTTTGCAATATTAGCATTATCCTGGCTAGACATTAAAAGAAGTGAATGATGAGCTTAGTTGTAATACAAGCACCAGAAATTGCAGTGATATTAAATCAGATATGGAAACTTCATGATAGCTGAATACCCATCATTTTTGTATATTCCAGACCAAACTGAAGTATTTTACATACTTCATTGTTCTGAATCTGTGATTCTGTGAATTCAGATGTGAACTTCACCAGAGTTCAAGCAATATTTGTATCCAAACGTGATCTAGGCATACCGGTAGCCAGCAGCATTATTAAAAATTAATCTTTATAAATACATAATCATTGTTCTGTGGCATGGAAACTTGAGTGGTTTGTGATCTCCTGCTGTTCTTCATAAAATGTTGCAATAATATGTTTTGCCCTTTTCTCAACCCTACTGCTGCTATGCTGTGGAATATTATTGACTAACATTAAAATAACACAGTTAACAGGCATGAGTTGTGAGTGCATGTATACATGGATAGATAGAGAGACAGGTGAGGAGACCAAAGTGTCCAAGGTGAGAATGTTTTCCTCTCCTCTCCTCTCCTCTCCTCTCCTCTCCTCTCCTCTCCTCTCCTCTCCTCTCCAAGAGCTGTGGCTTTTGTCTTCCTGATGCTGGCCTGTTCTCTTAACAAGCGGTTATTTGCTTGTCCTGATGCCAGCCTTCCTTCTATATATCTCCCCAAAGCTAAAGAAGAATCACACACTCTACTAAGATGAACCTTCTAATTTAAGTAGAAAATTGCAATTATTTTGCCAAATCCTCTAATTAGCAGATGGTATTACCACCATTGTGGGTCAGACACTGCTCTCAGTACACTAGTCCCATTATTCTTAAGTGGGACAGAGAAAAGTAAACAAAGAAGGTATTTCCCTTTCACTCTCTTGTAATAAAGTGGAACAGAGTAGGGAAGGACACGAGAAATATAAAATCTGTGTTAAAATGTTTGACACTCTGGAATTGTTTTGCTAGCAAAACACTCAGTTCAGAAAAATCAAGAACTTTCAGATGGAGCATCAAAATTACCTATTCTCATCATAATAAATTTGACTGAGGTTCATGAATATCTGGTACACATATAACGTTGACCAGAACTGTCATAGGGTATGTCCTTCAAGAATTTGAAAAGCCCTTCATTAACACTGAAGTAATCTAATTAATTATACTTATATACCTCCTCAAACCAATGCCACAAAAACACACCCAGAGGTATAGTTTTAAAGACCTGCCATTCTCAAATAGGAAGGCAGTCCGAACACTAAAATAGCCAAAAGGATGGCAGCTTTTGAAATCTTGTCTACCTTTGGGCTCACTGAAGAAAAGGCACATTGGTAGTTTTTTCCCTTTGGAATCATCAGAAACAGTTTCAGACAGTCACAACTTCACTACAAACAGAATCACTTCAAATTGGCTCACTGCTGCAAATGCCACGCAGTAACTAGCTCACGTGGGACCTGTAAACATGTACACATCAAGACATCTGAGGTGCACTAAACTAGGTTTATCAGGATTTGCATTTCCCAGGAAGCCACCACAAGAGTTTCATTTCTGTATCTGTAAATGACTGGTGTATGCAGCACTGAACATGGTTTCTGCCTGTTGTTTTACATCTAGTGTCTTCCATGGATTTCCTCCATTCCCACCATGCTGCCCCAGGTCACAAAGCTTCCTTAAGCTTAAAGCCGTGTGCAAGCCTGATAAGCTCTTCTGTCAGATCTGGTTTGTGTGGTTCCCATGCCTCAATGTTCCTGTGAAGGTCTGAAGTTACTCACTGTCTAGCTCATCCATGGAGCACCCTGCATTTCTTTGGCACGTCATTCAGTAATGCTCAAAAATGCCTGGGAGCATCCTACGCACCTCTGAACACTGCAGCATGAAGCAATATGGCACTTCAGTATCCAGATGTACAGAGTTAACCTCAGCTTCTTGGCCACCACACATTTCAGTTACATTCAATTCCAATAGGAACTGTCCATCTAAAACTCTTTATGGGCTTTGACAGTCTTAAAAGGAAAGAGCATATGCCTGTGCATGTTAGCATACAGCTGGGGAAACACAGTATCCCTGCTGAAGCACATACTAAAATAACAGGAGTTTGAAAGAACTAGGAACTTATTATGGGCCTGGATACTACACAACCACTTCATGTCTTGTTATTGTTATAACTATTTCTACATCACTAGGACTGCTGCAGATCTAGCACAATATTTTACTTGTTAGAGGCTTCTCATTGCCTACTTCTGGGGCATCAAAAATCAAAGAAGAAAGAAGACTCTGAATTATATGTCTCATTCCAAAGCTAGAAGCTGAAAACAGAAACCTACTCCCATTATGTGCTCCATTGCTTTTACTTCTACTCAGTGACATCTA
Source organism: Anser cygnoides (assembly GCF_040182565.1). Classification (NCBI taxonomy): domain Eukaryota; kingdom Metazoa; phylum Chordata; class Aves; order Anseriformes; family Anatidae; genus Anser; species Anser cygnoides. The sequence goes on from NC_089874.1 coordinate 67,391,225, forward strand.
ATCCATAATTCAGTATAAAAGCGATATAAAATAGGCATATGTTTACACAACTAGAGCTAAAGCTGTTCTACAAATGACCAAGAACTGGAATGGTTTTAAAATTATATAGCAAAATTAAGAGATTAAAATAAAGAATGGATAGTAAGAACTAGAACATATAGCATTTTATGACTGTCCAACTTGTTCCAGTTTACTGAGCTATACAATATCTTATATATATATATATTGCCCTTGAACAAGCTTCTTTGAATGGCTCACTCCCTAAATTGAGTGATTAAATGTTTCTTAACACATTTAACCTCAGAGTAATTGTTCACATCAATCCACACTAAGCATGTGCTGCCAATATAATAATAATATAATATATTATATTATATATATAATAATATTATAATATTATAATAATATAATAATATAATATAATAATATAATAATATAATAATATAATAATATAATTTCTGGGCTACAAATCTCTATTTTTTTTTTAAACTAGAAAGAGGAAGGTAAGAATGAATGCATATGACCATATATAAGTATGTGATAATCATGCAAATATACACAAGATACGCATTTATGCCTTGTCTTTCTGCTATCTTCATTCAGCATCTATCCTTTGTTAATTAATTTACAAGTAGTATATAGTCTGCTCCATGATTCTTATCTCCAAGCACTGAGCATGGGTTCACTACCATTTAGGATATAGCTCTACAATTAAAAGACATGTAACCGAACAGATTAAAAGGTTTAAATTAAATTAAATTAAATTAAGTTAAAAACAGATTAAAAGGTTTAAATGGAACAATGATGCAGAATGGAGCCAACTTTGGCTTTTATTTACAACACCAATTTTACCCAACCTGGAAGATTTAACAGGGAACACCTAACCATAACTGCAAGCAAGATGTGACCTGAGATATTTGGAATAAAGATGTAAAGCAAAGTCAAATTTGATCTTAAGTGAGCAAAAATCAACTTTTATTTGTTGCTTCATTTTAACCAGATGGCATTGCTTATTTTAAGTAACTTCCTTTTTTTTTTTTTTAAATGGGAAAAAAATCACACAAAACTGCTCTAAAGGAGACTGCAAAATAAAATGAAATGAAATCTTAGCTTAGTGCTGCTGTGTGTCTAGCATGATTTTAAGGTAATCTGTGCCTTCTTTATCCTCTCCTATCCTGTCTGCTTGGCTACATAACAGAAGAAAACCTCAGAAAATGCCATGAGTCAATGCCCTGGCCCAGCTGTCTGCCTGAGACACCCAAAGGCAAGTGCTTGCAAACACACTGTTAGATGAGGACCTGCTGGTTGTCTCTTATAGTTTCTTTACCATGGAAGTTATTCTTTGAGCAGATCCAAGGCTCCTGTAGGCGTTTTACTTGATGCAAAAGTGCTGAAAAGCCAGTGATGAACCATCCCACCTCTCCTTTGTGTGCTCTGGCCCTGACATGGGTAAGGTCTTCTCCAGCTGTTTATTCCTGCGGTGAACATGATACCCTTGACATCTGTCTGGGGCATCCCTGGCAGGAAGAACTGCAGACCCAACTTGGGTAGCGTCAAGGAAGCTGCTATCTGACTTAAATTTTTTCCCATGATATGTAGTAAAGAAAAATGAAATAAAATCCTCCAGGGGTGTACTTTGAACAAATTTCAGAGCAGACAGTATTGAAAAAATGGAAGACAGCCCAGGTTTTAGTCAAATGCAGTGGACCAACTGGCTGGAAAGGCTATCCAAGGCATGAAAATGATCTTAGGCAGATGGCTAGAAGATGCAGGTCACTGTGCTCACATTGGTTCAGGTTAGTTTCCAGTTTTTAAAATCTTGCCTACTGCTTGATTTGTTTTTCCTAGACCTAATACTTCGTGAAATTTAATTAAAGTGGTGTTTGGATTTAAGCATTCCACCATAGTATTAGCTACCCACTCAGTGTAGTGTTGCTCTTGTCAGAGACACACTGACTGGTTTACACAGCACTTGCTACTTCTCCACAGAGGGCTGATTGGTCCCATGATGCTTGTGTGCTTTCTGATTTCTAGCTGTTACATTTCATTAACAGACAGCTAAAATTGCCTCAGTGGCTTCTTCATATTACTTTTTCACATAAGCAGTTGGTTCAATTACCATGGGGATGCCACAGTCAGGAACAGGATGAGAGGTGGCTCTTGAGACTCTCTTCCTACGTAGAGGTAGTCCCACTTCAAAAGACTTTGGGAAACACTCCCATGATTAACTACAAATGGAAATGACTAAAGGTCATTTGGAGACTAAGGGGACCAAAGCATTTTCATTATTCAAGCATAATGAAAGAGAAAACATCATGCAAACAATGACCCAGAAATCAGCATTTTGTAAATAATTTACACTCTGTTATTCAACAACATGATTTGTTCCACAGTTATCTTCTCTAATAAATGTATGTGCATTTATTTGTTTTCTCCTTTACTTTAAAATGGTCTTGTCACCAACTGGGTTGTCCTAGATATGCAAAAGAAAGCCTCCTGGCTTCACCCTGTTTTAACACAGGGTCAGGCCTGTTGTCACCGGAGGCAATGAGATTTTTACCAACAAGTTTAGCAGACAAAAAGTGCACTATATCATCTGCTGCGGGAAGGTGATATAGTAAAGGACAGAGCTCTAACACATGCATAGATTCTAGGGGAAAAAGAAGGACATGAGCATACGTACATCAAGGTTACACAGAACTAGGAGGTATTAGATGAATTGGGAGATTCTTTACCCCGGCTGGTGTAAGACAACTCTAACATGAATCTAGGGCTCCTGACTATTAGCCCTCTTACCCGGCTTCTCCGCAGCACAATAGACTTCGTCAGAGCAGCAGAAAAAGTACTCAACTTAGCACATACCTCAGCACATGTGTTTGGAATAGCTATTGCTTTGTTCATCTTAAGCTACTGGGAGTTCCACAGCAAGTATGCACAGCAATTTATTCATAATATGCATACCAGTACTATGTTTGCTCTAACACTAGTCAAGAGAGAGCTCTGCTCTTCTGCAGATACTTCTGGGTTTCATTAAACAGCACAATCCTCAAAACCCCTCTTTTGTTTCTGCCATTTATCTGTGGGGTAAACTATGATTGGGCATATTTTTAATTGGTACAGAAGGGGAGCACCACAGATCTCCTCCTCTGCTGCTGTTCCATCCTGAGTATTCTCAGCACTCACTTTTATGGTCCCTCCTTCTAGCAGTGCAAGGAAACCAAACAGACCAATATAACTCATATCGCAGCGCAGGGTATTAAGGGTGCTCAGATACATACTGTATTTCCTGGATGAAACCATGTTACCAAGACAACAGATACCACACACAAAAGCCACTCTCTCCCTCAGGGCACTTAATTCCACAGACAAATCCTGAAGATCCTGATCAAATAAAACTTATTTTTCTCAGTGGTCATTTTGATGATCAGGACTGCATGAGGAAGATGCCGCAACAACCCTGAAGAGCCCAAAGCCCAAGTCAGTAAATGAACCAGGAGACAAGGACTAAATTGTAAATTTTTTACCGCTCCACTGGCAGCAGGAGCTCAGCTCCTCTGGAGATCCAGGTTTAGGTCCCAGCATGTGGAATAGCCCATGGGATGCTGCTCATGGGTTCCTGAGTGGTGGGAGGTGGTAGAGGGGGGCTGGCTCACGACCTTCTGCAAGAGCATCTCACCTAATTCCCTCTTGACAAATCCAAGAATCCTAACTAACATATCTTGATAAAAAATGTGAATTCATTTTACATTTGTTAATTCAATGGCACCAATTCAAGTGTCAGCTGTGTGAGTTCAGACTGTGCGGACACTATGACACAGGTGAGATGTGACTTGATCTAAACGCGGTCACTCACACACGGGCAATTGAACCAAGCCAGTCTCACAACCCTTGCAGTGAAACCAGAAAATGTACTAATCTGCTAGACTAACAAATGGTGGGACTTTGTTTGGTTTCATTAGCTACTTGCAGTGCATTCTAGCCTACAGGAGTGTTGTCTGCACATTAATGCCAGAAACACCACGGTGTCACTGGCCTCTCATTACAGCACAATGCCTTTGTGGATTCTGATGCAAAAAGTCAACATCAATATTTAGAGGTATCTGCTCCAGATTATAAACTTTATGGTGCCCAAACATCACATCTAAATAAAAAATAGTGCATGGACTTGGTTACTACAAGGGATGAATACATGTGCTAGAGCTCCTGCATCAGTGCTTGCCAACATAATAGACTCCCATGTTATAGAGAGCAACAATGGATGCCTGACCGCAGGGCCATTTTAGATCTGTCACTACATAAGATGAGTAGCTGTCACTGATTGCATTCTTTTAAGTTAGAAATCAATACACATGAATTTCCTCTGATCATCTTCACTTTTGCTCTGAACAGGAAATAGCAGTGGTGTTCTGTGAACTGTCAAGACATCCAACAGGACTGTATGCTGTATACTGGCGCACACATACACCCAGAAATATCATAAGCATATATAGCAGGGGCTATGGTCCTACCCTATACATCTGCAGAGAATCAGATGCAACATGTATCTGGCAGAGGCCAGTGCATACTGTACTGAATTACCCTGTTATGGCAGAAGAAAACCAATCTTCATACCACTGAGTTCCCCTTCTAGGAGGGACTAAGGCCATTACAGCACACTCATTCCTGGTTGTGGTGGTGGACTAAGAGCTCATAGTAATATAGAGTAATAACTAGAGCTCATAGAGTAATTCATACAGGAATTACTCCCAGTCAGAGGAAAAAAAAAAAAAAAGCATCTCTAGCAAAAGCTGAATGAGATTACAGTGACAAAGAATTAGAATTAACTAGTTCATAAGTAAATAAAGCCCAGAAAAGATTTATGGAGCCTTTCAGTATCAGATCATCATCAGAGAAAATATCTGTACTGCAATAGGGGATTTACAGGTGGCAGGGGTTATGGTGCTCATTTGTCTGCCTTGTGAAAAACAAGACCAGCTATTTATTGTACAATCTAGATACCCCTTGCTTTTGACATTGTTCCTTTCAAGATAATTAGGGCACCCATGTGAAATTTTAAATACTATTAATTCAAGGGCTGAATGAAACATGATTCAAAGAACAATTACTAAGGCTTGTGCCTTACTGGTATCAAATACTGCAAAATGTCATCTGTTTGTATAATTCAGAATCTTGTCTGGTTTTGTGCTCTTCCTAGCAAATGGAACAGGTTCTCGAAAACAAGACATAAAACCATAAAAATACAACCATTTTCTCACTTTCATCCCACTTTTTCATCACTTTCAGAAATGTTGTCCCAACTAAACCAGATGAGGATGGCCAAAGCTTCACCCTTTACGAAAGCTACTGAGAAGACCAAGAAAAGAAATTTTCACTGATCAGTAAGCAAAGGGTATCACACAAACAGTTCTAGACACCATTGCACAGCCTCTATACAAATCTTGAGATCAACTGGAAAATCAGAAGCAGTAAGTTGTGCCTCTGTTCCACCCTGTACAATACCTGTCTTGCACTGTGCCTCACTGGGAATGAGCAGAAGTCCCACAGTGGTTCTGCATTCACTTGTCTGCAAAGAAACTTCCTTCTCTCTCTCTGGGGTTGGATCCAAAACCCACAGATGCCTGCAGACTGCCATTCAGTCCCTGACAAACACCAAGAGGCTTGGGAAGCTCTGTCCTGACTCCTGACTGGAGTCAGGTAAAGGGGAGATGCAGAGCTCTGTCACGGTGCAAGGAATGCTGAAGATCTCAAAGGGACAGTGCTAACACACTCAGGATTGTCCCTACACCACCAGCAATCACTGCTCTCACTCATGTTTCACCTTGGGGACTGATTACCTCTGAAACCCCTGGATTCTTCTCCTGCTCTTTCTTGTTACCCTTCAGGAGCATTTCGCTCTTAAGGCAACATGGCTTCCTTAGGAACTGTTAATATCTTTTCTCCTTCCTACCTCCTCCTTTTCAAAGCAAATGGAAGGGTGAGGACAGACAAGGATCCTACATCTATCATAAAATCCCAAATTATTACCGTGAACGATTTTTCAGAAGTTCCCATTCTGATCCTTTCCTTCCTTGCAGATGCACATTTGGTGAGAAGTGTTCTGAATATTTTGGAGTCAAGACTGAACTTGTAAAAGGATGCCAAGTTCATTGTCACTCTTTCAAACTCATCTCCCAACCTAAAACCAGAACACTCAAAGGTAACCTTTTATGCCCCAGACAGCCAATGCCTGTTTTCTCACACCAATTCCTGTATATTTCTAGCAGCAGTAGTGGCTCCCTTGTCTTTCTCTGCCCTAGTTTACAACTTCTCTACCTGTTTGTCACTTCAGCCAACTTTGGTGATGGGACATAAGACCATGAAATCGTTATGCTTCTAAAACTTGGAGAAATAGGAGGCTGGCTAGAGGACAGTGATCCCAATTGCTGTTCCTAGCCTCATGATTAAACAGCAAAAGATCCAGGAAGGAGCAACCCACATGAAATCAGGTTTTGTAAGTTCTGTTGTACATGGAAATATAGCTTTGTTTCTTTACCCGACACCTATAAATGAAAATCCTCCAGAAGAGATGATGTGTCCAGAAGCCACTAGCTGGTAAGCAAAAAACAAACAAACAAAAACAAAACAAACAAAACAAAACAAACAAAAAAAAAACCACCTAATGCTCAGGCATTTCTAAACTTTAGTCCAAATGACATTTGAGTATTTAACTCACAAACAACTACATATTTTTTTAACTAATGCTTAATATGCCTCTAGCATATTTTCTCATTAGATATGAAATTGGGAGGAATGCTAATATGACTACTTAATACAGTCTTGATTCTAAGCCCATGAAAACCAGAGGGAATTCAACGATCGTTTTACTGGGCTTTCTATCAGCTCCATAAAGCACATGAGCTATTAGTTTTGAAAATAAGTGCCAGCATAGAAGTGTAAATGAAGTATTGATTCTTCATGATGACAATAGAAAATTCATGGGTTTCCAAGTGTTTTTAGGCAGAACTTAAATATATAAAAAGCTGTGAGGGTGTGTTTTGAGCACATGTTCACATACTGGAAACATTACGGCCTGCAGATACAAAGTTTACTACTGTGAAGAGCTGAGCACCTACTGAGCACTACAACCTTCTGTTTGGAACAAAGCCCCTCAGAAGGGAGATTGTGCAGCTGGCAGAAGCCTTTGTAGGCTGTCTGCATGAGCAAAGGCTTTTGGCATTCAGTGAATGCCTGCCAGGCACTCTGCACCCAGTGAAGACAGGAAAAATTCATCAGCTTCAGCAGAAGGGAAAATCATATCCATTGTCAACTATTTTCAGCACAAATCCAAGTCACCTTCAGGCAGCAGCATTTCCAGGCGCTCTTTGGACCTTGCTCAGAGTACTGCTTATCTATGCACTTTCAGCTGTCAGCCCCATGCTGCTGAGGCATTTATGATGAGCACATGGTATGAGCTTTCTCCAAAACTTAGGAAGGTGATGGATTTGTGTTTTTAGGTTCAAGCAGTACCTAACGGCAAATGTAAACTCCTAGTAATTTCTCTTTTAAAATAGGCAAATAATGCTGTTGGTTAAGTTGAAAAAGTATGATTCACCACAGCAAAAGGCTGATTTTTACTGCCTGTTTCGATAAACATAATAGTTTGTGTTGCCTGATTAACTTGGAGAGACTCACAGAGCTCTGAAGGTACTAAGGACCAAGAATGTTAACTTACAAATTAAAACCTTTTAAGGGCAACCAAGGTCTGTTTGTTCAAAAATCTACATGCACATACTCATTTGCAAAATAAGACACTGAGATACCTCATTTTTAAGCCTGGCAACATATACCCACTACCCTAACAATAGCAAAAGGAATAGCTAGTGATGTTCAGTGTCACTAATCTATTCTACCATTACTTTATGTAAAAGTGTAGAAAGGGGTCAGAAAATCAGATTGAACTTGCTATAATGAAAGGAACATTTTGTAGGTAATTGACAACTCAGATGCAGTTAACAACAGAGAGTACTGTATCTTCAGCCTATACAAATCAATGGAAACCAAAGTAAGTCTTATAAAGTCTCCAGTCTTTATACAGACACTGCAATGTCTGAAAATGTAATTAGTTTCAGTAAAGCAAACTACAAACATTCAAAAAAAACCATTGGGATCTTCGAAATAGTAAGTTGAATTTCCAGTAAGAATTTGAGATTTTTTTTTTCTCTGCTGTTAGTTTCCAAGACATTCTTTTGCAGTCACATGGGATTTTTAATAACCTTTTGTATTACTGGAATCCAAGACTCTCTCTGAAGCAGTTGACTTAGAGAGCAGCAGTTCTGAAGGAAGTACAACACACTGGTGGATTAACAAAAAAAAAATAGAGGAGATCTGGTGAAATTGCAATCAAGTCCCAATGCCTAATAATGTATAGGCACTTGGACAGATTAGCAGCAGAATTTGTAAGAGAGCACAAGTTTTCTCTCTTCACCAAAGGCTCTAATCATCATCTCTGGCTTTATCTGCCAAGCCTCTTGGGTCTGTCCTGGTAGCCAGGTGTAGCTCTTACTGACTGAATAGAGCTTCTATTCAGTTCTATGAGATCTCTCATGGTAACTAAGGTAGTTATCTGGTTTACTCTTTCCTGCACTTTAGCTCATGTGGCTACTTACATGGGCACTCATGAAAAACAATCTGATTTAAATAACTCAAGGAGGATCAGCAATGCCACATTAAATACTTGTGTGGACATTTTAATTCAGAACTGAATTGGCCTTAATGAATTAAAATAAAATGAATGAGTTCATGAACTGAGTAAACATCCACCCAAGAGTTTACAGTGATATAACTAAACCATTTCATATTTATGGTTTAAATAATTCAGAAACATTTTCCCAAGTTACAACGTATAAAGAAGCCCTAGTACAAACAAGATGTAGATAAAGATTTCTTAGAAACAACCGTTCTTTGTCAAACTATCTTTGATTCCCAATTCATAATCTGTTTTTTCCTGATAAACCTCTGAAAATGGGGCACTTCAGATTCTCTTTCTAGCAGCTGTTTATGATTCCTCTACATAACAGCCCAAGCAGCCCTGGAAAGAGCTCACGGCTAATGGCTTTGTCTGGGTGACTGCCATCCCCATTTCAGATCCCAGTGGATCTGGGATTCTCATCCCCACTGCCAATACCATATTCATCTAGCTGTATGTGCTGTTTTAATGTATTTCACAGACAATGAAAAAAGGGCAGCTACCCTGATTAAAAAATCCTATCAGATTACAGCCATTGGGCTGCATGTTTGCATTATCATAACAACTAATTTCCCAACAAAAATATGGGTCAGATGTCAATCAGGTCACTGATGCAGTAGGACTTGGTTGATGTACTGTCATGCTGGCTGGCCTTGGGGATTCCTGCTTCATTTCCTCTCCTGTGGGAAACACTGAACAAGAGCAAAGCTGTATTCTAGGAATAAAACTCCCTCAACAGCATATCTGAGCAAAGACATCTAACAAACTTCCCATTTGGAAATCACCCAGCAGCAGTATCTGAAATGCATGGTGGGTTTTTCATGCTGCTGTTCTGGGAGTGAGATGGCCATGTTCACCTCCAAGCAAGCGCAGATGTTACCAAGCAGATTCCTCCAGCCAGAGTACCTTAACCCTGCAGGGCCATGAATGAGCTCTGCTGAGTCTCAAGATGTGTGCCTGCATCATATAGACTACTGACCATTAACAAATTTGTGTGGTAATATCCAATGGCTGTTTCTTTGATGGAATAATGAAAATGGCTCATGGCACGAGTTCCTTAAAAGCCACATCCTGAGATCAACCAGCATCCTACCAGATAGGGAAAGAAAGGACTCCTTGGGGTGATGAGGACTACCTGGTGCAACAATTGACCACTGTTCTTCAGTCTTTGATCACATCGCAGACTGAATACCTTGTGGCTCTATTTCACTGTAAAATGTTGCCGTTCTCCTACACATTGTTAAAAAGGGCATAAAAAACCTGAAGAACAAAAGCCAGCAGCCTGAGAAACAGTAATTAATTTCCACACTTCAAATGAAATCTAAAAACAAAGAGAAGCTTCAATGTATTTATTATTAAATGAAAACTTTCTAAAATAATCATTAAGGACCCAGTTTGATGAAGACTCATGATGAAGATTCATGAGTCACGGCAATAGCGGGTGAAGATATACAACAATTTTTTACACAAGAATAAGCTTCTTCCATACATGCTTGTTCTCCCTCCCCCAAACCAGATACTCTATTATTGCTGATTTGTCAGTAAAACACTTTCGAAACCATCTCCAGTTCAGGTCATTGTCTAATCCACATAACATGAAGAAGCTTATGCTATTAACAGCATCTCTTCTTCAATCCTCAAAATTTGCAGTAAATTCTCTAATAGATTAATGGTGGTATTATATTATTTTAAAAGGAATGCATTGTTGTAGAGTTATGTCGCAGTATTACAGTTCAGGCAGCCTCATATAATCTTCACAGCAGCTGGAAATGTAATTAGCATAAAAACCAAACGGCCTCATTAAACATCCCTTTCCTGTAAGATGGGACACATTTAAGGGCCTTGTCTCAAACGCTCCATTAAAGCTCTACGCAGAGCTGGTGTGGGGCTCCAACCATCCCAAGAGACATTTTCAGTCCAGCTAAGCAACGTCCACTTCTTAAAACCTGGAAATGTTATGCAGCAGCCCTCGAGAAGACGCATAAATCCTGCTCTGCAGTGGAATAAACACTCCTGGGGGAGTGATTATATTCCCCATTTTTGACAGAAGCTTCCATTTCGCAATTCAAGTTTAAAAATAGACAACTGCTGTAACTGCCTTCTGTGTGCAAATCATAGCCACATATTCTGAACATAAATGTGCATTTGCATTCTTTTAATGTGTTTAAAATGATGAATCTAAAAACTTGGATAATTTATAATTCCAGCAATAAAGAAGCAAGTGTCACTCAGGCTTTCCCTTGCTACGAAGTGCTTATGCTTTGGGCTGTTGATCTAATTGCAGGTTTGAAAATGACCATTGGGTTTCAAAATCTCTGTGGATCTTTGGTTCAGCAGCAGTAAGCAGATACACGAGCTAGTTTTTGCTCACTTTACAGAAGGGCAAAAGATTGAATTTTTAAAAGTTGCCTATAGTTTTGAATGAATTCTGGTGCAACTTCTGGGCAGCTTCTCAAAAGACAGTAAAGAAATGCTAGTGCAGGCAAAGAGAAGCCATGAGCCTTTAGAGAGCCATGAACCTTCTAAAGCCTTTAGACCTACAATATCTTTTCTTTTTTCCACTTTAAAAGTTAAGAATACATAAAACGTGCAATTTTGGAACAATGCAAAAACAGAAATTTAAAAGAGGTTTTCATTGTTTATTCAGACCTTGAGGGCAAGCAATGTAATATCTCAGCACTTAAAAAACAAATATTTTCCTGTCACAAAGTGTCTTACAACACAGTTGTCCTTGTTAGCTAATGATGCAAACAAAAATACTGCTTTCACAGTCTAAAAATAGGGAGAAGGACCTTTGTGGACAGATGTCAAAAGCCCAACAGACACCTGGACAAACTGACTCAAATTTCACATCCAGATCATCTTCCTTAAAGGGACAGGCAGAGCAGGGAGGCAAGGGGAGATGAGGTAAGAGCAGAAGGTGAAGGGGTGCAGGGGAGGCAGGTCTTCAGGCCCCCACACTTCTCCCATGGTTTCTTGTGCAAGCCTATCATCTGAATAGCATGCCTCACTTGACATTCAGTGTTTTGCATGTGGAAGAACAAGAAGCAATTATTTTCCAAACAGAAGGGAGCAGGAGTGTTTAAGAGCAGCACTGGCAACAAATTATCATATTTCTACTGCTTGGAATATTCTGGAAAGGAAAGTTCAAAATATTTACCTATTGTGGGTAGAAATCATCAGCTGTAGGAATTAAAATGATATGGGGATCGTTTATGAATAACAGTTCCTCTAATTGTGCAGGTTTATCACATTTTGTTTTCTTCTTGTGTTAATTAGAAACATTGAAAGCCCATGCCTCTAAGTGTTACTAAATTTAAACAGTCCCTCTGCTGACTGGGAGACTTAACTTATATAAACACATTGCCATATGAACTTTTACATAGCGCTTTTATAAAAACCCTTGTTGGAAAAACCAAAGCACTGAGGCTCAGCAAGAGAAAAAAAAAAAGCATTTGAGTATAAAACAAATGGCTGTTTTAATATAGATCTGGGAGTGGGTCAGCTAAAGGTTACATGAGTGAATTTAGTTTTGGCATGCTTTATTTTCTTTAAGCGGTTTGAGCAAGACTGAAAGTAAGTGGAAGAGTTTGCATGCCCTCCTTAACAAACAAGCTGAAAAAATTCAGATGCTCCATTTTGCGGCACTGTCTACATTACTGGGCTTCAGTCTTTAAATCCAGTGCACAGACCTCAGCTATTCAGCAGAGTAACCAATAGCAAGAGTGTCATCCTCTGTACAGACAAATATTAACAGAGTTTTAAGGTCCTTGGGCAGCAAGCAGGTCAGCCCACCCACTTGCCCTGAAAGTCCCAGTTTCTCAGCCCAACTTTTCCCAGTCCAACTGATCATTTCTGGCTCATGCTGATTTTCCTCTTGACTCTCCTGATATCCTGTTCTACTTTGTTTAGTCCCAGTCTTTATTCCTATAAACTCCCCAGTCCTACACCTTGAGACAGGTGAACACCAATCTCTACAATCTTACACTAAACAAACAAGGCTTTAAATGGAGCGGGAGCCAGACTTCCCCCTTTACGAGACCACCCCAAGCCCAAGGCTGGGAAGCCACTACCACATCTGTCTTTGGCCACAGAGTAGGGCACAGCTCGCTAGCTCACCCACAGGCTTTGGGGATGGGAGCTGCTGCACTTGAGGACTGATCCTCACTGCCCTGTGGAAGAAGTTTTAATTAGTTCTACGAGAAGGATCTGGGACACAAGTAAAGGGGGTTTTGAAGTACCTAGAGGGAGTACAATAGCTGCGTTTAACAGATTTCCTTTTCTCACTTTAGTATTACTGATTATTTGAGACAACCCTCCACTTAGCAAAAAAGCTGCTGTCAAGCTTTGTTCAGACACTAGACTTTCTCTGCTGTCTATTCACAATGTGTCTGTGTACCTAACACAAATGTTGTGAATCCCTCGTCTCTTCTACTTACTACTGAGCTTTCTCCAGACCCCTTAATTTCTCATCATCTCCTGCTTCCCATTTCTCAGCCCAACCAGTTTCCTTCAGGTACAAATTACAAGCTGCTTCCTCCCTCTGTCTGAGCGCTGCAACTCAGAGAGCATGGATGGGGGAAGAGGAAGGCACCAGTTCTTTAAAATAAAGGTCATCAGACATCTGAAATGGGAAAACAATGCATTTTTCTTTATCCTGACTTCTGCAAGTAGCTGGAGTTTTTTTTATTATTATTATTTTCTGGAAGGTTGCAAGCAGTTGGTTCTCGATGAATACAAGAATAAAAAATCTTCAATAACGTTTCAAATAATCCCAGAACCTATCTTCCCTCTAGCTTCTTTATTTCAGAAGACAATGTACACTTCCTCCTCTCAAACAGCCAAGAAATGACATTTCACTAGCAGATGTAAAGCACTGCCATAAAACACCAGCACACTCAAAAACTGTTTTCAAATTCATATCAAGGCAAGAAAAGCAAGATCAAGGTATTAAAAATGATGACAAAGGTCTAGTTGAGGAGACAGTCAGCTTTCCTTACTGCTATATGCCTTGCTGATTCTCAGAAAGCCTGATGTGGCTTTAAAAACATTGTGCAGCCTGCTGGAGCCATCCCAGCTGCATCCAGCTAAGTGCTCAGGCAAAGAAAATTCACTGTTTTTTCCTGGCTTCTGTCGTAAGTAAGACTGCTCCACAACTATTAAAAGAAACAGCCTCCTCAAGTGATATAATACTGTCAGCTTGACTGTGCTCCCAAAACCTTATCATATTTGCTCATTGATTTGTGGGACCCTCAGACCCGCCATGGTAATAAAGATTTCCACACTTTCTGTGCAAGATAAAATTTTAGAGGGGAACAATCACCTCCCTTGACCTGTTGGCCACTCCTCTGTTGATTCAGCCCAGGATGCAGTTGGCCTTCTGGGCTGCAAGCATGCACTGCTGGCTCATGTTGAGCTTCTTGTCCACCAGAACCCCCAAGTCCTTCTCTGCAGGACTGCTCTCACTGAGTTCTTCTCCTGTCTGTGCTCCTGTCTGGGATTGCCCTGATCCAGATGCAGCACCTTGCACTTGGCCTTGTTGAACCTCATTAGGTTCACAAGGGCCTAATTCTCAACCTTGTCCAGGTACCTTTGGATGGCATGCCTTCCTTCTACAAAGAAGTTGCTTAAATCAAGCCCCAGATCTGGTCTCACCTGGTGTTTGCCATCTCCAACAACAGACTGTCACAGAGTGTGATCTTTGCCTGCTCTTGTCACTCTGCAAAAAGCCTAACGGTGATGCTCACAGACTGGCCAACTGTAAGGTAAATAGCATTAATGTCTGTGTCAGAAACCATGACTTGCAGCTTCACAACTAAGTCAGCACCAAGGCAATATCAGATTATAAACCTTTCTGCATAGTTACTACAAGGATATCAAAACCAACACATGGTGGTAGCAGATAAAGCTGTGTATGATGTGTAAAAGTGTATGAAGCACCCTTTAATCTTCTGCTTGTCAGTGACAATGCACTAATGAAGATGGATGACTCAATATGTTCAAACATCACAATCTGAGCAATGATATGCTGCAGGGAACCATATATAATAAGCATAATGTTAAGGTCCTCTATCAGCCAAACTACAGGTTTTCTACCTCATCTTATGCAATTTTCAGGTGTCAGAAAACTTTTCTTATTACCCAAAAGGTTTTTTTGCTCACTGAATACAGGACTGTATTTTAAAGCATTCAGCTCTGAATAAATATTCCTTAGCACAAGGCTTTTAGTCTGATAAAGATATGGATGTAAGACATTAGCACTTGGAAATCTCAAGAAAAGGCAAACTTTCAACTTTAAATATCAGCCTGACTCTCTCTTGCTTCTAGTCCTCTCCCAGAAAAAAAAAAAAATAAGTAAAAAAAAATCCCATTAATTTCAAAGGAACTTTCAACAGATAAGGTCATGTGTTTTGACCCTTACTACTTTCAACGTTTAAAATAATTGAATCTATTGTTGCAGCAAATAAGAGGCTAATAAAATACTTGTATTAGTATTTATTTTTAATAATGACTGATGTTCTATACAAGTAGGAAAGCTTGGATGCATTCCTGCACAACACTTAATAAGATTTTTTTTTCCCCAAGCATCATAGTTACCAGTGCACTAGAAGAAAATTAGCCTGTATTAGGAAGTTTCATGCTGGCTCTAATTATGCCATCTCATAAGCTTGTCCTTTGTAAAATTTATTGTAAAAAATAATTATATTTTCTCAGTGAGATCAGAGGTATTAGGCTGGAGCTCATGGAAAAATGTGTTGAAAAATGCTAGTTTTGTGGGTGAAAAATCTTTTGTATTACACATATTAGGTTCAACCAATGCTGCTGAATTGACAGAGAGCGATCTCACAGGATCCTGCTGGATTTCTGTTCCCCAGGGTTGCAGATGATGGAAACTGTGGGGTCCCCAGCTCTGGTATGGTCCAGAAGCACATATCTCCCTGTGCCTCCTGCGGGGTGCTCAGCAAATTTGACATCTGTGTAAATTTTGCTGCAGTTATTAGTAGGGGAGCTGACAAGAATAGCAATTTTGCAGAGCAGCTGCAGGATACTGTTGGCTTACTAGAAATTGATTTTTTTTTTTTAGCAAAAAAAAAAAAAGGAGAGGAGAGGAGGGGGAAGAAAAAAAAGTTTTGGATTCATCTAAGATCAAACTCTGTACCTCAATCAACAAACTGGATACCCTGCTTTTAATTTAGTTCTTCAGACACTGAAATCCCTCTTATCAGGAGGAGATATGCTGGCTTGTCTGGTAAAGCTTCCTTCTGCTCTGAGAAAAGGAAATACATGTTTTTACTCTGGTTTTAATCACTGTATACTTCCCAAATGTTTTGGTAACTGGGGAAAATCTACGTAACAGCTATTGCAGTGCCCAGAGCAGACCAGGCAGGCATGTTCAAGGCAGATTCAAACTAATTGGTCTAACCACAGCAGTATATAGCTCAACCCCAGCTCCTGGAACTAGATAAACCATACAAACAAATACTAGGGAGGCTTTTGCAGCCCATGGTATGTCCTGTACTGCTGTGATTATGCTACTAGCTGTAACCAACCAGCCCAGAACGTTGCAAAACGAGCTTCAAACTGTTTGTGACAAAAGCATCCACATATCCAATGCTCCTATGAGCAATGTGGTTTTCATGGAAATCCTGCTATGCCACACTACTGTTATGACTGATACAGAAAATGAAAGACAAGCCACTTGTTTTGCATATCATTTTAGTGACAATAACTTCACAGATGTCAAGTCAAAAATACAATCACCACTCAGAGTAATATAGCCATCTATTCCAGTCCATTATTTTTTGCCTGATGAATCAGGGAGCAGTTTAAACACCATACATAAAGAGCACCTTTAGGTCTGAATGAACTGCATACTCTTATTCCGCATTTAACTTCGCACATGAATTTGCACTTAACTACATGAGACTTCTTGCGTGATTATGGGCCATTTTCATGAGTACAGGCTTAGGGGTGTCAAAAACTACACTCCAGTCCTGCCAGAAAGCTTCTACTGTACATAAACAGGTCAGAGAGCAACTGTGTTGTAACCCAGGACTCTTCTGTCACTGCTTTGTTTCTAGCTCCGGTGAGAACAATAAGAAATCAGAAGAAAATTCATCTTTTCTCATGGACAATCCAGACTTGAGACTTGCAGAAACACATATACTAATTATTAGGCATCATGGAAGAGCAAAGAAAAGAACCCTTCTAAAAAAGTAACGGAACTTGAAACCAAACACACCAGGTACATAATTCCAACACATGAATCAGCACCTGGATTTGGGATTCTTGCTCAGACCAATTTGCAATATAAAAATACGTATTTGCAGTTTTCTATATATATAAAAATGTATTTTAAAAGTCTTAAACCAGGAGCATTAAATACAATGGCGGGAGAAGGGGTGCAGCAGGAGGACTCATTTGTTTTTCTCAGGAAACAAGTGACACATCTTTCTAGCCCAAGGGAAAAAATAATTTATGGTTATGCAAGTTACTCAACAGAATGTCAGCTCTTTTGCCATCTATTTTTCTTGCTCCCTTGTTAGCACTTACAGAGTTTGAGTGTAGCTATATCCTCCACTTGGCTTGTCTTTTCGCGCTACCACTTCTTTTACCCACAATTTGCTAAATCAATGTATGAGATTTCTTCTGGGTTACCCTCTAGCTATAATAGCAAAACCTGAAAATACAGCTTTGGCGAGCTACTGCTTTAATTGTACTGCATGCGAGGTAGCTGGTAACGAAGTTAAAAATTGCTTAGAATCTGAGAAATCTCTCCCAGCCAAGCTACAAACTTTAAAACATGTATAAATTGGGGCTGCATTAACAGTTTTCAACCTTGTTGAACAAAGAGTCCAAGATAAACAGACCAACCTGACTGAGAGTATTACCTGCAGAAGTGTGCTTAAATTTTTCGCTCTTCTTCTTCCTCCATTTCCATGGCTTAAAAAGCCTTCCAAGAGTGGCAAATTTGCTTCTTCTTCTGATCGGAGGTGTGTGAGTCCCAGGTACTAGAGAATCTGAACGCATTGCAGCCAGTCTTTCCACTTCCTCAGCTGTAGTTTCCACAAGAAAAAGAAAAAAAAAAGAAAAAAAAAAAAAAGGTGAAAAAGGTGTTTTAACAAATTATCAGAGAACCACACAGATGGTTAAATTTTTACATGGTTACAGAGAACAGTAAAAAAGGGGAAAAGATGTAATCTTTATTATTTTAACTTTTTTTTTTTCCCTTTCAGTGGAATCCATGCTGTGCTGTAAAAATCAGTATTAATATTCAGATTCAGTCTTCAGCAAATCATTCTGCATTGCTCTAGACAGCTGGCAGTCCATCCCCAGCCATTCCCATGGAAGTGTATGATAGAGACTTGGAAAGACATAGCTCCAAAGAAATTACGAAATACTGCTTAAGCGAAATATTGCAAGCTTGTCTTGCAATGGAAAGAGAAATTTGCATTAACTTATATTTATCAGTGGCAAGGACTGAATACCCTCTGGTAACATCACTGTGTTCACTAAATCTGCCTGAGTTCCAAAAGGGGCTGCATCAAGTATTTTCTAGTGACAGAAAGCATGTTAAAAATTCAGAAAGTTCCTCCTAGCCCCACTTCTCTGCCCACCCATTTTCCTCCTTTTAAAAGTCTTTAAACCTAGGGACTTGGAGAATTTTAATACAGTCCACAGTTACGGCTGAATTCCCTAGAGAGAGCGTTACAGGTTTTCACTGAACTTCTGTTGTTAATAACAAAAATTAATAAATTTCTGCAATCATTACGTTGTACTACATCATGGTAGTCTCAATACTTAAATAAACAAGCAAACCAACAAACAAATTAGAAGAATTTAAGTTACTCTTCCTCCTCCTGACAACAAGAGAAGTCTGGGGGTAGGTAGTCACAGAATCACAGAATGTGAGGGATTGGAAGGGACCTTGAGAGATCATCTAGTCCTGTCCCCCTGCCGGAACAGGAACACCTAGATCATGTCACACAGGAATGCGTCCAGATGGGTTTTGAATGTCTCTTGAGAAGGAGACTTCACAGCCCCCTGGGCAGCCTTTTCCACTTGCCACAATTACATTGCATGGTCTCCCCCTCAGGTTTCCAGAGAAAATGTATGCTAATGTGTTTTGGAATTAACATCCCTGTGATCAGAGAGAGGCACAGACAGAGGTAAGCTGGGACCACAAAGGAAAACACCAACAGTAGAAAGGTACCAGCAGCATGGAGAGAGGGTCAAAGGGTCCCTCCATGCCACAGCTGCCAGGGCTGCAAGAAGCTCTTCCAGCCCTGGGCTGAAACATGCAGCCTCTGACCCTAAGAAGAGCATCTGCGTAATTCAGTCATCTTGAAGGAGACTTCTTAAAAATTATATATATATATATATATATATATATATTTTCCCATCTACACAAAGGCATGAGAAAAGACCTGGGAAACTACAGACCTGTTAGTCCTTAACCTCAGTCCCTGGAAAAGTTATGGAGAAGATTGTCCTGAGGGTTATTGAAAGTCAGTTAAAGGATAAAGCTATTATCAGGCACAGTCAACATGGGCTCATCAAGGGAAAGTCTGGCCTTCATAATTTGAGCTCCTTCTAGGATGAGGTCACCTGCTTGGTGGATGAAAAGGTAGCGGTGGACGTAATCTTTCTGGATTTTAGCAAGGCCTTTAATACTGCCCCTCATGGCATCCTTCTGGACATATTGTCCAACTGTAAGACAAACAGGTTCATGCTGTGCTGGGTGATGATGGCTAAAAGGTAGAGCTCAGAGGGTCATTGTGAATGAGGCTACATCTGGCTGGTGGATGGTCACCTCCAGTGTCTCCCAAGGCTCAATTCTACAGCTAGTCCTCTTTAACATTTTTATTGATCTGGGTGTGGGAGTGGAATGCAACCTCAACAAGTCCACTGATGACACTAAACTGGGGGTGCTGTTGGCTGACTGGAGGGATAAGAGGCCTTGCAGAGGGATCTAGATAGATTAGAGCACTGGGAAATCATCATCAGCATGAAGTTCAATAAACGAAAATGCTAGGTGTTGCACCTGGGATGGAGAGGCTGAGGACACTTGGGTTGTCCAGTCTAGAGAAAAGGAGACTGAGAGGCCACCTCATGGCTCTCAGCAACTCCCTGAGGAGAGGAATTTGTAGGGAGCTGCTGGTCTCTGCTCCCTGGGTACTGATGACAGGATATGCAGGAAGAGCACAAAGGGGCTGTTTGTTAGAAAAAGACTCTTTATTGTAAGGGTGGTCAAACACTGGAACATGTTCCTGGATTGGTGGTTGATGCTCCATGACCGTCAGTGTTCAAGAGGCCTTTGAACAATGCCCTCATTGACATGCTTTAACTTTTGGTTAGCCCTGAAGTGGTCAGGGACTTGGACTAGATGGTTTTTGAAGGTCCCTTCCAACTGAACTGTTCCATTTTATTCTGTCATTTCCCAGGCTTGTGTTGTAATGCAACACTGCCAGAAAAACTGATCTGAGTGGTTTGCACAAAGGCAATCTGGATTCATAAAGATGGGACACAAATCTTCACTGCTCCCATTCTGAAGACAGCAACCTAGTGTTTTTATTACACCTGTAGTGTTTAAGGATTAACCTCAGCCATGAGCACATGGTTTGGGAATCTCAACAAGAGCAGAGCTGTGAAGGGATGAACACCCCTACTCCACACAGACTGAACCACCAGAGATTTTAGCTGGCAAATCCTTGAGCATCTCAATGGAAATTTTTCAGAGGCTTTAATTTTGCCAAATTTAGGTTGGTTTTCATGGGAACAACTACAGATATATCTCTAGCACATAGGAAATCCTATTACCAGAGCTCTAAACTAAAATATTATTTAAGCCTCTCATTTTTTTGCAAGAAGTTGCTTATTTTGTTCTTCTTGTGTTTTTAACGTTGGCAACACATTCCTTTTTCCTGTAAAATATCACTGCCAGATACAGCTGCCTGTAAGTTTCTGGTGAAAAGCTGTTAGCCAATGAGATACAGAGTCTCAAACTGTTTCACTGGAACTGGTTAAAAAAACCAACCAACCTCTGGGGCAATGGAGAGAAAGAAACGTTTCTGAGAACATTTTCTTTCAATTAAAAGCAGAGGGGAAAAAAAGGTAGCCTGGTCACAGCATTTCATTTTATTCCAGCTCTTCACATTGTCTGACTGCCCAGAGAAACACCCGCTTATATGGAGAATCCATTACAAGGTGCTGTCCTATAAAGGGCTGGGACATGCTGCATCAAAGCTGAAATTGCCTTGTTACGCTGAACGTGCCATGAGGATAAAAAGAAGAAATCAGATATTTCCTTGTGCTTACTGATTTCACTGGAACATGCAGCAGGGCTTTGAAGACCTGCACGGAATATATATAAATCACCTTACTCTATATGCAGATCCAAAGAGACCATGCCTTTTCCTACCTCCTCTGTTTTTAAGATGCCTCTAGTTAGAGCACACAAGACCATGCTGTGGGCCACTGCTGTGACTTGTTTGAGATGCTGCTAGAAGCAGTGGGCTGGTACTGTCTTTGCTGCCTTACTCGGGGGATAGAGGGTGTAGCAGTGGTCCGTTGAACAAACTGGGAATGACACACTACTGCTGCTGAATTAGGCTTTCTGCTACATAAAACCACAGTTGAAATATTATGAAATTCCTTTTGCTGCTCGCCCTTTTTCCCGTGCCCCTCACTGAGACACCATTTCTGCTACCAAGGTTCCCTACAGTTACTAAACCTCAGAGTTGCACAATTCTTTGAGAGCTGATCCTAATTGCTACTGCTGAGGAAATTCCCAGGTCAACTGACATCCCTTAAAAATCTTCTTTCATAAAGCACACCCTCTACGTTACACGCCAGTTGTGCTCTCACTGCCCCCAGGAAGCTTCTCCCATTGTGGGTAAACTAGCATGGATTCACCATCAGGCAACACTAACACTAGAGTCAAAAGGAATTTACCCAAAGGGGAGTTCATTAAAAGCCAAACACAGTGTTAAAACCATTTCCATATTCTGACTGCTCTTCCTTGCATTTTGGTATCTTGTCTCACATGGAGCTGTTCCAGGAGCTCTGCTGGGCTCTCCATCAGCCATGAAGAGATGATATGGCCCTTCTCCTTCATCCTCTCCAAAGACACATGGCTCTGAGCTAATACAAATAACAGTGTTTTTTTTTCCCCTTTCACTCTGATTTTTCAGAAGGATTACTTCCCCCCCCCCCCCCCCCCCCCCCATGAAAAATACCCTCAAGAGCTCTGCTAATTCAAAGCATAATAATCACTGGCTAGGAATGAACCACATTAGCATAAAGCCATGACATTTTTAATACAGTGAGAATAAAAACAGACCACGATGAGAAAAGTAAAAGCCAGATTTGTGCACTCTTGCTTTCTGCTGCATCTTTCCCTTATGTTGGCCAGTTTTTTCTGCCTTTTTGGCTCCTAATGACTATTGACTAGCTGTGGGCTGCGACACCCGCTGCTGACAGCAGGCTCTGTAGGCTGGTTTCACACCCTTGCTGTTCCCAAAAAAGGTGGTACTTGCATGAACATAAACCAACCTAGGCCTGAACTTTTTTTTGCCATCAGTAAGAAAAGCAGTCCCAGCCTGATCAGCTTGCTGACCTGGGAATGGGAACTGGTGTGTCCATTGGTGCCTGCAGTCACACTGCTGAGGTCTCATCTTTAGGCTGGTGCCATAAATGTGACATTTATGGGTTAACGTTGATGCTGATTCTCTGTGCTTTTAGGAGCTGCTTCTGCATGATCTGAGAGATCTTGCAGAGAAATGGAAGGACACTGGGACCTGCACTGACGGCAAAAGGGCAATGCGCTCCCCTCTCACTTTCTTCTGTCCCAGCTGTCAACCCGGAATGGCAACAGGGAAGCTAAATGTAAGAGCTTTTTTACAGGCTCTTTGGTTGTGAAACAGCTCTCTAGATTTTACTATAAACCTCAAGACATTTGAAGTATATACAGATTGGAGGGCTTAAGCAAGACTTGTGATTTTAATTTGAAAAAGCACCACAAACCAAAACTATTTTGCACCCAAGTGATTTAAAATATTTTTTTCAAACATGATTAAAATATACTAAAAAGACTTAAAAAAAAAAACAACAAAACAAAACACAAAGAGGTCTGAAAGCTAACTTCTTCCCTTTCCCCCCCTTTTTTTTTTCTTTTATTTTGCAGTTAATGCTGGGTTTGATTTTTTTGTTTGTTTTTGTTTGTTAAAGTCACTTCAAGTTTTGTGGGTTGTGATATAGTGCACAAATGTCAGACATGGTCAAAATCAACAAATCAAGGAAGAGTAATATGAAAAGCAATTCTTCAAAAGAACCGATGTAACAGCCCAGGAAAAAGAGGCCTGAGGAGCTTGGACATGTTCTGTATGCTCTTAGGAGTTTCCCACACCTTTTAGTGGAACTTTGATTTCCAGAAGGTCCTGTAAGAAACAATATGGGCATCACCTACTTTTTGGCTTTGAGAAGTGTAGAAGGCAGATCAAAGGCCCCCTTAAAGAAAACATATTGCAGTAGATTTTCTTGGAGAGCAACAACCAGTTTTGTCATTCCCACATGTGTTTGGGAATCACAGCCTCTATTAATGCCACCAATATATAACATGGCTCGGGCTTCATTTCACAAACAAACAAACAAAAAAAAAATCACCATTTCTACATTCAGGTACACAGCGATTTCACAGCTGAAGGCTGAAGCCCACCCATTTCATCCATGACCTTTAATACTACCTTCCTCACTGGTAGTCACACTTTGTTTTCTCTCAGACCATTTTTGAAGACTCTTTCTTCATATTCAGTCACATGATTAACAGCTTAACAAGCTGTTTACTTCACAAAGTTATCTTTTAAGCCTTCTTAGGAAACACCAATGTCTAAATTGTGCTTTCTGTTATATTTTTGCAAATTTGTAGTAACAGGCAGGAAATGATCTTGGCCCTAAAGTTGCAATGGGCTGAACATGCCATTTTATTTACAGACAATACGAGTATATAAAACAAACAAACAACAAAACAAAAAAAAAAAAACAAAACAATATAATATTCCTTATTCCCAATCAACTTCCAACTAGACCTTATTCTGCAGATTAATTCCCAACCAATTCCTGTTATGACATTTACTTTGAACTCTGCATCCCGAAAATCTCCCTCTTTAGATTGTACAGACCTTACTGTAAAAGCTCTGTTCAATGGACTATGTGGAAAGGCCATGTGTCTTTTTGAAACGACAGGAAACCTGAACGACTACTCTAATTGCAAAGCACTTATGTCTTCTCTTTACCTGAATGGGAACACTTTCAATTTAAAAAAAAATTGTTTTTCTTTCAGGAAAATGGTTCATTTTCTGCTCTTCTATTATCATCTGTACTGTTACTTCCCTTTAATTTCCCTTTGCACCTGGAATTAATTTTCAGCAGCCCTCCCGTTACTATGTGAATCACCCATTTAAACTTTCCCTAACTTTTCAAAGGTCTGTTTTTCCAATGAAAGACTAGGCATGGCATGCAGCCGTCTACATTCAGTCTTCCCAGACGGGGATGATTAGCTCTTCAGTTGACAACAGCTCCCACTGGAAATATGCATTTGCAATGCCACTGACTTGGTTGGCACAGTGGGTTTATGAGCCATGAAGAGACTGTCAGTAGCTTTTCCTTGCATGCTAAGTAGCACTCCCCATTTCTAAAGCCCTGCCAATTACTACTGCTCCCCAGGTGTGTATCACTCTACATTGGATGGGTAAACTGAATCATCTCTTACCACTTAGGTTTGCCCATTTCAGCACAGGTATTAGACCATGGTACGGCTCTGCTCTCTGCTTTGATCCGTCTGTCTCAGTGCATATATTTCTCTTGGTGGAACTGAAGCGCAATGAATAGCTTCAGAAGTCCAATCCCTTTAGGGCCCTGCTTTTGCCTTCCTCACACTTCGATATAAAAATCTTAATTATTCATGCTGATTGCAATCTGAAAGCCTTTTTTTTTTAGCCTCTGCAAACTATACTGTACTGCATGCATCACTATAAACAGATCTTTAATCATACAAAATCTCTCAGAACACCAAGCATTTTCTGTATTTTAACACTGTGCACAAGACTTCTACTTGCAACAACAGCGTTTTATCAGGTTGTCGTTAATAACTACATAATTGCTTCCTATAAACCCTGTAATTATAGAAAATAAGGATTGTTGGATTTCACTTATATCAGCTGTTTTGTCTTTGCCTTATTGCTCTCATTACTCACGGCTTTCTCCTTCCCTTAAGTGTTTATTACATGTAGATTTGGGGCTATGTTCAATAAACAGTGCTGCAGCTTCTAACTCTTGGGTGCCTGGACACAGAAACAGAATCCACAAACCTGTTTTGGACACCACACATAGGTGGAGACTCAGCTGCTCCAAAGAGGGAGAAAATTGTGATCACACCTCCATATTAAAAACTTCACTACTGAACAGATCTGGCCCTTTTTTTTTTTTTAAAGTAACTATTATGGAAACAGGTTCTTGGAAAGTCCCAGACCATCACGTGCAACTTGGAATGGAGCAGCCTCTAAGCGCAAACATGTCAGGAGCTGGATGAATGGGCACTCAATCCATGCAACTTCTGAGACTGAAAAGAAACTGCTGAGAAGATGGAATTATCAGCCTACTTAGCTGTGTCCTCTAGCACATAGCATTTAAAAAAATACAACTTTTTAAAGCTTCTTAGAAAGTACTTTGCAGAGTCTACAAGAAGGAGATGGAATCTCTCAACTCCAAAAAATTCAACGCTCTAACACTGAAAAAAAAAAAAGTTATAAGGCAAAACTGCTGCAGTGGTGTTGGTGAACATTACCTTACAAGTGGTCATCTCCCAATGGCAACACCAATAACTGATCCAACACATGCGGATAGGACTATACAACACAGCTCAGGGCTCCTGGCTGTATCTGTACAGATGCTCAGGTTGTTAAGTAACAGAGGCAGTCCTAACCATCTTTGAGTCATCCCCTAACTCCTCAAGTCTAGAGAAAAGTATCATTAATCATATCTTAAGTTCTTTTTGAAAGCCATGACTATGGAAGCCAGAGAAGCTGCCTTCCTCCAGGTGAGTCTTCAATCCACTCAACAACAACAAAATGTGCTGAAGCCCATATACCTTCAACTCCTAAATTTATCACAATGAAGAACTAGTTCACAACATTTTTTCTTTACTTTTGTTTCAATGAAGGCCTTGCAACTCGTTAAAGTGTCTTCTTGGAGAAGCTGGTAACGATCACATTTTCGTAGTGGGGTTTCTCTCTTATACAGTACTGAACTGCAAATTCTACTCAGCTGCAAAGTATAAAGGTAATCCAAGAAAAGGATGTGGTCGATGGAAGTGTACAGACTTGTGGCTCACATTTTGCTAGCTGCCATTTGGACTGAGACAGAACAGCACCTTGTTCTACAGGCCCCTCAATGGAAGCCAGTGGGAAGTTCTCCCTGAGTAAGTGTTCAGCCTTTCTACAGACTGCTAATGCTAAAGGCTGTCTATTTTAAAAAAGCCCATAAAAAACAACAACTACAACAACAACAACAACAAAAACAAACAATCAAACAAAACAACAACAAAACATATTTTAAATGCTTCTAATTTCTTAGGGGACTTTTTGATAAACTGATCAATTTATGATCTTTATCTTCTGAAGTTTTTGTAAGTAGGAATATCCAGTATTTTTACTTTATCTTACTAAAAATGTGCTCCTTAGAAGGCATATCTTTAAACTATTCAGAAACCTGAGAGGGACATGCCATCTTATTAAAAGTAATCGTATCCAGGAAACAGCTTTAGAAACATTAAACCTTCTAAAGATAATAGTACCATCTTACCACTATTACCATAAAGATAAAAAATGAAGCTTTTAATTACTTTAATTGGTCAGGAGAGAAGGAATTAGGTACCTAGTTTAAAGAGCTAGAAATTAAAAAAAATCCCTTGTAAACTCTATACTACTTCTCTTGGGAAAATGGAACATCTATTTTTGTTCTTTAAAGAAGTTGATTGGAAGTCAGCCAAGAGGAGAAGAGTAATTATACCAAATGGCACATTTATAATGAGCATAAATCTGAGTTTAAAAAAAAGAAAAATCAGTAACAGCCTAGAAAAAAAGTAGTGACTGGACTCTCTAAAGAGACAGCCTGTATCCATGTTCAAGAATTAAAAGTAAGAACTAATACTTCTCCTCTGAGTACCTAAAAGTAGCTACATATGGTCTTCTCTGATTGTCATTACAGTGGGAATTCTTTTATCAATTCAAGTGATGGTTAGTTCAGACCCCTGGCTGAGGTGAAATTTCTGTTTAGGCCCTCATGGTAGAGGCTTGAGTTTCAGAGCTGAATACTCCAGAGGAGAAAAAATGCCCACAGCTCCTTTAAAGTCATGAATAAAGCATGCTGGGTTGCTGGCTAAAATACACAGAGTATTTCTGTGTGGATCTCATAGCTATGATTTCACTTTTTTTGCCCTCCTTTTTTAACATTAAATGTCTTAGAGCTCTGCAGGATATTGCTTTTGCCCTGCAGACTCAGAGGAAAGCCTCTGGGCTTAATTTATTCTGCCTGCAGTGGTCCATACACAAGTATATATTTACCCTGTCTTTAAAAATGACGGAGCTGATCAGGTAATCAAATTGCTATATCCACCTAAGAAACACGACAGTCGAGGAAAGGATCTATGCACGTAACTTCACGTTCATGAATAATTCCAAGTCCAGCAACCAGAAATAGCTCAGAAAAATGAGAAAGAGTTTAAATCAAAGCTAAGGGGAAAAGTACTATGGAGAGCCAAGAAAACATCATCACTGAAAAACATACTGAAATAGTTCCATCAGTTTTATGCACTGAAATAGTGTTAGCAGAGAGAAACACATGAAATCATGACCTCACTAGAATGAAACCTCACTAGAATGAAATGCAAAGGCCACAAGGAGCAGGATTACCTTACCAAATCTGTCTAGTGACTGAATGACCATCCTGGGAATTGGGGACAAAAGTGCTCAGATCTATGAACGTTTTGCAAACGAAGCAAAAATATGGCCCTCTGCTCAAGATGAGCACATTAATGAGATGAGCTGGAGTAGTGAAAAAAGATGAACTAAATTATTTATTGACCCTCTCAGGTAGGGTTACGACATGCTGGTTGCACACTAAAACCTGCCTCCTTACTGATATCAGAGGACTATATTGGCCGAAGTTGTAAAAGGGACCTTTCCAGCATGCTATATTTCACCTACAGAAAAAAACAAATTGGTGGAGAAGGCATTACAGTATGGTTGTAACGAGTGCTTTCCTTTGTATTGATAGGACTGTCCCTTCTCTGTGGTGTTTGAGAGAGAAACCAGCAGCTTGTTGCAAGCCACGAAAGCAAGCAGAGCACCCCAGCAGCATGTTAAGGTGTGCCTATGAAGAGCCACTTGACCATGAAACTGGAAGCTAAGTTCATTTTGCAATGTTGCGAATGAAACTGTGACAGGCATGAGAATTCATTTTAATACAGAAATAGGATAAAACCCAACCAAAACCTGACATTCCTTACAATAAAATAGCGTTATCTTTTTTTCACCTCTTCACTGCTGGCACTGTACAAAGCAACAAAACTATGAAATCTGACTTCCCTAAATGTTGCAGGTTCCTCTCAAAGTTATCAAGATTCTGACACCAAGCAAATATTTAACAAAAAAAAAATAACCTTTTCACAGCATTTCTGGCAATTTAAATTGCCTCTGTCCATATAACTGTATGGAGAACAGTGTTCTCAATTTTAAATACAAATCTATTTTGGACAAAGGATCTGTATAACTTTCAACAAGTATCACAGATTCCTTTCTATCAAGTCAAATGTCAAGTCATGGAGAAAGCTCACCAAATGTGCACATACACTATTCCACCTAAACTAGAGTCTTTGCCACACATACCTGATTTTCACAGAATCACAGAATCACAGAATCGTCTAGGTTGGAAGAGATCTCCAAGATCATCTAGTCCAACCTCTGCCGTAACACTAACAAGTCCTCCACTAAACCATATCACTAAGGGCTACATCTAAACGTCTTTTAAAGACCTCCAGGGATGGCGACTCAAACACCTCCCTGGGCAGCCCATTCCAATGCCTAACAACCCTTTCAGTAAAGAAGTTCTTCCTAATATCCAACCTAAACCTCCCCTGGCACAACTTTAGCCCATTCCCCCTCGTCCTGTCACTAGGCACGTGGGAGAATAGACCAACCTCTACAGCCTCCTTTAAGGTACCTCTAGAGAGCGATGAGGTCTCCCCTGAGCCTCCTCTTCTCCAGGCTAAACAACCCCAGCTCCCTCAGCCGCTCCTCATAAGACTTGTTCTCCAGACCCCTCACCAGCTTCGTTGCCCTTCTCTGGACTCTCTCGAGCACCTCCATGTCCTTCTCGTAGCGAGGGGCCCAAAACTGAACACAGTACTCAAGGTGCGGCCTCACCAGAGCCGAGTACAGGGGGACAATCACCTCCTTAGACCTGCTGGCCACACTGCTTCTTATGCAGGCCAGGATGCTGTTGGCCTTCTTGGCCACCTGAGCACACTGCTGGCTCATATTCAGCCGACTATCAACCAGTACTCCCAGGTCCTTCTCCGCCAGGCAGCTTTCCAGCCACTCATCTCCCAGCCTGTAGCGCTGCTTGGGGTTGTTACGCCCCAGGTGCAGGACCCGGCACTTGGCCTTGTTGAACTTCATGCAGTTGACCTCAGCCCATCGGTCCAGCCTATCCAGATCCTCCTGCAGAGCCTTCCTACCCTCGAGCAGATCGACACACGCACCTAACTTGGTGTCGTCTGCAAACTTACTGAGGGAGCACTCCATCCCCTCATCCAGGTCATCGATAAAGATATTAAAGAGGACCGGCCCCAGCACTGAGCCCTGGGGGACTCCACTAGTGACCGGCCTCCAACTGGATTTGACTCCATTCACCATGACTCTTTGGGCTCGGCCATCCAGCCAGTTTTTAACCCAACAAAGCGTACGCCAGTCCAAGCCATGAGCAGCCAGTTTTTTGAGGAGAATGTTGTGGGAAACGGTGTCAAAAGCCTTACTGAAATCAAGGTAGACCACATCCACAGCCTTTCCCTCATCTACCAAGCGCGTCACTTGGTCATAGAAGGAGATCAGGTTCGTCAAGCAGGACCTACCTTTCATAAACCCATGCTGACTGGGCCTGATCGCCTGGTTGCCCTGCAAGTGCCGCATGATGACACTCAAGATAATCTGCTCCATGAGCTTCCCTGGCACTGAGGTCAAACTAACAGGCCTATAGTTCCCCGAAAATTTTCGAAAACCTATTTGCTTAAAGAGCATTTTTCACAAGTAAGTGACTGGCCTGAGCCATGGCATCTAGATGAGTATCTCAAGCTTTTTGCTCAGAATGACAATTTTTGCTCAGAATGACAATTTTTCCAAGCATTTTGTACAAGGGAGGAAACAAACTAATAAAACAGATATGCTTATGGGTACCTACAGATAAACATATACAAATGGAGACTGGTATACAACAAATGCAATAATATTACAAAAATCTGAAATACATTAACAGTCAAGCAAATAAAGAACAACATATTCTTTGTCTACCAAACACAGGCAATAGCTGTATTAGTTTGAAGAGGCTGATTTCTAAAATTACCACTCATCTTCATATAGATCTGTAAAAGTTTGTTTTTTTTTTTTTAATATATATTTATTGCAGAGTGCCCAATGTCCAAAGGAGACTGAGGCAGAAAACACTAACAATAGAAAACAAATCCAAAGAAAAGTATTGCTAAAAAGTGTCTTATGAGCTCCTAAGCAATGGCAGGAAATATATTATTGAACTGATAGTTGTCTTGCAGTTGACTGAACTGGCTGCTCTGGCAACTTGAGATGAACAGGAGAGAGAAGGATCAGTCCATCGGAACTACAAGATCTCTGCGTTTTCTATTAGGTTGATGGGTTTCCACACACAGCACAAGGAAAATGGTGTTTGTGTGATGATAGAAGTGCACTGAAAGCCAGTCTCACACTAGTAACTTGAGTACTTTCCTAGAATCAAACAATGCAGACACCATGCTGTCTGTATTTTATTGAGACACACAAGAAAGAAAAAAAGAAATACCTCCTGAATCTAACCATGTTTATACTTGCTTGCCACTTGGGGAGGGAATTTGAGGTAGGGAAGCTGCATAAACCAAACTTCGTTGAGTCCTTCCCTGCTTTCCCATTTAGGTATCGTGCCTAATTCTCTCCAACCACTGCTAGAGGAGTTGAAGATTGGCAGCCACACAGACTAGACAGTCAGAAATTGTTCTTCTCAATTCAGATGCTGGAGCAGGCAGTAAATCCAATCTTAAGCGCCACAGCAGACTGCTGGAAGACAACCCCTTACCCTTATGGCTATAAACCAGCAGACAATTACCTTGGGGCTGTAAATATTAATGAAAGCTTTAGTCATTTTGCTCTTCTATTTCTCAGTTGGGTACAATTCAGATTTAGTTCCACAGAAGTCTCTGCACCTGTTTTTTCCTTCTGGCCAAAACCAAATTTCAAAGCTACTTAAATAAAACTTCTGTGCTAGTGTAAGGAAAGCATCCTGCCTTGCTGATGCACAGGAGGAGGAGAAGGAACAGGTCTTTCAATGAGCCTCTGGTTCGAATTGTTTCTACTGGCCATCCATCTACATCTGTGCACTAGCACTGCTGACTGTTCTGGCTGTGCATCTCAATCTCTGCCAGGGTTTACATTTTAAGCAGACTGGAAAGTAAAATGAGAAAGGTGCAATGCTGTAAAGCTCAGTAGTAGCATGATACATGCTCTTTGTATCAGTTCAATTTCAGGTGATGCAGAAGAAAGAGCATTTCTGCTAATTTTCATTTATTTATTTGCTTTACCAATAACAAGGTTGAAAAAGTCTTAGTGCTTAAAAAATAACAACAAAAACAAAACAAAACAAATGTTGATGTTGCACCCATGTTGCATCAGATAGCATCTGAATATTGGAAATGTGAAAGCAGCTGCACAATGGATGTGTAAAGGGACATAAAGCCAGCGCCATAGTCCTTATGACATGGACTGCTGACAGTAGGGACCACAGATATAGTCCATGTGGATGTGAATGTATGGATCACTAATACTTCTGAGATGCTTTCTAATACATGGACTATGGATGCAGTAGACCACAGTGGCATTTCCAGGCCTGACTCATTTGTCAGGATATAGTTAATGACTAGTCTAATTATTTATTCCAACATCTCCAATGCATTCAAGACAACTTACCATCACTTCCCTCTGATTCTAGAATCTGTGTTAGAAAGATAATTAGCATTCAGGACAGTGGCATTTGTGCTGCAACTGTACATCCCTCAGCCCACTGCTGAAAATAAAGAATGTTATTATCAACTATTTCTAACAAAACTTGGACATGCCTTTCTTGAAATGACCTGATTTTCTCAGTGTTACCATCACTACATTGCAATGCTTCCAGACCTTTAAAAGAAAAGGGTTTAAAATACCATTACTATCCAGTTTTCAAACACATAATCAACTTCCCTTAGGAGGCAAGGTGAAATAAAAAGCATCCTCTACTACCAAAATTTCTCAAGATAAATTAAATAATTGGATCCATTTATCCATTTTAATTTTATTCCCTACTCTCATACTGCAAAAAGCCATTAGACTAATGGCCTGAAAACTGTCAGACAAAAGATGACAGAGGGCAAGATCCTTCTCTTAGTAGTGATAGGGGAGGGTGTCTGCTGAACAGTAGCATTAAACCTGTCATCCTGGTCGTGGCTGGGAGAAAGGCTAAGGAATATCTGGCATACATATTACATTCCTTACAGAATGTTTAAAGCAACAGGTAACATGGGCCCTACCTGCAGAAAAGGAGGTACATCTTAAATTGCAACCTTTGGGCTACAGAGAGCCAGTAAACAGCTTTGATCGAACACCTCTCCTAGTTATGCTCAAAGAAATGGGTAAGACAGCAAATCTCAGTTATACAAACCAAGGTCTTGGAGCCTATGTGTCTCTTACTCCTGACGAGCACGCTACAAAACACATACATGGGGATACCTACCCTCCTTGCTTCTTTGGACATATTTGACACCATGTTACTTTTTTTTGGAAAAAAAATAATCTTGAGAAATATTTGGATTTTACTCCTGAGTCATATTTTAAAATCTTAAAAATTTCTGCTATCTATACAAAGAAAATCTCCAGAGACTGTCAGTCAGGCCTGGTCTTCTCTTATTAGTAGGTTTTCACACTTGGGATCAGGAGGTTTTTCTCCAGGAGGGACAGTGCTTGTCCATGGGCTGTCTCTCAACAGCACATCTTCAGGATGGCTGATGGGCACTATGACTACGGGGTTATTTTTAGAAAGGGTGGCCTGAACAAAAATGATCCAGAATGATACATCTAGTGGTTCCAAAGAAGCTACTGCAGGTGACTTCAAAATTACTGATTTTATCTTTGATTTAAATTATACTGTGTTCATTGTTTTTCAGAGCAACAGAAATAATTCATCTTCTTTTAAATTTAAAAGTTTCAGCCAAAGGCAGAGGCTTTGCTCTTCTCGATTAAGCTGGACCCAATGCCAGGAAAGTCAGGGAGACAAAACAGTGACAAGATCAGACATTACCTTGTCTCTCCCTGCCGAATCTTTCCTGAGACAAGGAGATTAGAACCAACAGAGCAGTGGAGATTCATGTCACTTCACAAGAGCCAAAACAACAGTAAGAGGACAATTTTTCAACTCAAAGAGATGTCAAGAACATCATTATCTTTCCTGAAGCGTGCAAATCAAAGTCACAAAGGAAAGGTGGGGCCTCCAAGTACGTCCCAACCTCAACTCTTTGCAGCTTTGCTTCATCCATCTAGATAATGGAAATGGTCACAGCACCCTCCAGTTTCTAAGAAAGTGACTGCAACATCCACCCATGGCTGTACTCACCCACCATACACTCTGATACTGCCTTTCAATTGTTCCAGTGCCTGGATTCTGGGTGATCCCACTTGGGATGATGCGTGAGAGACATGGCTGTTACGTTGATTGAGCTCACAACCACATCCAATTACTCTCCAATACCCCAGCAGACTGTTAGCAAGGTGGCACCACACACACGTATGCCATGCTCCTGAAATTACTTTGGCCAATTGGCAGTGACACCAAAAGGAAGCTAGATGTTATGCTGTCTGATTACAAAAAAGGCAATCTTAGGAGATACAAAGGAGTAACTGTACATTTACTACAAGCCACTGAAACAAATCTAGAAATAAATACTTGTAATACAAAAATTACTGTGGAGAGCCCACCTCTTTTCTGAGCAATGAATGATAATGTTATATATACACAACCGTATACTCAAAAGGATAGGTTTTGTTCATCAATCAGGGAGCCTTTAAGGGAACTCTAATGCTATTCATGATGTGATATTAACTGTTTCTAAACAGAGACAGAAGGTATTATATTAGCACAAACTGAGGTAAAGTAGCACTGATTGCAAACTAAAAAAGAAAAAGTGAAACTAAAAGAGAAGAAAGGAAATACTCTCATGTGGCAGAATACTGACTTGGATTACCTCTTCTGATCTCTTCCCCACGTAAGCAACAGTTCTGTTGCTGAGCTCTCACTGGAAGTGATGTTATTAATGAGCGAATTCCTATCATTGATTTAAAATGAAGCTCATTTTCTTCTACAGAATGCAAAGTTTTAAGAAAGAAACAGGCCAACTACACCTTAAAAAATAAATAAAAACATTGCTATGCAAATAGGGAAGCACTCAGAAAAGACAGAGCACAGAACAGTAAACTAACTGCACACCCAGGCAAGTATCAGAGCATAAACTAGAACATCGGGGTGATGCAAGAAGAAGCAGAATGCCAAGTTTGTTCAGGAAGGTCGGTATCATATGGTCTGAAACACTCTGGTAATAGCAAAGTGAGCAGAGAATCTGCTTGTCCATCACCTGTGCCATCACCTGCATCTTGCCCCTTTTCCACACTGCCTCCCTTTACACGTGGAAAACTTGTGGCCTTTCACAGTTTATCACACAGTTTTGTATTGTATTTCTGACATAGCTAACTT
This sequence comes from Anser cygnoides, assembly GCF_040182565.1. Classification (NCBI taxonomy): domain Eukaryota; kingdom Metazoa; phylum Chordata; class Aves; order Anseriformes; family Anatidae; genus Anser; species Anser cygnoides. The sequence continues at coordinate 67,426,062 of NC_089874.1, forward strand.
GATACAGAAGGATCAAAACTAGGCCTGCTACTCAAAATGACAACAAATACTTACAGAAGAGCATTACTGTTAAATATAGGAAATGCTGTATTGCTTTCATCATGCTTGCTGGCATTTTATTTGCTTTTCTGGACTGTCCATGAACAACTGATTTTTTTGTTGCATGTTCAGCATTGTCCTGATGTTTGTATTTATGAGGTGTATGTTGTATATATCCTAATACTTTAAATTGGGTTCTCAGAATAGAAAGCAGGGTGATAAGATGCTATTAAAAGATGGCAACTGAGTTACAGCATAGAAAAGGAGAGAAATCAGAGAGAAGAGATGGGCCTGAAACAAGCCAGCCGCCTGCTCTCTAAAGACAAGAATTGCTGTGTCCTCCTATCACTGTCTACATGTCAACACCGTGTAATAAAAATGAGTGGGCCCCGAGCCATTGTGAGCAATTCCAACTTTTTTTGTTGTTGTTCCTAAAGCTTCTCAAATCAATGACAGACAGAATTCCCAGAAGAGGCTGTTAATATTTCTCCCATAGGGACCTGGGAATTATCACTGGTAAACAAAGGACTTAGACACGCGCTTGTGTATGATTGATGTCATGTTGCATACACCTTTTTCCCCCATACTATCTCATTTACCCAAGTGAACTACCTGCAATGCTACATATACTCTCCCTACCGTTTCAGTCAATACTGTAAATTATATTGCAGTTTGGGCCAAGACATCTTCCCAAGCTCTGTGAAACAATCCCAGAGCTCTGCTGGGTGACAGCCTGTGGCAACGCTGCCAGCAAACTCCCCTTTGCCAGCCACAGCAAGGACTTGCCTGGAATTGTACACAATGGGTTTACTCTGGGACCAGAAGTTTTTGGCATAGGCAGTTTAACAGGATACGGATTAGTCACTACAGACACACACCAGCAGCTCATGGACTTGCCCTCAGGCTTGGTGTTATTTCTGTAGGTATGGCCATAAGAGGGGTACAAAGCTTGTGCTCACTGCAAGCTTTCTAAAGTATAGGACCTCCTGATCAGGAGTAAAGACCACGCCGTTTTTCCTACAAAGGAACATTTATCTCCCCCCACAAAATGCTGAGGGCACTCATCTTTTAGAGCAGAAAATGATGCTGGTGGGGGCAAGGTGCACTACTGGGGCGAGGCATACTTCTGCTCGACTGCAACCACTTCCTCTGACACTGCACCATACCCACCTCAAATCAGACACTACAGAGCTCAACTGACAAGAATAACCCAATTTTATGATCTGTGCTGTCAAGGAGACATATTCCACCCTGCAATGTAAGCCCATGCCTCCCCCCACCCTTTCTTTAAGATAACTATACCTCAGAGACTAAAGATACACACTGCATAATTATATTGGCTTTTGAAACCTCAAGCATGTTTTTCAGGTCTCCACATTTCACAGCAGGACCAGGTATGCTGGTTTTATCTTCTACTTTTACATTCTGTGAGGTCTATTTTTTTTCTTCTTCAAAATATTTTAGGATTTTAAACAGGTACAATTGTAAATGATTGCAATGCCTCATAGCCATGTACAGCACTCACCCTAGAGATTGCAATGGAAGAGCAGCTACTGTTTGAAATAATGTGAGAATTAGTGGAGGAAAACTTATTTTTATACACAACTCTTGCAGGGCTTATAGCTTGTCTAGAAGATAACCATTTCATTTAATAATTACTTTTGTGGGAAGGAAAATAATCACCTTGGAGACAATCTCTGAAGTAATGATAAAATAAATGTTCTAAAATTTTCTGGTTGAAAAAAAAAAGCAGAAAGTCTTGAGGTCCAGGTGAGAATAACACACGTACACTTTCAATTTTGAACTTGTATGTATCTAGAAGCTCTAGAAAAGGGATGACACCACAAAAACAAGTGTTGGAATTCCTACAGCAATGGTATCTCAGTCCACACTGATTTTCATACATGTATAACATAATCGTATCCACTTAAATAGCAAAAACCTGAATTATGGAAACATATGATAAGCAGACTGGGTAGGAGCTCTGAAGGAGACTTTTTGGGGTATACTTAATATTATTTATATTTCCACTGCACTTGCATGTAGGGGCCCCAAAATCCTGGAGCCCCACAGTACTTGGCACTAAGCATAGAAACAGCAAGTGAGACACCTATTTCTTTTTTCCCCAGAAGATCTCATAGTCTATTTACAGACCAGCAGGCATGTGAAAGGAAATGCAATTATCTCAGTTTTACAGATATGGAACTGAGGTACAAAACAACACCTGGACAGGCATGTCTGAAGCCTCCCAGAGATCCTCTGCAGAGGTGGGAATAGAGCTCAGAAACCCTCAACTGAAAATCCCAGTCTTTCACAGTAATAAAAAACACTTTTCTCTGTGCAGTCCCTCTCTTTCAATACAGAGATTAACTGTTTGCCACTTAAGTTTTCCTGTCAGATTGTTTGCATAAATATCAATGGTAACCTACGTCACTTGCTCAGGTAATTTCTGGGTACCTTTGAACCTCTACAGTTTTTTCTTGCCACAGTAAAGTGAAGATGTATCTAAACTGTGGTTCAGATCCAGGCTCAGGCTTCTGCAAGAGACTGAGATTAGGATTCAGCGTGTGAACACTTTAAATAAAGCCCAGCCAATCTCTTCTTCCTATATTTGTCTCTGTAACCACTGCACCTTCGCTCATCAACCTTATCTCCTACTATGACCCAGCACTACCACAACCCTCCCAGAGACCCCTGAAATCAGAATACATTTAGAAGTGCTGTGTACATACCACAAGATGTTTAGCATCGCACAGTCCCAGTGCACCTGGATCTCTTCTAGTTCAAGCTCCCTCTTTACACATTTATCAGTCACTTTCCAACATTTAAGTTCAGAAAGTATTTTCATTCCCCTTCATCCTTCTGGCACTTTGTATTGGGTTTACGTGGCATGGTTTTGGTAGTGGGAGGCTGCAGGGGTGGCCTCTGTGAGAAGAGTCCATCAGCTGCCCCACGTTAGGTAAGGGCCAGTTTCAGCTGGTTCTAAAAGGATCTGCCACTGCAGAGAGCTGAGCCAATAAGTTGTTTGCACCTCTGTGAGGGCAGATTTAAGAAAGGGGGAAAAAAAACTGCTGCACAACAGCAGCTGGGAAAGTGAGGAGTAAGAACCAGCCCTGCAGCCCCCAAGGTCAGTGCAGAAGCAGGGCAGGAGGTGCTGCAATCACGCAGTAAATGTTCCCCTGCAACCTGTGGAGTGGCCCCTGGTGGAGCAGGCTGTCCCCCTGCAGTCCATGGGTCCCACATGGAGCAGATAGATCTCCATGCTACAGCCTGTGGAGGAGCCCCTGGTGGATGAGGCCTGGAGGAGGCTGCGGCCCATGGAGAGCCCCCACAGGAGCAGGCCCCGGGCCGGAGCTGCAGCCTGTGGAGAGGAGCCCATGCAGGAGCAGGGGGCCTGGGGGGAGCTGCCACCCATGGGGGACTTGTGCTGGAGCAGTTTGCTCCTGATGGATGGACCCTGTGGTACGGAGCCATGTGGGAGCAGTTCCTGAAGAGCTGCTGCCTGTGGGAAGCCCACGCAGGATCAGTTTGGGAAGGACGGCATCCCATGGGAGGGACCCCACGTGGAGCAGGGGCAGAGAGTGACCGTGAGGGAGTGGTGGAGACTAAGTGTCAGGGACTGACCACAGCCTCCATTCCCTGTTCCCCTGTGCCGTTTGGGGGGAGGAGGTGGCAGAGGGTAGATGGGAGGGGAAGGTGTTTTTAGTTTCTTTCCTTTGTTTCTCACTTCTCTAGCTTGTTAGTAATAGGTAATAAATTTCTTTAATCTTCCTACGCTCAGTCTGTTTTGCCTGTCATAATAACTGTTGAGTGATCTCCCTGTTCTATCTCAACCCTTAAGCCCTTTTATTGTATTTTCTCTCCCTCCCTCCTTGAGGAGGGGAAGTGAGAGAGCAGTTGCGGTGCAGCTCGGCTGCCCAGCTGAGTAGAACCACCATACACTTTCAAAATACCTCCACTTGTGTCATCTCCCCACTTCTCGCCTGTCTTGTCTTGGAACTTTTGTAACTCTTCATCCTCTTTCTTCCAATGTTTCCCTGCAACCACTCCTCCGACAGCATTCAGGGCTCAGTCCAGATTGCTCTTCTGTTCCTTGGGATGATTCTTACCTTTCTACACTTGACCTCTCCCTTTCTGTTCAGTCTACCATGTCTGACTGCCTCTTTACATCCTGCCCTGGATATCCTAGGGTCACTCACACTTCACAGAATGAAGCCAAGCACCTCACTTTCCCCCTCACATACAGCTTCACTCCTCCATTCCCAACCATTTCTGCTCATTCAAATTCTCAGTATTGGTGGTTTATAAACACCTCTCTGTTTTCTATTTTCCATCTGATTTAGCATTAAATGCATCCACGAGTTTCAGTCTGATGGCTAAAAATATCTCCCACTTCCATCTGCATTCCTGTAACCTCCTGCTCATCTCTGAGCTTCTTCCTCCTTCTCAATTTTCACCTCATCAGAATGCTGCATCCACATCTACTCCCTTTATCCTTACTTCAGGGAGTCCATCCACACATCCAAATTCCTTCAGCAACTTCTCTCCAAATTAAACGACTTCTCTTTAAAGATATCATAGTACTCAACTCCTGCCTCCAGCATTTCCTTAGGTTTCACTGCTATTTCTTCTGCTCTAGTCATGCCTTTTGCTAGATTTGTTAGTGGTCTTAGAATAATTTCTCCTTTCTGCATGAATTTTCCTCTGATTTTGCCACTGCAATAGTACAATGATAAAGCAGAGTCAGGGCGTGACTAGAATCCGGAACTGATAACTGGATTTGGATAGTATTTCTGCATTAAATCAATGGTACCCCAACTGGCTTGGCTATACTATAAGGACTGAATTCTGGTCTTTGTATGTAGTACCAACAAATAAAATAGTTGCTCAGGCCATTGCAGTACTTTTGGACTACTAGTGTAGTTTCAGACCTGAAACCTATCTAAACAAACTATCTATTGGTTTGGACAGACACCTGGAGATCCCTACAGGTGTTTCCATACCTGGGCTAGTTATAGGTTTTTATCTGATACCTGTTATTTTTCATTCTGATATTGTGATCACATCATAATTTCAGTTCATTATATAATCCTTTCCCTCCAAACCCCTACAGTCTAGAACTGGTATCAACCAGGAAAATACTGGCATTTTTTCCATCCTGACAAATATATCAGAGTCAAGACAGCGAGTGTGCTCAGCCAACAGAGCTGAGACTACAGTCTCTCTACTTCCTGAAAGAAACTCATAGCTGCACATGATGGTGGGAAGGAAAGGATTAAGATTGCACCAATATTACATCCCTTTTAGATGATGACCATGAAAGTTGTTTGCATGGGGGTGAATGAAATCCTACCCCATAGAACAAGGATGTGAAAATGGATGGATGAGATGCTCTGGAAGTCTGCTGTCTGGAAGCCTCTCTCCCCTATTTTTTGCTTTTTGAGGGTTACCAGATTATCCCCTGCCGTGGTGCATACCTTCCTCTCAGAGCATCTAACAGGTTGAAACTAAACAATCAAGCATAAGAAAGGAAGCTGAATGCTTAAATATACACCTATTAGTCTATTAAGAGTTGCACATTCATAAACATCCATGCATACACATATATCCAGGGAGGAGAGCAATAATCTTTTCTTACTGTGCTAAGTACAAGACTGGAAAAAAAAAAAAAAAAAAAAAACCAGCAAAAGATGTTGATGCAGTCAAGTTTCAGGTCAATTCAATTAATCTAGGAAAGCGTATTTTTAACAAAATGGTTTCATTTGCTTTTAAGTATAAATAATCCATGTTAATAGTGTGAAATACCTGCTGCTGCTGTGCATAGCCCTTCATTTAATATCTGTAGGGCTTGCTGTCACCAGCAGCACATAAGAGGAAAAAAAACCCACTCAACATTTTGTATAGCATTCATTAGATTCTTCCTTCTGCTGTAGTACCATAAGCAGTAAGAGCAGAAGAGTGCTTAACCCACTGTGGGTTTCCAGGCTTCCCAGGCTGTCTTCACCCTTTACACTGAAAGCAATTCTGTTCAGCTTTAGCTGTGGTCTAATCAAATAAAACTATAATCACACTGTCAGGATGCTAATTCTGGAAAGACATTAGCAAAACCATAGTCACTTCGTTAAGCTGCAAACCTGTGGCTGACAAAGGACCATCAGATCCCAAACTGTATTTTGGTCTTTTGCATAGAGCTAACCAAGCCAATTAACCAATTTTTGGTTGATTAAAATAATAATAACAGTAATAACACTAATACTAATAGTAATCAGCGTCAGAGACAAAAGCTGAAAAATCAAGTGACAACAACTACTAAGAACCCTCAGCTCAGAAAATAACAATTTCATATTCACATTTCTCACAAAAAGCCTTTTGCTGACCTTCAGAAAATGAGATCCACCTACTACATCAGTTAATAGGCAGCTCTTAAGTCAAGTGCCTTTAATCCTAAGTAACATGTAAAAGAACACAGCAAGACAAAGTAATACAACATTGAACAAGAATCTGGGGGAACATCTGTGAAGCTTTTTTTTTTTTTTCCTGAATGCTCTTATGCTTCCTTTAGTTCTTAGTTCCACCTAATTGCTGACTTTAGCATAATCAAAATAATTTGTCATTGTTGCCTTCTAACATTTGCAGTCACAAAAACATAAAAAGCATATACTTACCTGTAGCAACACCTGTGATTGATTATACCGTCACTTAGAATACCCTCAGGAGGTTTTGCTCAGTCCAAAAAGGAGAGGGGGAAGGGATGAGAACAGTTGTCTGATGAAGAACACTGTATTAACTCCAATAAAAATACAGTTTTCCCCATGTGTTTGACAGCATGGTGAAAATCACACTAGCTGGATTCCACATAAACCAGTCCTTCCAAATACTGAGTTGAGTCAAGCAAACTCTACTGCAGCACGACGAGGAAAAAGTTGATGTATCAAGGCAGAAACCCCGATCTAAAATTCATGGGAATGGTAACAAAACACAATCAATACACACAGCAATTTCTATAGCAACTTGGGACGGGGTGGGGAGGGGAAGAGTTGGTTCCTTAACTGTTAGCACAAAGCTTCTGTGGCAAGTTAGGGGACCTGTCCCTCGGCACCTCTCTGATTGACATGCTGAATCAATGCCCAGCGCATTCCTCCTGCGCTCCCTTTCCTATTTCCCTGGGATCTGTGCAGGGGCACGCTGAGCATCCCAGCCTCCGAGTGGAGCGCACACATGCACACACGCGCAGCCCATGCCAGCACACACGCTCCTGCCTCGCTGCTACACCCACAGCATCTCAGCACTCACCGTCACGGGCTTCCTCCCCGCGACTGCAGTTGCTGCAAATGTGTTTGATCTCCTTGCCTATGTGACATTGTATCACAAAAGAGACATTGTTAGTGGCGGGCTCCTTCAGTGGCTTCATCCTCACTAGACAGAAAGCTTTCTTTTTAGGTTTCTCTCCACTCATGTCTGAAACAGAGCCCTGCCTGCCGCCGGGAGAAGAAAAAGCAAGCATCTCAGTCTGCCTGGCGTGCGTGCAATCCGCCATCCGCTCACTCTCGCCTTGGCGTTCATCTGCCACACGCACCGCAAGGATCGAGGGGAGGGCTGGGCAGAGGGGGAGGTGGGCGGGAGCAGGCAGCAGCGCTCCCCAGCCTGGCTGCCCCCCGCGACCCTGCTCCTCCACCAATCCACCCGGGCTCGGCTGGAGGATGCTCAGCATCTTCCTGCGCCCTCCATGCACCAAGCAGCCTCCCTTCACTTCCCTCCTCCCCTTCTTCTTCTCCCATTCCCTCCCTCCTGCTCTGGCAGCGCCCACCCCCCACCCCCCCCGAAAGCCCTGAGAGCCCCCAGCTGGGCTGCAACCTGCTGGGAGGGTGCACAGAGTTCCCCTCACAGGGCGTACTGCAGCTCAGGTGGCATGGCAGCCTATTCCACAGTAATTAGTATTTTATATGGAAAGAGAGTCAGCCCCCTGGCTGGCACAGGGCTGATCCCCCCCCCCCCCCTTCTGTGGTGGGCCTGGGTGCTGCACGCAGCCTGCACAGCCAGTTCCTCTCCCCCAAATCCTTACTGCTTTTCATTCCTGCTTTTTCTCCTTGCTCTCTTTTTAAAAGCAGAGGAGGTGCCTCTGCCTGGTCCTGTCCTGTGTGTGGCTCACAGGGACAGCTCGAGCCCCTCTGCAGCAGGACCGCTCTCCCTCCCCGAGGCTGACCATTGGCTCACCAAGAAGCGCCGAGGGTTTGGATTCATTCAGGTAGTTCTTTGGGGGGATGAACACCCCTTCTTTGCCTCCTGCTCAAAACACAGCTGCCCCAAGGATCAGTCGTAGCGCCCCTGGGTGCCTGCAGCCACAGCTGGGTGCTTCCAAGGCTCCTGCATCCCGAAGGGAATTATAATTTCTGATCAGATGCCCTGCCGATCCCCTGCTGCCCAGCTGCCCCAAAATGTGCCATCTATTTTTGCAGCAGAGTACACAGCCCAAGCTGCCCAGCCTGCTGAAACAGCAGTTCGGGAAAGTGCCTGTAACACAGGGGCAGGGGAGTGGGAGCAAACAGGGGAGAGGATGCCTAGTTTCTTGCAGGCTTTGGGAAGGAAAGCCTGAAGTAGAGATGATAATCTCAGCTATTCTGGTAGCTATTTAGTAACATGAGTGTTGTTGCTTTAAATCTTCAGCAAGCTATCAGTTTGGCAGGCACTAAGCACAGAGAGTGCAATTGGGGTAGGCGAAACATGGTAAAGAATACCACCATTCTCCTTATTTTTAGCCAAAGCCCTTCTTGCCTGTTGGAAGAAATCAACTCATTCCACAGTTCTTTGCCCTTTTCACATATTGTTGCCACATTTTACTCTAATGAGAGGCAAAAATGGCCCTGATTCTCTTCAAATGCCTGTGAAACAGGCAGTGAGACATCTGCCTAAAGAAAGATGGAACAGAAACTTAAGGATTCAGTGCCATGATTTTCCATTTTCTCAGATGCACACATACACACGCACAGAAGATGCATGCAATGAAACCGCTGACCTACTTGTTCTGTGTCATTCTGAGGCAGGTCCGACTTCTCACCTGGTACTACTGGGAGCCAAAACTTCGAGATGTCACATACAGCAAAAAATTGCAAGGCTTCGCTTTTCTCAGGAGTGTTGACAAATCAGAATGGGTGCTGTTAGATCTTCCTGAAACATGGGCTGAGGCATGTTCTCAGCATAATCATGCCAATCCCTAAGCCATGCAAAGCATCCTGCACGTTGCACTGTGTTTAGGCTCATGTTGAATGGAGTCAGTCACCTCAGGTTACGTATTGCCCTGAAGGACTTGATTTTGCATTTGTCACTCATCTAAAATTCTCACCAGTTTCAAATAAGTGTTAGGAGAACAGAGAATGCAGAACTGCTCAGGAACAAGCAGATGAATTCCTAAAAAGCGCATCTCGTGTAGTTGTGAGTTCATGCTCTGAGAAACTGTCCCTCTGAATGTCCAATGCTGAGACAGTTTTTGCTGCATTACATGCTTGGAAAGAGAAAGCTGAGGACAATTTGATCCCCTACCAGTCACACAGCAGTTCAGACACTCACAATGGATTTCCCTCTAACTTAATCATTGCCTTTGAGAACACCTTCAGCTGAGCTGTGATTCAGAAAATAATTAGGCAAGCAGAAGACATGGTCAGAATTCACCTCCTGAACTTCCTCAGAGTTCAGTGCTGCCTATTACAGGCACCCAGCACTGCTGCATTAGAGAAATGGGTCAGGAAAGAAATGCAAATTTCTATGTCAACTGCCCTGAATTTGGGAAATGCTGTCTTCAGTACTGTGGTGGTGTGCCTCTCCTGTTTTAGGAAAGGAAACTAGTGTGATATATTCAGCAGAGCTGAAGACCAGCAGAGCTGGTTTTGTAAGGCAAATTGGTCTTGTAGTTAAGGAACTGGGTAGGACTCAAGGCATGAAAAACTGGGTCAGGCATCAGTCTTCTGCAGTCTCTCTCTCTATAACCTTACTTCAAATGACTTGACATCTCAGCTCCTTGGCTAAAGAGCAGTCATGCAGAAGTTTCTGTTTTTCAGAAAAAAAAAAATCATTTTGCAAGGTACTCTGAAGGTATTTGCATATGATGGAGACGGAACACTTATAAAGACTGTTCAAATACAAAGATCTGCTTTTTATAGCAAAATAAGAAGGAAACAAATTCACCTGAGATCTGTAAACAGTTTCCGTATGCAAAACCCTGCAATTTTTAGTGACACCATTACTATCTCCCAACCCCAAACAGGTTATAGAAAGGAACAGGAGCAACCTCCTTCTCAGGCAGAGTTTGGAGCAAGACTGTAACTATTCCTACAGGTCAGGTCTGAAGTTCTTGAGCAACTTGGTCCAGCCTCACAGGTCCACAATACAGCGAAAGAACCACTGAGCATTACGGGAATGGACTGAGCTTTTGCAGTCAGATCCCAGGAGACTGCAGGTGCCCAGCTGTTAGGGGACGTTAGGGAATAAAACAACTTCTCCGGTGGGTAACACAGATTCCATGTGTATACAAACCTGAAATTATCATGGAGAAAGGCCAGCGCATTTTTGCTTGCAGGTGCTATGTATTTTGAATGCAAACAAGTCCTGAAGCCATCTGCTAGTATGTCTCTTGCAACATGCATTTTGCTATAACATGCAAATTGCCTTCATTCCTGAGAGCTGCCTTATAGAGAATCTGAATTTGCCACAGTTCATAAAACAAAAATATGTTTAATTATGATCTGTGTAATTATGGTGAAAGCTGCTGCTGCTAATCAGTTCTAGGACAAATAATGTAAAATGAACACACTACAGTATTTCTGCAGAAAATGACTTGCTTTGTCTTGTTTTTAAAGATAAGTCAAAAAAAAAAAAAAAAAGCATAACAACTCTTCCACTGCTTCAATATGTGGCTGCAAAAGCTGGCATAATTTTATTGCACAGTGGACACCAAAATCAATGAAGAGGATGTCAGACAGTTGGTTATATGACAGTAAATCAACAAACTCGAGTTCTATTCCCAGTCCATATTCACTTCTCGTATAACCTTGGGAAAACATTTGTACCCTCATTTCCTCCCACCCCAGCCTTTGCCATTAAGGAAAGTGCCACTACCATGGAGAAGAGATGAAAGCAGCACACCCTTTAAATTGATGACTATGGAGATATGGACTCTTATCTGCAGCAAAAATCTTTGAGGCTCCACCCTGCCTTTCTATCTTTTCTTCTGCAACACGTCTCTCCGTGTCTCCTGGCTGAGAGTCTTTTTTGGGTCATCATGCCCACAAACAATTTCTGTGAAAGCAAGAAGAGATGCTGGAACCAAACAGCCAAAAGCCACATCTTCCACACCTCAGAAAATAAGATTTTTGGTTACTTCTTTCTCGAAGCTTTGGCACTACACAAACACCCCACTGGCAGTCAGGGCACCCCTCAAGTCTGCCTTAAGTTTCTCAGCTAAACCATGCAGAGGTTTCTCTGCAAGCAGGACAGGCTCCCTCCTGTTCCCAGCATAAATAAAATGGACATCAGAAACCACAAGGAAGCCTCTCAGCCATGTTTCCCTTGCGCTGCCACCAACGCCGTCCAAAGGTTGCCTTGGAGCATTATATTGGATTCCTGAAAAAGCTGTGGCTAACAGATTGGCACTGTCCTGGTGGCTGCAGGTTAAAAACACTAGACTAGATGCAAGTCTAAAAAGGCAGGATCACTTTTTCTCAGCAGTTTAGCCTTTCTAACCAATATACCATGATTCACTTGTTTTACAGTCTGTTGTACTGGGTCTGGCTGGGATGGAGTTAACTTTCCCTGCAGCAGCCCATACAGTAAAACCACCACATGTATTTAGGCAGTGTTGTTTTTGCAGGGATGCCCCTGTACTTGGCATTTTTTTCTAAATATTTCCCTTTCCTTCCTGTTTCCTCTGCCCACTGTACTATGAATCCCAGTGAAAATAATAAAAAAAAAAAAAAAAGAGAAGAGAAGATAAATTAACTAATTAACAGCTGCTCTGGTGATTAATGCAAACAATGCGACGTTCTGTTACACACACTGAAACAAACTGATCAGCCTGGAGTGAAGAGGAAAACATGTACAATTTGATCCACTGACAGTGGCTGTTTGCCAGGCAGTTAGTTCAGTAGGATCTGGCCCATGAGGGGGGCTCCAGGGTGCTAGGCTGACAGTGTTTCTGTGCATTTCTGCTTACTGCAGGGCACATCAGCAAAACTGGGAGGGCAGGGAAGAGGGAGAGTCAGCCTGAGACTCCTGCAGGCCAAAATAGAAGATGACCTTTTTAGTTCTGCAGCTATAAACACATTCTTAAGCAACAATCCCATGCTATTCCTCACAGTCACAAGCCCCAGGGAGCCAGGTGATGAGTGTTGCACAAACAAAAACACACTGAAGGGAGAAGAAAGGAAAGAAAGTGCCCGTCCTTGGCCTTCCCACGTTCAGCAGTGCTGCTGAAGCATCACATGGCTCATTCTTCCTCTACATGCAGAGCTCTCCGTTTCCTGTGCACACTTTGCCATGATGGAGCTCTCTCCGTACTGAGGAGAAGCCCTGCTTTATTTCAGTGTGATGCCATATGGTATGATAAAAATGAACAGAAAAGGTTATACACATAAAACACATGAGCTTATGAACACCTGCTTGCTGCAAGTGTGAAGCACTGGTGATGGTAAAGGAATTCTAAGGATAGAAAGGAAGATGCCATCATCCCCAGCACAACAGACGGGAAGTTGCTGAGCTGCCATTTGAATGTTGAACAGCGAACACACAAAAACCCCAGACATATATGCATAATTAATTCACAAAGGCCTGATGAAGTTAAGGGTAAACACCAGCAATGAACCAATGTGAAATCTGGATCCGTAAAACTGCTGGGCAAGCAATCATTCACATGAGATGATACTCAAAGGAACAGACAATCTTCATGCTGAAATTACAGGGGAAGTTCTTTCTCTAGCAAAGTCACTGCAAGTACCAGCACCAGAGCCAATAGTCACTACAGTCCTATCAAGGTCATTAGCTCCCACCATAGGAAATCCAGCCTGCATTTTTGTGTCTGAGTTAGACATGGCATGCCCTGGGGTTTTAGCGATCTGTTTGGAGCACTTTGCAGGTCCTGCACAACTGGATCTCCAGAAGAATGGAAAGATACATTGCTTTTACCTTGATAATAGACACAGGACAGAGCAGAGGCAAGAATTTGGACTCAAAAGCACTCCTGCAACCTCAGTTTACATCTACCTACAATCTCAAAGTCAATAAAAAAGCAGTTCCAAACACCTCAGTAGGTGTTAATTATAAGACTCAGTAGGTGTCAATTATAAGACTGAAACCAAGGAGACATCCTAATCAAGTCGTGCCTGGCCAGTTCGGCAGTTCACATAGTTGTACATCAAAGCATAAACCAAAATGCAATAGCACTGGTGACTCGGAGACATAAAACATGCAGCAGATTCCTAGCTAGTTATTCCCTGCTTGACACTGGAAGAATACAAAGTCCAATACCCACTGTGGATTTTCACTCCTCCCATCCCCAAAATACCTTTTTCCTTCTGCTCATAAATAAATAGTTCTGCACCTTTTGCTTTCCTCCCATCAAAACCAGAGCTGTCATATATAGGTGCAGAAAAAGTATTTAAAAAAACAACAAGAAAACACAACCACCCCAGAAATAAACCTGCAGTCAGGTACCTGGCTGCAACTATCATTCCTCACAAGGTTATGCTCCCCCACAGCACACTAAAAAAAGCTCAGCGAGGGGAGAAGGCAGAGCACGTGTATGTGCATCTAGCAAGCCCCTGGGGGAAAAACTGGATGTGACATTGTCAGAAATGCTTCTAGCAATGAAAATGGGAAGGAGAGGGTCCAGAGGAGTATTCAAAGCCTTTGGAGTAAACAAAGGCAGGAAATGGCCAGCTCTGGGCACCAAACAGGCAGAACTGCTCCCACATCATGAGTTAGTTTTATGCCTCTTCCTATGGATACAGAAATAAGGCACATTTGTTTTGTTGGCTGTAAGTAAAACTACGGCTGAAAAAAACAAAGCAAACAGGACAATATGAGGATTCCTGAGACTTGCATTACAATTGTTTCAGAACATGAATACTATTTTTAACAAAATCAAATGTTTTGCTTAAAGTAACATGGAAAATACAGCAGAAGCCCTGAATTTTCAACAAGCAGTGAAGAAACTTGAAACTGTGGATCCAATCAAGCTTTGGATGTGTGACAAACTGACGAGTTGGAACAGCCTTTTCTGGAAACTCTTGAATGCAAAGACAGCATATAAAGCAGGTCAAAGTCACCAGCTTTTAGGATGCCACTATGGTTTTCTTACTATTTTCTCCAGAATTGTACACAGCTCAAGATGGAAGTATAAGAAACTCTGCTGAGAAAAAAAAAAATTTACCTGCAATTGCTAGTACCTAAAATCTTTGGTGATCAACTTGAGGCACCTGAGAAAACCTCAGTCTTTCTGGATCTGACACTTCGCATATCCTGAAACTCCATCCCTTTTACAGTATGTTGGATAGACATGAATACCACAAAATCACAGAAGTCTAACACGTTCAATTCCTTGTCACCGGCATTCAAGGACTGAGCAGTGCTCTGTCTGCCCTGTTTTCAGAAAGGTTTGAGTCATCTGGCTTTAAGGAACATTTAAGAAAATAGGTCAGACTGAACTGTATATCACAGGCAATTGTAATGAAGTCAATCAGCTTTTACAAGCATTGCTCTCAGCACAAATTGCCCCCACACTTCTGTCCACATGACTAATCAAATTAATTCTTGATGGTATTGAGAAGCATGGCTTCCCAAATCACATACACAGACTAACATTCCCTGCTGATAACCTGTATTTTTATTGTCACTTCTCAGGTCCAAATTATGGAGAATGATCAGATTGCAGATATCTTTGGTGAAGTATCATATCCAGAAAAAGTAAGAGCATGGCTTGAAATTGCTAGACAGACCGAAAGACTTATTTCAAAGCAATTAAATGGACAGTTATTATCTCAGAAACTCTCTACTGGCCACTGAGATCACCAGCCTACAATGGACAAAGTTAAGATCAGAGTATAAAAGGGATGACTGGATTTTTTGCTTTTATAAATGACTCATATTAAGTCTGTTGCTCGTAGTTCAGAACAGTTTATTTGAAGGTCAGGGGAAATGACTGTTCATGGAATACACTCATTTAGGGAATACTTTCACATACACAAAAAAGAGGTTAAACGAAGAGTAAATTTTGCAGATTTTGCCCCCAAAATCTCACTTGTTCTAACATAGTTCTATACTCTTGCCAAACTTTCTAGGCTGATAGCCTGGAACCTGCCACGTCTCTTGCAGGTCACCAGGTCAGCCACGCAGAACTAAAGAGCTTTCATCTCAGTTCAGCTGCTCATGATGGATCCTCTGGTTTGCAGGGCAGTTGTGTTTGAGGCGGTCTCAGAAGATCGTAAAATGTAAAACCTTTGGAAGACGTAAGTGTAGGGAAAGACAGAAAGCAAGTCCAGTAGAGTCAAACCCTGAGCAAGCTCAGACGAAGAACAAGAAACTGAGCTGAAGCAGCAAGCTAACTGTTTGCAAGGCGTAACGGAGGTACAAGTGACGGGAAATTCAGATGAGTAGGCAGGCAGGCAGAGATTCAGGAGGGAACACGAGGTGAGCGGAGGTAGCATTCAGCATGAAGAGAAAGCAGATAAAGGGAAGGAGGAGGAAAAGGGAGAAGATTAGAGAAGCTGTGAATAGACACTCTAGCTTTCAGGGTACCTTCGAACTGGCAGACCCTCTCAACCTTCAGAGGCTTCCCCACCACCAAAAAGCACTTTGTAATTACACATGAGCAGTGCAGAAACCTGGAATACCTAAGTGGCTGCAAAGGAAGACTAAGGCATGCTAGCAAAGCGGTAGGTGGAAGCTTTCATAAGCATCTGCCTCCACTGGACCTGACAGCAGCACACACTGTCAAATCTCACTTCAATAAGCTCTCACGTGTTTCTCAAATTAGGAAAAAAAAAAAAAAAAAAAGACAACACAAATCCCTAGGAATAGCATGCAGTTTCTATACATATCTCCCAGTGAGCTAGCAGCTCACGGTACTGAAATAAAGCAAGAAGCCTCTGACAATATAATGAGCATCTTTGTCAATCTTTTCCTTCTTCAGCATAAACACAGACTCCTCTGAACAGCACAGAAATGAGCATGAGGAACCTTTCACTTTCTCTAAACAGCAGCAGAAAAGGATTCATACTCTCCTCATTTTAGCCCCCTACTATCTTTATTGCAGGGCCCAGTCATTTTTCACTGTCAGACCCCTATCTCTTAGTTGATGCTTCTACTTTCACTGTAGATTGGTAGGAAGCGTAACACATAGAGGGAAAGGTTTGGCTTTGCATGCCATCATTCCCTCGCTGTCCCCAGAGTTTAATGTAACCAGGCTAGTCTCGACAGTAACAACAGCCAATATATGTGCATTCAACAGATCTTTCTGAAAAAAGGCCATATTAAATATTGTTTGCCTCTTTAAAACCTTCAATAGCAGTCAACAAAAGAAGCTGGAGTGTGCTAAAGGATGCAAAGAAAGAACTGCATAATCAGTTCTTGCTGAAATTCTAGAACATATTTTTAAGTGCAATTTGCAGAGCTTTTTAACATCTGCTTGTTGGATAATTATAAAGCCTAAAGATTCAGTTTGGATTTTACTAATTTTTCAGGATCTTTTATAACAGAAGGAAATACTAACAGAAAAAAAAAAAAGACATCGAATTCCTAGGAAGAGCATGCAGTTTGCATGCTATGTTGGCTCAAATCTAAATCAACTTTCCCAATGAAGTACTGTCATAGTGCATTACTAAATACCTATGCTACTCTTTGAAATCTTAGCCATCATGTATGCAAATTATTCATAAGAACTTAGTCCTAATGTGGTTTTTTTTTGGCGTGAGTTTTTATATTTTTATTTTCTGAGGTTTTACTGATCCAACTGCTCCATATCATAATATCTATCATACATCATAATGCCTATCTGCTGAAGCTTAAGCCTCCAGGAGACAAAGGTGGAGGTAGCACAAAAAGTAGGATTTTGTTTTTACTACTAGTTTGAACAGGAGTAGAATGTACAATGGAAGGACAAAGTAGAAAGTCTGCACAGTGGAAGAAATGCAGAAAAATAGTGTAATACCTACTGCAGATCTTTTTTGTTGCTTTGTATTACAGAAGTTCCAAGCCACCCCAGCAGACCTCAGGACTGCAGTATACAATGTACTCTGAATAAACATTTCAACAGACTTTTTGTCCTTTTCCTTCATGTTTCCTCTAAATGCAATAATCCTCTAAGCTTAAAGCATTCCAGCATCAAGACTCTGCTGACTCTAGGTGCATCACGAGGAGGCCACTATCAGATGGAAGCTTTCAATCAGTTTATGGATTATGACTGAAAATTTATCAATAAAATTTATACTAAGAGGCCAAATACATCTATGCTCCTTACATCACTATGAACAACTAAGTACTTTTGTTATTCATGAGCAGTATTTTTAGACCATGCTGAGAGAAAATCCAGGAGAGAATGCACAGTTTGCACTCTCTTGTGAGGCTTGTGCAGAAGCAGCCACTTCTGAATAAAAAGATAATTTTGTCTCCCCACAGAAGATTAAGGCTAGTTACTCATCTCCAACAGTAAAACGAAGTTGCCCAGGAAGGTTGTGAAATCTCCATCTCTGGAGCTTTTCAAGACTGGGGTGGACAAGTCCCCAAGCAGGTCTGATCTACTTAGACCTGCTTTAAGCTCCATAGCTCCCATCCTATCTAAATTATTCCACGATTCTAAAACACTCAGTCTCAGTCAATAATATCTTCCTCTGACTTGTACACCTTTGTGCTAACAACCACAAGCAGTCTAGCTAACAAGAGTGTCTATTGATTACCAAGCTGTAGCTTACGAAGAAACTTGTTGTGCTATGTATTCTTGCATTCTGCAGCTGCAAAGCAACTAGGCTCTCGCTAGCCTGGATAACAACTTTCAGACACTCAGCTGAGATATTAGAATGGGATGTGACCATCCTATAGCCCTTTGCTATAGGTGAGTTGTGCTCATGAGGATACACACAGCTTTTCAAAGTTTTCTTCAGAGATACCCTTTGGCTTTCTTCCTCACGGGACCTCCAGCAACTCTCTCATGCACTGAGATGAGATCTCATGCACTGTAAACTGCAAATTAGCTTTTCACATCAAAGTTCTACTTTTGTTCTGGCCATATTTCCACATTTTTCTAGCTGCTTTGAGTGATCCTGGACTATGAACATTTTGCATCTATGTCTTATAACCTTTCCTGATAGAGACTCCTCCACCACTTCAAACTGCCTCCATCTGAAAGAGTGTGCCCTCCACACTGTAGTTGCCAGAGGAGAAATATCCTGGGAAATACACCAAGTATGACATGACAAAGTGTGTGCTGCACTGGTTGCCTGATGGACCGCTATCTTTATGCCTGTGCAGAAACACAGAGGTGCAAATTGAAAGGATTCCATCTTACAAGGTAAGGTGCTAGCTGTCATTGCATGTGAGAGAGAAGGAATTTTGTGAGCCTGATCTGGCCTCCCACTGGAGGCACAAAGACCAGTAAGGGAGAACAAGTATTTGTTTTGCTCTTTCTCTTGTTCTTCTGACCAAACTAGGACTTAAAAGCAAAGAAGGTGCTGAAGGTGCAACAAGAACATGGGCTGTAGAGAATGAAGCAGCTTATTATAAAGCTATTATGAATAGTTGGCTTGCTGCTTAGCTAGGGGATAACAAGGTTAGCAAATGGTGATAATGAATGGTTGAAGGGGTTTTATAATGATATGGAAAGATTTTCATCTTTATATCACACACGTTGAATTCAGGTCGTCAGCACCAACTGAACGTGAATGCCACATGATTTATTTCATCAGGCTGTGTGGAATGAGTTTGGTCTCTTGTAAGCTCTTTGGGACAAAGGCTTATTCATAAGTAATTATCCGTAATAAGGACCTCAACTTGCATGATGAACTGCTTTATACAAGGTACTGTTCAAACAGCCCAACCTTGAAAAGGCTGTGATTCAACTAGATACAACTGCAGAAGTATCACCTGCATTTAAGTATGACAAAGAAAAAGACGCATAGCTTGTCCAGTGTGTTACAGAAATCGTGTCAGAGCTTTACTTGAATCCAAATTCAATTACAAGGCAGTTCTTCCTGTCTGGCCATTTAGAAATTGCACAGTGCATGTCAGAGGCACAACTGCAGTCTACATAAAGAAGCAAAGAACACAAGGTGCCCTTTACTAGCCCCTGTGTTCAACAGTTTTCACCACCACCACCACCCCCAGTGAGAAAGAGAAGGTGTTATCAAGGAAAGGCAGCAGCTTCTGGCTCACTAACAAGAGCTATAAACATTATCTTCACACACCTGACAACTGCCTCTTCTGCTGGGTTAATATCATGGAAGCCCTGGGATTTGCAAGTCACAACTTGTAGTTCAGCTCCTTACCAGAAATTTTCAGCAACTCAGAATTATGAGTCCTGTATTTTTCATGTTTTGGGAACAGTAAATGAAAGTCCATGAGAAAAGAAGAGGTTAGTGGTAGTGCAGAATGGAGACTTGGTTAAGGGGCCAAACACAGGTAGGAGAATTGGAGGATAAATGGAAGCTAGAAAAACCAGTTGAGCTTAGTAGATGAAAGAAGATAAAACAAAGTCAAGAGATAAGGAACTAACACAGAGAGACCCTAGAGGAATGGCAGTGACCTGACAAATCAATGTGGTTATCCTGATGAAATCAATTGATATTGCCACTGACCTCTCACTGACTTAAAAAAACATGCACTGCAGTGCTTAATCGAAGCAATGTTTCTCTGCTTCATGCTCTACTTTGAGCCTGTGCAATGAGACCCGATGAGGCACTTGCAGCAGTATAATCATGTTGAGTAATGGGACTTTCCACACTGAATTTCCTTGGGTCTCAAAATGTTTACCACAAAACCAACAGTGTGGAGGGGAGCAGGTGGGATGCTAGTCAGTCTTCAGTTGTGTATTGTAGATTGCACAGTCCGTACTATTAGATTTTGTGTTTTGACAATTCACCCGAAGAGAAAGTAGTTACAATTATAAGAAGTTTGAAGCATGGACTTCAGGAGCAGGTTTTGAGGACTTGTAAATGAGAAACTTTGTCTCCAAGGCAGGAATGTGCTAATTCAGGTATGAGTAAGTAACATTAATCAAAGCATCTCATGGAGGAGGTGGAAGGAAATGTCCCGGTGGCTAGAAAGAAGCACATTTTTGTAAGGAGGATGAAGTAGAAACAAAAGAGTATAGCTTTGGCACAGGAGGTGATCTCTTTTCCTTCATTTATTCCCACCTTTTCTCCCCATCCTCTGAGGAGAACAGAGAGAAGCAGGCATTTTGGACAACAGAGCACAGGAAAACAATTCTGTCTCGATTTGGGAAAAAAGTTAGAAGCTAGCTAGGATGTCAAACCACAGTCAAGGAACTTCTATAACTCAAAAATACTGCTGTGTTCTGCTACCTTATCTTTCTGATGTTTTGTTCTGCTGTTAAAAGCCTATGGATGAAATAAATCTATTATCTTTACATTTGGTCTGCTGTCACATTTGGCTCTGAGCATTTCTGCTGCACAGTAATGATAACACTGGGACCCTTGAACAAACACCAAGATTTCTAATGCATAGCCCCAGGATCTCCAAAGGCATGCAGACGTCCAGTTGCAGAGGTGGTGATGCTAGGTTTTAGAAGATGAAGTATCATCCAGGGATAAACAATTAAAAAGAGAATACTAGATTTTGGGAAAATAATAGGGAAAATAGAAGGTC
The DNA here is from genome assembly GCF_040182565.1 of Anser cygnoides. NCBI lineage: Eukaryota > Metazoa > Chordata > Aves > Anseriformes > Anatidae > Anser > Anser cygnoides. Next base: position 67,446,960 of record NC_089874.1, read on the forward strand.
CTGAAGATCCTGAGGAGTGAAAGACAATATCCACAACCTGTGTTTTTCTTCACATTCTTTGAAATTGAATATGGTTGTTCAGCTTTAGAACACGAAGCTCAACTGTTTCACAGAAGCAACTCAGAAAATACATTTTGCCTGTGCATAATAGATACTTGTAAAGTTTAGCATGATTCTCCCATGTGTCAGTAGAGTTGGGAGATGCTGCAAGCATGGCTCATTCACCTCAATTGATAAGAAGCATGGGACTATTTGAGATGAGAGACACTGTAATACCTCTTAGCCCCAACGGCCTAAATCAGTGTTGGTTGATGTTCTGTAACTGATCAACTTCCAATTGTCTACTGGTTGGGAAGATAGGCAATAAAACAAAATACTTGCAGTGATCACACAAAAAACTCTGTTTAGTCAGCATTTAAATTATGATTACAGAGTGATTGCTGTTGCTGTTTTTTTGGTTTGTTTTGTTTTTTGTAATTTTTCATTTGTTTCATGCATTGCCTTCTGATACCTTTGGCTACAATAGGTGCCTGGAACCACAGGGTCTGATTAGACAAAGGTCTTTTATAGAATGTGAAAACATCCTTCAAACATGGTAGTCCAAATAAAGGTTTTTGATAATACAAGCCTTACAAAAATAGGTTTTCAGGAAATAATGAATCTACGCAGTTGTGATGACTTAGAAGAATGGGAAAAAGTCACAATGCAAGCTTTGTGTCTGTCTGCTTGATATACCTTTATAATTTTAATCTTTAGAAGCATTCTGTGCAGATTGCTGTGCTCAGAAACAAAACACATTGAAATTCAAACCAAAGATCCTGAAGCAAACCCTACCACAGTAAGTATGCTGGCACACATTAATATTCTAGGTCAATGAAGCTTATTCTAAGCAAAACATCTGGAGCATTGTAAATCCATCTTTCTTTAAAAACTAAGTATATGCTGAACTTCTTTTCATTTCTTTAAGATTCCATTTAATTACAGTCCTAATCAATGCCATTTTGCAAAACCATCTCCTGTACAACATCCCCCATTAAAAATTAAATCTTTGTTGTTCTCTCTCATTCTATTGAAAGTAGTTTTTCAGGGCAGAGCATTAAAATCTTAAGTTCTGGTGAGTAGCACTGATTTTTGATGCAAATACAGAATTTAAATGCTGGTATATGGTCAGAAAGTTTTAGAATTCATTCATGCCTTCCTCTGATTTTTTTTTCCGTCCTCTGAGCTGGATTGAAACAAACATTTATAATATGTAAGGCTAGCTTCAGATCTAGGCAAAGAAATTAATCTTCTTTGCTTCTTAGGCTTCTTAAAGGTAGTCATTTATACCAGAAATGAAATGGAAAAGGGAGGAGTTCTCCTACCCCATTAAGCTGCTGAAAAATTATTTAAATAAGCATTCAATATATTTTGTCTGCTTTTGACTAAGTCAAACTGGGCATCTTTGGAGAATAAACTTTCTTGGTGAAGAACCAATACTACCAAATCCTGGCTATAAAATACTGTACAAGCAACCTCCCCTCCTCCCTCTTATGGAAACAAATGCAACCAAAGAGCATTTCTCCTATGCTCTGTACACCCAGACAGCCACCACGCCTCAAGATTTAAGAATATAAGGCTGTGCTGCTAGATCATTTACCCCCAAAAGCAAACAAACAAATCAGGCACACCTCGAAAATATATTCCTTTACCCACAATACTTGGAGGTCTTTCCTAAAGCAGATGCCCCATACTGAAGTCTGATAACTATCCTCTTTCATTCACAAAAATCACTTTGGCTTTGTCTTATAGTAAAATCATTTTCCTAAAATTGTGTCAGCTCTACAGCAGCTCTCCTTTTCCCAATAAATGTGCAAAGTAACTACTATAAAGTTAATGCCCGGATTAATGTGGAATCAAACTCCCCTGCCATACTAGGCTGGATGCAAATACATACAAACATTGCTGTACAACGTGTCTTGCTTTGTTCAGTATGAAGCAAGTGATCCCAAGACTACAAATCTGACTACAAATCTACAAATGTAATTTTCAAAGAAAAACAACTTACAACCTCTCCGGCTATGCTATGGGAAGTTCAATTCAAAGAGATTGTTTGATTTTCTTGAATCTTATATTGTATAATGATGGCCTCCTATGTAATATTTTAGACATAAATATTATTTTATGGATGCATAGTCATGAAGAGATACTACTGAATTCTAGCAAGGATGGCAGAGTTCCGTCCTTAAGTAGCATGAGCCCATTAGAAGGGTGATTAGTAGAGCATCACTGAAATGCCAAAATCTCTCAAGACAGACAACTGTCAAAAGTTTAGCTAAACTGCATAAACAAACACAGAATCCCCAAAGAAAATATTACTATTTATAATTACACTACAGTAATTACACTGGAGGCCTAAGAGGTACGAGGGCTAGTCACTGTAATAAAAAGTCAGGAATAGTCTGTGTCCCATTACAAACAGATACTTGCTTTGCAGGTAAATAACTGAGACAGAGAAATGGTTTGCACAAATTCATGGAATATCTAAGATAAAGCTACAAAACAGACAATGCATGAGAGCAGCTTGTGATGGTGACTCCAGTCAGTTCTTGTGGAAGACACATTCACTGAGAAGTCTCCCAATATCTCTGAAAGAAGTGGCTCTGAGTTGCCACTTCAGGCCAATGACCTGCATTTTCTTTAAAAGAGACCTCTACAGAGGGCAATGCATGGCTGCACCCGGATACATGGAGCAAAACATTATCTGGAAGAACTATTGTGCTAATGCATTGTGCCATGCAGACATACTGTTAGCTGGCTGTGAGAAGCAGAAGAAAGAGACAGTATTTGCCAACTTCCCCACGATCTGTGGCAACAGCTAGCAACAGCTGCCTACTGAAAAGAAATAGTGAACGTGCATGGATTGTGGCAGGCTGTGTACAAGCTTTTATACCAAGATGCAGAAGCAGCATCTCAGAGGTGGCTTTCTAGGATACTTGTTTTCTTTATTTCTTTCCTTTTCTAAAAATGAACAACCAAGCCCTATTCTGGCTCTTAGAAGAAGCTGCCCAAAGATGAGGTTTCTGGTGGTATGAAGGCTTCTTTTGCTATTGCACAGACCTTTGTTTTTCTCAGTTTTGTAGTAGCATCCATGCATTACACAGAAAAACGAATACATTGTTTGCCTAGAGTATCCCTAAGGGAGCAGAGGTCTGGAATATCTTCATCCCATTTGCTGCCCTAGGGCTGATTGCTAGCCTGCACCCGCCATTCATGGGAACTGAACATCAGCTGCCCAGCAATAAAAGCTCCTGCAAAGAGAACATGTTTTACAGAAAAATATGAAGAGAAAAAAATATATAATTATCCAGTCACATTAGAGACAGTGAGATCCTCCCAGCTTTCCAGCCAGGTACAATTAGCAATTGTTATAAACATTCAATGAGTTAATTACAGCAGCAACTTTCCATTACGTTTCAAAGGGAATATATTAGGTGGTGGAGGACATCAGAAAATGTAAAGTAGTACTTTTATTTAAAGACAAGCAGAAACAATAGCGGAGTAAGCAGTGTATGCCCATGCCCCCCATGACTCCCCAGCAGCACACCTACCTACCGTGCCAGTTGCTGCTGAGCTCCTTCAGGAGGCTCTGCACCACAGAGCACCTCTTCACCCTTTGTGCATATAGGCTTTGCTCACAAAAAGAGACCTGAAGCCCCAGCATGCTCAAAATATACCTCTGCCCCCATGCAGAAACTCATCTAATCAGCCAAGTAGCCCCAGAAAGTGTGCTTGAAGGTACATCAACCAAATCTAATGATGCAACTGCCATCCACTGCTCTCCTACTCCAATATGTTTGGAAGTGGCTTAAAGAAGATATGACTGCTAGCAGTAACCACTTTTCACTTTGAACACTGGAGTGCTGATAATTTCCTTAGCTTTTTTTGTCTTGTTTTTTAAAGCTACTTACTAGCAAAGATTAATGACTGTCTCTGTGAAATAAGAAGAGGACAGAGAAAAATGTGGGGAAGATTGCTAAGCATAGCTAAAACTTGTGCATCTCTATGTGAATCCTACTTTGATGCAGCAGCTTTGATTTGCTGCAGAAACATATTTTTAGCATGGTGTGAGATACTCATTTGTATCAAGACAATTGATAAATTGATGCCTGCCATAACAGCTGACAACATCTAGTACCTCGAGCTTTTGTGGTTCATTATGCTCTCAAGAGTGCTCAGGTCTGCATTCAATTATGTGTTACCAGAAAGTAATTTCAGCTTCAAGTAGTGATTGTAGACTTGTTGATCCTGCTAAGTACAGCCAATGAAAATATTCCTGTTGAGTTTCAGTTGGTGCCCAGTCCCTTCTTTCTCTGGCAGCCAGGTATTTCATTACAACAGACAGAGACCTGCACTGCTGGGATGCTCCTGGAAGGTTAACCTACAGCTGACAGAAAACCACCATTTCTCCGATAAAAATGAAACAGCATACATGTATTTTGGGCTCTCCTTTTTCAGGCTATCTGGAGAAAGGGCCTTCACTGAAGGAACAGGTACTCCATTCAGATGAAGGGAATATGCCCTATTTTGGCACCCCCAAATGGTAAATGCATTCGTTGCTAAAAGAACATACATTCTCTGTCTCAAAAATGACAAGCATACAAAAAAGATCAGGAATGTATTAGGAAAGTTATAAAGATAGCATTTCTTCCTCTGTAGCCCTAAACAAGGCTGAGTAATGACACGTTATTACCCTCCTCTGGAGATGTCTGTCAGCTATACTGCTACTTGCTTGGGGGAATGGGATGAAAGCAAGCTGAACACAAACTGTCCCCTGCCTTCAAACACTGCAAGTGCCAGCCATGCTCACCACATCCCTGCCACTCTTCAGTGCCCAAACTCAATGCAGAACTCAACACCACTCCACCCTCAACTGGTGGTTCATTTGCCAGCATTAGGTATAAATAATTACCTTCTCCAGCGCTTTGCCAATGACACCCTACAGGTGCTGGGAGGAATCTGGACCTACATTCTTAGACAAGTGTGGATGTTCACACAATTCAGAAAGCTGGCCTGAGAAACTGAGCCACACCTTTTGTCCACTGATGTTACATATACCTAGTTCTAGACAACGCACTTCTGTTTCAAGGAGAAAAAACTCCCTTTGCAAACTAGTTCCCAATGCAAACTTAATATTTGGTTGCACTCTTCAATGGATACTGCTTTTTGCTGTCTTATCACTTGCAATCTGAGGTTTTGATGTAATGAAAGCTTCTCTATAAAAACTGCTCAGAGACTTCAGAAGAATTATGTTTCCTTAATGGAATGTCACCAGATTATGATTAATTTGCCATTCCTTGAGGTCTCAGAGAAAGATGATTTAAAAAAGAAAACAAATAACAACGGCAAATCTGAAGGCCTGCATTTACAAATATGACTAACAACTATGACTAACCCAACTTGAACCACACAAAAGATTTTCAAAAGCAAGGCGGTGAGGATTTTCTAAAAGGCAGCTCCCAATGTGTTCAGCTGACCACACTGACAAACAAAACACCGATTATTTGGGAAACGGAAGCCTAAAACCCACCAATTTTAATCTCCTCATCAAATACTAACCCTGAAATGAAGCTGTGGACTTTCTTGGGGACAGTCACGTAAATGACAGAAGCATGGTTTCAAGTGCAGCAATTATACCAACAACTTCCTCAGGGAAAAGCAATTTGTAAGCAAGAAAGCTCAGATATAAAACAGGTCAAAGACACTCCAATATGACACAGAAGCCACAAAGACCTGAAAACAACAGATCAATCAAACAGCTTAAAAAACCCACCAGTACTGTTCTTCTGAGAAGTCATGCATCAGAAATAGAAAGATGAACACACACAGGGCTGACTGCCAAGTAATCACTTCTCCTGCAAACCAAGGCTCTGTGCAACTCATGTGAGAGAAGTACACACCCCTTTCCTAACTAGGGAAGGGGTTAGTATACAGCCTGCCAGTTCACTGAGGTAGACCTTTTAGGGCCCAATCCACATTGGTGAAAGAAGGGGTTAATTTCCTTGATTTTTATTTATTTATTCATTTTAGGGAGAAAAAAAACAGCAAACCACTTTCAAACACCATGGCATATAACTGCTTCTGCTATTTAAGGCATCTGTAAACAACTGATAAGGATGCCACCATTTATTTATCTCTGCAGATGGCTTCCTGTCTTGGCAGATGGAAGAAAACTACCACCGCAGGGTTAAAGGAGGTTTCTCAATCTGAGGTTAGTCACTCCTGCTGCTTATGATACATACTTGGGCCTTGGAGCTACTGCATCTAGATGGTTTGTGAAAGGGACAGCTTCTTTCATGCTGAACTATGCTCAACTCACCTCCCAGGCACAAACATGTCTGTACAGATGAAACCTCCCCACATCATTTTCTCCCTGTGAAGTGAGCAGTTAAGATTAAGTCCATGAAAAACTTGAGCAAAACAGGTAACTTCAAACTACAGGTGGCCACAGCTTGGGAGCAGCAGCAGAATCAACTGGCTTCTCAATGCTAATGATCCCTCCAGCATCCTACTGTGCTCATTTCAAGACCTGAAGTTTTCCCCAGGAGATGCAAATGTGATCTGGGTCAGGTCTCCAGTGAGTAGATCAGCTTGGTCTTTGTGAATTGGAGAAAGTACATTCAGCTAGTTATGTCATTTGGATCTGGTTTTTTTGTTTGTTTGTTTGTTTAAATAAAAAAAAAGATGCTCAAAAGCCTTATATGCTTAAACACACACCTTTCTTTCCTATTCCCTTGTTTCAGATACTTTTACTACAGTTAAAATTCAACAGAGAAGTCATCTACTCTCCCCCTTGTCCTTTCCCACAAAAAAGAAAAGTCAGTAAGGCATAGTTGAGCATAAAATAATACTAAAACTCTTGGCTGTCTGGATCAGCACTATGCAGGCAGTAAAACTGAAAGAAATCTCATTAGCATGACATAACAGTCATTTATAATAAGCAAGATTTAATGTTATGTACCACAGCCTGACTAATTTGCAGACATTTCTATTAGTGGGAATGGTGCTCTACAAGTCTCAAGTTTTAGTTCATTGCACCACATTGAGCAGAAGATGGGTAAGGTGCAAGGAGAGAGATTCATCTCTGTGTAACTCCACTGACTCCAAAAGCAGATCCATGTCATTCTTGGAAAGGCTCTGACTTGATGTCAAACACATGAAGACTCTGAGGGATCCTCCAGATGACCATTTTCCAGCAGGACATTGAAGATGTTTTTGTTTTGCTTTTTTAAACTGTCTTCCCACTACATTTATCAGTGTATATAAACTATTGAAATGAAAAAGATGAATCTCCATGCTTCAAAACGTTTTAGGATAAATTCACACTTGAACAGTCAGATAAGTGCCATAGGGCAAACGCACATCACGGAAAACGAGGCTTGTAGTCCTCTCTGCCATTACATCTGAAAAGGTGGTGTATTTTCTGAAAATATAACATTTTTCTAGGAAAGCTTTTCTTTGCAGTGCTCAGCAAAACTCAGCTTCCCACTGCAGAAGTTAAAAACAAACAAACAAACAAACAAAAAACAACAGGAAAAAAAGCGCTTGCATACAGTCCCTCTTTACAGGGAATCTCCCAAATCTCTTCTACAGCTTTAAAAACTAACAATCTAAATTCTCCAAAGTTAAATCTTGCTTACTTTCACACTAAGCTGCTAAAAGATGGAGCACAATTTTAACATTAAACCATTAAATTGAGCAACCTGACATCCTGAAGTCCCTTCAAATCTCAGATATTCTGTAATGCTAAGTAGTGTTGGTTTACTCAAAAATCAATTTTGCTATGTTGGAAGATAATTCTGGGAAAAGTAGTTTAACTCAAGCTGAACATCCCTGAAAAACTAGATTCAGAAAAACAGCATGAAAAATTTGAGAGTAATGTTCCAATTTGTTTTGATACAGAATAAAGTCTGGGCAATCACATGGGTCTTTTATTCCTATTTCACTGTCCTGAAATAACTCAAAGTGAGACAAGAATTATTTTCAAGTAAAAATATTACTTCTTCCATACTGTCGGCTTCCCCTCATCTCTCTGTTTCTTTGCATCTGTCCTGGGACAGGGGAAACAACCATTAAACAAGTCAAAAAATGTTCTCCCTTTCTGCAAGAAGAGTTCTTTTTCACTACAGGTGTACTCAAAAAAGTTTTTACCATTCTCTTAAATTGTCAACAGCATTGTGGATCTATGGTGATCTCTGACAATTGGTTAAGAGAATTAGAAAACCAGGTACATGTTGCTATTTCTTATAGATGTTTTGGCACAGCTCAAGACCAAGACTAGGTGAAACAAGAATAATTCAGAGGCAGAAATACTGAAGTGCTGGTCAGACTCACAGCTACAGTTAGCTCCGTTCTTCAACTGCAGGTAGATTTGGTGGCTCCTCTATTATAAAAATATAATCCTGCATGGATTTTTTTTTTCTTTTCCTTTCAGGTTACTACTAAACCACAGACTTTCTAACAAGCATATTTGTCCCTCTACCAGCTTGATAGGCTGTCAAAAACTCTGAAGACACCTTCTGTTCTACTATCTCACAGTGGTAGGATTAAAAAGCTTGAAGAATTTTGACTTTACTCACATACTTATTATGGTCTATTGCTTGAAGTTCTAGGCAAAAATTAGTAAATTCTATTTTGTTTCTCAATCTACTTCATCATACCCTAACTCTTCTGTTGGGTCAGAATTGTTCTTCTAATCAACATATACAAGATTGCGTTAGACTGCTCCCTTCTTTCGTCACCTAGCACAGTTTCCTTGGAACAGTTCTCATTTGCAGATCATTTATCCAACAAAGTGTGACAGTTCCTTCAGAGGGATTCTCATCTTCAGTTAGACTGACTACCATTTAAGAAAATTGATGGGTCAATGCTTTCCTAGCTATCAGCTCCTAACTCTTACTGCCTTCAGTGGAGGTAATACATGGAAATAAGAATGACTATGCTGAAAGCAATATCAGATCATTCAACTCCTGATCTCAGCTCCTGGGGTGAGGAGTATGACAAAGGTTCTGTAAGGAGAAAGTCAAATTATTCTTTTTTTCTTCTTCAAAAGATACTATAGTGATATGCTGTTAGCTACCTGTAGGCCTATTTGAAGAGCTTCCTTGATAGCTGTGAACACATTTGATTACACAGATGGCCCATGTAACTTCACTAAGCAATGGCATTAAACAAGTGATAAATATATCTGTAAGTATCTTCCTGAGGAGACTCCCCTACAGAGTGATGCCATTCAGTGGTGTAGGTCACAGGAAAAGCAACATTCTCCACTAGCTGCATCCCAAGAAGATGAAAACAGAAGAAACGACAAACTGCTTCTCAGTTTCAACTGACCACAGTCTATATTTTGGGACCAGAAAAAACAGGGTTGCAGACTCAGAATGAGATAAAAGAGCTTTACAAGGCCCAGCTCTGCTTCTCAGGAACAGTAGTGCAGCGAGTGTAGCTCTGCTAACACATACATTAGTAAGGGCAGCAGGGTTGGGTCACATCACCACTACATCTGTTGTGCAATGCAGTGACAGCTACAGATATAAAAGATGCCTCCTACTTACCAAAGTTTTAGCTGAAGCCTTTTTACAGTGAATAACTCCATGAAGAAAAAAATTCAGGGAAAAGATCTAGCAAGTAGTGTAAACCCTGACAAACCTCCAAATACACAGCACTGTGAACAACACTTTTACTATGGAGGACTAACAATCATGTTCCACATTTTATTTTGTGTTCCCAAGTTTATTTACAAACTAGCTTATATGTTGTTCAGTGACGACATCACCCACCACCAAAATTTTCCTCCCTCTAAAGTAGAAGATATCCACACAGCAACTTCATAAAATAAATACTAGATACCACCACTTAAAATACAAGCTAGAATAGTACAGAAGAAAAATGTAACTATCCAAGCTAACATAAGGTCAGGTCATGACAAGCAAGGAAAATAAAGAAAAAATTAAAACAGGAAAGCTGTTATTTTGCTTTGCTGGAATGAGTTAGTGGGTAAAACACTGGCCAATTTGTTTTGCATTTCCAGTTCTTTTCCAAATTACTTCTTTGACGTTGACTAAGTTGTTTAGTCTTTCCAGACTCCAAATGCCACTATTTTAGTAATTGGATGCCCCGCACTGTTATGAATATCTGAGTTTCAACATCTGTATTTATCCACAACAGAGAAGTACATAGAGCAGAATACCTACTTTGCTCCATACCATGAACATGCATATATTTACCTATCCATTACATAGGTTTATAAACATGGCATCCTACGTCAGCAACCAGCCTCTCCATTCCCAGCTATGTTTTAGAACAGCTTGACCCAGAAACCCACGTGACATCTTACAATTTTCCCATGTCTCAGTTTCTTCATGTGAAGTGTAACAGGCAAATATCACTGTTTACCACTGAGAGAGAATGGAAGACTAATTCCATACTTAAAATCTGTGATTAAAGCTACGACAGAGATGACCAGTCTGTTGTGAAAGCACTGCCTTCTTTACCTGCAGTAAAAGACTGTTTCTGCACTTTCTCTCTACTCTCAGATCTTAATTTGTCCCTAGCTCCTTTTTACAGTTTCATAGACGCTGTAGGTCTGCATAATCACAGAGCACAGAATAAGCATAAAATGGACTTGAAATCCAAACTCTATTTCCCAGTGCATTCTCTGCCATCTTTCCAAACAAGGCTTTTCTCCTCTCCCTGCCTGTGCTCTCCCCCACATCCCCTTGGCTACATGCTTCTCCAATTTGCATGCAGATGTAAAGACACTGGTTTTGGTAGCCACCAGGCACACATAAAATACAGCTGTATTGTCCATCTTCCTGCACTAGGTTCAAAATCGTATGTCAACAACATGACTAAAAAAAAAAATCAGCAGCAGAACATCATTTCCCCCTGCCTCAGCATTTTCTCACCCTTTCCCAAGCTTCTCTGCAAAAGAGGGCTGAGAAAAGTACCACTGGGTTTTTTCAGGTCTTCTGGATAACTTTCTATGGCATCTCCATCATGTGTGCTGCTATTCAGCAGTTACTGCAGATCTCAGTTGCAGTGGATTTGCAAGTCAATCCTCTATCTGTAAATCCCAGATGGCTCAGTGATTTTTAGCACAGCTATTGATCTCCACATTCATACATACCGGCTTCTGGGCAAACACACCCAGCTGCTATCATCACCCACATCCAACTGCCACAAGCAGAAATGAGGACTTTGTGAACCCAAATGCTATCTGCTAATAATACTACCACTGCGAGAAATAAAACTAGTCAGGAACAAGCACATGGTTTGTGCATTTGCCTACCTGATAGAGATCACAAGGCTGCGTCCACACTCCTTCCCTCGCTCTGCAACAGCTGTGCCTTCTGAAGCTGAGCAACAGCCTCCTTAAGTCTTGTGCTCTGGAAATGCACACACTCTACGCACAGCCATCCAGCCTTGCAGTGCCAGACAGCCCCTTCTCCTCCAGCCTCAGCCAGTCGAAAAACAAGTTACAATTCAACGTCCTGCTCCCATATGAAAGGAAGATACAGAGGTCAGAACAATCAATGCAATTAACTGTCCTGAAAACAGCACAAGGCTTTTTGTAAAATGGGAACATTTAATCCGGCCCTTCCCCCTGCTTCCCATATATTACCTATAAATAAAGAGGGTCTTGAGTGGATCCCTGCATGCTTTATGCCAGATTCTCTCTGCTTCTCCCTCTGTCCCACACCACTGCATAACAGAGTTAGGCTCCCAGCCGATGTGGGACGCCATGACTGCTGCTTACCTCCACAAGGCAGTGACTCCCTGCTCCACGCTGAGGTCTCCAAGTAGCCATTTGCTCTGACAAACTTTAGATGAAACCACTTTTGGAGACAGAATGTTGTTGTAGGGGAAAGGGAACAAGCCAATGCTCCAGTTAGCCTTCCCTCCCCGCCCATGCTCTTCCCCTCAAATCACAGAGCTTGGTACCATAAATCAAGCCTTCACAGAGCTGCGGCAGTAGTAGTAGATTTCAGACAAAGTGGCACGGGTACTGTATACTACCACCGCACATTTGTGTTTTAAACACTGTTTGTTGAGCTTTTTAATATGCAGTTTGTCTCCTCCTGCAGGGAATTACTCAGGCAGCCAGTCACATGGCCTGCAGCAACAAAATTATATAATTCACACCGGGCTAAGGCTCTTCAGGGTTCTGGTCTGGAAATCAGAGGGGGGAGAATATAAATAAACCCACGTGATGACAAGGGAATGGTGTCTTTATGTGATTAGCACTTTGCAACTCCACCAGCCTGCACTCACACAGGGCTTGCTGTCACAGAAAACTCAGCTATATAGTAAACCTCACCTATGTTAGAAAGGAACCTGTTCGTACATGAAGCTGAAAATAAGCCAGCAAACAGCCTGCAACATATCCTCAGTAAGGGAATGGCCACCAAGTGGAAGAGGATATGTATGCATGCAAATTTATCAGATTTGGGGGACGGTGGAGGTTTCAATAGTATAAAAACAGATTAAACTTAAATTTAAATTTAAGTCCTATACAAGCCTTCTCCAATGTTCAAATTGGTTCACAACCATGAAGACATTTCAGGGTTTCATAAAGTCTGAAGTGATTTGATACACACATTTGGATCTGTGATCTTGCGTTAGACCACCTCCACCATAATACTCTGTAAAGTTTTTACTGTGCAGAATATAACAAAATTAGCATGGAGTGGTTTATAAATGCAAACGCAGCACAGAGACCCTCCTGGCCTTTGTCACTGTGGGATCAAACATGGAATTTCCACCTGACTTAAAACATAGTCCAAGTCATTTTCTCCCCACTCGTGCCCAAATTTAAGGAGCATCTGGATTCATTGCTTTGGTGCTTCTGACTGTAATGACAGACTTCTGCAGCTATGGGTTGCACCTGCCATTGGCATGGCCAGGAAAGATGTTAGGATGTGAGCCCCTGAAAGATCTGCAGCTCTGGTGGATGCCGTCATGTTCCCCTTCCACATGTTGTTATGGATATTCCTCAGGTTTCCCTTGCCACCAGGACCACACAATGCTCCATTTGCTCCAGTTGATAGACTTCTTCCAGCTCATTTTCAACTTCTTTCACCAAATTGCTTGTAATATTTCTACCTTGACCATAGTTTTGCTTATTGTTTTCTTTCTGTTTAAGTTGTTTAACGAGCCAGTCTCATTTTACCAACTCACTGATTTTATGGATTATTTCACTTAATTGTTCATTCTCTCCTCCCAGGCTGTCCCCTTCCCCACTCCCAACACCAAACATGCACTGCTTCCAGAAGTCTTGTCTCTGCATCCAAGCCCCTGAACAACACAGTTCCTACCTGTACCTCTCCTTATTATCAGGGATATTATTTATGCTGCCAGAAGGCATCCACATGCCAGCCACAGATCATGACTCCACTTGTGGAGGAACAACTCCTCAGAGCCATGCCTCTCCTCTGGTCCATGATTCCTGTCCCTCTGAAACATTCCTACTGATCCAATCCTGCCAGATGCACTTGTATGCACAAATCCTTCACTGGCCACGCAGCCTTTCCAACGTGCCCACCAATTGCTACGTACCATCATTCTCCTCCAAGGAAGCAACTAAGGGTGACCAACCATCATGGCTACAAGAGTCAGCGCTCTGGAAAATGAATGCAGGAAAAAGAAGCTCCAGTAGGGAAATGTGCATTCCTGACCTCGCCATTCACGTCGTCTTTTTATTCATTCTACTCTGGTGATGTTTTTGGTTAGGGTGATACAAGTGCTTGTTGATCTCCCAGACAGAGATCACCTGAACCCAGAGCATGGCTGTCTCTCAGGATTCCCGTACTTTTTTCCTCTCTGGAAAACTTCACACTTTGGGTACGACACCACCCCAACACTCATCTCTCCAGCAAGCTGCCCTCTCCTTACCCATGCTGTTTACTCCCACAAAGTATGCACAGGAAAACCAACATGAAATTAACATTCACCACAAAAATGGAAAAATATGCCTCTAAAAAAACAGATGGAAATAAAAAAGGAAATGCTGTTGAAGGCAATTTGGGTGTGGAAGTGGGAGTCTCCAGATTCACGAGGACTCAGTGATGGGGGGCTTTGCCTCTTTTTATTGTAAAGATGCCTTTACAATAAAGAGAGAAGAGGAGCTTAAAAACAGAGCAGAGTTCATACAGTGGGGACTTGAATCAAAATCTATGACCTTCCTTATTTAAAGGCAGCAGCAGCATGTTCTGCAGTTGCCCATTATAAATCACCAGCTGAACAAGAAGCGAGACAGATGGGCCAGTGCCACTGAGTACCTTCCCAACTGTTAGGAAAGCAATGCCTGATGTTCATCTCATGAAAATTTTTGGTGTTCTGACATGAAGCATCACCCAGTTTCATCTCCAGAGGCCAGTACTTGACTGCTCCAGTACCAAGGGCAGCAAGGAGGTCCTCTCTGTTGAGGTCTCCACCTCTCAACCCAATCTTTGATTCTCTAGCCTCGTCTACATCGCAACTCAGGTTTGTTGTTTATAACCACTGCTTAGAAATGCAAAGCATACTCTCATGAATGGCATCAGCATTTACAAAAGCATCTGATGTTTCCTCTTGCCAATTTCATCATGCGCAATTAAAAAAAAAAAAAGCCTGCCAGATCTTAAATATTAATATTTGAAAAACAGTAATAGATATAGAAGAACATTCTGTTTGACTGTGTTTTGATTCACTCTGTGTAGCTGGTCTATTTTTAGATTTTCTGTGCTTAAAAATCAAAATCAAAAGTCTGAGATTATTGTATGATGGCATGATCCCAGGAGATGGGCTTCTAAGAAAAACCTCATCATGAAGTCATGTGTTGTGCTGCACACAAAGGCTGAACATTTTGGGCAGTCATCAGCATTAGTGCAGCTTCACTGGGTTCACTCAACTGCATGTCCAAACCAGTTGTATTCGGTTTCCACATGATAAATACGAAAAAATAAAACCCATTTCAACAGAAATGTAAAAGACTAAGACAGATCAAGGTGGAAATTGGCAAAAAAACATCCAGCATCAAGCAGAACTTTTGTGAAACAGACAGCAATACTTTAATTTTGCTAGAAGACATTCTTAATGCTGTATCTCAGAGAAGCAAGCCCATCAAATTATTTTTCATTTCCTCAGTATAACAATTTTCCTTTTATAAATAATCCAAAACTTTGTCTACTTCAAGCCCCTGAGAAATAACGTGAAAGTAATGCCTAGTAGAATTTTAATGACACAGAGAGATTTACTGAAGATTAAATTTGATTAAGCATCACTAAGTAATGAGGTATTTCAGGGAACTATAACATAGTGAGGGAGCTTCTGAATTCAGTCTTTAGTCTGTAGGACCTTAAGTAATTTACCAATATAGTTAGTATAAATGTTTCACACAAGCAACTTAAATGGATGTTTAAAAAAAGGTCCACAGCATAAATATTCTTAGCATTAAAAAGCCATATGTCAGAGATAAGTCACAAACAAAAATGCCTTGGAAACAATATAAATACTTATACAGCTGCTTTCCTTTTCCCAAACTTTCAGAGGAAAAAGAAACTGATTAATCCTTACAGCATTCCTTTGAAATTCAGTCAGAATTTACTACTCTTCTTTTCCAGATAGGCAGTCTGAGGTAGGACAGTCAAATTGTTTGGCGAAAGCCACAGGGAAAGCCAAGGCTAAAAAATCAAATGCATTTTAACAGCTAACATGTTTCCAGACCCATGTCTTGTATCATTCTTAATGAGTCACCCATCTCTTTAACAAACTGTGTACTAAGAGCCTGTTCCAGTTCCAGTGACTTGAGCAGGTTTTCATCATGCTCCCCTCTCGTGGGTTCTCTGTGCAGAGCCTGCCACAGTGCAGTCCCCTTCCCACCTGGCTATTAGACAATATCTTAGTGCAGCTAATTTAGCAAAGATCTTCATGCTGTGTAGTGTAATTTAATAAGAAGGAGGCTTTCCACTGTCTTGCATCATATACAGTTTTGGCTATCCACTCAGAGATACAATACTGTACAAAAGGAATTTGGATGCTGTGCCACATCAGAAGTGTAAATTCTGTAGAGCACACACATTACACAGGCATTCTTATTTTCTGAATACTTTCTTTGTGGCATTATACTTCATTAAAATGTAAGTTTTTACCAAATCCTTCCCAATGAGGATGACAATATATCTCTCTGTATTGAAGAAGAGAAGTATCTCCTGTATATATATGGAAGATTTTGGGAGAAGAGATGTATCTTTGAGTCTACATGAAGAATAAGTACATTGTTCAACCATAAATGTTTGTGATGTCCTTTGTAATATACAGACAGCTAGACTAGGGCAGAAGTACAGACTGAGTGGCTTGGCGTGATAGTGTATGAGTTTCCCCTGTCTAATCACCCAGATGCTATAGCCAGAGCCATAACAAAAGCAAGACAATGAAAATTGCTGGTCCTTAGTAGCCTTTGGAAGTGGGATGACAAATGGGACCAAACATAGTTAAGCTCTGTTAACTGCTATAGAAAGGTAGGCTGCAGGTTCACAAAAGCCAAGCAACTGGCATTCAGAAAGAATAGGAAGAAGCAGCAAACATGATTAGACTTGGCTTCAAGGTCAAATCTAAAAGCAACAGTAGAAAAGCAGTTCAAGCCATAGGGAGAAATCATTATTCTGTTGACGCCTCCATACCTTGGCTCCAGATAGTGGCCAACAACTGGGAAGTGAAGTTAACCCCCTGCAGGTAAGCTGACTTCTGTGGTGTATTTGATGAAAAGACTTCTTTAAAAGCTCTGGGCTGTTTACCTAAAGCTCTTTGTAATGACAGGAATTTCAAGAAAACCCACATTACCCTAACAGTGAATCTTAATATAAACAAGACTAATTTTCTTCTTTTCTCATTTATGGCCTAGAACTGCCTATGCAATAAATAAATAAATAAATAATAATAATACCTGGGTTAAATTCTCTCACCTTAGCTTGCGTGTAGGTCCACTGTATTCGGGTGCTCTTGGGATAATAAGTGTGAGACAGAGGAAGACAGTGGGGATAACTAGCAAAGCAGAATTACCAAGACAAGACTATTACCTGGCTTTGATATGGATATTGGATGCAAGGGTCATTTGAAGCGTCTTCAATGCTAACACTGGTGGCTTTCACAAAAAAAGAAAATGGAAGAGACAGATCTCTCACATCTTTTCCAGATGTGTATTTATAGAACTTGCTACACACTGAACAAGGGAGGTTTAAAATGGGATCAAAGGTAAAACAAAGCAGCTGAAGAGAGCTGCTCACACTTTTGGATGGTGGCAATGTAACACGCATGATAATAGGATACTTCAAATGGCAAAGTTCTGGGAGCACATGAGAATGGGAAATGAAATGGCCAATATAGAGTACAGATAGTGACGGAATGTCATGTAGGCTCAAGTCTTGCCTAAGACAGCTCCAGAGAAGTGCAACAGGGCAAATTCCGTAACAGGCAAGATCAGGAAGAAGGGCTGGGAAAAGGAAAGCTTTGTCTGCTAGAGAAAGAGCTTGCTCTTCAGGGCCCAAGAACCTCACATAAGTCTCCAAACCTAGGTTTTAAGTTCTGTGCACAGTGTGGCAATCAGACAAACCCTTAATATTCATGGCCCTAGGGAGAATTAAGTGTCTGTGAATTATGGCTTAAGTGACCTGAAAAATAGCCGTGAGCTCTTGAGAAGGTCTGTTTTTCAGTGAGCTGAGATCAGGTGGATGCAGTAGCAAAATACCTTAGAAATGATTATACTTTATTTTCCTAGGGACTGAAAGAGACCAGAGGAATAATCTTCTCTGACCTCCTGTTTAAGAAGATTAAGTGTCAGAAAACATATTCAGAAAGCACCTCACTCCAACCCTTCTGAGCTTCTAAGACAAAGAAAGTACCCAGCACATCCAGATTGTTGGCCAGAAATATTTGTGCAAACAAATTTATTTTCTTCCTTTGAGCAAAGTCACGAACAAAAGCTTCTTTTTCTTTCTGGTACCAGAAGCCAGCAACCATTAACTGGAGAAAAATACACGTTTGAGCACTACCTGTGGGGAGATTTTGGAAATCCAGTCTGTGGGAGTGTCCTGCCTCTGGAATACATGTACCCAACAAAAGTGTAATTGAGCACTGTGCTGGCCAAGTTTGCTGTCATAAATAAATCCAAAGGGCTGGATCTGAAGTCAGTTGCAGGAGATATTGGATTTGACTCATACTCTTAACTCCAGACCTTGGGTCCAATCCCAGCAGTGAACCCATAAGGAGTGGGGTATGTAGGTGGAGTTGTGAAATAAACCTGCAGGCTTCTCTTCTGTCTTGCTCAGCTGGCTTCAATTACTTCAAGCAAAATCTGCCTCCTAGTACTTCTTGTTATTTTTAGCTTATGCCTCTTTTAAACTCTCAAGTATTTAAACTATTCCTTTCATGGTCACGTAGGGACTGCCTAGGAAAACACAATAAAATACTCATAAGTTATCTCCACTATATCCAATATAACATCCTGCAGAAATAGTGACTTTTCATTGTAACACCCATCAAAGGGCCACCATGAAAGACTCACCTATGAAATGAAACATCACACTGCCACTTACAATAATTTATCATAGGAGTAAAGAAGAAAAAGTGGGAAACTAGTAAGTCTTCCTTAAATTACTGTAAGGACATCAAAACTAATAATTCTACAAAAGACACTCTTCATCTATGTGCTATAGGTTGTGAAAAGGATGGAGAAAATGTTGGAAGAGTAAAACTTGAGGGAACAGGCAGAACAGATTGAATCAGCAATTATCAGTACTGAGGATAAAATTAACTTTTTGATCTTTTAGAACACAGATTCAAACTTCATTCCAACTATGGCGTCTTTAATACACCTCTGCTTTCTAACTTTTCAGAGAAATGCTTTTGTTCTCTTATTTAACATTTGAGAGAGCACAAACTGCGGTACTTGTGCAGATGAAAAAAAACATTTGCACGGTTCAAAAATAATGTTGAAAAGAAACCATACAAATTTTTCCTCAGTAACTACAAAACCCTGGCACAATACCAAGAGCTCACTTAAGATTAATGCACTGCAGATTATGCAATACGCACTGGAGGAATCAACTTTAGAAAGAAATGCCTTCCTCCCTTGTATTTGTGGACCATCTCAAGGACACAGAGCAGTCTTGTTTTTGGGAACCCCACTGAAATAACGGAGAATGAGGTTCTCCTTTTGTCTTACTCTAACATGTTCTCCTGTGGTCCACAGCCCTTTGAGACATACAACCTCACCCTTAGGTTGCATGCACCATGGTGCAGTTGTTGAAAGCCGTCCAGCTTTCCTCATCTGTTATGTACACTTATAGAGAGCGCACAATACAGTCTACTGCTTTGTTTCCTTTGAAAATACTGTGGCCGAAAGCATTTATTGCTCTCACATCAGTAGGCCCGTGTTTATCACATCAAGGATCACCTCATGATTAGTATGGCACTTAGTAAAATGTCAAAGCTGGCTAACATGACTAGTACTCAGACTTCAGTTTGTCCATAAAGCTACCTTGCAATGCACTGAGAGCATCTTGCCTTCCACATCCTGGAAATCAGCGGTCTTTTTGCTTCTCTGATCTCAAATTTGAATAAATAGCATCCCAACTCCTAAAAGAAGAAAGTGCTCTCATGTATCACAAAGGTTTTTGGTTTAAGTTCATACAAAATAAATAAATAAATAAATAAATCTGAACCTAAACTGAACTCACAGAAAAAAAGCCACCTAGCTGAATTCAGCTGAAGAGTTGGTGTCTGATATGCCACAAATCAATGACAACACATATGAACCACTCTCAGAAGCATCAAAGAGAAAAGGTCACACCTCCACAAAGGGAGATGCTGTAGGAACCTCTCTGCAGAGATCTACATAGGGTTTTATTCTACTCTGAACAGGGCTTTCAAACAACCCAGAACTGTGTGTCACGCCAGTAGCTGCTACAAACAGGTTAAAGCCCTTTGTGCACCAACCCTCTCACGTTGAACACCAATTTGTGACCAAAGAAAGGCACAATTATTAATGTTGAGACAAAGCAAACAAAACAATAATTTGAGCTCTGCAGAGCTACCGTTTTTAAAAACTTCACTAAAATCCTTTTTTTTTTTTAAATCTTCTAAATTTTAAAATTTAAAATCTTCTAAAATTTAAAAATCTTCTTTTTTTTAAAAAAAAAAAAAAAGATTTCCCACCAGTTGCTTGTGTGTGATCAACAATTTCTCAAGCAGTCTCCTTACTTCAGGGCAAGCAGGAGTAGTACTATGAATTGTTTCACGCTGTCAATGTACAATCTGTGCACCTCTGTATTTGCTGGTCTTCCTTTAAAAAATGGCTATGCAAGTTCAGCTAGCAAAGGAGCAACATCTCCTAGAGCACCAGTAACATCTCTGACCACAAAGATAAGGACTGGAGATATAGCCTTTGAGGTCTTGTCTTAGAGAAGGTTTTTGGCTGGCAACCTTGACACACATTCAAACATCCAGCCACAACATGAAAATGGGCTTGCAAATCCTTTAGAGAAGTCCTTCGGGGACACTTGAAAGTCAAAAAAGAGGAGTGGCTTACTTGTGCTTTTGGCAAAACATGAATTAGTTTATGTATCCTACTCCCAGCACCCATCATTTTCTATATATTCACTTTAGAGAGCCCACAGCTCTGTACTCTGCAGCCATGCCACCCCAGAGTCACCTCCCTTCCCTTGCAGGAAAACCTTCAGGCTTCTGAATTCCTGTACTCATGTTATTGCCACAAGATCACTTTGTTACTAATGAAACAGATTCTTTTCTTAACAGCAGAAGTGACAGAAATTCCAAAGATGTGTGAATGCTGAAACTGTGAAATAGCAAATTATCATACCTGTGAGAGGAAAAACATACACAGAAAAAAAAAAAAAAGAAACCAAAACCAACAAACCTCTGCCTTTTCATTCAGAAAGGAATAAAAATAAAGGTCTACAAAAGAAAACTACATCAAAAACAGTTCAGGTTCTGTGCTGTGTCTCAAAGACACACACGGTAGATTGTCCAGTTAAGAAATAATGGAGGTTAAGGTACCTCCAGAGGAGGAGATGGAGAGCTCACAGCAGCGGAAACCTGACTTATTTTATCTTGAAATCTCCGCAGCATTGCAAGCCGTAGCCTTGCTCTCAGCAAACCTTTCTGATATTTTGGTCAGGACTTCAGACAGAATCATTAGGACTTAATGCTTTATAGCCATGCACAGCAGCGCCTGTATTTCAGGAAAGCCACCTTTCAAGGCTAGCATGAAACATCTGGGCCTTAGCCTGAAGACTTTGTGTTCTTGGTGTTTACACCAATGGTGTTTACACCATTCTGTCTTTGACAGCAAATCCCAGACCTTTCTAACACTGAGCATCTTTAATACTGAAAGTCTCCCCCCAGCCAACAATTACCAAACTGCAGCTGAGTGAAGATTATTGGAATATCATCTCTGCCTCTTTCTAGCATGTAAATATATTTCTGAGCAGAACCCTGTGGGAGACAAAAAAGGTAATTTCAATTTGTGGAGGTTTCTTATGCGCGTTTTTGTTGTGCCATGGGAGAACAAACACAGTATTTCATTCTCACAGGCCCCAATTCTCCACAAAATAAGAAGCATTAACAGTGCTCCACATTAGTAAATGTGGGTTACTCAGGAAAAAAAGGATCACACACCAAAATTTTGCTTGCTCACACCTGTATCTCCTTTTCTACACACATGCAGAGGCATGTGACATCCCAGGTCCAGGAAGTCCACTCTTCTCTGTGCTCTTCATTCCCCTAAGATGAGAGGACAACCTGTTCCCTCAGCAAGAGGTACCAGCAGAGGAGCTGCCCAACTGGCAGCAGGGTGGCCAGCACTCCCAGCTCCTTATAAAGTTGAGAAACCAGGCAAAGGAAAGCAGACAGATTTTCAGCAAGTATTCACTTGCTTTCTTGCCAGTTTTGAATTATTTCCAAAGGATGCTATAATTCCAACAAGGCAGCATTACCATGAAGAAAAAATAAACCATTTTGCTGGAGAGGTTCTTGCTGTTCGGTTACGACGTCACGAACCTGGGATGCTTTCACTTTGTATTTCTTTTAACAAAAGCCATTTGGCCCATGGGCATACTATCATGAACTGGTTATTCCATGTATACAGAAAACCCAAAGTGGCTTAATTTTTTTTTTGGGGGGGGGGGGTGGGGGGGAGATCATTCTATTTTATGTATGCCCTCTGTCTAGGTGTAGAATTGTCTAACACAATTTCACAAGCATCTAAAAGTGACCCAATACAGCTTTCCCATATGTAAGACTATCTTACAGTTTTTAGATCTGATACCTTAATTCCTTTCCATGGCTAGAAGCAATTGCTATAAATTTTACTGCAATGTTGTGAATCCTGAGACTAAATCCGAAGGACTGTGAGACAGCAAACCTTAAATCTGTCACTGGCTAGAAAATCTCCACCTAGCTCTGAGGGCACTGAGAAATACATTTTTAGCTCTATTACAAATGAGTTGGGTGACTTTGTGCAAGTCACTTTGACTTTCCCTCAGTAAACTCTTCAAGGCAAAGATTGTACTTACACCAGGGCTACTTAAAGAGGCTATGGTTTGCCAATTACTACCTTTTATCATAATACTGTTACTGCTATTAATAAGGACTGAAGACTGGTAACCAAATACTATTCTGAAGTACTTTAGGCATGATGATGCTATCCAACAGGTAAAGAAAACAGCTGTTTCTTGTTTTGTCTCACAGACAGTGCAGACTCTGCGAAACTAATTTGTTATTGTGAATTCAGTTACAAATATGATAAAAACCCTTTTAAAAATCATAAGCACATACTTCAGAATTTCACGGCAGTCTATATTCAGGAAAGACTTTTCTTGAAATCCACTACACAACCCTTTTGTGGAAAAGGCCAGATTGTGATTTTTAAGATTAACTCAATGCTTACTCAAATGTATGCATTTTGCCCATGATGTTTCAGAGTGAATGTCAAAAATGACCTCAGATGTCCAATAAGTTTTCCCAAGTCTGTGAATAGTGCAATATTCACCAAGAGGTGTGACATGTCCAGATCACTTCCACAAGAGATTATATCCATGACTCCAAAGCTGCTCTAAGAGATGCTACACAGGACAGCTGAAGAACAGGTACATACCTAGCAAAGGAAGCCACCAGGTCTGCAGGAGGTCTAGGCTACTTGTTCACACAGCTGCAGTCTAATCTTGGACACAGAATGTGCTCCTTGTCCTCTGAGCCTCTTGTGGGGAGGGCAGTAGCCCTCAAGCACATTCGCTGTGTCCAAGTAACAATCAGATTGTACCCCAACAACCTTACAGCATCAGCACACCTCAAACCTGTTCAATGCAGAAAAGAATATGGCCCACACTGACTTGGGTGGCAAGTGTGTTGCTTCCACATGGTAGGTCAACAAACCTGTAATCCATTTATTTTCCTTTGCAGCTAATCAAAACACAGAAAGAGCCTCTTTTTTTTTTTTTTCCTTTTTTTTTTTTTCTTCCCTTCCCTTTAAATTGATCAAGCTTATTTAGTACAACTGTAGTCTGGAAGAGGTTAAGACATCATTATTTTGCTTTGATAATTGCTGAAAGAAGTTATAAAAGCATAAACCAAACATTTCAGTTGTCCAGGAAAGAACCTGTGTCAGGAAAGACCTGAGAAAGAACAATTGGCCCACAGCAGCTCTAATTCAAATATTCGTTCAGCAAAATGAAATTAACTGATATGGGTATATTCCCTTTTATTTTGTCCACTATCTATTATGCACACCTTTTCTGGCTTCTTATCACTGGGATAACTGGCATGAACTCTGGGTGCTTTGCAGATGAACCATACTCCAATTAAAATTTTAGCTCAGAGATGTCTAATGGCTCTTCCTTCTTGTAAATTGAGTTTAAGTCCAAAATTTGACTTGGAGAATAATCATTTAGTTTTATGTGTGGTGATGTCAGAAGAGATTTGCTCCACACTGAATCAAGAGCTCCAAATTCTCATAATCCAGTAACAATAAAAAGACCCAAAAAGGCCTTCCTAGAAGTGAATGAATGCACAGTGCTTGATTAAGTATGATGGTTTAAAACTAATTAAACCACTCATCACATTCCCCAGGGCCCATATCCTGTAAAGAATTCAATTGGACTTGGGTAAGTAAAAGAACTCACTTGCTGTACCTACTTTGCCTTTTATAAAATTCATGCTCTGCTAAATGCACCCACACTTGCATATTAGTTTTAAAAGGATACGGTGATGATAAATGCTTTTTAATAACAGAAAGTGAATTATTTCTACCATTTCTACCATTTATCTCTTGAATTATTCTTACAGTGAATTTCTTTCCTTCTTGCAAAAGCAGTTTAGTGCTTGTAAAATATGTTCCCAGTGGGTATACTAACCATCTGCCTGCATGTAAGCATGTCCTAGAACAAATACATGAATCTGCATTCTTGAATTTCATAAGTGATCAAATATTACAAAAGCAATGAGAAATTTCAAGTAGTTAGATTGCATCTATGAGTTTCTTCTAGGTGAACTGTGCTGGAATACAACATGAGTAGAAATGCATGCAACATACTGTAACTGTACTGCAATCACCAGAACTTAGTATCATAGAACGACAGAATATCCCAAGTTGAAAGGGGCCCACAAGGATCTTTGAGTCCAACTCCTGGCTCCACACAGGGTCACACAAAAATCAAACTATGCTTGACAGAGCTGTCCAAATGCTTCCTGAACTCTGTCAGGCTTGCTGCTGTCACCACTTCCCTGGGGAGAGTGTTCCAGTGCCTGATCACCCTTTTCCTCATAAACAATCCATAAAAATAGGCTTGGTGCATCTGTGCATTTTCCACTAAAGATGCTAATAAGTAATGTGATACTATTTCTGTCATTAACATATATCTGTTTCTTCCTACCACATAAAAATGTATGATTTGTGAAGAGACTTGCAGCCTTTTTTATTTCTCTGATCTTGAATCTCTGATCAGATGCATAAACCTGGGTACAAACCATCTCTTCCTATATACCTTGGTCAATAAACAATAAGTGATTTTTCATCTGTACAAAACAAGTGTTTTCTAGTGTCCTGTTGTCATTCATTAGAAGTGGTACTTATGATTATTTTATACATTTGAATGACTTAGAGACCCAGCATAGAGACCTCATTTCTGCAAGAGACTTAGATTTTTAGTCATCAGACTTCACACTAGCAGCAGTACAGCAGTGCTTATTGCCATGTCTGTGGCACTGAAACTACATTTGTGCATTTGTGTATGATTGGACTCACTTGTGCAGTCCATTCACATGCTTCATGACCAATATGCGCAGATAATCTTGTTTGTACATATATCTACAAATGTCTGCGCAAAGCTATAAACTAGCTAGCAACTTCTCATCTAAATACACTTAGAATCTCAAGCCATTGCTGTTCTTTGGCTTTCTATGAATCTCAGTGATACTTATTATTTACCTTCAACAAGTACAGAAATTCTGTATCATTATCACACGCTTCTTTCTCACTGAACTGCTGTTAAATTCTCAGCAATATTCACACAGAGGATGATGTTATTGAACAGATGTTGCCCCCTAGCAGATATTAAAAAATTACAAGCTATGCATTTCAAGAAACAGCTTTTGCTTAGAAAAATCCACTAAGTTCACAGAGTGCTTAAGATATCGCTTATGGAAGACTACTAATAAGAAACACTATCTCATGAATAAATGTCTCCAAAGATCTTAAAGCATATGCTCAAGACAAGGGAGAAACTACCGTCACAAACATTTTAGGCAGGAGCTATAGGAGATGTAACCATCTCTTATAGGAATCCAAATTTCTGCTTACACAGCAAGTTATATGTATGAAGAGAGCTGACTGTATAGAGACTTGTACGGTTCCAGATTGTCAGTGTAGTCAACTTTCAGTGCTTTTGTGACTCTCCTATGGGCTGACAGTTTTCTGGAAGTCCCAGCTCATGGAAGCAGGCAATCACATCAGAACCAGATTTTCTGGAGAAAAAAGAAAGTGGAGAAAAACTCAACCCTTAAGACTGTGCAGATAACCCTGAAAATGTGGGCCCTCGCATCTCAAACTACAGAGTGAAAACAGAAAACACTACACATTTAATTTAAAAATACCCCGGGAACTTTTAGTGTGCTTTTGGGAATGTCCCATGACTTTAAGCTCTTCGTTTTGGCACTGCTATTGCAATATTTTGAGTGCTCTGATAACTGCAAGCCTGAGACTCACAGTGGAAGTAATGTAGCGGAAAAGAGGAAAGGGAAAACCAGGATAGCAAAGAAAGAAGATGAACACCTGAACATTTTTGAATCCTAACTAGAAGATGGAGAGAAGAGAATTCTACCTTGCAGAATTTCCCAAAGTTATTTTAGTGAATATTTAATAATTTTATTTTCACATATAATATCAACTTCTTGAAAATGACTTTGGAAAGATGTCATAGCTGAAAGGAATATAACGCTTTGAATTTGCATCTTTCTTCCCTGCCTCTCCCCAATTCCAACTACCCACTTAACTGCTTTTTTTTTTTTTTGAAATTGTTATCAGATTTTAATTATTGGTCAATATTTATTTTGTGGCAGTATTAATGAGCTTCAAACCTTCCATGATTGTTTAATTTTCCAGCATGCTGCATTTAATGGAAAACACACAGAAACAAATTGCAATGAGGAACTTGCATTGCCACTTGCCACCAGATGTCAGTGCAACATAAATGATATAAAGCACCAGCACACAGAAGCGTTCCCCAAACCACACAGAACTGGGTAATAACCCCTCAAGGTTTGAAATGTCACCATCAACACTAAAAACAACCATGGCTCACACTGCAAGCAAGCCCCCCTTTGATTCTTGTGGAGATGGAGGAACTGTGTTTGCCAATGTTTTGCTGTTTTCTTTGGCTAAGATTAGCCTACTTCGCTCCTTTGAATTTTCAGTTCAGCTCCCAACATTGGTATAAGATGGTATTAATTCAAGGAAATCTGTTTATCTTTCCAACCTCCAAGAAGCCTACTCTGGCAGTGAAAGAAAACCCCACTTCCCTTCCCTGAGCAAGGGGGAGACCATCCAGCATGCTCCATTGGTGGGAGGCACTCTGCATCCTGCACAACCAGAGCTGGCAGACACAAAAAGATCATTTAAAAACAAGATTTAAAAAAAAAAAAAAAAAGAAAAGATGATCTGTTTAGTTCCCAAATGCTGAGTTTATTCTCCCTCTTGGGCCCAGAGCATCCCAGGAGGCCTCTTTCCTGCCCACTACTGGGCGGATTGACACTCTAACACAAAGTCTGTATGCTTCTAACGGAAACACCCTTGAGAGAAAAGCTATAAAACTATCCGAACACTCAAACAATTTGTGCAGGGAGACCCCAGCAGAGCTGTTTCCTGTGCTTCATGGCTCTGTAAAGGACACTGCCCCTCTGGCCCTGCCTTCACCACAGGGGACAGGATGAAACCAGGTCTTTCTGCAGCCAGGTTTAGCAACAGCTGGCCTGCAGTAACATTTACATACTTTCATACACCTAAATTGACATATCTGATGCATGGAAGAATATCTGATTTCCTCTGCACCAAGCTTTTCAGCAGTTTCTCCAAATGAAGTGTTTGCTTCCACTGAGAAGCTCTTTTCTATGTACACTGAATATCAAGACTTTTTTGTTTAATAAGCCTCTCAGTTTTTAAGCAATAAAATGTATTGTTAATAACTTTAATAATGCTATTAATAAGGCTTGTATTCACAAGGATGAATACAGTACAGAGAATACAGTACAGAGAATATATTACTGGGAGAGATTACTACGCTAACATACTAGACTAAACTAAAATCGTTCTGGATGTACACACAGCTGAATAACCTTGGAAATCTGACTATCCCTTATTGACTACATATCTGACTATCCCAAGGGAAGCTACTGTTGAATTCATGGAGTGTTTTTTTTTATTATTATTTATATTTAAATTACTACAAAATTATGAAGCTTTCTTAACTGATAATCATCCCTCCAATCTACTAATTATTCCAACTCCACAATAGACAGAGTACTTTATAATCTGATATTCATAGATTGCTTTCATGTTCAATTACTTTTAATTATACAAACAAGTCTAAAATTGATGATCCATGCATATAATTACAGATCCTGCAACTCAGCATAAGCAAATAAAGGAAACCACCCTTACTATGACAAAACAGTTCCTAGTAGTCAGGCACTGCAAATTTAATTGCAGTAAACGGTAGATACTATTACGTAATTAATAACAAAACTGTTATTTCATTATAATTAAACCATATTGTGGGCACTGGAGCTCACTTCCAGAGCCATTTTTTGCATGTTATGGTGAAGGAGCCCTAGAAATTTCAGAAGCTGAGCATATAAAGTTAAACACTTCTTCCTTAAATATTGTTAAAAATATTGTGACAAAAGGATGTGCAAAAAGGTGTTCATAAAGTGACTACTTGTGGCATCTGCACCGACTTAATTGCTTTCAGAAATCCATTTGAGACACTCCTGTTATTCTGTCCATTTACTGAACTGACAGAGGAGGGACAAGTTTGCACTAATGAAGATCCAAAGAACTAACCATATACCATGTTGTCTTCCTCAGAAATGCAGCTGCCTCTTCTAATGGAGACATTACCTCAATACGTGATAAAATGAGAATACTGAAGGGGACTTAAAATCATGACAAGTGAAGGAGCTGAATGGATACTGAGAAGGCACAAACAGATGATAAAATCACAGAACACTTGTGAGGAGATAAATCCAAGTTCAATACAACCCATCATAGATGTCTTCACACTGATTGTTTGTTTAAGAGAATTTATTTTCACTGATATAAACACTTCTTGGGCTATGACTTACAGTCTTCTGGGAAAGAAAACACTCATAGGAGAAAGGTTTAACAATTGTGACTTGATTCATAAGAGCTAATAAGACGTGGTATGAGCAATTTACTGAGTCCTGACAACATTAATATCTTTTCACATAGCATCCTTTCACATTTAAGTTTTAACTTGCACATTTTTAAGTCCCATTGGCTTTAATGGTACATGATCAGAACCCATGGATGAGAAATTGTCTTAATTAAATCTTATTTTCTGGATCATTAAAGCATCCAGAAACTAACTGATCCTTTCTTTTGCTACACTATCAAGCTTTCAGATAAGAAAAAAATTGTTTTTAGGCTTAAGTGTTCAGTCCAAAATTACTTATTATGGGGATAGACATACTTTTATTTTATCCAAGCAGAACAGTAGCAGAAATTAGATTACCATTAACCCTAACTCATCTGCTAATGGAAAATAATATATACCTCTCTGTAGCTTTTCATGGCTGCTATGTAGGTAATTCTTTAAAACAAAGGCTCTCACTTCACAAGGTAGATTTCATTTTTAACTTTTTTTTTCTTCTGCATTCTTGAAAAGCAATTTCCTTATTCATACATCTGTCACGAAATACCTAAGGACAGGGCTAGATGTTCCCAGGTGAGAGAAAGCCTGTTTCTGCCTTGAGAAACATTTGAAGAGTCTTGCTGGCTTTCAATGAAGTGCAAAACTGTGCTGAAGGAAAACCAAGTAGACAGTAGTGACCTAAGGAGAGACTTACCAAAACAGAAGATGCTAAAAAGGTATCTGCCTCTCCCAGCTCATTAGCTCTGCCCAGTATGAGACATGCTCAATAGGGCACTGCAGAAAGCAGCCATATAGACTGTCAAGTGTGCATGCAGACAGACCTAAGTTCAAGGTAACAAGATTTTTGCAAGGGAGATTCCACCAACTGGTGGTATGATCAGGCACCAAACGAGCTTAGTGTTCAATAGGTCATTGCTTTAAACCTACTCAAATTTGGTTAGGCTGTAAATGCAATAAAAATCTCATTTTCTAATGGCTGAGTGTATCTCAGAGTTTGGTTATATTCAGAAGATGATTCCTGGCAGTTAAAGAATGATAATGGAGCAGCTGAACTAATACAATGGCTTTCTGCTGCCAAAAGGCATCCATCTCTCCTCTTCCTCCTTCCCCCTGGAGGCAGCTCACTCATGCTGCTTCCCTTGTGTGGCTCATTAATCTGGAAAAATTAGTGCTACAACAACAAAAATGAATAGTTTGTGAATAGCCAAGTCAGCACAAAGGAAGAGGGCAGGACCTCATGGCTGAGAGCAGGCAAAAAGGAGGAGTGGGAATGCTGATTTAGTGGGAAAGAATCATTAAGTAATCTCAGCTGTACCATGAAGTGTCCCTCTGCTGCCTGATGGTCTGCCCAGCTTTATCTGCAAAAAAAGTACAGCTTCGCTGCAAGATATTATATCACACTGGGTCAAGCATCTGGCTAAGAAAGCAATCAATACACCCCTCATAAAAGAAGAAAAAGCAACAACACACATTGACAGTAGATATAGTTGCACCATAATAGAAACTGATGGTGAGAAGGCCTGAAAAATTGGGGCTTAAGAGCTGTCCAAGACAATGAACAATCCCTCTCACATGCAATGTCTAATTTGACCACAGGATGGAGGTGAAGTTTAAAAATTAAACTGAAATCTGAATTCCAGCATGAAATAGTACCAGCATACGATCATTGCTAATACCATCTAATTGACAACTGAGGGTTATTATCAGCATGGGGATTTCTTAGCTCCTTGCTCTCTGCTCAGAAGCCCGGGATGCAATCAGTACAAAGTAAGTATTGTACTGACATCTCACAGTTGAATTTCATTTGGGGTGAAATAAAGGACCACAGTGGTGTGTCAGGAGCAGCCTTCGATTCTTGCCTTGGATTCTGGACTGATACAGCACAACGAGCTGTGACCTGTTATTTTTCTCCCCATCCCCAGCTCAGGGCAATGATTATTCTTGAAATAATTAATTGGTTTTTACACAAGAAAAGTAAAGATCTCCTCATTCCTGACTGTTTTAAATCTGTGTATTAGAAATGTCAAACTAGTTCAGAAGTAAATCGTCAGCTAGTTACCCTGCACAGAATTTGAGTTGAACACAATGAATATTGTTACTGTGCTCAACCCTGAAGAGCTGTGAATACCGATGCACCTTTAACAAACAGAAAGGATCTGCAGAGGGAATAGGTTTCCCCTTTTTTTGTATCCTTTTTTGTGTAAGATGGATGTTTAATATTGGAGCTGCAGAGCAGGAGCAGCCCACAATGCTGTGAGTAGCTCTTTTATAAATGTTGAAAGATTTTTTTCTTAGCGAGGTTCCCTTATGCGTAGGAGAGTGGTGGTCATGCACATGTTGAATAGGCAAGGAAACTGAGGTACAGAAAGACTAAGGCTAAGGTCGTCTAATGCACAGGGGTGATTTCCCAACAATATACCATCTGTGTCTAAAACCACACAACCTGCAAGTGCTTCCCTAGTGTCACATCGTGCATCTGCACATATCCTGACTCCATGGTGGGATAAGACATACCTTGGTTCCTTGCATTTCCACGAGAAGGAAATCCAGACACACAGGATATATGTCTCTCTCTGATAATATCCAGCCATGCCCAGCATGGAAAAACCAAGAAACTGGCACATGCCATGTGTGACGGGATCCTACTACACTGTTTGGCACTAGCAATGATGAGGAAGAATTAAGAAGTGATGATTTCAAAGCTTTTTCTAGGCATCGACCTATTCTTCTAGGCATCAACCTATTCTTGTATACTTGGTGAATACAAGTACTAATGTGATATCCTGAATCTGAAAATTCTCTATTTTTCACTATAGTATCCCCTTTATATTCAGCATAGAGGTCAGGCTGAATCATAGGCTACATATGCAGTGACGACTGGCATCCTTCTAGATATACCATTTGTGTGTTAATATATTGATCTTCCTGTTAACCATCAGCTAGATGTGCAAGAACTAGGATGCGTGAGTGGAAGTGTGGACTCTAACGGAGAATGGTCTGAAACCATGGGGATGTTTCCTGCAGGCTAGCAAATTTCATGTGGAAAAGGAAAGTCCTTTCCAGTACAGAGATGTAGGAAAAAAAGTAGATCCTTCCCCTCACAATACATGAAGTGTCTTCCTGGTACATATTTACAGTCACTTTGCAAGTCCAAGATTATTCTGGTTCTCCATGTGTAAATAGAGAAGGCTGGACACAAAGCACAGAAAGGATCTGTATGATGCCTGATGCTCATACTTTAAAATTCTTTGTACAAGATAACTTGGTTACATTTATTAAAACTCAGACGCTGCAAAAACTGCAATATGCTTTGGAAACTGGGCAGAGAATTGTTTTCCTCACTGCAGTGAAACCGAGTGGCACAGCAATCGGATAAAGCTCCTTTTGGGCACACAGTTTTTCCTATTGGGACAGCCAACTTGTAATTCTAAGTATTTTTCTAAGCTGGTGATATTGATGCCAGCAGAAAGTTGGTAAATCATTTCCTCACATAATTTCATTCCTACTATATCTGGAAATCAACATAAAGAGCAAATAGCTGGAAAGTCATAAAGGAGGACAATTCTTTCTCATATTAAACACTTAAAATGCATTTTTCCCCCAATAAAAATGGGCTGAGATGATTACCGGCACAAGAAACAGAGTGTATCTAAAATGCTCTGAAACAATTTAAGTTTCTGGGTGCAGGGTGGGGGGTGTTGTTTTACAGTACCACTGATCAAGCAGGCAAGCCCTGAATAGTTGTAGAAAACAAAAAGGGTTCCCAAAATTGGGAACCAGATACCAAACTCTCATGTGGCTGTAAGACATCCACACTACTACACCTCGGAGAGCAAAGGGTGCTCTTGTTTTTCTGATAAGAGATGATCACAGCTCCCCTGCTTATTTCCAGCATAGATGAGGTTGGGCTAGGGATCAGTTCTGAAGTCTGATCAGCCTGCCCCTGTATCCTCAGCACTCTCTGCTGCCTTACCTCCATCCAAAGCCAGGGGTATCAACTCTTCTGAAGCCCTTTGGCAAGCACCACACTACTGCTGGCCATGTGCAGAGTGATGCTCAGAGTGCTTGCAAGCTCATTTGTCTTATGGCCTTCCTTGGAATAGAAGTACACCACAGCACTGACAAAAGGTGAACTTCTTGCTAAAGGAGTCTGTTGGCTGCTATGTGAAACCACTGAAAACACTAATGACTGCTCCCTTTTTCAGTAGAATGACTTTAAATGCTCATGCAGCTGCATCATCCTGTTAAAGTCGTGTTTACTACTACAACATAGGCTCTCCTTTGCTATTTAAAGCAAAATATGTGTTTTTGCATATAGTTTTGGGTAAT
The DNA here is from genome assembly GCF_040182565.1 of Anser cygnoides. NCBI lineage: Eukaryota > Metazoa > Chordata > Aves > Anseriformes > Anatidae > Anser > Anser cygnoides. The sequence continues at coordinate 67,480,268 of NC_089874.1, forward strand.
ACTACAGACGAAGACACATCAATCGTGCTTCACAATAACCACCTTATTTGACATGCCTGCATCAGCCATCACTGACAGTGAAGGGAAAAAAAGGAAGTCTTTCCCCTTCACCCAATCCAATGCCTAATTAATGCATTTTAGTCTCTTGAAAACATAATTACGCCTTGACAGAATACTGAGTTTGAAGGTGTCTCAGGTAAGAAAGTGCCAAACTCTGAAGTGCTCCCTGTTGAGAAACCACCTGAAAGTCTGAGCTTAGTCTGAATCACCTCCAGTGCACATAAGGAAAGACCACAGGCTGCTTCCTTTTTTTTTTTCTTTTTCCTTTTAAAAACCAAAAGCACAATAAAAAAGTGACCTTACAAAGATTCTGTTCAAAACTTGGACTTAAACTTTGAGGTGGGTCTTCTATAATTCATTTTCCCATTCATTATGCAGGAATTAGAATGCTGATCTCATCATTATTGCTGTTAGAACTGTAATGTACAATCTTTCATCTGAGCCCTTCTAAAGATGTTTGACGCACTGCATTTAAGAGCCAGGTGGGAAGGCAGAAAAAGCGGGGATCTACAAGTTTTATGGCAAAAACTTGATCTACAAGTTTTATGAAAGTAATCAGAAGTCTGTTCGCATTGCAGCTTATCCCTATGCTTCTCTGTGAAGGATGAGGCCAGTCCACATTCATACAACAGGCAGTGGAGACTTTGCTATGGATGAAAAGGATATGGAATTGAGCCATTACTAAACTGAAAGACTAGGAAAAAAAAATACATCAGCAATAGCCATTACTCACGCAAGTCTGGTATAAATCCAATTTACAAAATTATGTTAGCAACAAGACTTCTGTGTATTTAGTTATTAAAGTATCATGGCAGGATGTCACATAATGTAGATACAGCGGCCCAGGCTTGACAAAAAATACAGAAGTACAGAACTTTCTCAATTTAAAAAGTATCCTAAATTAACATGGGATCTAATTTAATGGGCATTTAGCTGTGAATGCCTTCAAATTTCCAGAATGTTTCATATCTGTTTTCTCACTTTGATTTCTTAGAAAAACAATGTTAGTTCCACAGAACAGATCATTGTAAGAGAGAAGAACACATTATGGAAAAGTACTTAAAACAAAGTACAAGTATACAGCACATTTTGATCAAATTAAAATACGCAAATAAAGTCCTTTGTTGTGCAAATTAATGTTCCTTTTTATTGCAATCCTCCCAGGAAAAAAAAAAAATCAGGAATAGAATGAACGGTGTGACAATGTGAACTCTCAGTGACTGCATGAGTACTAATGAAATGCATATAAAACATGCCTTGATTATTTAGATTCAACTATCTCTTCATTTATTCCAATATATAACGATACATTACTGTGCTTATTAGATACATATGTCACAGCTCATTATATTTAAACTTAGTGCCCTGAGCCTATTTGTTGATAGACTGCCTATGCCTGAAGCTGCAATTTCAGTCTGGGTATAAGACCTTATGTTAGGAAGGGCTGATATTTTGTGAGGATATCTGAAGCTGGAAATATAATTTCTATAGGGAAGATTCGACCCTGAATTGATCAGTTTTGACAGAATCTTTTACCTGCCTTTTTTTTTCTTTATTATTTTGCAGTTGAAAAAACAATGCTGGGAATTGCTGTGCACTGCATTCAAAATAAATAAAATTAAAGCTGTTCTCAAAGCCAATATTAAATATTAACAAGTTAATGCAGATTTAAGCACCAATAATAGACTAGCTTGATCACCTGGACTTCTTGGTTCATTTCACTTGTTTAAGACACATTCTGATAGATGGAGTTACTATTTGTTCTTTTCTCCCATGAATTAGGTCACATCCTGCAAAAGCAGCAGAACTGTGGTGGTATAAAATTGCGTGAGAGGGAAAACCTGGCTATGTATGGGTTTTTGCTTTCATGCAATAAAGAATATACAGTCACGTACAAAAGTTGCAATATCTACCGTCCATACATTTTGTTAAATTCTGATGTTGTGTAACTGTATGTATGATGCTGAAACAAGTGTTCCTGGCTTGCATTTTTTCCCAAAACACTTGTGTTTGCCCCCTCCTTAATTTATTTGGTCTAATCATGCTTGCTGGTGACAGTTTGCATGTCAAGATTAAAAAAAAATTGTTAATAACAATATCTAGTCATTCACACCGTAGGTGTTTCTGAAAAAGGCATCACAACAGTTATGAGAAGGTTCACTCATTCTCCAACATTGCAGGCTACAGTATTATCACTGGAAAAAAAAAAAAAAAAAGGCCTGATCGTTGCACTGTAACTGCAGAATAACCAAGACAGTAGAGGGGCGCAACAAACGCTGTGAAGGCTGCAGAGCTTGGCAGTTATGGATGATGTCATCATTCAACAGGATTGAAATTAGTGGAGAACCAGCACTGGGGAAATTTGAGAGTAATCACTGAGTTTCCTTGCCTCTTGTCAAAAGCAGAGGTCTCATTTATTTAATCTCTGTAAGATGTCACACAGACTAAGATGACGGATTTATTGAATTAATAATTCCACATGTGAAAAGTGTGATTTATTAGCAAGATTTTATATATTGTGGGTTCTTTCATCATGAAAAGACACACAGACCAACAATAAAGAAGACATCTAGCTAAAATGAAAATAGCACAGAATGATGGCATAGGCAAATACATTCATTCGCAATTGAGGGATTTGGAAGATATTTTCACAGATAGGAAAAAAAAACATAGGGAGATTCTCATATAAAACCTTTAAAATCCAACACACGCCCTAAAAGGCCTTGCTAGTGAGGGATGGAAGGATTAATCTGTTACCCTTCTCTGGATGTGATGGACAGCATGGATGAGCACCATTAGAGCTTTAACAAGTACAGGCAGCAGCAGTGAGCCTTGTGTAAATGGTTTCTCTGACACTGTTGCATGAGTGAGCTGGTGGGACACCAAAATAGGCCTTGAGGTGGTGATGGACACTTGTGAACCTGTAGGCAGGGGGATGGTGCGAATGGAAGGGTTAAAATGAAGATAAACCAAACATGTATTTCTGAATAGCTTCCCAGCTACTCTAAGAAAACCTCTCCCCCAGCCCTGGAAGGTTGTAATGAGGGAAAAGAGGATCAAAGCATAAAATGGGAGAAATTAGAGGGAAAATAAGGAGGAAAGAAAAAGCTGTGAAGAGGAAAATGAAGGATTATTTTACTCCAGAGAGAATAAACAGCTCAAACTACACCACACAGGGATTAGACCCACCTATCAAGGCACGCACTGGAGATCTTCCCTAGTTATTTTACTGGGGACAAACCTTGTACTATTTTTTAGCTCCTAAGAGGCAAAACAATATGTCAGTGCCTAGAGACACTGTGCTAAGCGCATATTATAACACTGCTTGCGCATGCAAGTGTTATCAATACAAATTAAAAATTGAGAAGCAACACAGATACAGAAAACAATTATGGATAACTTGCCCACAATATTATTATGAAGTTTCATATCTACAAGAAACCCTGTTCCCACAGTGCACACAGACACAACTGCAAATGCCTGACAATCAGCAAGAATTTTGGGGGCCACAAGGAAAAAGTAAGTTGAAAAGAAATCTGAGGGAGGAGAATGCTAATAGTTTTGCAGAGCTTTATGAAAAGCTCTCCTATGCATAATGGAGAGCAGAGCAGAAAGCGTGAAGGCATTTGGTAGGAAATGAGACACACAGTCTGGCTGCAGATTCCAGCTATAGAAAGAACCGTTGCAAAAACAGCCAGGCAGGGAGGGTAGAAATTGAGGGTGCTTTCCCTTGCTCTGCCTGGGTGTCTCTGACTGGTCCTGGCTCCCTGCCCTCCTGTCTCCTTGTCGCTCTCTATGTTCTTGAGAAGGAGCTCCTCACGTTGCCCACATTCCCTCACCTCTCTAACTAAGGACTGCTAAACCTAAGTAACCCTACTTAACACGAAATATATCAGACATCCCTATTAATGCTATCACATTGTTCACTATGCCAGGCCATTCCTCCTTGCTGTACCCATCTTCCCTATTTACACTGGATGCTCTTCAGGTTATTCTGTTTTGCAAGTGCTGACCACACAGAAGGCCCCCTTTTCATGGCTCTTGGACACATGCTATAAGCATGGCTAATAACACATGGAAAAAAAAAATTGTCCTGAGGGATGTCAATGACTTCAAGGTACACTAAAAGCAGTTCCTAAGTGGGACAAATCACTTGTTGGAAATCTGAGCTAGGAGAAAAGCTTTGTTTCTTTGTAAGAGCAAGTAGTGGATGGTCAAGACAGCATTTTAGAAGGTGAAGGTGCAGAAGTAAAGATATGACAACACAGGACAGATTTTCAGTTCTGTGTAAATGAAAAGCCCCATGGGAGTGGTTCTGGAGATGACCAGTGTAAGCGTAAAGGCAAGACATATGGGAAGGGCCTTCAAGAGGAGAGAAGTTAAGGGTATGAACAAAAGCTGGGAAATGCTTGAGTCATGCACACATGCATGCTGTAAAAGTGACAGAAGAAGCCATATTCTCTGACAAGATCACTTAGAGATGAGGCATGAAAAAATAAAAAAGGAATTCTGTAGCATCCTCACTAGAAGTTAGTAGTGGGTGAGTATAGATCCTCCCTTAATTATCCCTGTGTGTACAAAAAAACAACTAATGCCCTGACCCCCCCCCCCCCCCCAAAAAAAAAAAAGATAACCAGCAAACCCCATCTTCCAAATTCCTATTGCTTTGCAGCTGGTTTATGAAACCTTTCCAAAAGATGTAGACACCACACAAAATGACTTTTTTTGGCCTATGCTAACACATGTATGGGAAAAGGTCAGGTCGACTCAGAGAGGCCCAAGAAGCATTTCACACTTTGATGCAATGGAAGGACTGTTGGGTCATGTTCTTCATGATGTAGACATAGACATTTATAATTAAATGCCTTTTGTGCATCTCTGGGAAAAAAAAAATGTTCTCTGTGATTAATTTTTTAAATGGAAGAATTTTTGTATTTTCCTCTTCTCATTCAAGAGGATGCAATCTCTCTGTACATGAAATTATACAAAAATAAAGAATAAATGAGCAACTTGAGTGGAGATGGTCAAGTTCTAGTAATTTAAAACTTGTGGCATAAAACTGGTCATGTGTGAAGAGTATTTGTTGAGGTTAGTGCATGACAGGCTGTCCTGGCCCATAAGAATGTGTGGCACAAGCCAATGGCAACACCTGGCGCAAGCCAACTTAATCCTTTAAGATATCTTTTTAAAGAAGTGTTGTTTTTTTGTTTTATTTTGTTCTTGGGTGGTGGTGACATTGCAGTATTTCTATATAATTATCTCAATTTGGTCAGAGCTGGATCTACCTCTACTAAACTCATTGTACAGAGCTTAACGAATTAACAGTCTTTAAAAAAAACAAAAAACAAAAAACAAAAAAAAAACACAAACACAAAGCAAATGGGAAAAAACATTTGATTCAATTAACCAGAAAAAAACACACAGTGGTTACCCTGTCTTCTGAGCCATGATAATTACATTATGGAGAGACAGCAGGAAAACCAAGACTTCTGCAATAGGCTCTACGTTTGGCTTTAAGTCAGACGCCGTGCATCAACTTCTGTAAACTGGTGTTCCTAAAAATCAGTAATGTTTGCGAAGAAAACAAAAATCAAACAGCTTGGCGCATAAGCCCAAAAGGCTTATGACAACATTCAGAATGTCCCAGCAACACCCTGAAGCAGGATGACCCTGCTGGCATGGCAGGGAGGAAAACCAAACTCTGAATCCCAAGGATGGGTGGTAAAAATAGCAGCCTTTCACACCTTTGAAATACAACCCATTTTCAACCAGTTCCAAGTCCCACGAACAATCATCCTGAAATGCAAGCTTCCTAACATGACAAACAAGATCCAATCATAACATTGTTCAGTTTTGTGACCAAATTTTTCAGAGACACAAAAACCTTGAAAATCCTGTTAGACATAAAACTTAGACAATAGTTGAACAGATGTTATTTTAAACAGCAGTTTGTAAGATGCTTTCATCTTACAAGATGATCATGCTCTGAACTACAGGAACATGAACAATGTAGTTAGGGGCTTTAACATCAATTTTAACTATGCTATTTTATCTCTCTCCTTTGCCCGTAATACAGAACTCCCTATTTACTCTCCACTAGTATTTCAGTTATGGATTCCAGATCATCCTTGTTTATAAATATAAGTATACACTTACCTAAATCACTCAAGTGCCTGTTGTACAAGTGTCAGAGTTTCTCCTACCCCCCCTCTTCTCTTCCCAAGGGTCAAAAAAATCCAAACCACCACCACAACAGGCAATTTTATCATATTTTGGTAGCAGTTTTAATAGGAATGTTAGAACTCTGAACAAACATGAAGAATAAAACTTGTTTTAACTTCAGAACATTCTTCATTTGAATGCCTCAGAAAACAGCCACTGAAGTCTGTACTGCTCTTTCCTACAGAGGCTTTTGATTTCCAGAGTTGGGAAGCCATTAGCTTTTTCTGTATGTCATGTACACTCAAAAATGGTTAATGATTTTGGTAAAGATATTTGTCTTTGTTAATACAGGGCAAATTTCCTCAACCTTCAATACATTTGGATGACACTCTACAGAAGGGATGACATACCATTATTAGAAAACATCTACTTTGCTTGCCAAGACTCAGAGCAGACCCACTGCATTTACTATTTTTATTTAATCAGGTATCCTTAAATTTTACACCGTATTTGGTAGTAAGTGACAGATCAGAGTAATTGAAGTCCCCACGAATGACGAATGGGTGTAACAAGGAAGATGAAGTGAGCTGTAATTTGTACAATACCTGTAACATCTCAGATTTCCTACTGAAAAATAGGAATAAGTAGGAGGAAAAAACACTTCCACAGTGTCTTTTAGAACTAGGAGGCCACAGAAGTCAGTTACTGAAAATGATGCTTTCTGTGAAAATAGTACCTTCATATGCTTATCTACATGCAGACTGCTCATTCATGTTTCTTCGTTGGCACCAGATTTGACAGTCAAATACAGAGTTGATTTCATTCTCTAGCAACTGGATAGATACATTCACAGAGGTACCTGAGGCTGCCAGGCAAATATGCTGAGGGTAAGCAGCAAGTCCCTGCTGTGACGGTACAGCAGATGCCTGTACGCAATAGAAGGACACAGCAACATCTCTTCTAGGAGGCTGCAAAGAGGGGGTGTTTCATTCATTGCTCAAAGATTGATTGTGAGAAGAATAAATGTGATTACACACTTGTGTACCTCCTTAGAAAGCCATCAACTCAGGACTCAACCCAGCACTGGACTAGATGGAGAGTAAGAGACTACTGAGGATGAAGGAAACTATTTAGCATATGGATGTACCATCACCAAGGGAGAAGTTCTTAAAACTCTTCAAAAAAAAAAAAAAAAGCTGATTCTGCCAGTTGCCCTCATTCCTCATAACAGCACTGAAGAAACAACAGTACCATCAAATTCTTAAGCCCTGAGGTTGTGCCCCATATTTTCTCAAACTTTAATAGAAGTGCTAAGCCTGCATTGCCTGAGAGCAAACACATTAACCAAAGATAGAAAATCTCTATACTTCAGCAATTTTAAGAGGAATTTGAAAGGCTTCATTATACAAAGAAAATGGACCAGTAGAAAGATTATTGCGTTTCTTTAAAAGCAGATAAGGCTTGGTCATTTGATGCAACCATTCAGAAATGGGCAGTTTGGAAAGGACAGATGTATACATGATTCTCAACTGTGGTACAGACAGAAAAGTGATCAAAGCAGGGGGGATGGGAGATCTTGAAAGATTTAGCTCTTTAGTCCAGATGAGCATCACACAGTTCATTTCAGTCCACCCACACTTCTTAGTGCAAGAGTATTATGCAAGAACGAAGGAGTGTGTGCACAGGGACGTGAGGGAAAAGCGTGGACGTGGGTGTGTGCGTGTGAGAAAGATTGCTCGTTCTTTCTAGTTTTACTTGGGTGTGAAATAACACAAAAATAGTTTTTCTCATGACATATACACGCATTTGTGTTTAGCTTGGAAACTTGAAAAAAAATGGAAGAAATTAAGTACTTGGAGAACATTGCCAAACATTGCTTGAGAACTAGACTTCCCATTGTATGGCCAACAGGAAAGCAACTTGACAGTAAAATGCAGCACAGAGAGCATGCAGACCACAGAGATGGCAAGTAAAATGCAACTAATGCAGAGGCCAATGGGATGATGTTCAACATGGATAAGTACTGGGTCTTGCACTTTGGTCACAACTACCCTATGCAGCACTACAGGCTTGGGGCAGAGTGGCTGGAAAGCTGTGCAGAGGAAAAGGATCTGGGGGTGTTGGTCAATGCTCGCCTGAACATGAGCCAGCAGCGTGTCCAGGTGGCCAAGAAGGACAACAGCATGCTGGCCTGTATCAGGAACAGTGTAGCCAGCAGGACCAGGGAGGTGATTGTCCCCCTGTACTCTGCTCTGGCGAGGCTGCTCCTTGAGTACTGTGTTCAGCTTCGGGCCCCTCACTACAAGAAGGACATGGAGGCCCTGGAGTGTGTCCAGAGAAGAAGGGCTAAGAGACTGGTGAAGGGACTGGAACACAACTCCTATGAGGAGCGGCTGAGGGAACTGGGGTTGTTCAGTCTGGAGAAAAGGAGGCTCAGGGGAGCCCTTATTGCTCTCTACAACTACCTGAAAGGAAGGTGTGGGGAGCTGGGGGTCAGCCTCTTCTCACAGGTAGCTAGTGATAGGACAAGAGGGAACGGCCTCAAGTTGCGCCAGGGGAGATTCAGCTTGGAAATTAGGAGAACTTTCTTCTCAGAAAGAGTGGTAATGCATTGGAGCGGGTTGCCCAGGGAGGTGGTGGAGCAACCGTCCCTGGGGGTCTTTGAGGAAAGGTTGGATGTGGTACTTAGGGACGTGGTTTAGTGGGTGATATTGGTGGTAGGGGGACAGTTAATGATTCTATGATCTGGCATAACTCACAACAGCTCACAGAGTCATGGCAGCAGCTGTACAAAAGTACAGTGTCTGCTATATGCACAATATACTTCACAAGCAAATGTCTGTCCATCTTGTGCTTACATCTTAACCTGAATTTTAAAGCTGTCTTATATCAAAGGACAAGTAGATATTCCCACAAAGAGAGAATACTCTCCTACCACATTCACTTAAGTCTTTGGCTTCTCTGGCAGAACTGCCAACAAGAGCAACAATTAAAATGCAAAACTGTAAGGAAGTCTTTTGAATGGGGCCATAAATTAAGAGTGGCCTTCTGGCAGACTGTCAAACAGCAACAACTACTGTGCTTAGTAACATTTGAATCAGGGGAGAGCCTGAAGCTACACCACTTTTGATTGCTTGTGATAAGGTTTCTTGGGTGTATTATTTACCCTTGCAATTTGCTTGACTTGTCTGGTTCTGCTATATTCATACTTTGAGTTTTACAACTGCCTCATTTTCCTCCTTAAGGGGATGGGATGGGAAGAAAACTACAAATGTTAAGCTTTGGTGTTTTTGTTTGTTTGTGTATGTTTCTTCCCTACAGGATGTGAGAAGCTATACATATCTTTTGGATTTATTCTTCAAGTTTGTTACATCCTTGTGGTACTGTTTTTTCAAGACTATGAAGGGACCAGAATGGCTTCAGTCTCAAATGAAGCTGATACAAGTGTGTAACATAGCCTCAATTATTTCTAATCCTCTAATCCTAATAACTAATACTCTCTCCTACAGGCAACAGGCTGTTATCTGGTAACCTGTATCTTTAAGTTCAGGCCTCTGGTGGCTTCTTTTCTTCTCATACCTTTGTGAAGGGAATATGTGAAAATATACTTTAATCAAAGTCCATTTGCACTGAGTCCCTGCAAGCTGGCATTACTTACTACCTGCTGTATATGAATACTGCTCAGCTGGACGAAAGAAAGCAAACTTTAGGCTTTGGTAGGGTACCTTCTGCAACAGGAAATAGATTTTTTTAATATACTGAATTGAATATATTTGCATTGAGATGAGCAGACTAACAGTTTTCCTAGCCAACTGATACAATCTGTATTAAGTCACCTGGACCATGTTATCACTTTCATTATGGTCTGGAAAAAGGAGTGAAAGAACCTATCAATTTAATTGTTTATAGTATTGTTGTGGTTTTTTTTGTTGTTGTTTTGTTTTTTTGGAAAATGGTTATGAAGATAAAGAAATAGCTCAAAGGAACCTCTAGCAGATAGGAACATAGGCAGGAAATAACATGTAATCCATCCTGGAAAAAGAATATGCTACATTCTTTAATAGGATTACTGAACTCGTGTTGAAACTGTTCCACTTCACTGGCCTCGCTACATAACCAGTGGATGAATAAGCATATCTCCCAGCAACTACAGCACTCACTTAGGGAATGGGAACATGAGTTCCAGCTCCTCCTGGAAACTAACCTTTAAGTATTTTGTGTGAAGAGTTCAGTGAAACAAGAACTCTGGTGCATCTAATTTTCAGGAGCCAAAAGCTCCTTGCATGCAGCAGATGGAAAAAAGACACCTAAGTCAGGGCTGTGATTTCTGCCTGGCAGCATGGTGTGCACAAGCTGCCATAGTGAGTCCAAATCTCCAGTACAGATTTTTCCCAAAGAGTTGATTGAGAAGAAGCTCCATCTGCAAAGACCCGCATCCATACTGAGACCTGTTCCAGCACCATAACTAATTTACATTTGGCACTTAAACCTTTAACACTTCTACATCTCTCTAATCAGCCCTTGACAGCCTCACTTATTACCATCATGGTTTAGCCCTAAAGGTGCTAACCAAAATTATAAATCCTTAGCACCCAGCTTTTTAATAACAGTGACCATTTAGACAGTTATTGTGTTCCTTCCCTCTCATTTCTCCTTTCACTTTCAATGTGCAGCTTGCTATTTATTGACATTTTTTCTGTGGGCAAAAGGATTGGTCTGTCTCTTTAGTATTTGCCAATGATTCTTTGACTGATGCCAAGGGAAGAAAATACCACTGAAATGACTAGGAGCAGAGACAGCCACAGCCATTCTGCAACAACTGATGCCTCTACATGCAAGCAAAGGGCTGAATTCATTCTCTCTGAACCCTGAGGGATAAATCTGAACTGTAGAGAAATTTCAAGTATGTCACTGCCTGATTCCCATACTGTGTAACGCATGGGTTAACTTCTTGGGCAAGAGCAACATCTGAATGTGTGGCAGGACCCCAAGGTAGCCAGAATGGGTCACTCTGCTTGTGAAACAGCGCTCTGCATGAATGGGAAGGAAAAGCACAGGTACCCATGAAGGAAACCAAACCAGCTCAGGTCCTAAAGACAGAGTCATCCTCTCTACCATCCCGCTGCTTATGGTCCCATGCCAGAGCAGAATAAAAGTGGGATAAACCTAAGGAGGAAAGACAAAATTAGAGAAATGAAATATTTATAGTTCAGGCAGTTCTGGGCAGTACTGTAAGCCAAGTTTATTCAGACCAATAGGATTCATGTCACTGTCCTTTGTGAGCAGACCCTTTTTACAACAGTAGCATCTTCCTGAAATGCAGTTCATTACTTAGCATGTGTGATAAATCTGAGATGCTCCTGCAAGGCACTTCAAAGCAGGTGTCTGCAGATTTCAGAGTAGTTACAGCTTTCTTCACAGCTTTTGCTTGACAGTGTTTCCTGACAACTACAAACAGTCGTACCATTAATAATATCTAGCTCATTATTATTAAAACCTCTCTCTCATTCCAAAGCTTCTCTAATATGCTTAAGAGGATGCATCAGCTTGTTTTGAAAATGGGCAGATTTTCTACACAATGCCCAGGGATCTAATTACAAAGACCAGCAATGAGAAAGGACTGCAAGAAAATCAGATATTTCATCTGTTATATTGTGTAGCAGCAGCCTTTGTCCTAAAACCCCTTTCATCAGGATATAAAACACTGCATGCTATTACAACCGCAGCTCTTAAGAAAACAATCACAAAACATTTGATATTTATTTTCAGTCTGATTCAATAGGTTACTGAAGTCTCTTTCCATTGTTTCTCTCAACTACTCACCCTCCAGCTAAATGCCCTCATTACACAGGGTGACCCAGAGTTGATGAAATGGAGATTCCAGTTCACACCACAGTTACAATCAAAGCTTGAATCCCCAGCTGAGGCTAACATGCACAGCTTAAATAGGAATAACAGTAAACATTAAAATAGAAAGTGTTAGTTAAATAAAATACAGTACAGGTTTGCCTCAGAGAAAAAAAAATCCTGGTCTGATGTTACAAAGTTTTTGCTGAAGTCAAAACTCCTTGGAAAGGAAATACATTACTAAGACTTTCAAGAAAACAAACAAAAAACAAAGACCACATATTTTAACTAGTATTCTATGCCAGAGTTTAAATCAGTTTGCAATGTGTCTTTCGGGATGATATTTTTGGATCATTGTGTTCTTATATCACTAAGGGTGAGGGAGGGCTTGTGGGCCTTAATCAGCTTTCCTGTTTCTTCCAAATATTTCTGTTTATCTAATAAAAATACTTTCCATTAAAATCTTATCTTGCTTATTGTTAAGCATAGAATTCAGTGTTGATTTTATGCTTTCTACTGTCTGATTATAGAAAATTTTATTTGCACTGTTATGTTTAGAGGAACAGATGCACTCTTCAGAAAACAGGGAGTTGGGCTGTTTGTTGTGTGCGATGGAATGGTGCACGACAAAAAATATAGAACAATGATGTAAACAATGCAGTTCCACAGAAATGCACTATTACACCTACAACCAAGCAGCCTAAGGCTTATCTGTTGACCGTCAATGGCACACCACCATCACTGAAATGTTAAGATACGATAAAATTAAATCTCATGGCTTTGCCACGGTTATCATTACTTTACTTCATCAACCAAGAGTCCTATCAAAACTAATGGCATTACTCCTAAAAAAACCATTAAATGTCACTGCCAAAAAGCTTAAGAAGGCAAGACAGATGAACCTATCATGAAGCTTTGCAAAACATTTTATGGCATCACAAATGAATCAAACTTCAGTGCCAAGGGGAACATCAGAGTATGCCACTATTTCCTGTTTCTTTTTAATAAGATAAAATATTTAAGCAAGAAAGATTTCATGTGTCTTATTATAATATATTTAAGCTGTGTACAGGTAATAATGACTAAGTGTTAAAAATTAAAAATAATGACACAACATTTTATGAATATTGACACATATCAAACTTTAACAGTATGAACAGTAAGTTAAAAAGATGAGAATTAAAGATATGTTAAGACTACCATACAGGGCCATCAGGGCTGAGCTAGAAGAAATTCTCTTATTAATCTTTTAATGAAAAACGCGTACACACAGACCTGTAAAAGATTAGGAACTTGGCATCATTTTTTTCATAAAAAGATAAGGTGAAAAAAGTTCATCTTGACACAATCCCAGTAATAAGAACATAAGCATCTTTACTGGTGTCAAGATAACTCATTCTACTTTGAAAAAAATCAGTCAGGATTTGGGGAAAATATCATAAAAAACAGCACAGTAGAAGTTTCTTTTCTAGATCTTTTAGTTCTAGAAATGAAAGTGGTACTTGACCATAAACTGGCAGTTCAATTCTTTTGACTACAGTCAGATGTTTCTTGAATAATAAGATAGTTTTGAACACAAAAGATGTTTTGGCAAGCTTATTTTTCCCCCTGCCTGCATAGAACTTTAGTAATTCCTAGCACTCTAATATTTAAAACAAACAAAAATATTTTTAGAAAAGAGTAGAGAACTAGAGATATTTTTTTCCTGTATAAATGTATGGTATACCTGTGACTTGAACACTTATCAAAATTGTTCCCCACGTATAACGTTAAGACAATCAGAAAAGGTCCAGAGAAATGCAGAAGAATAATCAAAGACAGTGAGTATATCACAAGTAGAGAACAATTAAACAGATAACTCATCAGGATCTAGAGACTGCTGAGGGAGAGATGACAGGTATTCATAAAATCCTCATTAGCTTGCAGAAAGTGAATAGAAAATAACTGTTCACTGTGTCTTCTAACAAAAATAAAACAAGGTCAGTAAGACCAGCATGTGGCAGGACAAAACCAGCAAAAATAGTATGTTTTTCCATGCAACACAGTTCAGCAGTGGAACTACTTGCTATAGGAAGAGACACTAAAAATCCTACTGAGTTCATAAAGCACTCAGAGATATAAATGGAAAAAAAATAAAATCCATCAGGGGCTATTAAACATAGAAAAGCTTATTTGGCTGATATAGCCCATCAGCTACAAACCTCCGGAGACCAATATAGTACACTGGGGAAGTATTACGATATGCTTACCTCGTTATTACATTCTTTACTAGGCATGAGCTATTAGCTGGTATTAAAGATAGACTAGCCTAAAACGGACCTTCCATCTGTGGCAGTATGCATGCTATTAATTTTATCAAATAGAAACAATTAAAAATGCTGACATGAATCTCAATTGCACTTTCATTAGTTACCATCCATAGACTGCCTGACATGAGATAAAAGTAAAAAAAAAAACAAAAAACCAAAAAAAAACCAGAAAACCCCACCCAATAAAATCTTACCAATTAAAATCAGGCTAAAAAAATAAGAAAGCTGAATATACATTCATCTGGAATCAAATTATGCAGGCAATTACATAATGTGCATTTGCCAGTTTAGCTAAGTAACCCTAACTTTTAGTTCAAAGGTTTCATTTAGTTGTTAATAAACATATTTTAGATGGTTATGTGCCCTTTAAGAATGGAAGTTTCTTTGGGAAAATAACAAGCGAGTGAAAATGAAACAGAAAATGAATATGAACAATTTACGTAACAGATTTCTGCTAGCTGATTATTTAATCTATTTTAATCATGATTTTAAATCCATCCACCCTGCCCATAAATATGCTCCTTCTATTTCAAAGCTATTTGCAAGAAACATCAATTCATGAACTTCAGAGTACCTTCAAAAATAATATAATGTTCTCAGGCAGTAGTTAATTATAGCGGGGAAAAAAACATTACTCGTCAGCACATTTTCTCCAGCAACTCTTATTGGAATTTGCAAAAGATAAATAAGTAGTATGAACTTTGCTTATTTCATCAGTGGCCTGAGCAAACTGAGTTTACTTGTCACTCTCTGTGTTTCCTTCTCTCTGTCCTTCACAATAACTTCAAGATCTAGTGGCCAAAGCTGTGCTGCCAGGTAGCAATCTTAGTAGCATTAGTACTTCCTACAGGGGAGGGAAAAATCTTGGATGATTTGTTGGCCTCAGCTTTTGACAGCCCTTGGGGCACCACCATGAGAAGCTGTCATGCTTGTGCTACTGGACAATGTCAACCCAAGTGGAAGAGGCTCATCTAACCCAGCCAGACCTTTCCCTGCAAGGTTGGTGTTGCTAGCAAGCCTTTGGCTCTGGTACAGAGACACTGAATGGTCTCCCGAGGGCAAGGTAGCAGCCTAACCTCCACAGGCAACACCAACAAGACATGCTTGGGTCTATCCTACAATACGAGACCAGCTGGCATGGGACAGCCTGCATCTGCACTGTTCAGCTACCTTATCCTTATACAGATGTGCCCACTAGCAAACTGCCTAGTAGGAATGATCACTGTCCTGCACTGACTCCTGAGCAAGGCCTAAAGGTTGTCTGGGATAGCTCTCATTGGCCGAGGTCAAAAATGTGCAAGACAATCCCATCATGGACTTAAGTGACAGATAGCTCAGAAAAACATCCTGGTGCTAGTTAACTTACTGGTGTTAGATACAGCCAAAGAGAGCATGAGGAGAAGCAGAGCTGCAGGGAAAGTTTCCACTTCACTTTGTGCCCGCCATCGACAGCAAAAGACAGACGGCAAGTCTGTAAAAATTCTGGCTTCACCCTTTTTTTCTATTGTGGGACCACATTCAGTGCTTCTCTTTGGATCCATTCTGTCCCCATCCCCTCCTCAACTGCTACACAAGCAGCAAAATCCAGCAAAAATGACAGCCTTCTGAAAAGTATGAGGAGATCATTTAGCAAGAGGAAATATTTACAAGGACAAGAGACAGCTGGGTGCTCAGCTTCCAGTGTTGTTCAGTAAGATCTGAGAACCTAAATCCCACTTAAGACTGTGACCCACCTAATAGCTACCAAAGTCCCTACAGCAGAGAGCAACAAATCCCCCACAGAGAACATCTGTTGAAGAAAATATGTTGGCACACTTGCTAGATGCACAGTCAATGACAAACCACTTCTGCTTTCTTGTGACAAAGGGCTATAGGGGTGTCTCTCAGAGCAGAGTATAAAAGCGAGAATGACACTAAAAGAGCATTTGTAGAGAGTATTACTCTGGGGAGCACACAAGGGTCTAGCCTTATACTTCCAGTCATTATCATTTTTCTCCTGCTGCTCCCATTACCATTATTTGGAACAGCAAATGCACATGATCACAAAAACATAGCCAAAGGCGTCACCTTTTCCCATGCATGCTGTTAAATCCCATTTTTCAAACTAGCATTCTATGTGCACACAGCTCCTCCAGCATGAGAAAAACTGTTTTAGACTGGGTGCAGAACCTGTTCTATCCACTGGGCGCAAAGAAGAAAGCAGCAACCTATGCACTTTCAGGCAGCAACATCTGCACAAAGTCAGAGCACAGCTGAGCAAGCATAAACAGTCACAAAGCTTTCTAACTCAAGAAAAAAAAAAAAGAAAAAAAGTCACTCTTCCACTGTGAGATTTTTTCCAGTCAGAGAGACATGAGAAAGAAGGTTCAACATGGTGTTAGCCAGGTGTTAAGTAACATGGTGTGGAAAGGAGAAAGGGACATGTAAACACAATGAGCTATTTTCTCTAACACCAAGTGACAAAGTATTCAGACAGAACATTAAAAAAGAGCTGAACGGTTGCTTTCTTCTGTGTTTTGGAGATCCAAGTGAAACATTTGGTCAAAAGCAGCTCGGGAGTAAAAAGATCTCCAAGTATATTATCTTTTTTCTCAGCTGCCCTGCAGAAGTCTACATCTTAACCTGGAATGAGACTCTGATGTGTTATCATGGAAATATGCCTGTGTTTGAAACAGGCCAAGAAATGCGTTTTGTAGAAAGCCGCAGTGAAAAGTGCCTAATGTATTTTGGTACACTTGCCCTCATATATGGACAGGATATCAGTACAGCCCAGCCTGCTTCAGTGCCAGCAAACCAACTTGCACTGGGACAGAGCTCATTTCCTCGAACTACTATTCTCCTTTCCTTCCAACAACCAACTACCCAGCACTCTTCCATCACTAGTAGCAGAGCTGGCCTGTAGGTACTTCATTTTTAACAGAGCTTCTCAACGCCCTGATAAGGCATAGCCTATAAGAGGATGTACACATTTTACACAAAAGTGGAAGTCCTTTCTACTGTTGGGACCCCATCCCACACTTTCCTTTAGGGCTCCTTCACAGATGGATGTTTGTACCTTTGTTTCTTTTGGTGACTACTTTGCTTGAGCAACAAAAGGATTGTTTATGGACTGGGCTCTGAAAGTTTATTTCAGCTGGCTACATTGCAGACTCCTGTCATTTATGCTGGCTCTTATTCTCAGAAGGGTGCCAGTCAGCCTTTCAAAATCCGGTCAATATGATGCCCTGAGCAAGTCTCTTTGAGCTAAACCACTGAAATTAACTGTCTCTTGTAATAGTAAAAACTTAGATGAAAAATCTACCTCTCAACAATTCAATAGTAAGCACCACTAGTGACAATAAACAGATCTTCAGCATCTCCTTCTCCAGATTTCCTGTTGTAATGTCATCATAAGAACGTCAAAAATCCTAAACTAGCACAAAACAAGTTTCCTGATTTTATATCTGTCCCTGATGACTCTCCATTGTGCTGACAAGTAATGATTTCTGATACAGTATACAAAGCCTATGGAAGGAGGATGCTAGGGCAAGGGGAAAAGAAATAAGCTATCTTATAGTAAATCAGTAATTGTACATTTAATTTTTATATATAAAGCTGTCAGTCTGGCATAAGCTGTGCTTACTATTGTCACAAAAGTTCCTACAGAATAAGCCTTTTATTCCTGGCATCAGGAGGACTCTATGCCAAGGCATCTCTACAACTCTTCAGAGATGATCAGCTAGTGAGTAATGCCTACTCATGTCTTCACTTTGGTCATTATTATTTGTATTTATAGTTCAGGGCTATTCTAGTCACTCACTTTTATTTTTAGTTTAAATAGAATATGGAAGAACATGCCATGTTTATTTGCAACTGAAAAATGTTTAAAACGAATTTATTTGTAGGTGTTTTGGAGAAAGAAGAATCACTTGGCAGATAAATGCTTCAGTTAGACCTCCAGCTTTTGCAGACTGATCCAAACACAGCTGTGCTGATCAAGTGATGCATGTGACCTTTTATCTTCAGCAGATCACAATGCAACCAAATTCACATTAGACAGTAGCAGCACCCTTGTTACATGACAGAAATTATCAGGTGTATGTTTAAATAGAAATGTCATGAAAAATCCCAAATTACCTTCCCTAACTAGTACAGATGAACTTCATTCAGAGAGAATCCTATAAAAGAACCAATTCTGCTGAAGGACTTTGCTTTAAGCTGGTGTAAGATTTATTGCTGAGCAGATCAAAGGCTATTTCTTAATTGGAAAATATTTGATTGACCCTTCCCTTTATTCTGTGCTTGATACCAACTCAAGTACACAAAGACTAGTGCTAATTTTAATACTGCTTTAAAATTGCATCTTAGTAGGCCTTTTAGTCGATGACATATTCTTTCGTGTGAACTTCTGAAAAAAAAAGTGGAATATGTTGTCATCACTGATTAATTATTGTCAATTAAGAATAGTTATCACAATGAAAAAGAAAAGCCTTTTTATTGTCAGGGCAAAAAATGCGTTTGTCACGATGCATTAGGAGTTGCAATATATCATAAGACTGGCCATCAGCACACAGCCATTCCCCCTCCCCCAAGTAGAACTTCCTATTTCTTCTCTATCCAACATTTCAGGAGAAGTCTGAAATTTTGCCTGCTGTGACACAGATGAACCTCAGAAAACTCTGTACAGTCTTCTGACAAGATCACCAACTCATCAGTGGCTTCCAAGGTATAAGCAAGAGTTTCACATTCTTCCCTACCTGAGCAAGGTAGGAAAACAAATCTAGTTACTTGTACTTGAGTTACAGCTGAATAATGAGTACACTGTATTACTGCACTTATTCTTTATCATTCATTCAGATACCAGGTTTTCTCAGTGTTGTCAAGAACCACACAAGCTAATCATCTACCATTTAAAATTAGAGATAAGATCAGCATCCAGAAAATGAACTAAGAGTCTCAAACTTATTTCAGAAAAAAATAAATAAATAAATCTGACTGGAGCAACTAGTAAGTTGCTCTAGTTATTTTTTCTTTAAATATTCCATTAACTTCTGTGAGAGGCTTTTTTTTTTTTTTTTGGCTGAGGGAAAGGAGTTGCTTGGGTCAGAGAGCTCAAGGAAATCTTAAGATCGGGTGTTTAAATACCACTTGTCACATACCTAAAAGAGTGTTCTGTCATGAACATCCAAGGATAATGTGATCCTACAGAAGTTATAAATTGTTTAGCCCTTGATTTATATATGATTAGGAATTCACCCAAAATATCTGGATAGGTCTGGCACATTCAACATTATTTGATCATGACAGATGCACACTGGGGAGTGTGACTTCTCAAAGGGCTCCCCTCACCACACCAGGTCACATCCTAAGAGACATCTCTACTTGTAAAGGTCAAAGAGACTTTTGCTGGAATAAACAGAGGTAGTTTAAAATTGTCCTCTAAGACAATACTTCACTTAAACAACAGTGCTTAATTAAAGTTTCATTATATAGAAAAGGAATAGTTTTGCAGGTTCCTTGTCACGTAATAATGCAGATGAAACACTTCCTTTAGATGAAAACAGTAAGTTCTCTCACCAGATTTTTGTATGCAGGATATCAAACCTAGACATGCTGAACAGGAAGAGACGCTGAAGAAATGATTACTTGATATCATTACTGGAGTGTATTGATGAAGTGGAAAATAGAGCATGAGGAGGAGGTGTATGGGATGCGTAACTATCATTTACAGTGTCTGATTTTAGTGCCACACTATAGCTACGTGAATAAATCCACAGGTTACATACCAAGGTAGCTACACTGAAGAGGCTCTCCTGAAACCACTGCAGACATACACAGTACGTACACAGCTGTAAGGACCTACCTACGCACAATTGAATCCGCTGATTACCAGATGACTGCAGCACCTCTATGCCAACCCACATAGCTTAAAGATGATTATATATTGGAATAATGTTCATCTGCTTACAAGTATCATCATCTGCTCGCTTTGCTAAGAAGACACTAAGCTCAACATCAACATGTGTATATAACACCCTAAAACAAATCCTTACCCAGTATAATCTACAAGTGGGTGAAATCAAACAGAAACAACGGTTATGCCAATTTTTAATTAACGAAGCTGACCTATGACATGTATCTTTGTCTCTAACACGCCGTTGGGCATGCATTTATTTATCACTCTGTTTATACCCACAGAATCATATCTTCGTATATACACAATAGCTACAGGTCTTTGCTTTAGCATCTGCTGCCTCTGCATATTTACTCAAATTTTAGTGAAGTACTCAAAATAAAAGGAATACCTTCAGGTTTCAGCATCACTAAAAATGACTTTTATCTTCTTGTTGCTCCAGGTTGTGAACTACGCCAGTCTTCAAACTGTTGGAAGAAAACATGCTGCCACTTAATGTGCTTAGCCAGTCAGAACTTGGAGCTTCTTCCATCCCTGTAGCAGCGTGTATTAGAGATCCTAAAACTGTTTACCTTTTTACTCAGGAAAGCTTTAACTTGGAAGAATTGCAATGCTCTTTCACAGTTTCACGTACTGGACAATTGAAGTGTGGGTCTTAGTGAATTGTCAAAGCAAGAGAATGCTTTGTTCTGGAAACACATTTTGAAGAACACAATGAAATAGTATTATTTCCCACCTTGAAACAGCCAATTGTTTTAGAATATCATGTCAAACAAACATGCACACTTTTTAGTCAAATAAAGCCTGCAACATGGACAGTATCCACTGCAGAACAGAAGAAAAACAGTGTATAGTAACTCCTTTCGTACTTCCTCTCACTGAAGAACCGTTCTGAAGTACAGGAGAAAGACAATGCTTTCTATTTGTTCTCAGTCTTCAGATTTTGAAGGTCTGGAGTGGAAAAGGACCCTACGCAATCCAGCTGAGTGCAGGCAGTCTGTTTTCATCACAGAGACATACACAGCTGCATGGGCGTCAGACTAACTTTGATCAAGCTCTGCATGACCACCACACTTACATCTTTTTGTTTTATTGCATTTTATTTACAAGGCAACAGTTTGATTCAGAGTAAACAGCTAAGAAAAATCCTAATCCTAACAGCTAAGAGAGATTTCCTTGGAAGTAGTTAATTTTAACTGAAAAAAGAGAAAGCCATCTAATCCTGCAGTCTTTTATTCTAAGTGTTATATAAAATATACTTGTAGTTTTGTTTGCTTCAAAAAAAGAAAATAAACATGGAAGATACTTAACTAGTTCAGTGTGTTTGCCACAGTCTGATTTTTGGAAGGTTACTTGCCACTGTTAGGCCACTAGATGAGTAGATAACTCAGGTCACAGGTTAGGACCCCGTTTTGTACATGCAGCAGGAGTAGAGCATTCTTAAACTAAATTTCAGCCAGAAGACCACATTACACTTTCCCTCACAGTAAGACAAATCCCAAACAATTCAGTAACAGTTGTAAGGTAGAGTTACAAAGATAGAAATATTTTTTGCATGTATTTGTTTCACCACATGAACACAATGCAGCACAGACATTTCCATCTGAGGTAGTCATTGCAAGTTCCCTTTAAAGTCAATGGAGAACAAGAGGACAGCAGCCGATCTCCCCCTACAAGTAACCATTACAATACAGAAAATGAATTGCTCCTTTCAAGCTTTAAAGTGCCTCTTAAATTCTTTTGTTTTTAAATGGGGCCTAAGAGGATTAGCTCAGATTTAGATACCTCCCTTGAACATACCCCTTGTTAGGAGACATGAATCCTGTCCAAACTGACCTTTTCCTCACATATCTAGAGCTCTGCTGGGCCTTCCCATTATCCCAGGAGCCACTGCAAAATGAATGCAAATCCCAACAGAAGCAACGTCTCTGCTAGGTTATTTAGAGGAGATATTTGATTCTGGGGATGTCATTCTATCCCTTGCTACAGAAATATTAAACAGGAGTAACTCCTAGGGTTACAACACAATATGTTGAAGGGAGGAGAGGGGGGAAAAAAAAGGGTTCAGGACTTCAACGAAAAAATCTGTGCTAAAACAATCTAATTTGGAATTCATGCTGCTGGCTGTTAGTTTGTGGAGAAGGGGAGCCTTTTCAAGCTTCTCTCAGCAATGAGAAATCCTTCCTAGATTTTCTCATGTACTTTGGGATGCATGAGGGTTGGGCCTTATAGTTAATCCCAACAAATCTGGGGCATTTCAGCCGCTGTCACACAGGCCCTCAACCCACAGCAGGCAGCAGCCTGAGGGGCAGAGCCAGTCTGTTGCCTCCCAGCGGGCAGAAGGCCCCTCAGGGGTCATCACTGAGATGGTAAATTACTTAGCTTGTGGACTTCTGGGTTTGGAAGAGGTTATGCAGGGATACAACAACATAGAGAAAAAGATTCTCTACTAAAAAAGGAAAGGTTGTGTGTTTTTTTGCTTGTTTGTATTAAGACACGTGGCCTTTGAGTCACTGAGTAACAGAGAGGTGTTTTCAGAGTGGGAAAAACTGTTTCCTATTAAATTCCTTTGCTAACTACCCACAGTAGAAAGACAACCAAGTATCCCGACTGCTGATGGGCTGTCACAGAAATACGCTATTCTCATTCACAACAGAAGCAGAAATGAGAAAGCTCTTGCACCTGTCCTGCACCCCGTTGCTGCAACCCTGTTTTCTCCATCTGCATACCTGCAACCAGAAAAACACTGCAAAAAACCCCACAAAAATCAGAAAAAAAATCAGAAAAACACCGCAAAAGAGTGGCCCTATCTCAAGAATGGGAAGGACTGCATGAATGTATGCTTTTGGGGAGAAAGAAAAGAAGCTTTTTCTTTTATATTATGCAGGTGCATAGGCTAGTGCAAAGGAACATTACACTGGGTTCAGCTGATATTTTAAAGACTGATGGCTTTTTATGAGGAACTTGCTGGATTGTTTAGGACTTCATTCAAACATGTTACTGCACTGGTGGGAAGTCATGAAAACATGAAAAAAGTCTGGATGAGCACAGCATTCACCCCAATGCCATTTCCACATAACAGGATTCTTTATCTTTTTTTTTTTTTTTTAAAAGCATCGCATTATAGCAGCATTTTTACCGTCTTAAAAATGAAATTACTAGGGACTGACACCTACTCCCCCCAAATCTTTAAAAGGTAAACTACCACTCAGCTTCTCCCCATACTTTCAAGGACAACCCATAATCAAGTAGAATAGGTATGCTGACAAGGCTGAATAGAAAGCTTGTCTTCACAGGCATACACTACATCTTACCTATTCAAGCATTTGTATTGCTTTGTTGCATAGCTATTTACAGCTCTGCTAATGTACTACCTAAAAGCAGAAAGAGATGGAATTCAGACTTGTACTTGTTTTACGTAGGGTAAGAAAATACCTGCTTTGGTGTATCTGATGCTGAAATTATTTCACATCCAAATATTATAAATGCTACTTCTTTATAACATATAGGTAGTAATCTCTTTATAACATACAGGTAAGAACCAACAACGTTCATTTCTTGCTGTTACATGGGAAGGAATTCCTAATTTGCCAAACAAAACTATAAATGAGTAAATATTTTAAAAGCCTGTGCAGAAACTAAAAAACAATTTTCACATCCTTATAAATAGGAATAGTGCAAGATTATTTTATGTTGAGACTCAAAAAAAAGACTAATGAATCCAGCACAGCAGCCTCACATTGGGACTTGGGACATTCTTTAGTATAGATGATTAACTAGTAATTTATATAGGGGCAAGTCAGTGAACATGACCTAGAATATGAAACAACATGAAGAAAATAACACTGGCATCCAAGGCTTGTATGTTTGCAATAATGCAGGAAATTTAACAGTAATCAAACACAATGAACATTTACTGCACTGAGTTAGAGACAGTCCCTTACCAAATGTCACACTGAGATCAACACTTCAAGTAACATTATGATACTCCCTTTGAGATGGGGAAGATGCTAAAACTTATCCGAACATATATGGTAAAAATATCCTAATTATCGGGGATGTAGATGAGAACCCTATGAGAAGCAGATGTAAAAAGAAGATATCGCTCAAGGCCAGTGGATGAAGGAAGAATGAACAACTCGTTAGGGAAGGATGAAAAACTTGTTGGCAGGAAACAAGGCAAAGATAAGCAAAAAACTCCTAAATACTGTCCAACAGAAAGTCAAAGTCGAGAAAGGTAAAAAGTTTAACCTCCTCTTCCTCGTTGCCTTCATCCTGAAGGAGCCCCGCCCGTTACCACCAGGCTACATTGCGCAGGTGCAACCGGAGGAGCTAAGGGCAGGGAGTATGGAAATGAGTACTTGGAAGAGGTCCGCCTTTTCAGGGAAAATAATGAATATGTATTAGAGCTCATGTAATATGTATAAAATTGTGAGAGATGACCGGGCAGGTGCACGCTTTTTGAGGGAAGGTATTCCCAGTGTGCCCGGTGCACCGCAATAAAGTATACCTACTTTACAACCCTATGGTTGTGGAGTCTTTTCCGTGCGTCACCTTCAGTCTGAAAAATAAATAAGATTTATTCTTAGTAAAAAGAACAGTTCCAGAGAATGGATATATGCATATCCCTCTTCAGAGACTTATCCCTCTACAGGCCATGATTTAGTTATTTGCTTAAAGGTGTTCCTCAAAATAGACACTTCTGGAATTTCTCCTCACCAAGGGAGAAAGTTTTGTCCATCATACAGTCAGGCTGATAATGGGAACCTGCGTGTTTTAAGGTACATCGAATAGACATGGTCCTGGTAAAACATGCACAAGTAAAACCTGCAACTAAGCTTTCAGCAACTGCAGCTGACATCTTGAGGGGTGGGGGTGGTAGAAAAAGAGCCTGGATAACCCTTCGCATGAGCATTCCATTCAAGCCTAGAAGGGGATTATATGTTTTATGCACACATGCTGTGTTAGCGCAGGATGCACAGCATACCCTGACACCACACGAAGCACAGCATTTGTTAGGAAGCTATTCTTCTGCTCTGTGGGTCTGCAGGGAAGGATAACTCCTCCAAAGCTTCAAAAAGCATGTGATACAGCCATTCTCAGTCAGGATACTGGATGAGGTTGGCCTCTGTCTTAAGCATCTCCAAGAGTAACTATGTTTTAAATGTGAAGGATTCCTAAAGAAGAAGAGAAACCAAGACTAAATGCTTCAAGGGTAGTATAAATCATAATGGCTTTTCAGAGTCTGAGTGTTCAAGTGCATCTCACCAGAACAACTGGTTTCAAGAAAAGTTTTCATTTCTGTAATGAAGGCAATAAATGCCAGAGACACCTGAAATTAACTTCAAGTTGCTTATGCCATAATGGTAGCAGAAGAAAACATTTGCATGAGATGATTTCCTACTAACAGAAGAATAGGGAGATAAGGAAGATCATTCTTCAAGTGGAACAACATAAAATAAATGTTTCACCTTACATTTGGATATATTCCAGATGAATTTATCTCCTCTCCCTAAGGTAGTATTCAGTGCTGCTGCTGCCGCCCTAAATGTCAAAATCCCAAAGCGATTTAGAATGTCAAAGCAGCATTTTCCATAACATTTTTTTTGGGGTGTGCGTGTGGGTGGATTGTGTTTATTTTACTTTTTGTTTTTAAATGGGAGACCAAATTCTCAAGAAAAGTTTTATTAACCTATGAAAAACAAAAATTAGTTGAACTACCGCATCTCCTCTGTGTGAGCACCTTCTTGCAGTTACAGAGTCACAGAATCATCTAGGTTGGAAGAGACCTCCAAGATCACTTAGTCCTAACTATCACCTAACACTAACAAGTCCTCCACTAAACCATATCACTAAGCTCTACATCTAAACGGCTTTCAAAGATCTCCAGGGATGGTGACTCAACCACTTCCCTGGGCAGCCCATTCCAATGCCTAACAACTCTTTCAGTAAAGAAGTTCTTCCTAATATCCAACCTAAACCTCCCCTGGCACAACTCTAGCCCATTCCCCCTCATCCTGTCACCAGGCATGTGGGAGAATAGACCAATCCCCACCTCGCTACAGCCTCCTTTAAGGTACCTGCAGAGAGCAATAAGGTCACCCCTGAGCCTTCACTTTTCCAGGCTGAACAATCCCAGCTCCCTCAGCTGCTCCTCGTAAGACCTGTTCTCCAGACCCCTCACCAGCCTTGTCACCCTTCTCTAGACTCTCTCGAGCACCTCGATGTCCTTCCTGTAGCGAGGGGCCCAAAACTGAACACAGTACTCGAGGTGCGGCCTCACCAGAGCCGAGTACAGGGGGACAATCACTTCCCTAGTCCTGCTGGCCACACTGTTTCTGATCCCAGCCAGGATGCTGTTGGCCTTCTTGGCCACCTGAGCACACTGCTGGCTCATATTCAGCCGACTATCAACCAATACTCTCAGGTCCTTCTCTGCCAGGCAGCTTTCCAACCACTCATCTCCCAGCCTGTAGCACTGCTTGGGGTTGTTGCGCCCCAGGTGCAGGACCCGGCACTTGGCCTTGTTGAACTTCATACAGTTGACCTCAGCCCATCGGTCCAGCCTATCCAGATCCTCCTGCAGAGCCTTCCTACCCTCGAGCAGATCGACACACGCACCTAACTTGGTGTCGTCTGCAAACTTACTGAGGGTGCACTCGATCCCCTCGTCCAGATAATCGATGAAGATATTAAAGAGAACTGGCCCCAGTACTGAGCCCTGGGGGACTCCACTAGTGACCGGCCTCCAACTGGATTTGACTCCATTCACCATGACTCTTTGGGCCCGGCCATCCAGCCAGTTTCTAACCCAACGAAGCGTACGCCAGTCCAAAACACGAGCAGCCAGTTTCTTGAGGAGAATGCTGTGGGAAATAGTGTCAAAAGCCTTACTGAAATCAAGGTAGACCACATCCACAGCCTTTCCCTCATCCACTAAGCATGTCACTTTGTCATAGAAGGAGATCAGGTTCGTCAAGCAGGACCTGCCCTTCATAAACCCATGCTGACTGGGCCTGATCGCCTGGTTGTCCTGCAAGTGCCGCGTGATGACACTCAAGATAATCTGCTCCATGAGCTTCCCTGGCACTGACGTCAAACTAACAGGCCTATAGTTTCCTGGGACAACCTTCCAGTCCTTCTTGTAGATGGGCGTCACATTTGCTAGCTGCCAGTCGACTGGGACCTCCCCGGATAGCCAGGACTGCTGATAAATGACGGAAAGTGGCTTGGCCAGCTCTTCCGCCAGTTCTCTCAGTACCCTTGGGTGGATCCCATCTGGCCCCATTGACTTGCGTACATCTAAGTGTTGTATCAGGTCGCCAGCCATTTCCTCGTGGATTGTGAAGGCCACATTCTGCTCCCCATCCCCTTCCACCCGCTCAGGACCTGCTCAAGACAACTAGTCTTGCTGGTAAAGACTGAGGCAAAGAAGGCATTAAGCACCTCAGCCTTTTCCTCATCTCTCGTCACTAAGTTTCCCCCCACATCCAGTAAAGGATGGAGATTCTCCTCAGTCCTCCTTTTTGTGTTGATGTATTTATAAAAACATTTTCTGTTATCTTTAACAGCAGTAGCCAGACTGAGCTCCAGATGAGCTTTGGCCTTTCTAATTTTGTCCCTACACATTCTTACAACATCCTTATAATCCTTCTGAGCGGCACACACTCTTCTCCAAAGATCATAAACCCTCTTTTTTTTCCTAAGGTCTAGCCACAACTCTCTGTTCAGCCAGGCCGGTCTTCTTCCACGCTGGCTCGTCTTTGGGCACATGGGGACAGACCACTCCTGAGCCATTAAGATTTCCTTCTTGAGGAGTACCCAGCCTTCCTGGACTCCTCTGCCCTTCAGAACTGCCTCCCAAGGGACTCTGCCAACCAGTGTCCTGAACAGCTCAAAGTCAGCCCTCTGGAAGTCCAAGACAGCAGTTTTACTGGTCCCCCTCCTGACTTTGCCAAGAATAGAGAACTCTACCATTTCGTGGTCACTCTGTCCAAGATAGCTCCCTACCACCACATCTCCCACCAGTCCTTCTCTGTTTGTGAACAGAAGGTCCAGCGGGGCACCTCCCCTGGTAGGCTCACTAACCAGCTGCATCAGGAAACTATCTTCCACGCTCTCCAGAAACCTTCTTGACTGCTTCCTCTGAGCTGTATTGCATGTCCAGGATATGTCTGGGAAGCTGAAGTCCCCCATGAGGACAAGAGCCGATGATTTCACAACTTTTGCCAGCTGCCTGTAGAACTCCTCATCCGTCTCCTCATCCTCGTTTGGCAGTCTGTAACAGACCCCAACCAGGATGCCTGCCTTGTTGGCCTTCCTGCCGATCCTAACCCATAGGGACTCAACCTTATCATTCCCAGTCTCAGTCTCAAGTTCCACGACATCAAAACACTCTCTAATATAGAGAGCCACACCACCACCCCTTCTGTGCTGCCTGTCCCTTCTGAAGAGCCTATAGCCAGTCATTGCAGCACTCCAGTCATGGGAGTAGTCCCACCACGTTTCAGTGATGGCAACCAAGTCATAGCTAGCCTGCTGCACGATGGCTTCCAGCTCCTCCTGTTTGTTGCCCATGGTGCATGCATTAGTGTAGATGCACTTTAGCTTGTCCATTGCCTGCTCCCCCGGCCCTGACATTGTTCTCCCTAGCACACCTCTAATGAGCCTTATTCCCTCCCGATCCCCATCCCCCTTCCTACCTAGTTTAAAGCCCTCTCAATGAGCCCTGCCAGCTCTTGCGCTAGTGTCCATTTTCCCCTTTGAGACAGGTGGGACCCATCTGCAGTTAGCAGGCCAGGTGCTGAGTAAAGCGCACTGTGGTCAAAAAACCCAAAATTTCTGTGTTGGCACCAGCTTCTGAGCCACCTGTTTATCAGGTGGGCTTTCTGAGTCCTCTCTGTACCCCTCCCTGCCACTGTAGGGGTGGAGGAAAGCACAACCTGTACTCCTGCTCCATCTACTAATCGTCCCAGTCCCCTAAAGTCCCGTTTGATAGCCTTCAGGCTTCTCTCTTCAGTATTGTCACTGCCAGCCCGGACTATCAAAAGAGGATAGTAGTCAGAGGGGCGAACCAGGTTAGGAAGCTTTCTGGTAATGTCCTTGACCCTGGCCCCAGGGAGGCAGCAGACTTCCCTACGGGTAGGGTTAGGTCAACAAATATAGCCCTCCGTTCCCCTGAGAAGGGAGTCACCTACGGCGATCACCCTTCTTTCTTTCTTAGTGGAGGCAATCCTGAGGCGTGGAGTTGACTTCCTTGCCCTAGGCAGCCTCCTGGGTAGACTGTTCACCTCATTCTCAGCCACCGGTCCCTCAAGCTCCAGGGCCTCAAACCTGTTGTGTATGGGTACCTGGGGAGGCAGGGCTGGTAGGGAGGGGGGTTGCCTGCAACGTCAAGCAGGGACCTGTTTCCATTCCTCTTCATCTCCTACATCCCCTCCCTCTGCTGTTTGGGGTGTCTCACCCCGGTTCGTTTCCTTCAAGCCTTGCAGGGAGTTGCCCCACAGGTCTATCTCCTGCTCGCAGTCCCTGATGGCCCTCAACCTCTCCACCTCCTCGAGCTCCACCACCAGGCTGAGCAGGTCATCCACCTGTTCACACCTCACACACACAGTGTCTCTGCCGCCCTCAGAGGGCAGCAACAGGCCCACGCACTCCGTGCATCCAGAGACCTGAACTGCCGCATTTTTGAGTGGGCACTCAGTCTGGGTGGCCACAGACTGTCTAAAAAGAGCTCTCCGGTTCTGCAGTACTGTGAACCTGTTCAGCTCAAGTGGTGAGGAACAACCTGAAGCTAAACTCTCCAGAAGGGTTTCTAAATGGAAACAGAATTTTTGCAGAAGACAACTACACCCATGTAGTTTTTCTGCACCTACACAGTAGCAAACATATGCGGGCCCTTGTTTGAGACCATACAGGTCAGCAATACAACTGTAAACAAATCATAGAAAATGAGTATATATTACATATTTTCAAAGAAAGCAGAAGTCTATGCTCTAATCTTCAAACCATACAAACATATCCAATATCCCAGCCTGGACCACATGGACATTGACAGGAGACATGCAAGCAATACAGAAGGCAGAAGCAAGGCCACACATCACGCTCATGAGATTTAGCAAATACAAATGTAAAATAATATAATTATGCAGACAAGTGCAGAATCTGAATTCCTTTCAGTTTTAGGCTTTGCCTCTGTATTCACTTCAGGAGACAACACTACCAATTGATGCAACCCTTTTGGGCTTTGCACTGTACTTCGGACTTGGTGTTGGACCTCTGCTTGAGGTACTGAAAGTTGACAGGAACAGTTACTGAGCGCAGCATTAGCCAGAAATAGTTAAACATAGTCCTTACTGACCAAATATTAAATTATCCTCAGATACCTTGCATCTCTCATCCTTAACTGAGGTTAAAATTGTTTAAGTGAAAACAACATAATTTACTAAAGAACTGAACCATCTCTCTTGAAGCATTTTATTTTACCAAGCTTTGATTAATACAGGAAATTCTCCATGAAGCTGTACAGGGGAATGAAAAGAAATGAAGGAATTGGGTACCTTTGTAAGTAGAATCTATGGAAGAGACTAGATAAGTTCTGTTTATTTGCCATCTCATTGGTTAATCATGAGTCTATTTGAGTCTACTATGAAGTTGCACCAGGGGAGGTTTAGGTTGGATATTAGGAAGAACTTCTTTACCAAAAGGGTTGTTAGGCATTGGAATGGGCTGCCCAGGGAAGTGGTTGAGTCACCACCATCCCTGGAGGTCTTTAAAAGCCGTTTAGTTGTAGAGCTTAGTGATATGGTTTAGTGGAGGACTTGTTAGTGTTAGGTCAGAGGCTGGACTAGGTGATCTTGGAGGTCTCTTGCAACCCAGACGATTCTGTGATTCTGTGATTCTATTTGTAAAGGCATTTAAATATTCTTATGTTTCAGGTGAAACATACGTGCATTCATTGTTTCTGGAGGTCCTCTCAGAGCAATTAAAACTGACACAAGAAACTCCTCTAGTCATTTCAAACATTGCCCGGCAGACTCTTAAATTATGTTTCCTATTAGGTAAGTAGCATCTGCAGTAGCATCTACATTCTTCTGTTTCTTTGAATCAAGTTTTGAGGAAATCAATTTTTGGATGGCACAAAAAGCTAAAGCTGTACACCGGTATCAATCTGAGGAAAGCGTCACAGCTCAAAACTTCCAGAAAGCAACCCACTAGTTATGGCTCTTAAATACTTAACTTCAGGCAACTTGTATTAAAAATTTTTGGCTAGGATTCCTCCCTTTCTGTTCTTTACAATTTGTGTTCAGGAAAACCACTGATTTATTAATAAAGACAGATTTCATGCTAGGGGCTATTTCTAAGGTATATAGATGCTTTGGTCTTCCTGAGTTACTTTGTAATTCACATTTTATGAAGTATTCCTGACACTCAGTGTTTTATATTTCACAAATAGGCATGAACGAACAATAGGAAGAGATACAAGACACTTTTATTGCTGCAACTGCAATAAATGCTATAGAACTTGGCTCTCATTTGCTCTCCCCAGTCATGTGTCAAGGATTTTCCTCCTTTTATCAAGCAAGAAGCTGTGAATACCTGCTATGACTGTTACCTGCCAGGACAGGAACAATCCCTTTGAGATCCCTTTGAATCTTCCAGCAAGTTTCCCCATGAGAAGCATACAAAAATTGTGTGGGTGAAGAAAGCTCCTTAAGAATATATAAAGAATGGATAGAATATGTTCTCCTTAAGAATATATAAAGAATATATAAAGAATAGATAGAACATGTTCTAGTACTTTGAACCAGATGAACAGCAGCACTGTTCCGTTTGAGATGATCATACTTCAAGACTGGCATGGATTTAAAAATACAACAGAACTATTTTCAAATGCCATTATTTAAAAAAAATAAAAATAAAAAAGCAAAGGAAATATTTTTCTTTTCAGTATCAAAAATCCACCCGTCTTTCTGGTTCACATCTCAAAATGATATCATAGCCACGGTATTTTTACAGTGACACACAAGAAACGAAGGAACTAAGTGGATATATTTTTAAATTATTATTATTTAAAAACTTGTAATCCAGCTTATTGCTTGCTCTTGGTTTGACTTACCTATCAAGCATGTCACTCGCTTATGCTTATGGCAAGTAATGCCTAAAGTAGACATCTGCCCTGGTTTGAAAATCAGAAAATACTGTAGTTAGTTATATTTATACTCAGTACTGTTTCAGACAGAGCTGTCTTCAACAATGCTAAGCAACCATTAGCCTTACAGGATGTTCAAGGGAGGAGACATTTTCTCCACTGTTTAGCTGAGACCCCATTAGTTTTCAGCTCTATGCAGAATAAGCGCCTTCCCATGTCATAATCGAACTCTGAAAACAGTTTCATGCAACACATGAAACACCTTGCCTGATCCTTTTAATTTTTAAGGATAATGCACTAAATTGGTTAAATTATTGTCTTCATCGCACTTTTTAGTATCTGCACAGATGATGTGTTAGCTCTCTTCTACTATATGAGTGGGTAGAAGTTTACTTCAGTGAAATCTAGACTTTTATTTTTTTTAATGATCTTGCTATTATCATCAATATGGAATAGAGGTATAGAATAAATACAAAATTTTGACTGTGTCTCAAATAACATATTCCTGTTGTACAGCCATCTGTACTGATACTCTTAGAGAGATTTCCAACAGAATGAACAAGCACCGCCTAGTTGAGTAGGTATTGCATACATTTGCTATATCAACACGTTACTTGATTTCATCTGCTACATCTTGGTTTGATTTTGAACATGAACTCAGAAAATAAGTTACAGGCATTTTGCAAGCTTGCCATTTGGAATTAGATCAACTATAAGGAGACAAAACATGGATTTCCATATTTTTGAACTAAAATTATTTGGCTTTGGACACATTTTTTTGCTCAGCAAAACAAATACATTTTTTATCTTTTGCTCTGCTATCTTTGAATTTAATAATAAAAGGCAGAAAAGATGATCAGTAAATTTTGGCATAAGAGGGCAGAAGAGAGAGGTCAGTTATTTTCAGAATGATACCAGTAACTGTTTCAAAATACCTAAACTGCAATTTATAGCACCACTTTCTCACTCTTAGGCTAGATTCCAGTGATAAGAGACTTGTCTATTTTGGATAGTACTGTAGAAATAATGGGATTCAAGATTCACTGTGAGAGTTCAATTTCACACACATCCATCAAGTAAAAAGAACAAAAAAACTGTTTGCATGACAAACATTTGCACTCCCAGCTTTAGTAAGACTATTTAGGTTTATCGATAGCATTCTTAAGAAATCTTCCAAATGACTAGAATTCACTGCAATAGATTCTGATGTATTTCTCATTTTAGTGCTGTTACAGATCCACAGGATTTTAGTACAGAACTACAGCTGTGTAGCTGTATCTGTTCTATAGCTGAATGGCTTCACTTTCCTGAGTAATTACGCACTCATGTTAAGAATGTTTAGTTAAAGGAAACAAACAAACAAACAAAACTATATTCAGACCATGAGCACTGTGGATTATAGTGATTGAAGTCAATGAGTTATTTTCTGAAATACACAGTAAAAGAAAAAAAATGTCCACCTTAATGTCATGCTAAGATCAAGTAGCAAAATTGCTGCTCTTTCCATTGCTTTTGACATGTAATAATTATTTCCTGTTCTTCATATGCAGCTATTTTAGAATTACAGACTAGAGACCATCAGAAACTGTAGGTAAAACGATTCTGCCATTAAACCACATAGCGAAGATACAGCAACATTAAATCTGGACACTTCTCCATCTAGTTTTTCCTGGAAGAAGGAAAAGTGACTAACATTTTCAATCCAGTCAATAAATGCTTTAAATGGATTTCTCACTGCAGAGAAAAATACAATCCAACTCTTCAGTCTTACAGTAGCCACTGTAACTGCCATCCTCTGACCAGCTCCATCCTCTGCCAGCTGCCATCCTCTGACCAGCTCCATAAGAAAAAAATTCTGGTGAAGGCTCTACTTAAAAATAGGTATTAGCTTTGTTATTAGCATCAAAAGAAGCAATTTTAACCCTTTCAATTGATAAAGATTATGTAGGTCCAAGAATTTTTCCTCTTAATAAAATGTAGTCATCATCTGTTTATAAACACATTGATTGCGTGTAGTTAACTCCAGAAACTGCAGACTACTCTACAATCCCCTTTAGGAGACAGAGGGCAGCATCACCAATAGCAACTGAGATTCTGCAAAACCAGGTAGCTTTAGCTTCACAGACCTGAGTAGTTCTACAGACTCAGAGAGGAAAGAATGGAAAAAAAGATAAAAGATTCAAGAAGTCTTGGTTTTAATTCTAGTATAGCCACAAATAGCTTCTGTCATTTGAATGATTTTTTTTTTTGATGCAAAGCTCATTTCTTATTTTCTAGACTTAACTGGAAGCAAACACGATCATGCTGCGATTCAGTTTAGCACCTCTGACAGTGGCAGACAAATGACTCCTCATAATTGTGCCAGCTGAAGCTGTGGAGGCAGAATTCCAGACTGACACCATGTTGCAAGGTATATTATGACAAGATTATATATAAATGACCTTTGCAATCCTATTCTGTGTCTGCAGTTTTTAAATACTAAAGCACAGAAGAGCATATGCATATGAAATGCATAAATGCATATGCTATTTGAAACCTCAGCTAGATTATGGAACAAGTTATGATTTTTAAAGAGTGCTCTGAATTTGACTAGAGAAATTAAATGCCTTAAATGAGAATAATCTCCTGAGATATTCATGAATGGTTTTAACTTCCATGTGTAAAAAGAATTATCCCATTTGTCAACTGCCATGTAGAAAACCAACTCTTGTAAAAGAATTGCTTCAAATTTCACTCCTTTGACATTTTCTAAAATTGAAGTATTTCTTCATAGCAGGAAGTTCCACATTATTAATGAATAGTAGAATAGCTAGCAATAAAATAATTTGAGGCAAATCTAATGGTTACTCTAACTTGTCATGAGGAACAATGTCAAATAGCAGTATGCTAACATTAATTCCATCACCAGAAATTGATTTTTAATGGATACCCTCTACGTCAATGTATTTTTAATAGTCAGTGGTTCAGATTTGTCTTACGGGGAAATATTTTCTTGCCTTTTTTTCCCCCCATATTTGGTTTATTTTCACCTCTTAGTTTGCAGGACAGTGGCTAATATTCAGAGATACTGCAACATACAAAACTGAGAAATCATAGTCTGAACTTAAGTAGAAGACCTCTAGCATTTCCATCAGATCTCCAAGTAGTCTCACAAACATTGCAGAACTGCTACTATACTAGAACTATTCTACGACGTATGCATGAGTGTACAAGTAAAATGGGGTTAAGAAAAGTTAACAGCTAGATAAAACTTAACCTTGAAAGCTAAGTATGGACAGAGACCAAGTATCTAAGTAGAAAGATACAAGGAAAATAAGATGCCTGTGTAGATTCAGTTGACACTTGAATCATAAGCCCTAGGATTTGTTTTTAAACTTAGCTTTTTAGTGTGCTAGATCTGCATGCCCAGTCACTGTGGAGAATTCTTCTGCTCTTACTGACCCAACATGTCAAGTCTCCAATCTTGTAGGTCCTTACCAAACAATCTACTCAAATACTGTAATATTCATCTACTTAAGAAAAATGGGATGGTACTGCCTACCTTTCACAAAGTACAGAAATGGGAAGAGCGTTGAAGGATTTGGGCTCACCCCTCGGACCTTATCAGTCTGAAGAATTTCAGCTTCATAGCTTCTATGTAGCAGGACATTTGACCCAGCAGATTTTTCCTTGAAATCCTAAAATGAGCTTTTACTTGTAGTAGTATAACTGTAGCTAAGTTGACTGTGTATTTGCCATGATTCTGTATGAAGAAGCTAAACTTTCTGTGGTTTATATTCCTGAGGGTCATTGCAGTGATGCATAAAAACAAAAACAGTGCTATGTCAGAACAAAGGGCAATCTCACCCAGTATCCTGGCTTTGACAGGAGCCAAAAAGAGAGGCCTGCAGGACAGTTTAAGAACACAGCAGGCAAGAAACTATCCTTTCCCTGCCTATTCTTCCATGCATGAATATGTGGAGCTCTGGGATTACCTCACCTAAAAGGAAATGTTTTTGTATTTTATAGCCTTTGATAGGTCTCTCTTCCATGGACTTCTCCAGTATTCCCTTGAAAACATGCATTTTTAGCATCAGCATCCTGTGATGAGGAACTTCACAGCTTAACAGCAAACTCTGAAGAACTGCCTGCTTCTGTTTGCTTTAAATCTCCAGCGCTCAAACTTCACTTGACAACCCTTAGCTCCCACACTGAAAGGAGTGCTGATCTCTATTCCCCTTTTCCACCCCCTTTCTGATTTTATATACCTGTATCATACCTACTCTCAGCTGTATCTTTTGCAGGCTGAAGTCTTCTAGTCTAATCAGTTGTTCCTACACAGTTCTTTCTATACCTCTCATCATCCTCACCACCTCTATGCCATTTCCGTTCTTCTTCTGGTAGTACTTCTGATACTGTGCAACCAGAACCACAGAGCCTTCATAATGCAGGTGCAAATTGCATTTGTCAAGTGGCTCACCAACATTCTTGGCATCTACACAGTCATGGGAGGTCTTGGCTGTAGAATGTCTTCAATACAAGATTCATGGAGAGGAAGAGGAACAGACAGCACCAGAAGCTAATTTGACAAGCAGCCATGCTAGAACAAAGTCAGTATTCAGTTTTGCAAACAGGCAGTGTAAAGAAGGCATAATGCTCCAACCAGCAAGCACTATATCACCGTGTTACAAACAACCTTCAAATGATGAGAAGTCAACAAAAACATGAATAAGACACAGGTGAAATTCAAGCACTGACATGAATCCCCACATTATGGTTACAAGGTCAAAACCAACTAAGCAAAGAGTTCAACATAATAATGAAAACAAACATAACAGACCTCTCTGCTAGTCTGCCTAGAATGATCTCAAGGTTACGTTTTTTTGTCAAAGCCTGACAAATTAAAAGCCTGTCCTAAGAAGTATTAAGTTATTACTGCCAGTTTTGGTCGTTGGTTGTGAGCTCAGACTCCTATGTAGCTTACAGAGGAAATGCAGCCAGATATAATGATAAAAAACAACTGCTGAAAGTGACAGCACAATTCCTAGATTGAGGGAAAATTATTCCTGCTCAGAGGTATGATTACTTCATAATTGGGTGAATTTAACAGGACAGCATTAAGACCTGTAAAGCAAGTATTCCCTTCCCTAGGAGAACAAGATTTTACAATTCAAGACTGCAGTGCCTTTAAAACTCCATAAGGACTACATACGGACAAAAAACAGAGATCGATAAAATTAAAAGTAATTGTATTTTGCTTTACCACTCCAGAAATTAGAAGGGGACAGATACCAGGTGCAGGCTGAGCACTCCCAGGAAAAGGAGGGGTGCTGAAGGAGACTGGAAACAAGCCAGAACAAGTGAACACCGTGGCAGCAGATGTCCTGAGGGCGATAGGGCACCCCAGCAAGGGTCAAACAGGACTTGTCTCAGACTTCAGTGGTCATGGAGAGGAAAAACTTCAAATCCAGGTAAATTTTGTGGGAAAATGGAACATCCAACAACAGAAAGGAGAAAGTTCCTCCCTTCATTTTAAGAGGCTAACTGCCAATAAAAGATTTTAAACTAAAGGGCATCATGGCTATTTTATTGCCACACTATGTATTAGCTTTATTCTGAGCTGCTCTGTGATGAAATGCAAAGATAAACTGAATGAAACATACTGCTATTGACAGAGAAAAAACAGCACACATTTATAGAGTGGTACAAAAACAGAAGAGATGGATGTGGTGGAATGTAGGATATGTTAGTCTTTTGATAAAAAGCCTTTTGACAAGTAGGCTGAAGTGCAAATTTTTTAAAAAATAGAAAAATAGAATAAACTCATGGGTTCAGCACTCAGTTGAAAGA
This sequence comes from Anser cygnoides, assembly GCF_040182565.1. Classification (NCBI taxonomy): domain Eukaryota; kingdom Metazoa; phylum Chordata; class Aves; order Anseriformes; family Anatidae; genus Anser; species Anser cygnoides. Next base: position 67,518,519 of record NC_089874.1, read on the forward strand.
GTGACCACCACTCAAATCTGCTTGCTATTCATGGCACTTCTGATCAGGTTTAAGGAAGCTGAGAAAGAAGAAAACTGGGAAAATAACAGTATTGGTATTTGTGAGACCAAACAGAGTTATTATTGTGATTTTGGAAAGTCACCAAATATTCCTGAGACCCTCAACTTTCTCATTGCAAAATGCATTGGGTGAGTTACACATTTCAGATAGTTCCATTCATTAAAGTGACAGGAGATAGGAGGGATAAATTTAAGTGAAGGGGAAAGTGTGAAATATTAATTAACTTTCACTAGGTCAGGAAACATGTTCCATCTGGCTTTGCAATGTATCTTGATTCTCTTATTGGAATAAACTGATTAGTCTTCATCGTTTCAGTTTACCCACATGGGAACCACAGTTTCTCCGAGGCAGACTTCTTTCCCATTATGTATTAAATATTGAGAGCAAAATCAATTTTGATTACATAGCTGCTACAGATTTTCTAATACTGCAAGCACTTCCTTCTCTCCTCTGGAAATTATTAGCCCCATAGAAGTCAAGACTCCAGCTCCATCTTTGTGCCAAGCCAAACCTTCAGGCAGGAAAACTTTTGCTAGAGCAAAGAATTGTGTCAAATCATGTTAACTTCTATTTTTGTTAGGAGCTTTGAACATGTACAAGTAAATGTTCTGCCTTACAATCTTCTCTTCCTCATGCTGATCAAGAAAAATTCAAATTCTTTAAGAGACATAATCAATGAAGTGACCTGAAATTTCATGACATGGTAGAAAAATACTGCCTCTTGAAAAACTGGGTGGGGGGAAGAATACTGCCAAGAAATATTTTAGCCAAAATGCTAATATTTTTTCCTGCACGTACCTCTACGAATAAGACCCATAGGGGAAAAAATAAAAAGAGGAATAGACAAATTACTGTAGTGGAATTAACAGAAGTTACTCTACAAACTCACTGTGCTTAACAGTAAGAGATGGTCAACTGATGCAGCTGAATATAAATTCAGTGGTTTTTAATATATAAATATACACACGCTTCTACACACAGATGCACACACAAATATATATATTTCTTATAAATAAAAACAGTCATGTACTTGTATAATATAACACAAAAGACTCAATTCTGAACTTCCTACATTTACTAGTACTACCATTCTGTACTTGGCTGTGCATATTGCTTAAAAACTGTGAAAGTGTCCTCACTCTACTGATTTTTTCAGGACTTTTGCAAAGAATAGCAGACACTTCACTCTAACACAGTGCTCCCTCTTTTGTTGCATAAACAGTGGCATACGTGCAGTTAGCCTCCAGACAGCACTGAAAACCTGACACCTTACAATTATCCCCAGGAGCATCATGTCCAAAATGAGATCATATCCAGAGATGAACTCAGAATGTAAAGAATTGTGGCCCATATTACCTACTTAAAAATAAAACTCTGTTGGCTAATTATAAACAAAAACAAATAAAAAAACAGTGACAATTTGTGGGAAAGCACTAAATCTCTCTACAGGGTCAGAAGTTTATTTAGCTGTGCCTTTGCTGCACCACCATCACGTCTCATGGTCGTTGTCACAGCCACCCTGGCATTGCCAACCCACTCAGTCCACTGCGATTGGAGAGGTTTAGTTAAGCAACTACAACCTACAGCTCCCTCTTTGTACAGATAATTCTAGCTCTGAATAAACTGTCAATCACATGAGGCAATTGTTCTTTTTTCTTAAGGAGAAGAAAATTATCAGTTGCTGAATCAAGGGAGATGAATAACATTAATTGATGTGTGTAAAGCACTTTAATGCCAAAAAGCATTGCATAGGTGCTAAGTATTGTTACTGCTGGTGATGGTTTATTAATGCCCTGATGACATCACTTAACAGGGAAGACGTGCTTCTTCCCTACACATTCCTGAAGTGTAAGAAATATATACATATCCCCAAACCCCACACCATCACACACATTTCAGGCTAAATGTGTTTTCACCTGTAAATTGACATATCCTTACTGAGCTCAGACAGGCTGCCGTGGGATATGTTTCTTGAAAATGCTTTCACTCAGACAACAAGCAGCTGCTGGTTGTCTTCTGGACTTTAAGTCCACAGCCCCAGTGATAAAATTAAACAGCTTTTAACAGCCTTTCTGCTAAGGGTATCAAGATGGATCAGCCAATGCATGGAGGATTTATTTTACATGAGTGAAAAAAAAAAAAAACCCTTACAGCCTTTCTTCCCTGATACTAATTCTCAATTTAACATCTTTAAGTCTAGAGCTGGATTTGCATTTGCAGTTTCCGCATGGAGGATTAGATGCATTAAAACAGCCCATCCAGGAAGGACAGACTTCCACTCCCACTGATATGTAATCTAACCCAAGCAACAATCCAAGTTTTCAAAACCTTGCTTATGCCCCCAGGTGGCTGTAACACCCCCTAGCTGCACTGGGAAATCCGGTTCTTCCGAGAAAGCTCAGAAGCCTTGGATACGCAGTGCTAACAATTCAATATTGTATTATTTTATCATCCATAAAGAACGCATAGTGCCAAGTAGTCCCTTAAAAGAATAGGTAGCGCTCAGGGAAATAGAACACAGTATTTAAACGCTCAAGAGGTATAAAAACATGTTCATACTAGACATGCTTGTGAATGAAGAAAAAGATATCCTTGAAGAATATAGATTAGTGGATTCTATGGCAAAATATACTGCTTTTATTACACAACTTTGAATTATATAACACTTGGAGAGGTATCAGTTTCATTGCGGATACTTTAAAACATGTTATTAAGTGTTATTAGGAAACATCTGTCACAAAAGTTCTACTACACAAAATAACATCCACTTTTGAAAACAGCTAGAAACTTGACTATTCAGTCTTTCCAAAACCAATATGCATCTAAGGAAAATCTTCTGCACTGAGAACCTAGCAGACAAATTTTAACTAATCCACACAGTGACAGAAGCAACACTTTTTCCCCTGCCTTGACAATTTCTTCCATATTAGTTGCTCTCCTCTTTTCAGGATAGTTCAGCACAATCATTTAATTCATTTAGATTAACCCCCAAACTAGGGCATTAGCACTAATGTTATACAATACCTTCCATTTGTTCCAGTATTTGCTCCATTTAGGAAAAAAATGCAATTACATGTGTCTTGCTTGTACAAAGGTACTCATAGATTAAATCCACACAACAATCTTCAGATTAGGCCAACGCCAGGTTCTAATTTTTTGGTTTTGTCACTATGAAACTTAGTGTAACTTGACTAGAAAAAGTTTGACCTGACGAGATAGAAATAGAAAGAAATAAAAGAAGAAAAATTAATCTTTTATCACCTAGAGAGGGGAAACTCAATTAAATGAGAATGCAGCAATGTAGAGGAGGTGAGAGTTCCATCTCTTTGATAAGGGTAAGAAATTTAATATTAATGTGAAGAGTAGGCTGTCAGTCAGTACAGTTAGCAATAGGACTGACTAATATGACCAGGGTATAAGTTGGGATCCATCAGGATGGTGTGTAGAGTCTCCATTATATTGGTATTCTATCATTTTATTTAAGAAGTTAGTGTAGGATGCAAGTTTACGGGTTATAGGGGTGACAAACACTAACTTCAAAGTTGTAACTGTAACAGGGATACAAAAGCATAGGCTATGCTCAGAAAATTAAAGGTGATAGTGTAGCAATGTTTGTTAACCATTTTGGTTTGAATGGTAAAAAAAGACTGCTAAAATATTTTCTAGGTGATAATTACTGAGATTACAAAAGGATGTCTCAAGATCAGAGGTTCAGGTCAAGTCAGAGAGGGCCAGACATCGCTAACATTACTAAAGACAGAAGTGTTCCTTATTCAGGAGCAACAAGAGACACTGCCACGGGCCTTGGAATTTGCTCACAGAAGTGGTAAAAGACGAGTGCTTCTGGTTAATATGACAGCTACTATTTTTCTTCATCAATTAGGGTCATTAAATTTAGTTTCAAAGACAGTATTAGTTTGCAAAAGAAAACTGTGCTAAAAATGCAATCATTCAACCTGTTCCTACCTCATTAAGTGAATTTTGCCCTTCAGACAGGACACACAAATAAACAGCTTGACAACACTGGCAAAAGGCAGGAGGGGTGAGCAGGAGGAAGCTCTCCCCATGGAGGAGAAATCCTCTCTAGCATCAGTGTTTCAGATGGATGATGGAGTCAAAGCCAGACCCAATTCTTGGTGTGCTTGTTGGCCTTTCTGCAAAGCCTATTCATGAGATGTGACCTTACCAAAGCAAGAGAAACCTCTCCTGGAACCATTTGGTGGCAATAAGGTGGAAGGAACTTACTAACCCACAGCAAACCATTTTGTTTGACCAAGCAAAAGGTACTTGTCACTAGTTCTTTGGTGTGTCCACTGTTTTTCCTGAGTGGACAGAGTTAGGTTTAAACCTAGCAGGCAAGAGTAAGATCACTTCAGGTTGTACTTCATCTACCACTTTACTGCCAATTCATCCAGGTTAGTTTCACCCTAATGATGCTTCTCATGGTCCAGATTTCTTCTAGCAAGCATAGAAACAAACAGAAGCTTTCAAGCTTTGACTTTAGTGTCAATTAAAATATGTAGTAATATACTGGGAAAAATTAAGAATGGCGGTCTTTACAGGGATCTTGGGGGCTGCCCTATCCTACACTCTTTCTGCTTCCCCTGACTGATGCTCAGTGTCAGCTTTGGGGTCCCATAAGAAGCTATAATAGCTGCCCAAATTTTGTGCTCATCCAGTCCTATGAGTTCAATAGCTAGAGTTCAGCACAACTGCAGAAGTGTAACAGAATAAGATTTGGAAACAGAAGATAACTGAAAAAGGTTCACATGAAAGCTTTAAGAACATGAAAGTAGAGTAATTTAGCTAAAAGACTTTCATAAGAGACAAGACTTAGTTCTGAAGTGAGCAGGAGGGGAAAGATGTCATTTCTGTAGTGAAAGGAAAATGACAGAAAAGATGCATAGTGTGGAATGCCAAAGCATTACATGTTTCTGCTCTGCCAGCTCTAGAGGAAGATACCAGATCTCTATGCACTTGTTTTTCCCCTGCCATAATTGATACAGAATAAGATGGTCAGATTGGAAAAGCAAGAGAATTAGCGACGGTAAAGCATTTGAGACTACAGATAGATGTTACAGTTGCAAGGTGTCATACTATCGTCATTCCTCAACAAGTGGGCAAGACACTGAAACGAGCCTAAATGACATGATTGAACTACTAAAAAGGAAACCAGAGGAAAAAGCCAAACATATTAGTGATGTGTACAACAAGATTTATTATGTTTCCATTGTTCTCTGTGCTACTTAATGTGGCTCCTGTCAAGAAGGAAAGATCAACACTTGTATGTGGCATATGACAAGTAGTTGACAAGTACACAGACTACAGGTATATAGCATCTTGTTAAGAAACGACTACTGAGTCCACCGTAATCAGTAGAATCATCATCAGATGATGATTTATAAACTCCTGAAGACTGCAGTGAGAGTTTCTTTGAATCCATATATGAGGTAGGCTTCCTTTCATCCCTCATTACAAGCACAGAGAACCACCATGACATGCCTATTTCACTGTCATTAGCAGCATTGACTCCAACTACATCCCAACAACAGCACAGCCCTGCGTTTTTCAGGATTATAGGATGGTTTAGGGGTGTAGTGGGAGCTTGCCTTGACTGCCCTCGTATTGCAACGTTAAACCACATTTTCACTGATCTAGAACATCTCTACAGCTTTTTCCTTTATGGGTGAGCCCATACTCTGCAGCTGAGACACTTACCATACAATCATTATGTTCTTCCTTCCCCAAAAGGATTTTCAGCACTCCCAAAATATGTTGCAATACGTGTTGAAGGACCAGCAGAAGATAAAAATATGGTGTGGGTAACAAGCTTATGCATTAACTGAGCTTGTTCACATAATTATTTCTGATTAACTGCTTGGCCAAAGTACAAATGTATTTTCTGAGTCTGTGCACTACGCATCTTTTGCTAGCACTGAATAGCTCTTACGGCAATATCATGCTGAGAAGCCTCCAGGGAGCTTTTCTATATACTGCTAATTGCTGGAATTTTTAAAATTGCTTCTGAGCTAACAAAAAAGTGTATATACTTATTTGACTACTATATGCACAGATGTATGCAGATGCTTATATGGTAAATGCATAGATACATTTTGAGTTAGTTTTCCTACACTCTCTGAAATTGTTGTACTTTCTCCCTCCTCTGCATTTCTGATCAAATCATTTTGCATTTCTGAAAATGGAACCTCAAAAACAAACTAAATTTAGCACTTGCATTATCTGTTTCACAATTTGCACTGCAAAAAATCATCTGCTCATTAAATTCTCCAGGAAAGCAGGAAAGTTTTTGTCTAAATAGCAAATTAAAAGATAGAAACTCCTTATTTCCTCATTCTTCTCTTTGGGAATACACCCACTGTCTCAGCATTTTAGGTATCTCAGACCTGGGAAAACCATTTACACAGAGAATCATAATAACATTTTGAAAGTATATGACAACTGTAGAAATAAATTAGAACAAGATATTGGCCCATTAAGGAAACTGTTAAGGAGTTCCCACCATTACACGAGATACTAAAATCTGATTGCCAATAATCAGTTGGACTGTATGTGCTCAGACTCACAATTGCTTTGTTATATTTTAAATGCAGCTATTTTTAAATTAGAAAAAAAGGAACAGCTGGCAAATAGTTTTAATTGTATGTCTTCCCTGCAGCAGTTTAATTTCCTTTCTTGAAGCTTTGTGAAGAGCAACAGCTCTTTTTGTGATTGTATTAATCGTTTATCAGATTAAATAACTTGCTGCCACTGGACAAACAACTGGTCTTTTTAAGTTCTCTTCAACACCTAAACGTGTAAAAATCTAGGTTATCCATAGGGAGAGAGAAAATAAGAAAATATAAGTTATCTGAGAGCAATCCAGCAGCTACAAACAATACAAACCAATGCTTTATCTACTATACCATGCAAACATTGCTAACCCTTGTACAACTAAAAATTGCAGGACAACTTTATGCGGAAGCAAGCTCTTGAGCCTTCCAGCTTAAGACGGATATGTTACAAGCTCTGGCTGGCTGCTTATGAGGACAGCTTTTCTTGGACCATTTCAGTTCTTCCACTTTACTAAAAAAAATATTAGAAAATTACAGGAGACACTGATAATAAAACCTCAAGAATACTAAGTACTCAGGTAGCACGGAAGCATATTTTTCTTATCTTTATATGAAATACTTATCTGCCAAGAAAACCTTAATGGTTGTCTTAGATTTGTTTTCATCAGAATAAACATGTATAACAGAGAGAGAAGAATACTTCCACTGTTACAGAGCCGAGAAAGGTGTAAACAGGTATTTTACACAGAAATAACTTTTTCAGCATGTAATTAACTGGGATAACATGAATGATCTGGGATACTAATAGTTACAATAGAACTTGACACATGAAAAATTATTTTTACTCACACCATAAACCTGATGAACTAAAGAACAAAGCGAATTCTGCTCATATTGAGCACAGATAAGAATTTGAATACTGTCAAGGAGTCAAGTAAAAACAGAGCATTAGTTTTGCTGCTTTAACGTGTTCCTCTCCTTGAAGTCAACAAGGCTTTTCTGTAATTAAATCCGACGGAACTGGATCTATATTAATTTTCAACAATAAAAATGAAGAAAATTAATTTCCTGTTATAAGAGAAAAAAAGATTTTTTTTTTGCTTTGTGCTACAACTCCACTGTGAAACCTCCACACCTATATGTTCCTTTGAGTTGATGAATACATATACCACTGTCTGTGTCAAGCTTAAAGTTTAAGAAAATTTCCATTACTAAACCTGAAGAAACACTCTTCCATTACATAAACTAACTTGCTAACAGATCTAGAAGAGTAACTTGCAACCTTACCATTGTTTTAATAAGGAACAAAAGTACAGCAATTTCTACCAATTTTCTATTTTAATTTTTGGTTGTTTAAATCTGTTGTCAGAAACCTTAGCTGTCCAGGACAGCAGTCAAGCATATGATTTAAGGAAAAGATTAAGATTTATTAGAAATACAGAAAACAAAAGAGACGATAAGAGTAAGAAAGGATAAAAAACACTCCTAAAGAAGTGATCTCAGGAATATCCATAAATAGGAGCTATTTCTTGCTCTGTAAAATACTTCCTCAATGGCCTTCAAGAAGTCACTCAAGACAATAGGGTTCGAATAACACCAGGATGCAAATCAGACTTGGTTTTACTTTTTGCTCTGACATTAACCCACTGTGTGATCTTGGCAAATCACATTGCTTCTCTAGACCTTGTTACCTCACCACTGAAACTGTGTGTGATATTTTTATTTAGATAAAAAGTCAATCCTTTTCTTATAGTAGGGATATCCCCTACTGTCTTCAAGAGAAGTTTCATTCAATTCAAGATCAGATTTCACATCAGTGTCAATCTAAAGACAGTGTCATTTGGCCACTACATAAGGTGAGAGTATAAAATAATGACCAGCCTGATGCACATAAATCCTTCAGGAAGAGGAAATGGGAGAGATCAAGTGGGATTATACAGGTCATCTATTTGATTCAATCAATCATTGGCTTCTTGAAACACCAATTCATAAACACTAAAGCCATTTCAAGACAAACTCTGCTCCAGCGTGGACATTCTGATGTTTTCAATTGAGGTAGAAAGCTTAACAAATAGATTTTAAGAATTGAAAAGATCTCGTCATTTGTCTGAAAGTTATTAAGGAATGGGAAACTAAATTCTTCAGGATAGATGGCTGAGAAATATGAAATTTTAGGCTTGCTTACTTGTCAGTAAATCTTCAAGTAGTACCATGGAGCTTAGGCTAATGTGGTACACTGTTGGCCTAGAACACTTACTGTGGAGAGCTGTGTGGGCTGTTCATCAGTGAAACAACAACTACAGGAATAGACCTTGATAGTTAAGCTCTGAAAGCAAGAAAATCTTTAGATACAGATTATAAACCAAAATAAGCTATTTCTGAGCAAGAAAGATGCCCTAAAGCTTTATTGCAATACAATGCCTGAAGTCTCTTGCTGGGTTAATATGTTCTACATGCTTAGGACTGCCTGTAAAACTGACTTGATAAATACTCTACAGTGGGAAAGGAAACAAAACAACTCACAAATGCATACAAAGCATGAACTCCATATACACAAACCTACTTTTAAAATAATCCAAAAAGTCTGTAGATCAGTGCAATCCATTGGGCAGCTCTGGAACCAGATCTGCCAAGCACCTTGCTTCCACCCAACCCATTGCCCTTACCCCAGAAGATGTCTGAGTAAGAAACCTAAACCAAATGGCTGAAAGCCTCCTCCCTTCTGAGCTGAAAATGCTTCTCTTTCTATGCTAGGGAAGGAATTCTTCCTCACCCTCTGCTGCAGAAACCTGGATCTTCTCTGGAGCTGCAGCAGATGAGTTGTCTGTCCCTCTTCACAGAGCTAGTGGCATCAGCCCAGCTCTGCGTCAGACTGCAATAAGCCATCTCAGTAGCAAATGCATCAAAAGGAGAGAGAAGACAAGGAACTGTTTTTTTCTTCAGGACAAAAGTGGAAATAGCCTGTCCTGGGAATGTGGTGAGGTGGGGACTGTGGGTCCTCAAAACAGCTACTGACATTTGAACTTCTTGGGCAAATAATACAACAGCAGCACACACAAACAGTTAATATTGAGCACAAGAAAAACATGCATTGTTCAAACTATTAATTTGAGTAAAATCCATGCAAGCTGATGCTATCTTTCTCTAAACATTTTTTCCCCATATTTTATTACCCTACTGTTGAGCAATAAACAATAAGTAACAAGATAGTGTTTCCTCAGCGTTTTCCTCTAAACCAAATGTAATCTCCCAGGTCTATTCCAAGATCATTGAAATACTTGACATATACATGCTTTCCCTCCTTGCAAAGATGTGTTATTTCCTTTGAAGAACTTTTATTTATATATACCTATATATTTAAAGGAACACCACAGACATATTTCAACATTTTTTTGGAGTATGGGGGACATTCTACCCTAAATTCTCTTCATCAAAAAACAGAATAAGCAGTTCCCTTAGCAACGTTAGCTCTTAGTTGTCAGAACTTGAACTTTCTAGGACTTAGAATGAAGTTGCTTTGATTGACTATCAGTTGGATGGACAAAAGAAAAGATAAACCAAATGAATTCTCAGGATTCCCAATATAGAAGATGAATACTTACTTGACGGCACATTACACTTAGAAGTGGTATCAGCAAGAAGCATTATTACATATTCGAATGCCACATATAACAAGCAGCAGAGGAGAGAAAATAGATCCTGGAATGCTGCTACACCAAAAACTTTTGGTAATGATCCTGTCACATTTGATGACTAATTCCAATCTATAAGTAACTGAAGTTAGGATAAGATGTAGACACAGTCTTTGTATTTCGTGCTAATGGCTGTCACTGAAACAGTTGCCTGCTTCTTCTCACAACTGAAGCAGTATGGAGGGAAGATGACTGCTAGTGACATTTATGTGATGTCTATGACAACAGTTGAACTTGACCAAAGTGTCCTCTCAAGCCTGTTCCTGAAAGATGTCTGACTAGGTCGGGTGAGACTTAAACCATGAAGATATTTTTATGACAATTAAAAAAACAGCACAACAAAATACACCAAAATTCCACATCAAAATTCTCTAGAGACAGAAAAAAAATTTCAGACATAACTAGATGACAATGTCAGTGCTCCCTGTCATATTATCTCATTATCTCTGCATTCAGAAAACCATGGTACTTCTGAAGTGTTTGCAATAAGTAATAATCAAAACCCCGAGAAGATAAGAATGTGCCACAATCTTGACACGTCATGCCATCACAAAACCACAAAATGGCTGAGGTTGGAAGGGTCCTCTGGTCCCTGTTCAAGCAGGGTCACATACAGCCACTTACCCAGGACCATATCCAGGCAGCTTTTGAAGATCTCCAAGAAGGGAGACTTCACAACCACCCCCAGAAACCTGCACCAGTGATCAGTCTCACATCCAGTAAAAAAAAAAAAAAAAAAGTGTTTCCTGATGTTCAGACATAACCTTGTGTGTTTACGGTTGTGTCCACTGCCTCGTCCTGTCACTGGGCACCACTGAAAAAAGCCTGGCTCCATCTTGTTTGTACTCTCCCTTCAGGTATTTGTAGACATTGATACGATTCCCCCTGAGCCTTCTCTTCTCCAGGCTGAACAGTCCCAGCTCTCTCAGCCCTTCCACATAGGAGAGGTGCTGCAGTCCCTTTGTCATTCCTGTGGCCCTTTGCTGGACTCTCTCCAGTATGCCCATGTCTCCTTTGTACTAGGGAGCCCAGAACTGGACACAATACTCCAGAAGCATCCTCAACAGGGATGAACAGAGGGGAAGGATCATCTCCCTCAACCTGCTGGCATCCCTCCTCCTAATGCAGCCCAAGATACCATTAACCTTCTTTGTAGCATGGGCATACTGATGGCTCACGTAGTCAGCTGACCACCACATCATGCCTTTAATGCATTGTCCAGTAGGAAAATGTCTGGAAAGATAGACACTGAAAATATCCTAAAAGAAAGCCTGAGCAGATACTCTATGATTTATCAGTAAAAAATAAATAAAAGTAAGGATGACTAAGTTTCATAAAAACAAACAAAAAGATGTAGCCAACGGAAACTTAATGTAAAGACAGCCTCAGGGATAAATATTTACATAAGAACTGCAGCTACTGGAAGGGAGCATAATAAAATCAGTGAAAACTTCCCTAATAAGAAGTAATGAGAAACTTTAAAGATCTAAAAACCAGAATGTCATGAAACATGGAATCAAAAGCACACAGTTCAGAAGTCATATGGATGAAAAAATAAGCAGAGAAAATTGGACAGGTAGAGAGGCAAAATAAGTTACAACTACTGAGCATTCTCTAAATACACCAGGAACAAGAGGAAGACCATTATCTCAGTTACTTAAGTCCATGTCTCAAGGGGAGGAGGAGAGTCTACAAAGAAAAATATTCAAAACCTCCTCATCCTAGGAAAAAGTTAAGTATTTAAATTTGATTTAACAATAGAGGAGGCATACAGGCCAAAATACGGAAAGAACAGGTCAAGAAGTATTTAGTTAAGTTAGTTTGACTCAAGTCAACAGGACAATTATATTTACTCCCTATTCCTTAGGAAGATGTAAAAAATGTTAACCAGCAAGTGTTATCACTGAGGGGAAAAACGGTGTCTAACCTTTAAAGAGTGGGAAAAAAGACTTACAGACAAGTCTACTTGATTGACTGGAATGATACTGTGCAAATTATTAAACAAACAGCTGTCTTCCACCTTTTCTTCTCCCCATCCTACCCAAAATCATGACATAGACATGTCAAGAACATGGTTAAATCTAATCAACTTATTTTGCTTCTTGGCTTCACAGGTTAGATAGAAAAGCAGGAGAAAAAAAAAAAGAGAGAAAGAGCAGAAGAGGTGATACAGAGCATTGTTTTTTATTAAGCCTATTAATGTTATTCCTTTAAATGACTCTCAGATTGATCAACTGGTTGAGAACACATCTGAAGAAGAAGCTATTAATCATTCTGTACAAACCAAAAAAGTGTTTTTAAGTAGGATCGCTGTAAATAAGTCTTTTCTGGACTAGGGGGGAATTCAACAACTTCAGCAGTTACTAATAGTATCAGAGCAGGCATCTAAAATTTGTGGATAACTTCTGACTGGAGGAGTAACAAGCAGAAGAGAGAATACAGAACTAAAAATGAGCTTGATATATTTATGAAACAGTGCCATATAAATAACACAAAATGAAGCCAAACAAAAGTATTGCATAGCAGAAGGAGAAAACCGGAAGCAGAACATGAGCACTGGAGTAATTGGCTAAACTGTGAAAAATAAATCTCTAATAGATATCTGAAACAATAGTTCTATTGGAACAAGTCTTGCGTGTGAGCATGAGCTAGACAATAGTGATGCCAAACCAGGAACAATATTTTCTAATATACTTTTTAATGAAAGGAACTGTCTTGTGATAAAAGAAAAATCTCTCTTTGATCAATATTTGGTAGGGCCTAACTAAAATCTAACAAGCTTCCACCAATAAACAATATATAAGTATCGAATACAGTGAAAATATATGCTTTAACTTTTAAAAATAATTAAACCACATATTCAAATGATAAATGAGTCTCAGTAGCTGTTTTCATCTTTTTGTTCTCAGTGCTCCAGCCTCTAGCACCATGAGGACTTTGCATTACTGAAATGAGAAAGCTTTACAATATATTAGGGGAATAAATAATTCCAGTGCATTAATTATTAAATCTGTCTCTGCTGTAGCTCCTCAGCAATATTCATGCATATTCCAAGGAGTTTCTCAACAATAGCCTTCATGGGAGGAGGGTGTGGGGAGAGCTGAAGAGTTTTCAGGACAGCAAATAAGAGAAGTCCCCTGTTTCTATCTTCTTGTTTTATGTAAATATCTACTGCACTACCTTGTAGAATAGGTTGCAGTGCCTGTTAAAGTGAAATATTCACATTACAATGATTAAAAAAATACAGAATTATGCAAGCTTTTCATTAAGTCAAATCAGTTTATTTTATACTAAACCGTATATAATTTCTTTGCTTCTTAAACAGCACGGTTAAATTCTAGTTTTAACTACAAAGACAGTCTTTGAACAATGTTAACACTGACATTAAAAGACCACATATCATCCAGAAAGATACTAGTGATTTCACTTTAATTTCACAAAAAGTATATCAACTTTGTATAGCTGTAGCATATGTATACAGGATTGTGTCTTCTGTATTTATCTTTGGACAAATCCTCCTATATTATACCAGATCAAAGCAGTTTAGTTTGTTGGTTTTTTTTTTTATATATATAACAAAAAAACCTGCGATAAATCAGCCTATATGATTAGACATTCAAGTGTTGAGTTACATGTAAATTCAACAACTAAATCAAAACCACAAGAGGAAGTGTGATGACATCCATTTCACAGTGTGCAACACTATTTCCAAGTGCTGACAATGTCATTGAAGATATACTATAGGAATTCTTAAAAAAAAAAAAAGTTAAGATCCCCATCCAACCATTCTCATGGTGAACTCTACTTAAAATCTGGTAAAAGCCAACAGGAATCATTGCACCATTTTAATGAAAGCCGGTAGGAAAGAAGCTCGTGTTTCCCAAATGCTTGGAAGGGGAAATGCTTGCCTTTTGAAATATCCTCATGCCACATGGAAACAAATTCAGAACTTTTAAAATCTTTATCTGAGGAAAAGAAGAAGAAAAAAAGAAAGACTCTCCTCATCATATAATGTAATTTCTTTCCTGCTGAGATAGAAACTTGGGGTCAAGAATTTGTTACTAATACAAAGCTGGCTTGAATGCTCACCTCCATAATTCAAGACTGTTTTCACCACTGGGATTTCCCCACACAAGTTGAAAAATATCTCCCACATATACAGATGCTCCCCTTCTCTTGCACCTGCCTCCCCAGAATCCTTTTCTACACATGCAATCAGGTAGTTTAGAAGAGTCCTTAGCTTTGAGATTCCAGCCTTTTCTCACCCCTCTTCTTTTTTCATTTTTTAAAATTAAGGCTTACAGACGTACGAAAGACAAATTGTCACTCTTGCTTCCATGTAAATGAAGTAACTGTGCCTCAACTTCAGATGTTTTCTTCCATTCTGATTTCAGTATTGTAGCTAAACCTGACAAAGTCAGTTAAGCACCCTAATAACATTAGCTAAAGCCACTGTGTAAGAAATTGCTCACAATTTGTTTAAAGTATTTGTACAGCAATTACTCATGAGATACTGCACTTAGCTGGGATTTCCTGTTCATCTTGATCTGATTACAAGAAGTATTTTGTAATCAGAGCAATCTGAAAGCCTTTCACAGAAGTAACAATGTGTACATGTTAAATCTAATTTGGGAACCTGAAAAGCTAGATTTGTTAACTGTCATGTGGACTGGAAATATTGTCTACAGGACAGCCATTTTGAGAAAGCAAGGCTTTTACCGTGTCCCTCCAAAAATATATGCAATGCAGTTTTGTTGAAAAAATACAATTTTCCTAGCACTAATTCTCATCTCCCACTAATAGGGGTAATTCATTTACTTAGCCTTCAGTATTTATCAGCTCCAAAGAATGTTGGAGTGTGGATACAACTAAAAGCAAACCACCCCACTCTCCTTTACACCCCCAAAGAACACTATTTGTACTTTTAAGTGAAACAAACGCACAGCATTGGAAACTCAGATATTTGTGATTCTTAGAACAATCTTGATTGTACATGATGGGATACCAAAGACACTGGAAGCTCCTGTGACTTGTGCTAAATGTCATACAGATGTAAGACTGCACTTTACAGAGATGCTCTGTACTCCAAGTCCTCACAACGTGACTATGAACGATACCAAGGCAGAAACACTACGATAAACACCACAGAAGTCTGTAACCAGAGAAATACATCGACTAGTGCTTTCTGTAACCATTCAGACTAAATCCAGAGCAGGAGCGTGACAGATGCAGCACATGCTTCTGCAACTAAATAGCGGTAACATGACTATCTGGGCCCGGAGGGGAAAGATTAGTAAATTCATCAGTAAACATGCTTCAGTCCTGAAGAACTGCTCGATGAGGAAATCATCTGTGTATCTAAGTGCTTCCCTCCAAGAAAACAGGTCTCATATTGCAATTATTTTTCTGAATTCTGAGACAGGTGACCAACACAATTAATTGGCTGTGGGAAGGAAGGTAATAAAAGAATACTTTTAAGAGTTTTATTAAGCTGTGTTTTAAAAACAATTGCTCAATTTAGCAACCCAGTGTGCGCTAGTCCTCAAGAAGTATCACACAGCATGAGACATACAAAGTCTTTCGTTGTGTTACACTTCAATAATTATAACGTCCATCTTTCACAAACAGGTCAGCACTCTCTCCTGTTCTGCCCTCTGTACCTAGAAATACTTTTGTCTCTCTTAAACCACATCCATGCTCATCTGAAGACACTTCACAACCGGTCCTTCATGGGTGGAGCATGTGCCCAGGGTGTGCCTTCCACTTTAGTTTCATCTGAGAGGAGCCTAGCACCCAGAATCACGGACCAGAGTGTTCACAGCTTCATCCGGCTGGGTCTTGGGAGCCTCCAATGATGGAGCCTGCACAGCCTTTCAGCCTTTCTGTGCAGCCTGGTCCAGGCATTGACTGCAGCCACAGTTAGAATTATTATTATCATTAATTTTTTTTTTTGGGGGGGGGGGGGGGGGGGGGGGGGGGGGGGAAGCAAGTCAAACCCTTCCCTGTTTCATTTATGGCTTTTGTCTCTTGTCCTGCCTCTGTGGCAGGACAGAGTCCATTGCTGCCTTCTGAGTGACCTCAAGCATGGAAAGGCTGTCCCCCTTACAAGGCTACTGGACAATGCAAGCAAACTCGAGGGAAGTGTGGCCCAGGTGGAAATCTGTTTCAACACTGCATTTGTGGTTTACACCAAGAGATATACCTGCTAATTATGGCCTAATTATAGGTGTGATTTTACACCTGGATAGATACTACACTGGAAGAACTGTTAGTTTTATACAGTATATTAAAATAGTTCAAAATCGTGCCAGGACACCCAGCTGAGTTCAGATGTGTATTCTTCAGACTAGCCTACACTTGCTACATGACAGGATATAGTCCATTTTAAGCTAAGATATATTCATGCAGGGAGTTTTAAATGGGGGTAAATATTGCAACTTTTCTGTGTAACCTAAAGAGCACTCTAGCAAAAAGACTGTACTTTGAAGAAAAAAAAACTTCTGCTGTGATCCAAAAGTGAAATATACTTCATGTTATAAAAGTATCATTTCTGTTCTACTATGAGTCATTTCTGCACTAGATTCCCCAGCAGATGAACATACTTTTTATGAAGTATAGCTTGTTCTGAACTTTGTTGAAATCGAACAAGTTCACAGATACATTTATGTTAAGCACTTCTTCCCCAACATTATTGCTAGCAGGGGCAACTCTGTGAGTATTGACAGACAACGTTTCAGACACTTGCTGACATTTCAGCTAATGTTTAAATCCCTCTGTAACAGGCCCAAATGGCACAGTGGTTAAAATACTGTGGCTTGCTGTGCCATGCCAACATTTCCAGAAGCATCACCACACCCCAGCCCAGCATAGAGAGGACTTAGATCACAGCCTTGCAAACCCCTTGATGCGTTGCCAAGGGAGAGCACAGCCAAAACAGTGCTGGTGGCTGGAGTGCAGCCCCTCATACCCAAAGCATCGCCAGCTCAGGAGGGTCATGGAAACAAGATCAAGTGTGGCTTGGCTCTGTACACCTCCCAGCTTAGGCTGGCAGTGTGCCCTGAGACCTCTCCTGTGCTTGCAAGAGCAAGGTAATCAGCAAAAAGGAGTGTATGAACCTAGGTGAGAGCTTGCTCCAAGGAGTCTCCAAGAAGGAACTGTTATCTTCACACGGACAATATTCAAGCACAGGAGAAAGGAATAGGAAACATCAATTGATTCACACGAGGTGCAAAATTAATGCTGGACAGATGGCACCAATTAGAAGGTGAAATACAACAGCAAGAGCCATACGCTTCAAAGACCATGGAATGCATGCCACAGTCACTGAGCTCATTCCTTTGCTTAACAGACCACTTTAAGATAGGCCTTTTTCTAGAATTAAAATTTGCAGAATTTGAGCAATACAATTTCCAGATACTATTTGTCTTTGTCTTTTGTGGGGTTTAACTGAAAATTATCTATTTTCTTTGCGTTTAGATGAATACTGGAGATTCAACACAGGCCAGGGACATCCTGTTATTTTCTTTTTTCCAAGGGACTACCCTAAAACTGGATAAGAAACAAAAGCAAGGTACGTTGCCCATTTCCACCATCTAGCTGTGGCTGGTTCCTGGAAAGTCTCCAGTGCTCAATGTCACCGATCTAGAGCATTTAACATCATATGATTTATTATGTGGACTGAATGCATAGCACTGCAATTTATTTTTTTCCCCTCCAGTTTAAAGGAAATTGCTTTATATATTTAAACCAGCATAAGATACATTTTTAAAGTCTTCCCATAGTTCTATTTACAAAATGAACTGTAGCAATACTTAAGTAATTAGATTAAACAGGACTGTATTAGATTATATTAGATTAAATTCAGTATTTGCAACTAATTTCTATGGCATCTGCTACAACGGTATCTAACCATCAGGCAGCTTCCGCTGCACACACCCCCCCCCCCCCCCCCCCCGGTGGTTTTACTCAGGTGGGCAGCCGAGTTCCACCACAGCCGCTCTCTCACTTCCCCCTCCTCAAAGAGGAAGGGGGAGAAAATATGACACAAAGAGCTCGAGGTTTGAGATCAGAATGATTTAATTAAAGGGAATGGGGGAAAAAAACCAACCAACCAACAACAACAACAACAAAACAACAAGGCCACGCAGAAGTACAGAGAGAAAGGAAAAAAAAAGTTATTCTCTACTTCCCATCAATGAGTGATGTTCAGCCACGTCCTGGGAAGCAGGGCCTCAAAACGCACAGTGGTTATTTGGGAGAACAGCCCCCTCCCCCACGAGAGCCCCCTTTTATTGCTGAGTGTGACATCGTGTTATAGAATACCCCTTTGGTTGGTTTAGGTCAGCTGCCCTGGCGATGTCCCCTCCCCATCACTTGCCCACCCCTAGCCTGCTCGCTCTTGGGGGCTTGGAGGGAGTCCTGATGCTGTGCCAGTACTATGCAGCAAAAGACACAACACTGGAATGATACCAGTGCTGTTCCAGCTACGAGTGCAGAGCACAGCACTGTGTGGGTTACTGCAGGGAAAGTTAACTCCATCCCAAACAGACCCAGCACTTCCCCCCCCCCCCCCCCCCCGCCTTCTGCTCAATTTTGCCATACTTTCTCCCTATTTAGTAAAATATATGCGCACGTTTGAATTAGTAACACTCTGAGAAATGCATCTGATTCCATTCCTTTTATTACCAGAAACAAGTAAGGGGCAAAGCAGGTGCAGGTTATCAGAGAATCTGATCAATGGTTTACTTGCTTCTGGTCAGACTGTACAGCAGTACATTGGCATGCAGATGTGGAGGCCCCTTTACTTCACTCAAACTTTGCTTGTACGCGCTACCAGGTCTTATTTCTGTGAAAGAACTGCTGATGCTCTGCCTGGTTGCTGCCTGAAACTTAGCCAAAGCATTTAGGTCTCAGCACACAGTAACATGGATATAGTAATCACCAGTAATCTCCTTGGTATACAACTTTTCTGCTGAAGTTTCATTTATAAAATATCAAGTAGTAGAAGGGAGGACAACGTGGAAGAAGCCGGTACAGTATTTTAAGCTTATTTGTTCAAAGCTGTTTTGCAGTTAATGGCAGTGCTTTTTGAACTACAGAACAACTCCCAAGCCTCTGTCCCTAGGCAACACTGACTGTAAGAATACTGCAAAGGGGACTTTGAAATGGTGTTGTATTAATCTAAAGCATCTGTAACTGAGTGTTCAAGAACAGACTTGTAAATCTGCATGCTCATATTTTGTGCATTTAAGGTTACTCACGAGTTGAAGAAGAGTTGCAGGATGGGGTAGGATTAAAGCACAAGCCTCCCCACTTAGGTAGATGCCTTACAAAGTAGAGTTTTGCACCACTGCAAATTAAGTTTAGCACTTTTGGTCATATGGATGGGCAAAAAACATCGAAAGAACACAAACCAAGTCGAACATAAAATACATGTTCCCAAAGAAGGGTTAAGTAGGGAGACAAGCCTATATATATATATATATTTATTTTATTTTATTTACATATATATAGATGGATGGACGGATAGATGGATGGACAGACAGATACAATATTCATTATGGCTCACTTTGGAAGGCTGAAATTGAACCTCAAGCATTGGAACCCAAACATCAGAAAAACATTTATACTTTTTCCCTATTAGGAGTAAAAAAGGATATAAAAATGCCTATTGCATTGGTAAGCAAAAAAAAGTAGCCTTTGGATACCAAATTGTACTTTCTGAATCTGCTTGCCTGATGACCTTAAGCAGGTGATACCACTAGGCTGACCTAGAAAAAATGTGTAGAAGATCCCTAGTAAAGATGCACAACAACTAATACATGAACTAGTCCTTCTTAGCCAACCAGTATTGCTGCAATGTAGAGTCAGAGGTAAATGATGTCCGCATTTTCTTATTTTGACTGGAAAATGAGGCAAGCACACCGTAACTGGGCAGAAGTGTAGGGACGAGCTCAGAGAACTGTTTCCTCTACCTTCTGTAACATCCCAGAGAAGGCAGGGGGGGACACTTTTTCAAGCATGAGGTTGCTCCATGCTCAGTGTGACAACTCCTCCGTTGGCCTTCATGTGGCTCCATCCCACACATACACACAGTGTATCTCCACAGTTTTCTTCAGACCTAACCATGCCTGGCATGGTGCCCACAAGCAAAAGAAACACCACCAACTGGCTCTTCCTGCCAGAAGGTGCATTTTTGCAGGTAGAGGAGCTACGTCTCCTCTTGCACTGTGGTACGTCTAAGGGTGCTTCTGATGCTTGACCTTGAGGATAAGATAATTTTCTCCTTGTTGTGCATCACCTCAGGCATTAGCAACAAAACAAACTAGTGTAAAATCACCTCCCATTGCCCTATGCAAAGGGATTGTGGCAAATTTGCAATATAATCTTGGAAAAGGTATGTAGACATATGTAAGTCTTAAAATAAGTACAGCATTTCAAGAAAAAAATATTTTATGAATTTTGCATGAAGTAATTTCAACTGAGATCACCGATCTCAGTGCTTTATTTTAATCAGGCCTATGCACAACAACAGCAACTACTCACAAAAACGCTATTATGCAACTGACAACCATGCATCTCCATCAACAGCAAAGGTAACATCACTAATATCAAAAAACTGACAGTTCCTCAAATTGTTCAAGAATGGATTTTATAAGGATGCTTACAGCTTTTCTAGTATTAGTGGAAGAATTATTTAACATTTAAACTGGGGTTTAAGGATGCTCACCCATAAAAATTCAAACTTGGATACAAACTGCTGAAATCTTGAACAAGATCTACAGTAGCATCTAAATTCACTGTAATCAAATTAACATTAATAAAAGCTATTCACATTATTTTTCAGATTAACTTTTAAGGCATTTACTTAAAATGAAATCATTGATTTCAACACAATGCTTCAAAATTGTAATATTAATAAACATCTGGAATACTTCCTCTGAAATATTTCTTTCCCCTTCCTTTTCAGTTAATAAAACATAGAAAGTTATCCAATACATCCAAATTTTCCTGAGGGGACAGTAGACTACTGTGGAAGAACACTAGCCATGCCACACAAAAGATCACTAGGCAAGTGAATTTTCACAGCAGACAGAGATGGAAGTCATTTTAGGCAATGGCCCACTGGTCAGAGCCCTTGACTGTAGAGGACGAAATCCATCTGCAAAGTCATCTTCTTCCCAATTTAAAGTAGAGACCTGAACCATGTTTCCTGATTACTACTGACTTCATCTACATTGATTCTGAGAGAAACATCTCTCTCTTTCTCCATCGAAACCGTTCCAGTGTATGTTACGTTTCTTAATAATTTCTTAATTGCAGATAGGTTGGGGAAGAAGCTCTGCAGCTCTCCTTAGGCCAGTCTTTCTCTCTTTGAACACAGAAGAGCCAGCTTCAATCTCTACTGAACAGTCAGCTACACCAAGTGGAAAGCTTCAGCAACCACAGTGAGTGAGGAACACTCCCAGAAGAGTTACTCAGTCAGCAGCCTGGAGCTTAAAGCACTCAACTATGGGAAAGGGATCTGAAAACAAGTCTTCATCTCACTGGACAAGTGCCTTGGTATTCATATTAAGCCCAGCGGGATTATTCCTTTTACAGAGGCAGCAGAGGAGAAATACTGTAAATCAGGACATCAGAGAAGACCATTTAATTATAAGGCCCTAGCCTTTTTTCAGCATTTCCTTCTGGCTTGCTTAGGTTGACTTCAGACAAGTTTATGGCTCTGGGTGAACCGTTTTCTTGGTGCCTCAGCTATACGAGTCCACAGATCAAGATTCAGTTATTAGGACTCTTGTTCAAGGCAGATTGTTTGAAAAGTTCCACTGAAAAGTTATCAACATAGAGCCCTAACACATATGCAGTACTGAATTAATTACATTAGTATGTATTTTTACTCATGTACTTCTAGAAGCTTTGCCAAGGCATTGTTGAAACCTCTGAAACTCTTTGCTTTTTTATACTGAAGGCCCCAATGTTGTTACTGGGGAGAATGTTTTAACTTTTGGCAGACCTGAACTAGGTGCTGTTTCAATCTGAATTAAAATCTCTGCTAAAAGGTTTTCATTGAACATGACATTTGTGAACTATTTCAGAAGTTGAGCCAGTTGTCCCTTCTCCTGCCCTATGCTCCAAAGCAATAGCAAGAAATTTAGGATTATTGCTGATATGCTAGTAATATAATTCTTAAAGAACTTCTTAGTATGTTGAATGACACTTTGAAAGACTGCACTAAGTTCTGTGACACAGCAATTTGCCTAAGAGGCCACTCCAAATATATCTTGAAGCCTCCCTCTCTCAACAAAAAAGAATTACTCAAACCAACTAACTTCATAATATTCAGCACTCCCATTTTCTCTTGTTTGTTTTATGAGGAGCCAGTGCTTACCTCATTTGGTCCCTACATTCTTGCAAAATGCATGGAGGGTAATGACACCAGGAATACACAGCCTCTCCTGGGTAGCCCCCGCCCCATCAGCTCTTGAAAGCATAGCCTGGTAAACAGCCATTTTACCCACCCTTTTCATACAGAAAGTCAGCTTAGAGGGAAGGAAAAAAACCACAAACCCTTCAAGACAAGAAAAAAGACTCAATAACTGACACAGTAATAGGAATAAATGAGGACAACTGCCAGCAATAGAAAGAGTCTGTCAAAAGACTGCAGTTAAGCTTTACAGTAGTTTTTACAGTACCTGAAGGCTCAGTATGCCATTAAGTCTCTGTAAAGGCTGAGAGATGCCAGGGCAGGAACTGCAGAGCTTGAAGTTCTCTTTTTTTCCTCTTCCCTAAATAACATAGGGGGATGAGCCCAAATTAAGCAACAGGCCCACCTGGTGCACCTTCAAGACAAATACAACTAGGACAGAGGGCATTCAGAGACCCAGCTATGCAGGTGCAGTTTGAGAGAAAAAAACTTTTCTCTGTCCTCTTAAAAACCTGAATGATCAGTCCTTTGGCCTCTCTCTTTGCTTGAACAACTCTAGCCTTTTCATCTCGTTGCTTCGAACACCTGTACCATCTTCTTGGTGTTACACAGAACAAAGAAAATAAGAGATGGTTTCACTGTATAAAAAACGAAGAAGGGAAATTTTTAGTTTTTAAAAGTTATCATATCTTTATGAAAATTTGAAAAGAAAGTTCATTCGGGAGAAGGAAAGGCTGTGCTAACAGCTTCGGGTTGATTTTTTTTACTTTCACTTCAAAGCACTTTTGAAATTCAAATACCAATTCAGAATGGCATAAGTTACAAGTTTTCACAAGTCAAGTTTCATTTTCAGAGATGTACCCTATCAAATTTATATGTAATTAAACAGTATTTTTTTCATATGCCAGTGAGAAATAAATTAAAATTTGGCATGACATTACAACTTTCTGAAGAAAAAAACTGACAGTATTTGAGACTCCAGCTTTCCCCTAATGAAAGCTGTGCGTTACATCACCTTTAAATCTAGACACAGACAATCATGTATTTGGCATTTTTAATGTCATGCACATAATGTTTTCAATTCTCCCATATTATGCCAGACATGCAGAGAATCCTTCAGTCTCCTAGGAGATTCAGGGTGGTACTCCTCCAATATTTTGGCACAAACGATCATTTACCTATCAATAATTCTCATCTTGTAGATGGTTCCTTCCACACGTGTAGCAGACCTCAAGGTAGTAAAGGACTGGTCCCAAGAGAGATATATTGGCATCCGAATGTGGTTTGTTTGTTTTTTAAAGAAAGCACTACAAGGGGACCCTTGGGGCAGTTCTTGAGGTCTTCTGCAAAGGCGGCACAAATATGTCATAGCATCCAGAGAAAACTGCCCAAACGATGGACAAGGGGTGCATAGAAATTCCCTCTTAACTACTCCTCTTTATGTAACACCCATCTAAGAACACTAATGAAGATGTGGAGACCACCGGTATTTATAAAGTGATTGTGGGGCCAGGTAGGGAGACTCCGAGTGATAATTCCTCTTTGCAACAGGGCTCCCAAGTATAAACCCATCTTACACAATGTCCTTATGAAGAAAAAATAAGGGGGGGGGGGGGGTAGTGAGAAATGTCCATATCACAGCAAACAGAAACAATAGCAATGCTAGGAAATATGCTGCTAGAGGGCAGCACATACACATACTCCTAAAGCCAGATAGAAAATAACATGGAAAACATGAAACCTACTTATTAAAAATCTACCAAGCTTTATTTAGTTCTTAATCACCTTTGCTAGAGGTGGTATAAATATTAATATAAAATGTTTCTTCATGATATGGCATATATTGCTGGACTGTACTAAGACCATAATATGGTGGATATGGTATGAGAATCCAAGATGAGCAGGCAAGCACTGAAAGGAAAACAGATTATAGCAACCAGCTCTCAGAACACGACATTATGAAAAGCAAGAAATTTTCATCTCAGGTAGCAAAAATGTTAACACTCAGTAGTGGAACACAAGTAGTGGAATAGAAGACAAAAATAAACCCACCATGAAATAAACCAAAGAGATATTGCCAAGAAGTATCTAACTTCTTTTTCAGTTTACACTCTTTACACTTTACACTCTCAAAAATCACTTTGATTTTTCCTAATTTCCTTAAATTTCTCAAACATCCAGAGCAAGCAACTTTCAGCATAGCAATTGTCTGAGAGCTGCTTAACTATGTGATTTGTTGGTTGGTTGTTTTTTTTTTTCCATACTCCCTTGCTGAAACTTTTCATAAAATCAGGAAAATCTTACTTATATTATAAATTGTTATTGCATTTAAAAGACTATTAGACTACTACTGAAGAATCACCAGTGAGACAGAGCTGTGCAAACATTCTTGCAGACAAAACATCACTTCTGTTACTGCCCATCAAAAATGGATGAAAGGGTTCATGAATACCATCAGTGTTCTGATTTCTGTTTTCAAGATGATTTTGTACTTGTTCAGTTCTAGATTTAACCTTGTTTCCTGAAATCATTTTTGATTTATAGAGACAGTTCTACATTTTTTTAACTTTTTTTTTTTTTTTTTTTTAAAGTATAGAGCCAACTCTGCTGGGAAGCAAATCTTACATTTCCAGAAAATCTGGGTTATTCTAGCCAATAATCGATCCTCAGCATTTTATACAATAACACTGTTCACTTATTTACTTGAAATAAGTAGAACTATCAGTATAGCCCTGTTGTTGGTTGGTTTGTTTTAGATGAGTTCCAGAATAAACACTGAAACTAAAATATCAAATTGCAGTTTCTGAAATCATTTTGCATCTCTAATTACTTGTGCGATTAGCATGAATAATTAGAACAAGATGGATAGTTAGGACTTCCAGAATGACTATAGATCTCTGAAAGAAAAGGTAAAGGACATGGGAGCCAAGGCAATGATATTGAGCCTGCAGGTGAAGGGGAAGAGCTGGACACAAGTGGATGCATGTTGTGAGTTAACAACCAGCTCTGCAGCTGGTGCTGCAAGTACTGCTTTGGCTTTTCTGGCCAAGGACTCCTCTTTCAGGGAAAAGAACTAAGAGATGGGATCCATTTGTAAAAGCAAGGTAAAAGGAGCTTTGCCAAAAGCTTTGCCAACCTGGTAGGTACATTTGGGAACAGTGAAAACAGCTTGCAGTTAAGTGAGGGAACAGAGATAAAGGGAAGCTGAGTTTCTAAGAGCTCTCAGGAAGGATAAAAGAGCTTAAAAGGGGACCACCTAACACACTGGTACACAAACACACACAGCCTGAGAAACAAATAGGAGCAAGCAGAGCAAATGCATAACTATGGCTTTGTTGGAGTACCTTTGACACCATGGTTCACAGGGCCACAGCTCTACAAAGGATGGATGAATACAGACAAATAAATAAAGCAAATAAATCCAATCTCCTGCAGTCCTATTGCATATGTGAAGATTTTAAAATATCAAAATGAGTAACTTGGAAAGAGCTGTGCCTTTGCAATATATTCAACTTTGCACTGAGGTATCTTGATACTCTCTTAATCTTCAGATTTTTGCAGTCAAATATTTATTCTTCCAATATTTCCCCATATGTAATTCAACTTAGCAGTCAAGAAAGCTCATCCCTAAGCTTCACTTCATGCTGAACAGTTATATTTTCACTATGACTCACCAGATTTTCACCTTCAGGAAAGCAGGCTAACATTCATGAATTTGCAAAGGCATGCTGTCCCCAGCTTCTGATTAGGACTAAGCAGATGTTACTTCTGTGTCCATTAAACCGCCTTTTTTTTTTTTTTTTTTTTAAGTTTTATTAATTTTAATTAACGTATGCATGGCTTTGGAATCAAAATGCCACAATATAAAATGCATCAAAATTTCGATACAAGTGATATTGGTAATAGAACACAAACAGGATCTAATGCTATGTGAAAAAAGATGCATTTTTTTTGCCCTGACATTTTGCCCTGAAGGGATCCAAGCAAAGCAAGTCTCTGATCAGGGTTCTCACTGCTGATTGTACTCTGTATTCTTCCTGGAAAATCAAATTCTCAGCACAAGTGGATGAATTAGAGTTTAGGCATAGTGAAGGTAGAGAAATGATTTGGGAAATTGGAATCCTTTCTTAATCCTCTACTAAGGGAAAGCAGGCATCTGATAGTTTTGCTATGTCAGTCAGGGAAGAAGCACAGTATTACACTGTACAGGTAGTTCACACCCTTTTTTCTCAAGCCCATATTGGCAGTTGCATTGAAATTTTTCTAGAACTGGAAATTAGCAACTCAGTAGGCTTTCCTGGCAGGTAATTACATGAGTGCTGAGATGCCACCTGACTTTCTTTGAGAGTCCTTTGTTCACCTGAACAGAACTGCATGTACCATTTTCTTATTGCAAAGGAATACTGAGTAGACTAAGAGAAAGGATCACTCTGAATGAGCACAGGAGATAATTTCAAAGCATTAGGAAATGCTTAACTTTTAAAGGTTTGCTTTTTTGGGGGCATGGGGAAGGGAAGAGTATAAGAAAGGGGAAAAGGAATTTGCTTACATTTCAAGCTTAAAAATTACTGATTCAATGAAATATCTAAATTTGGGGATTCTGAAACATACTGTACAGACATATGCGCTGTCAGCTGCAAACTACTCCTACGGCACTAAGAGTTGAATGCAGTGCCATATGTTATGCCAAGATTACTGATTTTCATTAGATGTGAAAGAAGATTTCCAATTTTAATCTTCATTTTCAATCATTATTTTATTTGGCAGTATAAATGCAATGATGACAGATGGTATCTTGATTCGACCTCTGAGCACCTGCTGCAGGTATAGAATCATAGAATGGCCTGGGTTGAAAAGGACCTTAAAGATCATCTAGTTTCAACCCCCCTGCTCTGGGCAGGGTTGCCAACCACTAGAGCAGGCTACCCAGAGTCGCATCAAGCCTGGCCTTGTCTCTAGGGATGGGGCATCCACAACATCTCTGGGCAACCTGTTCCAGTGCCTCGCCACCCTCTGAGTGAAAAACTTCCTCCTAATATCTAACCTAAATCTCCCCATCTTAGTTTAAAACCATTCCCCCTTGTTCTATCACTATCAATCAACACATGTAAACAGGCATGCCTCCTCTTGTTTATATGCTCCCTTCAAGTACTGGAAGGCTGCAATGAGGTCTCCCCGGAGCCTTCTCTTCTCTAAGCTAAACAAGCCCAGTTCCCTCAACCTTTCTGCATAGGAGAGGTGCTCCAGCCCTCTGATCATTTCAGTGGACCTCTTCTGGACCCACTCCAAGAGCTCCACATCCTTCTTGTGCTGGGGGCCCCAGGCCTGCACACAGTATTCCAGGTGGGGTCTCAGAAGAGCAGAGTAGAGGGGGACAATCACCTCCCTCTCCCTGCTGGCCACCCCTTTTTTAATGCAGCCCAGGACATAGTTGGCCTTCTGGGCTGCAAGCACATACTGCCGGCTCATGTCCAGCTTCATGCAGGGCTGCTTTCAAGTTGTTCTTCTCCCAGTCTATATAAATACCTGGGATTGCCCCAGCCCAAGTGCAACACCTTGCACTTGGCCTTGTTGAACCTCATTAGGTTCTCACAGGCCCACTTCTCCAGCCTGTCCAAGTCCCCCTAGATGGCATCCCTTCCCTCTATTGTATTGACTGCACAGCTCAGTTTGGTGTCATCTGCAAACTTGCAGAGGGTGCACTCAATTCCATCGTCTATGTCATTGATAGAGATGTTGAAGAGCACCAGTCAAAAGACCGACTCCTGAGGGACACCACTTGCGAACAGCCTCCACCCAGGTACATTCCCTCTCCATTTCTCCCTTTCCCTTTCAGGTTTAAAGGGAAAAAAAGAGAAACCTTGAGACCGAGCAAGCCCTAAGGATTTTACTGGGCAAGAATAAAAACCTCATCAATCACACTGGTTCCCTACAAGAAAGCTATGAAGGACAGCAACCATGCCTTGTGGCTTTTAAAGAAAGAGATCAGTCTTTATATTAAAGCTGGAACTGTGTTAGTGCAGAACTTTTCCTGTACAGAACAGGGCAATCCTATGAAAGAGCTGGCATTCCCATCCATCCCTTCTCACTTTCTGACTCTAGCAACAGGGTGAGAGAAGAATGGGAAAAATTTGAACATTGATTGCCCTCCTTTTATGCGCACAGGGATGGGTAAATAGACTAGGAGGAACATGAAGACAAAATTGCAGTGTCCCAGTTCCATGTCCATGCTGACTATCTACAGTATCACTCTGTGTGCTGGCCCCATGAAACTTGCCAAAAACAATTTAATCCCATCCTTGAAGAAGTGGCAGAGGGTGTGAAACAACGGTCAGAGGAGTATACTCTGCTCCTGATGCTGCACAGTGGGATGCTGTCCTTGGTTGGAGCAGTGTGAGGAGTTGCAATTCCACTTAATTTTCAGATACCAGGCTAGTGTCATAGTTTTTGGTTTATTACCTAAGGAAGATTGATTTCCTCAAACTGTTAATATAAGGAACAAAAATGATTACAGCAGGTGGAGCATTCATAATGACTTATTTTGCTTCAGCAAGTAGCTTACAAACAAACACACAAGAGGAGAACCTAAGGTCACAGCAAAAGGATTACCTTCCCAAAACCAGTCACCTGTGTAGAGACTGAAAAGCAATAGTGGTTCAACAGAATGGTTCAAGGGGAGCATTACAAACAAGCAGTGTTCCAGGAAGAAATAAATGTGAAATGCAGCTGTGAAAATGAAGAAGAGTTTTCCTGGGAGACAGAGGGTGATGGCCATTTTTTGGTGACACTGAGTTGTATAAGCAAAGAGGAGCTAGTTCTCCAGGGACAGCTGTACATCAAACTTCACTAACACTACAGCTCTCCCCACAGCAAAATGCCAAGCTATCCATTACTGACCATAAGTACTTGCATGAATCCTTTATCTATTTCCACACCTGTGAGCATCTCACTATTTTTTAGGTAAGAGAAAGGCCCCCAAAGCTTTTAGTTTGCATTAGAGACAATGGCTCCCAGGTGCACAGAAAACAGCTGTGAATGACACTGTATGTATGTAGCACAGGTCACCAAATACCAAGGACTGGCAATGGTCACATAGACACTGGCTCTGATAAAGCTACTCCCTACCCCTACTTCAGTAACCAATCTGTTCTCCCCGTTTTCTCTATCTTTGATGTTTAAAGTAACTTCAAGCAATGAAACATACCTAATTACATTTCAGTTTGTCACCAGCTCAGATAATTCACGTAGTCTTCTAATGCTACCAGATTAATGGCTTTCACTTTCCCATCTCTTTGCACTTAAATGAGGTGAACAGTTTCTGTAGTTGGATGATCTGCCTCCTTAGTATCATTTTTCGTTCATTTTATGCAAGATTTAATACAGTCTCCATTTACAATTTCTTACAAAAATGTTATTTCAATTCACACAAAATAGTCTGCATTTTAGAATGCCAAAACAGCAGCAAAAGATCACATTTTCCTTATGGAAATTACTCATGTAGCACCTGCTAGTAACACTGAATGCAACAGAATACATATCGACAGACTTCTTATTTCTTGATTTTCTTTCCAGCTCCTCAAGGTGCCTCAGTTAATAATATTCTGACAGAGCAGCACCAAGTTATGAAATATAACTGTATATCTCAGTCTACCTTTTGAATCAAAACTCACGTTGTAATATGGCAGAGGCATAACTGCTGTACACTGGAGTTGCTATCAGGGTCCAGTTTATAAATACAAAGGATACTGTTAGCCAATAGCTGGCAGTGCAAGGTCAAATACAGAGACCACTGGGCCCTGAAAAGGCATTTATTCCATTTTCTTAACACCACGCTGAGCTTCTAGTAGCTACTGGAAAGTGGCATCCCCTTTTCAGTACAGCTTGTGCTGCTCTACCACTGTGCAACTTAATTAGAGAGCAATTTTGCATGAAAAAGCTCTTGAGGCCCAGGCAGGACAGGAGCACAGGTAGGTCAGTAGTTCCTGTTGCATTTGCAACACCAATGATGGCACAGATATAAGCAACCCCAAAATAACACTGCTTGAGCAGCACTAAGCTTTGTAGTGGGAGTTGAATTATTCCGCACTCTTATTTTACTTGTCATCATGTGAAGCAGGGCAAATATTTCTATTCAGCATGTCTCTGGCTGTTAGATCATTAAGGTGCCTGCACATGTTTGACATCTCAGAGATATATCATTTCTAAGAAAGGTGCTATTTTACACAAATATGTATGTAAGACATGCACATGTGTGCACATACACAGGCAAAATGCAACCCAAGACACACATGGCCAATGTATCCGAGCTCCTCCTGTTCTCTCAGTGCAGTGAGGTGAAACTCAAAACCTGACCAGCCAAGAACAAAGAGACAGGAGGTTGTTTGCTGTCTTAAAAACAATAATCTAGCTGGATTGTTTTGTTGGGTTCTCAATTTCAAGGTTGTGTGAAGAGACTAACAGCTTGTTCAGTGGCCTGGAAATTCTGTATGGAGTCTTTGACTTCTGGGAGTCTAATTCACACAAAGGCCACTTTGGTAGTGGTGACAAAAAGGCATTACTTCACAACCATTCATCAGTAACCTGCGCAAAAGGAGCTGATGGCCAAAGCCTACCTACAAGCACAAGAGATGGCTGCATCGTGAAGTCCATATTGATCACACAGGAGATGCCACACACTGCACAAGCTAAGGAATGAAACAACCCTACAGGCACTTCCTTCATGTCGGAACTGGGGCACCCCAGCAAGGAATTACACTGCCACTTTCCTGGTCTGCTGCACAAGAGTCTCATTTTCTAGGACTGTATCTGAATAACCATTCTGGTTTTGTTTTGCTTTAAATAAAGCACACACTGTATACTACTTCCTGATTTCCTCCAGGCATGAAAGCAGTCCAGCAGGATCATAGAATCATTAATGTTGGATAGGAACAGATGAAGCAATTTTAAGTATTTTTAAATCTTCTGGGCAGAATGACTGGAATATTCATTTGAAGTAACAATTATACACACATTTTCTAGCAGAGGTGACTGCATGAACAGACAACAAAAGCATTCCCGATTCTCACAACCACATCTGTTGAGTCACACACAGAGGGGGAAGACTGTCAAGTATGTTTTTAAGAAAGCTATCACTGTCATATTCCCTGTAAGAAGTATTAAAAGTACAATGTTAATAGCAATAACAACAATTGACCCACAGGTATTATGCCTGGACGTAGTCATAGAGGCTTGAGGTCTGAAGAGTTTGGTGAGTGATATGCTAAATATTTGTGCAGCACAGATGTGATCACTTGGTTTCTATATTGAAGCACTGACTGCTTTGATTTTAGTGATTTGTCTGTAGCTGCTAAACACAATAACACCCACTATACCTTTGTAGTAAGATCTTCAAAGGACTCCAGCAAGTTAGGTCTGGTTTTTCTCTGCTCAGCCTAATTCTAGCATTCTTTAATCAGCTTATGCTTTTCTGCACGGCTTCCCATCACATCAGTTAACGACAGATGCAAAGATGCTTTTCAGACAGGCTGGCCTACATACAGAATATGGGATATGGCTCTTGATAGCACTCCTTGGTTTGACCAATTTAAAAAAGAATGGAGCCCCACCCCAAACCTTTTATAATGCCTCCAGTTTAGACTAGTATGTCGAACAAATCCAAACGGATCAATCTGCTCACTTCCCACCACTGCATTTCCCTTATTTCCTATGGACAGTCACAGATTGTGGTTATTGAGTCCAAAGGCTTCTGCTCCCTACACAACTAAAGCTTTTTATCATCAAGTGGGGTATTGCACTACCAGTTAGCTCACTTCCCCAGATGGTATTTACTCTGTAGCATCAGGTGGATGACACCCATGTTTCCTCATTCCTATTTTTAACTGTATTTACTTCTACTTAAAGGTAAAACAGTAATCTAGAAAGAAACACACAGTTAGGGGAACAGAAGAATGACAGATGTTATTCTTGTACCCAATGTGTTCTGTGTGCAGCGTTGCAGAAAGTCAAAATTCACAGCACCAATTTGTTCTATGGCTTCTCAGTTATCACCACAATCTGCTGGTGTTTTTGCCTAATTACTTTTTAATCAAAGTAAGTAACTGTCACTGTCTTCTTGACTTTCAGTTCCATGAAGATGGTTCCTCACTCAGGTGAAGTGAGAGCAGTCTCAGCACTGCCCTGACTTGTTCTGTGTGTAGTCAGGGATGCACCCTCCAACTGGAAGGCATTTTAGCAAGCTCTGCTATGCTCCTGCAGAGAAGGAATCAGCATAAATACCTCTAAAACATGCACTAACTAGGAATTGGCACTGCAAAACTGTGATTTCTGTGCATGAAAGCTTTAACTGAGCCACTGCAGTCAAAGATTAGCTGCTTCTCTGCACTATCCCAGTAGCATAGAAGTCAGCAAATACTTATAAACTGATCCTTTAATATGTAATAATTGTATCACTATTTGCTGGCAGGAGAGAGAGACAGAGGAAAAAAAATAAAGAGGAAGTAAAAGAGAGAGAAATGGAGACTATGTCTTCTGAAAATAGTCTGCTCCCTGCCACACAAGATGCATTTAAATACCATCATTTTGGGGCTCATCCATAAATTCCCCTCTGATTTTTCTCATTCACATGTCATCCTCAGGAGTTTAAAATCATTCTGGTGCCGCAACAAATGAAATACAAGCACATTAAGTGATTCTTTCCTCAGGGTCTGTGGTATTGTGTGGCTACTATTCAAATCACAAGTTCTTTATATCTTGTTTAGTAACAACCATATACTAACCAATAATAAATGTCACTGTACTCTCTTCACACCTACTCTGGATGCTAAGGAAAGCGAACTTGGCACCCAGTGGTACTGGTTTCACTCAGGCAGGACCAAGTTTGTTGGGGTTGCCCTGTCCAACTCATTTGTTTTTCCATCTTATGCTCATATATACAGCTCATTTTCCTGTGTTACACAGGATCACTCTGATGGTATTTCACATGAGTATAACCATGAGTTATAAAAAAACCAAACAGCATTTATTAAACGAATAAAGTTCATTTCTTACACGGTGTTTCTTAATTCTGCAATCTGCTGTGTTTATTCACTTGCTCACTGATGCATATTTCATTAATTTGAAACAGACTTCCTAGTCATTGCTTCAAACAAAGCTCCAGGCCAGTAAAACATTTAAGCGAGTACAGAACAGAATTTTGGGAGTGTGGATAATCCTACTGAGAGAACTGAAGCAGAATCAGCAGTACCAGCAACATCTGCCCCCTGTGCAGAGTAAGAATGAAATAGGAAAAAGTTCATTCTCTACCCTCAAACATCTGTGAAACAATCTGCTCTTACAGTACTTAACAATCACACTTTTCTCCAGTAAAGGAGGTTTTGCATTAATTGCCAGAAACTGCATGTCTAAAAATATAAGATGCAAAAAAGGAATCTTACGATACTGATGAAGTGAGAAGAATCTTAAAGCTTTGAGCTAGATTCTTGACGGCAATAGAGTGCGCTAAGAATAGCAAATGAGTAGGAGTAGTCAAGACTGAAAAGTTTCTGAAGTGCTTTGCCAATTTCTTCATAGAAGCTCTTATTCGGGCTATCTGTTATGTGAGAATGTTAAATATTTAGTGTCTTGAAAGGTAGTTGGGAAATGTCTATTTAGGGTTTGCACACCATTCAGTGGAGTAGCCACAACATTAGTAGGAACAGTATTTGTCTTACATTTGTTGACAGAGAATTGCTCTGGCTATATCAACTAACTCAACAAAATGACATAGTGACACGTTAGGCCAAAAGACACCTAGTTAGCCTCTCTTTCCACATGTATAGCAATGCAGTTGGAAAGGTGCATAACAGAAGGATTAAAAAAAACAACCAGCCCATGCTAGGCAGGCAAAAGAAGGATGCTTGATTAGATGTGTCAAAACCTACTCTGGCACAGCTCAATCTGAATCTCTGTTCTCCAGAAGAATATACATATTGTTACAGAAGCTAAATTAGCATAGAGAGAGAAATTCTTGACATGAGAAAGTCTTCAGTAAACTTTTTCATGAAAATCTGGAGTGAGCAAACCTCAGAATTGGTGCTAAGAACTTGTGGAGACCAGAAAGTTCTACATCAGGGCTTCATTCTTTTGGGTTTTTTAAAGAGAAGCTAACATTGACACTAGGGATACCAGGACTCTGATACTACCAGAAGGCTAGTATACCACTCTTTCAAGAAGGTGAATTTTTACCTGATCCATGCATAAGACTGATTTTTTGATATATCAAAGGGAACTGGGATTGCATGGTAACAGGAGGTTTGGTGTGAAATCAAGCAACCAAATAAAACAATGGACTTGGTTAAACAAATAGGCAATTGCATAAGTAAGAATACAAACATTCACTTGCTTTGTGAGTAATGGGCACTTGTATATACAAGGGTTGCAAAAATAAGCTTGCAAGTGCAGTTTATATAGCTGTATTAAGACTAGGGTCTTGAACATCTCTTAGGTTAGTGGGAGTAATCACTTGATAGTCAATAACTTTAGAAAAGCCATACATTTGTTTTCTTTTAAAACTTGCTCTGAACACCAGTAATTTTCAATCTGGAATAGATATCCTCCTCCGTATCCTCTTCTGCAGCTGAAATTTGCACTTGAAGTTAAGTATGTTATAATACTATGGCTACTATTTGAAGACCTTTATGAAGCTCCATTACCTCAGGACTATCACACAGCAACATCCATATTCCCTGAAGGCAAGTGAGTGCATTCACTACGTTACCGCATTTCACACAAACCATGAATAAAGACCTGTTGAGAGACCCAGACCCTGCATGCCATAAAGCCTACTGCTAAACAGATCCAGTTCAGATACTTCAATAGAACACAAGAAAGGTAATTTTATGTGGATTATTTTTGATTGGCAGCATCAACAAATGCTGGAGCAGGCAGGGATTTCACATTCTTTTCATTCTGCTTGGGTCACTAGTTTACAGCTTTCTGCAGTCTTGCATTCGTGCACCAATTCGAATTGTCTTCTGATATTTTATTGAAAATGCTCAGTCAGAAGGGCTGTTCTCTCTCCTGTTCATGCCCTCACCTCTGCTTCACTTAAACAACTGATTCCCCATAAGAACTTCTTATTTCCTGTCCACAAGAAACAAAATGCTGCAAGAACTCAATAGGTCTGTGGACTTTCCAGCTCTACTTTTGCTCTGAACCATGGCTACTAGAAAGCTTGACAGCATCAGTGATAACACTCAGACCTTCTGTTCCCAAAACAAAATGTCCTTTGGGTGCAGGAGCAATGATGCTCCACTGAGTAGCTCTGAGCAGACATACCCTGGCTTCCAGGCTGATTCTCCAGTATATTCATTAAAGTTTTCATCACAGCAAGGCTGATACCTGTTCCTGTGTTTAAAGACAGTTAAATCAATTATATAATTGTGTACAAGAAGTACTGTATTTAAAATCACTCTCCTTACGCTTATCCTGGCAGCATTATGTGAGACAATTTAGTAAAATATTCCTATATGCTGTTCCAAGGCTGTGAAATTGGACAACTTGCAAGAGTCTTGCTTATTGTTCCCAATGTAACCTAATGTAATTTTAAATTTCACTTCATTATACTGCTAATATTTAAGCTCTTTCCTTGTCACCTAGAGACTTGCAGCACTGCCACTGTGGGAACCCATCATCTAGCATTTCTCACCAAATTCAGAGCAACAACTTGAGTCATCCCCATTCCAGTGAGTCACTCATGCCACTTGATATACATTCTCTTTAATTTTAAGTCACACAAAATCATCTGAGTGACAGCCACCAGCAGCCCTATGATTTTCTGGCTTCTGCATCATTATGTCTCTCTTGTTAGCACTTCTTAGTGCTCAGAAATCTTCACTATGAGACAAATGTAATTAACAAAGTCATTTCTATTAACATTATAAAAAACACAGTCCCTTTACATGCATACAGAAAAAAGCCTTACTACCTGATGATATCAAAGCACTGCATAAATGCTCAGAAAAAGTTCTCATGGTTATCACAAGGAATCAAACATGCAGCAGGTTTCTAAAGCTGATGTTTGAGATCTGTTTTCAGAGACCGACAACCACCTCAGCCCTACAAGGGCACCTTATAATATTGCAGAGAAGTCTTCTAAGTTCTTTGCTTATGACAAGTAGTACTGCCTCATTCCTTGCTATTTTCAAGACAAAACAGGGAAAGTAGTAAATATGTGGAACTGACATCCAAACTCCTTTGCTTACATGTCAGGGAGAGGGTATCCACAGAATCATCTAGGTTGGAAGAGACCTCCAAGATCACCTAGTCCTAACTATGACCTAACACTAACAAGTCCTCCACTAAACCATATCACTAAGCTCTATCTAAACATCTTTCAGAGACCTCCAGGGATGGTGACTCAACCACTTCCCTGGGCAGCCCATTCCAATGCCTAACAACCCTTTCGGTAAAGAAGTTTTTCCTAATATCCAACCTAAACCTCCCCCAGCACAACTTTAGCCCATTCCCCCTCGTCCTATCACCGGGCACGTGGGAGAATAGACCAATCCCCACCTCGCTACAGCCTCCTTTAAGGTACCTATCCCCTTCCCAACTTTCAGCACACACCTAAGGTTTGTCTTCTGTGCCTTTTCTCCTGACTAAGACCAGGACGAGAAAATTGTCCTTTAATCAGCAGAGGATGAAAGATGCATCAAAGTAGCTGGGAAGTAGAGCCAGGCATCCTTCTGCCTCTACCTAAAGGAACCTATGCTCCTCCATATGAGGAAGGCTTAAGTGCAAGGCTTTGATGTTCTTATTCATGCCCAGTGTGAAAGCAGGAAGGGGGGCTTATATCAAACCAGATGGGCTGGCCTGAGGAGCCAGATACCAGCTTCAAGGTGGCCACACAGAACCAAAAGTAAATGAACGAGGAGGAAGGGCTGCTAGATGCATTTAGAAGACATGGGTATAGTTAGTATCCTGACATCTACTTCATGTACTTGACAACCCCACATATGCTCAGTCATGACTCCATCTTATTCCTTGCTTTATTCAGGCATAGAGATTTATGGCCTAGTGTTGGTTTCCCTCTGAGGATAATTTTGGCTCCTGGTACAAGACTCTGGGGAACAGACACCTTGTTCTATCACCATACCAACAGGCTACAAGGGAAACTGGACATGAGTGGATATGGATTGTCTGTTTATGTGGTTTTGTAAGATGGCAGGAGTCACATTTACAGGAAGGGAGACATGATAAGACTGTGATCTCATGCTTGCACCAGAAAAAAGATAGTTATCAGGGAATATGGCATGCTTAAACAAGTAGTAACATGCCAGTAATCTGCTTCTTACGCATTAACATAGCAATTAAACCAAAGACCTTGAGTTTCAGCACACAGATGGTGATGGTATGAGACCATATCTGAGATCCTGTGTCCAGTTCTAGGGTCCCCAAGCTCTGGGTCCCCCAAGAAAGACATGGATATGCTGGAGGTAGACCAGCAAAGGGTGCCAAAGATGATTAAGGGCTTAGAGTATCTTTCATGTGAAGAGAGGCTGACATAGCTGGGACTATTCAGCCTGTAGAAGAGAAAGCTCTAGGGGGTTCTTAACATATATATCTGATGGCAGGTTGTAGAGAAGGTGGAGCCAGGCTCTTCTTAGTAGTAGCCAGTGACAAGACAAGAGGCAGTGGGCACAAACTGACATAAAAGAAATTCCATTTAAACACATGAATAAATGATGGCATGGTAGTGAGGTCAGTCAACCACTGGACCAGGTCACCCGGAGAGGTTCTGGAGTCTCCATCCATAAAGATATTCAAAACCCAACTGGACTCAGTCCTGATCAACCAACCTACTGTAGTTGATCCTGCTTTGAGCAGTGCTAGACATCTCCAGAGGACCCTTCCCAACTCAACTATTCTGTATGCATAGCTTCTTTACTGAACAAAGTAAATCATTATCCCCTGCGTAGCAACAACTGGAGAATATGTCATACAGGCACACTGCACAGTAGTCAGAAGTGGTGCTTATCTGTCAAAGATATTGGTAACCTATGTCACTTTCTCAGCAGTCTTCCAGCTCCTGACAAATAGATGGTGTCACTCACAGTTGGACAGCCCCCAGTAGAAGATAATTTTCAGCTCTTACAGTCTCACTGTTTGACTCAGGATTTCTCTAATTCCACAAACACACACGCAAATATTTAAATGAAACACTGAAGAGTCGTTTGGTTTTGGTCATTAGCTGTCACTGCAAACTGTTAGAATGCTATTAGGCATTTTTTTTGTGATATACTTCAAAACAGGCTTGCAAGAGGAGATTTTCAGTATAGAGAGCACCTGTCTGCTTTTGGTCCTTTGGTCTTTCTCTTGAGCAAAAAATGAATAATCATTTATTTCAATTGCCCTTTTGTCCTTTCCAGGGATTTTTCCCTTAAGATTGTCATAAGAACACATAAGCCTTTCCTTTCTCGGTGCTCAAATTTAGATTTTGAAGTTGGTATTTGGGGACTAGGGAGGCTAATGTTTCCCATTTTTAGATTAACGACCTTGTTACCCAGTGAGAATTCCAAAAGTTTCCCATAATCCTCTATGACTCTTTCAGCTATGGTGTTAAAGGACAAATTTAGTGAATTGAAACATGGGCAATGAAGGCTAACATTTTCACATACAAGCAATGTAGAACATGAAATCGGATACCTGCAAGACTAAGTTCAAAACCTGGGTTTGTGACCTAATCTCCCTCCAAGTCTGTTTTCATCACATCACAGATGCTGGCAAGCCAACGTATCTGTGTATGTGTGAGAAGGAAGAGATGTGCCCAGAGAAAGAAAAAGCATGTGGATGAGAAAGAAAGAGAAAGGAATGGTTTACTGCTGCAGTTGTTAAACTGGCAGTTCCCATATCATTAGCAGAGCACTAAGCACTTCACAGGCCTACTCCAATGGCTCTAAACCAGCAGAATACTACTTCATGTGTGTACCCTGAGGCCATTACTCCCCTCACTGGCAGTATCTGGGCAACCTGAATTAAGGGACCTCTACCTACAGCAAATGGAAGGGATGTCTTATCCTCTCCTGTCTTGCCCTCAACTGAGAGGAGGCGGTGATACACAGCGTTGCAGTAGGCCTCGCTGCACACACAAGCCTGAGCTTTGGTTTTCCCTTCAGTCTCCAGACAGCGAGACAAAGGCCCCACAACATCTTTTAAGTACCGAAATTTTATCACTGCTTAAGTTCTGTGTCGATTCACCTGGGAAGACCAAATAGCAGTACACTTTTCCTTCAGCTTCCTGAAGCTTGGGGGAAAAAAAAAGTTGAGTAATATTTAGGTCACTAATAATTATTAAAAATGTGTTAGGAAAGTTTACTTTAAAAATTTTCAGCAGTACTTTGGGTTACTGTAAGATGGGATTTACAATTTTAACTGTTCAATTGTCTTTACTAAAGCAGAGATTGGATGACTAGCTCAAATAAAGCACTGTTGACATTGCTTACTAGTAGAAAAACACAGTCCTTAATCAAAATATCTGAAAGTCAGACAGTCTGCAGAGAGAAAAGAGAGATCAAGCCCAGGAACTGTTAGCATTGAACTGCAAAGCAAGTTGTTTTGATGACTCCAGATCTGCTGAAGGTCTGCAAAACACAAGCTGACTGGAAACATTTAACATTTTAACTGTCCCAAGTAAAATTCTTTGATCAAATACATTTTGAAAGCACAAAATTCCTGCCACCTCAGCAGAAGATTAAGTAGTTTCTCTGCACAAAGTGGGATTCTACAGGAAGAAAACCAACAAACCTTTTTGGAAATGACCACCTCTCCACCAATCACAGAGGCAGGCTCAGTGTTATTTTTCAGCTTCCATTGATGAATCTTCCTTTTAGCATCAGGAACACTACTTTATTCACATTTATCCATTAAAAGAAGTTTGATTTTTAATCTAGATTTATGCTTTTAGTGTTAACAGTTGTAGGAGAAACTAATACACTGAGTAAAGCTTCTTAGAAATATCAGGGGTACGTCAATACCATCAATACATTTCCTCTTTTCCTTCCCCCAACACCTTTCCTGACAGATAACACATAAATGCATATAGTACTAGACCTAAATACCAGTGCAAATCTTCTGCTAATAGCATGCCCACCTATCCTATTAAATCCTGTTCAAATGTTGCTTCTCTTGCTTATGCTTGGAAATATACTGAAATTACAGCTGTTTGACCCTGCCATGTTATTTGTAACAGCATTAAGAAGGAAGTCCCTAAAGAAAAGGATTAATAATACAAATTCAACTGCTTCAAAGTTTTTGAAAGAGCAAACCAACCACCTTGGGTTGCTCAGAAAAGCAAACTTTTGTTAAAAACCCTATCTGGTTAAGCTAAGACTTTCAGAATTGTATACCATATACTTTTAAAATTACTTTTAAAATGTATTCTTATAGAAAGAAAGGAAACAGTTTAAATGTGTTATCATAGACAAAAAGGAATCTAATATGAAGAGACAAGTATAAATAAAGCATAACTGATCTGTAGCAATTAAAATAGGTAAAACATAACATCTGCACAGAAGATAGGACTTATCAGAAACTGAGTGTTTATTTGAGCTTCCACAGGAAAAGAATTTGAATTGAAAGGGTGGTGAGGTTCTTTTGTTGTTGTTGTTTTTGGTGGTGGTGGTGATCATGGGGGTTTTTGTCTGTTAGTTGGACTCTTTTTTTGTTGTTGTTGTTTGGTGGCTTGTTTTTTTGTTTTGGTAACCAAACAAGCAAATCCCTAGGAAATATGATGAATTTTTTTGCTGAAAAGGTATAAAACTTGCAAACTACCTTCATCACTACCCAGTAACTGGAGAAGAAAAAGGACAACAGGGAACGAACACCTAAATTACTCAGTCAAAAAAGCACAGAAACACTTATCAAACTTCAATGAGAACAGAGCCAGTGAGAGCAAGTATGATATGGATGGCTCACTTGAAACAACTCTGAAATCAAAATGCATCTTAAATCTTAAAGGACAACAGTAAACTCACAGGAAGCAGCATCTCAGATCGAATTCAGAATAATTAACTAGAGCTACATGCAACACAGCTGGTGACTTGGAAAGCAGAGTAAGATTTAGCAGGAAGGACACAGGACTTGAACATTTTCTTTATCATCTCATCTCCTTTCATCAACCTGTAGTCTACTGCAGACTACGGACTGAATTACCTTGAAAAGCAAACTCTAAAGATCACCAGAAAGGATGAAAATGAGGGATGCATAGAAGCCACAGTAGCCTGTACTCTTTTACATTAAGAAGAAAAAAAAAGGTAGCGATCCAAACATATCCTTAGAGATCTAACATGTAAGGAAAAATAAAAATAAAGAAATATAAATTTAGCTAAGGCACTCAATACTCATTTCACAAGAAATGTATCTGTTTTTTCTTTAGATGACTGGCTCATAAAATAGCAGAATGCTTCAGAAAGCCACACAAGGACATCACTTCAATT
The DNA here is from genome assembly GCF_040182565.1 of Anser cygnoides. Taxonomy (NCBI): domain Eukaryota; kingdom Metazoa; phylum Chordata; class Aves; order Anseriformes; family Anatidae; genus Anser; species Anser cygnoides. The sequence continues at coordinate 67,560,739 of NC_089874.1, forward strand.
TTTAAATGACTACAGGCAAATTTATGTTTTGCCACATGGAAAGTTTTGTCATAATAGTCATGTGTTGATATTTTCAGAGCATACTGTCAGTACAAATTATCAGCAATACACATTATCACAAACGTTCAATTACACTAAATATATGACTAATTTCTTATTTGATTGAATGGCCACACAAGCATTCACTCCCTAATACTGGATTTGCTACACCTACAACAGATGGTGATATTGTTTGAATTTGGTAACTTAAAAAAGAAGGTATTCCTTTTATAAAAATAGGTTTCCTAAAGGGGAGTTAGGTTTCCCTTTCAGATCTCTATAATATATTTCAAAAATGAAGCTCTCTTCCATTGTAGACCATTTTTGATTAAGGTCTGATTAATTCTACACAAACAAAATTATGAAGCAGTTTGTTTGGCTTTAGTATAATTTCCAGAATCCAAGCCCTCAGAAAGAAAAAGAATTCCCTGTAAGGTCATGTCCTTATGCCACACTATGTAAACATGCACACACAAAAACAAGAGACACAAAAACAAAAAGGGAGGAAAACTCTCCATACTCCTTACAAATAGCTCAAGCCCTAGCTGTGATGCAAGGATAAACCATGCTGAACTGCAGCGAGATGCAAGTGAGACCAGTTTAGCACTAGCACTTCAGAAGAAAACCTGTCCAGCTTGAGCAACGTAGCTGGAATTGTCTCAATGACTCTGTCTCTCTTAAGAACTACAATTAAGGCTAGAAAAGGTATTCCACAATTAAGGTCACAGTTTGAGGGTTGGATGTATGAACAAGTGCATGTTTTTTCACATAGTATATACTTGTATATCAAAACAGAAGGTTAAAATCCCAGTTTTTAGTTATTCTTTCTAGTTTTCTTTTGTCTATTTGAATACTACTTTCCCATCTCAATGAAGTCCAATATAATCCAAAATTAGGTACCATAAGAAGCACTGCCAAAAGAAAAGCATGAAATTAATAACGTACAAGGCCATAGTGTTTGATGCTTTATGTAGCCAAGACAGACATACAGGAAGCAGCAGTGTTTTTGCTTTTAGCTGAACCACCAAAAACAAAAGGAAACCCACAAGCCACTACCCCCTTTCTTACAAATGCACTTGGCATACCTCTAAGCCTTTGAGTGTCTTTAAGTTGCTCCTTAGGGCAAACACTCATATTTCATTCACAAGGCTGCTGAAATACAGATTAAAATGGCACTCTTAATTGGCAACCCTACTGGCCAGGCAAATGGTGAACTACTACTGATTTGAAACTCCAGTTTTCATTCTTCATTTCAGATTATCCTTGACCAAATCATCAAAACCTGAAACTATATAAGCACGCTGGGGCTCTCCTACAAGGCCACTGATTTCAGCAGTAAGAAGAATCAAGATGTTGTTCCTGCCCTGTTATTACACTGACATGTTCCAGCAGAACAGCATCTGAATGGTCATGTTCTGGGGTCTTCATGGCTTCACCTGTCATGTGTTAGCCTCCAGGCAAGGGAGTTGAAAGGTAACAGAGCAACACAGAACTATGTATGTACTGAGAAGTAATGAGTATGAAGAAAGACCTGGCCAGGAATCAGGTGTTCAAATGCAATCCAGAAAATTTAAATGATGTTCATAAAGATTACTTACAAGATTTTTAGTCATTCTGCTTGCTGAGAGGAAAAACAACTACCCTGAGACTACTTAAAAGCTGGACTTAGAAGAAGGGCTGAGCAGGATCTTGCTGATGCCATAGTCTGTAGGGTCTCTGTTTTCTGATATGCATTGGACAGCATTTTCATCAGGCTGCAAAATGTGTGACCTTGATCCTCTTTCAGTGGTGAGTACAACTGATGCAATGCTATCCCTGAGTCTGAATCACTCAGTAAAAGCCCAAACAAACCTAAATTACACCTCACCCACTAACAAATCTTACCTACAGACCAGCTAGGCAGAGGGTGGAAGAACTGAATTTTAACAAGAAGGCTTACATTATTTACATCTCCTTCTCAATGGGTCTATAGTAGCTTAGCTCAGAGGAGTTCCTTTTCATTGACACAGATCTAAACCAGAAGGGAAGTACTGATGCTTTTCAAACAGACAAATATTCTTGTTTTCAAGGCCTAGCTCCGCAGTCGCAGCAGCACAGAATGGCATCACAGCAGGGAAGCCCTGAAGGGCAAATTTCTTCCCTGACACATGTGCAGAGCATGGCTGGCACGGATACACACAAGTGACCTTAACACACCTTGGGCTAGGCACCTAACCTGGTGGGACACACATCCCAGCAGGAAGATAACTGCTCAGCGGGGTCCAGACTGACTGCACAGAGAAAACAGGTCTTCCCATCCCATGAAGCAGAGAGGAATCTTCCCTGGGAGGCATGCGGCTAACTGCTTTTCCCTCCCACCTTCCTGAACCCCCCAGCAGCAGTGTATCAGCTCTGTAACACCTACTCATGCGAGCAGTCCCACTGCAACGAATACAGCTGCACAAGACAGTAGCTACTACTCAAAATCTGTCACCTTTAGACTCATCATAAAGACTGTGATTTTGAGAATTACCAGTTTTGAGATGATTCATGTAACTAACAGACCAGCCGGTGCAGAAGCAATATAAAAATTATTATTATTATTTTAAAAGGGAATGCAGCAGTGAAGCAAGCAGCAAGAAGTCCTACATGGTCTCACCTCTGGGTTGCAGGAGTCTTTCTCCCCTCCTTTTCTCCACACAAGCTTTTTTTATTACTTTTTTTTTTCAATTGGATGTTCATGTTGCAATAAACCAAGGTAACTGTCAATTACAAATCAGATTATATCAATCTTTTTTTTTTAGTTACTGTATTGGGTGTTTAGAAAATAAGCTGTTCTATGAACACAACAGTAGCAGCACATTATACATTTTTTCCCCCTTATTTTCTACCTTTAAAGTTTTAAAAACCAGCTTGTAATTATTTATTACTGATAATTACTGAAGTTGAAGAATCTGTCATACTTTACATGCCAAGACCACCTTACCTTTTGCATCACACCACTAACTTTAGTCTTTCAGTTTGTGAAAAGGAGTTCCTGACTAGGAAGGCAAAGCTTGACACTCCAGTTTCACCTTCATCTCTTTCCAGAGTGCAGAGTATTTGTGACAACATTTGGCTTATCCGCTTCTTGGCATTTTAGATGCTAATAAATACTAGCCCCCCTGCTATTCTGTTAACTGCCAGATAATGCATCATCTGACAATCATTAGGACTTTAAAGCAAACCTGCAGGAATCCTGACCTCCACTATTTTATCACAGTTTTGGAAGAGCATTAATATTTGGAGCTTAAAAGCTTTGAAAATCTGGTCTGAACAGTGAAGAGGCTTAAGACAGAACATACTCCATGCTTCGTAGCCTGGGTTTGTCATCAAATCCTTCAGGGACACAGCCATTTGGGTGTCATTCCTTACCATTCCTCCAAGTCCTTCTGCCAGCAAGAGGCAATGTCCCAGTAGACATCCCAGTTGAGATCAATGGTAGCAAACAGACAAGAAATAGATATGAACGAGTCATGGCTGTCACACTTCCTACTGTTTTTCTTTCAAACGCTGCCAAACAACCCAACAGTTGAAAACCCCAAGACATTAATAAAAGACAATTATTAAAACTACATGCAGGTCAGCCAGTGGAAAGATTTATTTCTAATATGCTTCTTGCTGGGAGGTCACTGATTTTTTGGATGTCATGTGGGCCACAATGTTCTGAAAAACACAGAGCCCTTGAAATCAGAATCTATCACTTCTGCCACTGCCTGGTACGTCTGATCTAGGAGAATCCGAATCCTGTTTAAAACTTTCAGCATCTTAATTTGCCCAGTGAAATGGACCCACCTGCTGTTACATCCATTTCTTTTTTCCCTTCCTCAAATGCAGGAGATTCAGTGTTTTGAAGATGTGAATCAACACTGGAAGAATCACCCTGTATTCCAAATGGCCAAAATAAAAGTGTTTCTATGCCTTCTGTAAACTTTGTTTGTCTAAGTATATTATTTCTCTGACCTTCTGATGAGCACAGCCAATTTCTTCTGCAATGATTAAAGAACTGTCACAGTCCCATATCCCTGAATTGCCCATCCTTTAGAAACTACAGTGAACAAGAGCTCAGACCTGATAAACGGCTGGTCCAGTTCAGTCCATCTGTTCCTCTGTATTAACAACAGAGGTTCCAGCTAACTAAGCAGTGTCAACTAAATTTTCAATATATGTAATTAATACTTATCTGCTAGCACCTATAGGATGAGAAACATGGGAAACATTTTTTTCCCCTTGCTTTTGCACGAGTGTACCAATACAACAATGTATATAGCACATCAGTGTCCTCATTGGCCCAGAAAGTCTCCTTCTACCGCAGGCACCCTGAAGCCAGCAACAAATTACTTTCCACAGAGCATCCTGAGGGCAGTAGTAAGGCTGAGGCAGGTGGAATCCCTTGGATTTAGTTTTTTCTAGACAGAAATACATACGTTTATAGGATGCGTCACATTGGCTACGCAAGCTCTGTGGAGATGCTCTTTGAACATCCTGAAGAATACACAGACTTACAAGTCTTGTGAGGCAGACTTATTCCACAGCTCTGATGGGGTTGCTTCATATCTGGAGATCCCTGGCAAACATTTTGCAGCCTTGGATCCTCTCCCTGCAGAGAAGCTGTGTTTGGGCAGAAACAACAAGCAACCCAGCACATCTGGCAACCATAAGCCTGCCTAACTATGCAGATGTTCAGAGGCTGTATGAGCCAGCCGCCCAAGTAAGGTGGAAGAGGCCAGACAAACATCAATGGTATGCTGCGATTAGGGATCTGGGGAACACTCCAGCCTTCCTACATCTGTGCATGTGTACCAGACATCCCTGCCACGTATTAGGGTGCACAACAGACACACATTTGTGGCTCTCGTTTCCAAAAGGCTGGTCTAGCAAACACTGAGCACCCAGGGATCTTTCTTGGATTGCAGACAATGCAGAGTTTAACAGCTGCAAGGATATTTCTTTCGTGAATGGTTGTATTTTGATAACCACCCAAACATGAAAAATAACATTTAAGAACATCACAAACATGAAAAATAACATTTAAGAACAAGAAACATAATTCAAATGCTTGCAACTCCTGTCTCTAGTAGTATGTCAAACCGAGTAACAACTTCATCAGCATTTCTTTCCCATGTCACAATTTTCTCCCTTTCCATTTGATTTTATACACTTCATCACAGATGTGGGCATCCTCCCTTTCACCTTAACAAGCATGAACGCTGCCTTTGGCCGAGCTGAAAATGAGCATACAAGCAGGGAAACCACAAGATTCTAAAGAACAGTTACAAATGAGAGCAGCAGGAACCTTTATTTGAGCTGATGTAGTGACATCTCCCCCTTTCTCTCCAACGTCTGAAACAAACACAAATAGAGAAGGTGCTGAGAAGATAATGAGCTCCACAAAGCAGATTCTCATTTGCAACTTAAAGACAGATTCAGGAATATCCTTCTGATATCTGTTAATGATGATCCTAGATATATCAGTACTTCCCTGAATTTGGTCCTTTCACAGTTCTGGTAAGACAAAGCAGCAGATGGCTAGGGAATTCAGCTTCATTGTGATACAGCATTTCTCTTTTCCATGTCTAAATATGGAACTGCAATAGAGCATGTATGTACTTACCTGAAGAAGGATGCCCTAATGGTGATCTATCAGAAGCTGGGTTATCTGTGTAATAGAAGCTCATTTTACAGCAAATTTAAGTACTAACCACAATGATCATCACACTGAAGCTCCCGTAAGACATATTTCATTATCTTCCTCAAAGGGCACTTCAAATATGATACAGCAATTCTACCCCATAGAGAGGCTAATTAAATATAGCCATCTAGTTACTGTTGTACCACTAAACCGTAATTACACTGCAACCCTTTAAAGGTTGTTTTGGGAGATTCATTCTGATACAGTGTAAAAAGTAAGCAGATCTTCAGGTAACTGTTTCATACACACTGGGGAACTGAAAATTGTATTTTATAAAAGGGCCTTTGGAAACAAACAGTTTAAACAAGTGGGAAATCAGTCTGATCTGGTTTTTTTGTTTGTTTTGTTTTCAAGCCACTCTGAACTACTGTATCTGCATTATAGCTGCATTAAAGCTATGCTTATTTGCGCACACTTTAAAACTGCATTAAAAGTAAGCTTATTTGCTCATATTTAGTATCCTCTTCCTGAGGGGAAAGGGAGAAGAAAGAAAAGTAAAAAAAAAAAAAATTAAATTACAATGGTATCACTTTTACTTAATTTTGAGGCTTCCAGAAAAAGTTTCTAAGGTGAGGTGCACATTATAACAAACATATCACTATCACCCTCACAGGGCAAATCATGCAAGTACAGTGACAAGATATCGCAATTACAGAAGTTTCTCTAAATAAGATGTATGCTTAAAACTTTGTTCCGAGGCCAACATAGTTTCAGGGTATTGTTCAGTCAGGATTTAAAAATGACTTTTACTGGCTTTTATAGTCATTTCCTTAGTTAATATGAAGAACAAAACAGAGAAGTTCTTTTAGAAAAAAACTGCTAGTTCTCCAACCTCAAATGACTTCCAATGAAGTCTTCAGGAGTGAGGACAAGTACTTTAGAGAGAGCACTCACTTTACCACAAGGACTTAAGGTAGGGGATTCCTAATGAAAACAGAAAAATCTGAGGACTTTGACAGCAGCAAGTGGTTAGTACTCAGGTTTTAGTTTACAGATGAGAATAATAACTTTTATGGATATACATAAATACTTGCACAGTTGTACCACAAGGTACAAAAGATCTAGCAAGAAAAAATATCTTTGTCTCAAAATATTCTGTACATATAGATTTAATAGAAACTCTTTTGGTAACTTTCTATGGGAAATATTAAGAGACGTTAAATAACAAAAATACAATCCTCTAAAACCCACTAATCAGGAAACAAAGAAACATACACCATTCCGTCCTAGCACAAAGAAGCATCTTTCTTCAGTCCACTCTTCTTTTCAAGGAAAGAAATACATCTTAATGATTGAATCCACTTTGTCCGTTCTTCCCTCACTCCATGCATGCAATGCCTTCCACGAAAATGTCCTGATCACTCCCAAAATTTGGAGAGGGAAAATGTGGGTAAGTAAAATTACTAAGCTCACTTATTCACCTCACTGGGATTAGAGAAAGATACAATACCGGTTCTCTTTCCACCACACTCACCTTTTCTTTCTGATTTCTAGGTCTTTTGAGTTTCTGCCTCTTGGAAAGGACATACAAGCAGGCTGGAGATGACTTCTCCTGAGTCTTCAGGACACACTTGAAGACAGGGTAAGGACAACAGATATGTTTTTGTGTACATTGAATCACATGTTGGTTAAGAGGCCACACTGTAAGCAGGAGTAATAGCAACAGTAACACTTTTCTTCAGAGATAAAAAAAATAGACCAGGGACACTTCATATACAGTCCTGGATCTCCTTCTACAAGACCTATGTTAGCTAAACAAAGATATCAAAGTTGATGTAAGCTACTGAGAACACTTTTCTTGAGATCCAACCTACATTTGCTTAATCCACTTTAAACCTCTGCCTTAGAATGTAAAATTCTAATGGGGGTAAAACACTCAGTTCCCAAATGCAAACCATCCACCACATACCATTTAACAGGGGAAGTTGCATACACACTAATGGCTATGGTACACTGAACCACTATTGCACACATAAACCTAATCCATTAGTTTCACACAAGTGAACAAACAAGACTGAATGTATTGCAACATAGTGGCAAAAAGTTACATGGGATGTTGGATGTTTTGAATGATATATCTGGCTAAAACAACTCTGGATTTTACTATGGCTAATACTGTCACCATGTCCACTTTCTCAGCATGTGCCTCCATCCGCTTCCGACACTAATCGTTTTCTTTGTTATGAGCCTTAATGAAAGATGAGTGCATACAACTTAACAAAACAACAGCATACAACTTAACAAAAACATCAAATGATGGGTGAGCAATTGGCTGATGGGCAGGGCTCAAAGGGTTGTGGTAAATGGGGACACATCTGCCTGGTGGATGGTCACTAGTGGGGTCCTTCAAGGCTCCATTTTAGGGCCAGTCCTCTTCAATGTTTTTATAAATGATTTGGATGTAGGACTAGAAGGTGTTTTGAGCAAATTTGCTGATGACACTAAACTTGGAGGAGCTGTGGGCTCGGATGAGGGTGGAAAGGCCTTGCAGAGAGATCTGGACAGACTGGAGAGCTGGGCGATCACCAACCACATGAAGATTAACAAAAGCAAGTGCCGGGTCCTGCACCTGGGACGGGGCAACCCTGGCTATATGTAGAGACTGGGTGATGAGACGCTGGAGAGCAGTCCCACAGAGAGGGATCTGGGGGTTTTGGTTGACAGCAAGTTGAATATGAGCCAGCAGTGTGCCCTGGCAGCCAGGAGGGCCAACCATATCCTGGGATGCATCAAGCACGGCACTGCTAGTCAGTCAAGGGAAGTGGTTGTCCTGTTCTACTCTAGTGCAGCCTCACCTCAAGTACTGTGTGCAGCTCTGGGCACCAGAGTACAAAAAGGACATTAAACTGTTGGAGAGTATCCAGAGAAGGGCGATGAAGATGGTGAAGGGCCTAGAGGGAAAGACATATGAGGAGCGGCTGAGGTCACTGGACCTGTTCAGTCTGGAGAAGAGGAGGCTGAGGGGAGACCTCATCGCAGTGTACAACTTCCTCATGAGGGGAAGTGGAGGGGCAGGTGACCTATTCTCCGTTATCACCACTGATAGGACCCGCGGGAGCGGTGTTAAGCTGAGGCAGGGGAAGTTTAGGCTGGACATCAGGAAGAGGTTCTTCACCGAGAGGGTGGTCACACACTGGAACAGGCTCCCCAGGGAAGGAGTCACTGCACCAAGCCTGTCTGAATTTAAGAAGTGACTGGACTGTGCACTTCGCCACATGGTCTAAACTTTTGGGTAGACCTGTGCAGTGCCAGGAGTTGGACTTTATGATCCTTATGGGATCCTTCCAACTCGGGATATTCTATGATTCTATGATAAGTGTCTCCTTATTCACTATGCTGATAAAGCTGATAAGACTTTTTATTCTAGTGGGCAGAGGGAAGAAAGGAGTTGAAAAGCAGGACGCATCTCTGAAAAGGTAAGTCAGCAGGTCCTGCATTATGCTCCCTCCGAACACTAGGCACTATTTCAAATTGCAGTTGGCTACGGACACCAGTAAGCATTGCCAAGAAAAGCCACACAGAGAAACACAACCTGAAACAACTAAGAGGAAGGAGCAGCTAACTGCTCCTGACCTGCCTGCGACTGACTTGTGCAATTGCAAGAACAAGTGCACGCTTTCCCCACACTACCCGCTGCAAGCTTGCAACTCCTGCTGGTAGCAGACAGATCCTGCATGCTCCTGAGGCTGCTGACACCGATCCCTATGGATGTCTGGGGCCACTGCAGGGAATGCCGCTAAAAATACGTTTCTGCTGCCTAGGGCACCATTAACTGGCAGCAGCTAAGTTTAGCAAGCCCTGCCATTTCTCAGTGGCACCCTGTGCTCTAGGCTACCTTAACCTCAGGGACTCCTTCCCCCAGTTTGCTAGCATTTCATACTACATGTTAACAAAAAGCTGTATTCCAGCTGTGTAATGATGTTTCCCGACCAAACAGTTCTGTTGCTTTCCCCTTGGGTCTCCTTAACACTGACAGAGCTGTTGCACATGTTGCTTCCATTGGGAAAAGCTTTCAAGGTTGGACCCCAAGGTCACTCAGTGATCCCTATCTTGTTTCCTTTTAAAAATAAACACTATTTATAAATTAATTTGTTCCAAAAATTATTGTTTGTAGCAATCTTATTGAATTAATTCCACAGAGTGGCTTGTTCTTTTGAGCCTTGAGATGAGACTGAGTTACAAATCAGGCCTTATTGATTTCTTTTTGCCTTTCAATTATACACTCCTATTTTGCAGGTTATCGGTTAACCCCATTTAATTTTTTATTATTTTTAAAATGCTCAAAGATTCTGTTGTGCTTCCACACAGAGAAAATTAAAGTGATTGATTCCTTTCCACTTATTTTTGACTATTTCAACCTAATGAATAATTGTGATAATTCTGAAACATACTTTTTTTTCAGAAATGTTCATCACATTAGTGAAATCTAAAACATGTCCTCGTGACTAGTGTAAGTCATGAGGAATATACGCTGATGAACAAGCATGGTGATAAACCAAAATTAAATTGTTCATGGATGGCTGAACATACCAAATTTCTTTAAATATAAACTATGACTACTTATTAGCAGCTTGATTTAGTTTATTTGTAGCTCTTCACACTTCAGTATTTTCAATAAACTATCTTTACCCACAACGAACCAAAGAGCACTCACACAGCAGAGCGTAGGAGCTATCACTCTGAGGAATTATTGGCTTGCTTGGGTTCAGGGAAGCACCTTGCAGATTATACGGCTCTTTATCAGAGATTCTATGAATACAGGGTGATCATTCAAAGCCCTAAGCTCCCAATGGAAGAATGCATATTTGTCAACTCACAACCCAGTACAGACAGCCCTCAAAAAACTGTAGGCTCACATATTGCTGCTGCCAGCAAACATAGCCCTGATAAACGCAAGAAAATTAAAAAGATGGCAGGGAAAGAGAGAGGATGACAACAACCAGACCCGACAAGACGCAGAAATTGAGGGCACTGCACAAGAGATTCAACTGCAGACCTCTTCACAAGGGGTCAATGGAGTGTGGAGCATGACCATTACATCCACATGCTTCTGTAGCTGGGGCTGAGCATGGGGGAGAGCCATGCTCCTCCAAACATGACAGATGCTTCCTGCATCAGCAACACTGAGATCTCTGCATTGGTTTCCAGCGCTTTTATAATGCAAAAAGAGAACTGTGAATCAAGCTGGGGGTGGGGGCGGGATATGTGCATATGAAAACTGTACTACTATGATCTGATCGTGGAAAACAGAGGACCGTTACCCATGTCAGATGGAAGTAATCTCTTTCTCTAGAAAAACTGCAATGTAACTAATAATTTCTCATTTCATCCTAACTTGGGGCATATTTTCTGTTCTGAGAGCAATTCCTATTGTTTACTTCAAAGTTGTAGCAAAATGGGACTAGCTTGAGATATATTCATTTAACTTAAGGCTGTCTCTGGTGGCTTAACATTATTATAGCACTTGACTAACTCAGTGAGGGTTTTTTACTGACCAAGGGAACATCAGAGCATTTTCCCTGGGACATACAACCCAGTCAGTTCTCACATGTAACCATCAAGAGACTACTTACCATCCCTCACCTTTTTTCCCACAGAACAGAAAAAGGATGTATAAGCAGACAAGTGCCACACTCAACCAGATCCACCCCAGTGTGGGCCATCAAGCTTGCATCAGGGTTTAACTATTTCCAACACTGTAGCAAAGAATTAGATTTAGACTTGATGAAATTTCTCTTCCATTTTAATAATAAGCAAATTAAATACTTGATATATAAACTATTAACCACATATCTGACTGTCCAAGTACTGTAAGAACTAATTGCAAAAATCATATTGCACTATAAATTATGCATAGATTTTCTGGTTAACTGAAATGCGCTGCAATCATTACCCACCATAGTTGAAATGACATGTGTCCATACAGTATGTCAACATGAAAACACTTGTCACATAGTTCCCATATCTTATGTACTTCATAACTAGAATGAAACAACAGTCTGGAGTGCAGAAGAAACACAGTCAATTCATTTTTCAACATTGCTTCCTTATTTTCTTGCTGAATTTGCTACTCATTAAAAATCTTCTTTGGCTATGACCTTCATTTTGTTTCTTATAGTTTAAGTTGTAATATCAAGAAATGAAAGTTATTACAATGCCCAAAATATAACGTCTGTACTACAGGTAATAATTACCTTCTTTCAAATATTCAATAACATTGGTTTCATAAAGAAACCTAGGGAAGGCAGTCATGTATGGAAAGTCAAACTATAGCCCCAGCATATTAATATACAACAAGACAATCAATGCACTCCAAATGAAATCAATAGAACTGCAGGGTTACAAATGGTGACTTGCAAATAATTTTACCCTAAAAGTATTCTGAGTGAAGAAAAAAAATAGTTGACCACATTAACAAATTGTATTACCATGTAAATAAAATGTAACTAATGCACTTTGCACCTTAAGAGAAACACTGTTCTGAATGTTTACCACCAAGAAAACACGAGAACGGGCAAGTATAACATTCCACACTGATTCCATGCTCTGAAGTCTAAGCACAAGAAACAACTATTAGTAACAGAAAATTTCATAAACTCTGGAATTTTTTATTATCTGAAAACTGACAGCCCAGGACATTCTTTCTGTATCAACAACTTCTGTCATACTGCAAAAAAGTTACAAACTTTAACACTGATTCTGAAGGCATTATTACTTACATACCTAGCTGTATTACTGTCAGTAGTCCCGATGAAACCAATTAGTTGACTCAGAGTAATTAAGCATTAGAGCTAATTATACCTGTTACTGGGAATTAGGCCTTTTCATTTTTACTAGATTTTACAGCTAATAATTCTGAATAGGGTTGCTAGTTCTGACAATTTTATCTGAAGTTTTAGAAGAGGTGTTTTCCTTAAAGTCCTAGTTTCAAGAAGAAAACCATGGCTCCTGATGAAACAAGAAATATTAAAGGATTTTGCAGTCTCCCACCTTGCAGGAATACATTTGGCTACGTTAACCCAACAAGCTCATCAAGCAAAAGGCAAATAGAGAACTTCTTACTTCAGCAAATTGTTACATCAATTTTCATGAAGGTTACCAACAAAGCACTCCAGCAGTCATAAAACAGTACATAATGCAGACAGCAGTAAAAGGCACCAGGTCTGCACATCCTGATCCACAAGCAAACATACACCTTCCTTCTACCTCCTGTCAGAGTTGTTCCATGGCAATGTCAGTGTTGTTGACTGCACTGGTGTGAGCTGCCTCCTTGACACAGAAAGCTGATGCACATGTGCAAGTGCTGCAAGAATTGATAAAATGTAGACGGTATTTTTTAGCTGATTTCACCACCTTATCCAGCACTCTGAGAAATGGATGTTGTAGATTTTTCTTCTTGCCAGCTCCTTCACTTTGACTAACTCTGCCTCTCCCTTCAAATTGTCCCCAATTGTGTTTCTTAACTACAGCATTAACACTTCTTGGTGTGATGATGGCTGGTAAAGCACGGGCACCTCTCCCCTTTACATGACTTCGAGTACCTTTAAACTTATTCCCATCTGGCACTCCTTTAAGAATTTAGGGCCATATTTCTTAAGCCAAAGGTCTCCAAAGTCAAGTACAAGAGAAAGGAGTATCAGTTGCTGTTATGACCTTAAAACAGAACATTTACCTGTCACATAGGATGTTGATCTTAAGGCATTTTCAGCAACTGCACTTAGCCCCAGAAAGGGCCTTTTATCTCAATTGGCATACTCTTGTCATACAACGCATGGAGCACAGTTTAGAGGCTTGTTTTCACTGGTGTGTGCCCTTTTTTCCTGGGTTTGGAAGGCAGACATAAAACAAGGGGTGGGTAGAAATTTGGTTTTTAGCTATACTGCAACATAAGCAGCTTTAAAGCTAATGGTCAGAATTCCATTGATCTAAAGGGCAGATGCAAGTTTTGGTAATGCAAAGCCTAATGAGAAAAGAGGCCAGATGTTCAGATCCTTTTATACAGGTATTCAGAAATGCTTTGACAAAACCAATGATTTGGCTTCATATGTACAAGAGGATCTCCATGACAATAACCTGAGGGAGTGATTAGAGCAGAGAAAAAGGTGGAATCTTTCCAAGCATGCATTTTTACTAATCCTCCTCCAGAAAGAAATAAATCATCCCACACCCATTAGAAAGCCTACTATTGCATGTTTCTCCCCTGTTCTCCTGGGCCCAGCCTTTTCTACCTGAAATCATAAACCCACTATAATTTGGAAGTATTTTTAAAAATACAAATATGCCTTTCAGATTACCACTTCAACATCATCTCTAATCTGTTAGTTCTATGAATCCAAAGTAGTCTAATTGGTTTTTGTATCACTTCAAGGATTAGATATTCTAATCATGAAACCATGCAGAAAGCTTTCTTGTAGTTATACACAAACATACATTGGATAAACAGGAACAAAAAAAAGCACAACTCCCTAACATTTAATACGACTACAGGGACGATTAATTGGGTTAGTGTACTAAATCCTATGTAAGGATGACCACAGGCAAATTCAGAAACAGATTTTTTTAATCGAATGATGGGTTTTTAGAAAAAAATACAAATGGATGGGATGGAGATTTCCTGCAGAAAATCCAGTCATTTCATTTTGATTTCCCATTTTTAAGACTTTACCCACCTCAGTGGGCTGTATAAATACCCTTTCTTGCTTCACACAGTGACAAAACCAAGTACACAACGTGCTCTTTGATCACTGCAGAGAAATGTACTTTATTCTTCTAGATAAATCAACATGTACGAGGCTAAGACACACGACATTATCATTTCATTAGAAAAGAAAATCGTACATCGTTTTACCCTCTGAAAAGTATTCAGCGCACCTCTAAAGCTATATAATGGAATGAATACAGCAATACAAATAATAACATGGCAGCCTACCATGAAGGCTGTAAGAAGCGCTATGGCCCTAAAAGACTGGGAAAGGTGCCAGCACAGTGAAAATAGAAGAAGCTTTTGATTTCAACTTTGTGCCCAGTTCAGACTGTGCAAATTCCTGCGTATTAAATCCACAGCCACTCTTCCACATTCTTCCTGTCCTGGCTTCCCTCCCCCACCAGCCCTGCATCACAGAAACAACCAACTATGAACATTTCCCAGCTCACTAACATTTGTCTTAGCCATTCAGCAGTTTCTGCCAGGATCCTCCTCCTTCTTTACACCCTGTGAATTAATTCTGCTTGCAGCAGCACTAAAGCAAGCTGCTGTGGGCTTGTTTTTTTCCCCTCCCCAACGTGAGTAAATCATCATTGCTTAAAAACAGTAAATGGCATTGAATTGACTTGCCTTTCTAGATGCAAAGATGTTTCTTCCCTCCACATGGCAAAATTTTGCTGAGCTCCTCAGTCCTTTCCCCCTCATCTTTGCTTTCCCAGAACGCATTCCAGGAGAACATGTGGCTCCATACAAAGATATAAAACAGATCTTTCATCATTGAAGGAAAGCAGAGATGTTTACTTCTACAGTCTGGCACAGATCCCTAGCTGAAGCCCGTAGATGACTTAGATCACTGGAGGATCCAGCCACTTCAGTGAGATCTCTGAGAAACTTCAGTATACTTCAAACCTGTGCCGTGTCTCAGAGCTGACTGAGCCAGCAGGGCTCCACAGTTGGCACCATCTGCAAGACCGTACTCAGGCCCATTCCTGTAGACACCTCCCTCCCCACTTTCAGAGCCCAGCTGCTGCACCTCTCTGGTCACAGGTTTCTGTTCAGTTGCATCCCTTTCCCATGCTTTTAAGGCTGGGGTGGGGGGGTGTTAAAATTCGAAAGCTCCCCTCCCCTCATTTCACAGCACAGAGACTAAATATATTCCTTCTGAAGGAATGTCCCCTGTTTGCTGACCCCTTGCACAGCTACTGTAGTCATTCCGCCCTTACACCTTCTCCAAGGCACTGACTTTCCTTCTCCCCAGGTTTTTACTCCCAGGTTAAATTCTATGTGGACAACCAACCTTGCTCAAACAAAGACTGGCATTTGGTGACCTCCCTGAACCATCTCAGGAAGGTCCCATGGCAGCTGAGATACAGATGACTTCTTGCTCCATTTAAAAATAAGTCTGTTTGCAAAAATCAACTCCCAAAGGAGTACAGTACAAACCTTGCTCTTTTTCAGCTAGGAAGGAGTAAGAGTATCTATCTGTGTATAGAAGCAAACCTGGTCAGGTCAACTCAACGTGTTAGACCCCCCTGCAGCCCACAGACACTATAAAGGGGATGGCAGAAGAAAAACTCACACATATTAGATCATTTAGTGAGAGTTGTGTTTCCTTACCAGTCATGCCTTCTGCTAATTTATCAAGCTTCAAAGCTACCTACCATGCACTGCCATTATAGGAGTATAGTATTTTGCAACAAGAGGAACATAAATAGGTCAAAACCTGTAAAAACACATTAGCTTCCTAGATGGCACAGTCCCAGGAGAGAGATTATGCTAATAAACAGTTGTCACAGATGGAGGCCCAAGTTTTCAGAAGCAATTTGGGATTAGCTTCTAGGTGCCTGAATAAGAAAGTTAGAAAGAAAATAAGAAAACTGGTTTTAAGAAGATGCATACTAAAAGCTAAAGACTTGGATGTTAAGAAATGGAGCCATGCCAGACTGCTAACCATAATAAAGAAAAAAAGAAAATAAAGAAAAAAAAAGATGGCCACCCAAAAGTAAGAGAGCATTCTACATTCCCCTAGTGTGGCACCAGAGGAAGTCTTTCAGAAAATTAAAAAATTAATTTCTGCATGTGGACTGATTCATTATCAAATATGCAAAAAGAACTTGTATCTGTCTATAGTTTTATGATGTTATGCAGCCACATTAATTTTGGCAGAAGAGGTAATTTAAATCCTTTGAGAAACATTATCCTCTTGATATAAACACATAACTCAGATTAATAGGATTTGTTTATGTATAGCAGTAGGGAGAATAACCCTGAGTTTGGAAAACAGCTTTGTCTTTTAATCAGTTTGGGAAGAACAGCAAAAAATATATACTGAGGACAAGTAATTGAAGAGCATTTGTTAACTCCTGGTAAGCAATAATTGTGAGTTAATTGATAAATATTTAGAAACAGACACAAACCAGAATATTTTGGACAACCAAAGCAAAATTGTAAGTATGTTCTAAAGAGAAGGGCTGGTAGAATATGCACTGTTAATCACCTTTTTTTTTTTTTTTTTCCAGTCTGGACCAAATCTGTGCTATCCCCAAACTGCATAATTGACTCTGTGTACACAATTTCTCAGTTGCTCAACAATACAGATATTAACAGTAATGGTATAATTATAACTTACAGCTTAAGTAGGTAAAAACTGATAGTTCTTAACCAGTGGTTGTAATTAAGATTGTAGAAGGACAGTATTCACTGCATCTGCTTAGTATCCAATTTTATTAATGAAACATAAGTTCCAATACAGCAAAGCAGCTGTGTGCTGCGTCCCATCCCTGACCATATCCTGAAAAGAGACAATGAGGGAGCAATGCAACCCAACTTGTAGCAGCTGTAGGAAAAAAAAACAACAAAACACAGCTCTGTAAGCAATGGTCGAGCACCAGCTATAGACACAGGATGCATGAAAAGCAAAGCAAGCAATAACTACATAAAGGAAGAGGTTATTTCCTGTGCCCTGAGTGTCACTTTACTTTCAAGCGGGTTGAGGAAAAAGCATTGCTTCGTCTCCACCACCTTCCCCAGCACAGGCGGAGGAAGAGGCAGAAGCCCTGTGGGGCCAACCCAATGCTTGGGGATGGCGGCAGGCTCGGGATGGTGCCAATTCAGCACCACGGGTGGTGGACAGCGCCCACAGGGAAATCGACAAAATTGGGGGTTCACACCCCAAAAATGGGGCAAAAAAAAATCACCCTGCGGCTGCCTGGCAGAATTCACCAACTCAGGCTTTCTGAGCAGCGAAAGCAAAAGCTGTGGAATGGAGCGGGCACCGCTGGCATGTTTCGCTTGCTTTGGCTCACTCCCTATGTACTGGTTGCTAAGCAATTTATTTTTTTTTTGAAGCTCAAAACTACTCACTGCCAGATGGATTAATGAAAACACACGCTTGCACTGCTTAAAACACTTTTCACTTATATATCTCGATATGCCAATACTACTTTCTTCAATTATTTCTTTTAAAGGAATACCAGGTTTGAAAGTAAAGACAAATTCGAGCTAGCAGGGGAAAGGGGAGGCACAGGAAGAAGCCAAGTGTAATTATCAAATTTTCCAGTGGATTGCAGGAAAGAGGTACCTAGGGACTTGCGTGTCCTCGGGGACTTGTAGTAAAAACAGTATGCCCAGCTCAGCATAGAGATGTGAAGCACCAGGTGACCTGAAGGTGTCTTGCTCTTAACTGGTTTATCTATTTTTAACTACATGACATAACATTACCTGTGACAGCACATGCCAACTCAGGGTTATTTCAGCAATCAAACAACCATACACAGCCTCACGTGATTTACGCCTTACTTGCAGTGCTGCTTTCTGTTCGCACTCCCAGTTCTTCAGGTCTGAAACCTGGCACCTGACCCTACACTCCAGCCTGTGCCCTAAAATGCCACCCAACTTACCTACAGCTTGGTGTTTTTTTAAGAAGCCATGGTCAGAAAGAAATAGTGACCCACTGTACGACGTAGCCAACTGCTCTGTTGTTGGTAAAACCAAACCGTGTATTACCCATTACCAAGGGTATAACTACAGCAAGGATGACAGGAGGGGGAGGGGAATCCGTTCCATCACCAAATGGAGAAAACACATCTCCATCATCTCCAACTTTCAGCCGGCTGAAAGGGGGGAGGAGGGGTGGGGGAGGCTGCAGCATGGCAAGCAGCAACTCTGAGGCAGCCCTTTTCCCCTCTCTGCTGGCAGGCTCAGCTGAAGAAGGGGGTGGCACAACAGGGTATTACACAGTTAGGTCTGTTTGCTGGTGGGACAGGAGAGAGGCTGCAGTATAGCTTCCTGGCTATTGATCCTCACTCCCGCCCCTCCATACAGAGGAAGTCTGGTGTGGTGCAGAAACCTAACAGAAAGTACTTTCTTTTCCTTTGTTTTCGAGAGCAAATAAGCTCTGGTGTAGTTTGCTGTTGACAGAGCCCGTAAGGGAAGAGAAGGTCAGGCAAGGAGGGAAAACAACAGGCCTAGCAGGAAAGGCACAGGACAGTCACCACGTGTGGCATGAACAGGAGGTGACAGCCGAAATCCCAAAGGCGCCATGAGGAAGAGGCAGCTGAGAGGAAGGTGCACCAGTGGAGAAGGGGGACAGGAAGGCCAGGCAGGGAGGCTAGTCCCGAGGCCTGGGAGCGTGGATGTGGAAATTTAGGCAGCTGACAAGGCAGACCGGATTGCAGCCAGCTGAGACAATGGCAGACCTGGGGAGCCAGGGCAGCCAAGGCAGCTGCACCCTCCAGGGCCAACCTCACCATGTGAAGGGGATGAAGTGGAGGTGAGGCTGCCAGGCTGGGGTGGGCAAGCAGGGCAGGACCCCAAGCCCTGCGGGGATGCCCAGGTGGGCAGCAGAGGGCAGCGGGCTGAGGCTCGGGGCACACGCAGGTGCGAAGAAGCAACCCTGGGGGAGCTCGGTGGTGCCTCCTGCCCCCTGTCCCCAAGCCCCTGGCCGTCTCTCACCTGCCTCGAGGTTGAAGGAGATGCGGGCCTCGGCGAGGTAAGGGGTGTCGCTCTTGGAGCGGACGCGGCGGATGGGTCTGCGGTCGATGTCCTCCTCGGAAGATGCCGCCATTAATGTGGGTACGGTGAGCAGCGTGGCCCGGCGAGCTAGCGAGGGCGAGCGGGTGGCGGCGGGGAGCGGAGCGGGGCCGGGAGGGGAGGGGGCGGCGGGGGGGGTGGGGGGGGGGAGAGGACGGGGAAGGAGAGAGGGAGAAAGGAGCAGAGGGAGGGAGGGAGGAGGAGAGAGAGAGGGAAAACCCGTCAAGGATCTGCGGACGGGAGCGGAGGCCCCAGCCGCTGACCCCCCAGCCCCCGGGAGGACAGCTCCTCCACGGGGGGAAGCCAGCCATGCAACCCCCCCCCCCCCGCCCGCCGCCCGACACACCCCGGCCCTGCCCGAACCCCCCCCCGAGCACCCCCGCCTGGCCCAGCTGCCCCCCACCGCCCCAGGTGCCCCCCAAGCCTCTGTGGCCCTGTGAGCCCCAAAAGTGGCACCATATCGAGGCCGCGGCTTGTGGGGTCATCCCTCACCTCTTTCTCCCCTAAGCGGGCATCACGGGGGTTTCTAACCTAGGCGAAGTGCCCGAAGCAAGGCAGAAGGGCCAAGAAGTTTGCAGAAATAGCCTATCTGTCCTGGTATTTTGAAGAACCAACCTGGCTGAGGAGCCCTGTGCAGCACTTTTTGAATGTCCTTCACTTTCAGCTGGGCACTCTGTGCTTAAGTTGTGCGGGCAGGTGTGTTTTTAAACACAACTTCGTCTTCTCTATTTAATAGCTTCTGATAAACATGTTAATTCTCTTCATGTGGATGTAGGCTGCCTGCCCCATTAGGGCACCAGTGTCAGATGGAAGCTCTAGATGTTAATGTAGGTGAAATAATTTAAAATGCTACTTTTAAAAAATGCTACATAAAGTGTTAAACACTTAAAAATGTGTTCCAATGAGTGTAGCAGTTCATCCTGTTTAATTTTTTTTTTTTCTTAAACAGGAACACAGTCACTTAAGGTCAGTGAGTTGTCAGTATCTCAGAAATCTTTTGTTTTGGTCAGCTGCAATATCAAATGGAGCAGTGAATGCCAGGGGCTCAGCAACTCTGCAAGCAGCCATAGTGGCATTCACAATTATGAATTTTGGGGACAGCTTTCTTGCTCATTCCTGCAAGATCAGCAGTTTTCAGCCACCTTTCTGCCAATTGAACCGATAGATGTTTGGGGGTGTGCCGGATATTTTTCCATGGTTGTACTGTTAGGTTTACCTGAAGTTTGCTGTTAGGACTAATCCCTTCATACAACTTTACAAGAACTTTCATGTTTCTGGATGACCAGAGTGGATAAGACATAAGATCTTGTTTGCAAAGCCCTCCTCTTTGCTTTGATGTTACTAGCATATCCCAGCTAATGCAGGGGGAAATGTCCTATGTTAATAGAAATGCAGGTGCTCACAGCAAAACAGCTGTGACATCCCTGGACCTCTGGTGAACCACCATACTACTGGCAAGCAAGGAGGTACCATCCAGTCCATGTGCATCTCAAAAAAAAAAAAAAATCCAGCAAAACCAGCATAGGCTGTTTGGGGAAGGGATGGTCTTACATGTGTCAAGGTTGAAGCATATCCTAGCTTCTTCTAAGTATGGAGTGTCACTCTTAGACCGAAGTCTTCTAATGGGTCTCCGGTCTATGTCCTCCTCAGAAGAAGCCGACATCAGTGTGGGCACAGTGAGAAGAGTTGCCCGACGAGCTGATAAGAAAGAATGAATGAAGAAGAGGATAGAAGGAGAAAAGAGAAATTGAAAAGGGGAAAAAGGGTAAGGAACAAAAAATAATAAAAAATAATAAAAAAAAAAGAGAGAAAGAAAATTGTTCAATGGAAATGAGAATCTGTAATATTTAGTAGATGAGGCTGTTTCCTGTGAGGTCCCTGCCTCACGTGCTGCAGAATTTATGTTCTGCACCAAGTAATACAAAGAGCAGAAAAGACTGATGCACTGTGTCCCCCCAAGACATAGGTAATACCCCTGTTTCTGACACGGATTTCCTCTTCACGGTTTGATAGTTTTGCATCTTACATCACTCTTTTCACAACTCGTCAATAGCTGCAGTCCCTCCTTTTCTGAATACTGTGTTTGATACAGTGATGTCTGAGTAATGGAAGTAGTTAAGTGTTCATTTAGTTTGCAGAAATTAGTGGGAGCTATGCTTGGAACACATGAAATGATGTGTACAACAGCTATCCAAAAACTCAGTATCTCGGTGTCTTAATTTGGGCACTCAAAATTAACAGCTAATTTTTGCTCTTGATCACTCCATGTCTTAGTGTCTTAATTATGAAATGGGGAGAATAATTATTTTCTTTCAGTAGGTATTTTCTAATAAATTCATTAATATTTGTAAAGTATTCATATATTTTAGTGAAGCACCAATGAAAAGCCCATGAGCAAATTAATATTTTTATCTTCTCAACAGGCTCTAAATGGCTTGGGGCCATGTCTTCAAGGAGGAGAAAGCAAAATATTTAATATTGTCTCATTTAGTGAGTACTGCCCACTGATGAAGCAAGTGGTAGGAGAGTAAAAAATAACAGTGTCATCATGCAATTAGAAATTGTACCATAATACATATGGATTGAGGCTGAATTAATGTTGTGGAGGGAACCTTCATTCTGGCATTGCATAAGTATTCAGCACTTGACCTTACAGCCTCGATAAAGTCCCTTCAATGTAGGTGTTTTTTATGTGAAATGTAATTATGAGTGTCTGTTGATTGCTTTGGAAACTGAGTCTATAAATTAGAAATCACAAACAGAAAAGCCTCTATAAATATATCCACCTCAACTCTCTTTCTGACTAGAAAAAGGTTATCACAAATGCTGGACGGGATCTGGCTGATCACCGAAAGCTTGAGTACCATGCACAAGTACCCTGCCAGTATGTTGCTCTCCCCTCTACCCCATACAGAGTTGGAAAGAGAATTTCTGCTGAAAGCCCATCCTTACCCTTGATGTGGGTCTATTAACATTACTGTGAGGCTCTGTAAGAGCCTATACTTCCTTAGATAAGAAGGTGCAGAAAAATCTAGGGCTTGAGAATTTCCAACCCTCACATGCTATCCTTTTATTATGACATGGACTTTCAGAGAGTTGTTTTCAGTTCTGGTCTGCCACACGCACACACATATGTGCCCAAAAATCAGACCTGGCATGCCTTTGTGTTCAACCCTAAGAAGAGTCTAAACCCTGGATATTTCTCACTGTTTGGGCATCAGCTGGCACAAGTCCTTATCTCAGGGCTTTTGTAAGCCACCACACTTCAAATAGCTAATAATGAACTCTATTTTCCTGCTGGGAATGGAGAGCACGACTGATGGTGACTAAGAGAAAATTTTGCAGCGTTGTAACTGCAATTCTTGCTTTAAAAAGTTTTTGAGAGTTCCAAATAATATCTGTCAATCAGAAGCCTTCAGATGCCTAAACCCTGAGTTAGGTGTTAGATAAGATAGCATATAATTAATATGATTTAACAAAAGCTGTCACACTGTATTTTTCAATTTGCAGAGTTACATAGTTTACCAAACAAGAAAATCTGCGCTGCTGGGGGTAGCAGTTATTTCTTGTCTAACTTATTTGTTTTGTGGTTTTAAATAGATTTCTTTCAAGTTTTTGCTCTCTCCTAACACAGCATCTGAATTTGAAGTAAAAGCATAGGGCAAGAGTTGAAATTAATTTAATGAGGTCAGCTATTTAGATTAAGCTAAAGTAAACACTGCTGTTAGACTGTAAACTATTACTCCATTGTAGCAGGGACGTACAATAATGAAGATGAAAGAGAATGGAAAATTTCTGCCAGAGAGAATTTTGTGTACTGCTTCATCAAATGTATACCAAAGGAAGATTTTTCTGTATATGAAGTCAACGTTGCAAAAAGCATCTCATAAAAGAACCATGTAAAAGATTTGTCCTTTAAAACTGGTATGATCTAGCTGTAGTTAAAGTCAGTGAAAGGCCACCCATGCACTTCAGGGGTGGCTAGATCACAGCACAGGAGACTATTCAGAAAAAAAAAAAAAAAAAAGAAAAAAATTGCAAACACCACATTACATACACATTTATTGTACACATAAGATGAGTGAGCTTTTCTGTAGTCATTTATAAATAATTTTTTAACTTTTGGGTCAAAACATTGGGATCTGGCCTGTATACATTTTGACTAGAGGTAGGTGGTTGTTGGAAAATATTTCCTGGAGTATTATTTACATATTAATTTGACAACCATGATTATCTCCCCTTTATGTATATTATCAACTGCTTTCAAGAATGGCTGGAAATTTTAAATACACATTGGAAAATTTTCAGAGGGAGCTAATATGTGTTGGTGTTTTTTTGGCAATAAAAAACTAAGATCAATTATTTCACAGCTGTGGAACAGGAAGGTATAATTCATCACATTCAAATACCCATATGGTGACACTGAATATACATGAATGGCATGAATATACCTGTACACACTTTTCCTTATGACCCTGTGTCCATATGACCCTGTGTCCATCACTGACAACCAACCAGTGTTTCTAGCTTGAGGTACTCTCCACAAATGAGCTCAGTGTCTGCTACACATTTTTAGGAGATGGCTTTTCAGAAAAACTAGGAAATATCCCCTTGAAGGTGCTGGAGTACAGGAACGACATTACGATACATACTAAGGGGCCCTCTTATGCTGCAAATGAATTTGAAAGCAGTGTCTGAAAACTCATTTCAAACAGCCATTCTAGCATTGCACAGAACACAACTTAGTCATTTTGGTTAAATTGTTTTGTTCCATTTGCATTGTTCCTGATGTGATAGGGTTATGCTACAATCAGCATGTACATGTATACCATGGTATTTGTTAGAAAGAGAAAAAAAGGTAGCTAATGGAGGAAAAAGAAATTAAAAAATAGAAATGCTGTAATGTATGTAATGACATTACAATTGATTATATATAATATCATATTTGTTGTCTCAAAACACTGTATGTTAGTGAAGTATGACACAAGTATGAATTTGGGAGAGGGGAATGGAAAATACATGAAGGATTATAAGTGTGTGTTTAGAGACCTTTTAAACATGTAATTTCAATATGTTTAGTTACATCTGAAGGTGGTCCAATTTCTGAATACTGTTTGAAATTACCGAAAACATGGGGGACAGTTTGCAAAGAATTATTGGTAGTTTCCATTTTTTTCCATTAAAATACTTTTTCACATATTTTAATACCAATATTAGTACTAATTTTGATTGCCAAGAACTAGCTTTATGTTTTGAAAAGTTTTTTTTTTTTTTAAGACTAATGTTTTTAGAAAAAATTTGGACATTTTTAATCAGAAAACTTTCTGAGGTGGAAAGTCATCCTCTTAAAATTATTTAAAGAAAATATGAAATATTAATCTAGATTTTCTTGTCCACTTTTATCAATCAACTTTTATTGAAATGTTTTTAAAACATCTTATTGGTAATACAAGTACCCTAGTCATTTTGGGCTTAATAATTTCTTCATCTAGAAACTCTAGTTTACATAACAGTTTCTTACCTCTGAATGGCAAAACAAACAAACAAACAAACAAAAAACCACCACCTCTTGAGACCTGATGTTTTTAATCTTACTACAAGCAAAACGCTAAAATGTTTCTGCTGGAGATGCCTAGACCTAGATGTGTTGGAAAGGCTGTCTTTCTGTTGTGTATAATCACAAGTAACTTCAGATAGCACACAAATAGCTGTAAAAGAATATTGGCTTCACAACGGAAATCTTAAAGAGCAAAAACTCATTTCTCAGAGCAAATTTTAAACAAGTTGGTAGAATACCTTTGAAATCATTTTAATTGCAGTGCTGCTGTTGCTGACTGAGTAGGATTTTTTCTTGCTACTTATTTTTATTAGAGAAGGGTATGAGCGTCTTATTTGATTTACTGCATTCTGCTGGCATCCTCTGCTCTTTCAGTTTTCCTCCTTCATGCTTCAGTGGAAAGGGCTCACTATAACATCACATGTAGATAATGCACGCAGAAATGTGGTTTTGGCTACATATGACCTTTAAAAGTGTTGGTTCCTGTAGGTTTTGATGCATCTAGAACATGACTGTGCTAAAATATTGTTAGTTTGTGAATATTTGTTAAAGACAATCAGACAGTGGGTCCAAATGGATGCTTACCAGAAAAAGAAAACCTTGTGGGCTGATTTAATGCCACTTCACTTTTGTCTTGTTTTAAATTTAAGTGATAAAGAACAACATTTGAAGGATTAGAGATGTGAAATAGGGTTTGACTGGCAGGAGAGGGAAACAGTGGAACGTGTGCAAGCACTGGCGAGGACATAATTTGGTATTTATGACGAATGATTTATAGGCTTTTGTCTCCTGGATAAACAGAGAAGTACATGCATATGGATTGTTGTCTCTCTCTAAAGGGAAGCTGTTGAGATCTTTGACACCAGTTTGATGGAAACCAGTAATCTGAAAGAAAGTACTCAGACACGTGGTTGCAAGCAATAGAACATAGGGCAAAAAGACATCCACTTTGATGCACATGCTTGTTATGCTGGTTTTTGATATTTGGTAAGTTTATGCACAATATGCCTATTTAGCATTTGTTGTACATTTCAGAGGAAATGTGCTTGTTCCTTCTTTGAATCCAAAGGCATAGGCTAAAGAAAACAGAATATATGTATGTATATTAAAAGAAAGAAGGAAAGAAAGGAAAGAAAAAGAGAGAGAAAGGAAAGGGCAAGCAAGCAGCTAGGTGATTATGAAATAGGGACAAGTAGGGGTTTTGCTATTTGAAATTATTTTTTAGTTTAGTTGAAAAAATTAAACTTAGTGTTCAGAATATTTTTTTTCAAGTGCAAGCCACGTATAGGATTTCCACAGTTTCTGTGTTTAGGGGTATAAAGAATAGGATCGCAAAAATACTAGTTTTATTTAGATATGCCACTTAGAATTAGAAGATTCTAATTTATTCCGATTTTAATTTGGCTGACTGGATATTGAAATAAATGACCAAGAAGTAGCTGAAGCACAGTTGCTGCAACTCATCATGAGGTATTTTTATACAATCGCTGAAGCTAGTCTACCTGACTCTGCAAGCCAGAGACTCTTATCGTGGCACTCCGTTGCCTGTTCATAAATTCTAAATAATGACAGAAGATGTGCAAAGGGGGGAAAATATTTAAAAAGGATAAGGGCAGGGTTGATGTTGATCAATTACTTGGATTTAAAGGGAGAGAAATTGATTACAACAGCTCATTTGCTGTTATTAATTTGCTATTTTTAATGTTATTAGTCTAAGAACTAATAACATCACATGAATAAGACACGCAAAATAACATAATTCTGAAGAGATGTTAATCTATGGGATGAATTATTTGTAAAATTTGAGTGGGTGGAGTATCCAAATATTACTTTACACAAGGAACATCTACAGTGGAATCATTCTGGACTAGGATTTGGGAATACTGCAGCAATACTTTTGTGAAATAATGGACATAATTTAGTATGCAAAAGCAGAAGGGAAGTAGCACTGGGTAGTCAGCAATGATTAAAGTCAAACATCTAGAATGAGTCAGCACTGCCTGAATTAAATGAGCAAAAGTGAAGCACAGTGAAATAAATAAATTGTGGCAACAGAGTGGGAGAGGGGAATGTGGAGTTAAATCTGTAACTGGGAGTATTTTATTAAACCTGGAAAACTGATAGAGCAGGATTTCCTGAAATCTCTTGAGCAATATTTCCGTATGTGTCTATACAATTCTGTGCATGCATTATCCATTTGCCTTGTGTACTATGTTCTTGCTTATTTCCATATTTTTTTCTACTTTGCATTCTTTTAATCACTCCTTACATTCATCAAATAGATTGCAGGAATGTTGCAACCAGTAAGAGCATATCTCATGCAAGTGGATCTTTGAATTACTTATAGGTACAAAGATAGTTTAAGATAAGCCTTCAACAGAGTTTTGTTCAGTTATTTAAATATTCACAGTGTATCTTGCCAAATGGACTGGCAAACAACTTTAACGTATGTAGGAACATCTTGGAATATCTCAATTAATGCAGTTAATTTTAAGCTTCATGCCCCCTGCTGGTGCAAAAGGAGATGAGACTGGAAAAGTGGATATGGGTCTTGAGGAAATTAGAAAAGATTTTATGCTCAAGTCAAAAGTCACCTGAGAGCAGAGGGGAACCTGGGTTCCCATCAGGATCAAAGCTAGACTGTAGAGCAGGGATGGACTTGCACAGCCCAGAACAGCATCCTGACCATGATGTACAGCCCATCCAGTCGGGTTCTGATTTGTGGCTGTTAGAGGGGGTGAGCCCTGTGACCCCTTCCATCAAACTCAAGGCCGCAGAAAAGTGTTATGTAAAGTCCGCAATAGGTATCTCTCCTTTTTTGAGGGTACCTGAAGCCTTCATTTATGACGCACCAAACAGAAGTCATTCTTCTCTCTTAGAATTCACTTAAGATACTTTATCCCCTTTTGTATAATGGCAGAGAGAGGTTCCTTGTTCCTTGATCCTGAACAAGCCTAGGTGTGAGCCAATAGGAACCAGCAGCCAGGGCAGTACGTGCCGTCCCTGTACGTTGTTTCATTTTCTGTGCTCAAGGCCAGCTCTCTGATACAACACAGCTGTTGGAGAGAGCAGTTTGAGACACTCCGACCAGCCTTGGAGCTGTAGAAGAAAAAGCCAAAAAGCCTCACGTACTGCTTTCTCCCTTTGGGAGCTGCATTTACCCTTTGCCTGCTTCCTGAGCCCGTGGCTGGCTACGTTCCTCACTGATCCGTATCCTGGCTGCTGACTTGATGTCCTGCTTGGCCTTCTGCTTGCCTCATTGCCATGGACCTGTCTGGTGATCTGGACTCTTGGCTGAACCTGGGTGACCATCTCTGCTTGTGTGCTTCAGTGCTTTACCTCTCATAGGAGAGACCATGCCTCCTCCTGTCTTGCTGCCTCTTGGCTCGCTTTCCCTTGCGGAGCGGCCTGCTAATGCTGCTCCTCAACGCCAGCTTGCTCAGCTCTGACAAATATGAGGGGTTCCTTTGCAAGCCCCAAAGCAGGAGTTCCTTAAAGTTGAACTTCAAACCAGCTGTCTCTCCAAATGAGGCTACCACTGTTACGGTCTGCAAATTTACAGCTTTTGATTACAGCCTGACCTGTTTTATGAAGTTACTCCATTTCCTGAGTTAGGTGCCTTCTTACTTGTCAACATGGGATTCCCTCTATGCAAACAAATGCCATTAGCACAGCCGTCTTCCATCTGAGTTCACTCCCTAGGCTTTTTTAATTTGTGTAGAGAGTAAGACATGATTTATATTATCCCAAGGAAGATTTCTATGATTAGGTGAACTCTGCTCTCAAAATGACTGAGACTCTCCACTGATACATGTTATTCAGCTAGTCAGATGTCTTGGATGGAAACATCTTCACTGAGGACACCTAAGAGTGAGCTGCATCCTACTCCAGGCCCCATTGTATGCTTTCAGGCCTTATGTCTGCAAGCCACGGTAGATTTGTATTTAGAATACACTGACATTCAGGAGCAACTAGTATTTTAATTCCCCACACTTCAAAGGCAGAAGACTTTTTCAAAAATGTAAATCCAGGTCCATATTTACATTTCAGATTTGGACTTTCCTAGGGCAAGGGGCTGGATCTAGGGACACAGTCCCTTTCCTGCTTCTGACTTGCAGATGCGTCACCAGGCATTACGCAGTTGGCAAGGACACCCCCATCTCCTAGATCCCAACATACGGCCACAGAAGAGACAGTCAGGATAGGGCTTAAGATATTTCTGGCTGGTATCTGAAGACTACAGCCAGCTGGCTTCATTCACTAAGTTTTCTAAATCTAGATAATCTTTGCTGCCAGATACAGCTTTTGGACTTTCCATCCCTCCTGCTTCACTTTCCTTGGAGGAAACGGGGAGCAGCTGTTTGAACAGCACATGCAGCACTGAACGGCCAAATATCCTCTGTTCTGAGTTAAGCCCACAGGAGTGAGGTGAAAGCTGCTGCTGCAGAAGGAGAGCATGGGAAAGAAGGCAGCTGATAAGGTAGCACCTCTCTCCTACCCTACAGCAGCAAGGGCAGCTCTGCAGCTTTCTGCAGGGGTAGGAACAAGATGTGGGCATTAGTGCAGGCAGTATGGGATAGAGTACCAGCTAGCTGCTGGGTGCCAAGACCTTGTTTCAGTCCCTGTGCTGAGGTCAGGGTATCCTGCATGCAACTACAGAGGACCTGAGGTCATCTGGGATTTGATATCCTTTGCTAGCAAAGCCATCATAGCTATTTGAGTTCCTTCCAAACATCTTGCAGTCCTGCTCCTTCCCTTCTCCTCCACCCACAAGGAATGGGTACAGTTGAGAATGAGTTCTTTCCAGCTGCTGTTTGTAACATTGTCATGTCATTAATGTGAAAACATTGGAAAGGAGTTTTTGTTCTTGATCTGGAGGATTAAAGGATTAAAAGGCAGAAATATTCCAATCTCTAAGTGGGTCATAAACCCCTATTCTACAGCCTGTGAATAGAGAAAATTGTAATGCAGTAACTGTAATAATAACTAAAGTAATAATACATGTAATGCATTTTGATGTATTTTTTAATTAAATGGCAAAATACCATAGTCTTCTTTCACTCGATTCTGGTATAATACAGTTTTAATGCATAAACACAAGCTCTGTGATAGTGTGATTTATTAATAACATCATGTTATTTTATTATCATCAAATAGTTAATTGTGATCCCATTAGGTAGATCTGGTGGCAGTGCTTTCTTGCACACTTTTTTTTTTTTTTTTCAGTTCCAAAGTAGCTACTTGAGCTAAGCTATTTATGTTAGATGGGTGCCTCACATTCAGTATGGGTTTGATTGTATTTTTGTTTGTCTCAGAAATTTTAAGCTAATGCAGTTTAACTGTTTTTCAGAAGGCGGATAAGGAAAAAGAGATGTTCTTTTTGCCCACATTTGGAGAAATCATGCCATTATCTCATGTATTAGCCACCTTGTGCATGTTACTGTAATTGTCTTTCACTACACAAATACATATTTCTTTCATAGTCCTCTGTACTATTCCATGCTTAGGAAGGATGCTGTTGATAAACTGATACAGCTTGTAAGTTGTACATTACATAGCAGTAACTTGTACATTTCTGAAATTTTGTATCTATGGAATAGAAAAGGCGCTGTTCCCATAGGGATATCAAAGAACCTATTTTAATATCACTTTTATATCAATGCTCAGGCATCCACCGCATTTTAGAGATTGAAAAAAAGCAAACAAAATCAGTCATTGCTCTCAGCCAATTTTAACCTGACTTTGAGGTGCTTAGCATTTGCCTCTGTTGTTGTTCAATGCAGAGGGGCAGAGGACTGTGTTTTGACAATAGTTTTTTTTGGGTTTTTTTGCAAACAGTTTTCTTTGAAATATACAGATGAAAATGTACGACAATAGCTGGGGCAGCAGCTGGGCAATGTAGAAGCACCTCAGTTGAGCCAAAGGTCAAGTGGCACTGACCCCTACATCTCCTGGGATGGTAGCATTCCCCATGTAGATTAGGTCTTGCTCTGGGAGGATGACCTACAGAGGGAAGACCAAATTCTGGTGGCTTGTCTTGGAATGGGATTAGCAATTGAGGAAATTAACAGTGGAAAAAACCTGGACTGTGTTTTCAGAGAATAGTATGCAGGCAGTATGTAAAAAGTAAAAGGTTGATAGAGCTGCTTGGTCCTTCAATTTTTATTCAGTTTAGTATGATGCTTAAAGTTTAAGGAATAAAAAACCCTCCTCTTTGAAACTGTTTTATCCAAAAATAGAACTAGTGAGAAAAATGTGAACTGACTTTACCAAAAATATCACCTATGTTGTGAAGAATTCTCAGCTACCTTAAAGCAAAGAAGTTTGATTACTCCTTCGCTCTCTTGCACTGTTTCTATTCAGTGGGGGACCAGCATTTCATGGGGAAGGATGCAGACCACTGAGAGCATGCTGCTTCCGTGCAGCACATTAAAACATCTCAGATCTTTCCTAAATAATTTATTTCTGCAGCAGAGAATAATACCAGACTGTACTGAGTGATCCTGACATCACCAAGAAGCAAGGAGAGAGGGGAATGACACCACAGGGTGACACAGCATGCAGCTGGCTGTTCCCTCTGACTTGTCCACTCTGGTTCTGCAACCCCAGAGTCTGGACCTTGGTTTTCCATTTTGCTCCTGCCATGCACCCAGAATCTTTCACATAGCTTTTCCTTATCCTCTGAAAGGGCAAATCAGCCTTAACATTACTCTTCTTGTAATCCCTTTTACACCCCATGCATTCCGAAGGCCTTTCCCTATTGCCTGTGTACATTTCAGTAGCTCAGTCACAAGGGCTGGCCGTTGACTGACCCTATATATCTTAGCTGTACCATTAAAATAGTCAGTCTGAGACAGTGCCAAAATTTCTTACCTTGGGCTCCTTGACTGTAAAACAGTCTGTGAGCAGACTCGACATCCAAAAAGTAGTCCATTTTGATGGAACTTTATTTGTGTGCACAATACTCTGGTCTGGATGATCAGTCAGATTCCTGGGAAAAAAATAGAGATGTCAGACAGAAAAGCTGGTGAGTTTCTTTGTGGAAAAAATAGTGTAGGCAGTCATTAAAGGTTGTAGTTTGGCATATTAGGGTCAAAACATTTTCAAATCACTATTCATAGAACTTCACAAGTATCCTTTTCTATTTTGGGATATTTGGTTTAAATCTTTGTCTAAAGACGTAAGAGAAAAGTACTGCTACAGTGTTAGCAAGGTTCCTGGTACCTTCCCAGAACAATCACCTTTATTCTTGCCACAGTCTCCATTTCTTACAGTACATACTTAGATTACTCTGCCTGTTACATTTGCTCTTAAAAATGAGAGCAGAAGAGCTTGGGGGTGCCATGGACAGCAGCAATGCCAGGACCTCCGAGCAGACTCCATTGTAATAGACTACAGTAAAGACAGCATTAGTGCTGCTCACAACAAAACACAGCACTAAGAAGGAAGACAAAAGGTTGTAATTTGTTGGACATTTCATTCTGCCTAAACAGGCAGAAATCAACCTTTCCTTACTCCTTCCTACTTACTGACCAGAAGTAGCAGCAGAACATCCCACCATCAGTTTAAAAGAGGTGATAAGAACAACCATTAAGAAATGGTAGGATACTCCTATCTTAGTTAAGGTTTGTGTTTTTGGCATTCTTCAGAGCCTTGGATCTGTTTAAATCCTAGGTTACATTTGACAAAGATGCACACTGAATCAAGTGTGTCTCTGCCAGACAGAGTTCCCAGGATTATGCACATCAACCTGACCTTTCTCCAGTTGGGTTCTTGCTATCTCCTGCACTTTCGTCTTTTCTCACCAACTCACATAAAAACCCAAGATCTGAAGAAAAGTCACAACCCAGATCTCTCCTCCACACCTCAGTTAGTTACAGCATATAATCATAAGCATACAAACAGCCCTGCACAACATTTACTTTAAGACAGACAGACAAAAATACCTCTAGTCTTTTCTGTATAAACCTAACAGAAAGGTTTGGGCAGGGAGACCGAGACCCTTGCTTCAAGCAGTTCCTTTAATTATGCTGGCAAAAATCAGGAAACCAAGGTTCCAAAGCTTTTTCTTTTTTCTTTAATTTGGTTTTCATCGATCAACATGCAGTCCTTTCTAAAATTCCGAAGCCTACCCCAATGAGCAAACTTTTAAAATTCCTCAGCAATTCACTTAGCTGTAGCACTCCCAGACCAGAAATGATACTTACTGCAAAATATCAAGAGCTGGCTGGCAGTCGTGTAAGCTCCAGTAGTTTCAAGGAAGGTTTCTTTGATCTTACTAAATGTCCCCAGTGTAAGCAAACAATTTTGATTGTTTGATTGGAACTCTGATGAATAATGCATAACGTCAACTGGACTTCCTTTATCAGATGAAAATGGCCAGGAGATGCTGTTACTTAGCAACAGGAGGTGACACTATGATCATCTCCTCCACTCCCCTTCACCCTTCATACTGAAAAATTAAGCCCCTGGTTTTGATTTGATAAAAACTTTCCTCAGGAAAAAAAAAAAAAAACCTGCATCAAGTTTCCTTAAGAATTTGTTTTTTCTCTCTGATCTTCCTCATTGCAGCTTGTATTCTGAGATAGTTTAAAGTGTTTCATAATGATTAGCCATAACATTGTGTTTTGTCTAATAATTTGCTTCTAGTAAGCAAAACACCTACTTTCTTCATCATTTACCACAAGGGTAATGAGACTGTTAAATGTTTTGCTATGAATATAATGCAAATACTGCCTTGAAAATATTCATTTCTTATCTGGTACTGCTTGTTGGACAAGGCATACAGAAAAAACAATACAAAAACATTCCACTGATGCTATGAAATTATAGATTAGAATAGATTATTAGAATATTAGAATAGATTATCCAGAAATCTCTCCTATTCCAGAATTCCTACTTTAAGTAATTCATTCATTCTTGAAGGTGCTATAACATCTGATACAAGCATTCTCTAGGAATCATTGCGTTCCTGCATAACATACAGCTTTATACAAAATACACGATGTAGCTTTTTGCAGGAAATACACACTGATCGAAAGCAAAAGCACTATGAAAGATTTTTAAAATAAATAAATAAAAGCACATACAGGAGATAAGTACTTACCACTGTTACTGACCTCTTTCCATCCTACTGTTATGGAATAAGACTAAGCAAATGCAACCTAGTCTGTGAGACGGAATGAACAGCTTCTAATTTTCACTTCAACCTCAAAATCAAGAGTACTGAATAGAGAAAGGTGACGGATCTGCTGTTTTATATTATCATGAAATGAAAGCTCTTAGCACAGATCTGAGTAGAACTGCTTTTTTTTTTATACTACATTAGCCTGCTAATTTGAAGAAAGTGAAAGGCTTTGTTTTACTGTCTTTTATCTGTTCTCTTTGCTACCCCCACAATTTAATTTGCATTTAAAATTATTCTTATGTCTCCACTGCACTCCAAGGTGTGGAGCATTTTCTAATCACGATGAATGTTCAGTGTGGTTTTTGTGCAATGCCACTTTTATTCTGAGCCAGAAACATGGTGAGTAATTATAATTGCCAGCTATTTTCTAGAATGAAATACAGAGTGGTTGTCTGATGCAGTTTCTGATTTTTCCTCCATTTAGCAGTGCATTGCAACAAACTCCTCAGTCAAAGCATCAGTAAAAACATAAATCAAATAGCACAGTGTCATGCCATGATAGCTTAAACATGCACATTCACAGACCATGAAAGCAGAATATGATTCTAAGATCTTTTTTAATAATAATATACCTTTTCCAAGTTTTGAAGTGGGTTTGGACAGTTAATAAACTGAAATACAGCACAGTTATTTCTTGATGGCTTCCAGTTCGTCTAGATTAATGTTTCTGGAGTCG
Organism: Anser cygnoides; assembly: GCF_040182565.1. Lineage (NCBI taxonomy): Eukaryota > Metazoa > Chordata > Aves > Anseriformes > Anatidae > Anser > Anser cygnoides. The sequence continues at coordinate 67,595,643 of NC_089874.1, forward strand.
CACATTGTTTGGAACCTAGATGAAGCCAAGCACTAGGAGGTGACAAACGCAATGCTATTAAGTTGCACAGGACATCCCTCGTGAGAGGGCTAGGAGCCTGCTTCTTCCAGCAGTTCTTAGAATAGTTCCCCAAAGCCTGATCAGAAAGTGACAAAGGCAGGGATAAAAGTGATCCTTTGATAATTTTTGTCGCAGAAGTTCTGTCCAAGAGAAGAGTCAGGAAACAATCAGACTTAGTCTTCCCTTGTTTGCAGATATTCTGCTCAAGAGATCAGCTGTAAACGCCTCTAAAATGCACTGCCACCAAACCTAAATGATGCTCAAAACTGGAGGTTCTGAAAGGTCAGATTTTTGTTTCAGCATCAGACAGCTGTTTAAATCATATACCATGGATTTTTTGACTTTTAAGAAGGAGCCCAAAAAGGTAAATAAACCCTCAGACTATGGGTTATTTGGTACAGGTTAGAAAGTAAGATTCACTCTGAGCAGATCATTGCAGGGATTTCCACTCTAAGGTTTCTTAAATGCTTCTTCGAAGCATCCATACAGTACTGAAGGTATGGGTGAGCTATATGGGCTTCAGATAGAATCAGGCATGGCTGTGCCTACACTGGCACCCTACTAAATGTGGTTGGATTGAGTAGGCATCTCACAGTGCTACCTTAGTGGTGGATCTAGCTTATGCAAAGTGTTCCTGTTTTCAGAGTTGTGACAAGCATTTTCATTCCTAAACTCAAATTAAAGCAAAACCAAACAGCAATAACAACTCAAGCCTTCCACATGCATTGTGGAGGGCTGCTTGTGCCTTACTGCTTGTATTTGAGAGAGTTTATGTTTGCCCTGATGACTACTGAACAATAGGTCCTTCCAAACTGTCCTCTGATAATTATTGGATCCATTATCTTTTGAACCAGGGACTGATCCAAACTAGTTGCCTCTTTAGCCCTACTGACTTTCTTCAGCAGAAAACCAGAAAAAAAAGAAAGACTGGCAATGGAGAATGGAAGACAGAAGAAAACTATCCTTCATGTTCTGCAAGGATATCTGCTACTTGCTAACAATACTTTTTTTTTTTTTTTTTTTTTTTTTTTAGAGCTACTGAATCTCTTAGTCCAAAGGAGGCTGAGAACAATATAACTTTGCATGCTGGAGAATGTTTTATAATACCTATCAATTAGCCTTTGCTGTGTTCTTCTGGTCCTCTTTGTCATCACCCTTTCAATCTGCATTGTCATCTTCCAACTTGACTGATATGCACAGTTGTTGAAATTACCAGCAACCTCTCTACTGACCATTGCATAATCAACCATCTTGATACATTCATCCATTTCAGGGATTTACAGCTCACTTTAAATTATTGTGCAGTAGTTCTGACAGCTGCCAAGAGCTCTCTCTGACTATGTAATACTTAGCAACAAGAAAGATAACAGTGCCTTTCATTTGTATGCTTCTGTGGCATTCATTGCCATGAGGGAAATCCTTGCCTGCCTGGTTACAAAGCCTTTAGGATGGTAGCATAGGCCCACATTTGACCCTCAGTCCCTCAAACAGGGAAATCCATTACCTCCAGTTGAGCTGAAAAGCCTACATGTCTAGAAACATGTTCAGGTGAAACAGATCTGTTCTGTGTTGAATATAGTCCCCAGATCAGGGTTCACATATCCTTGAAGCTCATTCTGAAAGTTTGGCACTGAACATTTGAAATAATGTAGGGTGCATTGAAATGTGTTCTCTGTCTTTGTTTCCAAGAACATCAGAACACCCCACAGGGCAGGACAGGGAAGTGGAACAGCAGCCAGAACCAGAAACTGCTTTCCAGCTATTTGAAAGCTTCCCTGTGCTCTACCAACTCCTGAAGCCAAACTTGCAAAACCTCTGCTATTGGCCAGACCTCTTATCAGCACAGATCCCTTTGTCCCCATAATCAATGCAATGGTTTTTTAATATACACAGATACCCCCAGAGGACTAGACTGAGATTGAACTCTTTGTGAGGTAGACTATAAAACCATCCAACCGACCTCAGAAAAATATTTGGAGAAAAATCGTCATGCTTTGGAAAACTCTGAAGCTGGCATTCCTCATCAGGAGCTTAAGTAACCTACTGCATCACATTTGACTTTTTCCCAAATTAAAAAAAAAAAAAAAGAGAACCAAACCAAAAAAAACCAACCATCCCTCAAGAGGAAAGTAATTGAACACTTGGCATTTAAAAGAAGTGAGTAGCCTTCTGGTTTTCGAACAGTCAGATACATGTAGGCAAGAGGGCTGTTTTTTTTTTCCTACCCTGAATTCTCTATTGAGAACATAGCTGTTACTGTAATGACTCAGAGCCTCAGGGAAAAAAAAAAAAAAAAGTCTGCTGCTGACAAACATTAATACTAACCTGAAAGAAAGTGGGAGAGAGAATGTAATGTGTGACTGAAGAAGTGTAGGCAAGGTGATTATTACAGAGACTTGTTTCCTGAGGGATACATTCAGAATAAAGGAAGAATATAAAAGTTTAAGCCCCTAAGCTATGAAAAGTAGTGGCTTGTTTTTTTTTTTTTTTAATCATAATTATCAGTTTTGTGCTTAGATATATTAAAAAGAGAGGATTGGTAGCAAAATTAGGACACAAGTATGTTCTCTATTTCTTATTTGTAATGCAAGACAAATGTGTCACACACAGCATGTGATAAAACAAAAATATTTAAATGAGTGTTACATGCGCTTCACAGTGACAGAGACTAACACTGATGTTTTCAGAAGTTTCAACAGATTTTGTACAAATCCATTTTGGTGTCCCCAAGCTGAAACCACTTCCGAGTTATAGAAGAGTTATCAAGAATAAGAAGAACTCCCAGTGTGGATGTATTTGTTTCTGATATTTCTGCCATAAAAATGATCAATATCCAGAAACACTGAAGAGAGTATAAAGGTAGTTCTGGCTCTTGAAATCAGTGGAAAGTTTGTATTTGGCTTTTGTAGCATCAGGGTCGCATTCTCATTATTTAGCTCTGAAGCAAGCATTGCACACTTTCCAAAGCAGAAAAGATGATCTTGAAAAGAGAAAGCTTCAGCATCCAGTGACACGAACAAGAAGTTCAAAAAGTTATTATCTGAGGAAATCTTAAAATGCTGTCATGGAGAACAAAGGTTAGACACCCTGCATAGAAGAAGTCTATTCTAAGATGATATATGGCACTTTGATATGCCTTCATTTGAGGGAGGAGAACTTGAAGTCATAATTATATGATAAACATATTAGGGAAGAGAGATTTTGGGAGCACAAGTATGTTAAAGATGAGTTCTTCAGTCCTTATACAGGCAGAAATTCTTCCACATTAAATAGACTTCGTCATCTTCCTCAATTACATGATCAGATTATTATTTTTTTCCCTATAACAAACCACACAGGAAAAAAAAAGACAAAAAAATACATTCCCCAATTCATTCCCACAGGTGACATGGGGGGTAAGCAGAGAAATGCAGAGCTGTCTAGAGCAGGGAACAGAATGAAACTAGTAAAACAGATTTTTTGGTGAAGCTTTTCTCCATAGCCCTGCCAGTACACAGCAGTCATGGAGGGGGAGGTATCCCTTTTGGCTTCCTTACTTTTCTAGGAGTTTTTGCAAGGGAACTTTAAAAAGATTCAAAGGAGCAGCCAAAAACCGTGAGAGGAACCCAGCAAAATCATCCATCCTCTACACCTTCTTAGGACTGAGCAGTCCCCTGAGCTTGCACTAGCCCCGACACCAAGGATGGTGTGATTGCTGAAAACAGGATAAGGAATGATTTTAATTTGCCGTTGATTAAAACACCAGTGCATGTACCAACGAATACAGTCTTAACCTTCATCAAAAGAGGGGTAAAACCCAACACAGGGAGACTGAAAACAAGTGTGTATTTACAGTCTTTACAGCCTTCTGATGGCCTCTGAGAAATTGCACTGCTAGTGGATCATTCCTAAATCTAGTTTCAGTTGGCTGCTGGTTGTAAGTGGGATAAGCAACTCTGAAATAACTGAGCAGCTGGACATAAGCAGTGTAACATGATTAAATTTGATAAAAACCTAGGAACTGCAATCTGGTTAGAACAAAATCAAATGAATTCTTGCCAACTGAATTTATGTAAGGAAAAGACATAACAATGGAGTATAAATGAAGTTACAAAGTATAGTTTGTATATGTCAAATAACATGATGAGATTTAATATTCATGGGGCACTAAGCATACATAGATAAATAATGCATATGAATGCCAGTCTCTGAATAATTTACATAAAATCAATCTCCTTTCCTGTTTCTACATTGTGCTATCCTCCAAAAACTGCATCAACTTCCGATACAGTTTTCAAAGATTTTCAGACTGCATTTTTAATGTTGCACTTCGCTAGGAGAATAGATCGACAACAAGAGCTTCAGAAAAAAACATCCACCTGTCTTTTGTTTCCTACCCTGCACTGCCCTTCAGCTACTGAGAAGCCACATATTTTGCAGTAGGAACATTTACAGGACTTGTAATGAAATGTGTGAATGTAATTGACAAAGTCATCCCGATACCTCAAGCATTCCTGGACACATATCACTGTACCTCAGTACTGGAGTCATTCCAAAGTTTGCATCTGCCTTTTACTTAGCTTGGATGCAGTTTTCCATGTGCAAGTTGGATATTTTTGTGCATTTCAAATATGTAAGTATATGCAACTACATATTGCTGTGCTTTCCTGACTTTAGTCAAAGGATTTGATCCTGCATAGCGCAGAGCTACACAATGTCAAAAATGACGAGCAAAGTAGCAAGCCAGAAGAACCTAATTCTTTCTTAATGACAGCAAGACTGTAGAGCTGTCAAGTTACTTCTGCCTTGTGGCAAAAGTATGGTCTAAAAGAGGAATATGTACTGTAGCTATGTGCTCCATTAGCATGATGGGGACTGCAGTAGTTCTCCTGTCTCCTCAGACATGCCTGTTTTCTGCCCACATCCTCCTCCTTTTTCACCACACACTGCAGACTTGGGAGAGCACTCAAGCTCTTCATGTTGCTCATGATTTCAAAGAATTTCTGTTTGCCTTTGAGGAAAAACAATTTGCACTTTCAGTGGGAATCTGTAGGACTAACACTAAATTTGCACTCCAACATGGAATATCTAATGCAGATCCTCTCCTCCAGTTCCTTTAACTTGACAGAAGATCAGGTCTTTCAGCACAATGTTGGACCAGAGCTGGTTTCTAAAAAACAACATTAGCTGAGGACAAATCTAGTGTCTTATGGGTTGCACTTATTTTCAGTCAAACCCTTTGAGAAAAAATAATATGTTGATTCTGTTGCCCAACTTTCACTAATTATTGGAGACAGTACAATCACATGAGGTGCACCCGCATGAACTGTCAGAACAGCATGTACAGGAGGGCAGCAAATAATTGCCTTGATGAGTGACATTTCATAGTCTATGGGTGGCCTTCTCAAAATGTTTGCTCAGTGTCCCCCCAGCTGATAAGTAATTTTAATAAAACATTGTCTTTAGGAGAATGAAAAAGGCACATGTGGCACAGCCCAGAGGCTAGAGTTTTTATTTTTTTTTAAATAATTTGACAGGTGCTTGACTGAAAAATTACTAAAAGTCAATGGAAAGTGTACTGCTTCAGTTTCATTCCTTATGGGCTAGATCCTGCTCTTATGGGATTCTTTAAGAAACACTGACAGTTATAACAAACCTGACAAACCTGACAAACCTGATCTCCTTCTATGACAAAGTGACACGCTTAGTGGATGAGGGAAAGGCTGTGGATGTGGTCTACCTTGACTTCAGTAAGGCTTTTGACACCGTTTCCCACAACATTCTCCTCAAAAAACTGGCTGCTCGTGGCTTGGACTGGCATACGCTTCGTTGGGTTAAAAACTGGCTGGATAGCTGGGCCCAAAGAGTTGCGGTGGATGGAGTCAAATCCAGTTGGAGGCCGGTCACTAGTGGCATCCCCCAGGGCTCAGTACTGGGGCCAGTCCTCTTCAATATCTTTATCGATGATCTGGATGAGGGGATTGAGTGCACCCTCAGTAAGTTTGCAGACAACACCAAGTTAGGTGCGTGTGTCGATCTGCTCGAGGGTAGGAAGGCTCTGCAGGAGGATCTGGATAGGCTGGACTGATGGGCTGAGGTCAACTGTATGAAGTTCAACAAGGCCAAGTGCCGGGTCCTGCACCTGGGGCGTAACAACCCCAAGCAGCGCTACAGGCTGGGAGATGAGTGGTTAGAAAGCTGGCTGGCAGAGAAGGACCTGGGAGTATTGGTTGATAGTCGGCTGAATATGAGCCAGCAGTGTGCTCAGGTGGCCAAGAAGGCCAACAGCATCCTGGCTTGTATAAGAAGCAGTGTGGCCAGCAGGACTAGGGAAGTGATTGTCCCCCTGTACTCGGCTCTGGTGAGGCCGCACCTCGAGTACTGTGTTCAGTTTTGGGCCCCTCACTACAAGAAGGACATGGAGGTGCTCCAGCGAGTCCAGAGAAGGGTGACGAGGCTGGTGAGGGGTCTGGAGAACAAGTCTTACGAGGAGCAGCTGAGGGAGCTGGGGTTGTTTAGCCTGGAGAAGAGGAGGCTCAGGGGCGACCTTATTGCTCTCTATAGGTACCTTAAAGGAGGCTGTAGAGAGGTGGGGGTTGGTCTATTCTCCCACATGCCTGGTGACAGGACGAGGGGGAATGGGCTGAAGTTGTGCCAGGGGAGGTTTAGGTTGGATATTAGGAAGAACTTCTTTACTGAAAGGGTTGTTAGGTATTGGAATAGGCTGCCCAGGGAAGTGGTTGAGTCACCATCCCTGGAGGTGTTTAAGAGATTCTGTGATTCTGTGATAACATTAAGCCTCCTAGTTAGATCTCATTTGCGTGTTATATAGTAACCATTTCTGAAACATTTACCTTTTTTTGTTAGCAAAAACAAAAACCATCCCTTGTATGGCACACATACAATCCACACACAATTTCCAGGGACCTGAATGCCAGCAAACAGCACAGCTGGTGCCCTGCTCTTGGTCATACTTGACATGAGAGAGAGTTTTAACATCAGATAGTTGCAGGCTTAGATGACACGTTGTGATACGACTCGCACCTCTTAGCTTTTTGACATGATTGTGTGGGAGTTCATAGCATATCTATAAATTGAGGGCTCATGTTCTGTTGATTTCCAGTATTCAGACCAAGCAAACGTGGAAGAGAGCAAACAAACAGAAAAGCCTGGCATGAAAACCAGGTCTTGTCAGTTCTGTTGCAATCAGGGTGTGCACAGCAGCAATTGCAGGACGAAGTTTTCCTTGTGTTACTGCTGCACAGATTTACAGATAATGCACAGGAGGAGGGGTTGCCTGATAGCTCCCACGTTGCACAACAGGAAGAAATGTGAAGCTTGGAGCAGCTGTGGAAGTTCAGTCCTGAAGCTACAAAGATACATATTTTGTAGAGGTCAGTGACTCCGCAGAGAAGTGAAGGTGATGCCTGGTCTGTTAACACAGCCCCACTGTGTTTTTAAGAGAAATATGACTTTAATACATTCCCCTCCTGTATAAAAGACTCCCAGGGTAATAATAACAATGAAAAGCCCTCCCCCCAGTGTTTTCTTTTTAAACACATCAAGCATCAGAAAAGCTGTCATTTTAGACCAACTTCTGCCCATCCCTATGGCAACTAATGGAAGCATTTAATACTATATATACAAAATGTAATTTGCTCCCCCGCCATCTCTAGTTTTACTCTTCTTTTTATGCTAAAATTGCTCCATGACGCCTACAATGTTTGGAAAATGCTTCTGAAGTGACATGCATAAGAGGTTCAACGTCACTGAAAAAAAAAGGCTCAAGTGACCAATTAAAAATGCTGGTTTTGAAAATGCAGTTGAGGAAACAAAGACCAAAAATATATTGACTGAGCGGTCATATTTGTATTTTTCAAAAGCCCAGTATTAAAACTAACAATGCCTTTGGAAAAGAAGAGAGGGGGTGGAAATCAAACACTGATGATCATACCGGGAGCAGTTACAGTATTTAATAGACTTGCAAGCTGCAATCAGAGGTCCCTGTCATATAAAAAACTTTCAAAGCTACTAAGCAGTCTCTGGAAATCCTTCCTCTGCCTGTCCCCTCAGCAAGGACAGCTGTCACCTGCAAAATCCTTTGACTAGCTTTATAGTAGGCTTAGAGAAATGAACAATTGTGCAGAAATTTTTGCCTCTTAGTGATGCCCAGCATGGGCCAGAAAGAGAGAAGTAAAAACTGACTTTGGAGAATGTTTTTTTCCAGTGTTTCTTTTGGGGTGTACAGAGGAACGTGAGCTTTTGCTGCAGAGCTAAGTGGACGCAACACCATTTCAATGGTGGCTGAAGCCAGCCAGTGCTAGGTACATCCTGTAAATAACCTTTCTTGCAGCTTCCTTGTGCTAGTCCTCCAGTGCACACAGGCATAGACCATTGGCAAGTACCTATAGTATATAGTATATATATATATATACCTCCAAGTGTGATTCAATGAGATGAAGGCATAACCAAGTGCTTTTTTATCAAAGGAACCACGTTTCAAAATAAAGTTAAGAGTGACTGACCAGGCTTTTGCAAGGTTTGGCCCCATATGAAAGACTGCCTCTCTGGAACCACAAGTGGTGGGGAGATAAAAATAGAAACATGCTGAAAATGGGTAGGACAGAGGCTAGAGGAAGGAGACAACTACTGTGTGGAGTGAATACTGCAGCATGCTATAAAGTAGTTGGCAGTAACCCTATGATGTGTATTTAATGTATTTCTTGTTTGGCTTGTATTTTTGGCTTGTACAATACTACAAGAAGCTCAGGTTGTTTCATGCATACAGACAAAAAACAGTCTCAGGTCCTAAACTGAAATTCACTTACTCCATCAAAGACCTGGTAGTCAAGCTGTTTTAGAATTAGGATAGAGAGGGCTTCTACCAGGAAACCATGGAAGAAATATATTTTATACTCAAGTTCCTCAAACACTATTCCACAAAATCATCCAACAACATTTTTTTTCCTTTTTCTTTTTCTTTATTTTTTTTTTCCTCCTCCTCATGTGGCTGAGCAAGGAACCTGTACAGCATATGTGCGTACCATGGCTTGCTTCCCTTCCTTGGCAGGGCTGTACAAAGGGGACAAGTGGACTTGGACACCACCCCTTGTCCTGCTCATCCAGGTTCACACAGCCAGGGAGGTACTTCAGTTGGGAAGCTATTCTCCCAGGGCTCTGTATTTTTTTGTCAGCAAAAATTTTTTTGTCTGTATTTTTGTCAGCAGCCAGCAAAATTCAGCTACTCCAGAGGTTACATCAGAGCAATCCAAGAGAGCCTCCTGCCTCCCTTTCCTCACTGCTTTTCTGAGGAGCCTGTGGAAACGATCTCTCCATGAGAATTTTCCTTTTCCTCCTTCAGACCCAAAGTGGCTGGTCATTTGTTCTTCAACATTCATGATTCACAGAGAGGCTTCAATGGATCTTATAAATGACAATGAGGCATCTGGGTGTAGAAATAAGGGAGAATAGGCTGTTCTTGGTTTAGGTTTAGCTCAAAAATGGGATAAGCTATATTACTAAATTAAATTGTTTCTTAACCAAAGAGAATACAGGGACAGTATAGCAGCTCTCTATTGTATTTGTCAGGCTCTTTTAGCCAAATGCAAGCACTGCCAAAATCAATGTGTTTTACGCCTGAATTCTGTGAGCCCACTGTTTGACCCCATGTGAATAGCACGTACTGGGAGACATTAACATTTTTTAGTTAGGTGAACATTCACTACCAGGCTGTAATTTTCCTCTCAATGCCTGGAGCCTATGAGAAAATGCAATTTGCCGGAAACAATTGTAAAAGCCTGAGGAGGTAAGGACTGGAACACACAAATAGTATGTGTTTATTAAAAGAAAGATGTAGTGTGCTCTCCAGAAAAGGGATTACTGTGGAAGGAAAGTCTTTGAAGGCAGCACTTAATGTGGAGTTGCAGTCTAAACGACAAACAGCATAGTGGAATATATCAACAAAAGGACAATGACCAAGAATAACAAAAGCACAGATTCACAGAAACACAGGACAGAAGGGGACCTCGAGATATTATCTCTTCCCTGTGCAATGAGGCGAAATTAACCTCACCTAGCTCATTCTTCGCTGATGTTTCTCTAACCTACACTTTAAAACCTCCCTTGAAAGACAGCACAACCTTCCTGGTAGGCCTTTCTAGTGTTACAATACCCTTAGGGTTCTTATTTCCCTTCTTAAAATTGCCCAATTTCTTTGCTACAAATTGAATTTTTTTCCCCTTTTCCTCTGGTGCATGTCGTGAATAACTGAGCAACATGATGTGACTAGAAACACGTAGAAATAACTTATTCAATTACTTTGCTGAAGGGAGAATTACAGTCTTCTCTAGGTGACTAGAAAGCCACCATGAGACTGTGAAATGTGAGAACCTTTGAAAGAGCACAGCTGACCATTTTCTTCTTAACGAAGAACGTGTATGAGGTCTTCAAAGCAAATCTGCCTAGCCCCTCAAGCACTCTCCACTTCAATCCCTGTTTGTCTTCTGTAAAGATGTTTTCCTAAGTTTTGTCAACTCGGAGGATTTTGTTTAGTTTATTTAATAGTCCATTGAACTATCCAATCATCTGGAGAACTGTGACAGAGACAGATACTGCCATTATTCGTTTAAAAGGTCCCAAAGCCTGCTTATCATTACTATTCTAATAAGAACTCTTGTTTTCACATCCAGGACTTCTTTACTCTTACAACTCATGCATATTTCTGTAATAAATAAATTCCTGTCATCTGTTCTCAGACCACCTTCTGCCTCTGAGGGTTTCTATCCCCACCAGTTTGATTTGTTCCCTCTACGTCATATTCAGTAGATGAAGCTGGGCTGGGGCAATTCCAAGTCTGATTCCAAAGGGATTGTAAGATAGAAGGGCTCTGAGACAATAGGCAATCACAGAGGAAAGATACACCCCCACCCCCACCCCCCCAGAAACAAGTATCCAAGTGGAACTGCAGTGATAGGTATTTGATTTGGGTTGGTTAATAAACACTGAGCAGGATAAAAGCTAAAACTTGGCAAGTGTAAAATAGACTGGCTCAAGCATCCCCCTGGGTGCTGTGCCTCTTCTGCTGCAAAAGCTGGGCTTGCCTCTTCGCTGCTGCTGGGGAATTGGAGGAGTTGAAACAGCAACTGCTTCTTCTGGGAGGACTGAAACTCCCCAGCAGTAGCTACTTGGCAAAGCAAAGGATCAAAGCAGAGCTCTGTAGCCACTCCTGTTATAGGGCTCCCGTCCTGCCCTGGCTGTCTGCTGCACTATGAAACATTGCTTTGCCTAAACCTAGAGCTGGCTGTGACAGAGAGAGCCCAGTCCTGACCTGAGGGGTACAGGAGATCATATCTCCGTGACATAATTAACTGAATGACTTCCTTCTGCTGTGATTAGAAGGGACAGCTCCAGCCCAGATGCTCCTCAGTTTGCCGCAGATCTGGATTTTGCTGAGACATTTAGCTAAGCACTGTGTATGTCTCCTTTAAACAATCTTCAGAAAATAATTTACATTTTATACTATTTCACTACTGTTATTCTCCATAATTTGCCTGAGACCCTAATGCCCACAGTCATAACTCAAAAGTCCCAGTGTGTCAGGCAATACAAAAATAATCCCTGCCTGAAAGAATTTAGCACCTAAATATTTTCTCATTGAAATCAATAGCAAAAGCTCCTGGGCCTACTTGCTCAATGAGAGAAAAAAAGGGAACAACAGAGAGAGCAGGTGGTTTGTTATCATTAGTTGGATACCAGAGCAGGCATGCTGCATTTTGCCATTGTTTTAGCTCACAGGCATAACACACAAGCACTTCTGAGATTTCAGTAAGGTATAACCATGCCATATTTCTTCCCTAGGTGACCAGGTGCCATGTTCCCCCTTTCCCAATACTTCTTCATTGCTGCTGCTCTTTTGGGATTCATTTTTTAAACATTTCTTCCTTTCTGTAAATTTTCAGCTTCTGTTGCTCCCCCATTCACTAAGACCCAACCACATGAGATTCAGGACACTAACTTTTGACGATAAGAAGGGGAAAAAATACATAACATAGACAAGCAGCATAAACAGCACTGTGCTTGCTCTGTGTCCTCCAGGACATGACCATTCTGGCTCCAGCACATGAAGTGGCATGATAATTACAGGCAGGACAATGTCTTTCACATCTTGATTGCTGCCACACATCATCCCCTGCATCAGAGCAAGGGTTGGCAGCTGTAACTTGGGTGCCAGATATTGTCTCTAAAAAGATGCTATAAAGATGAGCAGTGGCATTGAGAGAGGCCTCATTAGGTGGCTGCAATCGTCAGCCTCTGACTCCCTAACCAGATGCCATTTTTCTGTTACACAGCATTTGGCCCTCATGGGTTCCAACTAGCACATACACAATCTAACTTTGAAAAGTAGAAGCTGGACTGTTCTTCACTCTGATCTGTCTTAGAAATCACTAAGGCTGGGACATACTGGAAGATATACTGAAATACAGGTTCAAGTAAATATCTGGAGAGGTGTCCCCCCTAGCAAACAGATGAGATGGAGACACCCATCTACCTATGAAATCGATAGAGAAAGTGGAATTCTTTCCATCTGGAAACTCCGTAGCACAAAGTGTCTATTGGGAATGCATACATACCAAAATAGAGATGCATGCGTCTTTATTTTACATGTAAAAAAGCATGTAAAACAACCTTAAGCAATAGAAAGTATTTCTCCTTTCTGCCCAGTTTGTTCATCTTGTGTGACAAATGATGATCCAATGATGAAACATGGAAATAGCTCCCCTGACCCACATGTACTGCTCTGCCACACATGGACTCACTAAAGCTGCAGAAGTGTGTTTTTCACTCATCTAGCTTTGGAAAAAGTATGCCTTTTCTCCAGTCATTCTTTGGCAAAGTGCAGTATATCTAATTTTGTTAAATTCCAAAACACACTGTGCTTGTACTTGTAGGTGTAAGTAGAATGTCAAGGATGAGTCAAAGATTAATACCTAAATTATAGAGTGCAAAATGGGAATTATAGTTTTAAATATCACATTAAGAACTAGGAAGTATTTACCTAGTCAAAAGTACTATTTGCTCTGTAATTGGCAAAATGCTATTCCTTTAGTTAAAAGAGATTCATTAATAGCTCCAGGTTCAAGCAGGAGAAATGCATAGGATGGAGTGGTAATTAGATGAGAGACTTGTACGAATTTTAGCATAACCCTTATTCATCACAGCACTCACTTCAATATAAGGCTACATTTCGATTCTGTCTGCTTCCACTGGTCTGCAGAACAAGGACAAACATAAAACCGTACTTAGGATAACAGCTGCTTGGCTAGTTTCTTTCCTTAAAACATATTTCTTCTTTCATTATTGCACAGTAAGATTATCAAGTAATAAGTTGTCTGCTTTCACCAATCTACCCCTCAAAAATCTTCACTTACCTTACTGTCCTGTTTTTCCTTCCATTCTTATAAAGCTTTCTTTTGCTTTCTTATTAAAAACAAACAAAAAACAACAAAAAAACAAAATAAAAGAAAAAATGGCTACTTTATCAGCAATCTCAGAAACCCACCCAACCAACCAACACAAAGACACACACCTATAAATGATGCTGTCAGTGCTTCCCACTTTCTCATTTTCATCTTTTGCCTCATATCTTTAGTTATCAACTCTCCATGTTAGGACCACTTTTTTTCCTATGTGCACACAATGCCATTATCATACTAGGGGCTTTTAGATGGTCTGGTAAATAAATGAATAAATAAAGCATAAAAGATTAGAGTTTTAGCTAGCTTGTTAATTTCTCACTGTCATTAAGCACATCACATGGCAATGGTTCAAGAATATTTTTTAGACTTGGATGAAGACATATTAACGATACCTTATTTGATTTTTAGACTAACAAGTGGAAGTGATTCTATGATGCTTAGAAGCAAGTTTCATCTGCTTCTCAGAGCCCTACCAACTACCTTCTGGTTCCGTAATCGATGCCCTGTGAGTCCAGTACTGTTCAAATCCCATGCTTTCAGCTACTGATACTTTGCACTGTTCATTAGCTGCTGAAAAACAGGATATAAAAATAAAACTTTAGGAAACAGACTTATTTAGACTTGTGAACTGAGTGTAGAGAACCCTGCCAAAAAATTATTTTTGTTATAAAGGAAAGGAGGTTCATCAGTGAAAAAGTTCCAAAGACCAGATCTTCAAAAACCTTTCATTTTTGTAAGTTAAAAATATTGAATAGCTCCACACACACACACGCACTTATTTTTAGGAGAATCTATTAAATAGCACTTCTCTTCACCAGCCAGCTCCAACATACTTTACTCCAAAGCATCCGCTTCATATTTTAGCAAGTCTTAAGATGATATTTGCTCTATACTTTACTGTTTAGTCCTCTACTCAGCAGAACACAGCCTATACAGGCAATTGCTAAAGGAGGTAACCAGAAAAGAAAAACAGAGATGAGAAATCTCAAGGTAAGCTATTGTCCTTGTGCTTCCCAGAAATCCTTGGAAAAGTCAAGACTATGTTTACAGAAAAAAAAAAAAAAGTCCAAGCTATCCTCCAGACAGGTTTTTCTTTATAAAATTTCTTGTTTTCCTTCTAGCTATTTCTTACATGAAGGAGACTCAGACACTTATTTTGCTGTCTCCTAATGCAACTCACTTGTTCTAATTTGTGGATGTGTCAGAAAAATAGTCCTCTATCTTTAGATACAATTCTACTGCCCAAGTCTCTGCTATAAAACTGGAAAGGTGACTAGACAAACTTTGAACTGGTACTTTGTATATGTACATGAAATGGAGGAAATGAAGGTAGCTGAATGCTTATTGTAGCTGAAAGATGGTTGCTATTTTATTTTTTTTGATTCCAAATTAAGCCTCTGCCACATCTACCCCTGAGCATCTCACAAACAAGACAATTCACAGTATGACATTCCTAGGAAATAACGAGGTAGTGGCTATGTAATTTGAAAGTTCAGATTTATTTATTTATTTGTTTTGTGACTGTGCCAAGTGGTATCAAAGCCTGTCAGCATCTTGTTAAGGGGGCAATCCATAGGAGAGAACTAAAGAAAAACCGGAATACATAAGGTTTATTCAAGTGTTGCACAAGATAAAACTACTAATAGGAGCTACCATGTTGAAAGAAGAATTTTGAAAAATCTGCCTATGGCCAATTCTAATTTTATGATTTCAAGGTATAGGAAGGAGATTGAATCACTAAGGAATTAGGAAAAGGAACATGGGCTGGAATTTAACTTCAGTAGTTAGATTTCAACAGCAGTATCAAGGGAAGCTTCCGTCCCTGAAAGAAGTCAAAGTCACCAAGACAAAAAGTTTCAACCTGCAAAAATAACAAGCAACAGAAATTATTCTTACTGAAACTTCCTAAAATGGAAAGGGACACTGTGAAACACTTATGTTGATTAAGTTAATGTGAAGCGTGTCCTCTAGTAAGATTTAGAGAATACAAAATTTACGTCTATCATAACAAAATTCCAATAATAAAGGGCCAGTGAGAAGACCATTAGCCCTATTCTTGTGGCTGTAAATAGGAAACGAGATCTCCCAAGCTAGTCAACTGCAAGGGAATTCACACACCCTTTCAGGTACAAGCTTTTGCAGATACATAATCACCTACGTGAATGTGGGCAGTTCACGTGAGCTGATCCCCCTCTGCAGGCAGGCACATAGGAGAATTATAGTGAAGTAGCAATTCAGTCTGCATTTTGTCTTTAATTATGATATATAGGAAGAGTTGTTCATCTGCAGCATGTTCATAATGGGCCTTACAAATTTTTAGTAACACCAAAAAACATACTGGCATATTAAACCTGAGGACTTTGTGTGACTGCATATGCTGTCTTCCTTCTTACCCCCAGAATACCAAGGTGGTCAGACTGGGACAAAAGTTCAGACTGGCTTTCAGAAAGTCATGTGAAAGCCCGTTTTGGGATTAAAAGAAGAGTATGTGTAACAGCCATTAGGAAAGGTTTGCCTTTGCTTGTAACTCTCAGTACACAGTTGGAGAAGTTAAATTAGCCTTTGAGACAGGATTTACAGACCTGACTTTTAAAGAACGAATCATAAAGAATTGAATATCCTTATTTTTTCCCCTCTTCTTTCTGCCCTTTTGATCCCTTTTTAGCATGGTCTCATTGAGCCATCTGCTTCCTGTCTGTATAAAGCAAGCAGTCTGTATGGGTAAGGGTCTTCTTCAGATTATTTGCCATGTTGAAAACAAGTGTTACTGGACTGTTTCTAATAATGGAAAATGTGGTTTCTCAGGCACAAATCAAAAGCACGATAAAGACTATTAAAAAGGAGAAACAAAATTTCCAGTAGTTAATGTTCTGATGCAACAAAGTTCAGAATGCCAGCTGTGTATAATCTGAAAGAACATCAAGAGAACATCATAATAAAAGTGAATAGATTCCCAGTTGATCATACAAGAAACCTAAAAAACAAAACAACAACAACAAAAAAAACACACAAACAAAAAAACCAATCCATCGGCTAAGTACATCTCAAATTTTGTATGCATCTATAGAAACTGGTCTAGTAACACCTATTACTGGGGTAGCACTGTTGATTTGCGAGAACACCAGGGGAAGAACGCAACCAGAGAGAAGTATATGCATTTCATTACCCTAACATTGAGTTTGGGCTACATTATGCCTAATTTCATTTTGGTCCAAAAAATATATTAGTGCCTGGAAACTTATTACCATTTATAAAAACCTTCTGTCATCAGAAGGGCAGATTATCCCTTGAGCTAACAAGTGCTTTTTTCTGCAAAAAGGGTGATGAAACTTGATTCAAAACTCATTCTCTTTTCCACTATATGATGCTGTCCTACAACATCCCTATTAAATGTCCCTATTTCATAAGACTCATCTTGATAATACCAACACGCAAAGGAAATATGTAGTGGATTCCTACAAACCTGTTACTAGAACAGCCCATTCCAAATGTTTGAATTTTTAGATAATGTCTGTTATTTCAATATTTGCTACATAATTGTTATAATAATGACTAAGAACATATTCAATCACTACGCTGTTTGACAAACACCATTTAAAATTGAATGTTGCTTTTTTTTTGTTTTTTAATAAGATACCATCATGTATTGCATACAGTGTCTCTATTAGCAACATTACTGCAGCACAATTTCTTTTCTGGTTGTCCTCTTCTTACTCTAAATTCTTTCTTGTTATTACTGAAAGGCAGGAGTACTTCTACAAAGGCTGATGAGCATGCTGTGACTCTATACGCATGCTGGAAGGCAAAACTTAAATTTCCAGCATACTACTAGATTATGCATTTCTCTGTACATGCAAAAATACATACTTGTTCATGGAACTCTGATACTTCTAGAAGTCAACATCTGTTCACAGAAGTGGCTATTGGCATGCACTTATCTGTGAATCACTATGCAAATATATGCAACTGCAGTAAAAGAAGTCCCTAGAAGATTTGAAGAATTACATTTACTTTTGCAGAGTTAAAATTTTGAGGTGACTGATGGGCCCATTGTCACAACCCTTATGGAAGCTGGTTACCTACTTTTTCCACTGAGAAAGTAAAATATTATTCTACAAAAAGCATAAGATTTAACACAGAAATTCCCAATTCTGATATTGTTTTAATTAATCCTGTGTCATTGTGGATCAGTACAGTATGTCCCCAAGGGAATCAGGCCCGGACAATGAAAGTGGTACAGAGTGAAAGTGATATTATTTACCAGAAAGAGTGGATCCTCTATTGGTAGACACTGTTCAAGAGACAGTAGAATAATCATCTAAAGATGCCTTTATAAAAATCAATCCTCTGTTCACACTCATGGAACCATGCAACCAAAGAGTCAGTCAAAACAATGTTCTCTTAGCTGCTTGTTAATGGTGCTGGTCAGATGATTGTGATTAAGGACCAACCAGGATAGTCCTGACTGAGGCTGATTTCATGATGTTTCTTAAAAGAAATGCATTGCTCTGCTAAATATTAAAAGTTTTTTCTATGTGGAGGGCTGCTAGTATGGGCTGTTACTTTTCAGGACCTATGTCAGAATGCTAAAAGCTTTAAACAACCTGTTCAGAGCTACTGCTTGATAATGAGACAGCTACTTCTACACTGGACATTGTACAACAAGCACAAGTAATCTTGCCCTCCGATCATGCCCTGTCAAACCACAGGGGGCTAAAGAAGTAGCTTAAGACATGGGCTTAAGCAAAGGCATACACCCTGCTTTAAAAAGCAGATTAAGCATGTGACAGATGCTTTGTGACAATTTACAAGCAGTATATGCTGACCTGGTTTTTGTGATGTTGATTTTATGATTATGTTGGTTTGATTTAATTCAAAGACACAGACAAAACCTGAAATATTTGTTAAAAGTAATATACCTGCTGATAAACACCCTCAGGTCAGTTAGTGATAAAACCAGAATTGTCAACTGTGAAGATCCTATTTCTGGGCTCCAGTCAAGCTGCTGAAATTTCTTTGGCCAGCGTTGGAGACTAAGATCAAAACAACTCCAATGACTATACAAACTGTTCACAGGCCAGATGTTAAGAAGCCAAATAAATTGCCATAAAGTTCAGCTGGTGAAAGCTAAAGGAAACTTGCATCACCCTGTCACCATAACATTGTAAAAAATAAAGATATCTTCTGCTAATATAAGACACCCGAAGTCATTCTTCCGTGCTTGCTTTTCTCTCTATTGCTCATATTGTTTTAAGACCTTTCCATGTTCAGGATATATTGCCTGCACCCATAGGTTGAGCTTGAAGGATTCATGAGGAATCACTGTGCTTGGAGGTTTGAGGGTATAGAAATCATGCTATTATGCAGCAAGTAGGGACACAAACCCCTGCACAAAGGGGTTCAGCTCAGAGGCTCCAGATGAAGCTTGCTCTTACTGATATAAATAGAAGCTTACAGTGTTATCATTAAAATAATTTGCCCCTCACACATGGAAACCTTGAATACATTCATACAACAACTAAACAATGTGAATTGATTCCCCTACAATTGATCTGATAGTGTAGAAGACTTGCCTGTAGATTACCAGGGGAAACCTGCAGGGGAACAGGAAAGAGAAACTCCTGGTTTCTCACATTGCATCCAATACTTCCTACTGGGAAACTGATTTTCTACTATGGCATATCATAACATTTTAATGGTAATCTGGACCGGGACCTGTTAGAACATGGTGAAGCTTCTCACTCCTCGTAGCTATGCTACTGGGTAAAACAGCACATGCACGGGAGTGTACACAGACAAAAAGAAAAATGAAACAAATACTTACGTAAGGTTTTTTTTGGTACGCAACCAAAACACTTACTCAGTCTCACAAGCCCAAAACACGATGGGCAAACAATTGGCTGACAGGTAGGGCTCAAAGGGTTGTGGTAAGTGGGGCCACATCAGGCTGGTGGATGGTCACTAGTGGGGTCCCCCAAGGCTCCATTTTAGGGCCACTTCTCTTCTGTGTTTTTATAAGTGATTTGGATGTAGGACTAGAAGGTGTTTTGAGCAAATTTGCTGATGACACTAAACTTGGAGGAGCTGTGGGCTCGGATGAGGGTGGAAAGGCCTTGCAGAGAGATCTGGACGGATTGGAGAGCTGGGCGATCACCAACCACATGAAGATTAACAAAAGCAAGTGCCGGGTCCTGCACCTGGGATGGGGCAACCCTGGCTATACGTACAGACTGGGTGACGAGACGCTGGAGAGCAGTCCCACAGAGAGGGATCTGGGGGTTTTGGTTGACAGCAAGTTGAATACGAGTCAGCAGTGTGCCCTGGCAGCCAGGAGGGCCAACCATATCCTGGGATGCATCAAGCACGGCACTGCTAGTCAGTCAAGGGAAGTGGTTGTCCTGTTCTACTCTAGTGCAGCCTCACCTCAAGTACTGTGCGCAGTTCTGGGCACCAGAGTACAAAAAGGACATGAAACTATTGGAGAACGTCCAGAGAAGGGCTATGGGGATGGTGAAGGGCCTAGAGAGGAAGACTATGAGGAGCAGCTGAGGTCACTTGGCCTGTTCACTCTGGAAAAAAGGAGGCTGAGGGGAGACCTCATCGCGGTCTACAGCTTCCTCACGAGGGGGAGTGGAGGGGCAGGTGCCGATCTATTCTCTTTAGTGACCAGTGATAAGACCACAGGGAATGGTGCCAAGCTATGGCAGGGGACATTCAGGCTGGATATCAGGAAGAGGTTCTTCACCAAGAGGGTGGTTGCACACTGGAACAGGCTCCCCAGGGAGGTAGTCACAGCACCAAGTCTTTTGGAGTTTAAGAAGCATTTGGACTGTGCTCTTAGTCATATGGTCTGAATTTTTGGGTAGACCTGTGTGGAGCCAGGAATTGGACTCGATTACCCTTATGGGTCCCTTCCAATTCGGGATGTTCTATGATTCTATGAAAATGTACTCTGAGTCCCGTGGTGAAGATAAAGGCAGTGGAGTGTAGACAGAAAAATTCCCAACAAGTTCAATGGGGTCACTATTTCCTCTGGCATGTCTTGCTTTTTCTATTATTGCTTCTTCTAGCTGACCTCATCATGAGGTACCTTTGCAGACACAATGGTGATGTTCAACCTCCCATAGCCAGTGAATATGTGCTCCTTGTACATACCAGAAATTCAGCCTTCAGCTTGATCCAGAGTTCTGTGTTCATCACTGCACTAGTTACATGACAAATAGCTCCACTTAAGCATTTTCTCACTGTGTCATCGCACACTGATATCTCACTGCTGACACCAACACATAGTGTATCTTGCTGTTCTGCTCACTTGTGGGTTATCCATTTGCTGGGGATAAGTGCTGTAGCCAGTGCGTATTCTGACATTTGAAGGATTATACAGGGCAGAAGGTTATAGAAATAAGTTATTATTAACATTTTCTATGTCATCCAGATCATAGCTGGTCTGAAACATCAAGTGAAAAAGCTTCTATGCAGTGATAGAGAAATATTTTTTGAATTTGGGTCAATTTTACCAAAGCATCTGTTCTTAGAAATAGCTGCGGTAGGGGTGCATGACAAACAAACCTGAAAAAGTCAAAACATTGTACTCTGACATTTTTGATAGTGATATATTTTGCTTCAAGCACAAAACAACGTTTTCATTTGAAATGACTTTCAAAAAGTATTTTAAAATTATTCAAAAAGCTCAAATTGAAAAACACACTCTGTTTCAGACCAATCAAGACAGTTCTTTACCACAAGTGATTCTTTTTAGTTCTTCATTCTGTGAATTTTTGTTTAAATATTCATCATCTGAAATCAAAATTACTTCTTTATTTTTCTATGGCTGTCAGCAAATCAAGAAACCCTTCTTCACATTCAGCTGTGATCCTGGACCCAATTTAAAAGAATATTTAAACATGTCCTCAACTCTAAGGCTAAGGTAAGTACCTGTTCAGGTTCTGCACTGAATAACTATGAATTCCAGGTATGTCAAACTGTTAAGCTTAACAAGGCCTCAACAGCTCCCCTTTCCCCTCTTCAGATCTTACAAATAATTTTACTTCATTGCCCAGTAGAAAGACAAAGATGGTGTTTTAGAAATTATGAGAAGATGACACATTTCAAAGATGCTGTTCCTGACTTTTTGACCTTAAGAAAGAGAGCAAATAAAACAAGGTCAACAATTCTGTGTTTAGAGATTATGTGAGTTTTCTTGGGCATCTGAAGGGTTCTTCTCCTCTGATAAATAATATCTGTGTGAAAGGATGGATCTAAAGGCACAGAAGCAAGGACTGAGTAAAAAAAAAAAAAGAAAAAGAAAAAGGACTTTTTTTTCTTTTTTTTTTTTTTCCAGAAAATGTCTGACCAATTAAGTTACCATTATCCCTGCTCTGCCAACCAGCCTCTATACAAATTGATTAGGCAATCAAGCTTAAACTGAAGTCCAGTTCTTCATTTTTGTATAGTTCAAACATGTTTTGGAACAGACTAGGCTCCATTTGTATATACATATATTTAAAAAAATAACACATTTCAATATAAAACACATTTCAAGCTGCTTATATTTTATACATACACATGCATTTCACACATCAGGGGAAGAAGCATGCAGAACCAACCACAAGCAGTTAAGTTAACAGACTCCTAGCACCCTTCCTTTGTTCAGCTCCCACAAGTTTCTGCTGCTGGTGGGTGTAGGTCTTTTGAACTTCTTGAAAGCAACAAAAGACTGTAGATCAGTGCATTTAACCACGTACTTTCCTGAGTTGCAAGCAGAACAGCTCTTGACTTGAACAGGAGTATGCATCCAAGGACATGCCGGTAAGCAGCTCACAGCATTCCTGAGGGCTTCTCTGTTTATTCTGTATTTGTTTACCAGTTTCAATGAGACACTTGTATCCAGAGTATCTGAATACCTCAAACATCTCTCAATGTACTTGCCTGACCAGAAGGAGGAAGGGAAGTACCGTGAGCTTTGCTCTTCGGGTGAAAAAGTGAGATGAGTTGGTGTGACCAGAAGAACGCTAGAGTTTGCCCACCCCCCCGTGCACAGGGAGCTACCTCTCTGTAAGAGGTACCTGTTGTATTCCACATCCTCATCTCCTCATCCTAGATGCTAAACACCACTGAATTCAGCTCTTCTAACTTGCTGTGGGGCCACGTTTTCTATAGATAATGAAAAACTGGTCTAATGCTTTGTAATGTTTTTGACAGACACAGTCATTATGAAATATTTCCAAGCTCTTGCAAACACAGAAAAAGAAAAGAAACTACTGTTGCTAGGACTGCAGCATAGAAGCTTTCCAATATTTTAGATAATTAAAAGAAAGAAAAAAAAAAACTTGGAAAAAGAAGGAAGTGTGAGGGAAGGGGTAAGAAACTAAGAAAGCCAGAGCCTAGAATCTGTGGAAATAGGAAAGACTTTTTAGATGAGAAGACAATGCAGACATAGACTACTATCCAGGAAGGTAGAAGAGAGCTTGAACTCATATTTGCTACTACTTATAGACTTATTGAAGCATACAACAATAAAATAAACACTTACCCACATCATTACATCAGCTTCATAACACACCCAAGAAATTCTGCTCCTGCTTGGCCAGAATAGGACATAGAAAACCTCGGTCACACATTAGCCTAGTCCAAATCAAGCTGGTAAATTGCTTAATAAATGCAAACAGAAAAAGCAAAATTTTCAGAAGGCTACCTCAACTACTCCTGTACCAGATAAAGGGTAACCCACTCTTATCAGGTGGAGATCATTTCCCCTTGCTGTGGGGAATCAGTGAGACTCTGACTGGGGCAACTGGTGGCCCCATCCAGGCTGGGTTCACTGTCCTTCAGGACAAGTGATAGCCTTTGAAAGGTTAGGAATTGCCTAGTGGTCAACTCAGCTGGAAAAAAAAAAAACCAGCATATGATGCACCTGGAGCAAGCATTGTCCCACTAAATCACAGGGTTGCATGTGTTGTTTCCTGGAGTCAGGAGCAGAGCAGAGGCTTGGTCCTGCACCACTCCCAGGGGAAATGCTGCTCTGCCAACCTGGCTCTGACTCATTATTGTGACACTCAGCATTAAAGCTCGTGTAGTTTGACAATCAGCGAAATGCAGGCATTTTAAAACCCTGTTATTTCACCTGTATGTTCAATTTTTAAATAACTATGCTAATTCAAAAACAGTTCATTATTATATACCACATCAGTCCCCTGCATACACTGAACATTATCCTTAGCTCCTTTTCAAAGTGGATTTAATCCGTTATGGCCTGTCACATAAATCCTTCTTAGTTTGTGGATTATTGACCTGATAGGCCCAAACAGCTCCATCTGTCCATTTAAATGGACACGAATACTGTGAGTGTTTATTGCTTGCAATCTTATTTTTTGTAAAGTGCTTTATTTCCCTGCTTCTGCATGCATTGTTTCAGTATTCAGGGACAATTTAGTGCCAAGGTCTTGTCTAAACTCTTAATTACAGTGTTTTCTGGGCCAAACTGCCCACATACTGTAGAATAAGCAAGCATACAGCTATTTGACTTGGGAAATGAAGCTGTTGACTTAGAGCCAGCCCTGAGGAGCAATATAAAAGTTGTTAGACTGGTGGAATATTTGGAAGCGAAAAGGGATTCCTTGTTGAAATGTTGATAGGAATCCCGCCTTATGTAATGAAGCTTTTATAGCCACAGTGAAAGAAAATTACTTTCAGATATCTACACAAATTTGTTCTAATGAATGAGCTAAAGTGATGCTGTAAGGGACATTTGCTGAAGTGAAAACAGGAATAAAATAGCTTATTACCTATTGATATGTGTCAAGGGTCAGGTGAGAGCATGCAGAAAAAAACAGACATTTTTCATTACCCAAGAATTGTTGGTGAAATTATTTACAAAGACTGAGTTAATCATGTTATTGAGTCAAATAATTTCTAATGGAAGTATTAAAGTGCTATAAAAAGGTTCGCAGTGTGTAAGCCTTTTTTTTACTTTGCCACTGATGTTCTACACACAGAATTATTACTGTTAGTTGAGGCACTGAAAAAGCAGGAGAGCAAACACTAAAACAGAAGTCTGCAAAATTTGGTGCTCATCTCAGCCTGGTGAATTTCATTGCAATGCTGTTTTCCTCTTCCTGAGGGTGAGCCGCTCCACTGGCCATCAGTGGGCCAGGACACGCATAGCAGGTGAATGTAGCTTTCCGTTATGCACAGGGCTCATCTCTGATATGGCTAGGTTCTGGTTTTAACAGCTATTAGTGGAGAAGAAAACTTTTAGCACATCAGTCCTGAATACTATTAAGAAACCTTACAGAGAATAAAAATATACTTTGCAGATGGCCTGTGATAGCTTTTTTTATACATAAACAGAAAGGTCTGAGCTCTGACACTTAGATGGGAGTGATTTGTATCCTGCTCATACTCTTTTCAAGGAGCTTCATATTTTTGATGCAGAGCTAGATACAACCTATGTATGCACTGGACACATGGTTACTTTTTCATGGATGGGGAATCTCAGAGAAGAGGGAGGATGTTTTTGGCAAGCTGCATTTTCAGAAAAGAAATGTCACATGCAAAGAGCTTCTCAAAGCCAGTCCAGTGCTAAGACCAAACTGTACTGCCCAGAACTGTTAAATACATTTGATTATATTGGTCCATGTATGATGGTATTAACATAAGTGTACTTGTGTGCATAGGCACACAGAGCAGTCCAGTTACTGTTTTTGTTTTTTTTTTTTTCTTAAGAAATTTCAGGCATCTGTTTGTCATCTGCATCCTCTGTCCCATTCTTGGGTCTTTGACTTTGATTCACTTCTGTGGGGTTTACACAATACCAGTAACAAAACATTGCCCTGAGCACAAATCTTGCATAAAATATTCATTCTCTGAAGTGAAATTAACTTTTTTTTGTTTTTTTCTTCCTTCAAAATGACCCCAAAAGGCCATTCACTGCAGTTAAATTTATTGCACCCTTGGTGCACACATTTTGTTTTGGCAAACAGAAATGCAGTGGCCTCTGAAGGTAGTCCACCCATCAGCTTGTAGGAGATAGTAGCATGTTATACAAATTTAAAGCAAAAGTTTGAAATATTTAGAAAACTTTCACTCAACCTTTGGCATCAAACTGAACAGCTGTTTTCAGGATAAACTCATATAATTCTGCCATGCGGAATACTCAGCCTAATGGAATGAGAGTGTGATCCAGATGTTCAATTGCATGTTGGGCAGGTCTTCTGGTAACACTTGTGAAGTGCTGATATACTTCAAGAAGTGGAAGACAACAATAAAAAGCATCTATGCAACATCAAAAATTAAAGCTTTGCTTGCTCAGATGTAAGCAGTATAACGCCTTGCATTCTGCATGTAGAATATCCATTACTGAGATGACATGTCTGGAATTTCCAGTGAATATTGATTTGCATACTGTATAGCACTACTAGCATTTTTATCCTGCAGAAGTAGCAGCTGAGCATCTTATAGAGGTGTACCTAGGAAATAAGTGGACATATATACATAGCATTTATATATACAGTATGTACATATAGACACACCTTCTACATGCACATGTGTGCATGCCTGTGTGTTTGTCTGTCAGTATGTATGTATATAGAAGAATATTGCATGTAACTACTTCTGGCTAAGATCACCTTGATAGAATACATTTAAACCTGAGATATTTCTCTATGGAAATCAGTACATTTGTGCCACAGATATGTTTGTCCCAATTTAGTCTCAAATTGCTGAGATGAAATTACCCAAGTCTCTTTTGCAAGTGAAGGTCTCTCTGCTTACAAGCATGACCTCTCCATCAATGAATGGAAATTAGGCTCAATAAATAAAGCTAAGCTCCACCACCCTGAATGAGCATAGTCAGCAGGGAACCTCTGAAATGCTTGCTGTTATTGCTCTAACATTTCAGCCACCATGTGGGGGGACGAGGTTTCAGTATATTACTGGAATCTATTCATTTTATGAACTGTAC
The DNA here is from genome assembly GCF_040182565.1 of Anser cygnoides. Classification (NCBI taxonomy): domain Eukaryota; kingdom Metazoa; phylum Chordata; class Aves; order Anseriformes; family Anatidae; genus Anser; species Anser cygnoides. The sequence continues at coordinate 67,622,118 of NC_089874.1, forward strand.
TGATAACATGGCTTGCATTCTACTTGGAAATTGAATTAGTTTCAGAATTTATATTCACAGGTTTATCTAGTCAGGCTATAAAATTAAACGTATTAACCGGGCACTAGCAGAGATGGATTTTCAACAAATTTTTTAGCTACTTTAATAGCGAGGACACTGTTTTAGTGATGACTTTAATATTGTCTTAAAATCTGATTCAATGAATTATGGAGGCTGAGGGAACACAGTCACTGCTGTAATATTTTAATAAAACAGTCTGCACTACACTGAAGGCATGCAAACTGACCATCTTCAGTGAAAGCCACTCTTCTGACAGTTGATTTGATAGGTTAATAAAAAGGAGAGACATTTTTTATTTGATTATAAGCTTTTAGACCTTGTATTTTGTGAAGCTAAAACATAAGGGGTAAGACACTACACATTTTTTCATAGGAAACTTTGGTCCTTACACAGATTCTTGTTTTCTTTGTATAATAAAGAATATGAGACAAAATTAGTTGCTATATATGTCTTTCATTATGAAAAAGAGCCACAAAACTTTGGAGGGTTATCAAGTTATGAAGTTGATGGCTGTAATCTCACAGCATACCACTAACTAGGAACAGTATGGAGTGCAAGTTTCAATGCCACTGGGAATTCTTTTAGGATGTATATTACTTATCTCATTTATCAGGGAAAGAGGGGTGAATGTTCAATTAATTGCATAATCAAAAACAGAAAGGAAACTTCTGACTATTTTAATACGCTTATAGGAATGAACTTCATGACTGTATAATTCTTTTTACCATGAAATAGCATGTTATGCAATAAGTCAGTTCTCAAGGATGGGCCAGTTCTGCTTAAAACCTTGATAAAAAAATCACCCTGAGCTAGGTGAGAAGACCAAGGCCTGTATAGACCATGGAAATCCATGGGATGTGGTTATAACATGTACTTCACAGTGATTCAAAGTGGAAGTGGCTGTGAAGAGGCACAGGAATGTCTGCAGAACTCCATGTGGACCATTCACATATTTTCATGCACTGGGTTGGACTCTACAGTGCCTAACTCCAGCAAACCTGATCGCAAATGATCCTGAAGGCGGAATGTGGCCCAGCTTATGAGGACTTTACTGTGTTTCCCTCTGCTCCCTCAAGAGATGTGGCTGCCTCTGAACTCTATACAAATAAAGAGCAGTTTGCAGAAAGGATCCTGCTCCTTTTAGCTCTGCAGCAACTGTATATAATCAGAGTGATCAAGCTCTTGTTTGTCTCTTAGGCACCAGAAAGCCTTTGTGGCAAGACTGTCATAAAGCTTTATGTTTATACAGCACCTACTGGATTGCTTGTCAGATGAGGTCTCTGTATGGTTCCCTAATAAAAATAATGAGTGAATAATCGTTAGCAATATACATGCAAATTGGCCTTCCAATTGCATGGAGCCATAATACAAAGTTTATCAATCAAGGGCACAGGAGCAATTGTGAGCAGTCCCCAGAATCTGTTCCCTCCAAGACTGCATGAAATCAGGCTGGCAGCCGGTGAAATGCATGGGCTGGCTCCCCACGCCTGTACAAACACTCGTGCTCTCACCATGGAGGCGCTAAGGAATGCAGATTACAAAGGCTGTTTTCAGGACTGAAATAGTCGTTCCTCAGTGAGAAGCCAAACAGAGGCTGATCATTATTTTATCTGTGCCGAACAAGGTCTGTAAGCAAATTGCACATAATTATGACAAAATACCATCAACAACATGACAGTGTCCTGTCGTGTGCTGGGGCATTTGGCACACAACGCTACAGAGTCAGATGTTTGTTCCCTTTTGGTGCTTGGTGTTTGTGTTTTGCCTCTTGCTTTGACTCACACTCTTGCCTCAGTAAGGACTTATTATACTGCCTTTGTGTACAGTGTTCACTGATTTATGCCAGAGGTTTGAACTCCAGCAGCCAGAAAGTCTCAGCTTTGTTCCTTATGGCAGGGGCTGTTCCCTGCCAGAAGCTATTTCATTTCCGTGGGGAGAGCAATGAACTCAACCAGCAATATTGACTTGCAGTGGAGTCTTGGACCACTGCTAAGTCACGTGTGCTTTTTGGGGGATAACAGTCTGTCCCCCTTCCAATCTTGCCAACAAGAGCCTTTCGTTTGACTTCAGCAGGAGATGGCAAAAGCTGCAAAGAGTAAAGGCCGAACTCTCCATGTAAGGAGGAGCTGTACAATAAGTGAGATGATCTCACCCTGACTAGTCTAAACCAAATCCAGATGAAATCAAGAGGTTTCTGAAGCTTATAAAATCAAGGAAGAATCAGTAGCCAGAACAAATAGCTTAATCTTTTATGTTGCTTCCTTTGCAAAGCGGTCCTCACTGGTTGTCCTGCATTAGGATAAAGCTTAACGAATGGGCAACGTAATTGTAGATGAAATCTAATATTGTCAACTGTGGTGCAGTTCACAGGGAAAGTCACAAGAATGACTAAACAGTGCTAACTGTTAAAGCTTCTTATTCACAGATTCTACTGTAAGTGTAACTGCTGCCCCCCCCCCCCAAAAAAAAAAAAAAAAAAAGAGCTTTAAAAGTATGCTTACATACCTAGCAACTGGCCCTGGAGAATGAAGTCAGTCATGAACAACTTCCAAGGCTTTGAGGGTGTTTGGAGACGTGTCCATCTACCAGATTGAAGCATGGGTTTAATAGGAACACTTTTTGTCTGTCTTTCCCCTTTTTTTTTTCTGATCAGAAATTTTGTTCAAATGCAAAACCCATTAGTGGCACTGGTCTTGAATTTCAATGCTTCTGGCAGCCCATCCTGGGCAGCAGGACAAATAACCACATCACGCCAGCTCTGTAGCAGAAGTGCTGGTACAAGCAGATGGTACAAGTGCTGGTACAAGCAGGGTTTAGGTGCAGAGTCGTGAAGTTTTTTAGGCCATAAACTCTCAGAGGGTTGCAAGATGTGAAGGGGATACTCCCTGTTGCCTCCCCAATGGGGTGCATGCGCTGCACCCCAGTGATGCCAGGGTGAGGGCATACAGACCTCTTGCAACTCACACCTTCAATTTGGAAGCCAAGCCATCGGCGATTTTAGAGGGAATGGATAGCAGGTTAAAAAGCAAAGCAAGGCACAAAGCTTTTTTCAGGCAGCGATGCTGCATGAAGTGAGAACAAAGGCTGGTGCCTCTCCAACAACGCAATGAGCCCTCTAGAGGCAGCTGCAACGAAAGCCATCCCTACCGTGACAGTGTGCCATGGAGAGCCCAGCCTGGTGCCCCAAGCCTTTGTGCCCTTGTCACCAATATGGCCTGTGCTCTCTTTGGCCCCTGATATCTCTGCAACAGCCCTTCCCCAAGTCCCCATCCTCTGGCACCCACCCTGGCCCTAGTGGAATCTCCAGTGTCAGCCAGTAGGCTGGAGAGAGCCTGTGGGACAGGGTGCAGCTGTGTGTGCAGGCAGAACCTTTTTCCTTAAAAGAGCCACTTAACAATCAAGTCACTTAATAAACATTTGCAAACCACCCTCAGGTCCAGAGCACTGAGCAGTCCTCACCCTGCCTAGCATTTCCTTAAAGGCCATGACATGCAAAGAACAGAGGACAAGCCTCTCCCAGTTATCCAGCGATTCTCCGCAGCCTCTCACACCAGGCACCTTGGTGCTGGTAGTGCACAGCCCCTCTGGAATGGGACAGCAACTGGGTACTTCTCCACAGGAGAGTTTTCCAGACCTACTTCCCCAGGAGTGCTGGAGCAGCAGCCCTGACTTGCCTCCTGTCTGCCTGAAATGAGGGGCAAAGCAGCCTCGAGCGCAGCCTCTTGAGGCAGGTGCCGCGACTGCCTGCTCTTTGTGTTTCACCATTTGTGCTTCAGTTTCAAGGACTTGGGAGTTATCAAAAGCAGGGGTTTACTGTATAAGAGAAGCTATTCAGGCTTTGAAAAAACCCTTCAGGCACTTTTCTACACCTGTCTTTACAAGAGGGCACAAAACCTTTCTGAAGCACTCCTCAGGAACACACTGTGTTCTGGGCAGGTGGGTTCAGCCAGGTGCATAAAGGAGCCTTGCATCTCTTCTCCGCTTTCTCCTCACATTTCTGGATGACAGCTACCTATATGCTACCAAAACACCATTTCTCCACCAGGAGAACCTTTCTTTTTAACTCTTTCTTCTCAAAGAAACCATGCTGTGAGCTCAGTGTCAAAGCACTTAGCACCTTAAGCCCATCGTGATAATGTCTGTGGCACTGGCTGCTGAATAATCGTGCTCCAGCTGTCTGCAACATACAACAGCAAAATGTTTCCAGCAATTTCTCTGCTAGAACACCTAAGTGTGACATTTCCTCCTTTTGTACATTTCTTGAATGTATTTTAATCAAAAACCTATTTAAATTCCACACTTTGATTAAAAGACAATCATAATTTGAAAGGTAGTTAATTTCTCTGCACCATCTATCTCAGACAAAGAAAAAAAAAGAAAAGCTACAATATTACACAGAATTTTAAAAACACCTTATATAAGTTTCTCACAGGATGATGGGATGGTATGGAATTAGCATGTATTAGTATTTTCTTTGGACTTCAATTTATTCACATTATTTTTAAAGATGTGGTGGCTGCTTTGATTTGGGTAAGAATTTGCTAGCTAACCCTCACCTGGCTGCTTTTGGAGAGTAATCAGGAGAGGTGTTTTTGATCTATCTTTTCCTCTCCAAATGAAGGCAAATGTTAGGTTCATATGTTTTTGAAAAAACGAATGCAAACATATCATTCTATTTAATCTCTTTGTAATATTTGTTTTGGTAAGTTGATAAGCATTTTGGAATCAGCATTTGTAAGTGAGGTAAGGCTACAGCCTGATGCTTGGGCTGATATGTTAGCGAGGCAGGGGAGGGTTTATTTATTCTTGGAAGTCTGTGACAGAATTCATGTAAAGCCTAAAAAAGATGCATATCTTTTATAAAGATGTTGATGCTGTGTAAGCAACAGTCCACACATTTCATCTGCTTGTTATATTGTTGGTCTTGTATGAGCTAAAAACCCCCACTGCTGTAAGCAGTAGTAACAGCAACCCCTAGCCCACTAGCATCAGATGCCTAAATACTTGTAATGTAGCCTAGTCCTAAAGTGGAAAACACAGAGCTGGCTGATTTTTTTTCAGTTTGAGTTTCTATAGGCTGAAAGTTTAAAATCAGTTTTTTGCATGATTTTTTTCTTTAATCATTGTAAAAAGTTCCAACTATGTTAATACTGCCTTAAAGGAAACAAAATTCTGCTTTTTTACTTCTGACTTTGTTTTTCAGGCTACAGAACCTTTAAGATCAGGATTTGTGTTTTTTTTGGGGGGGGGACTAAGAGTAGAAAATAATATCTTGCTTCCATTAAGCAAATCTCGTGGCACCTTTGAGAGTTTAGCCTTTTGTGGTTCCAGTGGAGTTGGATGCACAGCTGTATCATAAGCCTTTCACACCAGGTTTATCAGGAGGGAAGGAACATGGCTTGGAAGGTGCTATTGTCTTCTGAAAGCATCCTAGCATTTTAACCTGTCTTTGGTGACATTTTGCAATAGGATAGGTAGCTCTTGCCCTTCATTTTTGGAATTAGAGAGAGGTGAGGTCGATGCCTTTCTTTTGTCCTATGCACTGGAAACCTCTGAAGCTCAAGGAAATAATTTTGCCTTTCTCATGAATGCATAGTTAGTGCAGTGTTTTCACTGTTTTTTTTTTGTTGTTGTTGTTGTTTTTTTTAATACAGATATCAGTAAGTAAAATTTATAATTCATGCTAGGAAAGCTGGCTGGTGCTCAGCAGAAAGGACGAGCAGAATTTTCCCAGCAGAGTGGCTGTTAAAGGGAAATTAGAAGAATTGCACAGTCGCAGAGGCTGTGGGGGTCCCTGAAGGTCACCTGTCCAGCCCCCTGCTCAGAGACAGGCCAAGGACAGCAGGCTGCTCAGGGCTGTGTCCAGCTCGGCTTTTCTAGAAATAGAAATCCCAGCACCTTTCTCATTACCTCCCCCAGTGTGTGACTACTCACAGGGTAAAAATGTTTTTTTTACATTGAGTCAAAATTTCCCAGACCTTATATGCAAAGCTGCTTTCCAGCCAGTCAGACCTCAGCCTGTCCTGTGCCTGGGGTTATTGCTCACCAGGGTAGGGTTTAGTATTTCTCTTTTTTGAACTTCATGAGGTTCATCTTAGCCCATTTCTCCACCCTGTTCTCCAGCATATTAACTGCTTTCTTGCATTTATATCACCTGAAAACTTGTGGAGAGCACACTCATTCCCCTCATCCACTGCCTTAGTAAAGACTCTAAACAGTACTGGCCTCGGTATGGATCTCTAAGGGAATCTACAGGTATGTGGCCGCCGTTGGACTGTGTACCCATGATCACCACCCTTGTTTCCTGACAGTTCAGATGTTTTTTGACCCAACTTATTGTCCCCTCATTCGGTCCATCTCTCAACAACTTCATTATAAATTCCATTTCCAGAGGAAGGTGTGAATAAGTTGGTACTTAAAATAACCATTTGGGTTCTAAAAAAAACCTTTTAATCATTTTGAGCTGTAAGTAAACATATAACTTGTGATGGAATATTATGCCAAAAACTTGTTTTGTGGATTGTGAAATTGCTGCTGGTTTGCCCAGAGGTCTGCCAAATAACCAGTGGAAAAATCAAGAATATTGTGAGATGGAGGGCACCTGGTATAGACTGTTTTTTGGAAGAAAACTTACATAATACCTCTGTCAGACTGAAGTTTGATCTAGTAATTTTAAAAACATTAAGCTCATTCAGCAGATAATGAGACCGTGAGCTAATCTCTGGATGTCAAGCTATCATTATTGTTTGTGATTTATCTGCCAAATATGCATAAACAGTATTGTTGTTGTCTTTAGTGTTAGTAGATAATGCCCTGCAGTGTATATACATTATTTCTTAGTTCTTGGGAATGTAAGATCTTTTTTCTTTGATCTGATTTGTAGTAATTTATTTAACTGTTATTGTTCTTGACATAGCTGTTTTAACTTCCTCTTCTCAATAAGCTAAGAGAAAGGATGACGACAGAAATCAAATGATAGTAACAAATTCTATAGAAATTAAAAATTACAAAGACATCATGAAAGTTCCTCATAGCTCATTTCTTCCAGAATATTTCAGAATTATTTTTAACTCCCTTGGATGTTACTCTAGCTGATGTCTCTGTCTTATATATAGAACCAACACTTTCAGAAAAGGGACTCGTGATTTTAGATGCCACTATTTTGGGTGCTGAAACTGAGACATTTTATTGGAAGTTGGTCATCAGAAGGTGATATTTATCACTTTCTAACTCGTTGCACTCTCAGATTCCATGGGCAATTTGAAAATGGTGGTTACATATCTCTTTTTGTTCATACAGTCCCATCTGCTCAGATCATAAGTGGGGCTGTTACCCTATCTCCATGTATTATGCATCTGTGGTGGTGCTGGGGATGTTCCGTAAACAAACATCTGACTTCTCTCTTTAGCTGGAGTGTTGCTAGAATGCCAGGCACAGAAGAAGCCAAGCTCTGAACTTCAAAGACATTTAGGACGATTTAAATGGAATCAGAAGCCTGCCACTGAGTGCTTGGGCTCTGCACCCTATGAGTAGGATGAACAGTTCCAGGTCCTCCAAGGTTTGATGTGCCCTGCAAGGAGCCCCATGGTTCAGGTCCCCAGACTGACCACCTTGGAAAGACCAGTGCAGTGCACTGCAGCTCTGCTTGTTCACCTGCATCCTCAAATTCAGTGCAGGGTGCATAGGGGAATGTTGTCCAGCCACCTCTTGTCTCAGCATGCAGTTGCGACTCACCTGGGACTTAGGATTCAAGAGAGCACCACAAAGGGCATCTGTTGCCCCCTTTAGACACAGATGAACAAAACTAACTGGAAAGTCTGGAGTAGGCTGAGAAACTTGTGAAGAATTGGAAAGGCACACAAAAAGAAAAAAACAACTAACCAACCAACCAGCGAACCAACCAAAAACATCCCCAAACGCAACAACTACAACAACCACCACCACCTTACAAAGAGAAGGAGCATGAAAATGGTCAGACAGACCTTTTCAGATTTCAAAGACACATTTCTGCCCTACTGGCAGAGGATGGGTGTGCGGATACATGTTAATTTTCTGCAGTGGAAAAGTTAGGGCAATAGCAGACCCAGAACCTAAATATAGCTGCTTCTACACTTAGTTACTATGTAATGAAGTTTGATGATGGTTGCCAGAGAAACCCATTTATGCTGTTGAATAAGGTTGTGCTGTCCCTGCTTTATCCTCTCCCACATAATGAACTTTTAAAAAGTGAAGGTTTAGTACAGAATTCAACTATTAGGAATCGCTGCATACAGAGGCAGTAAGTATTTGGATGTCAGCTGTGTATGGGTACTTTTCCATTGTGGAGCATGGCAAAACAGCTCAAGGTGTCTTTCTATAGTGCTAGAGAAAGGCTATGTTTTTAGCTCTGTCTGACCTCTTCCATCAAGATGCATGCTCGTGTGTGGAGGTGGATAAGGAGAAACACTTTCACAATGCTCTTGGCAAAACTTTCACAAATCTCTTGAGTTCAGCAAAGGGTTGAACTTTTTAACAGCTAGGAAATGTCTGACAACTTCATGATTGCAAAGTTTTTCATGGTTGTGTGTTCTTCCCTGCCAAGGGCTAGAAGCAGACAAGCCAGTGAACCTAAACTGAAAGCACCACCTACGGCCAGCTGTGGCCGTGACAGACCTTCCTAAGAGCTGCAGTCTAGACCAACTAGGTTGACAGTAGTTCAAGACTGCAAAATCCATATTTTGTGGGGCTTGTACATTAAGATTCAATGAGATTGCCAACAGCACAAGGGAAACAGGCAGGAGTTCTGCAGCCTGGGAGGCAGATGATTTTTCTAGGATAAAATACATGGGCTACAAAATCAGTCTGGGCTCTTCTCCCAACCATCAAGTGATAAGACGAGGGGAAATGGCCTCAAGTTGTACCAGGGGAGGTTTATGTTGGATAGTAGGAGAAATTTCTTTACTGAATGGGTTGTGGCATTGGAATAGACTGCCCAGGGAAGTGGTTGAGTCACCATCCCTGGAGGTCTTCAAGAAACATGTAGATTTAGAACTTAGTAGCATGGTTTAGTGGTGGACTTTAGTACTAAGTTAAGGGTTGGGCTAGATGATCTTAGAGGTCTTTTCCAACCTGAATGATTCTACAATTCTATGAAAATCCTAAGTCCCACATATAGGTGTTGAATAACTGTTCAGTCTCCTCTGGTGCAAGGAGTAGGGTCTGCAGGTCTCATCCAGGTCTCCTGCCACTCTTCCAATTCATGTCTGAAGGAACCATTAAAATGAACCTTCACTTTTTCCTGCACTTTATTTCTGCAGACCTTGCACTTCAGTTACACAGCTATTTGGTCACTAGGACTGACCTACTCTACCTCATGGTGCTCCCTGCAGGGAGTGGATTTTCATGTTGGGCTGTGAGCTGACATCTGTTGCTTTTGGTCAAGACGAAGAGCAAAAATTCAGTACTCTGGTACTTGCTTTCTGTAAAGCCCTTTAATTAGCCCTCTGAACTTCATGTGGGTCTTACAGACAAAGGAAGCACAAAAAGTATTTCCCTTGGGATTTCCCCTCTTGGCTCTAGAATTACCTCAGTCTTATTACTTATTGATTAATCAAGGCATTAGTCTTATGAGAAAGGTTTCAGCAAAGCACTGAACAGGGAAGGAACTATACAGAAAAACAACAAGGCTTAAAATACGGCCACTGAAAATAAAGAGTATTGATCTCCAGAAATACTGGCCCTGGCTGGGGAACAGAAGAGCCACAGGGCATGGCTTCAGCTCACAGCAGAAGCTTCTCTTTGATTAGATGGGAAAAATCAAGTCAGAGAAGGGAGTGACAGTCAACCAGTGACAGCACTTATTTTGGGGGGGAAAAAAAACACAAGATTTGGAAACACCACTCACACCTGAAGGCAAACTGCTAAGGAGAGAGGGCAAAGTCCCCTAGATGATTTGTATGCTGCTCTTAGAAACCACTCACAGCTGGGCGGGAGATCAATAGCACAGTGACGATGAGAGATTGAATAGGGGAGGATGGTATGGAAACACCATGACCAGACTGATAGAAATATGTAAACATGGGGAATGGAGGTGGAAATACTATTTTGAGAGCTTGATACTGGACTTTTCTTCCCCAGTGAATGAAGGTATCTTCAAGCCTTTTTAAAATAGCCTCACTTTCCCTTGTTGCTGGTCTAATGTTTCATTTCTTTCCCTTCTTTGCTTAGGACCTCCCCATGACTCCCTTTATCAGTTAAAAACATAAAAGATCATCTTTGTTTTTTGCACATTATCTTTCTTATGAGACCCATATTTTAAAACCTGCTGACGCGGTCCCAGTCTGGGTGCTTGTTTCATACTCTTTTCTGTCTGAAATGCTTAAGATGGTAAATCACGTTTTTTTTTTTTTCTTTTTTTTTTTTTCTTTCAATTTCTCCTTAACATTATGACTTATGCAAAGAGTCCCTGGTACTTCATTAGAGTTGCTAGGCACTGCTGTAGCACTGATAATTATAATAAAGAGCAATGTACAATACCAGGACATGTTTCAAAGTCCTTTTCACCTCAGCAAATACATGCAGACATGTAAAGATACATTGAGAGGTCTACCCCTAACCAGTGCAGTTGCCTAGCTTAGAAAAATCCCGCTTTCTTCCTCTTTGTGTTATTGTCTCTTTGATTACTGTGGCTTTCATTATTGAATTTCTTTCATCAAGGTTTCAGAAGTCAGTGGTTAACAGTACTTTCCTCGTAACTTTCTGGCTCTCATCTTTGTGAACAGGCAGTGGCTGTTCTCTTCTAATTTGCAAAAGTACAAAAGGTTTCCATAGGCTTGCTATGCTACCTACACACTTAGAAATCATAGCAGGGAAAGATGCTGTTGTAGCACGAGCTCTATTAGCAATCATTTCCCTTGCAACCCACCCCAACCCCCCCCCCCCCCCCCCCCAAAAAAAAAAGCAAAAGAAAAGAAAGAGAAGAAAAGAAAAGAAAAGTGATTCTCTGAGTGATGTTGACCACAAACAAATTCTCAGTTCCCAGCATCTCAACTTTGGTAGAGGGGAGAGATACGGTATGACTCTCAACATTACAGCTGTACTTTCTCTCACTAACACTGTAACTAGGTATAACCACAACCAAGTTTTAGACAAATCGATCAGCAAGTGCCAGCAGAAGAGGCTGGTTGTAAAGAGGACTCTAATTCTGTTTTCATAATGGCAGGATAAAACCAGAGAACATCTCAGACTGGGAAGCCTGCTAGAGGCTTCCTTACACACACACACACACACACTCGCGCATGTCCCCCATATGGATACAGGGACTTGGCCAAGGACTGGGCCCCACACAGGACACCCACAAAACGTGGGTGTACACTTGTGGTAGTGCAAGGGCTGGGAGGTACAAGCCTTCTGCCCTGGGTATGGCTACTTCACGTTATTCCTAAAAGAATTGATCACTGGAGTGGGGAAATAAGGGACAGAGAAGAGGGTAACAGACATGTTCCTGCAATGCTTGGGGTTTCAGCACTAGGGAAGACAGAAGAAAGAAAGCGTGATGCCAATCGCTGTTTTCAATATGTTCTCACATAGCAGCTGCTTCTATTGAGGCTTTATATTCAGTGAAAGCCTTTCACTGCAAACAGGGCTGGAGCTCTTGGGGAGCCTCAGCTTGTGGCAAAGGAAAATGCTGTACTTTGGTCAACAGCAGGGAAAAACCTTTGCTTTGCTGGTGTGCCAGAGTGCTGCATGAGGCATGGGCTTCGCTCAGCTTAGCAGGGCTCAGCTCTGCAAGGGGAGGAGAGAGCAAGCTGGAGGGGGAGGTCCCTAATTTGCAGGTTGGCTCCCTGCCATAGGAGAGATCCTCTCCTTCTTCCACACTAGAGCAGCATCCCCACTAAAGGGCTCCTGTCTGCAGGGTGGGGAAGATGGATACTAAAAGGTGGCCACACATCATAAGGAAGGGAGTACAGCTGTTCTTCCCTATCATCTAAGTGCAGGTGAAATCCATATATATCATCAACGTTAGTGGAATAAGCCTTTGCACCTCTGTTGGACTACACTTGAACTTTGACAGAATTTGCACCTGGATCTGAATTTTTCTGCTTAAACTCAATTCTAGGTTTTAATGAAGTTTTATTTTTGTTGAAGGCTTCCAAGTAATACAAAAGAGAATTTACATTCTCTAGGAAATGTGATCAGAATAACAGTAGAGAAACCTGAATTTAACTAGAAAAATACTACAGAGTATGAGCAATTAGCAAGGAGAACCCTGTAAAAAGCAATGAATTAATACAGATTAAAAAAAAAAAAAAGTCTTAAAAAATAGAGCTAAGCAGGCCCAAGTAGTATGTGCTGTAAAGTATTCAGGGAATTTGTCAGTTTTCCATAACACTTCTGAAAGATCTTCCACTGCAGGAGAAAAGAGGGAAGCCAAAGATGTGCTAATATTCAAGGCAAAAGAGTTTTCTGGTCCACTGATGTGTGTGTGTATATATATATATATATATGTATATTTCTCTCAGGATAAAATACTGGAACAAATATTATTAATAGTAAAGCCATTGGAGCACTGGAGACTAAAATGTTGGAAGGCACCATTACTTAAATTAAATGCTTTGACAGGTTATTTCAAAAGAATTATGTTCATGTACAGATGAACAGTGATATCAGCTGTGCTGCAGTATCACTGTTCTGGTAGTTCAGTGTGAGAATACTGGATGTAAAGCAAAATTACAAAAATGTCAAGTAGTGTCCCTGTAAATTGTTTTGCTCCAGCTGTTCTCATTATTGGTCAGGAAGTTGGTAATTGAAGGATCATTAAGAAGTGAAAATGTGTCTTAAAATAACTTGTTCAGCAAAGAGTGCCTTTTATTGGATTTCTTTATCTGAACACCAGCTCCAATATTTATCAAGGCTGCAATATGCTGTGTACATACAAATCCTTCCTGCTCTCCATTACAATTTACTGAATGAGCAAAAGAGCTTCTTGATAGACTGAATTTAATAAACTTGCATGGCAAAACCTCATCATAGGACTAGAACAGAGCCTTCTGTGGCCAAACCAAATCTTTACAAAACCTCTGCGCAACTGCAGAAGACTTGACAGCTTGGCAGAGATAACACAGAAAATAGGATTCCCAGGGTTTCAGAGAAATGAAACGCTGCAAACAGCTGTCTTAGGGGTTTAAAGGGAGGACTTTGAGAGCTACCTTTCAAACATAGATGTAGATCCAAACCAAATCCCCTGCAGGAGGGAAGCTGGAAATTTGCATCAAACTTTATTTAAAGCATCACTTTCCAGCTTCTCTCTGATCCACTAACAAGCAGCATGCCTTGAACATGAAATAAATTCTGTGTGCCAAGGCTTCATTGTTTTCTTTTTTTTTTCTTTCTTTTTTTTTTTTTTTTTTTTTTCAAATCTTCACCCTATCGTCTATCAGCTTCAGAGCCAGGGAACATTCAGGACCTCCTCACCCCATTCGCTTCCCCATGGCAAGGTAAGGTGCCCCAGGGCAGCCCGGACAGTGCAGCATGCATCCAGCCAGCTTCTCACTGCACATTTTTCAGTGCTCATAGACTTTTATGTGTATGGTGTAAACACCCTGACTGCTGACAGTCTTTGGATGAAGAGCATAGTGTTGTTTGGTTGTTACATTAAGGCTGCAGTGGGGTTTTGGAAACCCCTGTTGGGTATTCCAGGGCAGCGTGGCATGGGAGAGCACATGAAAAGAGGGAGAGCACAAGAAGAGGGAGGTCTGTTCTCTACAGACCTTCATGTTGGCAAAGTGAGCTGAAATCTCTCCTATCCTCAGTGCAGGTAATTATGCCCTCCCACTGCTTTAAACAAAAATACATTCTTCTCTTTCAAACAGTCAGATTTTGATAACTTTTTTTTCTGCCCACCTTACCTTGTATCAATCAGGCTTTACGTAACAGTGGTATTTTGAGAAGTGACACCTACTCTGCAGAACAGCTATTAGCAAAAGCCAACTTAAAATGAAAAAGTGAATAAGATACGTTATATTCTGGCTAGGGACAATGTTTTCACAAATAACAACCAGAAGGAAAAGCTGTCCTGGAGGGAGAATTTAACAGAGCTATCTTTATTAGTAAATTGGATTTTGTTTTCTTAGAGCAATTCCTGGCCTTAATTCTGTTTTCATTTTCAGTGTACTACAGAAGAGGGCAGTATAAACTAAGTGTTTTGCATACAGTAATAAGAATGCTTCTGTGGTCACATTAACAGCATTGAACCTTACATTAGTGTTTCTGTTAATGCACTCAGGTATGATTTGTTCAGCAGAAGAGCCAGCCTATTAAACCCCCAGCAGTTCATTTTCTGGAGGATTTTCTATCCAGCCTCTTTTAGGAACAAAAAGCTGGGAGTCTCCTTTCAGTCTGCATGTTCTGTAAATCCAGCATATAGTCTTCATGTAAAGTGTATACGTGATAAATGCCAAACAAGCAAAGCAGGGTCAGAGCTAAGTAATGAATACAGTAGGTAATTGCAATGCAATTTTACTGACTTCTGTGAAGACAGGAAGCCTGTATCAGAAAAGCAGCCTGCTTCTCCAAGGGTCCTGCCTCTGCTGATTTTCATTTTCATCCATCTGCAGGATGGAGCAGCTGAAGGGCTCCAAATGAAAGAGCCTTAGATGGTGCTTTCAACTTTTAGAAGTTTCTCTGTAAGTTGCTGTTCTCGCATACACTTCACAGGACAGTATGGGTGCGTAGGAATAGAGGTAGGTGTCAGTCCAATTTACTGTTTAAAAAGTATAGGGCTGTATAATCTTGTCTGCTCAGGTTGATCTCACCACCACACAGCTGTAACACTTTCTAGTTCTAACATGATTTACCACTGCAGTGACAGCATCACCGTATCTCACCATGGGCTGGATACAGCAAGTGAAGGAAGGTTTCCAGCAGAGACAATATTGTTAATCAACCTGGCTGATACTATTAGAAGAATACACAGGCTCTTAAGGATGTAATCTTTTCCTCAGGCCTTCAAGGAGTTAAGTTTGCAGATTATCTTGTGCTCTTTCCTCTCCATAGCACTCCTTCTCTTACATAATAGTTCTGCTCCCCTTACATAATAATAACCTTCAAATATCTCCTTTTATTGCTTTTTTTTTTTAATGGTTTACATCTCTCAAAAGAGAGATTTTTCTGTGAACTATGACAGGAAACATCAGACAGCTTGTGGAGGTTTCATGTGCAAAAGGGAAGAAAAAGTTTCCTCAAAAAGCTGGAAGGAAGGGGATGAAATTACTATATATACCATCACAGGCTTAAAGTTATAATTTGACATTTAAAATGTGCTCAGTGAGAAACTTGTATAAAGTAAAGTTTGGAAATTTAACAGGATACCACAGGGTCTGTAGGTGGGTACAATCTAATTGAAAATTTCATAGAAGTGTTTAGCAATGATAGTGCTCTAATAAAAAGCATCTATAAAAAGAGGTTTCTGTGAAAATCTTTAGGATTTAACAGCAGAAGAAGAGGGAATAACGACAGAGAGGTAGAGAAATAGAGAGAGAAGGAATCTGACTTAAGTAACATCTGCTGAAAAGTGCATGTTTTACAATCTTGTGTAGGAGGACTCTAAACATTTAATGATGCAAAAGTCAGACTCAGATTTCAAGTGCCCCAAAGCATGAAATGTTCCAATTAAGGGATGGAGTTTCTGCCCATCTGCAGCAGATTTGTACTGCTATTTATAGATTTGCTTTTCTCAAATAACTAAAGTGGTTTCTCCTCATAAACAGGAATACCTATAACTGAATGTAACTGAGTCCTCTAAATACATTTCAATTCTCCTCAAATTAACATGAAACCCAAATCCTACCTTTTCATTATGAAAGAACCTAGGTAGGTAGCTAGTGTCCAGGTACTGCCCTTCAAAAAATGTTGCAACTCCTATAAGGAAGGCAATTTTGTAATTCTTGGAGATTTTGTCATGGTTTGCTTTGAAATTTTCCAAAGCTCTGCCAAGTTTTTCCTCCTCTATTTACAGATTCTGCTTGCCTTCTCCTGTGCTTGACAGCGAGGATCGTGACTGGATTTGTTAGGGAGAGCCATACCCAGAGAAGGCGGTTTTTAACCTACCCACACAGTTAACCTGAACGCATCCTAGAAAACATGCTAGTTAAGTGCATTATGTACATTTACTTTGTCAACTGTTTTTCATGGGTGTTACTTGAGCAGTCACTACATAAGCACTTTCCAGTTGATTTAGGTTTGTTGCAGTGTGAAATCTCTGTCAAACTGAAACAGCACCTGTGAGTAAGGAAATGTGACCATCAGCCAGCTCAGTCTAGAATACTATAGAAAAATATCCACCTAATATTGTAGTACATACAGTACAGAGAGACTGCAGTTGCCTGGAATAGCTGGAATTGTGTATTAGTCCTGTTTTCTTGACAAGTCATGCACTTTTTCAGAAGGAAGAGCTGCATTACGCCTGTTACTCTTGTCAGCCCAGGAACCTCTTCAGGGCACCAGGGAATAAGTTAGATATTGACATTAAGCTGAGACTAAAGCATTGAGGCATTAGGAAGTGCTGGTTAAAAATGTACAAGAAACACAAGGAACAGATCTCTGCCCCATTATGCTGCTTTCTACTTGTAACACAGACTGTCGCTAGGAGGCTGTTGTGCCACAGACAGTGTGGCTCTTCTCATTTCCCCATCACTTAATCTCACAGCTCACTTTTCCGAGAGTCTGGGAGCTGTGCCTCTGCCTTCACCAGCCTCAGTGAGACCTGGAAACATGCCTTATCTGGACAATACAGAAAATGTCTAATGCTAGCCTTATCTGGTAGCATCTCTACCTGTTTGAGGTTAGGCAGCTTCTGTCCCCTGTGCACACGGCCCCAGTCCTGTGCTGCCTGGGTGTCCCATTCACATGGACCAGCAGCTCTCCAGGGCAGCTCACTGTGCCATGTGTGGTCTCCACAACAGCTTCGTGCAGCCACGACTGCAGCAAACTGCTTCTATAACCCACTGCCATCACTATTTTCCTGTCTGTGTTTTGCAGAGCACCAAAGCCCTTGAGTATACCTTAGGCTTTACCCTGCATGATGCAGCATGAGCAACAAATTCTTCAGAGTCCTGCCAGACACTGGCTTCAGTTACCTCAGCTAAAGAAGAATCAATCAATATTTTCCCAGGATAAATGCACACTGTGCATGCTATTAATTTGAAGGAATGTAAAAGTAAGTGCCTTAATTTCTCCAGGAAGATATTGCAGAAATTGGTCCAGCCCTTCAGGAAAATGAAGCAGACATCCAATTACTATCAACTAGATTTCTCAGAGAAGCCTACAATTGCAATGTACTGATCATATAGGGGACATCCTTCTAACCAGTAAACAGAACAACATTACACCATGACTTGTTTGACCAGTTACTGTTATACAGCAGATCCAGTTGTGAACACCAAATATCACAGTGCTCCTCCTTGCTGCTTGCTGCATCTTGGTAGTATCAAGGATCAAAGCCCCACTATATGGTCACATATTAAACAGTTTGTCCAAACCTTAATGTACTTAAAAGCCTCAGTGGACAAAAAGACAGAACTGACTGGGAAGGGGCAATGCTGCTGGAAGAGGAAGGCATGATGTCCAAGTTAAACACAGGAAAGGGACTCAGGGAAAGAGCATCTAGGTGGCAACAAGTGGATGGATGTACAGCACAAAGTGACCCCACAAATACACATCATGCAATCTTGAGAAAACAACAATTTGTTCATAGGTAATTCAAGTGCAGGAAATGCTCCTAAATGTTTCCTAAATTATACACTGAATTGTTAGTTCTGCTGCATTAACAGTGGCCCCTAGGGTTGCAGAGGTGCGGACCTCTGTTTCTTAGTTTTTCAGACTTTATAATCTAAAACAAGAGCTCTAGCTGCAGGGGATTGTCGCAGCAGCAATTAACTTCTGAAATACAAACTTTCTTCTTGAAATTAGAAGTTGCTCACTAGAGGGCACCAACACCTCAGTTTAGTACCAGACTGCTGTGGCCATCAAAAGGAAGAGTGCTTCCCCTGTTCACAGCTAGGAATTAGCATATAAGAAAACAAAAACGTTAAACAATAACAGTAAGGAAAGTTGCTCTGGTGTAAAGAAAAAAGTTTAGGTCAACGATGAGGTTTCAAACTTTCTGCTTAAGTAGAATCTGTCCTAATTTCATCTGCAAACACTTAACACTGACCAAACAAATCGAAGTGTTGAAAATTGTCACTCAAAAAAAAAAAAAAAGGGCAAAATTGTCTAATTATAATTAAGTATGCAGTTTGATACATCAGAAAAAGTGAGGTAAGTATAGATTGTATACTGCTGTTTTTCAAGGCACTTTGCATGGAAGCAATGCAGATCAGCTTGAGCCTGGAAGGATAATGCGGGTGAGTGTTTCTCAAGCTCAATTTACTATTGTAATATCTAGAATAATCTTAGTATCTAGAAAAAAAGCCAGTTTCACTCTTTCCATCAGTGGCAGGAAAGCCCATCCCACCTTCCCATCCCAATGAGTTCTGTTGTCCCTAAGCCAGCCTGACCTAGTCAGTTCAGGACTCACTGCTGGTCCAGCCTCCTAGCACTCTTGTTGATACTGAGCCCTAAAAAAACAGCTCTGACCTAAAACATTGTGGTGCTCAAAACTCAGTGCCTAAAAACAGGCTTTCCTGAAGCCAGCAAGATAAAAATATTGTTTAATCATTCAAAACTACGCGGTCTCAGCTTTGCTCCCTCAAGGACATAAATATTGCTTTTTAACCAGGCTTGGCAGCAACAGCCTTTCTTCTGGATTTCAGCTAAAACATTCATGGAAAAGCTGATCTTTGCATGATTTGACTGAAGGGGCTGGTGACTGTGAAGGACCAAACAGTGTGGTGATTAAAGCAATGACTGGCACACGGAGAAAACAACTTTGTGCAGGGGCAGAACCTGATCCAGTGTCTGGGGCACTGGAGTATCACACCGTTCTGTGATACTGGAGTACCGTTTACACTGCTGTGTCTCCGTTTGGTCTGAAAGGTACTTTTGGGAGAGAGGAATTGATCTATACTTCATATCTCGACAATAAAAGGATTGGAAAATAAGAGGAGAAATACGAAAAGTGCAGAAAAAGAGGACAACCAAGGGAGTGCATTTAAACCATTTTTCAACATGTAGAGTTACACAGGGCAGTGCTCATTCTGCAAGTCTTGGCAAGGCTGAGGTGTGAGATCTGCACAGGAGATCAAACAGGAGACCTGTATTGTCAGAGCCAGGTGGATGTGAGTAAAAACCAAACTTTCCCAATGGAAACCCAAGCATTAAGAAAAAAAAAAAAAAAAAAAGAAAAGAGAAAAAAAAGGTAGATGCTTATAAGGTTAGTTGGCATT
Source organism: Anser cygnoides (assembly GCF_040182565.1). Classification (NCBI taxonomy): domain Eukaryota; kingdom Metazoa; phylum Chordata; class Aves; order Anseriformes; family Anatidae; genus Anser; species Anser cygnoides. The sequence goes on from NC_089874.1 coordinate 67,641,539, forward strand.
TTATGAGTAGCAGTGGTTGGCTATGACTCTAGAAGAGCATCCTGGTGCCTGAGTCTCTGCATGTTTAATAAGCCTGGGGGACTTGTCTCCAAAGCAGGAGACAAGGCCTCAACACCAAGGGGGGGTAGCAGCAGCACTAGTCTCTCAGGGGAGCCCTCAACTTCTCACCATACTCATGTTAATCTCCTCAAAACACTTATTTGCCTACCTAGAGTGTTGTTTGGGAGGCAGGGGAGCACACTGTCTGTCTTCCACCAAGTGCTGCTGAGGCCTCAGCTTGGACACTCCCTCGGGTTCTGGGGGCTGCACTCCATGGAGGAGATAGGTGAGTTGGGCTGAGCCCAGAGTGGGGCAAGAGGAATGGCAAAAGCCTGACAAATAAGACCTCTGAGGTGCAGCCAAGGTGCAGTGTGTTTAGCCTCAATTAAAAAAACGCCAAGGAGTGTTGAAAACTGGTACAGAAATCCACTATGTGGGATAACATGGAAAAATACCTCATTCCAGAAGGATGCAGTAGATGACCTTCTGAAACCCTCTTCCCAGGTAACTTTGTATGATTGTCTGAAATCTCAAGTTTAGAAATCTGTCTAGAATTACAGCAAGGAAAAAAGCCAAAAAAAAAAAAAAAAGTTTGATAGTTTATTCTCTCTTTTACACTCAAAAGAAACCTGAAGCAAGGACTTCAGAAGAAGCAAGTCATCACTTGACTGAAGTATAGCAGTTTTTCCCTCAGGTGGAAAATTCTTACAAAAACAAAATGAAACAAAACCAACCAAGCAAACAAAAAACCCACCCCATATCTAAAATGAAACAGAGACCTGTATTTTAATCTTAATGCCACTAAACACATTTGAGTCGCCACATTCCTCTCAGAATTCTCAATGTACAGGATACGATTTCCCCTGCTTCCGTCCATTGCCTTCGATTCTCCAAAGAGAAATGAAGACTAGCGAACAGAATTCTGCAATGCAAGAAGAAAGCCCAGACTGTAAAGGAGACAACTGCTCCACTTTTGCAACAGCAGTGACAAGAAAACTTGAGTAGCAATGCCTAGAAGGAAGGAAATCAACAGCAAAGCCAAGGAAAATGGGTACACTGTGGGTACACAATGCAAAAGGACCGAGTCGCTCCCTTTCTCTACATGCTTATTTGTTTCTATTGTGCAGATCTTTTTTTGCATTGCTCGATAAATCTCCATGTTGACCTTCTAAGGACAGACAAATTAGGGAATTTCAGATGGTGCTGTAATGTCTTGGCCATTGAAAACTCTTCCTTATTATGTCTGAAATGTTCTTTGGGTGCTTTCTTTAGCAATTCTACTGGCCGTGTTACAGATTGTTATTTAATTTATATTCAGTTTATGAGCTGGCTGACAGGAACATCAGGTAATTTTGGGGGGAGAGGATTTTTTTTTTTTGTAGTTACAAATTTGGTAACAGTAACTAATTCGTCATTGAGCTGTTATATTCCTAGTGATCCCCCTTCTCTTCTTTTCTTACTGTTCTTAAAAAAGAGGTAACACAAGGTGCCTAAATCCATGGTTACTGAAAAAGGGAAACTAAATGTCCAGTAACCATTCCAGGATGTTGCCGTGTCTTCCAAAGGGTCCCTCTGGTGTTAGTGAGGAGCTTGAAGGGTTGTGTGTGACCCCCAGCTCCAAGTTCAAACTGCCTGGAGCTCTGGAACTGGTTCAAAGTAGGCCCACATAAGGAGGTGCGATGTTTTCTCCTGAGCATGCCTATTCCCCATTGCCTACTGGAGTACCAGAGGGAGCAAATCTCCCAGTCCTGTCCTCCTACCTTGTTCTAAAATGTTTTGTAGTATTGCTGTTCTTTCTGTGGCTGTCTTACACTAACACAAAGTTGCAGCTAGGCTAAACTCTTGACACTGGACGTTGGGTCTTGAACATGAAGCAATACCCTCCAGTGCTCACCTCTCGGCCTCCCATGCAAATCAAAATGGCAAACTTGAGTGCAGGTGAAAGAGAGCAAGGAGCACCTTATGGATTCTCTAGACCAGGCGGAACAATGTGTGTTAGCTATGACTTCTACTTCTTCAGGTACATCCTTTCCAGTTAAATGAGGGCTCTGCTCCAGTATGAGACTCTGGTTCAGCCACACACTGAGAAAACATTGCAGTTTGTGTCAAATAGGAGCACGTTGGCCCTTCTGATGATTCTCCTGTTCTTTTCCATGGTTTGCCAGCCAGTTTGTCACCTAATTAGGCTTTGCCCTCCAAGGAGCTCTGAACCCTGCTGCCCTGGAGCTGCTTGCTGCTCCTGCGGCCTGCTCTCTGAGCTTCTACTTCATACATTTCATAGTTAATTAATGCAACCTCATCACCTCCAGTTCTCAGAGATGTTCAGGACTACTCTACCACATGCACCACATCTCACTCTTAAAAGCAGCAGTTTAAGACCAGGCCATGCTCCTTGAAAACCAGCCAGAGTCCATGGTGTTCTTGCCTGCTAACATTCCCAGAATCTGCAGCTTATTCCTCCACCCAGACTTCATTTTTATTTTTCTCTTCTGTTTTAAAACTTTGTGAAAGTTAAAAATAGCTCCCTACAAGTTTAGAGAAAAATCCCAAAACAAAAAATAATGCAACAACAAATCAGATAAGAGGAAAACAGTAAGGGAATGGAGGGGAGGACATGCCACAAATTATATCCCTGTCAACATGGAAATGCTTAAAGAATGCATATTGAGAAACAACAGGAATTAAGAGGCCACAGCTGTGTGATGAAAAGTGATAAGAAACTGCCATCCTTTAATAAGGCATCCTAGGAGACATGCTTTAAATGCCCCTTTTTCCCCAGGCCTCCCTAATCTCCAAACAAACAGTACCTGCAAAAAAGTGTAATCATAATAATAAAAAATAGATAAAAATAATAATAAAAAAATCCAGGCCTCATTTATTCTTGTTGTTCTGGATTAAAACAGAGTTGATCTGAATCAATGAGCAAATGAAATACATATGGACAAAGCTTCTGAGAGCATCAAGGGGAAAAGGCAGAAGAAAAGAAAATGAGGGGTAAATAACAGTATTAACTCTACAATTGTTACTAGTCTGTCAACAAACATACTTTAGGGATTTTCTTCTTAAGCCAGATGGATATATAGTTGTGGCAGAGGATTTCAGTCTTTCAAGTTCATTTGAAACTGTCCACACGCTTTAACTAAAAATGCATACAAAAAACTCTTCATGGGCTTCTTTCATGTTGCAAGAGTGCTAGATAAATGTCTGGTTTAGCAGCCATTTGCTGGGTTGTGGGGTTGTGTTGTCCCCTACCCCCAGGACTTTTTTTTTCCTGCTGTGCAGACTTTTTACATAAAGGAGAAAAGCACTTTCACTCCGGCTGGGTTCTAAACATACCGGTCCTCTATTTATTTATTTTAAGCATTGTGCTGAGGAGCCAAACATGTTGCAGAACAGTCTAAATGCAAATATCTGTCTCAGCTCTACAGCCTGTTCTTTTGATTATACCTTGGTCTGATCTCTTCTGAATTGTCTGCAATGTTTCCAACTTTACCGTGAGTTGGGCAATAGTTCATGGCTCAATTAAAACCCCAGTTTCTGGGCTCTTGGGACTGTGAGCTATTCAGCATCCCCTTCGAGAAAGAATGTCCATGCAGATGTAGGGAAAAGCTTGTAAGTGCCACCTAAATGCCTCCAAGAGGCTGAAAAGGCAGAACAGGAGTAATGAGAATCTCAGATTCTCTATAACATATAAAATAAAGGCAATACAGTTTTTAAGCCACTGAAGATTTGTGAACTTCTGAGGTTGGTAAGAATGTGTTTGCATAATGTCCTAGATGCTTTAAAGTGTTGATTGAAAGCAAAAAAATAGCAACAAGAAACAATAATAAAAATTAAAAGCAATAGAAAATAAATACTTGGCAACAGACTGAAGTTATAAACACACTGATTTTCTTTGAATTTTGTACTTTAGAACTGTTCAAATTACTTAGAATACTGTAAGATAATAATAATAATAACAAGGAAGATTTAAAAAATACTGTAATATAGAATGAAGCTCTTGAATTAGGTAAGTGATTTACAAGGATAGGCTGATGTTCAGAGGCAACCAGTTCTTCTTCCAGCAAAGTGCATTACATTGGAAAACCAAGCCATGCAGTTAGGTATCTCAGTACTGAGTCTGGTGCCAATGTTGGACACTTGTTATAAACAAAAAAACAAAAAATATTTTGGTGGAAGTTAATTTCCTGCCCCAGTTGCATGGGCTGTGCTGAGGTTATAAAGACAAATATTTATCATTTGATAAAGGGTTATGATCTGCTGACCTTGGAATTACTCCTGATCACAAGTAAAGCAGAGCTCTTATAAAAGCTGTTGTTACAAGCAGGGAGCCAAATTGGTCAAGAGTTTCCTGTGTAATTTTTGTCTTTTTTTTTTTTTTAAAAAAGTTTATTTTTATGTTATCCAGAGAGCTGTGTCCTGGTGGTGGGTGGGAACTACAGGTCATCCTGTGGGACCTACTCATCAGCTTCAGATGTCCCCACACTGAGCAGCCGGGATGGTCACAGGGAAGGATGGTGAAAGGGATGCCCAGCAATTTTCTCACCTTATGTACAGGACAAGGGGAGAAACAGAGCAAAAGGTCAGAGCAGCCTGCAGGTAGACAACCAGACAGGTAATCATGGTGATGCTTGCGTGCTCCTAGTTTGTGACTATGCCCCTAAATTTGAGACTTGAGAGTTATTATAAAAATACTGGCTACACCTACCTTTGTCACAAAGGCTGCAAACACCTGTGTAAGACTCTCATTTTTTAAACCCTAGCTGCAGAATGCTGGGACAGAAGTTTGTCACGCACTTTAAAAAGTTTTCTCTTCATCTTGAGAATAGCATCTACAGCTTCCATATGCTTTCTGCTCCTTTTCTGTGGGTGCTCCAGAAAGGCCCTGATGCCTGCTCTGTACTTCTTCGTGTTGTGTACAGGCATTGTCCTACAGCCTTGTTATTCCCTGGCAGCTTTATCACCTCTATCTCCTAACAGATAAAAATATTTCTCCCTGCAAAGGGGTTTAATTTAGCCCTAAATTAGGAAGTTCAATTTTTTTCCAAGTGCTCCTCCAACAAGTGTTTTCTAGCTCTTTATTCTTTTTCATTGTTTTCTCATTTACTCATTCTAAGTCTTCAAATGTCTTCTGATATATTTCCCCCTTAAGCTGCAAATTCCTAGTTTATTGGGCTGTGTATCTATGCTTTGCATCAGTTCTCCTAGTCCAGCACTGCAGTCTTTTCCCAGGAAAACAAACAAACAAACAAACAAACAAAAAAACTCTGCCCTTATGGTGGGAGTGTGTAGTATTTTCATATGTCCGTATCCTATGTGCCTGTCTGGCCTACCAGACACACAAAAGTGACCAAATGAAGAAAGAGAAGGTCTGAGAACCAAATCTGAAATAAAGTTGCTTTGCTGCTTTCATGAGGTCATTCTCCTCATTACTCACATATGTAGCACGCAAGGAAATATTTCTCAACCTCAGAAGTTTCAGGTAGTTGCTCTAGGAATGCAGTCATCATCTTCCTGGGTACACGCTTCCTGTTTTCCAGGAAGAAAACCCAGAAGAAACGGAGCAAGTAATTGTATTGGATAAACTGTGAATAACCATACGAGACCTGCTGTAAGGAACAATACGGTGGTGTCACAGCTTCTCAAAACACACCAAGAGAAGACCAGTGTGTTAATAGAAACAGGGCTCTTCCCAGAGCTGAGCATTTGTCCTTCGTCCGCTGAAGCTCATTCATGACTAATCTTAGATGTATGAGTGGACTTAGTCAAGTCAATGTTGTTTTTAAGGTTTGCTTTGACCACCTCTTCACTTTTCTGCTTTTAGATACCCTAGAGGGTATGGCACAGTGTGTCTGAACAGAGTCTAATGTTTTAACCACAATTAGCCACTTAGTAATTAAAATAAGCTCAGATCCTTGTGCTTGTTCATATGAGATATAACTGTGCCAAGATTTTTTGACAGTGAATAATGCTTTGAGAAACTTCTGTTTTCTACTTTTTGTTAACCTGAGACACCTCTCCTCTCTCAGACCTCATGCTGTCTGTCCCTAGGTCCCTTGGAGTTCCCACATGCCACCACCTGGGTGTTATCATATCTGCTGGTATTCAGTTCTATTGCCCCTTCTTCTCAATCTATATGGCCTGCTGGTGAGGCTCCTCAACAGTTTTGGTGCCATGAGATACTAGAATTTAGACAGAGGTTGGTTTTTTTGTTGTTGTTGTTTTTTTTTTTTTTGGACACCGAGGCTGGTACTGAAAGACATGGAGAGGATGGGTGGGAGGAGATGTGCAAAGGGTGCAGCTGAGGCCAACTGCTCTCTCTGCTGTGGAATATTCCCTACACCAAAAGATTTTGCCAAACTAGTATCTGAGCTGGTGGTTCTGAGCTGGTGGTGCCTGGGACAGGTGCCTTCCCCTGCCTGTCTTCCTCATAGCAGGAGCCAGAAGGGTTGTTGGAAGGACCACAGGGAGGCCCAGCTACAGCTCAGTAATCATACTTCTGCTTAAGTATGCAATCCAAGCTGACTTTCTGCTCTGGGCTCCCTAAGTTTCTAATTCATGTCAAGATTCAACAGGTGGATAAAACAGAAAAATAAGTCTCTCATCCCATTGCTCCTTTGAGCAGAGATCTATCAAATGCAAGTGTTTCACCCTTCAGCATCTGCAGCAAACATTAATTATATCTTCCCTTAACTCCTCTTCTTATATGCTATTTGTTAGAAAACAATTTTGGCCTTGGTTTGGTCCTGGTCAAGGAGGAGATTTTGCCTACCTAGACAAAGTACCTACCTTGTTCTGAGGCCAGGAGATTTTCCTCTGTGGTGCGGAGACAGCAAACTGAACAGGACCAAGAGCAGACTACCTAGCTTAGGATACCTTTCAGGCAGTCCATGATATCCCTGACCCATCCATGTGGTCACTGCTGGCCACATCGAAAGGCTCTGAGCCTGTCACTCTCCTCACACCAAGATTGCAAGTGTCACCTTTGCTGCTGAGATGCAAGAAGATGCACCAGTTCATTTTAAAACCAGCTTTTCTGCAGAACTGGCAAGCTGCAGAAGCAGCCCGCTTTCAAAAAGCAATGCTTGTGGCCCCAAGGGGGCTTAGAAGTGATGTTTTTGGTTTGGTGCCTTCAATACAATATAAAGCAGGAGATCTGCAGGACAACTCCCCCCCCTCTTGGGGCAAGCTGCAGCCACACAGAATTTGTTGCTGGAGCTTTGAGCACTATGCTTGTTAATCAACAAGTTGTTAAATCCTCACCAGGAAGCCTAAGCACTTCTGCAGAGCGTGACTGGGTTAGAAACCCATTGCTCGCACCCTGTTGCATGGACCTGTGTTGACACCAGCCAGTGCTCGCGTGATGCAAACAAGTGGGGAATTAGTTGGGGAAGGACCTGGAATTTATGGCTGCTTCCCAGGAATCCCTTGGACGGCTGGCAGGGGCTGTGGCAGGGATCGTTCCTCCTGGGGTTGTGCACATCCCCAGGGGGGCAGCTCGGCTGCTGCAGAACCTCTCCCTGGCACCCTGATGGGGCCACGCCATTTCCTCCTCTCCCAGCTCTTTTGTTCACTCTGTGCAGTGGCAGCGCTGGCTGCGTGACTTTCTGCATGCGGGGGGATACTTGGCTTGACATGATGGACATTCCCCCTTTGAACTGAGCCCTGACCGGTGCCAGAAAGGCCCATGATAGATTCCCTGTGCCATCCTGCAAAACAGACTGAAATATAGCACCTTTTAACCAAAGCCTAGGGTAAACAATACAGCCTGTACTCTGGTTCATAAACAGTCTTCATTATTACAAAGGGCATTTCAAACGCAGTGTGCTATGGCTTGACCTTAAAAGCTATAGACAATCTAGTGGAGCACAGGCGGTTTCATAAAGTACAATCGTTTCCTGCAATTCTTGGGGCAGTGCAGCCGGAGCCGTGCAAATCCTGTTTTCCCTGCATTGTTTCCTGCATGTGAATATCATCAGTCTAGTGGTGCTCGTAACCATGGCACTCGTTAAACAGGAGCAGGGAGACTTCTGATAAAGCCGTCTAGGACTCCAAGGATTTGCACAGGGCCAGCAGCCTTGACTGGGCAGGGTAAGGCAAGGGGTGCCAGCTGCTGCTTCAGAAGCTGAAGCAATAAGCATTACAAGAAGTACCTTGAGAATAGCCACTTAGTAAAGGAGTAGTCAGACACATTTAAGACAGGAAAGATGGTAGGACCACAGTGAGCACCCCTCCCCACCCCCCCATCCTTCAGCAGTCCTTTGGGAAAGCCTTTACCCATGTCTGGGGGTCTACACATTTGTGAGAGCCTGGAGGCACCAGGCACAAACCCTGTGTGCAAGACGAACTCACTGCAGCATCTGCATGATGCGAGAGCAGGTCAGAGGGAGGTGCAGAAACCAGGGGAGCATCACACCTCTGCCTCTGTCCATCTCTGCTCCAGGTGCCCCTCCATCCTTCATTGCAGACAGAAAAATAAGAAACTTTATACAGAGATGCTACTTCAGATCAACAGTGCAATTGAAGGTGGATCCTCATCAGTATGACCAGTTTATACTATGGATGAAATTACTATGGACTCCCTAATTGTTCTGTTTGTTTGTTTGTTTGTTTTTAAATGAAGTTTCCCTAGGGGTATGAGGTTTTCAGACAATGCAAAGGCAGCACCTGCCCAAACCTTTTCAATATTAAATTTTTACAGAGAAGTCTAGGTAAGTGCATGCAATTACATATTTAAAGAACAATGCATATATAGTGGGGTGACCACCAGGCACTTGGCTGTTACCAGATACCTGAATGTTTTGCAGCCTTCAGTGGATTTGTGAGCTGAAGCATCAGCAATACCCTGTTTAACACAGAAAGGTAGCTGGGTCAATAAGATGTCATAGGTGATATCACTCCATAGCAGGAGTGACTCACTGACTCCTGCACCTTGTAATGAAACCAAAAGCACTGGGCCTGACCTCAGCATACAAGGCAGCACCTGCAGAGTGTGAATTAGGCTGAAATTCTGCAAATTTCACAAATAAAGAATTGGTGATGGTGAAATTTTAGATAACTAACTAAAAAGAGTAGGACATATTTCATCATGTTCTTAGAATACTATGCCCAAAAAAAAAAAAATGGTTTCCAAGAAAGAATGGTGTTTGTCTGGGGAAGGAGTGCATACTTTAGTTGTGGTGCTACTGAATAGGCATGAACTTTAAATTTTAAAATGGAAAGCAAGGAGGATGACAGTGGTAACAAAACAGTCACGTACATGAAAAGAGTAAAATATATGAAACAAATTCCTCTTTCTGGAAAGCAAACTTCAGCAGCATCATGGAAGTGGTAAGCCAGGTCTCATAGGAATAAATTGCAGAGGAGAAAAGTACAGAAAAGTGACTATACACAACTGTATTTGGACAGCCTCAGAGCAGTCTGAGTTGCAGAGGAAAAAAGGAAGTAATGTTGAAAATCAATAGGACAGCACTGGCAGCTTGTGAAAATCTGCTGTATCAAAGAAATCCCTAAAAATGGAAGTGCAGACTTACATTGATGAATGAACACACAGGAATAACACAAGCATATAAGTACAAAAATGAATAGCAACTAGTAAGGGGTGTAAATGGCTTCCCAGATGTAAGGAACTAATCAAAGCAGTCTGAGCTATTAGCCATTATCTGCAAGAATTCAGGGATTAAAGGAGATGTCCCAGAGGGCTGGAAAATGGCAGAGAGAGGACCTAAATTTACAGAGAGGAAAAAGGAGGAGCCAGGGAATTCAAAACTAATCTGCCTAACTTTGATAAATGGAAAGATAATAGAACAAATAATTAAATAACCAAGTTATAATCCCCAAGAGAACAATATGTTGACAAATATCAGCCAGTGTGGATTTTTATTTATTTTTTAAAACAAGACATGTCAGACAAATTGTTTTGAAGAGTAAGTAGCCCAGTAACTAAGAAAGAGGCAGGATGTCATTTTCCTACACTAAATTCTGAGAAGAAAAAAATCAGAAAACATGGCCTTGGTGAAGTTGCATTCACTTCAGTGTACCACTGAGAGAGAAAAAAAAAATGCAGTGAGAGTTTAGTAATCAGTCATTTACTGTCTGAGAAGCATGACATTTAAGGAAGTCCTTCATGCATTTATCCTAGTCTGCTCCACTTACCTTATTTATTAGAGACATGGACTGACAGTGAGGAGAGCACTTATACTAGTGAATGATACAAAGTGGGGGTTTCAAATCAGCAGAAATAAACCCAATGAAATAGCGCATTTTTGACCACACAAGTAAAATAGATTGAACGAGCAGAGAAGTGGCAGCACACCAAGAAGTGATCTTGGGGTTACAGAGGACCGAAAGCTCAATGTGCATAGAGAAGAAAAGCTGAGCCTTTTTTCAAGGTGTATCAATAGGAAAGCTGGATGTGAGACACAAGGCAATCAGCTTGCTCTGTGTGATGCTGGTGGGGCATCAGTTTGGTTCCCTCTTGAAGTGAGATCAGTGCACAAGTGGGATTTCAGAAGAGAGAAATGGGGATTGGCATGTGATGTAAGAAATGTTAAACAAGCAAAGGCTGGGGAAATTGTTCAGTAGAGAAACAGGAGCAGGGGGAGAACAAAAGAGGATAGATGCTATTAGTCTTCTAGCATGAAAAAGAGACGTTACCAGAATATCAAAAATGTTCTTGTTCTCTGTGTCAAGAGAGAATTTGGTTCATTTTACACAAAGATTTAACCTAGCTGTTTGGGGGGTGGGGGGGGTGGAGGGGAAGTAATATATCTTTCTCATTTGAGGGATAGCTCAGTGGTTGGAACAATCCTCCAGAAGAGGCTGTACAAATCTTACCAATGGAGAAGTTTAGAGAAACAGCAGCCAGGGTTGCTCTAGGTCATCCCTTGAGGTCCCCTCCAACCCTGCTTTTTTATGATCTTGCAGAGTAATTAAGCCTCTGCTTAACATTATCCACATAAGTGACTTGAAAAATAGGCAGAGTTCCAAGTTGAGCACATGCTTAATTGCTTTGTTGGTCTGAGGCCCAAGGTATTTCTGGTAGGTGTTAATTTATTCCAAAGATTCTTGCTAGTAACTATTCCCCTATGAACACTGACACCTGTGAAAAATAAAAGCATTATTCTTTTTTTTCCAAGCTGCTGCATTTCTTTCAGACCATCCTGCCTTCCTGTGATAATACTAAGGAAATAAAAGCCTGTATTAGAAAGTTGCTTTACAGAATGGAATGATTTCCTCATGCATTGTAAATACAAGAAAAACACAAGGTCAGTGAAAGAGAAAAATCACATCAATAAAGTATATATACGCACATCTTCATAATTCATTCAAAACAGTGTATAATACACACATACCACGAGCTGATATATTCCTCTAAGACTTGAATGGCTGGTTTACCTTGTCTTACATCAGCAGGACCGTTACATTTAGTTTCTGGTACATCTCTGAGTTAACTGCACCTTGACCCTGTATCAGCTAACATATGGTGATCTCCATCATCCAGCAAAAGAGTTCACAAGGGAGGAAAAGGACACCTTCTAGGAGCTGAGACATACCGAGCTCTAATGGACTTCTCCAAAGGTAGATCTCCTCCCTTGCCCCACAAGACTGAAATCTATTAGCATGTGGCTGATGACTGCACAGGGATGCTGAGGATAGCTCAAGTACTGACAAAGCCTCATCTGCTGCTTTTTGTGCGTGCGTAGTGTTTTTTTCCTTAGGAGTATCTTTCCTTAGGAGTATCAGTCATGACTCAGGTCTTCCCACTCCATGCTATGCCTGCAAACATCCAACAAACAAAGGAGGTCTGCATAAATCTTTCCGAACTGAGTGCAAGATGAAATACCACAGATGGATACCACAAGCAGGGAGGAACAAAAGGAAACAGTGAATCAGGTTGCCCTGTTATCTGAGAAATGCTGCTGCTTAGAGATGAATTTTAGCTTTTAAGAAGCTGCTTGTGAAATGGGATGAGAAGTGGTTATCTATGCCTTCAGATGTGGGGAGTAGAGGAGAGAGAGTTCTGAGGGAAGCTCCTGTGCCCAGAAAACTAAGCACTGGGTGCTCATGTTGCCAGCAACAGGCCGTGCTCCAAACTCTTAACTTGAAGAGCTGACAGTGAAAGGTCTTGAACCTGGAGCTACAACAGAACATAAGGTTGAGGTGAGTCTGGATGATTTTTTAAACATCCCAGAAGGAAATAAATAAAAATAAAAAAGAAACAACATACAGAGTGGAGATTGCAGCTTGAGGCCCAGGAATTGTTCAGGTCAGCCACACTTTTTGCTGCTAAGCTTCTCCCAGACCTAGATCTATCAGTGGCTTCTGCCTTTCAAGGTCTCCACTGGGGAAGACAGCCCTGCATGTCCCCTGTTGATGGTGGATGCCACCAGCCCATCCTCTGGGCTGGTCCCTGTTCTGAGATCTCCTTCTTTCACTGGGAAATGGTGAAAGGGGAGGGAAATATTCGTGGTAAAGAGGCTTCCTTTTCCAACCACAAACTGTCTCCTGTGCAGGAGTTGATATCAATGATTGGGTGATTCTTTGTTTTTGTTTCTTGATACAACCAAAAATTACCAGTTTTCTTGAGAATGCTTTTAACAGCAACACTTTTGAGATCACTTTCTGTAAAAATTCAAACTGAATTTAAGAAACACTTAGGTTTTTTTAGCTTCCTATGGATATGTTGAAATAAAAGATTTTTTTCCAGCCAGTTACCCTTTCACTCTGAACTCTCACATCTGCTGTTCCACAAATGGGATTTCTCTTTGTGATGCTGCAAAGTTTTAATTCTGATAAAGTGAAAATCCTATCATTTATCATTAAAACTGCAGATCATATAAATTATTGTTTTCTTAAAATACCCATTTCTGTCAAGCCATTCATTTTTTTATTTTAAAGGCACTCATGTTTTCCAGCTTTTCTACTGGCACACAATTTTTTTTTCCCCATCAGGTCTCTTCTAAACATGAATTCTCACATACCATTCAGACAGGCAGCTTCAGTTTGTAAGGCATGATTCTTTAATTGTTTCACTGCTGAAAATTCCAATAACAATTAAATCTCTGCCAAGTATTAGTTATTTCCTTATCAGTAACATTAACTATTTTATTCTAGAGTAAATACAGTGCCAGAACACCCAGACTGCAATACATGAGCTCGTTGGATGTTGTCTTCCAGACCATTTCCAAACTTCTTCTCCAAGAAAGCCTCACCAAAATCTTGGTTAAAAGTCTATAAGGTTATCACCCTGATAAACATTCCCTCTCCTTGCTGCGAAGGGGTAGAAAATGCCCATTCTTTTCTTGGCTTTCAAAACCAAAAAGCTTGGTAAGGGCATTGAAGAGAGTTCCTGGCAACACCTGGGGCTTTCTCCCAAAGGGAGAGCAAACTTGCTCTTTTTTGCCTTAGAGTTTATCCACCTGTCATTAGGGTGTTGTTTTTTTTTGTTTGCGCCTCCGCCCCCCCCCCCCAAGTTTTCCAGAAAGGCAAGGATATTGGATTGCAGTTCATTACTAATCCACTGCAGGATTAGCAGAAATTTAACATTCTAAGGTAAAATATGTCTTACGGGGAATCTGAACAAAATAATATTCTTAGTATACTCTGAAATTCTGATTATTTTTGTTTCTATAGGAAAAAGATAAGCAATTCTAATAGCATTGGATCTACCATGACCCTTTCCAGAGTGGAGAACACACAAAAGGAAAGCTATAATTGGAGATGGCAGGGGAGATTAAAAAAAAAAAAAAAGGAGGGGGTGTTTCCTTGGAAAGGGCAGCAGCTTAAAACTGAAACTGTCCTTGGAGACCTATTGTTTTTACTTATTTTTCAATGAGGAATACAGGAAACATTTTTTGCTTGGTTGCAGAGAAGGATCCCTAGCCTAGGGAGGCACACCCCTGTGCAGTGAGTAGCCTGGTGGTAAGACTGCTCTTCCTCTTCCAGATTACAGTCCACTTCTCAAGTGAATATTGGCATGTGTGAGCTGTTGGCTACCATGTCATGTAAATTCCAACCCGCTCCCTACCTCCCCACTTTTTTTTTTTTTTTTTGGAAAAAACATTTGGGAGAGTCTTGGTTTCATTCCACTTTGACATAAGTGTCAACACCTTGAAATATTTTGCAAAATGGAATTCTTGTTGCCTGCCCAGCCCTATAATCAAAATGCTGAGGCTTTCTCAGACATCCATATTACCAGCAAGTCTGGGAGTCCTTAGACCAAACAATGAACTAAAATATACATACCTGCAGTCAGACGTTGGCACGTACTGCTTTGAAACTCCTGGTTGGAGTATGGGGATACATTTAGTATGGTAGCTCTTTATTTAAATAAACAACAGCTCCACACCCCAGAGCCTATGAGAGGGGCAACTGGGTAAGTGTGACAAGTGAGCAGCAGTGAGGACAGTGAATAAGGAATACAGGTGACAAAAAACATCAGAATATTCCAGAATAACCAAAAAAGTGCCAAATGCAGTGTCAACAGTCACTCTTCAGCAAGAGCCACAGAGAGGTCAACCTGTTTGTTTGCAGATACCAGCCATCTGCTTTGCCTTCAGGAAACTTTTAGGGGAGAGGCATGGTTGTCTACATCCACAGCTCTTTGTCAAAAGCTGTATCTACTCAAAATTTTGGGTTCTGAACCTCCGAATGGGAACCCTATTCCTCCCTTGCTTTCATTCCTGGTATTTGGATGCGGCCCTCATCTAGTGCTGATGGACAGCTGATGGACACACATACTCTCCTCTCAAGGATTCCTCTTACTGTTCTTCTCACCACACAAATGAAAAGTCCTTCAGACAGAGCCTGCCGGAAAACACAAGACACATTCAAATGCTCTATTTTCATTGTTCCCAGATGATTAATGCCATGTAGGCCAATGGGCCCACTGCTCTGTTCCCGTAACCTGCATAGGGAACAAATGAAAATTTCTAACTGGAATTTCCACTCAGCTTGTCTCAACAGCACATGAAAACCCAGGACAAATCAAATTACAGCTCCAGAATACAACAACATTTTGGAAACAAACAAACAAGCAAGCACGCAAACACACAAACAAATAAGAGAATGGCCTGACTTAATTGGCAAAGTCTAGCAGTGCTGGCTGCGTAACAACATCTGAGCTGTGATTTCATTTGGCCTGAGGCTACCTTTTCATGCCTATGCTAAGCTCTAGCCATCAATGATGATCCCATGGATTTTGAATATATTATGAGAAAGGAAGCCCTTCTGTTGGCTGCTTGCTACTTGGATCTCCCTTGACCAAGCCAGGCCCCATCTCCTTGGAACTAAGGTCTCATCCTGTGCCCCTTGCAAACACCACAAGCAGAAATAAAGGACCACCATGTCCCACAAGACCCCCTTTCCCCACTGACAGCGGGTGTTAATGTATTTGCCCTGAATTCCAGTGCAGCCACCCAAGCCGCTGGCAGATTAATTGCCACACTGACGCCTGTTACTCAGAGCCACAGGCATTCCCTGAGGCAAGATGTTCATTACAGGCTGCCAGTGCTGGAGAAATGCAGTCACTCGCTTTGAAGGGTGTCAGCAGGTTGCATACCTGAAAAAGCAAGCTTTAAATAAATATGCAGGTCCAGGGGCAATGTTTTGTTGCCTGACTCTCTCTCTCAGAACTCTCACTGCAGTTGAGCTTGGGAAAAGAAAACAGGATCAAGGGAGTCCAAGGCAAAGATGCTGGGTAAAGCCAGCAGACTAAGACAAAACACTGAATCCCAAAGAGCCTGGGAAATGAAGGAAGGAAGGGTGCAGTCCCTGGGGGGGTGGGGGTGGGGGTGGGGAAGAGCATGATTTGGGAGTGTGCATCCATGCCACAGAACCCTGGTGATGTAGCCATGCCGACCTCAGGACAGACACCCTCCTCAGGGGAGATGAGACACTCTTCCAAGCCCCTGCTCCCACCTCCTCCATATCCAAGGTGAAACCAGGAACTGAAACCAGGAATGCAAAATCTAATTCCTAATTGGAGCTGGCAGAAATGTATCACTTTCCTTCTAAAAATGTGAAATTCTGAATGCTATATCCTCACACTTTTTGACCTGTCCATCTTGTCTCTTTTTCCCCATGAAGATGGCTTTGAGCATGTAATCCAGCCTCTAGCTGGGGAAAAACATGCAGCCAAGTTCTCCTTCTGCCAGGGAGGCTCGGACAGTCCCAGGTATGAGAAGCACACACTGAAACCTAAGCTGTGCTCTGGAAATCCCTCCCACATGCTTTCCTAAACTTTGTAACTCAAGCCAATGCTCCAAGAGCAGTGTTCTCTATTTATTTCTATGTTCAGTAATACTTATTAAATTTGATGGGTGAAACAGACTGATCTTGGGCATAGCCAATAATTCTCCCCTTCCAAGTTAACCAACCAAACAGAGGTTTAGCATGCAAGAAGATAATGCTGTGAACTGTCACTCCTTACCCTGCATTTACAGGTTTAAAACAACTATATTAAATCAATTATCATCAGCTCTCTGTAGCCCATCCTCTTCCAATATTTTTTTCTTTAAATGTAATTTTTCAGACTGTCTACGGCAAGCCTCTGCATTACACATTTTTAAATACAGCGGACATTAACAAGAAACCTACAAAAATCATACTTGAGACACAGCTTGCTGTGGATCACAAAGGTTTGGTAGTTCAGAAAATTTACCCTGGCTATTGGCTTTATTCATACTGAGTTTGTTGGGGGAAGAGGTACAGAACCAGAGCTAAAGGCGATCACAGTTTGCTTGCTTCCACTGCATTTGGTTTTGGGGAATGTTGAGTTAAAAAATAAAAAAAAAAAAATTTTTTTTTTTGTAGTAGCAGCAGCTGAGGGACTTTTGTCAAAAGTCAGATACTTTCAAACATGGGTGCCTACAGGCAACTATTATCCTCCAGATAACAACAGCTGAACAACTGTCCGGATTTTTCAGAGGTTACAACATCAGCTGCTGCAGTCAGCAGCAGCTAACATCTGAAAATATTAAACCTGCTACTGGCATCAGTTACCAAGCAGGTCTGTAAGGAACAGGGCAGGCAACCTGCTCTTAATGCTACTGATTAGCAACATCACTTAACCTTCGCACCCACGGATCCCTTCTGGCTACCTATGTCTCTTTTGTTACTGCCGGAGATAAGATCCCCCTGACCAAACCAGTTGGTGTTTTTGTTGCAGTAACTGTGATGAGTAGTCACAGCCTCTGCTAGTGGCATGGTCATCTGAGAAGGCTGTCCATGCCCGGTGGCTGTGCCAGAAGTACAACATGGCTCACATGTTGCAGGTGCCAAAGGATGGGTTATTACAGTGGTCCCTCTACAAGGGCTTCCCAGCACTGATTTTTAAAGATGTGTTTTGAGAAAGCACCTGGTCTGGATGTAGACATTGCCAGCAAGGAGGTGGTGTTATGCAGGAAGATTTAGCAGGAGCCACTTGCTCCAAACCACTCCCTGGGGAATATGTGCTCTCCTCGACGTGGGTGGGATACATGCACGCCAGCCCCACACAACACAAAAATGAGCTGCAGCACTTAGTCGCTGTGTTACAGTTGAAGTCCAAGAAAGTGGGCTAGCAAAACAGATGGTGGTAAACACAAAACTAGTTATTTTGGGATGTTATTGGGCTTCTGCCACTACCAATACCTCAGTCTCTCCACCACGTGCATCCTAAGGGGCAGCACTTGCAGGATGTTCCTCTCCAGCAGCTGGGAGAGGTCTCACCTAGTGAGAGGGGAGCTGGCACAGCCCATCCAAGTGCAAGTCACCTTCGGGAGACACCCAGGCCACCTTCACCATCCATGCTGTAACATCAGCCATCCACTTCTGCTAGCATCCCAGACAGGTGTACAAAGACAGCACGTCAACACATGCACACATAATTTATCCCCAGAAATAGCACTGTGCAATGCACGTTAAAGTCAACACCAGGATTTTTCTTCCCTCCCACCCCCCCCTTCATGGTCTCTTAACACTTCCCTGTGGATATTGTACTCTGGGCCACGTAAGGGCAGTGCCCCAGAGTGGCTGGGCACTATCCACACCCTCATTCCTCTTCAGAGGGAGGCAAAAGTCTCCTCATGGCCCCTATTTGCACAACTTACTGTACATTGCCCTAGAAGGGCAATGAGCGGCTGCTGAAGCATGACTGTGGGAGAAATCTCCCAGATGGTAAGGACTATTACATATGCACCCAAAACATTAGGTGTCTAGCATAAACTGGTGCATCTAGGATCCCTTTAAAGTCAGAGGAAAGAGATGAGCTCTTTGGAGGATGATTCAACCCATTTTGTTACAGATATCCAAGGCAAGAAGGATGAATCATCCTACAGACAGGCTTCTCTCTGCTGAGGATACAGGGACTCTAGATGACTAGACTTCGTCTTAAACGGCTAAAACTAAGTGAGGTGAATCATGTTCAAAAGTGATTTTCTATGATAGAAATGCTGACATTACCCTCCTGGCAAAATCTGTGAGGCAGCAATGTCTCAGTATAAATCTGGTCCCTGTCTTTGCTGTTCAGGAATCTGTAGTGACAGCTGCCAAAAATTCAGTTCCTCTTTCAATCTCCCCTCCTATTCTGGGACCTATTTTACCCCCAATGGCTGCGTGCAGATTTGACACCCCACAAGTCTTTGCTGTCCATTCCCCATTTCCAACCCTCCTTTGTCACAACAACAGGGCCCCAACCCCCTTTGAAGAGAAATAGCTTCTTTTCCTCTGTCTCCAATGGGAGTTATAGCAACTCTGAACATCAAGCAAAAAGTCCCTCAGATTTTACATCTTTAATACATCAAAAATAAGGTTTAATATTTAATACAAAATCTTGCATTTAAGCCTCTCCCATCAAAACTGGATGAGATACCAATAAGTGAGTTCAGTCACTCTGGTAATGATCAGCATCAAGACTCATTGGTTGTATGTACAGGAGAACCACAAGAAACTCCCTCTGCAATATATGTCTATACGTAATAGGGTTACACTTCAGCACATTAAAATATGAGATCAATAAAGGTCTCATCATAAACTATAGCTGGGCACAAGCTTATGCCCTAACTTAATAGTTCTTACAGCCATTTCCAAACCTACTTTTACAGCATTACTTAACAAAATTGCAAATATGCTCACCATCAACATACATTCCCAGTCATTTCTGAATCTTGCTACATTCCTGGCCTCAGAGACAGACTGCCTTAATGGGTTGCATAGTTGAATTATTTAGCACAGGGAAAAAATAGTTCATTTTCTCAGCTTGCTACCTTTCAGTTTCTTCCAGAATCCTTGGACAGCTGCTAGGGTATGTCAGGAATTAACAGTGAAGTAGGTATTACCTATTACAATAGGAATTACCTATTCCTGTAGGCATTCCTAATTTCCAATAAATTGGAAAAGGGCAATTTAGAATGACAGTGTCTTTAGGAAATGTTTGTTTGACAATCTTCTGATAAAGCACATGTAAGACTGGGTCCCAAAGTGGTTTTCTGCTGGGTTATCTGACCTGACACTGGGGAATGGAGAGCTGCTGGCATCCCTTCTCCAGGGCAGGACATCCCTGGGATGATCACAGGTAGGAAACCAAAGGCCCCAGGAGCCCTGGCTTCTCCTGAGGTCTTGAAGCTTAAATCACCCCCCAAAATGAGATTTAAAGTTTTCCTGAACATGTTTCTGTTTCGATTTTTTTGTGCGTGTGTGGAAATCCCCTTTTGCAGGAAACTTGGAAGACAGATTTTGCCCTCCCTCATTCAAGCCTGGAGCATTTCCTCCCTCTCTTGCCACTCAGGAATAGCCGCTTTTGACCCAGTGTCAGTACATTCAATCTTTTTACTTTCTGACTTTAAGGAAATGGTTGCCACCTTCCCAGCCTCTTTCCTCCTCAGATTACAGAAGCAGACTTCAGTTTTCTTTCATCTCCTGAAAAGTTCCTCTAAACCTGCAGCGTCTGTTCTGAGTAGCAAATCACCAGCAGAAACCCTACTGCCCTAAGGTATGGGGGGTGAGGGGGGAGGGCAGGATCAATATTGTTCACATAGAGTGTGATGTAAATTTAAAATGATTGTTACCTGAATATTTGCATACCAATAACCACCACCTAAAGGGTGTGCAGAGAGCATGCTGGTGCGAAACAATGTACAGTATTTGGCAGTACTTCAAAATCTTGCTTCTTCCCTTTTGGTAGCTCTCTGGCACATAACTGTAACTCTCTTAGGAACTTACTGAACGCCAAGTATGGGGAAAATGACTTGTTAGGTTAGAAACGCAGACCCCTTCTCTTATCAAGAAGGAGATTTTCAAGCTCTCTCTTCTGCTCCTGTCTGGTCTGAGAGAATAGACCTTAAGGCACATTTAGGCTTGCTTCCTTTAAAGGTTCATTTTTCACTTAGTATGCGCCTATCATTACAAAATTAAACAAAAAGAAAATCCCACACAGAACAAAAAGAAAGGGCCAAAAGATACTCTAATGGATGGTTTCCTTTGACAACCTTCTTCAAAAGCAGACTGAGGCTGCATTAACACACATTCCGGGAAAAAAAGAAAAAAAAAAAAAAGTAATTCCCAAACCCTGACATCATATATAAAACAAAAAGCAGCATGGCAAATTCATGCCTCTCATTCCTTTCATTTTTTGTATCTTTCTATCTCATTCCACCACAGGGTTGTATAAAACAAAACAGAAATAGGCACAGAACTGTTTTTTGTGCAAAGCTGATGGGAGAACTGTAGGCTCCTCAGTATTAATAACATCTGGTGTGGTCCACAGTCTGTGTCACCACATCAGAGATGGAGTGAGAGTCCAAAAAACAGCTGGGAGTAGTAGCAGAAAATAGGCACAAGCCAGAATCATACTAAAAAAAAGTCAACATCCAGAAAGTTTTCATTCAGTAAAAGACAGGACTTCTGTGCGTTTTTATTTGTTCGTTTGTTTGTCTTTAAAGTGTTACTTCCACATTATTTCCTTTTTATAATCTTCCTATATACAAATCACACCTTAGCAAATAACTCCCTTCCTTACCCTCACCACTTGAGCAGCACCCATTAGCGATTGGAATTTGAGTATTATTTTTAACTTATTGCATGCTTCTGTTATTCAAACACTGAGGTTGCTGTCACTTCTGAGGCCCCATGATAAAGCTTTTCCATAATAAGTTCTAGCTAGACCCATGACTTTTACTGAATATTGCAGGAGGTTAAGGTGTTCTGCCATTTTTTCTTTGAAGCCCTCACTCCTGTCCTCGTGTCATGCCACTGGAACCTTGTGGGTGTCCTGTAGATTTCTTCAAGGTTTTCAGCCTCCAATATGACCAATAGAAGTAATAACAAATAAAAAAAAAATAAATCTCATTTCTGACAAAGTACAGGATGTTGTGACATAGCTGAAGGTTGTTCTGCATTCCTGAATATTCTAATTCATCCAAGATACAAAATAAAAGTCAATGATGAGAGTTTCCTAATGTCTACATTTCTGCTTCAGGACCAGATAGGAAGAGTAAGGAATGCTTTAGACAATCCTGATTATAGCCTGGTGCTTTCACACACTCAAGCCAAGGGCAGCCTTCACAGCCTCTGGCTGTGTCATCCCACCCACTGTTTGTATAGTTTCAAATACTTTGCAATTACAGATCTAGCTGAAAACAACACTTCTTTCAGTAGTTTTAAGTTAGCCTCATGACTGCTACAGCTGGTACAAGGGATAGAGCATGAGAACAAGGGTGGGGATTTACTGGAAGGAGAGAGCAATCAGGAACATAGTGGCCTCATACTGGCAACAGCAAATGCGAAACGACACCACTGGTTACTGGCCTCAAGGCAGAACTATCCATGGCCTGTATCATCTATCAGAGGTTACATTGAGTGGATTCTCTGATCTTCAAAGTAGACCAAGCTTATTAATTATAAATAGCTCACCTGTGTAACTCTCTAGCAGACTATGACTCTAACTATGGCAATTACAACACATTTACCACACCATTTGTTACACAGTGAAGGTCCTGGGTTAGCTGCTCTCTCCACTGCTCTATGCCCCTAAAGCTAGTTTTTCCTTAGCATCAGGACTGTTCACAACTACTTACTCCCTATAATCTTGGCAACTTTTAAAGCTTGCTTAATTCCCATTGCAGCTCAACTCCTAACCTTTTTCATGAGAAATTTGTCATTAGTTAACATTCTGCCTTAGCTCTTGGGAAGAGGGGAAACAATGAAAAAGAAAGGAAGTTTCTATTTGACCAACCACTGCTTCTCCACAGCTTTCATTAATTTCTGCCCTGTTGCCGTAGGGAAGTGCTGGGGAAGACCCTAGATGAACTTACAGAATCAAAAAGCAAAATTACCCTAGTTGTCAAAATAGAATTGAAGGAGTCAGATGCAGACTGTTTTCTCTCCCTACCACATACATTACATTAGGTTGCTGCCCAACTAAATGCTATCTCTTTGCATATCAGTTTATACAATGCTAAAGTAAGGCTAGTAATTATATTACTAAAAGCAGCAGTTCTTGTGGCACCAAGTTAGAATAGTGAAATAAAAGAGACCAGGATGCTGAGAAAGTAATTAACAAATGTTTGCAAAACTCTGTGATTATGAGAAATGGCAGGCTTCAGGACTCTAATCACTACAATCAAACTTCTTTTGGTAATGTACAACACAGGTAATTAGTGTGATGGACCTGGAGGAGAGAGTTCTTGTACTCTCACTCATCCTGATGGTCCATAAGACCTCTGCAAAATAAAAATAAAATTCAAGTAATTCCTCCAGCAGCTACATTGAAAAAAAGCCAGTAAGAAGGGGCAATTAGGACATGATTTCCAGAATGGTAGGAAAGAAAGGTCTTTTCTAGAGTTACAGTCAGAATTGTCTTAGAAGGGTTTGCCAGCAAGCAGAACTGAAAATATTCAGCCTAGGGATACAGGCATTGGGATAAGAAATATTAGATTTTCCATAGAAATATTATTGCAGGAAAGTGGGTCAGAAAGTCAAGAAACCAACTAATGAATGGGGAATAGTATGCAAGGCAAAAACAAGTATCAGCATTTTTCCCCCTTGAAGCTGTTGATAACTTGAAGCTGTTTCAATAATGATATCCCAAACCGATGACAATGTTTCCTCCCACCATCTGACACTATCCTGTTGCTTTGTGCTTTACAGGGCCGTCAGTCACATGGAAGACAAGGAAGAAAGGTCACCAAGAGAGGACAGGATATGAAGGAATGTTGCACAATGAAGGCAAGGCTTTTGAACGTACAGAAATCCTACACAGGCCCTTGCATCTTAATCGAGCCTTCCCCAACATCAGCCATCGGTGTTTGTGCCTGGGAAGCCAGCAGGTCCACATGCATTGCTGGTGCAAGCAGGAGCGCTGCAGTGTCTATATGTGGTTGCAGTGCAGTTGCCAATAGTTAGCACCTTGGTCTACAATTCTACCGATCATGAGTTAGATACTGCTAGGAAACTCATTGTACAATGGGATCCTTTCTCCCTTCTGGCTCTCCTTCTTTCAATTTTTGCTTTCTTTAGATGCATCTATCCCCACAGAAATATATTTTCTCTGTGGTACTAAGCTCTTACACACAGCAGGCACACAAGTCTCTGCCTGCTGCATGGGAACCCACGTGCATCTTGGAGCAGTAGGAAAGGATCTAATTCCAATGCCTTAAATGCCAATTTTTAACATGTCCTTTAAAACAGCCAAGGTTCACGACCATGTCCACAGTTGCTCTCTATACTTACTGCCCAGAGCACAGTGCCCCAAAGAGATCAAGGAGAGTAAGAAATGGCAAACAGTAACTGTGTGAAACTATGGGAGAACACTACTATCACCAGAAAAAAATCTGCTGAGAACACCAACCCAGACCCCCATCTTGCTGAAAATGACTTTTTCGTAAGTAACAAGCTTCCTTGGGCCCGGACTTGACATCTGTGCAGATTACAGAAAGGCAGTCTCTGAAACCACATGTGGAGACAGTTTTATCATCAATTCATCACATCATTTGTGTGCCACCTTTCTTGAGTTTAGAGTAACGATATGAAAGCTTTACTCATGAGCCAGAGAATATTTGGTAAACATTATATCCTCTGGGCTGCTCATCCAACAATTCTGAAGATTTTGTTCCTTAGGTAACAGTTTGCTATTTAGCACGAGCTCATTCCAGAAAGAGAACAAAGCATCAAGGAACAATGAAAGCCATTAGACAAGTCGGTATAAATTACGTTAATTTTACCTTTGTCAGCATCCAGATATAAGCATGGAAATGGCCAGCTGACAAAGGTGGCTTTCTAAAATTCAGGTAAAGACACAACCAAAAGGACACATTCTGCAGCAGCTCCCACTCCTTTGAAGACAGAAGATTAAGACTGAGCCTCTTAATTCTCATGGCTACTAAACTGTTAAGGGTCAGTGAAGAGAGTAGCTGTGGAAGTAATGTGGACTATTTAACTGACTAAAGCTGTCCAGTTGCCTTTTTTTTTTTTTCTTCTAAAGCTAAAGTCAGAACAAAAGGGCAATTTCAGAATGGAAAGAGACCACACACACCTGATACATCAGAATAGGTGCCAGGAAGAAGCAGATTCTTTCTTAACAACTGAAGTATTGCTTAAATTTTCAGAAATGTGCAAATTAAAACTTAGTGCAACCCCCAAGTTTGCTTTCCTGTACTCTGTGCAAACACTTGGAATGGACCAGGCATCTTATGTTTTGTCTGATGTCCATAGATGTGGCCTAGATACCTTACTCATATGTCTTTAAACAAGAGTTTGAACTATTTTGGGCAAGTATTTATATTTTTTTAACAGCTTGCATAGTACTCAATGGTAACAGGGTCCAACTCATAACGGTAATAAATCACATAAAGAGAGAGATTTTTAATACATCTCAACTCATTCTAACTAGAGCTAACTAGCTCTTGACACTAACTCTAGATCAAACCAAAATTGTAGGAAAGTTCTGGCATGTTTAAATTCAAGAACTTGCTTCCTTCTTCTGTAACAATATTTCATTACTGTAAAAACTATGTCATCTAAACAACAAAGAAGTAAATCACTTTTGTTTGGAAACAGAGTAAAAAATACTGACTACAGGATGTGATCTGACTGCACTGCAACCACCTTGTGTTGAAATGAGATTTCACAAAATGAATCACAGCCTTGTAGAACTGGTAATACTTCCATTTACTAACAATAAGCATATAATGATCAAAATTAATCCCATACTCCCAGTCGACTGGCGGCTAGCAAACGTGACGCACATCTACAAGAAGGGTCGGAGGGTAGACCCAGGGAACTATGGGCCTGTTAGTTTGACCTCAGTGCCAGGGAAGCTCATGGAGCAGATTATCTTGAGTGTCATCACGCAGCACTTGCAGGACAACCAGGCGATCAGGCCTAGTCGGCATGGGTTTATGAAAGGCAGGTCCTGCTTGACGAACCTGATCTCCTCCTATGACAAAGTGACACGCTTAGTGGATGAGGGAAAGGCTGTGGATGTGGTCTACCTTGATTTCAGTAAGGCTTTTTACACTGTTTCCCACAACATTCTCCTCAAGAAACTGGGTGCTCATGGCTTGGACTGGCGTACGCTTCATTGGGTTGGAAACTGGCTGGGTAGCCGGGCCCAAAGAGTTGTGGCGAATGGAGTCAACTCCAGTTGGAGACCGGTCACTAGTGGCATCCCCCACGGCTCAGTACTGGGGCCAGTTCTCTTTAATATCTTCATTGATGATCTGGATGAGGGGATCGAGTGCACCCTCAGTGCACAGAGGGGATCGAGTGCACCCCAACAACCCCAAGGAGAGCTACAGGCTGGGAGATGAGTGGTTAGAAAGCTGCCTGGCAGAGAAGGACCTGGGAGTATTGGTTGATAGTCGGCTGAATATGAGCCAGCAGTGTGCTCAGGTGGCCAAGAAGGCCAACAGCATCCTGGCTTGTATAAGAAGCA
Source organism: Anser cygnoides (assembly GCF_040182565.1). Lineage (NCBI taxonomy): Eukaryota > Metazoa > Chordata > Aves > Anseriformes > Anatidae > Anser > Anser cygnoides. The sequence continues at coordinate 67,667,490 of NC_089874.1, forward strand.
GTGTGGCCAGCAGGACTAGGGAAGTGATTGTCCCCCTGTACTCGGCTCTGGTGAGGCCGCACCTCGAGTACTGTGTTCAGTTTTGGGCCCCTCACTACAAGAATGATATGGAGGTGCTCCAGTGAGTCCAGAGAAGGGCAATGAAGCTGGTGAGGGGTCTGGAGAACAAGTCTTATGAGGAGCAGCTGAGGGAGCTGGGGTTGTTCAGCCTGGAGAAGAGGAGGCTCAGGGGCAACCTTATCGCTCTCTATAGGTACCTTAAAGGAGGCTGTAGAGAGGTGGGGGTTGGTCTATTCTCCCACATGCCTGGTGACAGGATGAGGGGGAATGGGCTAAAGTTGTGCCAGGGGAGGTTTAGGTTGGATATTAGGAAGAACTTCTTTACCGAAAGGGTTGTGAGGCATTGGAATGAGCTGCCCAGGGAAGTGGTTGAGTCACCATCCCTGGAGGTCTTTAAGAGACGTTTAGATGTTGAGCTTAGTGATATGGTTTAGTGGAGGACTTGTTAGTATTAGGTCAGAGGTTGGACTAGGTGATCTTGGAGATCTCTTCCAATATAGACGATTCTGTGATTCTGTATTATTACTGCAACAGTTTTCTGTAGCAGGAAAATGGTACTGTCTCTTTATCCATTCATTTCCTTGTGATGGCCAGTGTCTTGCTGACTCTTTTGACATCCACTACATACTAAGCACATAACCTCAGAGAACTATCACTGATGATACTGAGGTCTCTTTCCTGAGCTGTAGCTGCCTGAGCTCAGCATCATGAAGGCACAGTCTGGATTATTTTTTCAAAAATACATTACCTTTCGTTTGCCTATTTGGACCTCATATGCCAACTTTTTTCACTCGTGTGGTCCTTCTGAACTTGGCACATCATTTGCCTATGCAAAACTACCTAGTGTTATCTGTAGACTTGGAGATTTTACCATTCAATTTCTTCTCTCCTCTTCATTATGAATAAAGAAATAGCAACAATCCCCATGGGAATCTTTGCTGCTGACTGTAATCCTCTGGCCATTTGGTTTCTTCAACGGCCTTTGGTGTGGAACCTTTTAAAAGGCTTTTGAAAATTCAGATGCATCGTTCTGATTCGATTCCTTTCACTTGAGAGCTATTGGCACACCCTTAGAGACCAAAGACAGCCATTCCCTTCTCAGAAGCTGATTCTTTCCGAAGAGATATGTGGAGCCATCTATCGCCTTCCCATGGATGGAAGTCAGACTGGTCTGACTTCCCAGTACTGATCTGTAGTTCATAATTCTAAAAGTAAATTAGATAAAGAAAGTATTTTAAATAAAGAAAATTTCCTTCTGCACTTAAGAATATGTCCTCTCCTCCATCCACTTCATATGATGTTACTGGTGAGGCCTAGTTCAATATGTATAAAGAACACATATAGTATTTTGTCTGTTTATTCAGTAGGTTTTGGGTTGTTTTAGATTAAAAAATAGTGTAATTAAGTCATTCTGGAGAGTTAAAAAATCAATCTGAGCAATCCCAAAGGTCGTTGGTTTTGCACTCCAAATTCTTCAGTTGTAAAACCATTTTCTAATTCAGAAGCGCTTCCTAAAAGCCTATTCTTTCACTCCTTTCTGCAGGGGAACACAAGCATTCTACATTTTTAACTGCAAGCATACAATGTTATCTGCTCCTTCTGTCTTATGTAAGTTTGCAGGAATGCCGAAAGACTTTCCAGGCTCTGGGAGGTTAGGGGTTGGAATTAGGTCCATTGTATATCACTGCATTGGCTTCTTGGGACGTGAAGTTATTGCAATTAAGATACTGGCCGGATGTGTGGGTTAAAGAACCCAACTGATATCACAGGCATTTATTGATAATGCAACTTCTGAGGAAGAAATCTGGAGAATTGTTGTTCTTCATGCTTTCCTCTGCAAGCAAGCAAACCATATGGATTTATCAGAAACACACAACACTTTATCTAGCTTGAGAAAAAAAGTAAAGTGTTTATTTTACTGCAGAGGAATGTTCTCTTTCAGTTTTGAGAGCCAGTTGTCTGAGCTGGCACTGTGTACCATTTGGCCCCCGGTAGACATTTTGCTCTGGTTTAATTCAGTGCTATCTTTGACCTGATTATTATTTACTACATGTGTTGTGATAATGTCTCTAAGCTGCAGTTAAGGAGAAGGGCTTCTCTGTGTTAGGTGCTGTACAAACACAGAACTGAAAGATAACTCTTGCCTTGAAATGTGTAACTGAATTAAGAGCTGGCACATGAGGAGGAAAACATCAACTGGAGGCTGGGCTACAGTCTAGGAGCTGGCCTCCCTTCCTTACCTGTGCACAGTCTCAAACAAATGGCTTTCTCCTCTCTCATTTAACTTGAGCACCACTGTGCAGAAAACCCAGCTGAACAGCAGAGCATTGCATCTCCTAATTGATTCTTCTTCTGGTACCTGGGATTTAAGCATATCATCTGTATCTGAGTAGCTGTGGCTTTCTTCATGTGCCAGTGGGCAGACAGAGAAATAATGTTGACAAACACTAAAATCCAAACAGTCACCTGCCTGATGGTCGCTCTGCAAAGCATTAAGAGCTTTCTGTGAAGAAGAAAATCCTTTCCCAGAAATCTTACCAGAGTCCTGAAAACATTTTTACTTGTCAACAGATGCAGAGCAGCCATCTGCTCCCACAATATTTTGGGCCCTTTCTTACTGCTTGAGGACAGCATCCAAAAGTCCATTAGCAAGGGTGCTGCTTGGTTTAGTTTCACCATTTACCATGTCAAGGTCTGAGGCCTCAGTGGTTTTGCAGGATGGATTTATTTGCCAGAAGAGGTCTGGTTAGGTCAGTGTCCACCTGTCTGGATCTGGCAGCAGGGATCCAAATGTTTTCCCAAAGCCGTTGATTGCAAGACTGCCCTTGAGAAATGGACTTTGAGCTAGGCCAGAATGCTGGTAAAAGTATTTTCTTATGTGCCTTGGGATGAGTCATTGCTCCATAAACTAGTTCCCACTTTCCAGTACACTAACTTAAATTCCAAGAGTCTGAAGTATGTGAACATCCATGTTCTATGTGGGCTTAATGCAGCCCAGGGGAGGCTAAGGGACAGGGAGGAAGACCGGTATGCTAACTGTATTCCAGCACCAGACTCATTCTCCTGATTTTATGTTAAGTCTGTCTCTCTCTCTCTGTTTCAGCAATATTTCAACTCTGTCTAGGTTTTGATACTCCCCAGGTAGAGATTTATTGAGTCTTTTCCTTCTGCTCCATGAGTACAAATATTCGCTGGTGCTGATGAGGAAAAATGGAGCGAAATAACAAGTGAGGGAGAGCGAAGTTCAGCAGGCTATTTATACCAAGTTTCTTTCATTTAACAGCAGCACTTTGCTCTTCTTGAACTATTTCTCTCCCTTGTGTTAAAATCTACTACTGCACATATCCATGCAAATAACTATGTGCAAAACTGGAAAACAAAACAAGTCTAATGTGATCTGGTGGTATCTTTGCTTAAAAAAAAAAAAAAGTCCAAAAAAGTCCAATAGGACAAATAGTATCTGTCTTCATATATTCTGTGGGGACAAGGCTTAAAAACTCTTGAACTCTCTTAACATATGACTACTCCATTGAAAATGAAAGAAATAATCTTAAAAAAAAAAAAAAAAAAAGCTCTGGAAATAAAAGAAAGTTGTCAAAATTACACCATTGCTGGAAAAGTTGGTGGCAAACCAGTAACTCATGTTTGCCTTCTTTCATTTGTATTACTGTCATTTAAGAACAAAATATATACAGTACACAGCATAGTTCTATAGTTTGTTCATCTAGGCCCTAATAAAATGTATTCAATCTGCTTGTGTTTTTTCTTTTTAAGAAAGTCCACAAAAACCACTTTGCTCTCCCACCTCCTGCATACTTTGTTGGTTGTTCCTTGCTAGCTTTGTGTCTGTAGATTGCAAGCTATCTTGGTGAGAGCTGGGTGTAGGATGGAAAAGTCTATTTTGTGTTCCTTAAGTGGATAGAATTCTTTTAACATTACTCTAATGTTGATATATATAATAATTATAATAATTGTCTCCCAATAGGACCTTCATAAGTAGCTTATGACACATTGCCCTGATTGTAGAAAAGTTTGTCCTGGCAGATAAGAAATGTCAATTAAAATGCAAGCTTTGCAGAGCACAGATAAGTTTCATACACAAATTCCACAAAAAAAAAAAAAGTTTTCTGTTTTGTTGTGTTGTGTTTTTTAAACACAGCCACAAGTAGTAAATGAAAAGTAATGTGCAGCATTGAATCAGCATGCTGTATAAGCACAGTAAATAACATAATGACTGTTATCTTATCATAGTGGTACATAGTTTTGTATGCAAATGTTACCTCAAATATAGTCAATGATATCTACAATAAAGAGTATTTAGGGCAGGAAATGTAAAAAGCATTTTATATTATTTAGTTACTACAACTGAATTTCAAAACAGCATCATAAATTTACACATATCTGTGTCTAAGTTAACAGACACTTGCTATCACTAGCTTTTAGTTTGCTGCTTTATATTGGATATCATACACAATCTGTTAAAATACAAAGGGGAACATGGACTGAACAGAGACAGAGGCACAGTTACACACTCCCTAGTGCTAGTGTCTTGGGCCATTAGCAGAGGGCAAAGGGGAGTTCATCCAGCTGCTCTTCCAATGTATTTCACAGCCAGATAATTTTACAAGAAAGCAGTTTCTGTGGCAGGCAACACAACACATTCCTAATATTGCCACCATCTTAGGCACTTTGAGAAATTAAACCCTGTGCTTCTGAAGAGGCAGGAGAATTGAACTGGAAGTAATTTTGTCATGCTGTTGTCCCCCTTGACACACACTGGTAAAGCATGACCTAAACTGGACTTAGCTTATCCTTACCTTCATGGGAGGTCAACAAGAGGTTGTACACGGAGATACTGCAAACAGGATTCTGAGGAAAGCATAATTATAGCTATCCAAAGAAGAATTGTGAACTGCTCTTTCAGGGCTTTTCTCTTCATTTAGGAATTTTATGTGAGGGGTAGTTAGAGCAGAAAGCCCAGTATGCACCCTCAGAAAAGAACAAAACTAAGTAAGGAAGTAACTGAACTCAGAAAATTTATAGATGCAAATAACATTATGAGTTTTTTTTTTTATGTATATACTCTAAAAGAGTTAATATTTGCTTTTAATTTAATACAAAAAAAAAAAAACAGCTTGTTTGGTAGAAGCAGGGTCTGAAAATGGGTCCCATGTTTGTTTGTAATGGCCATATGCAATTAAAATGCTTAAAGAAAGGAAAATTTTGCTCTTCCCATCACAATTCCATTGAAAAAAAAATATTTTTTAAATCCTTCAACCAGCAGAACTTCTGCCTGAGATGGGCCGCTTTTTCCCCTTCTGAATTCCTGGCATAATATAAATCAAACAAATTCAAGATAGCAAGGCCGGGAAAATCATTATTATAATCACAAAAACAGCAAAAAGGTCAACAAGAAGGAGGACAACAATAGGATTCTGGTAACTGTTTGGGAAGAAACTATTCTTACTGCAGTCAAACTCACTGTTTTCATAACAACAAATTAAATACCAAGGTAATTCCCCAGAGTCTTCTGCAGAGTGGCTCAGTCGCAGTGGTAAAAGCCACTACAGCACAATGCACAATATCATTACGAAAACCTTCCAGCTGCTGAGCTACCATGCAGCTCGGCGGTTTTTTGAAATTAAGCTGGAGTCAAGCCTACCTTTTCAAAGCACTGCATTGTTATTCTTCTTTTCCTCCCTTTCCTGTCCATTTCCTCGTCTTCCTCTCTTACTTTCCCCTGTCAGGCAGACACATTTTAGATTCCATTCATAATCTGAGAAGCTGTAAGAGGGAGTATTGTTATACTGGAGCAGAGATGGCTGGGCTGCTGGCTTCAACAGTCAGGTAAAAGAGACTCACAGGTGCTCCCCCATTTTCAAAATTTTATTTGCTTATTGGTGTCTGATATGTACCCTAAAAATATGTGATTGGTCAGGTGTAAGCTGCTATATTACATTCAAATGATTCAGGAAAGGTTTCAACAAGGTGAGCTCTGCAAACACCCATTCGGAAAAACATGGCATTTGGATTTGTTTTGGCTGTTCAACTTTGGACAATGAAGAATCAAGACCATGGCTTTTGCCATGATCTGGGCTCTATGAGACTCTTTTTACTCATCAATAAAATATGATGTTCTAGATATTGAAGTGTTTTAGTGAAAACTGCCAAGGACTGAAGGCATCAATTGCAAAAAGCAATTAAATATCATTTGAAGAATATCTTGCAGCAATACCAACCAAAGGGAAGGTTGGGGTAATTGGTCCCTGCCAATCAGCAAGTTTGCTGTGTTTTCCTATACAATTAATAGCTACAGAGGTTTCAACAGATAATAAATACCCATGTAAGAACAATAGGATACTTTATCATCCAAAATTATTCACTATGCGCTCTGATGCTTGGTTGTACAGGGTCTACAACATGTGTATTCTCTGTGTTGTTTCATGGTATTTTCAAGTACATACACACTAAGTTACCTTGCAAAGCAGCCCCGTAACTCCATTTCTTTCACTTAGGCAGCTGGCTGATCTAAATTTGTGATTTCATGAGAGTCACAGTGATGCTGTATGAACACAATAAAATGAAGAATCCCTTCTTAAGACTCAGTGGGGGTGGTAGGAGGGAAGTTGTTTCTGTCCCTTCTGTGGGCCATATCTCTTTCAATTTCTTTCTTCCTCAGTTTCCAGGCCATAGTCTCATGCCTGCTGCTCTTAGCAAAGACTGGCTGCCTTTTTCTAGGAGTTGGGCACTCCTGGAACATTTTGTGCTCCACTTGGCTTTTCTGCAAATGGAAATAGAAAGAATTAAGTGGCTTTTTGTCACGATACTTGTACTCAAAAGAAATTACCAGATCAACATCAAAGTTTGAAATCAAGAAAACAAACAGGAGAAATATTTTGACAAGTTGAACTTAATCTACATTACAGTTTAAACCCCAGACATCTGGTCTGTCTCCTACCTACTTCATTTCTCCCCTCAAATAAAGTAGCTTCTGCCTCTAGTCCTGAATATCTTTCAGAGTTAAAGAAACTTTTAAAACTTTCTTTTAATCTCTTTGGAGGCTTCAAGTGATCTGACAAATGCCTAAATTAATTGTTCAGGAGATTTGCTGTTAATAATACTTTCTACTGTGAACTGGTTTTGAAAAGAGGTGGAAAAAATCTACTATTTTGATTTCCTACCAATGGTTTGCCATTGGAGATCACTATCATGGTCCAGCCATCATTTTCTACAGGTAAGAACTGAGACTGCATGTTTTATTCCTTTTAGTCGGGAAAGAAACTATTTCAAACTCAAATATGTGTCAGATTCAAAAAAAAAAAAAGTGTATCATATTTTGTAGTGTATATATTCTAAAACCCTATTTAGGAAATGGCCTTTTTTCTGATGATCCTCTGAGCTAGTGTTAGAAACACAAGCAAGCATGAAGCAATGTAATTTCTAAAAATTAGGATTGAGAATTTGCACTTTTTAAATGGTACAGATTTTACTTAACCTGGTATAAAATTCAAGGGTGGTGAGAATATCACAGAAGTACAGAAAGCACTGGCTAAAGAAGCTGGAGGAACTCCTGGAAACCCTTAGCTTTATTTTGGCTTCCTAGTACACCATATAATGAAGGCAGCCTTACCTGTTCACACAGTAACTTCTATTTCTATTGCTACATCCCTACAAGAGATAAACCTTTTTGGGGGATAGTGGGGAAATAAGCAATGAATTAGAGATACAAACAGCAGGTATCCCATACATGACAATACCAGTAGTGTGCATGAAAATACTCCCTGGACCATCACCTTCACTTAAGTTAGATGTAGTGTCCTGATTTTGGCTAGGATAGAGTTAAATTTCCTCCTAGTAGCCGGTATGGTGCTGTGTTTGGGATGTAGGATGAGAATAATATTGATAGCACACTGATGTTTTAATTGCTGCAGAGCAGTGCTTACAGTAAGCCAAGGACTTTTCAGCTTCTCACTCTGTCCTGCCAGCGGGCAGGCTGGGGATGCAGCAGGAGCTGGGAGGGGACAGACCCAGGATAGCTGACCTGAACTGGCCAGAGGGGTATTCCATACCATCTGATGTCGTGCTGAAAAATTAATATGGGCGGGCTGGCCAGGGTGTAGGGACCAGCTGCTTGGGTATAGACGACACATTGGTCAGCAGGTGGTAAGCAGTTGCATTGTGCATCACTTGTTTGTACACATTAGTAGTAGCGGTAGTAGTATCATTATCATTTTCCTTTCTTTTCTGTCCTAATAAACTGTCTTTATCTCAACCCACAGGCTTTCATTTCTTTCTGATTCTCTCCCCCCATCCCAGAGAGGGAGGGGGGAGGGTGAACGAATGGCTGCGTGATGCTTAGCTGCTGGCCAGGTTAAACCACAACATGTAGACTTTATGGTACAACATATCTTAGTTTTCCCAAGTCCATATATTACTAACACATACATTTGCTGAGGTCTGCTTGACAGTAGCCAGATCAACATAGTTACTACAGAACAGCTTTATTTAAAAGGGAAAAACAAGTTTATTCTCTCCAGGAAAACATCCTCCTCCACTTCCAGGGATTTACAACACATAAAGAAGAATGTAATCACCAGAACACTGTTAAAAACATTTGTCTGAAGTTACCAAGCAGTGGGATGCACAACAGGGCAGGGAGGAGCTTCTAGTTCAGACTGATCAGGCAGGGCTGGCATAAGACAACACACCCCATTTCTTTTCCTTATTGATAAACTTCTCTGCAAATTACCTCACCATAAACGTAAAACTAAATCTGTAGAGGAGACTCAGTTCTCAAATGGAAGGTCAAAAGTCTAGCCCCATTGAATGCAACAGCAAGAGCCCAAGTGACTTTAATTCACTGTGATTTCATCCTTTGTCTTTGTTTACTATATAGGCCATTGTTAATTAACTTGGTCTTTCAAATGTCTTTTGCACCCAATACTTGTTTTGGTTTCTGGAGGTGAAAAGCTAACTTAGGCTTGCCATTTAATCATATGTTTCCAATGCATTCCACCTGAGTACTGTTGAGGCAAGCTTTCCTTCTAATTACAAAGGTGAGCTAAAGAACCAGTTATTAAAAGATCAACTTTTCCTTAAATACTGTTGTACGTCAGGAGAGTGATCAAAGCCAGTTGTTGCTTCCAGAGATCTACTTACTTACAGCAGATGAACTTCTCAAATAAGGAATAGTAAGTTTTTTTTTTTTTTTTTTCTTGCTCAGGTTGAAAAACTCAGTTGAGTCTACTGGGCAATCTTTCAATTAAAAAAAACAACTCTGCCTTCCTTTCAGACTAAAAGCTGACTCAGCCCAAAGAAGGCTAAAGAATTTGCCTAAAGGCTCCAGGGAAGATTGTGTACCGTCTATAATTTTGTTGTCAAAATAATACCTATTGGATTTTTTTTAATTTAATTAATTAATTTTTTTTTTTTAATAAGGAAAGGAGATTTTTGTAGCATGGTTAGTTAACACAAGTAAAGCTCTTTCGGATCCATGGTAAAATAATGTGTATCTACATACTTTCATGTACATACATATGTATAATAAATTGTTAATTTCTTTCCAATTCCTGGTTGCTTATGAGGCATGAGCATAGCATCTCAGAATGAAACTTAACCCAGAATCATATCAGATTTGTTGGAAGACTTGTAGTAACCCCAATAAGAGTTACTGCTTTGTTTGGGAGAAGCTTGATAGAAGCCCAAAGTCCAGTTACTCCTCAGGGCACCTGGAGAAGTTGCTGCTGAGTTGGAAAGAGAAGAGTGTACAACCTAACCTGCCATGGGCTTGGCACTGTGCATATGCTGGAACAGGACCAAAAAAGAGTTTCCTCAGTATGTCAAATATATTTGCAATAACAGATGGAAATGGCCACTCAACAGATTTATCATGCTCTGTATCTGGGGATGGTATTTTTTATGATCGATGCCCTAACCCACCGCAGAGCTTTTCTGTGTGCCATTGTGAACATGCTTTCATGATAACTGCAAAAGAGGGCAGCAAAGTCTGCTTCCAAAGCAAAATGCTGACAGAAAAGCAGTTCATTCAATTATCTGTAAAACTGTGGGATATTTATTGCTTCTGATTCACCACAAAAACATCCAGGGCATATCTGCTCTGTAGGCCACAGAAGCATAATGTCACAAGTTATTTTTTTTGCAGTAATAAGTGGCCCTATTGATGACTGGAGTTATCCCCAGACAGAGTCATTTAAAAAAAGAATGCCCAGCTAATTGTGTTCAGAACTGACATGTATTGTTCAAGCTATCCAGAACAAATGATAGGGTGGGCTTGAATCATTTCTTGTGGCCAGGAGACTATGAACTCACTTTGACTAAGTACAGGTGTTGGAATCACTACAGCATTATCCCTGGAGATGGGTAATCCCTTCAAGGTTCAGAGCTTTGGGTTAGATAAAGATCTAAACATTTGGATGTTTATCTGAAACCTTATCTTGATAATCTTAAATCCTGGAGGCTGAACACCCATCAGTTGTACATCTACAAGTAAAAGAGTAACAGGGTCTCTTGCTTCTACAGACTTAAAGCCTGATCCTGACATCTCTGAATAAACAAAACCTCACATTGATATCAACTCGCCTTTGAGTTGGAGCATTGCTCACAGGAAGTTCCATTTCAACTGATAACAAACATTGTCTGATGGAGAAAAACTAAAGTTTTGGTCAAAAAATACAGTGTTGTGTGTTTCTTTTTTTTCCCCACAAAAGTCATCCATCTTCCATAGCAAATTGTTCTTTTTCACTGAAAATCTCTACACCTGAAACCGGGCAAAGGAGCTTTGGTTAAAAAACAGAATATTTCACCTCCTTCTCCTCCTGCTTGGAAAAATGGGATCTCCCTAATGAAGTACTATGCTTTTAAGTCCATGCCAGTATTTTAACTTAGATGTCTCAGATTTCCTTCCCCTTTGCTGTCCTTCATTCCCCAGGACGCCAGATGACTGCTAGTGAAGTATGGTATGTCATGGTAGAGATGTAGAAAGGGCTGGGAGTGTGAAACATGCTGCGTTTTGCAGAACTGAATCATGCTGGTGGAGGGATATTTTGCTTTTCCACTATGATACCTCAGATTTTTCAATTATTTATCATTTTACTCCTTTCTCACATATCAATGAACATAACATTTTTTTTCTACCGATGGAAAATTAAACTGTGGATATTAAAATTTGTGTAAGTATAGAAGTTATTGCTGGGGGGGGGAAAGGAGTTTGATAAATTACCCCCTTTCCTTCACTGACATTCCCACAGTGAACGGTCCGGTTCCATCCTCTGCTAAGGGATGTGAGCCGGGCTGTGTAGGGGGGGTACAGATGCAGAAACTGGGCACAGACCCCAAGCTGTATTATCACTGCTTTCTCCCCAGAGCCTGCTGAAACCAGAAATGTTGCTAGGTCTCAGTTCCTACATCTACAGAGAAAGGAAAGCTGGCCCAAAGGAAGAAGTGGAGGAAGCAGGAGGACAAGATTCAGGGCTAAGACAGTAGCTGGAGATGAGGTAGGTATGGGTTCATCTACCTGCTCCATCACAACCCGCCCAGTCCTCCCCCTCAGATGACTCTGTATACTCTAGTTTTCCTGTTAACTCTGGAGGCTAACACTCTCTTAAGGAGCATTTCAAGACTATACGTTAAGAAAAAAAAGTGATCAATTTGATACACTAACAGGAGTCAGACAAAGAAAAGGACTTTGCTACTGCTTTTGTAAGCTGAGCTTCTTCCACATTTGCATCATACTACATAGAGAACTGGCATTGTTTTGCAGCATTTTAGAGGCTAGGAAGAGAATTTAAACACTTTCCCCTTCCTTTTCCCTCTGCCATGCCAGTTACAGCCTACAGTCAGCAGGGCAATTCTGCTCATTCCTGCTCCTCTGGGACCTTTCACATAGCTGCTGCCTCGCTCATGTAACAACAATCTCACCTTGGGAATGAGAAAAATGCACATTTTTAGTTTGTTTTGGCACTATCAGTAGAGTCACAAGATTTATGGACATTAATTAAAGAGATGTTAGCAGGACTCTTCTTTGATATGGCAATTTTAAGTTGATATCTAGAGAAAAAATGCTATTCAGAGTTTCATGGAATATTTTTTTCCCCTGTCCACAGTACAGTTGTATTTTGGCAGTAAGAACTGCTTGCGTGAGAAGGGAGGGAATGATTTATTCCAAATTATTACATTCTGTGGCTCAAGAGAACCATACTTCCACTTCTGTGGTAGAAAATCATTGTCATTCTCATGGCACTTTCCAAGCATCATCATGCCTTTGATAACTTATTCTCTGTCAAGCTCCCCTATTTAAGCAGTACTCTTCTTTTCTCTGGTTAACTACCTTTTATGTCTACAGCTGTTGTTTCTCATCAATGTTTTATAGTTCAAATAAAAATACTCATGCAGAAAGACAGTTTTTTTATTATTATCTTTCCTATGGGTAGCCATGCTGTCACTAAACTGCTTTCAAGGAGGTCAGGTAATGTTTTGTTTCATAAAATACATTTGATGCTGGGTTATGTTGTTTCTGAGCATTGCTCCAAAAATCCTGCCCCTTGCTGGGGCTGTCTAGCAAAAGGCGCCTTACTTTCAGAGACACAGAGAGAGATTCACTGCAGGGCTGGGGAAAAGGAGAACGGTGCGAGATGAAACGCGCCTCATTGACTCATGAGATGAACACAAAGGAAGGGTTTGCCCACCTGCTCCCTGGCGAGCCTGGGTTTCTCCCAGCAGAGCTTGTGTGGGATGCAGCAAGTGGGGTTTGCCCTGGCAGGGAGCGTGCACCACCCCTCAGAGGCATGCATAACACAACTGCAAACTTGTGTATGCTGTCTCTCCCTTCTCTCACTCACCTTCAGTGCTTTGGGGAAAATTCTTACAGGATGCTTCCTGTTATTCAGTTAATCCTCTCTCATCTTTAAATTCTATTAAACTGGGCATTACAAAAGCTTCCAATGATTTATTAATCAAGAATTGTTTTCATGGAGCTGCTTGTTACTTGCAGCCAGCATTCTCCAGCCTTGCTGACACCTGGAATTTTTGGCTAAGGCTTCTCACTACTGTGGTAAGTGAGAATGGGTCTTGCCCATTTTGTGCATCACCACAGAAGTGCTGACTAAGTTCCAATGAATTTTAGCCACCCAGACCTACAGTGGAAAATTTAATTGCACTCGTCCCTGTGAAGGTGTCATTTGAAGCTTACAGTTAGCCCCTAGACAGCAGGGAGCATCCATTGTCCCTGATTATGAGTATAAATCAATTATTCTAGAAGATACACTAGTAAAGAGGCATTGCTCTGAAGCTGTGTGCCAAGGACCACGGTGAGGATTTGGGCTTTCTGAGGAACTTGCAGTGAACATCTAGAAACTCAACCGCATGAACCTGTGTGCTACCATTAGCAGTTGATATTCACTCTTACATCTTGCCACCCATTTGCAAACAATCAACACAAGTGCTGGAGATGCCAAACATTTGCAGAAGTTGCCTTCCACAAACAACACTGCCAGCTCACTTACTTCCTCCAGGTTATTTAAAGATGACATTTCCCAGTTAAGTTAAAGCAACAACACTAAAATGGCTGGGCTGTAGGTATTTCCCTGATAAGATGTGACAAAAATTTCTCAGCCACGTGTCACAGCAGCAAGCAGCTCTGTAAGCTACACCCCAATGAATGGAAATTCAGACATCACAGGTATTAAGCATAACATCATCCATGATTTCACAAGCAGACAAAAATTTACTGCATCATTGTCATTAGTGATAAAACTGTTTGTTGCTTTATATTCATATTTAAGTAGCTCTTGTTTATTTTTATAAAACACTTTTCCTCTCTGAAATAATTTATGTAAACGAAGATAGGTAAGAGGTACATTCCCAAGTAGGAAGTACAACAGATAGAGGATGTTGTGGAGGGAATTGGGAGCACAGTGGGCAAGTGGAGAGAAGCAAGCATCAGGGCCAGTGACAGCAAGCCATCACTAATATAATAATAATGTCCGTCACTAATATGGACAAATTTTCTACTTTAGCATTTTAAGCAATAGAAAAACTCATATGGGAATCCCGGCCTGACTTGATGCTATTGAAAGTATTTGACCACCACCCCATTAGAAAAAAAAAATCAAACCAACAGTATGCTTTTTCTGCTATGTCAAGACAGGCAAACTGATTCAAAGCATTTAAGCCTGCAAACATGTCTGCAATGCAGCCCAGCCTAAAGGCAACAATGTGTAAATGGTTTAATAAGGCTACCTTAACAAGCTTAATTTCTGTCCTTAACAAGAGTTGCGTGATTGGACTTTTGGGTGAGACATATGCACTATGGAAGCACATTATTTCTTAAATAGTAAATTCTTCAGAGCAGGAATCCTGAGTTCCCACAGGCCCTTATTTACAGAAGCGTAGTCCACATCCTCCCCCCGCCATTACAAACCCAGAAATGAGCGCTTGTGTCTTGAGCCCAAACCTGAGAAAAGACATAGTAGTCAGCATGTATTTCTGTTGTTTAAAACACTTCAGTTTTTACTACTGGAGATGGATTCTTCCAGTTCTTTTACTGACACAGTATCATACACATATACCAAATCACACCAGCCATAGAGCAAGCGCCAACTAAGAAAACATATGCATTGCAGCGCCAGCTTTAGCATGCAATAACAGGCTGCCAGAAAGTGGGATTAGCTCTCAAACTAGGTGAAAAGGAGGGATTAAATTAAATCCACTGATATTATTACAAGATCTGCAAACATGAATGTGGAACAAAACATTACATACTAACCTAAGAAACTACATGGAAAGTGTTAGAGAAGCAACACAATGCAGAAAACTGAAGGGGAACAGCGAAGTACTGTAGACCTCCTGACAAGGTGAGCTGTGGAGCATCATCCTTGGTGTGCCATAGAAACATGGCTGCAGCACCTTAAACCCTCATTTTTCTCATCCAAAATTTATAAACAATCTGGAAAATGTGAACACAGCACACATCAAAAGAGCACCCAACTCTGCAAGTAGCCTGAAACCATCTGAGAAATGTGAGTCTACAGATAGTGAAAACCCACTCTGAGCACTACCACCACCCCAAAAAGACATTTAAATAGCCAAGCCTACTGATTATTTCACTGCTTATAACATTCGGGGAACTATTTAGCCACTGTGTTTGACCCAAACCCTCAAATGCTGTAGCAGTGCCCTCAGCTTCCCACTGCACTAACCTCCATCCCACAGGCTTTGCAAGGCAGCTCCTGCAGCTCCAGTTCCAGAGTTTGAAATGCTGCTGAATTTTGCCACATGCGCAAAGACTACCACCAGCTGACCTTACTGTCAAGGCAAAGAGCATACAGACTACCTGGATTACTTCCTTCATCTGATAGTGTGACATTTTATTTGAAAAGCCATAGACCCTGCTACAGAAGCTCCTGAAAGAGGCATAGACAGCCACCCTTGCATTCCCTGAGTGGCTGGGTCACCTTATGCTGATGGTCCTACAGCTGCCTACCCATGGCTGTGAGCTGCTCGGCTTGAAGTCATTTTGCTGGTTCAGGAGAGGGGTCTCCTAAAGCTCCTGTCCATGGGGCTCTCCATCCCAGTGCCTGTGTAGATCCCAGGAGACTCAGGGCTCAGTTCACTGTGAATTAGAAAGGCAAGCAATTTGGTTTTCTTTTGGATCACTTGCCCACCAGCTATTTAAAAAACAAACAACAACAAAAATCCTACAATTCAGCTCTTATCTGCTGAGCTCTGTATATGTGAATTTTCTTTCCTGTTATTGCAGCAATGGTAGGGATGGAGAAATGCTCTTTATTTCCTTTTTCAGAAAAGTTTTCTTTTCTAAACAATTGATATTAAAAAGAACAAAACAACTGAGAAACAGCATGCTTATTTCACAAATTTCCAGTAATGTTAGAGCTGTACATTGTTTCAGCACTGGCTGAGATGAAGATTGATTACATTAATGTTAATCAATATTAAGCTTATCTAAGAGACACTTTCACTACAGACTTTCTGGATCTTGAAAGTTTCTGGATCTTGAAAGAATGAGCCTACTCTCAATAGCAAGGGTGGGCTCTCAGCATTCAGGAAAACAGATCCTTTCAACTGGCTTCTACAAAAAACAGGTGTGATCATAATGTGCTTGTTCACATGTATTTTCACATAGGTGTGTATCTGTATTTACCTGCAGAGATGTAGGTATGTCCTTCTCTAGTAGCTCTTGAATCTACTGGTCAATCTCAGCCAGCCTGATCTGTCAGAGGCATAGGTTACAAGGATTAAGGTCCTGCAAACAAGTAGAAGAAATACCTCCGAAAATAGCCCACTCAAGGGAAAAGAATGCAGGGTGAGCTCCCCATAGAGCACATGTAACCAAGCAAGTAAAGCTTAATTCAAGGCCCACCCTGGATCATTGGAAGATCCCAACAACCTCAGCAGGTTTCCTAGCATGCCTGTTTTCTGCTGCAGGGTGATAGCAGGATCCAGCTGGAGCTGAATAAAACAGTGGTAAAAATCAACAGTAATGCAACCAGCATCACATGCTCACTCATGTGCTTATTCTGATGGTCAGGACTTGGATTATCCAGTAGAGCATATAACAGTACAAGCCATATAATATTTTGTAAAAGTTCCTACAACATATTAATTGACATACATTTAGCTAAGGGAGTCATGTTACCTCAAGGATCTTCAAAACTAATATTTGTGAAAGTCCCAACTTTGTCTTAGATTAATCCCTTTGAGTAGCACACTGGGCATCTATTAATTTATGGGGGAATGCAATGTGCTTATTCATATAAAAAATAAACAAGAAACTTTAGGGTGTTTTCTTGCCTCATGAGTTTAATTGGGACAGATGATGTCAGTGAAGCCAATAGAGAAACACCACCTCCCTGCATAACAGGGACTCTTTATGCAGTCCCAGTCTTCTCGTCTCCTCCAAAGGTTTCAGGACATGCATGACTTCCGTGTCTTTCCTATGGTATCTCAATTGTAGCTCACCTTCTTGGTGTGTGAGCTGTTATAAGACTGGGGGATGGAGAAGTAGAGATCAGACAAACACGACCATTGACACCACACAGAATGCCTGAGCCAGCCCCCTTTTTCCATAATGGAAACCAGATCAGGTTGCACAAACCACTTTCTACAGCTAAAAGTCAAAGAGAGAGGCAGGCCCTAGAACAAGGCTGCCCAGCAACAGCCCAATTTTTAAGGCAGGACTATGAATTATTGGAAAGCTAAGTGACAATGTGACCAAGCGGCATTGTCATCATCTCTCCCGCAATAAAACTTACATCTCAGGGTAAACTCATCAGTACCATAACTTTTCAGCTAGAATCTTATCAGTAGTGTATGAGCAGCTGGTTTATGTTTTACATTGTTCATTTCAAGGAATTGTCCATTTGTTTCTTACAAACAAATATCTTGCATCATGTCTTACTCCAATGGTTTATTTTACATTTGAGGAATGCAAAACAATTGCACAATAAATCACTGGAGGAATGTACATAAGGGTTATTTGTCATGGTTATAAATAAATGAACTTCAGCAATAGCTGATAAACAGAAGATTATGGACAATTCAGGCATGCTTTCAAAAAGACCAGAGCATGACTTTAGCCCTTCATTAACAAGCTTCATCATATTGTCCCATAGCCCTCTGGAAACACTGTAAAAGAGGTGGCTAACTGCCCATACACAATGGTAGCTGACTGCCAGGAATATGCTATAAAGCCTTTTTTTGTTCTGCTGCAGGATGTCTGTGCCACTCAGTTCTACCAGGAACAGAAGTACTCAGCACCTGTGAAAACTAGACCATCTGTGAAAATGGGAAGAAAATTCTATAAATGCTTCGGTCTTAAGACCTCAGCTTTAGTTATTAAGATTGAACTAGATAAACAAATCTGGCCTTAGGTTTTACCCTACAAGTGGCCTTAATGTGGCTGAGAGCTGGAGAACATTTTGATCTGCACTTTGAAATCTTTCATACTCAACTCTAGTGGACCTTTTTCACTTGGCACTCAAATTAAATGCTCTGCTGAATAGGATTACTTATTTAAATGCTTCCTGAATAAAGGCTGAGCAAGAAAGCATGTCTAGCCTTCAAAATGCCAGTGCAGATACTAGAGAGGCTCCCATTTTTATTGACTGAGTTGCTGCAGCTCACACATTTTAATAGGAACTAGTCACATCTGTGGATTTAACATCTCAAAACCTAGGCAGACTTAGACTGTGATACAACCATATTCCCAATTATTGCTGTGATCACTTATAGAAGTTCAGTTTAAGCTAACTTAGACCCATACCTTTGAAACTGTAGATTTGATCCAACTTAGAAAGGAAGATGGCAAAAGGATAACCTGAGCTTTTAATAGAAAGGCTTATTTCTTCAAAATACATCTGAGACCATGTGCATCTGAGTTTAATGTCAAGACTCAAGAACAGATTAATCTGATTTCAAAAACAGAAAAATACACATTTTTGAAATGCAATGTTGGGAGAAGCAGTAATTTTAACAGATGTGCCAATCCTAGTATCATATTTCTGAAGTGTAATTACCAGCAGTTACAAAATGGCCACTGTGCTTATGATAAGATGCAGTTAATACAGATAAACTCTATCGATCGAGGTGAAATACAAAAAAAAAGAAAAAGCACTTAGATACGTCTGTGTCAGTAACAGCTAGAACTAGCATTGCTCTTCAGAATGATATCCGAATTGCAGCTATCTGCGAAAAAATGCTTGCAAGCAGTACACAGCTCTTATTGTCTATTGTTACTATCTAGGCATCTATCTTGGGAATAGCTGAAGTGTCCCTTGCTTTTCTGTCTGAGGGTGTGGTGCGATGCTCGGCAGGGTTGATAGAGGCTCACAGATGCTGCAGGAGAGCAGGTCCGCCCCAACCCATCTCCCCTCCCTGATCCCTCTCTCCCACTGGCACACAGCTTACATTGATAAACCAATTCAAGCCAGCAACCCAGTAGGAAGCTAACCCAGGAAGGGGGGAAAACAACCCATATACAGACTAGAAGGCTGAACAAGTCTGTGCAAACAGACGCACCAAAGCTGGCGCAACATTGCTGGGGCTGGGAGGGATGGGGGCAGACAGCTCCCGCGCTGACAGCAAGGCACAACGCTGGCCTCACTCCACTGTCTGACCGCACCCTCAGCTTCTAGGAACAGTGACTTAAAAAAAAAGTATACCAGGAATGACTGCTGCTTCCTCTGATTTCATTCTCCAACCTTTGATGGTATGGGTGCTGGTATACTGAAATACAGGGGTCTACCATGAAAGGGGAAAGAATCAGGCTTGGAGCAGGAGGATTAGGCACAAGGAAAAACAAATCAGGTGATGAAATTTGCAAGACAGGACTGTTATAGCTACACAAACAACCAAACCCAAATTCAAGGTCAGCTGCTTTCCTCATTTTTTTCTTATCTATGTCCCTGCATTGACCAGCACCTTGGAACAGAGTTGTGATATTTAACAGAACTGGCAATAGAAGGGAGAAAGCCCCCCAGAAAGCATCAGAAGCACTTAAGGTCTGGCAGGCAGAAGTCAGCACCAGAACAAAAGGATAATTCTGTTAATTTTCTGAACAAAAGAGACTTTCAGAGACCACCATTCTCCTGAACGTGAGCCACAGTCAATCCTGAAACCCAGTCAGTAGCAGTAACAGCAAGCCACTACACCTGCTGCGAACTCTGAATACTGAAGAGACCAACAGGTCTGCACGCCCACTGCTAGCATGAGCTCAGCATGCACATTCATCTTGGAGGGAGTGCATTGCTTCCCAGAAGAGAGATTAAACCAGGCCAAGGTACAGGTCTGCAGGGAGCGTGCCTGGCACATGTGCACTCCAGGTCTCCCAAACATCCAGCTTGGGCAGTCTCCCCTGCACAGCAGGAGTGGCCTTACACTTAGATGCAATCTAAATCTACCCTCTTTCAGTTTAAAGTTATTGCCACTTATCCTGTCACCTCAGGCTCTGGTATAAAGTATCTTATAAGCCCTCTCTATACATTGAAAGGATTCTATAACGCCTCCTGGAGACTTCTCTAGACTGAACACCACCAACACTCAGCCTTTCTGAATAGGAGAGGCATTCCAGCAGAATTCAAGCTTAATGCATATACCCTGTACACTTTCCTGCCAGCAAAATTCATGAAGACAAGCTTGAAAGAAATACAAGTTGGCTAGAGCAGGCTATTTAAAATCCAAATTCAAATGAGTACTCATAGAAAATATTTTGTAGTATACACCCAGATTTATGACAACAACAATAATGGTAATACCACCTAACTTTCATCAGTAGATTTCAAAAGCACTTTACAAAGAGATTAAGCATCCTTAGAGCAGCTATTTTGCAATAGGCACTTTCAGCTGCTGACAATATTTAAATTACCGAAACAGATTAAGCAATATTATTAACTAATCATCTGCCAAGCCTTTTACATCAAGTTGCTACCTGGAGCAAAGTGTTATACTTAATTTTAGAACAACTGACACCTATGGATTATAAGGGCAGCTGTAAGCATAAACAGTAAGTCTAATAGCATGGATTGGTTTGCATAGACTAATTTCATTTTTGCCAGTTGCATGCAGCATCTTTTCAGTCATACAGACACTATCGTGTGGAACTCAGTTAAGGCCTAGGAAATGGAATTGACTTGAGGAAAAAAAATTATGCCTTGCATCACCCCTGGAAAGATGATCTGAATGAATCAGTCCAGTAATCGTAAGTATAAATTTAACACTGAACATCTCAGAGCTGGCAGGGGAAGTAGGACTTCAGTGGATTTGCCAAACACGGAGACATGGAGATTTAGGCCTATTCACAAGGTGAAGTTATTTTCTTCTAAACTGCTGCTGAATTTTGTTATGGTGCAATATCAGTCTCTACTAGGTGGTAGATAGTGCATTAGATACGCACAGTGGGTGGTAGATGTATATTAAGATATTGCATGAAGCAATAACTTTTCCTAAACTTTCTCTTTCACCCATCACACAGTGCAAAAAACATGAAAAATACTCATAGACAAGGGCTGTGTAGATTTGAAAGATCCATATGCACTTGGAGATATTTTGGCTAAGTAACAAATGACCAGTCTCACCGACTGTCACGATCCTACCAGGTCACACAATGTTTATAGACTTATTTTTCATTAGAAAAATTGAAAATTAGCATTATTTTTAGAGCGCTAACTGCACTTCAAGACTAAAAAAAAAAAATGGATGCCTTGCCGTCACAGGGAGGTAAAGCTTAAAACATAAACAAGAGATATTTTAAGGGCTGAGAGACTAAGAAAAGAGTGCCTCAAGCTGCCTTAAGAATTATAAAATACTTTGCAGCATCTAATGCTTTCAGTACACCTACTACTTTTTCTTTAAAAGAACTCTGTATGAGAGAACAGAAATACTAGAGGTTCCAAAAGTGAGGAGACATCTTTACTGAGTCTCCAAAAAGTAGAGTAAGGCCTTGTAGGATAGGTTAATCTGAAGTTAACTCAGTTTGGTGGCAGTCAACAGCTAATACCAACAGATACTGAACCCAGACAAGGGAAGAACTGGTCATAGAATGAAATACTTGCTAGAACAAAAGGAAAAGAGCCCACAAATAGCCTCTAGGATGCATCTGTCACAGAATGGACTTGACTGACGTAGTATTTTGATTGTGAGTGTATTTTACCACAATTCTTTATTTTGAAATTACTGTAGGTACCTGAAAATGAGAATATAAGCATTTGAGACATAGGAGGAAACAGACTCTGCAATGCAGCATAATACTTCCCCCATTTCCTTATGTCCCATTTTCTTCTCCCCATACTGTTACCAGACATAAAAAAAGCAGAAAAAAATCCTGATTTTATATCTCATGTCTCTTTCCCCTTCATGTAGCTCATGTTTTGTCAAATCCTGCAAAACAATGGCAGTACCATTTTCACGAGTCAATCGCAGTGGAATCAGGCTGTACTGTCTTTTCCCTCATGCCTCAGCCATAGGCGGGGCCTTTGTGTAGGTGCCAAGACAAGTCAAGCAATGACTGTCAGGTAACCTCAGTCTGCAGTTAAAATGAACACTGAAATAAAGCATAACTGAGCAAGAAATTTTAAAAGTTAAAGATAGACGGTAGTTACCAACAAACTAAGTTTTAATAAGGAAATCAAAATCTCACCACAATATGCAGGAAGACAATGAGATTCTAGAAAAGACCTTTGGGATGAATTGTGTGGTAGAATATACGTGGGATTTTTTTTTTTTTAAATTTATAATTGACTGAAACAACATTGCCTTGCAATATACATGAATCAAAGATACAAGTGATAGGAATAGAAAACAAAACGAAGATGAAAATACCATTTTCATTAATCTAAATAACACAGGAAACACCTAACAAAAGTAGGAAAGGATATAGATTTAAGTTACACTTTCTCTGTATCTCATAGGTCTCTTGTGGTCCCCAAAGCACACAAGGCTCAAAGCTTTGTTTAGAAAAAACCTGCATTTTCAGCTTTGCAGGACCCAAATAACCATATCAGATCTTTATAAAACAGAATTGACCACCAGCTTCAGCTTGCAGACACAGGCCTGTGGACCTGCAAGTGAAATCATGAGGACCACGCAACATGTTAGTACAGGGATCCCAGCAGTCTCTTCCATTACTGGAGCACCAGAACCCTGTGCAAATCCCATGCTAGGGCATATCACCTCAGTTTCCCATTCACAGCACGAAAATAGTAACTCCACTATCTCCAGTCTCCACCCCAGCCTATGCCAACTAACACACCTTAGTCAGAGATGCGCCAGCAACCTTTCTGACCCTTCAGGGACCATAGGGAGGGAGGCTTGCACACACCTGAAAGGCATAACACACAGCCTCTCAGGAAAAATAGAACGGCTTGAGTTAGAAGGGACCTTAGAGATCACCTAGTTTTTTAGGCACACACACACACAACCCCTGCAATAGATCAGGTTGGCCAAGGCCCCATCCAACCTGATCTTGAACACCTCCAGGAATGGGGCATCCACAACTCTTCCCTGGGCAACTTCTTCCAGTACCTCACTACCCTTACAGTGAAGAATTTATTTTAAAAACAAACCAAGCAAACAAAAAACAACAACACAACTCTGAGAGGCATCAGTTGCTTCCAACACATCCCACCATTGCAGCTGGCCAACCCTACATTTCCAGGCAGAGCTTTTTTCTTTTTTTAATAAATAAATAAATTAAAAACAAAACAAAACAAAACACTACTAGAAACACCCAGCAGCATCCACACTTATATAAAGACTTTAATGTAGTGTAGCATGATGTGAGTCACCTGTGCTGGGTGCTGCTGAAGACCCACACGTGGGCTACATTTGCTACTCAGTAGTCATTGTTTTGCAGCTGGAGTTAAATGGGCACTTGGTAATTAGCAGCCTACCTAATGAATTTTAACTGACTCTCTTCTAGAATAGTTTGAACAAAGTGCTGGATTCTGCAGTGTGTTTCTTCTTTGAATTTGGGGCTTATTCAAAACAACTCATATGTACTTTAAGTGTTTGACATTTAAACAAAAAGCATTTAAATCAGAAACCTGGGACCAATGGCATGTTTTGTGTTTTCTAGGACAGCAGCCCAAGTCCTTCCTTCAGATTACTCTATAATCATAATAAGCTTTAATATTTAGATACTACCCTTCCCCTCAGAGGATTTCCATGTCTTTTCCAAAAGGAGACAATTTCATTATAAACATTTTTAGAACAGTGCTCCCTGTCTGATGCACAAAAGTACAATGACTTGCCTTTGTGCCAGCCTGATAGCAGAGCTACAAGAACTCCTCTGATTTCCTATCTCCAATACAACATCCCAGATAAAAGTAGCATCAATTGCTTCTACTTTAAAAATTCTGTCTATATTTATAACATTTACTTTACTGTTTCCTATTTTCCAACAAAATCAGAATGGACTGTTTGTGACTAATGCATGATACTCACTCACTTAGGATCCCCTGGCTTGATAACTACTTCTGCCTGTGGACTTTTAGTTTCAGAAAGGTTACACACAGTGCAGATGCATATAAACAACTGGTTTGGATGGAAATCACTCCTTTGCAGGATGAGTCACCACTTTGCTAAGTGACAGTCACAGCTGGGAAGGTGTCTGTCCTTCCATCTCTGGCTTATTTCAATTGCCATGTGGTAGCTGAAAGAAGAAAAAGCCAAAACCATAACAAAGTCCTCCTCTTCAATGCGTATCGTAGATGCCTTACTTGCAGAGCTACTTCTGCTGCTCTGGCTTCACATCTGAAGTTTCCACATGTAAAACAAGTGCAGTGGAACAGTTAAAGTTGATTGAAGCAGAAATTTTGTCCTCAGATCTGATCCATTGTTGGGATCACTTTAATACTCATATCAATGTTTCCATGTCATCCTTCTCCTACAATTGCTGAGGGTGACCTCAAGAGCAGAACCATCTCTGAAAATATGAGGAGGAAATGAAGGAAACTCTCTGTGAAAGAAAAATCATCAGAGATTTTGCTTTGATCTTACTATACTGTTTTGGTTTTGCTTCTTTTCTCAAAGTTCGAGTGTTTTCTAGCCTGTAGCAATGCTAGCAAGTGGAATATGTTAACACACCCTTTTGCTTGTTGTTGATTACTGAATTAAGATAGACTTTAGATCAAAAAGCATGTGGAAAAACAGAAGTATAGTTTATAAACTTTATTAAGGAAGAAAAGTCTTACATTAACTTAAAGATATCTTGTAAACTTTTATCACTGTTGTTAATGATTAAAATATATAGACTAATTTTCCATCTGCTGCTGGAAGGAGTTGATAAGGCCACCTCCGAAGAGCTTCAAGGACCCTGCCAGTGTATTGTTTTTGACTGCATTTCCCCCAGAGAGTTTGGTTTCTCAGTAAAGACACCCAGCTTGTAGCACAATGCCAGGCTGGGTCTGACTTTGCACACAAGTATAGCCCAGAGAAGCAATTTTTGCTGAGAATGTTTCTTGCACCAAAAATGCTAATTTGCTGGCATAAGCTTTAAATTGGAGCTGTACAAAATCCAAAGAGAATTGCTGCAAGGCAAATAACATAAGGGGGTGTAGGGGTAAATACCGTGACTGGATGTATTCAAACACAGTAGATAGTATTTTCCTCTCTCCTCCTCCGGGAGACAGTGGGAGAGTTTATGCTCCCCTGTGACAAATTACATTCAAAGAAAGCTGTTAATGACTGCAAATATTAAACGAATTACTAAACATTGTTATAAGCAAGCTACAGCTTCTTTAAGCAAAGTCAAGCCTGAGAACCTCTCAGTCCTTTTAGTTACATGGCTGACTTGTCGCTGACCCTTGCCAGCCCACTACAGCTGTCCAGTCCAACTCCAAAGGCCTCAGGGACCACTAAGATTTTTGGAGCAATGCAAGGTGCAGTGGCAATAGCCACTAGAGGGCATTCAAAACACAGTTTTTCAAAATTGTTGGGTGCCCATAGCACCCAATAAAATCAAATAACTGGTATTATGTGGATAGAGTAAGTTAGAGAACACCTACATGTTTGTTCAAGACTTGATGCAGGTAATAGATGTCCTGACGCTACCACAAATACTGTTCCTATGTAATTACAGCCAGAATTACACAACAGGAGTCTCAAATCCAATAGTAAGAGGTTACTTTGGAGTATAACATTTCAGATTTGCATCTCTCTCTCTCTCTCTCTCTCTCTTTTTTTTTTTTTTTTAATCAGGGTTCCATTAGACATCAAAGTACATGGACCTCACCACCTTTCATATTACTCCTCTATATATGAGTGCAAATGTACATCCAATTCTTGTAACTCAAATGTAGTCTCTCACAGGCCTTTTTGGTTGACAAGGTATGATTTAGCAGGCACCTGATCTCTGCTACCTTTATCCTATTGTCACTGCTACCTTCGTTCTGCAGTTTGCCTTCTAAATAAAAGAGAAATAGGTTTATTTGCTTTGTCTATTTGTTTGGATCAAAGTTTACATAATACATCACCTTCTTCTTGTGAGCTGCAGCTGTATTATCCAACTTTATTCTCGTAAAACACAAGTTTTATATAACGTAGAACAGTATCTCACCAACTCAACAGATACAAAGTTTATTGCACTCCCATTGTGAGATGAAAGATGAGTCCAGCTCACAAAAGGCTGGTAACACAGTTCTGCAGTTTGAAAACACAACTCAGAACCTATTGAGGAACATATTAAAATTCCTTTGTTTAGCAGGTCAGTTATGGAAATGCAGCCACCACCAGGAGAGAGTTTAAAGTTTGAATCCATATATGGAACAACTTTGTTGTTCTGACTTAAAGGTACTTTAAGGAAAGAAAAAAATAGAACTGCAGCTCGTACATAGAGGTCTGGGCATCTCTTCCTGTGGAAGTCTGTGCTTAGTCATTGTTTCCTTCCTTCAAGACCATTTTGCCTGTCAGGATAAAAGTGCCCAACTATGTAATGAAACTCAGTTAAAGCCTGTGGTAGGATCTTCTAGGCTGGTTTGTCTCTGACCTTATCAACACATGAGGCTTATAAACCATCCCCCTGAATTCAGTGGGACATCCCATATGCCCTAGGTTAGAGGTGTGAGTATGTCTCTGTATCAGTAAGCCTGTAGGAAATACTGTTACAGGAATACTTTGGACATGAGCATATAGCTGTTTCCACATACATGTGACATACTAACCTTACATGACTCCAGTAGTAACCCTTTTTATGGTACTCTATGCCTGGCTGAGGAACATGCAATGCTCAGCTCACCACTGACAGCACTTTCTTTTTATTCCTATGTCAGGACTGTCAGCAAGATACACCCTGCAGCCCATGCTGGATTAGCTCAAATAAATGCTGCAAATGGACAGTGGCTGTGCATTGTGCCTACACCTCCTGCTCACAGCAAGCCATTGCTGCTGTAGCTTTTTCACCAGGAAAGAGCAACAGTCTGTGGTAGATTTTTAAGTCAAAACCTGAAGGTAAGAACACGAACACTGTTGGAGCAAATGCAGTCTATGATCAAACTCATGGATTTTAAAGCCATAACATTATAATCAGGCTTGCATTGCAGTGGGATTTCAGCCAGTCATTTCTGCATTACTTGCCTTGTTTGCCTGAGGGTTATTATTTTTCCTGCATAGGACTTGTCTTCTCTTTTCAGCTGATGAATTTTCTAGACATCGAGTGTGACTGTTCAAAAGCCTTGGTGGAAGTTGTTAGGGTGATCTGGCCAGACCTCAGACATAAGTTTTCCAGGAACAGCAACGTGTTTTGTTTTCCTTTGTCCTTCAGGACCCTGTGTGTGCTTGCATTACAGTTTTCCACTTGTTTGGCATACTTAAATTTAATATTTGGGAGGAAAAAACAAGGGAAGAAATTCCATCCCCTTGCTTATTTTTACTTGTCCCTTAGCATTTAAAATTGTGAGCTCTAATGTCCAAGGGGTAAGTCACTAAGTTCTCCAGCATTACTCTGGCAAACAACACTTTATTTCCTACTTCTTCAGTCCAGACCTCCCTGTCAGCAAAATATGGGAGGAGGTAGGGCAAAAGGAGATGAAGGAAGAGAGGCTACAAGGAGCTATTGCTGTGAAGCAGGGGGGTACACAGTGGCGTGATCAGTAATGCCCTATATAACAATCCTCTCACAAACTTGCAGGTTGCCTGCTCTATAGGCCTGCTGTAGCCCCTAAAACCCTTTTCTTGATGGTGTTCATGCTTTTGTGATGGGATATTTCAAGAGTTATTGTCCTGAGGGAAGGTCTGTGGCTGAGGGGTAACTTTGGCCTACACATCAAATTCTCTCCAGGAGCAAGGATGCTCCTGTGTCTACTCCAAGCTTGAAGAGCAGGTCAGAGCTTGAGAGTTTGGGATTTCTGGGCTAGCATATTCTCCTTCCATGACAGAAGCCCATTTAATGGTGCCATTTTTCCAATCAGCCACAAGCTGCTCCTCAAGATATTAATGTCCCTCTGTGCCTCAGGTAACCATCTGTAATTGGTGGTAACAAGTCCTATCTTCTGTCCTTCATTTGTCTGTGGTCAAACTGTGAACTCCTTCAAGGTTAGACTGTGCTCACATTGAAGGGATCTCCTGTTGTAAATCATAACCAACAATAATACGCCACCAGGAAGAAATATAGTCAGTGCAACAAGTGAAGCTCCAGCAATTAGAGAACATTTTTTAGGGGTCATTTCCACTGACAGATGCAAATGAATACTGATGGAATCTGCATTCCTTACAGGGCAGTCTGAACAGCTCACCTTTTTTTTTTTTTTCTTTCCCTAAGAATTTGAAAACGTAGTGAGGGTCAGGGTGATACAGATGAAGTTTTTTTTAAGTTTCTGACTTGATTCAATACAGCAAGATTACACTCCTGTGAAAAATCTGGTGTGTGTGCCTAGCCATGTCAGGAATGGCAGAACTACATAAAGAAAAGTCTGCTCTGGGCTTCCCATAATATTACCAGTAAAAATGAAAAACTGACAAAGTTTTCCTATTTTTATTTTTGGTTGTAAAGCCTAATTTAAAGATAATTGCATTGCTCTTTTGTCAGCAGCTTAGCTGTTACTTTCAAGAGAAGGATGTTAGTGTAGGGATTAGAATGAGGTAATGTCCTTTAATAATTTACCATAATTAAGATAAGTGAATTTGGGCACAGCACATCTTACCATTTACATCTCTGTCCAACCCTGTTTCTTTTAGTCTGCTCTCCTAATATTTTCCCCTTTCACTTGGAATGGCAAACCAAACATGTTGTCAACTTCAGCAACAAACAGTGTGAAATTTTACTACCCCAACAGAAAAAGCTGTGGATAAATGGCACAAATAAATTTCAGCTACATCCAACCAAAAAATCTTTTGCACAGGCCATTTTACTTCAAATTCTCTTTTAATTTATGCACCATTTTAAACTTTAGATAACATTACTGAATCTTGGATTAGTCTGCTTATTCCAATAACTTCAGTAGCTTCTCCAAGATAAAATGCACAGAGTCTCAGGGACAAAAATTCTCTGGTCACTGCTGAGTCAAAACTGTCACTGAAGATAATGTTCTTTCTGGGAGAGTCTAAGAATACAAGAAAGGTTTACAGGAGGATGTAATATTTTTTATCAGACTGGCTGACACAGTTGGAAAAACAAACAATTATCTGGGTACAGACGTCCTTCTTTGAGTCAAAAACAGACACTGAAAAGCTACATGCAAGTTGGGAAAAATTGCTCTAATTTTAATCTGATTATGCTGTCCCCTTAGACTACAAGAGAGAAAAGATATTCCCAGCTGGTGCCTGCAGAACACCAGATCGTGCATCTTTATATCTGTCTCACAGGAAGGTATTGATAGTAACTACACTAAAGTTGAAATTGGGCCTACTTTGAGCAGAGCAGAGGACCTTTGGAGGTCTCTTCCAATCTCAGTTGTTCTTGGGGATCCACAATTTTATTTTACCTCTTCCCATAAATCTTGTCTTTTCAGTGAAAAAGCTCTGTCACGTAAATCGTAACAGCACACATGGACAAGGGCGTTGGCCAGTTCCTTTTTCCCCGTTTCTACAAGCCTGAGAGTGACATGGGCTATTTTGTAAGTTTTCTCTCAGACGTGTACTATTACAGATGATTTCCTGTCCTCTTTTGGCTTTGCCAAAAGCCTCTGCTTTTTGTGAGTTGCTTTTCTGGATGATATCCGTTAGACTCATGAAGTTTTCTGTATCTGATGGGGTCAGCCATAAGTAGGAACCAGTGCCACAGGTGGAACTGGACTCTGCTTCCCAGTAGGAATCAATGTTGTTGCAGGAAAGTCTGGACACAAAATGTGGTGGCAAGGTGTGTGCACATGTAGGGCAAAGAAGAGCAGGGGTCAGGAAGCTGTAGGGGATGGGAGGTTACACATGCTTGCAAGAATGGTCATGCACACATCCACTGAGACATTTGACATTGGGGTCAATCATGTCTTTCAGCTATTTGGAGGACAGCACTGCTGCAAGTTTCAGAAGGATGATCTGCAAGTGCAGCCAAAGCCAGCTTATTAGAGCACCTGCCAGTCTTTATCATTCGTCAAATAAAGCAGATGGGTTTGGTCAGCAAACCTGCAGATAAAACATTAAAGGTTTTGTTGTGTGTTTTTTTTTTTCCTTACTTTGGGCCCCACTTCAAAGCTAGTTTCTGCTTTAAAGTTCTGACTCATTCCAACAAATAAAAGTTTAAATTTCCGGTTAACAATGTTTATTAACCAAAAATACAAACAAACAAACAAAAAAACAGCTGTTACAATGTTTAGCATAGACAGACTCGATCATAATTTTTTTTTTCAAAAACGGA
The DNA here is from genome assembly GCF_040182565.1 of Anser cygnoides. NCBI lineage: Eukaryota > Metazoa > Chordata > Aves > Anseriformes > Anatidae > Anser > Anser cygnoides. The sequence continues at coordinate 67,697,866 of NC_089874.1, forward strand.
AGAGAAATGGTTTACTAGAAGTTACAGCAAAATCATTCTCCAAATAAAAAAGAAAGTATTAATGATAATCGTGCAGTAACAAACATTCATTATCTCTTATCCTAGGAGCTTAAAATATTTTACAAGCAGCAACTATGCCTCATCGGCTCTAAAACAGGACAGCACAAGTTAAAGGACATAATTCCCATATGACTGTAACATTAGGGCGCTCTGCTTAGAGAGATGTTCTCAAGAAGTGATACTGGAGCTAATGGAGGAGAGCTGCATCTTCCCTGTTAGGGTGATCACCCAGAAACACAGTTTAGGGGAGCCCAAAGGGCTGCTATAGTACACATAACTCACTGCTGTATTTTTTCTGGCGTTTGGCACCACAGTGTGCCCTGAGCAAGTCTGTGCTCTGGAAACTCAGTTCCCTCTAGCAGGATTGAGCACCAGGGGGAAAAACGCATTTCCTGACTCCCCCTCAGCCACTTTGGACACCAGGAGCAATGCTGAGTATGATTTACCAAGCCTAGACTTGTGTGGGTAAGAAAATCCTTATCACTTAGGTGTTTGTGCAACACAAAAACATTAGAAAGAAGCATGGAATTCATTAAACAAATGCAAATTCATCTTCTCAGCAAGCTACTTATATTTTCCATTCAGCCCTAATTATGATTTGCAATGGTTACAAAAAATACCTCTAAATATTCATCACTTTCCAGCAGCAGTTTCTTAATCAATGTCACCACTGATGGGACTGGAAGTTGCTTCAGATGTATTTCTGATGCTGAGACTAAGAAGTGAGTGTCTTTCTGGGATTATTGTCAAGGGCATAAATCTCAGAGCCATTTGATGGATACAGAGGTGTGAGGGAGGCACCTGAGGAACAGGCTTTATCTCTGACGATTTCAGGGGGATATCTTTGGAAAAGTAAAGAAATTACAAGCATTTGTCAAAGAAGATAGCGGTAAGAGGGAAAAGAGATCTGACAGAATTCAGCAAATCCTTTCTGGTCACAAGTAAGAAAACACTGGTTCCCTCTTTGCAAAGCCCTCATTCATCACCTGGGTACAAAACTAAATAAGTTACTCAAGATCTATGAAGTTATGCTTTTAATTATCTCTTTTTTGCAATAATTCTTTGTCATGCGGACATGCAAATGATTTGCTGCTCCCAAAAGACTGCATTTGTGATTAGAGAGAAGAAAACAGGCCAGATTTTACCTTCAACAGCACAAGTCTACATCCACTGTAATGTCATCAAAGGTGTTGGAGTAACACAGGATCTAATATGTAACTGAGAGTTAATTCCAGACTCAAATTATACTGGTTTATCACTGTATGCTTTTCCTGATGCCTAGGGAGTGATATGCATTAAATCTCACAAACAGAGGATCTAATTCAACTTGTACTATATTAATACTCTGAGCAAATCCACCTAGGTCAAAACAAACATTTGAGCATGCAGTCGCTGCCTCTGGTATTTCAGCTGACATTCACCTGGTGGGGAGAGGGAGGTCTGGTGGGAGAAAGAAGGGAAGGGAGGAGCAGTACTGGCTTTCAGGTGGAGTTGTAATAACTTCTAAGTCTTCGTTTATGGAAGGGCATTAACATAGACTGCCAGTGAAATTAGCCCACCATTGTAATGGATAAACAGCGCCTGGGCTGAGACAACAAATGCATTGATCTTATCTGTCAACACCCAGATCATCATCTAGGTTTTTACTTATCATCTGTTCTGTCAACAGTTCCACCCCCCCGCCCCATCCCATAGAGAAAAGAAATGACAACAGCAATAGGAACAGCAGCCTGCAGCGCACAAGAAGCTTTTTGCTTTAGCAACCTGCCAGGCCATAAAATCTTGCAGTTTTGATTAGGAAAACACATTGCTACTGAAAAAGAGAGCCTTTGGGCAATTTTCAGCAATGGGATTAGAGTGAACTCCACCTCAGACAAGCATTTGGTGATATAGATGCTGTGGAGTTCAGTATTTGCAATTGATCTTTCTTGTGATCCACCATAAAACCCAGATCTTTAGTCAACCATTTTGTTTCATGTTATTTGATATTTTTTTTGCACATTTTTGTCTATATCTGAATTGATGGAAAAGTATAACAGACAAATAAACAAACAAAAAATAAATAAAGCACAATGCTTTGCACATTAATGGAGTGTTTTGACTGGAAGCTTAACCAGCAAAACAAGCAGACTCAACAGTGTGTGTTCCTTGCAGCTCAGTTTGCATCTTCTACTTCCTTTTCTTTGCCCTTCAAGCTGCCATGAGAAGATGTCTTTCAAGATGTGGACACAGAGCAGTAAGATGGAAAGTAACCCTGGACAGACATTAGCTCCTAAGCCAGTACAACCTGCCCCTGCAACATATTAACTTGAGGAGGTTCACAGAAGAAAGATTTATCAGCATGCCAAGGCTTCTGATAAAAGGTGACCTACTTTCTTATCCAGCCATATTTTTATTTCATGTATTTCTGATCCATCAGAGTCAACAGCAAGAGGAGAAGCATTCCCATGACTGTGGCAGGAGGAGGCAGTCTGTGAAGGGCAAAGGAAGGGCACAGGCTGACATGTTCAATGAGCTGCCATGCACCAGCACAGGTCCTGGGGAAGAGAGAGGAAAGCTATGGAGCCGGTAAGAGCAATTTTCAGAAGAGGATTACGACAGGCATGTGCTGAGAGAGAGTACAGGTGGAAGATAGCCTTGCCTCGGAGAAGGAAGATCCATTGAAGCAACCACCTCTGAAAGCTGGGGAGACCTGGCTGCCTAGCCATGACCAGCTCTCTGAAACGTATCATCAGGGTTCAAACTGTTGTTAAAAAGATCAAACTGTCCCTTTCTGAGACAATTTGTGCATCTGTGAAGCCAGTAACATCTTTGTGTCTTCAACAAAGCAGAGAAAAACCTACTTAAATTCAATAGCTTTAGCACAAAGAGGATCTGACAGTGGCCAGCTTTATATTATTAACATTTCCCAGGAGTGAGGTTCCATAGTGGCAGGCTGATGTAATTACCAGAACTGAAGTTGTAAGTCCCATTGAAAAGACCAAGAGATTTGCTAGTGACTTCAAAGAGGTAAAGATTTGTGTGGATTTGCACTAGGATAGAAAATGCAATGGGTTAGAAAGTCAGGTCCTCTAGTGTCTTTAATCTTTTGTGAGCTTTATCCAGACATTTCAGTCTACAGGGGATTTAAATTAAGTTGCAAAAGACACTTCCTAAACTTTCTGTCTGAGTGTTTTAGTATGTGAGTTTTACACTATTAGCTTAAAAAAATGACCTTTTCAAAGCTTTTTGAATTAATGGCTTGTGGACGTGTAATGCTGGCTTAGCATTGTCACGGAATTTACTTTCATGATGTGGAGATAGATGATGATCTAATAGTGATTTGTCTTTATCCAGGAAATTCACATATGTATTTAAATGTGGAAGAAAGATCTTGGGATGAACCAGTAAATTATCAAAACTGACAGGTCAGGATAAAGTACACTAAAAAGGCATTTGAGAGAATGTGTAATACTAAATATGTTACAGAGAATCTGTGAAAGCATATCATCAATTTTGTAGACTCTCTGGGGCCCTTTTTTTTTTATTAGGAGTAATATTTCTAAAGTAATTATGCAGAACAATTCTCAGTTATTTACAACTGATCATGTGTCAGGTTTTGTGACTTTTTTTTTTAATAAAAGTCACTGTAAAATGTGAAAAAGCAGGCAGCCAAGATAAAAAAAGGTCATACTTGTGATTTAATGTAGCCTTGGGTCCATATGTATATGGAGTGAAGCGTTACTTATTCTCAGTCCATGCACCTTGAAGAGACATCCTGGAGGATCCAGTGGTCTGAGGATGTCACTCTTCTTTTACAGCTAAGGTGCGAATGTCCCTTCTATAAAGTAATAGGAGCCAGATTTTTAGAAATGGCCAGAGAAAGATTTCTTGATCAGGAGGTCCTTTTCACTTCAAAGTGAAGAGACTTTGAAAGACAGTTTTTGTCTTCAAAGGTTTCCAGCTTTCATTCAGGCTTTTTGAGTGGTCAGCTTCTCCTTCTGACCTTTTGGTTCCAGAATAATTTGAAAAATATATCATTATGAGAATTTTACACAGGTCTGGGTCAATCGCAGGCAAATTAAGGTGTGTTTCAGTCAGCATCATGGCAAACAGTCTTCCTTTAAAATACATATTGTGTGACTGTTTTCACTGTGCCGTGGTTTCTCTCTGTGTTCAATGTCAATAAAGGTACATACTCCCCAGAAATATCATGTGGTTAAAACTGCCTTGCTTTTTGAGACTTCTGGAGAGATGTCAACATAGTGAGCTGCACATTACTGACTATTTACCTTCAAACAGTCTGTAGTGGAGTAGTCACGGACAGATATCTTCCAAAGAGCAGGCAGAGAGGCCTCAGTAGGAGTTGAATTAGGCATGGGTTTGATGCCAGATGTGGAATGTTGATGTTTGTTGTCCATCCCTTACTTTCTGTCCTTGAGCCTCTTGCAGGCCCATCACTGTCATCTGGGAGTGCTGTAGCCAAGGCTGAAGTTAATGGGCAGGGACTCCACGATAAGCTAGATGGACCATGAATGCAGCACAGAAGGGGTTACTTGTTTTCTCTCTTCATACTCAAAACCAGAGAGTAATACTTGTGAATTTCCTCCAGCTTCCTTGTTGAGTGTCTTTACAAAGGATATCCTAAGGATATCCTTTAAGGATAGTGACTTTCCTCCAACTATCCTTGTTGAGTATCTTTACAAAGACATGTATCAACTATGACTGCATCTCTCCTCTTCATGGATATTGTATCAGTCAAAGGTGTTGATGCAGAAGAGGACTGTGGTTAGGCATACAGTACATACCATTCCCCAGGTTAACTTACTCATCAGAACTGGCTGGCTGAGACACAGCGGGAGCAGGGCTATACAACAGATGGCACATGAGTCCTGGGAAAACCATCGCCACACTTAGCTATTTCCAACACAAAATTGCCCCTGTAGATGTGGGGTGCCTCACGGGAATGTTGTTTTAGCTGACATTGGAGAGGCAGTGCTGTGAGCTTAGGTGTAGGAGAGGTAGGTTGGGGTTCAAGTCTGGGGGCCATGGACCTGTTCTTCCCTTCCTTTTATTCTGTCTCATGCATCTAGCTGTAAATAGGTATTCCTGAATATATATTGTTATATAGCACCTACCTTAATGATGTTCTAATCCCAAATCAGGCTCCCAGAAATATAATAATGAGAATTAACAATGCAGACTCCTAATGAGTTATCTGAAGCCCCACTCTTTTAAAATGCCATCTCTCTCCTCAGGAGAGAGCTGCCTTACAAGCTGGAATCAGCTTATTGGAGAAATGCCTCCTGATGTGCAGTCTGTGGATCCTCAGCTTCTCTGCAGCTGAGATATGAAGCATGTGAAGGGATGCCAAACCATGTCCCAAGAAATGTTGTTGGACAAGTACTGTTTGCTGCAAGTACCAATTGCTGGATAGACCTTTGAATGAAATAACATTTTTTTTTCAGCCCTGGCATGCAGAGGTATTTAGCAGCTTTAGCATTTAGCATGAAGAAGTCTGCAGCTGATTCAGTGAAACATCCTTTCATGGTACTCAGATTCTCCCTTACTTTGGAAAGCCTTGGTTCATTTTATTGTACTTGCCCTGTACAAAATAACATCAGCTGTTAATGAGGACATGCTGGGACAGAACAAGGCAAAACAATGGGGAATTTTGATTCTGCCATATCTCCCTCTGCTTTGCTTTCACTCCGCCTGAGCATGGTATATTCTGTCCTCCTCTCAGTTCAGGACAGAGCAAGAGTAGCTGTGGTTCAACACAGTGAGCCCCATGCTCTGAAGCAGCTGTAACTATGCATGACTTCATGGTAAGTTAGAACAGCCTCTGAACTTTTTCTTTAATATTTATATAAGTATACTGAATCCACAATCCTTCACTGTCATAAGCAGCAACATATAGATGACACAGTAGTACATTTTGCCTGTATATTCTGTCTCTGTCATCAAAACATCCAGATGTAAGCATAGGGCTAAATCTGTACAAAGTAAAATGAGATGTCTTCCACTGGGCTATTTCCTGACATGTGCAATAGAAATGTCTTGTGATTAGGAAGAGTACAATTTTCGAAGAGGCATTTAACTGCAGAAGATGCCAGACTGAAAGGATTTAATTTTCTTGTTCATTTAAACACTGTCTGAAGAGAGAAATTTAGTCAGAAGAGTTTGCAGCCACATTAAGGCTCACTTAAACTTAAAATCTAGCCTTTGATTCTGCATTTAAGAAATAAAGGTGTTCTCAAATAGATATGTACATGGACAGCAAAGAAAACCCGTCTTAAAAGGCAAATAGGTGAAATTGCCTATAAAATTATTTAGAATGCTAATAAACTCCAGATTTAATTCAGTTGCAATGAAGATCATCACTTGCCAGCTTGTAAGCTATTATTGTGTAAATCTGATATACAGAGGGTGTGAGCTAGTAGAGCTGCCCTAACTTCAGCCTCATGGAAACATTGGGCTCAGTGAAACAATCCAGTAGGAGATGAAGATCCAACTCTGCAGTCAAACTTCTCCAGATGTCAGCAGATTTTTTGTCCTTGTTGATTTTGGTCAAAAAAAAAAAAAAAAAGCTATTGAAAATAGAAGAGGCATAGTTACAAATCTCATTCCTCTCAGAGCTAGTTTTTCCTGTGTGTAAAGACACGGAGTGTGATGGTAGGTATCCCTGAAGTCAGAAAAAGGAAAATAAAATAGGGAACACTTACAGATTACAATGAAGATAAAGCTCAAAACGTGGAAAGACCGTGGAAAGGAGGTCATTGTGGATGTCAGCATCTTGCTGCAAGGTCCTCCTGGGATAAGCACATGGCAAAGCTTCATTTCCAGAATCACCCTTCTGAAAGGGAAACAAAAGGGTAGATCATCTAGGGCTACTAGTGAGGTGGGGACACCTTCATGGGGCACTTTTGAGTTTTCCCCTTCACAGCCTCCTAGGCACTGTGTATTGATCATCCACTGCAGAAAAGATTAGCCATGACCACCAAATGCTAAATCCATGGGCAGCTTTCCTGTTCAAAGGGAGGGGGACAGACTGGGAATGTATAGCTGCCATATAGCTAAACCATGTTGGACACTAAATACTGCCCTGCAAAGACCTACAGCACTGCTGTGAAGACAGAGATCCAGCACATTGGTCAGCTTAGCTCTGGATTAGCTTCCTAGGATTATGCAATGCCAACAGAAGTGGCTTTGTGAGGGCTGGTTTGTTTGCTCACCTATTGTCCAGGCAGTCTGAGCCCTGCCAGGTTTGCTACATCTCCAGTACTCAAATCAAAAGTGCTTTCAGCAGGATACTAGAGAAATGCTGAAAATAAGTACTGGGAAAAGATGTGTTGAGGTCCTCAGTGTGATACTGACATGGCAGCATGTATTGTAGACGTAAGTAGCGTTAAATCTTGTAGCATGTCTTGTTCATGAAGTCTGGGTTAAGCCAAACACTTGATCCAGGGCCAAGATCCTCTTGACTTGATCCTTTGGGGAAAGGAAGATTGCCTTCGTCTCTCACGTGTGAGATACAAGCTGCTTCCTTGGGCTGTTGTTACTTTTAAGTAACGATTTTCCTACTGCATCATTGTTCCTGGACATGGGCATCCTGTGGGTCTCTTCTTCTCCCTTTACATGCCACATTATTTGTTCTGGCTCACAGTCTTTACCATAGGTCTTAATTTGTCAGAGGACATTAGGAAAGTATTTTGAAGCCTCTAACTGTCCGTTGCATGTGGATGCTGTAGGGCCCTGTTGAGATTAAACATTTACTGCTTGGCTTGTTTGTGATGACAGGGACCTGGCTGGTCTTCTCTTATGCAAACTGGCAGAACTCTGCATTTCAGCAGCCCAGAAAACAACCTTGTCAGCACCACTCCTTGTCTGCAGCAAGGAAGAACTTAGCCTGAGAGCACACAGTCTCAGAGCAGTGCTCACTTTGTTCCAACACAAAACTCTTTCATGAGCTCCGCTGTGAAATATCCTGATAATACCAGTGAAAGGTCTACTGAGTGTGTGTCTCATCTTCACAGGCCCTAGAAACAGCACCTAAGGAAGGTTGGCACTCCTTCCCTCTCAATGGGGAGAAGAGCATTGCACAAACAAAAAGATGTACATCTAGATGTTCAGACTTAAGTCTGTCAGGATAGGGCTCATCAGTGTGTATTTTCCACTGTACTAGGCTCTCATTCAACTCCCTACCCTACCTCTCCTAAGTTGTTAGTGAATAATAATTAATGGAGATGGCTCAGCAGCATATAATATTTGTACTTTGTACCAACTATGATTGGTACAAAACTTTGTACTAGCTATGATTAGCTGGGCATATCTATCATACTTGATAAGTTATCTACCAGAGCATTTGAGGGTAGCGTTATCTAAGGACAAGAAATTATACTTTTTCAGAGCAGAGCACTCACCTCAGCAAGCTCGCCTTCAATCTCTTTTCCAGAATCTCCCAGGTGTAAACTCTACCCTGTTGCCTCCCATTCCCAGGAAACAAGAGTCATCCATTGCAACCAGGCTCCAAGCACAGTGACATAGCAGCTTGGCATAGGGGGGTTCATGTAGGTAAAGGCTTTGTACAAATGAACAGCTGTTGTTCATCTCTGTTTTACACCCCATTTGCCATATGATTGGGTTTGATTGTTATTCCACCTGTGAGTCACTGTAGCACACACGGCTGCATGTGTACACACTAATGAATTGACTTATAGCACCCACCATGCACTCAGTAAATTGCAAAAAAAATTGACAACTAAACTGGAGATGTGTGTGTAGAATATGGGAAAATGGTCAATTATGTTTAAATTACCATAATGAGGCTTCTTGGTGTGCTTGTACCTGACACACTATCAGATATTACATCAATTTACCCAACAGAAGTTTTATGACAAACAGAAAGTTTTTTTGTTGTTGTTGTTGTTTGTTTGTTTGTTTTGGTTTGTTTGTTTGTTTGTTTTTCCCACAGAAGCATAACCAAGTTCTAGCACTCCTTGCCATGCCAGAATTTGTGAATTTGTGACAGCCAAAAGTATAAAGTAGTTCACTAAAGCCAAATCCTTGGAAGATACATCCTGCTCTTTAGCCATAAACTGAATTCATTGAGGGTAGAAGTATCTTGCAAGGCAGATATCTGTATGCTGGCCTGTTTTAATCTCTTTACATGAACATTTGCTGCTGACCACATGAGTGATTGGACTAACTATACGAGACAGTTTATGTTCTTCTTTTACAGTAATCTTTCAGATAAAATATAACTCAGACTGAGTTACCAGCTTCTTGTTATTACCGATATTTCATTACTTGCCTTGAGAATGATCTGTGCATAGAGCCAACAAAACTGCAGTGGTTTACAGGGAAGCCCTCTGGCTGTGTTAGGGTCTAAGCTAAATGCCAACTCATGTAATCATGTTTTATCAATATATACCAAGTTTCTCCTAAAAAGATGAACTGGAAAAAATTGCTTTACAGCACTCTGTTAAGCAGATCTTACTGCAGCAGATAAGCTACCAAGTCCCATTCAGAATAAGCCATGAATTGCAATGACAGATAATCAGCTATATATATATCTAATCTGTGTTAGTTTGGAACCAGCACAGATGGAAAACAAACAAACAAAAACAAACAAACAAAAAACAAACAAAACAGTTATTATGATGGGTGTATGCCAAAAGGCTAAGATAAAACTTCAGGCTGTCCTACCTACTATACTATGCCCTCCCCCAACCTCCACCAGCTCCCCCTCCCCCCCCCCCCCCCCCCCCCCATTACTCTGAGGGTATCTATGTGCCTTTCTGGATTCAGATCTCCAAGTGGAATGTGATCCCTTTGAGAATGGGGAGGCACAGGCAGGCAGGATGCTTTCTGCTCCTCCTCAAGGCTGTTGCATCACTGCATTTGAGTCAACACATTTCAGACCTCACACAGAGAAAAGAGATGGCTCTTTACCTATACAAGCCCTGGCATAATAGCTTTGGGTAGCTTTCCCCAAGGCATTTTGCTGAGGTCATACATGACAGTCACAAATATTTCCCAGGTCACTAAATTGTCTGGAAGGCTGTTGTGTGCTTTACAAATAAATTTATTTCATTTTTTTATTATTGTAAGGCAGAAGTTAGCTAAAAGAAGATTTTACAAAATTATGCCTGAGTCACTTGACCACAACTACATCTTGCACTGCAAGTCAGAAACAGAAGAATAACACCTCTGCTTCCCTCTTTTTGTACCACTAGGTTGTGTTTAGTTTAGTTTGTTTGTTTGTTTTGTACCAGCTAAGAAAGCATTTCTGGGGGAACTTCCTGGAAGGGAGGCATCCCCAAGGGAAATAGAAGAAATTTCTTTGTTGTAAGTCTTGAGGTACTATGGGGAAGAAGGGAATTACTGGAGGAAGTGTCAAACTACCTGGAAAGAGATTAACAGAGGGGTTTGATAGCTGGTATGATTCAGAAGAAGACTGAGGGTAGTCTGGGGATGAAACAGTACTGGAAAGCTTTGAATAGGTCCCTGATGTCTTAGATATATGCAGAAAGGAAATTGTCATGATATTTATTGGAATTGACTGTTAGGTGGTGAAAAGTCTCAATTTCTGGCAAAGCAGGAAAACCAGCAACGTATTTGCTGCTTTCTTTTAGAAGACCACATGCAGCAATTTTTTCAGCTGCATGCAACAAACTACCTGAGCTCAATATTGAAAGTTAACAGTTTTCTTAGAAACAGCACAACAGAATGAAGTAACAAGAAAGGTGTGCAAGGCTCTCTTTCTTACATTGGATAATGCTCCTGCTAACATTTGTTGAAACATGTATCCTTGATTGGGGATGACATTTTGTCATTTCTGCAGATGAATGGAATTCCTCTGGTGAAGAATTTGAAGTTTAAGCAGAGCCAAGATTTCTCAATGACGTTAATAGGGCCCAGGCTGAGCTTTCATGCTGAAATAGCAACAATTCAGAGAAAAAAAGTAGCAAGTTAAAAAAGCAGTCAGGAGGCCCTGGAAGGGTGTAAACTATGCAAAACTCTGTTCTCCTATTCAGCACCTTGTTCCAGCTCCTTTCTTTTTCTCCTCTACCTTTTTTCTCATGCCCTTATTTTCTGCTAGGACAAACCCAGCCTGGAACAGAAGGTATATGCATTCTTACTGTGTCTGTGTTGCAGGGCACAAGTGACATCTTACGGTGTGGGCTAGGTATGTGCTTAGCTGATGTTCAAATTATGCTGAGTTTTCTACAGAGCAAAAGTAACTGAATAACTAAGAATAACTAAGAATAGTGCCTTCAAGAGGGATAATGACCATATTCATATCAGTGTTCCTAATAAATACTTAGGGCTTGTGATATTGTCTGGTTGCAGAAGCTAAACAAATATGAAGTTAGTTTAAGTGCTTCCATGTGAATCCCCTCTGTTACTATGTACAAGCCAGGGAGACATGGTTGAATCCTTGGCAAACAGATGACGCCCAAACAAGGAAAATTTTAAATAACCTTATTGTTGCTTTTGGGCTGACTGACAGAAAGAGCAAAATACATTTCTGATGAACAAGCCTTAATTTTCTTTTCAAAAACAAAGCAAATAATATGGATCCTAGATGTATTTCTGTACTTCAGCTACACTGCCTTAAATATTTTAAAAGCCCTCTGGTCACTAGTAGGTTTGTGCTACAGCTGGGAAACTCTGAGTCCTGATCCAGGTGTAATCTAAAGAAGAACTGCAAGAAACGTTCTGAGACACAGAACTTTTTCCTTCAGTGAACCAATGCCAGGTCCAATACAAACAGTTTTTGCATACAAATGCATATATATACACATGTAACTATGTATAAATACAAAATGTATTTCTGCATGACCTTGTGTTTAGGTATGTGCTCTGCACATCTTCCTGATGGTGTTGCCTTTCACTGCAGGGCAGCATTTCAACAAAGTATAATTATTTTGTTATGGAGAATCAGGTCACTGTTGTATAGGAGGGGAAATAAAATCAAAAAGTACTCCTCCTCACTTCCCCTAGCAAGAAGATTTTAAGGTTTGAGCCTTCTGACTGGAGGAAGCTGTAAGGAGTTGTCTTCCAGACAGATCTCATATCTGTGTTTGGCTGTCCTTATGGTAAGCAGGCTCCTGGCTCAACTGATTGGCACGGCTGAGTAATTTCATCAGCCTTGCTTCAGACAGCAAGAGGTGAGGAAAGAGCTGGGCTTTCAACCAGGCCTTGTGTTTCAGTCTGTACTCGCTTGGGACATACACATCAAATGCACCCTGGAGAAACAGTGAAGAGAAATGTGCCTGAGTTTCCCCCTGCTATGACCCTTACCAGTTTTGTGGTGTCATCTGCCTGAACCAACCGTGCAGAAAACTGAGGCTGGATATGAGAAACTGTATTTTTCATCCTGCTTGGGCAGGCCTAAGTCAGCACACAACATGTAAAACTGGAATGTTGCAGGGGTCACAGTTCCAGCATATGCACCTTTATCAACAAAAAAAAACATTCACTGCAAGAAAAAAAGCTATTTTAACTGACAGTTTAGTTTGCTTAGTATGTCCATAGAGGCTGTTTTGCATCAGTGATTATCCACATTCTGTTTGACTTTTTTATACCAATGTCAAGTGCACCAAAATCCTACATTTCATTTTGCAATAACAGCTTCTATCCTATTGTACAGTGTTGCTTGTTTTCTCTTGGTCAGTGTGTGCCTTTTAGACATGCTGTATGTAGTGTAAATGAGCCCTCTTGCATCTAAACCTAGAGTCCTTTTTCAGCTGTAGACTTGCACTGTTATAAAAAGATTTTATTCCTCCAATTTTGCATGTAGACTGGCTCTCAAGCTCCCTAGGTTTTGTGACTCACCTAAAAAACCTGTGGGAGAGTTCATAGATTTTTATCGCCAGTGAAGAGTTGTGGTGTTTTCCAAAAAAACTGCTGATGTACGTACAATAATTTGTGTCTGTACATCCAGAAAAGTCCTCTTTTGGCAGTAAGGAGTGCAATGGAAACAAAACAGTGGTATTAGAAATAATTTCCTTACAGGGTGCCATGTCAGATCCAGGCTGAACTGAGAATGAATTAAACTGTTAACCCAATAGTTCTTCGTCAGATTAAGTAGACTGGGTTGATGATCCCAGGCAAGAACATCTCACACTTTATTTTCTGCAGATTACAGAGGCTTCTCTTGGCAACGAGACACTTTCTCTCCAAAAACTTGTGAGCAGATTAAAGATAATACCCTGCAGTAACAGCAGCAAATAAAGGCTCAGCATCCAATGTGGTTTCTCAGCCCAGCTTCCTATTGGATCAGGAAAGTCACAGATACCACCCCATAGCCATAAGCTGTGTGTGTTGTGGGTCTATGTTAAAGCTGTTCATTGCATTGCTTGCTCTTTTGGACAGCAGTGAAATCAACCTAAATTTATGACATACATACATTTGTGACATACATTCACCTTTAGAAATCTGAGTCCAGACCCTATCCTAGAAACCATCAGCTTGCAACAGGACTGCCAAAAGATGGTCTGGTTTGAACAACACAGTGCTGGGCCAGCAATCAGCTGAAAGTCACTGCAGTTTATGACTAGTATCTGTAAGAGATGGCAGTTTTTAGCTTCCCCCTTGTGTTTGGCTTTGCTGGGAGCCAAGAGCTGCCGCACACTCACGGGGCAGTGCATTGCAGCAAAGTCTCAGCTTGTTCTGTGTTTGGTGGCATCTTTTCTGCAGATAAGATGCACACACATGTCAGGCTTGCCTTGTCTAACTTCCAGAAGGTAGGGAAATTGACCACCCTGTGTATCACTTTCCAGAAGCTTCTGAGTTGTGGTCTTATCTATTATTTCTCTTCATTTTCAGACTAACTCATGCACAAGCAGTATGACTTAAAAAGATCAGTGAAATCAGTTATACAAAAGAAATGCCTTGTTACCCTCATTTCTTCATTATGTGTCATTCTGGCTGTTCTTTAAAAAATAAGAAATCTTCTAACATAACATTGATGATGAGAAAAAACTTCTTGCTCTTTGTCTCACACATACACACACTGAGTTGTCTGTTACACATTTTTACACGCTCATCTCCTCTCTCCCTCTCTTACATGCTCTTACACACTCTTGGAGGTCCTGCTTTCTTATGGGTATGTTGGCACACAAAACACAAATCAGGACAAAAGACATGCACATGTTAATTAACCAGGCTGATTTTTACTTGTTGTGGAAAGAGCCTTAAAAAATGAAAAGGCATTGTGTGCTAACAGCGTAGCACTCAATAGTAGGGGAATATTTGTTTTTATAGGTGAGCTACCCGGTACCAGCAGTCCTGACCTGTCTGGCCATGAGTGCATTGAGCTGGAAGAAAACACTCTACTTTCCCAAGAACATGCTTAGGTTATCTTTTCTTAACCTTACAGTTTGTTTCCCCAGCTTGTTTGTTTGCATTTTTTACCCTCTGCCCATTTGAGGTGTGTTTCTGGTTCAATGCCTCTGTAAAGGCCAAAAGAATTAGTACTGCTGAAAGAAATTCAGTACTGAATTACCCTTGTGTTGTTCAGACTTTGTTATGGCTTCAGTTCATTAAAACCAAGAGATGGGCAGCTGGAAGAGAGAGAGAGACCAGCTAGAGGGGGCCACTTGGGGCTGGAGGGTGGTTAAGTCTTTTTCCTTTTGAAAAGAGCATGATGAAAAAGTCACAGCTGTGAAATGGGAGGCTAAGTAGGAAATGACATATTCCAGACAAGCTGGAGAAAGAGTGATAAATGCTCCATGCCCCAATTTTCCTAAGTGTTTCATTTCCAGGTCCCAGTAGTAATGCAACTCAATCAGCAGATGGGTACACTGCATCCCTGCTTCAGTTCTCCAGTTCTCTGAGCTCTTTTGATTTATTTCTCCACACAGATCTCAGTCCTCTGATGTCCCTGAATGGCAATCTCAGCAGATCCCACTGCTGGTGTGGCGGACTGCCTGCAGCTTTTGTCAGATGTGGGCATTCCCGAGGGCCTGCGGGCAAGAGCATTTGCAGAGTGGGATACAGCTTTCATGTGTTCACTGTCTCAGTCCAAATCAGATGTGCAGGGCACAGTACAAAGACTTCAGCAGAGCAGAGACGATATCCTCCCAGAGGTTACAAGAGATGCAGCCAGCTGAGAAATGCGGGAAGCAAGACTGAACCCTTAATATTTCTCAGTTCTCACAAACCTGAGATTTTTTCTGTTGGGTGGAAAGCTTAATTTTGCATAGCTATTCCAAATCGAACTTCACAGTCTACTTAAGCAAAATTATCAAGACCACCTAAAATAGGAGTAGAGCCCTTGAAGCACAGTAACAATTAAGTGGCTTTTTCCCATTTATTCTTAAAAAGCTTTTTGTTGCTACATTAGTAATTGCAACAACAGAGAGAGGATCATTGTAACAGACTGGTCTATTTTTAACAGCAAGCCAGGATGAAAACTGTTCTCCCTTTTCTGTGTTAAACCATTATTTCTCTTTTGCTTCCCTCTCCCCATATTTAATAATTTCATTACTGAAAATGGAGGAAAGTAGAAGCAAAAGAACGCAGAGAAAAGAAATGACAGAGGGGAAGTTCCTGAAAGAAAAAGGCCTGTTTCATCCACTTCAGAAAAAAAAAATGCATTGACAACTAAACTTTGAGACATCATTTTTAGTTCTGAAAGAATTCAGTACCTAATAAAAAGGATTTAACTTGAAAATCATGAACCAGTTCTGTTAAACAAACTATTGGAAATAAGTTCAATAGTTTGGAAATATGTAAGTATCTGCTAAATAACACATCTTATGAATGAATAACAAAATGTGACTGAATACTCCTTTATTTGGAAGGAAACAATCAAAATACTTTTGAAGTTATTTCTGTCTAGTGTGTCAGAGTTTACTAAACTGTTTCCTAGGCTCTTCGTCAAAGAGTGGTAAAAACCATACGAAATATAATTTTAAAATAGCTACTTATTAGGAAGAACAGATGGTGCATTCATATACTATGAAATTGCAAAATTTTAGCAACCTTGAATATCAAGTTCTTGAGTTGTAACTCATTTGCACTGGAAACTTAGTTAACAAGTCAGAAAAAAACCACAGAATACTGCATAGTTATAAAAGAAGTGGGTGCTGACACATTAAATAAAATGCATCTATTTTTATGTTCAGTCCTGATAACAATACATTTTTTCATTTTAAAATATAAAAAGAATTCAGATCTTTCCAGACTTGGCCAGGGCACCTGATTCACAATGGAAAATATTTTTAAGTCTTATGTCAGCATTACTTTTTTCAGAATTAAGGGCTGTGGTACTGAAATCTTTCTTTTATGATAGCATTCTTTTCTCACCAGTTCTGTTTCCCATAATAGCATCTTGTGCTGGAGATGCAACACAGCAGCATTTCAGTTCACTCAGCTTTTCACATCAGTTTTCATCTGCGTTTGAACGCAAATTTACATAAGGAAATACATCTTCTTTGATGCAAGCCAGTGAAACCCTGGAGGAATAGAATGAAAGTTTGAAACCAAATTTCCCACACAAATTGGTCTGAATCAGATTTTAAAATAGATATATTTAACAATTATTTTTTTTGGCTTATAATTTCCAAGGTGTCACTGCAAGCATTTAATGTCCGCTGTTGCAGACTCAAGTCTGCCTTTCAATTTAACTAACTGTTCCTGTCATCACTTCGTATCTGGAACTGAATGACAAACTATTATGAATATATCAGCAAATTCAGCTCTTGAAAGATAAATGAGTAAAGTGGGAAGCAGAAAATTATCAGCACTGAAAAAATGATGTTGTCACTCAGACAAATTGAAGGGTTGCTATCAGAAGCTAGAAAAAAGTGACATAAATTCTTTGCAATTGTGCACTTCACCACGAGATACAAACAGTGGGGTTGGGTCTATCTAGATCTCCCCAAGACTTTGTTTTCACCTTGGGTCAATGAATTCTTTGAGCACATTTGTGAAGTCATCTCTAACACTTCCTGGCACTGGCCAAAGTTCCACTTAGGTCAATGTGACTTGAAGAGTACAACAAATGCAGGGCTTGTGTAAGACAGGGCAAAATTTGCACCTCTGGCTCTCAGCTATTCTTTTATTGTATAAATAAATACAGGGGGTTGGAAGTAGGAATCACTGAGAATCTCAAAAGAAATCAATTTTCTGAAAAATTTCCAGAATGATATATTTTCTGTGAAATGTAGTTCTTTAGTCCCATAATTTACAGCCAGCATATCTGGTACCCTGGACTTCTTATAACACTTCTGGTATCTTAGTATGCAAGTCCCATGCCCTCCTTGTCCACATTTCCCTTTTGCTCTTTTACATAAACATTTTGGAAATTGCATAGGTCAGACATGAAGACTGACCATGATTTTAGCCCTCTGTTTCCTTTAGCAAAGATAGGTGGTGCCATTGCAAATCTGGGAGTTGGTAGAGGACGATGCCTAACCAGAAAACTCACTTCAGGAAAGTATCACCCTTACAATTATTTTTCATTCAGTTTTACAGGCATTTCCCCAGTCTTTTCAATAATAGTCATCAAAAATGTGCACCACATTTCGCTGTGCCTCATCAGAGCTCTTTGTATCACCACAATCCGGAAAAACTCAAACATGGGTCCCTGTGAACTTGAGAGTACCACCTCTACCAGGTAAACCATTCAGTAAACAAACAGGAGATAAGCTAAGCAAGCTCTGTCTTTGCAGTTGTATGCAGGTCTCTGGATTAGGAGACAAGTCAAAAAATGTTATCACTTCTGTTTACGTGCACTTGTTTATAAGAGCGCAAGAAAAGAGTATGGTCCTTTCCCTTGTTTTCACCTGCAGTGAAAGGTCAATATCAATGTATGTTATCTGTATCTTGACTGTCGCAACCAGTGAAGAGAAACACATTTCAGCTTATCTAAAATAATAGTAGACATGCATCACAGGTTTTAATATCTGAGAATATTAGAGACACGATGAGAACATTTCTTTGCCATTGCAATATTTTTTGCAGCTGTTATCAGTACCCTCTGTTATCAAACATTAATGAGAAATCAATTCAAATCAAGGTGGCCCCATCTCACAACTTTGTTCTCTATCATCAGCACATAGTCACTTCATCAGATTTCACTGAGTACTCACCTGGCTCAACACTAGCATAACTTTCCAGTGACATCACCTAGATATTTCAGGGCAGAGCATGGTGGGCCTGGACCTGCTCAGTCCTCATGTTTGACACCACTCTGGAAACTTCAGCTGACCCATCCTGACTTCAACTTTCTCACCAACCAAACTCACATTGACAAGTTCGGCTTAAAGTAGTTCTCTCAAGGAATGTTGGTGCTGCCTAAATGATCTGATTTTCTGATTGCTGCCATGTGTAGCGTGAATTCATAAGGTTTCTTCAAACTGGGAGTGAGTACTGTGAGAACTGATCTTCACTGAGATCCTGGCATGTACTCCAATGCTATTGAGAGCAACAGCTTTAAAGCTGTTTCTTCATCTTTTCTAACCACACTGAAAGTACCATTTTGCAGTTATCTTAGTTTTGAACTGATTCCTTTTGTTATTTTACCCTTCCCCTTTTCTACAGGGTGGAAGATTTCCCAACTAAAGATTGTCCTAGAAACGTACAGTTGAAAATAACATCTCCCGGATGTGGCAGGCTCTGCAAAAATCTGACAAAGCTAGGAAAGAGAAAGATATTTTTTTTTTTCCTCTCTCCCTCATTACAGTAATCAAAGCCAGCCATTTCATCCCCTTGAGTCAGCCCAGCTATGTGAAGGTTATGGGCCAGGCTGCAGGAGCTAGCCTTATTCAGAATTACATTGGAATCAAATTCTCATTAGACTGGCTTCTCATTTTTTTCTTTCCTCTGTCTTGTTGCCTCTTCAGGATGTAATGTTCTAGAAGTAATTCACTGTAATTAAGCCTGTCCTAGAAACACAGCTTAAGAGGATGAGTTTCTCTTGCCAAGAGTTTTGTTTATACTATTTGCTTCACTCTACCTTCAGTTTATTGCATAGTAGTTATACAGTGCATATAACTCTTAGTTCTTGCTTAGAACATATTGGAAGATTATAATTTTTCTATGGGAAAACAACTGAAAAAAATAGCTGCCCTGCCTTTTTTTTTTTTCCCTCTGTGGGAAATTCAGAATTCACATAAGAAAGTTAGATATTGAATAAAATGGGCCCAAATACATTTCCACCTGCTTAATACAATTGCATTCCTCAAACGTTACTTCATTGCGATAAAGGGATATATTCTCCTAGGCAACTTTACCAGGTCAGTGGAAATGCCACATGCCGCCAGAAAGTCATTCTTCTCAACTCAGGTACATCTGCCAGCTATGTAAATTAGATAGGCTCAATCTAGGCACAAAGTTTTTTCCTGCTGTCCCACCACATTGTCAGTAGAAAACTTCCCCATATTTACCCTGCTATCCTATTTTCTAGCCTGTCCTCCTGGCCTATACCTACCTCTCTTATCATAAATACATGTCTTAAGAGTAATTCCATTTCCTTGGAGAAGATCCCTCAGACACTTTGCACTTAACCATTTCTCTTTAAATTAGTCTGATTGTAGTTCTCCTTTGCTCCTCCTTTATTGGTTATTAAGTGGATACAAACTGACTTGAAATTGTGTCAGCTGTTTTAACCAGCTGAGAAACATATTTGTTCTTCAGGGTGAATAGCAGCTTGAGAATAAATTGCTTGGTATTGAATTGCCACTAAATAAATACCATGTAAAGGACTTTCAGCTGTTCACCCTGCTCTGCTCATTTGGTGCATTCCTGTTGCCCTAATTCCATTTTCAAATGTAGTTCCTTGTTAAGAGTTTCTTGGGACCCTTAGGGTCAGAAAATAACTTGCAACAAGTCCTGTTTCACTCTAGCATTGTTCCTGCCTCTGTCTTGTTGCATCTTTAAGATCTAGTTTTCTAGAGAGAACAGCGATTAAAGCTGTCCTGCAGACCTAGCTTCAGAAACCATATTTTGTTTAGTTTTGGTTAGGAAACTACCTCTTCCCCACTGGTGCTGTCAACTTACACAAGCTTTCTGTCTGTTTGCTACATAAGCTGGTGATGAAGAGGAGTCCCCAAGTGCTTTTTCATTACAAAAAGCTTAATTTCTCCCTCTAATGCAAGACTTCCCAATACATCTAACTCCAATCAATATTAATTAAATAACTTTTTCACATTTATTTTCCACTCCTAAGGCCATCTTATGGCCTGAAGAAAGATTTCCCTATGGATCATCTGCACATTACCCAGGCTGATGATTCAGAGAACTTCCAAAGTTGTAAGTCGCTGAAGAACTAAGCTAGAGGTGAGTGCTGGATCTCACTATATAAGCATGTGCTTATGCCATTTCTGTCACTTTTATATAAGTCCCCTGTCTTTGCAGAAACTTTGTATAGGCAGCTCTTTCTTAATTCATAATACATTCAATAAAGTTTGGCTTGCACAGGGAAAGTGACCCTTGGCCCCTATCAGTGTGATTGGAAATGCATAAGGCAAAGGATTCAGCTCATCTCAGTTACTTCTTTCTGTAAGGGGTGCCCTGATTCAGCCCAAGTGTTCCTCTGTCTGTGGGACATCAGAGGGGAATCTCCCTCAGAAAGCATCTCTTTGTCTGTGGTGAGGCCAAGCCTTGGTGGCCAGGCCCCAGATGACTTTGGAGTAACCACATTGAGCCACATTACAAAAACCTCACATTTGTGTACAAGATTTCAGGGCAGAATGAAAAGTGAAGCATCAGTCAGCACCTCCTATTGTTCATGCCTGCACTTGGGTTGTTTTGTCCCCTATTTCTAATGAGGGCTCTCTCATCAGAATAATCAGACACAGGAAAAGTGATTGTATTGAAAGACAGGATTGCATGCAAATAAAATTCCCAGTTACAAGATAGACTCATGGCAATGAGTCTGTGTTTTCAAAAATTTGTCAGTGGTAATGACGATGGGTCCAGGCCTGCAAACCTTGTTCCCAGCAGTCAGCCAGGCCCTGCTGGAGTGTTCTTGCTTTGTTATCACAAAAGGAGAATGAGCAAACATCAGCAAGCATAGGCCAAGGACTTTCCTTCAAATCCAACTACTATTATTTTTCTAAATTGTTCTTTGCTTCCAATGGCCCAAGGAAAATGGGGTCCCAGGTGACCCTGCAGCATGGTGCTAACACTCTTTGCGAGCAGGGCTGTTGGAAGTCAGCCTCTCTCCGCATTGACACCACTGGAGACGGCCATCACCCTCTAGGACCTGCAGGCCTTGCTCGGGAAAGGCCTGCTGAAGGGGAGGACCATTTCTGTGTAGGTGCTGCCCCTTGCTAGAAGCCCAGTAAGCTCTGATTATTGAGCTTTGTGAGAGCTGAGTGCACAGCTCTCCTCTGAACTTCAGTATCTTTCTATAATAAGGTATAATTTTTCTGCAAATAAATTTAAAAAAAAAAAAAAAAAAAAGAGAGCTCTTGCTTACAGGGACTCCATATGGCTAAATATTGGCTTGTTCCTTCATATTTGTGAAACCACAAAACCCACCTTGCCTTTCTGCTCTTAGTTGTAAGAACATCCTCTTTCTGGAGAGACTATCACAAGTGGTATGGTCTAGAGATTGCCCTATCCACCTGGACTTAACAGCTTTTCAGATGCTCACTCTCTCCTTGTACTCACTCCTCACTCCTGTGGAAATGCCTGACTTCTTCTGTGCAGGGCACTGGGAAGAAATAGAAATGAGCACTTGCAGACACTTTGAGCTGTCTCCTGAATAAATGGTAGAAAACTAAAGGATCCCCAGAACACAGGGATTATTGATTTTGTAACTTTCTCAACAGCTCCATCAGCTGTGGTATTTAAAAGGAGCTCATCATTTACAAATTGACTCTTTCAGGCATCAAAGACCTGTCAGGGCAACAATTAGTTCTGGTAATTTATCAGCTGTTTGAGCTCGTCAGGTGGAGAGAGAAGGGCAGTTCTGCATCAGCTCCCCTCCAAAGCTACTGTAGCTAAACCCGGAGAGGATGTACCGGTCAGTTATCTGCAGCATATTTCATGTCCTCAGATGTTTTGCCAGTCTTTCTGATACCTGATCTAATTTTGTGAGGCTTTCAGGTGAAAATGAGGCATTTCTTAGCATGCTAAAGTCACCCAGGCCATAGCTTGTCTATCTCCTTAACAAAGCCCCTGTCAAATCCCCACAGAGCAGCTAAACAAACTGGAATGCAGCTAAAAGACAAAAACAAAACAAAACAAAACACACAGAAAAACACAAACCTGTGGGCTGTTTTTAATTAGCCTATAAACCATTCAGAGCCCTGCAACTGTGCTGTCCAGAGAGAGAAACTGGGGGCAAACATATTCTCTCCTTGTAGACCTCATAATAAATAAATAAATAAACAAACAAATAAATAAATAAAAAATAAGAGTTTATTTGAACAGACCAGAAGTCTATGTAAAAGCAACCACTCTGCTCAACAGTGGCTGGGCAGGGTGTTGTGAACAACAGCTAAAGCATCCTTTGTGAGGGCACCCAGAGAATTTGCTTGTACTGACCAGAGTCTACTAGATTAAAAGGGGACAAGAAAAGACGAAGATCAAGGCAGAGAGCCCCTGAGCCTGGACTTTTCTGACAACAGGAAGCAGATCCAAATTGTGTTGTACAACATCAGAAAGACTTTCACTATGTGCTCACATCCATGATTACAAGTACAAGATACATAGTACCAGTAAGCACTTCAAGTTTTCCCCGATATATTTACCCATCCTGTCACAAACACACTTTGCAATACCTGATAATACAGCTATACAATCACATTTTTTTTTTATCAGAATGATATCTTTCTTATTTGCTATGTGTCTGGATTCAATTGTACGCTTGCCTATGCTGACAGCTTGGTTTTGCAACCTTTTTTCAAACCTGCTTTCCATGTATGACACAGAGGTTTACTTTTTATTTAATATGGACCACTAAAAAATTCCCAGTGGAAGTACAAACTGTTCCAGGAATTTCACATATGCAGGTTGCTGTAAAGCATGTATGAATTTGCATCCCTTAATCACATTGCATGGCTCTTCAGATGTTCATGGATCACAGGCTGGACAAACAACCATGATCAGAGCTTCATCCAGAAACAGTTCACAAAAAGCTCACAAAAGCTGTGTTTGGTCACAGGAATAACACAGAAATGCTTGAGAGAAGAAAAATAAAGGGGTGGAGAAGGAAGGGTTGCAGTTTGCTTAGAAAGTTGACCCCTGTGCATGTATAGACATTTTTAGAAATATTTGTGGAGCAAAATAATTACTCAGCAGAAAAATTTGTTCAAAGAACAAATTTTTACTGTATGGTGATATTTTACTGTATGGTGATATCTAGCCAACTTTGTGACTTGCCTAAAGGGTCAACACTGGAACCTGCAATCCATAATCCATTGCCAATTCATAATCCATTGCCAATTCAGGGCATTTGCAGGCACCTCAGGTGCATTTGCAGGCACCTCATGTTTCAGCCAGGTAAAAGATATTCTTGTGCTTATGACGAAGCAGACTTGGGGTCAAGTACAGTTACATTACTAGCTCTAGTGCACATTGTTTGGAAACTGCTGTAAAGAACATAGCTGCAAAGTGTCCTGCTGGATGTGTACTGAGAATGACATAACGGTTAGCAGACACTTGGGAGGAAAAACAGCAGGCCAAGTCCTCAACAAATGCCATAAGATTTTAGAAAGACACAGGAGTATAATTTTTTGGAAAAAGGATGAAAAGATTCTTCTTGTGAAAACATGGGAGAAACATGGACAAAGGAGCGTCTGAAGAAGCATCTGTGTATTTTATGGTCATATGCTGTATCTTCATGACTTTTAACCCAGAAAACCACTGGGCTGGTGAAGTCAGTGGAGTTCCTCCAAGCTCAGTTCATCTGTAGGGAAACTGCAGCCAGAGGAAAACCATCCCAGCTGAGATGTTTTCTCAGAAATATCTGCCATAAGATACTGACAAAGCCAGTGGGACCATTTTGAGACCATACATATCTAACGAGAAGCTGCCATGGCAAAGAAGCGCAACTGGCATTATACAGGGTGAATTCATGGCTACCTGGAAGGGGTGGTTTACATTTCCAGGGGACCAAGCAAGGCTGCTGATGTGATTTGCAGCTACCTGCTGTCCCATCCACTGAAAAGTTTGCATGCACTGGTATTGTGCATTGTGCACAGTTTGCCCCATGCAGCCCACATCCCTCCCTCCAGCCAAGGGATAATCACTTTTCAGCAGCATGGACTCTTTGATCCCTGCTTGCCTTGCCACATAATGAAGTCAGCAGCCTGACGGATGTGCTGGGTAGCCCATGTAAGAGGAAAGAGATGTCTCTCTAGCAGTGAGATGAGACATACAGTCTCATCAAACATCAGGTACCCAGAGGGCACCCTCAAGGTGCCTCTCCTGCACATGATATCATGGTTCCTGTTTTGTAGTTGCTTATACTGTTCAAGGGAGGCTCACCAAAGTGGGTGAGCAAGTTCAGGACATGAGAAAGTAAAGGAGAAGTCCCTACTTCCTCAAGGAGGGAGTTTGGTCCTGCAAAGCACCTGACACCTCTGTGCACATTTACATGACTAGGGTTGCTGAAGCTGGTGGTCACAAAGTTTAACTCTTTGTCTGAGCCTGGTTGTGGATTAAATCACTTGTCATAGGTCTCAGCTACTTAAAAACCCCTTCTGCATGCAAATACACAATGTGAAGGCCTGTGCATTTCTGCTAAGAATACAACAGGAACCATTTGCCCAATTTTTCTGTCCAGTTTAGTTTGCTGTATATTTTTTATCACTGCTTTATGTCTCTGTTAGAAATAAGAGAAGATGAGAATAAGAAACAGAAGAAAAACAGGTATCTTTAAACAACCAACAGGACTGATATGAATATGAGAAAGATGACCAGAGGAGCAGCTCTAGTTATCAGAATATTTAATGCATGTGGCTGCCTTCACAAGCACGTCCTGCAGTCATTGCCTTATTTTTCATGATGGACACTTTACCTTATACTTGATTGAATCATGTCTGTGAAAACAGATGGAGAAAGCAGCGGAAAATGTAAATCCAGTATACATGGCCAAAATGCAGTGCTGCTTTCTTCTTGCCAGAGTAGAGGCTGGATTTGTTTCTAATGACGGGCATATAACATTACATTTTTCCTTCAGCTAGAAAAAAAGTTAGTTGTACGTTGGTTGTGTTTGTTGGTGTTTTTTGTTTGTTTGTTTTTGTTATTTTTATTTCCATGGGGGGAAAAACACAACAACAGTGTGAGCTTGAATTACAGTTGGTGAACTCAGATCAGTTCTGCAGCCCCCAGAATAGCTGGAGAAGTTGATGAAACCACAACCTCCATGGAGCTCTTCTGTTCCTACACACGGCTTTCTTGAGCCAAAGACAAACTGCCCCAAAGTGATATTTATCAAATTTGTTGCTAGCAAATGCTTGTGGAAAAAAAAAAATAAAAAGTAGGGCAGAACAACAGCTACAACAAGAGTCACTGGAGTGCTGTACTAGCATCAACAAATCAGTGTCCATTTGGCCCCATCGTGGTGATATCAGAAAGAAGAAAGCCCTTCTGGGT
Organism: Anser cygnoides; assembly: GCF_040182565.1. Classification (NCBI taxonomy): domain Eukaryota; kingdom Metazoa; phylum Chordata; class Aves; order Anseriformes; family Anatidae; genus Anser; species Anser cygnoides. Next base: position 67,723,471 of record NC_089874.1, read on the forward strand.
CAAGTTCTGCCCTCATTTTCACTGGAATAAATGATGCCTCCAAACTGAGAGAACTGTTGGCTGACTGACTGACCTGGTGGACTTCAGATAGAATCAGGTCTCCTTGACCTGATCAGAGTATAGGAGCTTGTCCCAGGCATGCTATGAAGACACAACAGCTGATAGTTTAACCATATTGAGAAATAGAAAAATAGGCTCCCCTATCATTTTTCACCTAGTTCAGATTTGATCAGAGATGTAAACTAAAATAAAACATGAATACCAATTCTGGCTAGGCTTCCAAAATCTCGTTTGCATGATGTTTACTTCAGGAAAAATGATCCAGCCAGTATCTTTGTACTTTATCTGAGGCATTCTGTCTTTTCACATACTTACACTCATCGCAGCTTCCAAGCATTCTCATCTAATTAATCAAAAACTCTGTCCTTTTGTTTCCTAGGTCACAAAGGAAAAACACTAAATTAAATAAAGTTACCAGTCGAGAATGAAAGCTGGATTTCTACCCAAGGAACCTAATAATAACACCACAATGCAGATGAAGTTGAAATTGATATAGTTTTTATACATAGAGGCAAACAGTTAAGTGTGAAGCAAGTAAACATCAGATAGCATTCAGACAGTGGTTTGTCCAGCTCATTCTGTTTGTAAATATAGAAATGTGTTGTAGTGGCTAAATTTATCCTAATGTAAGGAAATGAACAAAGAAGCTGGTATTTGCTAACTTCTATAGGCAACATTAGGGCATCCTGTGTGAATTATTTTGAGGCAGTTCATGATAACATGGTACAGATTAGAGTTGCCATTTCTGGAAAAATTAGGTCAGAATTATGTAGATAAGATGGAAAGAATTTCAGTGGCATTGTATTATTTTCCTGACTTCAAGCCTGACTCACATGTCGAAGCTTTGTTTTATTGTATACCTTGTTTTGGTATGCAGTCAAAACAACCTTTATCCAGAGAAAATGAAAATAAACTGGCTGAGCAAGTAAGATTACACATAGCATTGAATGAAAATAAGTACAGCAAGCTTAAATTTGGAAGGAGAGAAATAGTCTTTTGCCGTGAAGCTTTTTGCAGTTTCAGAAACGATCATGCTGAACCCAGGAAAAATGAGAAGAGGGAGATACAACTTGGTAACAGTTTGGGAACTGGGCCATTCCTTGCTCTTAATCTGAGCTATAATTTCAGGTGTATTTTGGGACTGTTATGGTATGGCCACTGTGGAAAGCCCTCTTCTCTGTATGTTGTCATTTGTCCTTCTCAGATTTCATCCTGAATTAGAGAAATCTATCACTTACTTGAAAATAGACAGTGTCCATGAAAGGTTTACTTTGTGAGAGAAAAATTGAGAATAGTTCTAGTTAAAATAATGAGAGCCCCGATTTTGCAGCCTTGCCTTCGCAGTCAGCACAATGTTTCCATTGGCTTCAGGTAGAACATTTTTTTGTGCAGTTTATTATGAATCATAATGTACTTTTACACTGCTCCATATTCCGTGCCATAAATCCCAGCACATACCATGCCTCTTTTTTTCTTTCTTTTAACTGCGGGTTGAGGCCCTGTTATTGAGGCTCTTTCTGCCATGCAGCTCAGGTTGAGAAGGATCAAACCTTTGGGACAGATCCTGTTACTTGTATGTGAGCAAGCCTTCAGATAAAATACTTCATGCTCCCTTTTGCTTATTCTTTGAGACAAACAGACTATTAAATTCTGGTTTTTGGTCCAGCTTACTAATGCAAACCAGGGTAAGGCACAGTTAATACAGAGCTGGGCTGCCAACACTGCCACCTCTCGACTCAATTGCTGCCCAAAATGCAGCAGAATGGCATGGAGGAAACAGTATAACGGCTGCATTTAGCCTTCTGGTGTTGTGGTATGAAGCACTCTACAAGCAAGTGAACATCAACAAGAAATACAGAACTATTTCAGCAGTTTTTAACTGCTGCTATAACCAGCTTTTGTGTCTCACACCTTTCATCTGCTTGTAAATGTTTAAAAACAAAACACCCCTCCACACACATGCACAAAACCCTCATTTTTATCCAGCAAGTATGAACTAACTCTTTTGTTTTGTTTTCCCATATAACCCAAAACATGTGGAGATATGCAATGTTTTACTACTGCTTTGGCTCTTTCCTGGGTTGGGGCCAGGTCTCACTAAGGTCTCCATCTTTAATGGCCGAGACTTCTGGGATAGCATGGTAATAACTAGCATAAACCTGCTGAGCCCAATATAGCCCACAAAGTATCCAGTGTGCTCATCTTTCTCCTCTAGTTCATCAATATCCAACCCTTATTGGCCATATTTTAATTATACAATATATCCAACACTGGAATTTGTAATATTGGATGAAAAACAACATTAGCCATATGACAGAGTGTTCCTCTAGTCTAATCTCATTTGGCCAATTTCAAATTTTGTCAAGAAATTTCAGTGTGGAAGCATTAAGCTAGAACAAGTAACGTCTGTCGTCTCACATCTGGCACAGCCCTGGTCTAAACTGTCAGTGCTGGAATCTTGATAATTTGTCAGAAAAGCAATCACGGGCATACCCCTCATTTAGGTCAGCCTTGTATGTGTGGCAGTCTGCCTCCATCACCATGGGCCTAGGGAAAAAGCAGGGCACACGAAAAACAAGCCAAGACAGTAATTAAAAATATTTATTTCTGAAGATATTTACCTCGATAGGCATAAAGCATTTCCCAATTTCACACAGAAATACATAAAACATGCATAGACCAATATGGCCTACTTCAATGTGTATTCACCATGGTAAATATAATGAAGAACTTGTGTGAATATAAATACATAACACCTAAAAATTAAGCACGTAAAATTCAATAAAACCTGTCAGCAAATTCATCAATGTGAACAAATTCACTGATATAAACATTCACCCAATATTAGCCTTTTGACATAATTTAAGACAACCCTTTGTCTCTACGCATTTATACTAAACAAGGCACTGAATGAACCCAACAACAGTATCTGTTACAGCTCTGCTCCAGTGCTGTTTTGGTGGCGTGTAAGACGCAACAACCTCTAGTATTAGAACTTGTTATCCAGATATCATTGTTATGGGAAACCTAGTAGTGTCCTCTAATGCTTATTTTCTGTTGAACAGTCCTTTGGTATCCAAAACCAAAGAACTCTAACTATGCAAACAAGCACGGCGTCTAACCCACATTCAGATAACTCTAGTTGTACAAGTAAACTAGACTTCTGAAAAAAAGGCAAAGGGTTGCTACTGATTACTAAAGGCAATAAGAAGGTGTAAAAATACTCTAGCAGGTGTGCAACAAACAGCATGCGAGGTAGACTTGTATATATGCAGTAAGTCCTGGTTAAAGGAGCACTGTGGCTTTCATTTTTGCATTTTAGTCAAGAAATAGAGTTTTTGCTTTGAAGTTGTCCATTTGGATCTTGCTTTCTGTCCTTTTTAAGCACATCTGCAAGGTCTTCCTTGCAAAATGCATTTGATGTAGACCCTGAAAGCTGCTCAATTGACGAGTAACATTCCAGAAGTAATATTCAACTATTTCTTCATAGAGACAGCTTTTAACATGTTACATGTGGATTTCCTCTCTCCCCCTCTACCCATCCGCCTGAATTCCAGAAGGATGAAATCTTTTGCTTTTATACCTCCATATATGGGATTTCCTCAGTGTTTTGCTCTGCTGCACAAACACTTGGACAGAGAGGCCCTTTGCCGTAGTGGAATGTTAAAAGTCAAAGGAGAGTTTTGATGATGCCTTGGCAGCAAATGTGATGGAGAAAGATTGGGGTGATCTTCCCACTAGGATGTTTTCAGGCTTTCCCAGATGCTTTGCCTTTTGTTTGCCCTGTTATGTTTCAGCTTCCACCCTTTCTGGAGCTCAGCCTTCAGCTTTGCAATACTGAAGGAAGCTTTGATACTGTTACCAATGGCCTCCAGCCTGCAAAAAATAAGAAATATACCCTTATTATTACATGAATAATGAAGATGCATCTCCAGTGTGCAGACATTCAGTGGTTTGATTAACTAAACCTCAGCCTCAATTTCTGCCACAGGATCCTCAGAAACCAGTGACTGCTATACAACTGCCAGAATTATGCTAACCTAAGCCACTCAAAATATGTCATTCAGAATTTCAATCCAAACATTAAAATACGTTGAAATATTCACTCAACTTTACATGCCCTTGACTTCCTTAAATAGCATATATCCAACCAAGAGGTCTTCAGCGTTACTCTTTTTGACTGTTTCTTTTCTTCTAGGTACAATAGATCTGGACTCAATGAATGGGACCCATACCAGAAGTAAGAAGTAAGTCCCATCTTCAGAAATGATTTAACAACTCCAGGGCCAAAGTCTCACTCAAAATCATCAGGCTACCTGCTCCCACAGACCCTGTTTTGCTTTTGAAAACAGCACTTGAGAGCCTACGTTTGCATGGGTGAACTTCTGTATGCTGCACATTCACATGGGCATATAGATGAAGACTGAACGCCAGAGGTGTTGTAGCTGTACTGATGCTCAATGCCAAAGCTGATTTCTGGCATCTGTGGGGTTCATGGGTGCAGCAAGTCCAAGGTCCTCTTTGCAAGTCCTCTTTGAACTGCTTGGAAAGGGATACTGCTGCCTATTGCCACTCAACTTTTTCTGTATGAATTTCAAAGTGCAGTCCTAGAATTTACTCTCAGTTTCAGAAGTCAAATTGGGCTCAAATATTCATTTAATATTTATTTTCCCTTTTCTCAGCCTCTCTACAGTCATTTCTATTGCTAGCATCCTGTACTCATCATACATAGTTTTAATCAGACAACATAAGGGATAAGCAGCCACACCAGTCAGAAGAAACTATATATTCAAATCTGGATTTTCCCCCAGTGAGATGAGGCAAAGAATCTAATAAAAGGTATTCAGACTCAACTTAGTTTTAGAATAGTTGGGATGTATTATTTTTAAGTAATTGCGATAATGCCTGTACACACTAATGTATCAGGTTCTGCTATTTCTACCAGAATACAATTTTATACTCTTCTGAAAACTGGGGTATCTTTAAACCTACAACCAAATCTGCTCCCCACAAGCAAATGGATGAGGCTAGGCAGAGCTCAGTACCCTTGTCTTCACAAGCTAAGGTTCCACAGCATGAACAAAAGCCCTGAAAATATCCTCACTGATTCCCTCAAAGCTCTCAAGTTGAAATCAGCAGCCAAGCCTGCGTTGACCCAAAGGGAGGTGAATAGTGCTCTCTATTGCTATTCTAGGGAACTACAGCTGGATGAGAAGAAACTCACCTCTTAATCTTCCTGCTGTCAACAAACTGTTGGTTCATGCATTTGGGTCCAATGCAATTGCCACCTTTGTTGCGATGACGCAAGGTTTTCTCCACTGTGGACTGAGCCCTGTTAAAAGTGAAAAGGTGCAGCTGTTAAAAAAAACAAGTCTGCAGTCCACAAGGTGAGGCACCTCATCAACCACTTCTCAAGGCATGTAATAAGTGATCTATCTGGGCCAAACCATAGTATGTATCATAGCAGCATGAGCACCCAGGTAGGAGGCAAGGCTTTGGGAAGATTATTCACTCAGCAAGTGCCAAAATGAGTAAGTCTACCACAATCCAGCCCTTTCACATGTGCTGCCTTTTAAAGAGTAGCAACAATAAACGCACCAGAGATCTTTTCCTGTCTGGCAGAAGTTCAGACATTTCTTGTCTTTCTGGTTGGCACATTGGCATCTGCTGCTGGCTTCAGTGAGCATCTCAGGCACCATGTCCTTGAGAGATCTTCTGGATCGAGAAGGGCCTCCAAGACCATAAGGAACGGTCTTCCTACGATCAAAGAGACAACATGAAAGTCATTCAAATAATTTTGTGGTTTCAGAACAGCAGGGTATTTTGGGCAATCTTATCGATGGGATTGATTGTGTGAGTAAAGGTTGTGGGATTGGGAATGCCTTGCTGGTCATAATTTCCATGCAAATGCTTCTGATGAACCTGCAACATAGTTATTAACATGGCTACTGGCAAGGCTAATGACCTTTTAATTGTGATTTCATAAAGCTGCTATGCCTCTCTGTGCAATAGAAACCAATAGAGCCTCATCTCTTTGAACTTTGGTAACTGCCAATACTGAGAGAAGCAATAAAAGTGAGGCACATATCCTCAGAGGAATTCCAGTAGTAGAACAGATCGCCAAAGTCAGTGTTTGCAGTGTTAGGTGAGGCTCTAGCTTGCTACCTTTTGGGAAGGAGTCTGCAGAAACGGACTCTGCACCTATTGCTATTAACATGCGAGATGCATTAGTCTGCAGCAGAGTGCAGCGAGAGCTGGTGAGAAGACACCCTGTGTCAAAGTAAACCTTTCAGCCTCGTAACATCTCAGAAAAATGGCCATGTAAAATCAGAGTTGTAAAACATACTTTTGGCGTTTTGTCTGTTTCTGATTCACTGTGAAAAGCAACCTGCAGCCCTTGCAGGGCAGCACCCAAAGGAAACACCTAGATTTTGAGAGTACAGATGCATTAGGGCTATGAGGTGCTCTCTCCTCACTCTAGGTGCTCAAATACTTTCTCCAAGTGAACAGTCTTGCTACTAAACGCAGCAGAAAAACGGGGTGTAGGGGGGAAGCAGTAGGAGACCCCATGCAAAGAAATGCTCCTTTCGCTCCCTTCTTTCCGCGGGGGATCTTGAGGTTCCTCAGTCCCCCATGAACACCCCCACCCCCTTTATCTTTTCTCCCCCCCCCCCGCCCCCCAGGCAGCAGAGCCCCGGCGGCCCACTCACTCGGGGGTGTTGATCCAGATGATGTCCAGGTGGCAGAAGTAGACGCACTCCTCGTCCAGCAGCGACGAGCAGGAGCAGCGCCGGGCGCGGCGGTGCAGGGCGGCGGGGGGCGGTCGAGCGGAACCCACCTCAGCTCCGGGGGCTAAGGAAGCAGAGGCAGAGGCTCAGCGCGGTTCGGTTCAGCCCGGTTTAGTGCCCAGCCCCATGACCCTCTCCCACCCGGTGCGCCCCGAGGCGGCACCTACCTGCTAGCAGCAGCCCCGGGCATAGCACGAAGAGCAGCGGGAGGACGACGTGCGAGTAATCCATAGCGGGAGCAAAACTCAAGCTAAACCCTTTTTTTTTTTTTAAAAAAAAAAAAAGTTAAAGAAGAGGGAAGGAGACGGAGGGAGAAGGCTGTAGCCGCCGCAGGACAGAGGGCGCTGGCTCCCGCTGGCGGCGGGGGCAGGCGGCGGCTTGGGGCTGCCCGGCGCGTCTGGCTGGCGCGGCGGTCCCCGGCGCCCTTTTATAGCGAACCCCCATGGAGCGGGTAAACAGCCCCGGCTCTATTTTATCCCGAGACAATGTTGTGCCGCTATTAGTCACCGCGCGGCAACGTGCGGCCCGAGATAAGGCCCGGCCCGGGGAGGAAATCGCCTGCAAACTTCAGAGCGTGAGGTCGGGGGGGCGGCAGAGCGGGGCGGGGGGCGCCGGGCTGGGCTGGGCTGGGCTGGGCCGGGCAGTAGTGGGCTGTATTGGGCCATACTGGGCTGTACTGGGCCGTAATGGGCGGCCGCGGCATGGCGGAGGTGTCGCGGCGGATCCCGGGGCTTGGCCCGGCCCCGGCCCCCTCAGGCCCCATTGGGGTGTGCGGGGTCGGGTTGGCGGCAGCCGTGACGCAGACTGTTGTCTAACTTATCGTTTCTATCGTGACAGGCAAAGCCAAGCCCGTGTAGGGGACCGGGCACGTTACACGAAGGATGTGGGGCGAGGAAGAGGTGAGCCCCATGCCAGGCCTGCACCCCTGGCTCCCGCCATGTGCAGGACATGGCCAAGACAAGTTTTTTCCAGCGCATCTGCATCCGATGCCTTGTCTTGAGGCACCATTGTTGTCAGTGTGGCAGCTGAGTGTTCGAGGAACGGGCGCAGCAATGTCATCGTAAATACACACACGTGCACCACACGCTGAGCTCTGTCTGGGCTGCCAGAGCCAGCCCCTCATTATAAACTCGTATGAACTCAAAGCCTGTGCTCCAACGTGGAGCCGTGCTACTGCAAAGCGTGCCAATTTCACCTATGATAAACAGATAAGGCCCTCTCGGTATTTGTGGCATTTCCTTGCACTGTGCTGTAATAATAGAAATGACCTTGGGTATCACAAAGACCAAGGCTGTTAGCTGCGAGTTGCATTGTGATACCTCAGGTGAATGGCCATTTTTATTAAGTATCATATTATCCTGTGCTGCTGTAGCATACGGGACAGACTGTCAGCAGCCATGCTGAGTCAGAATAAAGGTCCATTTAGCTGGTATACAATAGCTGTTAGCAGTTGGGATGAGAAAGCGTACAAGGAAAGAATGCAAATGGAGACTAACCCTTTCCTTGGTATAACCTTCTTGCTTTTAGCAGGATGAAATTCAGGGGCTTTCTGAGCAATAGCTGGCATTTAGGCAATTATGTTGAATAAACGCCAGTGACCCTATCCTGAGATGTTCTTAGATATTTGTAAATGGTTCTCTAAAAACTGCCTTCTGTTTTGTTTTGTTTTATTTTTGTTTCTGTTTGTTTTGTGGTTGGGGTTGTTGTGGTTTTTTTTACACCTTTCCAGCATGGGAGTCTATTTTTCAGAGCAGGGATTGTATGTTTTCTTGTGAATGTAGGGCAGTACTTACCAGAATATCAATGCATTTATACCCTTACCTGTGAATTAGAATCATAGAATCATTCAGGTTGGAAAAGAGCTCTAAGGTCATCTAGTCCAACCTTTAACCTAGCACTGCCATTAAACTGTCACTAAGCTCTACATCTACACGTTTTTTGAAGACCTCCAGGGATGGTGACTCTACAACCACTTCCCTGGGCAGCCTGTTCCAATACTTCGCAACTCTTCTAGTGAAGATTTTTTTCCTAATAATAATTATTATTACAGTATTATTACAGTTATGATAAGAATGATACGATTACAGTAATGATAAGAATCTACCAGCAGAGGTCACCTAGATACAAATAAAAACTAATCATAGCCCACTGAAATAATAAACTTTATTGGTATCCAAAAGTTTGGATAGTAATCAGATGGAGGTTTTTTGGTTGCTTGATGCTTAAAAAAAGAAAAAGAAATGCATTTGTGTGGGTTGAAAGATAGCTATCATTTCTGTATAAAATACAGAAGGCCTATCACTTAAGAACATGCCAGCACTTAAATTTTTTCTGAGGTTCCTTTCTGTAAGATGTTCACATAAAGCCAAAATGACTCATACCAATGTAAGGTATTTTCATCTTTGTGATAATGTCTTGTTAGTATTTTGTTAGGTGGCAAAAATGGCACGTTTTCATTGAGTAACAAAGAATAAACATGGTAATCATAGGGACCTCAGAAGGTGCTGTTCTTTTTTTCATTTTTTTTTTTTTTTAAGATTCACAAGTATTATTGTTGTCAGAGATCCATGTCCCCTAATTCAGTGATTTCTGATAGCTCTGCTTTCAGGTCTTGAGCTGAACTGGAATCAAACAATCCTGTTGCTTGTCAGAGTAATGCAAAAACAAATTTGTGTTCAATTGCCAGTGGCCCAGATGGGTCATTTCAGGCAGCAGAGATTACCATGCCAGGAGTTGGGTTTCCCCTGGAAGAGGTAACCTCTGACCATTCCTTGGACACAGAGAGGTACCAGGCAGAAGTACTCTTTGGGAGTTTTGCCAAAGAAGGAAGATTTGCTAACTTTATAGCTGTTTACAGTAGGAGTCTGTATAGGTCATAGAGGGTTCTTACAAAATAAGAAAAGGTCTCGAAGCTTGCACTATAATTGCACTGCTCCCCTTTTGGGCAAGGGTAGAAGCAGGAGTTGAAGCTGACTTTTTCCCTTTCTAGCTCAGGTACCTTGGCCAGCCACAGCTACAACATTCTGTTATGGGGTAAAAACTTAGCTGGCCAGCCAGGATCTGGTTTAACGTTCCAGCTGGAAAAGGCCATGGCACTGACTGAATTTACTAAAGGACATTTTGTATAGTATCAGGCAAGTGAAATGCCTGCTTATCAGGAAAACAATAAAAGGAGATTGTAAAACTGTGCCTTTCTGTCCAGGGAACAAGGGGAGCAATGTGCTGTTTTCTGCAGATTTGAAAGACAATTCTCAATTAAGTGAAAGTTGCATAACTTGTCCCTTCGCTGACTGCTTCTCTTGCACCTTTCTCTCCCCTTACGGGCCATCCAGTCCTCTTCCGCCCCTTCTTACACAAGAGGAGGGGGAAGGGGACTCTTCCCTTTCCTTACATAACATGCAACTAAGAGCTAACTAATTTGGGTTTCTTGGAAATGACCTTATTCTCCTTTGTGACTACCCAGCCTACAAAGTATCTAATTCCCTTCACAGATACTTCTGCTATTGGGGTTCTTGGGCAGAAGCATAATTTCTGGTGAACTAACTTTCCTCATTTCTCCCCATCTGCAACTAGTGAGGTTTCTCAAAGGACATAGATGCCCACCTCACATTACGCTTGTGGACCCTGTAAAGCGCTGAGGAGAGGTAGAGAGTTAGCCACTAACCCAGAAACCATAGTCCCACCTGTTTGAAACATGTACCAGAATCCTCTCCCCTCCCTGATCCCACCAATGGTCATTTTCCTTCCAAAACTCATTCTGCATACTAAATCCTATTTAAACTGGTGAGGAGGGTGGCAGCTATATGACGCTTGGTACAAAAGGCCTGTCCACAGATAAGAAAATAAAGCTCTTCCTGACCGTACATGTCCTGGCTCTAGGTGTCGGTGACTAGAAACCATTTCAACTATGTGCTGTTAGAGCCCTGGCTTCTAAGGAAGAGGAAAATGTTTCTGTGGCAGGTTTTTCTCTGTTCTCTACTCCTTTTGGTTACCACTGGTACTGTCTCTGTGGTAAAGGTGGGTGAAGGATTGGTGAGGAAAGGAAAGCAAGCAGCTAAAACTTGGTTGTATCAGAAATCCAATCAGCATAGAGCTCAAACAGAGGAGAAAATCAACTTTACTGAGCAAAGGGCACAGTTTCTCCCAGGGCTTAAACTGTTGTTACCAGAAATGCAAAAAACATGGTCTGCAAGGATTCAGGTTTCAGAGAGACTGTTGTGAAACCTTCCTCCTGCCTGTACTTTCCACAACAAAGACCTGGAAGCGTCAGGGAAATGTTTTGCTGGAAGCCAAGCCAATTTTTAGAAGAGGGGAAACATCAGGTGGGAAAAAGTTTTAAATAATCTTGGAATAAAGGATCTGTGGAACTTTTAGGCGAGAGTTAACAGGAGCTTCCCCCCTACTTTCACAACCTGCCTCTGGATGTTGTGAAAGAAAGTGTCCACTTCTCACTGAAGCAAGTCACAGGGGTATTGAAGGTGTTTGGCTGTCCTGTGTTTCAGCAAGCTGTAGGAGCTCCTTTTGTTTCAATCCTTTATTCCCCATTTGCTCTCAGGCAGGAGTAGCGAGTAGAATGGCAGGAACAAGGCAAAAGGTTAAGCTCTGTGGGCGTAAGACAGGGCCGGCAACCAAAGCCCTCTCAGCCAGGCCTCAGGTGTGATTACATGCAGAGTCCCCCGAAGGACTTGAGGCCCACGCCCTTTTTCATTATAAACTGGATCTACTGTGGTGCTTGACTTCCTCCCCCCCCCCCCCGCTCTGACGTTTAACATGTTTTGCTCTTGCAGACACATCCCCACTGGCCATGTCAGACACAAAATGGTGAGCTGGATAGCCTGATCCAGTAGGATGGTTATATATTCTCATAGCTATGCTTGGATTCTGTATCTGTTTGTTGTTTGTTTGTTTCTTAAGAAAGCATTTCTGCATGGTCTGCAGGTCCATTCCAAGTCAAAATACAAGCAGCATGAATCTTGTCTTCTAGAATTGTGAAAAGATGCTAGAAGGTTATATGTTTCAATAATCAGCCTCTTAAGAATGGAGCACACAAGCAAGAGTTTAACTGTAATAAGGATTATCATCAGTAAATACAAGAGGTTTGTTCAAAGAATATAACAGAAGGACTTTAGTGGAGAAAAGGAAAATACAGAACGGAAATTGTCACTTGTGCAAAACCAGATTTTGTTCCATATACAACTTCTTCTATGAATGCAATGACATATGACAGAATACTTATTTGCAAATAACGGTTAGTTGGAAATGTGCTTTATCAAGTTTGTTTACTTCTCTCTTGGCAAGTCTGTCTTATGAGGAAGTCGAAACCAAAGCATCAAATTGGAAAATCTTTCTAAGCAAATAACTAACAGCAGTGCACAACTATCTGATGGATAATCCTCAGAGCATTTCAGAGTTTCACCATCTTTAACAAATGCAAGTTTCCCATCTTCTCAGCAAAGAATTGATGATGTCATCCCCACTCTCTGAGTTTGGAGTTGAAGCAAGGAGACCAGTACTCATCCTATCTAACAGTAGGTACTCTGCTCCAGTTTCTGAATTAGATGGGCATCTTAGCTCACCTGGTGTCTGAGTTGCCCTCTAGAAAACCACTGGCTTTCCTTTGATTGTGCAAAGGGGCCTCAGATGCTGACAGCCCTAAATATAGGCATCACACTCTGCTTAACATTTAGAGGTAGCTGGGGATAAGTCCAAATCAGTGACCTATCCAGGCTCCCTTGAGAGCCTGGAGGGATGGAGAAATGAACCGAGTTCCACAAACCTGTATTCTGCCCCCTCCAGTATGCAGAGGTTTGCTTGTCAAAACACAGTTTTTCACTGTTTTGATTAGTCGATCTCTTGGATTTGGGGTTGCTTTGCTCAGAAAGCATTTATGAGATCTTTGTTTCATGCAGCTCACTTGAAGGTAATTCTTTGAATTCATTAATTTAATTGGCTTTTTATGTTTCTTTTCACATGTGTTTGCTGTTTTTTCCCCACCTATTATGTAGCTTTTCTCCACCTTCACATGGGATTGTCTCCAAAGGCTCAATTTAGTAGATTTTTGAGATCTAGCTGGCTCTACCCTTTCCTTTGTGCATAAAAGCTTTGCTGAAATTAAGGTAATTAGCAAATGCATTGTTCCAAGAATGATGTTGAACTTTCTTTGCAGTGCAGCCCTTTTGCTACAGCATGTAGCTCCTCTGTGGCTGCTTTGACACCTCTGTTTTAAGCCCGGGGTTAGGTGAGCAGCCTTGCCAATTATTCTGCCTGCTTTGTGAGGCAAACAAGCACATATTAGGAAACACTGTGAGTTTAGATCCAGCCTTAGCCAAAGGTATAGCTTTGCTTTTCTTTGCTTATATATTCCAGGTTGCAAGAACGAGCCAGTTCTCATGTTTGCATGCAGCCAGAAACATTGGCATGGTCACCAGCACACAACAAAGTCCCTGGGAAATGTGAAAGGTAAGAAATCACTGGCAGGGAAGCAGCAATATACAACTCTCATTTCCTGTAACAACATTTGCCCCATATGACATACGGTATACAAGGATGAGGCCAGCTTTTCTGGCTGCTTTTGGTCAGCATCCTTGAGGCACATCTCTATTAGGAGCTTTTCACCAGCAGAACCTGAATTGATAGCACTGGGAATGCCTCTGCAGGCTTCATGACTGCAGCCAGACCTTTCCGCTGTTGCAGAATATGCTCCAAGCAGATTTATTTGCCTTCGCAAAAGGCAGCATGCAAATTCCTGTTTCCTATAGGTGTTCAGCTATTGCCTTAAAAATTGCTCCCTTGTGTCATCTTCCCAACATTTATCACCCCTTTACAGTTTTTACTGACATCTTCTTAAAGACAAACATATTCCACCTTTCCTAGCAGAATTATGCTGTAAAACTAATACTGTTTTTGATTTCAATAGACACAGACAGGAACAACTGTATCCTACACAGGTTTAGGATGAGTCTTGTGAAAATGAGACATGTATAAATCACAGAGTTCTAGCCAGCAGCTGGCACAGCAGAGCAGCTTTGCTCAAATTTTTGCAAATATATTTCTTTTCTACCCCCCCCCCCCGTGAAAATACTCTTTCTGAAAAAGCTGGTTTTTGTTTGTTTGTTTTTCAAACCAGCTGAAATGAAGCGGAAGCAGTTTAATTTTAGTTTAGGAGGAAAAAGTAATAAGGAAGGCCCAAATCTAACTGGAGCAAAAGTTAGAATTTTATTTTCAGTACATATCTGTTGTGACTTGACCATATAGTTGTGTTTCTAGCTTGTAAAATGCCTTAAAAAAATCACATTATTCCCTAGAACAATGAAATCTAGAGAATCTAGAGAATGTTCAAGCCAGGCATAAGGAACAGCAGAGGCATGATTCAAAGACCTCATTTTTCAAGAAGATTTTCTCTTGGCATCAAATTTTTAAAAATTCTCCAGCCACCAGTGAGCAGAGCTGTAACTTTTCTCAGAAGATGAGCTGGCACTAAATTTGAAGATGTACTGTTTTGCATAACAACAACAAAAAAGAAATAAAATTCCTTGCTTCCTTTTCTGATACTTACTCTTTGAACTAGGCTAAATGACACAGCTTAAAGCATTGTGTATTTGTTTCCAGCTTGCTTGTTTCACTGGCAAAATAGAAGTCAAAAGCAGCAAGACAAAGTGACCCCAGTCAAAAACCCACTTATCTTCACAGGAAACTTGTTCAGGATTAGGCAAAGCAGAAACCTCTACTTCCTTTTTCTAGGGAAATTACACTGTGTTAATTAGCAGATGTGTTTCGTTTTCTTCTTTTGCCCTCATTACAAGAAAAGGACAAGGCAGGGCACCGAAGGACTCTTCTGGTGTAGTCACTATTCATAGTTTTTCCTTCTGTCGCTTCTCTCTCCATAAACATCACTCATATCTTTCATGAAAGTAACATCATAAAAGTTTTCCCTGCAGCTTGTACAGGGTTGCGTAAGATATCCCTTGAAAGGAGAAGGTGGGATTTCCAACACCAGCAGTAGAGAGGTTTTTACTGGAAGCAAGCTTCAGCCACAAGAAAGTTTGCTCTGCCTGTGCCACTGTACACACGAGTACCGTATGGAAATGAAACCGGTAGAAATGCAGTTGGAATAAATCAGCTGGCATCCAGGACCTTGCACTTGTCAAACGGGAAATTCTCAGAAATGAGCAAACACGGTAGCACTGCCCATTTCCAAAACCTGCAGCTGCAGCAAAGGGAGTAGAGCAGAGCCTCTCCTAAAGAGGGCAGTGGTGCCAGCGGAGCCGGCTGGGCTCCCGAGCAGGATTTACGGTGACCCACAGCACACAAAGCAGGCTGCAGCTAAAAATAATAAAATAAAAAAAAAAAATAGGCACTGATTAGTTGCATGCAGCCTAAACTGCTGTCCTGTAAGAGTCCTGAAGCAGACGTGTAGGCCCACTGCATGGGAAATGCATACAAACAATGAATAAACTGCAGGGTGCTTCATCCTTTTTGCAGTGTAACACCGGCATTTGGCTTAGTCCCAGAGCAACATGAACCAGGAAAGAGACAGGTAAACTGAAAATCTCAGGGGATCAAGCCTAAAATGGTACACGAGAAAAATGTGTTTTGCGGTCCATACAGGAGAGACAGTTTCTGCAGAAAATCTATGCAGCTCCCAAAATTGCAAGGTCCCCACTGCTGGGCTCATTTGAACTCCTAACGTGTGCTCAGCAGTGCATGGCCAATTCCACTGACTTGAACATCTTTAAGCACATGCTGAAGTGGTTTTCAAAACAAGCTTCTTCCAAGTACGTGACTGAACAAGGAGACTTAATGTAGGAAAATGCCAAATCTCAGTGCAAATAGATCCAGGGCTAGTCTCCAGTTGTGATAATTACAGTTATGGAGATCTACTTTATACTAGTAACAGTTTTCAGAGACTCAATAAACTTCATGATGCATACTCTGTGGCACAAAACAAATGCAACTCTGCTTTCGAAAGCTTAGCTATATTTTTTAAATTGCCACTTATAGGAGAGGCCAGTAATAGGTTTATAGTGGAAGGAGATGTTGCAAAAAGGAGAAGGATAACCTGTAAAGAAGAAAATGAGAAGGAGGTAGAAAGCTAAGGGAGATGGATTTATTTTCTGAAGGAACTTGCTCCCCAGGTTCTGGGAAGCGGATCTGAACACAAGGACAGGAACCCAGGTGGTTCAGAGCAGGGAATAGATACCTCAGCTCAGTGTCCAAGTGCCAAAGGAAATGACTTGCATGAAGAGAAGAGAGAAATACCTGCTGGCCTCAGGAGTGCTCTGATCCTAGTCCTTTCTGGCCTGGAGAGACTGCTCCAGCTACTTAAGATTAAAAGGCTGTGATATACTGGGTGATGAAAACCAGCAATTGCAAAAACTGCTTTTGTTTAATTCATAAACATTGAGGCGGGGACTTCCTCAAAAAATGCCTAAACCAAGTTACTAGTAAATCAAGAGCATCTTGTCTGGGTTATATCCCAATTAAAGACTCCCACAGGACTGTTTTTGCTGTTGGCTGAGTTTTCCCTCCCAGTCTATCTGACCACAGCTCAGTCTCTCAGAGTGCTTCCAGGTTTGCGCTTACTGTTTGAACCAATCAACTTGTTTTAACAAAATAAGGAGCAAGAAAACGAGAACTCTGATGCTTTTAGTTTCTGATGGACACCACACTACACTGTTTTTCTCACAGAAGAGAGCTGGAGCCTGCCTGCACTTCTCTCTTCCAGCCTTACTACAGACGGCATGCCTCTAGGTGGTGCCTTGCTCTCAGGTTTAGTACCACGGTCCAGGGAGAAGCAGCCTCAGGAGGCTGGTTTTTGACCAGCAAGGTGGTGCCTGCAGCCCCATCACCACCCTACCTGTCCCAGGCTAGCAGAGCAGTTCTTCACCCTCTTCACCAGGGGTCTGCCAGAACATAATACGTGCTTTAGGCAAAGGAAGTACAGCAAGGATCAGAGAGATGCCACACAGCATCAGACACTAGAGTCTGCAGTTCAGGACTTCATCCAGAGCTCACTGAGACCCCTTCCTTTAAAGCCAGCTGTGGGTCAGGCCCCTAATCACAAAGACGGACATCAGCTACTTTGATTTGGGGTTGCTGAAAAGCCCTGTCAACTAGAGAGCTGGAGTCTGTAAGGAGAGGTAACTAAGATTATACACTTCAGGCTGGAGAAGAGAAAAATGAAACGGGCAGCCTCGTGGGTGGGAGTGGGTGCCTTTTTCTTTCCTGCTCTGCAGCTTATTTTGGTTATCTGGGGGGGCA
This sequence comes from Anser cygnoides, assembly GCF_040182565.1. Taxonomy (NCBI): domain Eukaryota; kingdom Metazoa; phylum Chordata; class Aves; order Anseriformes; family Anatidae; genus Anser; species Anser cygnoides. The sequence continues at coordinate 67,740,579 of NC_089874.1, forward strand.
CAGGAGCAACTTCTGGAAACAGCTGTTGAGCACAGGAAGCCTGCAGATGGTGTAGAACTGTTCCCTATCCTTGACTATGAGGAAGGGCAATGTAAGGGATTGGAAATGGAAGGGTACACTGAGTTTGCTGGGTGTGGAGAAAGCTGCTTAGGCTATTTCTCTTTACATCTTTGAGGTGAGGGATAACAGCCAGGGAGAATCACAGCCCTGGGATGGTCACAGCAGAACCCTTCATCATTTCTCTTCCTTTTCCACCATGCGACTAGGAAGCAGAACATATCCTGTATTTTGAAGCAAACTATTAGATACTCATAATCATGCAAAGTCAAAATCAGCCCTGACACAGCTGAGATTCCCCACCTACCACTCACGGTATGTTCATATACATCCCCCTCATGATGGAATAACATAGCTCCCTGGCTCCTGCCTGGGAAGACAGATGCTGTTGTGGATGATGTGCTATTTTCTTCGCCGCTATCCCCTCCTCCTGAGAGAAATGACAGTTCCCTGTATTTGGTCAGGGGAAGGAAGAATTTGCCCTTGGGCTTCCTCCTTGCCCCTACCTGTTTCTGTGTATTTACATGCGGGGGGGGGGGGGGGGGGGGGGGGGGGGGGGGGCCAGACCTGGGACTAAGGAGGAGGCTGTGTCGCAGCCGGAGGGACATCAGCATGGGGTCATCACACCAGTTCATCCCTAAAGGAGGACATGCCCAGTGGGTGAACATCTTCCCTGACACACACTGCTCTCCTCAGCAGGCTAAAGAATTAGCCCTTGGATTTGTTTTTCAGCTGATCCCATGCTAACAGCTTGAGGTGGTTTGGGGCTGACTTCTCCATGTTGAGGCCTTTGACCTTTTAATCCTTCTGAAATAACCTATTCCTTCTCCTCCCCCTGACTCCCAGTCTCATCAAATTGCCTTTTGTTGTTTTTTCTCCAGCAGCTTTTGTGGTGGGATGAGTAACTCGTTGGCTGGCCTGGCTCCTTCCTCCCACTGGGCTGTACCTAGCACTACACATAGCTTCAGTCAGAGCAGACAAGAAGCAAGTTTCTGCTTGATGCAGGTTCTAGGCTTGAGATTTGGAAGATTTTCAGGACTAAACCCAAACTTGCTCTTTTATCATAAATAATGAGGAGCATCTCTGGCTTCTTTGCCCTTGTTTTAACTACTTCATCCCTCACCACAGCCTGCAGACCCAAAGCATTATACAATTCTAAAAGGAGAAGAAAATAAAACAAACAAACAAACAAAAAACACAGCTATTAACTGAAATCAGATATAGCGGGGGTGTGGATGGGACGAGAAGGAAAAGGACAGAACTGGAGAGGGCCCTGGGGAGGAGATGGCTGTGGAGATGGTCACACAACTAAGATAAAATACCTGAAGGACACAGGGTGTGAGGGAGAAGCAGAACCTCCTAAAGAACCCACCACAGAATGGCCACTAAATGCTGTGCAAGCATGCTTGTAACAGGCCCTGTTTCAGCTCTCGCCATTTTGAGGCCCTGAAGGAAGCAACCCACGTAATTGCATGTCCATAGGGAGGGTCAGTCGGCTTTAGCCAGTGTACCCTCCCAAAGACGGGTAACACAGCCTGTCTCCAGCCAGATCCTGCTGTCTGCCGGGCTTCCTCTCTCATCAGTGCCTGAAAAAAGGGGGCTCTTTAAAACCATTTTACACTGCTGCAGGCGAGGAACAATTAGTCCATACTTATCCTTTTGGGCTTAGGTCTTTACACAGACAGATCGATACACTTCCTCCTGCAGTTCATCTTCAAACCCATGTCTGGAGGAAAAGCAAGGACTACTCTGAAAATTGTGCAACATCTTGCTTAAATTATTACAAGGCTTATGGTTACCTGAGGTTCTTGGGCATTAACACCGCCTTTAAAGTTAAGGATATACTTAAGTTTTTGTCTCAGGCAAGATGGCTTAAGCATAATTAAATTGCAGAAGTCCTTTCTGTCCCTCTCTCACAATTGCTGTATGAAAAAATGAGTGAGGAGCGGTGTTATCTCCATAGCTCATCCCACACCCCTCTACAAGGACATCCCTGCCAGACTTGAAAAGGCACAGATATTTCCCTGCACAGCCCAGAAAGTTTGTGCAGTTTCTTTCTAGAAATAAATTGCTGCCAGGGTCACAGTTTCTGAACAGATTAAGCTCTCACACAGTCGCTTTCTACGTGAGCAGAGGCAATAGCCAGTTCTCACACTCCGTTGCAAACCTGTGAAGAAAGAAGGTACAGATCCATGGCAATTATACTGCAGATCTGCTGTAAGACCAAGGTTCAGGCTTAATGAAATATCACATGTGATATATAAGGAAAGGATTTGCATCCAGATGTACAGTGTGAGGGAAACAGCCTCTCCACACTTGTCATGCTGTCCAGTGATTTGTCTAATAGGAAAATAAGACCAAATAAAAGATGGAAAAATATGCACCAGGAGGTCCTAAGGTAAGATGCTTTCTTCTGCTTCCAGGCAGGAGGTGAAATAGCCTGAATGAATAATTCTTGAGGATGTCTGTGTATGAAAAATTGTAATATAGTCTCTTGTAATACAGTTAAATTAAGCAAGGTAAATCCTGCCATCCTGAGCAGTTTGTATTAAAACCAAACCAAACCAAAAGAGAAAGTCTGGCAAATCTTTGAAGGTTATCCACTGAAGTTAAATAACAAACAAACAAAAACAAAACAAAACAAAACAGTAAGAGCTGAGCTGCCATGGAGGTAGCCCAGGGGCATCCCAAAGGGTTTGTGTCAACCAGCAGTTGGGAAATCCAAGAGCCAGAAGAGACATGGAATTTGGGGCCCATTCCTGCCCAAGAAGGTTGGCTCACCTTGCTCACCCTCTCCCAGGTTCCAGGTCTACACTGCAACCCTGTGTGCATCCATTCAAATCCCTTGTGCATCCTGTTCTCACCCATATTCCTTGTTTCAGGAAGGGTGTCATGGAGTGGCCCTCCACACATTCCTATTCTTAGAAATTATCTAGTTCTTTGAATACAGATGAGCCTTTAGCGTTCACAGCATCTCATGGCAAGTTTCTATGGTTAACGTGTATTTGGTGTTAAAGAAATATCATTTAGCTCATTTCAAATCTGCTGCATGATAATTTCATTATGATCCTTAGTTTCTGTCATGGAAGGTCCTTCTGCACTGTATAGACTCCTGCCAAAGCCCTGCAGTTGTCCCTCTCATAGTGGCAGTGTTTTCCCTTTTTTCTGCATTGGTGTAAGCCAGCAGTAACACAGTGAACTCTACAGAGGCCAGGCAGGAAGCACAGGAGAGAATATGGCACTGTGGTTCCTTAATGCAAGCTCTGGCTTTAGGGCCCATAATGTGGCCCTAAATCTAACACACAAGATTTCCTTATGTTACATCTAAAGCTATTTAGTGCCATTAGTAGCAGAGCAATAAACCAGTGATCTTTTCTCTCCTGTCCAGAGGGATAACAGGGACCTAAAAGCTAAATTCAGTTTTCAGCTTCATCAGAATATTGTTTCTGGCATGGATATTTTCTGAGCATCGGTTTTAGAAGTGTTCATATTTATATCCCGAACGTCCATGCTCACACAGAAACTCAATGAATTCAGGGGAAACAATTGGTCTCTGAACAACTGTTAGTTTGGTTTTGAGTGCTTCAGAGGTTCTTTTTAAAATAATAAAATTCCATAGGAACTGCTACTGCAGGACTTTTTTTTTTTTTTTTTTTTCAAGGGGGAAGTTATGCAAGGCTTGCTGGATGATATCAGCACATCTGGACAGCTTGGAGACCAGGGAGCTTCAAGGGAAGGGGTGACAAACAGAGAAGAAATTCTGTTTTTTCTCAGCTTGGGGCAGGTAGGGGAGCCCTGGAGAGAGAACTGCAGCCGCCGCGACCCCCAGGAGGGCCCTGCCTGGCTCTGCTCTCCAGAAGGTCACTGCATTTGGCACCCATCACAGACAGCAAATAACTACTGATTGCCGCAGTGGGAAGTGCAAGGCCAAGCAATTTCTTTCATGTTTCCAGCCCTAAATGCTTACACCATAGCTATGGATTGTATTTATGCTCTTGGGGATCTGCAGAAGGAGGTTTCCTCCCTGCCTCTTGCCTAAGAAGTATTGCACAACACGCAGGTGCTGGATGCCTTGAAACAGCTTTTGCTCAGTCCCGCTGACAAGAAAGCAGTGCCTTTAGGGGGCTGCCAGCTTCAGGATGCTCTGGGATACTCCAGGATGCAGGCAGAGTGGAGCCTGCTGTGGTTGCCACACCTCACAGCCACCACTTGGCAATCACATCCTTTCAGTACCTCCAAATGCAAGCCAGGGCAAGGGTTTCTTGCTTTTTAATTTAGACCATTGGTCCTAAAAAGGCTGCATAAGAAGAAAAAAAATTGCTTTGGTTTAAGCTTCTGCACACATCTTCATGATATAACTGGTTTTCAATAGAGCCACCTCTTAAAAACATAATTAGAGGTCAAATATTAATGGACAGTATATGTCTTCAAATGTAATTAAAAGAGCTGATACAAACTGCTTCACTCCAGAAAGTTCCTGTGCTTGGCTCAACTTACAGGCTGGTCATTATTCTCAGTTGCTTAAATCACGTTGATTCATAATCCTTTGTAAAAGAAAAATCAATGCTGGAGTGCTTTGCTTGTGTAACAACGTACATTAGTGAGGCTGGAGTGCCTCTTCAATGGGATAATACCAAGCAGTTAAAATATGTACAGAGAGCCTCCTGAATTCATTGTGAATTGATTTTCATTCTTTTAATATTCTTGCTCACAAAGAAATTCCTATATAACACACTGGCCTTTTTCTCTGCTGATTCATCTCCTCCTTGGTTTTGGGGCTTGGTGCTCTCCCCCTGGCTCTTTCAAGCTTGCAGAGAGAATTGCAGCAGGAACAGTCTGCTTACCAGCCCTGCATTCATGCCTTGTAGAAACTCAGCATTAAGGTATCCACGGTTAGAAAACAGAAAGAAGAAAACAGAAGGAAATGGCAAATATCCCTTGCAATGAAAATAAAAATTAATTACCAGCATGACAACAATCTGCCCCTTCTTCCTCTGCTGGCTTCAGCTGGTCTGTCCTGAGCAAATGGGAGCTGGCTTCTCTCCTGCCTATGGGTACGTCTGTAACATCTCCTCTGGGGTTTTCCAGACTGCTTTCTGGGAAAAAAAAAAAAAAAGTGGTTTGGCAGATGTTGGTGAGAAAAATAATTTCACTCACTTTGTGACACGAGGACTTTAGGAACAGATGATGGTGATTCATGCTCTCTCTTTAAAGGATTAACCACATAACTTGAGCCATGTTTTTTAGCTAGGTCTTCCCAGTATTTGTTGTTGTTTTCTGCTTTAACTTATCTCAACAGAATAATCTGTATCTGCAGGCTGTAGCCCATGTTTTTCTCCATGAAATTTTTCTAGTACAGCTGCATCATTCACCAGCATTATCTCCTTGTAATCTCTGTCCTCCTGATTCTCCATCAGGAAAAAATACGTAACAGAGGCCTGATCTTCTGTTCTGCTTTTCATAGACCACTATGACTGCACTCTGCCTCAGTCCCTCAGCAGTGTTTCTTACTAACAGGGCTTAGGAAACTTAGCTCAGTCTTTTTTGACTGCGTGCTGAAAATGAGTACTACATGGACTGCAAGTGTACCATCGACTTGGTCCTAGTTTGCTTATTTATAGGTGATTAAATAAAAAATAGACAAAAACATCATTTGTATGCAACAAAATATGTTTTTCATGGGATCGATAGGCATCTTTTCATTTAATTTAATCGCAGTAAGTACATAGGAAGTACAAAAACTGAGAGTCCCAGTAGCAAATGTTTCAAGTGCAGATGATGAATCATGATAAAGCAGTGTTTGTGTTTAAAATCATCATAGAAATTAGTATAGGCAAAGTCACAAATATACTGGCCCTCTATCCTTCTCTGAGACTGCCAGGTGCTTATGGTCACTTGAATTACAATACAGTACAAAGACTGTATCTATTATTTTGATTGGTGCTTGTAAATAATTTGATGTATTTTCCTGCATTTTCTCATCTTCCTCTCTCTCCCTCTTTACTTCCAGCAGCTTCTTGAACTGGGCAAGCAGCTTGTGGCTTGTACTCAGATCGTGGCTGCCCACAGTCACCCACTGAGCATCCTACCAAAGGCTCTACTTCTTCCTAGGAGATGAACCATTGCAGAAGCATGCATGACTGTGTGTTAATAAACAAAGAGGTTAGATAAGGTTTCCAGCTGGAGTGGGAGGAATGCTGCTCTTCCCACCAGAAACACGCTCTGTCCAAGGTCCATTTCTGCTGATGCTGTCTTACAACCCAGTGCTCTCCCAGGGAGAGGTAGAGGAAACACCTTGGAGTTTGCTGCTCTCCTACACTCACAGGCAATTCTTGGAAAAGCTTCGTAACTTTGGGAATGACACATGCTCATCAAAGCATGAGATCTGATCCAGCACCAGTTGTCAGTGCAGGAATCTACATCCTTCTCCACAGCTGCCAGTACGTGAAAGTTGTTGCTTGGGCAGACCTCTCTTTTCCTCAGTCAATATAATACAGCATAAGTGATGACAACTTATGCAAGTAGTCTTCCTAGTACATGGGATTTTTTTTCTAAACAAGATATGGAGATGCATCATTTTGGGCCTCTGTTCTTTGGAAACTACTCATGTACTTCATCCTTAATGAACAGGCTAGGGAGTTTTTCCCCACCTCTATCTTAATATAGAGAAAATGTTTATGACAACCTTTTCCTTTTTGGTGATCCATAAAGCACTGTGTTTGCATTTTCGAATTCATGCCCACATCAGATTATTTTTATCATTACATTGTTCTCCTTGTGGAATTTGTTAACATGTTGCTGGCTATTTTCATCCTTCACATGAAAATGAATCTTCTGGGTATCACAGAGTTCAGTTATTATGTTTTTTTTTTTTTTTTTTTTTTTTTATGAAAGACTTAAATTGCATCTGAGAAATACAAATTACAGGGCCTAATGTTCCCCCAGAGATTTTAATTTAATACACAAAAGGAGCTGCTCACTCCCTACTGAGGTCATTACACGGAAGTATTTTTTCTATTGAACAGAGTAATTGGGAACACTGGAGATTGTTTCCCCCCACCCTCTCTCTCAAAAATGGATGGGTCAATTTTGGCTGCCTCAGAAGGCTTGTTAGTGATCATGCCTAAGACGAATTTTGTTGTTGCTTCTATACAGAACAAAGAACCTGTGAGAGCCCTTGTCCATTGCAGGCATTGGCAGGGTGGTGGCCTCTCCTTTCACCACTACAATATGGGACTGGAGGGAATTGTGCATGTCCAGGTGTTCAGAAACCTGAATACTCAAACCACGGTGCCAGCCTCTCCTCTCTGCATCACACAACCCCTTCAGGAGGCAGAAAGCCCTCAGTGGGTCAGCAAGGAAGAGGGTGCTGCTGTCACAGGAGGGTATCCGTGACATAGGTCCCTCAAAGGATTCATAGCCAGCTGCCATTGGACGATATCATGGAGTTGATCCAATCCATCTACTTTTCCCAGTGATTTCTCTGTGGAGATGTGAACTTTTGGGCCAGGCAGGCTAAGGCAAAGTCCCAACATACCGTTTGACTCCAGGATAAACAAACACACTGAGGTCACCCCCAAGTTGTGGCAGCATAGGAATCAGTGGAATGTCATTGGGTCAGGCTGCAGGTCAGGGAAGTTGATCCCACCACGGTCCCCGCTACAGCCCTGTTAACCTCCGTGGCTCAGTTCCTATGCCTGGTTAAAATTTAAACACTTGTGTAAGTGGTTTGCTGAACCAGTGCCAGCAAGATCGATGTCTTGTAGGACTGGGCACATTAATTCTTGCTCTTGGAGAAGTATGGGGGAACAGATGAGCCAGAAAACTAAACAGCTGCAGATTGTTTGATCCAATGAGAAGGGCAAATTCCAAAGCAGAGGAACCCTCATGCACTTTGTAAAAAAAGGAAAAAGAGCGAGAGAGAGAGAGAGAGAGAGAGAGAGAGAGCATGCGCTACAGCTGTGCTTTGGGCTGTGGTAACGATAACTTTGTATGGATGCAGGATATTTTTGCATGCCAGAGAGAGACAAGACATTATTCATCACACTGGTCTGCAGGCACAGATTATGTGCATCACTGGTGTGAAATTCAGCCTCTTATTTCTAACCTGAGAAAAACTTTCCAAATGTTCATTTAGTTTTTTGTTCCCCAATCTCATATTGAAGAACAAAGCACTCGGGAGAATGGGCAGCTAGGAGTCACGCTTGTTCCCCAAGTGCTACTAAACTTCTTTGATGGAAACAGATGATAACAAGTATACTAAATACAAAAAAAAAAATATGCCTCAAACAAAAGCAATATACTTCCAAAACAAGGCTCCCAGCCACACCAGTCTTACCCATTGGGAAGAGGATGCGAGAACAAACACACAACACTTGTTAGTCCCGTCACTTAATTGCACACCTGGAAAGTACTCAGATCTGATGGTGGTGATGATGACACTGGAAGACCCTATGCAGAACACAAATGCTGAGCTACTAAAAAGGCTTTCAAAACAGCATAGATGGAGCCGTTATTTTTCCCCAAGGTTTTAGACACTGAATTCTTTCAGAAGCTATTTAATTATTTTGTTTTATTTTTGCTCTTTCTGTATGGGAAAGCTTAGTAAAAGGACTGTTCATTTTGACAAGGTTCCTCAGGGAAACCTCCAGACAAAATAGCAGTAATTTCTTACCCACATAACTCACCAAGAAAAATAGCAGAGGAAATAAAAGGGTAATAACAAGGGAAGATGATCTTTTAAAAGCAATTGCTTGATACTAATATACAGTGAATGTATTTAATGTCATAAACATAGGCTTACTTAGGGAAGACATGAGAAAATATCAGGAGCAAAGAGACTGTTATAGCTTAAGCAAATTTAAGACTGGCAAGTGTAAGAAGATGGGGAGGGGGGTAAATCCTATTTAGGGATGGTCTCATGGTCCTGACGAAGACTTAATTTTTGGACCCGCAGCTTTATATTTCTTGCAGAGGCTGGGCTGCCAAAGCACTTAGTAACCTGAGGGCCTGTCTGGCCTTCTTTCTCCTTAGAGGGAGACAGCTGAAACAGAAACCCATACACATAAACATACATGTAGCTCCAGTGTGACCTTGTTTACAGAGAGAGGGGTCATAAAGTCCCACTTCCCTGAATATGCAAGGACTTCATTTCCTTCCCTCTGGAATACCCAGGCCAGCCAGCCCCTGAGATCTTGTCCCACACAGTCCCACCTTCCCTCCTACCCCCAGGCCCCACTCCTGGCTCTGATGACCCAGGCACAACAAGGCCGGCATTTCAGGCCTCTGCCTCCCACTGGTGGTCCTGTCCTTGCAGGCCTGTTCCCATGCCCCAGCCTTGTGTTGCTGCCTGGTTGAGCTTGGCCAGGGCTCGTGCAAAGCCTGGGAGATGCAACCCACCACGAGCAAAGAGGAATCCCTCCAGCAGTTATAATATATTTGCAACGGATCTTCCCTTACGCCTCCAGTATCAAGGAATAATCTAGGTTTTTAACTCTTGTTAAGAGACCACAGTGCCTGTGACTGCAAAACAGGGCTCAATAGTATTTTCTTTCCTGTAAATTTTCTGATCCTTCTAGACCCTGAAGCTTCAAAGACTCATGCACATTGCTGAGTTTTGGTCTTAACAGCAGTGAGTTGTCCCTTTGGCTTGACATACACCTGATCGTATGGCCTGTAGTTGACTTGGTGATCGTCCCCCCAATCTCTTGGTGGCATCCCTTGTAGTGTGTCAAGGACATAAATCATTGCAGGCTTCAGGCTTGGGATAGAAACTAGCTCCTTGAAAATGTGTTGAAAATACTCAGCTAGGAATATTGGTGACAAATGGAGTACCACAAGAGCATTAGCAGGTTGGTGTCCAACATATCCACCTCAGGTGGTACCCATCCTTCTCCCCAGGACTGGCAGAGACCATGATCTTTAAAGTAAGCTTGATTCCCATAAGGTCATCAATTTTATAGCCATGGGGACAACTATGACTGTCTCCTCTGTCTTTTGTTTAGTACAGACCAAAGCATCTCCCTCAACAAATTCTGCACCAAGCTCAGAAGTTCTGACTGAGCCATGAAGATATCCAAATACTGACATAAGACTAAGAGGAACGCGGAACATCCCATATTAAACTGTTCTCATATCAGCTACATACCTTCATTTGCCTTCTATCTTTGTAGCAACACACATGTCCAACAAGCTTCCAACTTCTTCATTTTGCTTCTTTGCTCTTTGCCAGATGAAAGGGCCCTTTCCGCTTAGAAACATTCATCTAATTTATTTGCAGAGTGAGCAAGTCTCCTCTTAAGCACCTCCTGGGAAGAAGAAGAAAAAAAAAAAACCACAAACAAACAACAACAACAACTAAAAAACCACAAAAAACCCACCCTCATTTAGGCTTTTCTAAAGACTTCTGATAAAAGCTTGGTTTTCCAAACTATCAACAGATGTCCTTTACTTCCCTCTACTCTTCCTTAGCCAGGTTACTATTTTGTTGCTAAAATCTTCTTTCTTTTCAGTTTCCTACTATTTGGGTTTACTGTGAGAAACCCCAGGGAACTGAAAAGAGCCTTTTGAAGGAGACAGCAACCATTTAGGCTATATGTGATGGTTTTGATAGATGAGCCTGGCACACCAGGTACATATGTAGGTGCCTACCTTGATCAGTGATCTTCAGCTGAGGCTCTGGTGCATAGCCCCATCTGCACTGGTCATAGCTGTGCTCCTGCCTGGCCACTGACCACAGTGATCCAGACCCTGACCCATGGGCTAATGACTTGGCTTGAGCTTGGACCTGCCTGGCCACTGTGGGCTTGCCTGGAGATCTGGACTCTGGGCTGCCCCTAGTTATGGCCCTACTCTCGCTGCTTGGGGCTGCGAGACTGTGTCTCTTGTCCATCGGCCAGGCCCTGACCCCCTGGCCCTGGTGCCGTGCTCACCTTGCTGCTCCCTGTTACAGTTGAAAGAAAAATCTGTAGAGCAGGAGGTGTTTGGCTTTGAGTGGATCAACTGTTGAGAGGCAGAGGGACATTGTAAGTGCATTGTGGGCACAGTGCTGAGACACTGCCGCTGCTTAAAAAAAAAAAAAAAGCAATTAACGTTTTGAATAGACATTCTGATTCCTAATTTTTCAAAATGAAATAATGTTTTTTCTGCTTTGTTTGTACTAATCCCAATCCTCCATGCAGAATGGCACATGCGCTCTGCTATTCACTGTCTGAGAAAGAACAAAAAATGAAGTTCAGTGCTGTTGGTCATAAACAATGAGGATTTGAACACAGAAGCAGAGATTTTCACTGGCATATTTTAACTTTATAGAGAAATGTATTTTAGAGGGTGATAGGATACAGAAACCTAAATTAAAAATCCCTTTTGGTCAACATTTGCAGTCCAAAGCAGAAGAGAAAGAAGGTGGCAATGAAGCCATTAAAGAAATAGGTGACATTTTTCTTTTGGGTTGGTTACAGCTCATCCTGTGTGTTATAGAAGTTTTGGCAGATCTGTTCAAAAGAGTAGAGGCACCCCAACAACCAGGAGAAGAAAGAGAAAGCAATTATGAGAGGAATGTGCTGTACAGAAAGGAACAGAAGAAAAGCCAGAAGCACCATCACCTTTATGACAGACAGCTGCAGGATCACCTGCCTAGGCAACAGCAGTATGAAGCTCACCTCCTTGAGATGCAGCTGATCTAGCAGGGGAAGACCGTGATGATGACCCAGCAACCCAGTAGGTAGCAAACAACCTTGCAGATGGTCTTCTCAGTTCTTATAACCATTGGAAATATCCTGAGCAGCTGTGAGTTCACTTACCAACCATTACCAACAGAGGTAGAAATCTTCCATGGGTATCAAAACCTGAAATGAAGGAGCTAGTCCACTATGACATGTAAGAAAGGGAAGTACAGGGCAATTGAATTACATAGAGAGGATGCCCTGTGAGACAGGGGCTGATCTGCATCAGACCCCAGGTTTCTTGTCGTGCTGTGCTGCTGGCATTGGGGCCGCTTTGGTCCTGGTGGCCCTGCCACCCCACCTCCTCAGTGGGAAGGGCCCTGCAGCATGTGCTCCAGAAAACAGCTTGGCTCTGTATCTGATGAACTAACTCTCACAAATGTTATAGCAAAAAAGCTTTGCTCTAAGATGCCTAGGATACGTTTCTGGAGGTCTTTGCATGGTCAGAGATAACTTTCTGAGAGAGATTTTTGGTTAAAATTTGGTAAAAAGTCCCCTGATTTTAAAGAATTAAACTCTGTATGAGAGAGACCCTTTCCAGAAGAGTAGGAAAAGGAACAACAAGAGGAAATGGGAAGAGGAGGAGGTAGGGAATAACCTCTCTGTTAGTAGGAGCAGTGCTCTGTGAGCTCTGACTGCACAGGTGGAAGGCAGCAGAGTCCTCAACTAACAAAATTCAAATCAGGCAACTGCCAGCTCCCAAAGCAGCTGCAGATGAAATCTGCCGTTTGTCACTTTGCCCAAAATCTTCCTCTAGGCACAGATAACTTGGCTCTTCATGAATCCAAACTAAGCGTAATGGATAGCAGCACTTCCAGCGCTCCAATCTCCAGAATATGGATTAGAGAGCTAACTTGACGCTGATGGCCAATAAATATTATATGTGAAACTGAGCATAAAGCAAGCAGCTAGAGTCAGGTTGGTGCTCCTGAGCACGAGGATTCTCACTACATGTTGTAGTGAAAAATCTGCATGTTTGTGTGAGCCTGTCCTGACCCTTCCTCTGACAGCTCTGTGCTAATGGAAGGTAACTCTGTCCAGAGCAGGCTGCTTTTTGGCTCCCTCCCATACTCTGCTTTGGTGCTTAACTGCCCATCACACAACCCACTCATTTCCTGGCCTCTAAGCCCAGTTTAGCTCTGATTTCCAGCTATCAGTGTTTTTGCACTGATGGGCATTTGCACTGGGCTTCTTGCCTTTCCCAGGCCCCCAGCCCATCAACACCAGGTAATTCCTCTCCATTCTGTTCACACATCCCGTGTTTTGCTGCAAACTTCTCTCTGAGACCAGGAGAGAAGCATGTCCTCCCTCCTCCCCTAGCCTCTTTGCTGACATGACTAACTCCACATGGTGCTTCTCACGCTGGAAATCTGCTCTCCATGAGGTCCAAAATTATCCTCAAATAACCAGAGGAGAGGAAGACTATACAGGCTCATTCTGACTTGCATAAACCAAAAGGCAGCCTGCTGATTTTTAAAATAGAGCTATCAGTTTTCCATACAGCCGCCCTGCCTGACTTAATGAGCCATTCCCTTCAAATACCTCACATTAACACGTTTATGTATTTGTTTGCCCAGCTGGGCTCCCTAATAAGCATGCCTTCAGTTCAGGTGCTCCCAGCAGACTGCGCTCTGCCAGGCTGCAGGAAGCCCTCCACTCCTTGCAGCTGCATCCCCAAATTATGCTCTGCAACTGATTGCTTGTGGGGCAATTGCTCAGCTGTAGCGAGCAGGAGTGTAGATGAATTGGAGGTTTTCCTACAGAACCCATTAACACCTTGTTCTTGTTCTTAGCAGTTTTGTTTTGCCGTATGAGCTGAAGATCCTAGCAGGATTACTCAGGTGCCAAGGCTAGGCTAAGATGTTGTGGTAAACTAGGATGTGGCTAGGAAGGCTGATGTTAGAGATGTGCAGGGCCCTGACAGGCTTGGGAGTTATCCTTAAAAGAGTGACAGACAGTGAGCTGATTGTGCACAGTTTTACACTGTTTTCATTTGTCACATGGGCTGCTGGCAATCCAACACTATTCTTGCAAGAAAAGGAGTGTCTGATCTGGTCTCTTGACTCTTTGATGAAGCCTTTTTCTGCTGTCAGGCTCACTTCTGTGACTGTTGCCAGGAGATGTGCACACGGAGTCTTCTCTTTTTTTGCCCGTGCTGGATAAACTTGAGATTCAACTGAATTAACAGCTGGAAATGCATAGGCAGGGAAAGTCCGGTACCTATGTTGTTGAAAGCTTCCTGTGTAATTGGATTAGCACTTAAATGTTGTGTGACAAAGATTTATGTTCCAGGTTTTGTAAATGTTCTCAAGGAGAAAAAAAAATCACTTGTCAAAATCTTTCTGTATCATTTGGGGACAATTATAGTATTGCCAGATTAATTACAGTGTTTCTACAATGCTCTCCTCTGATTCTACTATTAAAACACAGCAGAAATCAGAGTTTGTTTTGACCTTTATTCAGAACCTCCTGTTAAAGTGACTTTCACAACAGAACCCAATTTGTCACATTTTATTTGTACTTTAATTTTATTATTAACAGATTAATGAAGTTGGTAATGGGTTTCCTGATGTTCCCTTTGGAAATGTGAACTGTGTCCTTACATCAATCTGCTGTCAGCAGATGAATTACTTTCACAGAGTGCTATTAACTGTTACCAGAAGCAATTAGTCAAAATACAAAGTCAGCTTCAAATGGAGAGACTCCAAATTCCCTCAGTGTGTTAGGAAAAGTGCATTAGTAGGATTTAGTCTTGCCAACAGACACAAGCTTTAGGTCCTGCAGTAGACATCTGGGTTAATGACACGTAGAAATGCAAATGTATCAGACATTAATTTGCTTGAAAGAGCAATGCCAGGTTAAAAAAAAAATCACGTTCCCATGTCATTAACAGCAACCCCCATTGTGCCAGAAATAGAAACATTCTGTTCTCAGATATTGTCCGTGCTACATCCTTAAAAATCCGTGTGTGGAATCCCGGCCATCCCGCAGGCAGAAGGAGACTGCTCCTGACCACACTGAGACCAGGTTTTATCTTGTTTGGGCCAGAAAATGAGTTATTTTAAAAGTATTCTCCCTCATCTTCCAAATCATTAAAGTCCAAGCCCATCTCAGATGGCTCTCTTTTTTGTTGGTACCAGAAAGTCACAAGATATTCAACAGGGATATGGGCAAAGTTGGCTTTAGCTTGATTTTTCCACGTTTGTCACCATCACCATGCAGACAGCTTTACTGTCTTGTCATTACTCCAGTGTGAGGCTGTCAGTTGTCATTGTTGCACAAACATTAAACACAAAATTAACTCAGTAAGTGTGTATCCTAATAGGGTGAAGTTGGAGCTGGAACTGCTTTAAGGAACTGGATAGCACCCATTAAAAACCTAGCAGCCCTTATCTTGTTCACCACTGTCCTGGATGAAATGACAGGGAGGAATTTGGTTGTGATATACTATGTCCACAGTGAAGGTTCAAGCATATGCTCTGGCACGCCTAATTGGCACCTACAAACCACCTTCCAGATTGAATAACCCCACTTTTTCTCTCCAGTGGTGGAAAATGATGTTTTCAGTCATTTTCAGTGCATTGCTAATTACAATTGATTATCGGAGTAAAAGACTGACACAATCCACTTGAAGATGTAAGAACAGCACATTTTATCACCCTTTTATATGAACTTAATGACAGAAAAATGACAGCCCTTTGGTCCTTCATTACAGCTATTTCCACTAACAGGAGGAACAACTTCTTAGAAAAACACAGTACATAGTCCAAATGCTCCCACAAAACCAGTCTCTCTCACTATCCAAGCACATTGTCTGCCATCTTAAATCAAGCACGACTCTTAGTCTTAAACATAAGGATTAAAAGGCACCCAATAAAAGGGGAGGTCAAAATTCAATTAAAAAATGAGGTTCAAAATTGTAAAGGAATAATTATTTGTGCAATCTTCTAGGTAAAACACACTGCTGAAATAGAGACTTTAACTGACTTATCAGCTCAAAATTGTGTTCAAAGATTATGAAGGTAGAAGAGACTATTAAAATAATCTACTTTGACCTCACAACCTTAAATTTTGGCATTTCACTGGTACAGATTTTTTTCAGTTGTTTGCATAGCTTAAAAAAAAAGAATAAAACCATCAAGAACACAACAGACTGCATAAACTTGAAACAAACAGACCACATGCTTTCATGTTCCTTTAATTTGTGAGTTTGTTGGCAAGGCTCAATACTTAAATGGGTAGTAGTACCAACTCCTCTGCTGATGCTGGTAGTGCTGCTCTGCTGAAGCTTGCAGATGTCATTCTCCATCAGATGGGGATCTAGCCTAAAGAGTTTCCAAGTGTGAGGAAGAACTAAGTACAAAACTGCAAATACTTAGAAAAGGTAATTTGTAGAAAACTCTGGATAAACTAAACTTCAGAAGTGTCTCTTTTTTTCCTTTCTACTGTTTCTTGTATAACAAGGGCTTAGTATTGTGTTGACCACGCCAGTTTTCAGGGGCACACGAGAGAGAAGCTGGGATGCATTTCTTTGTGTGTATCTTTGCTAATCTGTTTGCGCTGTCTCATGTCTTCATACCTAATACATCCTGGGTCTTTGATCTGAGGTGGAGGACATATCCAGGAGGAACGATGATTCACAGGAGAACAGGATATCCACAGGGGAGCCACTTACCTAGTCCAGCAGAATTAATCAGCATTAGGTGTGTGAGCTCTTGCTCTGAAACACTGTAAATAAGAGAGAGTCATAGATGATTATAGGTAAGGGAATAAACAAAGAAACACAATTGAAACCTCCAAGCCTCAAAAATGGCTTCTGAACCGCCCACTTGAGCTATTGGAGGAGCAAAACTGTCCGGTGTCCAGATTAAAACATTGATTTCTGTTTTGCAAAGAGCTACTCTTTCAACATTTGCTTCTTCTCTGGCTCCTGGATTGTTTTTGCAAATGAGAGACACACCTAACACCGCACAACGGGGCTGAAACACACGATGCTGCCTTCCTGTGCCTGGTCCCGGTGCAGCGCTCCCCCGCGGCTTGCTGTCTTGCAGCCTGGATACGCTCTCCTTTCTTGTATCACAGCTACGTTTCTGCCAGCAAGTGCCTGCAGCTGGGTAAGCTAGGTCATGGAAAAGAGGTGTAGCTCAGTGGGTGTCCACTTACTGCAGGCACCATCTCCCTTACTATGCAGACCCTGGCTGACAAGGAGAGCTTACACAGCACTAATGTGCTTCAGCCCCCCACAAGAAGTTGGTGGCTGCATACTTCCAGATGTCGGGGCCAGATTTTCGGAAGGCTTTTAGCAGTGTTCTGAAAAAGGCTGCCACTGCACTTGCATGATGCCTGGCACTTCCTGCCAAGGGGAAAATCACAGCTGGTGCACGGTGGCCCTGTGCTCCTGGGAGTTGGTGGATGTACATGGCAATGCTGCTCCCTTGCCTGCTGGTCCCTGCCTTGCACATGCTTCCTTTTATTAGAGAGCTGCTATCTACAAGATGCAACTGGCACCTCTGCTATATAACATTTTGTTTCTTAAAAGGAGAAATCCAGTTGTAAGGTATCTGGGGACCAACACAAAAGAATCTTGCAGTCAAATGCCCTGCAGCTGCTTTAGGTGGAACTTCTAAAGCACAAGAAGGATGTTTTAACCACCTAACTTAACAAAAAGAGGGTATGCTAGAGGTATTTGAATTTACAAATAGCTTTCAGCTGGCCTATTGCCAGCATAAATGCCTCATGCATGGTAATGGATTTCCAATAAACAACAGAGCACAGCCACAAAACCAAACACGTCTTAACATTTGACCTTACTGGGGAAAACAAGCCTACTACTACCAAAGAAAACTAAGCATGCCTAGCCAGTTGACTGATCTTAGGACAAGCTTTCTTTCTATGATTGAAACTTAGGAATGTAAAGCCTCATCATCTTTCAGCTAGTATGGTTTCCTCAGGTCTAACATGGAATATCTGCAAATAACCACCCACCTCCTAACATGTTGAGTAGTCTGGTCTGTGTAGAGAGAAGTGGAGGAGCAAAGAAAACACCAGTAACATCTTTGCCATTTTTTTTTTTGATTCAGCACTTTTGGAACAAAACATGAACATCAAATAATTACATGCTGTTACATCCTTGTTGCTGTTTGCTCATCCACCCACTGACATTCCACTTAAATTTATCTAATAATCAGTTTGAAGTATTTTAAAGTAGCCTGTTTTTATCCTCAGCCAACAATAGAGTTAGCAATCCAATGTTATGTTAGCAATCCAAACCTTTGACAGTGGTCTCACCTTTAACATAAAACCCATAAATGGTTTCTATGTGATCTAAGTGTCTGATATTTTTTATGTAATTGAAAATGGCCATCCATACATATGGTGATCCCATCTAGGCAAAGGAAAATTCCTTAAGACATGACAATTCCAGCCATGTTTTTTAAAGATATTCATAATTTAACATTCACAACTAGAGACTGACCACAACAGTCTACAATGGATGACACCTAGTGTTCATTTTATAAAGCCTGAAAGCAATGTAAGGATTCTCTGCTACTGGTCTCAGAAGATCTTTCAAAAGCAACAAAAACAGGGGCCTGTTGGATAAATCAGCTGAAGGCTATCTTGAGCAAGTACTCTTACTTGTAGATTATTTGATTTCCCTGGCTTATGGCAAGTCACTCATGCTAAAACTGATTTTTTTTTTTCTTCTGTTTTGATGAAACCGTCCCCATGCTAAACATGTGTTTGACAGCCTATTTACAGGTTTAAACAGAAGTGTTTATAAAACCTTGGTGAAGATTATCTTGCAAAAATGAGGGCTTCTGGAAAAAGAAGTATAATTAAATTCATTTTATGTTCTGTTTAAGATACATGTCAGTACAGTCAAGGCAAGATAGATCTGTTTATTAAGAACCAATACAGAACATGTTTAGTTGAGCGTAAGACACAGTATGTGTTTGTTTTTGGGGTCAGCCAGGTGGTGCTCAGCCGAAGTATGCAATCAGAGATGAAATGCATGTGATGTGCCTTTGAATTCATGTGGGTGCAAAATGCTGCTTGCAGACTTTCTGATGGGGGACTGGCTGATACAGGCCAAATGTGTGCTGCTCTGGCCTCAGGGCATAATTCACATCAACCCAAAAGCTACAGCAAGTTCTTTGAGAATGTGAAAGGTGCAAAAGTGTAAACCAGAAAAGTAATTGACACAGCCACAGCACCCCTGCACCTAGCAAGTTTATTTTATTTGAACTACGGCCCAGAGGCTGGGATTTATATCTGGGGATGTAATGCTACATAGACCAAGAGATCTAAGGCCAGTTAACAACAAAAGTGGTTGTCTCTGTTTTAGGTCTTGTCCTAAGAAGTAATAGGTAGGCCATGCTGTAGCTTATTAAGCCCAAATGCAGAATGTGGACACATTTAATAGAGTACCTATTCCAAAATCAATGCTGTCACATGGACAGCAAAGGAGCAAGTCGCCTTCAAAATCAGATAACCACCTTACCAACAAACATCACATCCTGCAATGAGAATTCAATTGCAGTCCAAGCTGAAAGAGGAGAGCTATACGCTACTGCTTGATTCTTCTTCTAGGGAGGGCTCTCACAGAAGCTCACCATGCCATGTCCTTAATGTAGCTGTACTTGTGCCCAGACTTAAAGTAGCACCTGCTTACAGCCCCTTGATGAGAACAAGTTGTGTGATGATGCCAGACTGTGCCTGGGTGCACAGAGAAGCAACACTTGCCCTGGCCTTTTCATGTTTGAACAGCTGTGCTGTATTTGCTAGAGGGTGTCTGACAGTCGTTAAAAACTGATCCCTGAGTAAACAGCCCCTGTGCTATTTACTCCAATTCAGCTGTGATAATTTACACCATCTGAAGAGCAGCCTAATCCTGCATTGGCAAATCTCTGAGCTATTTGCTACTGACTCAAGCAGAAGGATCCCTGCAGCAAGGGGAGTGTAAGTTTCCCACCACTAATGACTCTAAACAAGAAAACAAAGATGCAGTACAATTTAAAATGGAAAAAAGAATTAATTTGGATCAAAAATATAATTGCTAACACAATATTCCCAGGTTTGTGTCAATGCAGTTGACATGCAAATCCTCAATGCAAATCCTCTGTGTGCTGATGTACAGTATAGATGTTGGTTACACACATTATTAAAACGAAGCGGAAAGGCACTGATGGATGAGAGGTAGGGAGTGTAGCCTTCTCTCCAGTCTGGTCATACTCATAGTTTTTTGGTGTTTTTTTTTCCTGTTGCCCAATGCTGTAGAGGCATGACAATGAATGCTCATTTTCAAACATATTTGAGGGAAGGGAAACAGTACAATATTCAGGAGGACAAACACCTATCTTCTAGAAAAGTATGATATTCTCCCACTCCATTTGAAAAAGGAGAGATATGCGCAGCTACCTGCTCATCTTCATTGTTAGCGGAGATCCTGCTACAACTAAATTCTGGCTCATCTGCTTTGCCT
The DNA here is from genome assembly GCF_040182565.1 of Anser cygnoides. NCBI lineage: Eukaryota > Metazoa > Chordata > Aves > Anseriformes > Anatidae > Anser > Anser cygnoides. Next base: position 67,760,841 of record NC_089874.1, read on the forward strand.
GGTGAAGTGTGGTGATTGCTTACTATCAGTTAGTACCAAGTCTCTTGGTCCTTTCCCTCTATTTTATTATTGTTGACTTACCAAACGACACACGTCATAACTTTCCTCATTATGACATATCCATTGTCTTGTCATTCCTATTCTTCAAGATATTGCTTCCATCTCTTGACCTGATGTCTTCAAAACACCTAGAAAGAAAAGAGAAACATGAAGATAGTCTGATTCACCAGGTTGAATTTGTCTGCCTCTATGTGCTAGTACAGTATTTCCTGGAATTAAAACTTAGAACATGAGCACACAAAATTGCTAGTCAAATAAATATTTAAGATGTGTACATAGCAAATCTCCAGAGTTTCTAAATGGTTAGTAAAATCAGGACTTCAGGGCATGTGGAACAGCAATTTCTTTCTCACTGCTTCCTTATAAAATTCAGAGAAATACTAATTCTTGTGATAGCATTAAAATTTTTGGAGATAGTTTTACATTGCTGTAAACCTTTTTTTGGTCATGCTGTAGACAAACAGGCTCAAATTAATCAGCATAGTTCTAGTTTGCAGGTACGTGTCCATTTTCAAGAAGCTAAAACTAATGCAAATTTCTAGAGTTCTTTAACAGTAAGCCTTCACTTGGTTTCACTAGCACAAGTCAGTTGCAGGCTCTCAAAGCATATGTAATGCAGCAATGGGTTTGTTTAACTTTGGCTGGTTGAGGTAATTTCACACGTTTGGTATAAATGATAATGATGCAAGACACATTGACATCACTACGCACGTATAAAAATAACATACAAAAGCACAGTGACATTTTACAGTGGTTGCACGCAAGACACTCACAACTTTGAAGTCCAGTGCTGTGTGGCGCTGAGTACTCTTAACTCTCACTAACTTCAATGTGAGTTGAGAGTGCTTTGTAGTTCAGATGCTCAGGCCTCATTGAGGCTCCACACAATCAGGAATTATATGAACATTGATGTCTGAAACAAGAGTAATTTCTCCTTTCTAGTACGTGCATTTCTAATTGCTGGACTAGTACAATTAGATGATAACAGTAATATAAATGATTTTCTGGTCCTGAAGTGCTCTTTCTGAAAGTTAATAAACTCACACCTACAGTTTTACAACACACTGTAATGGAATAATGTAATGAGTACAATGTGAGTATAGTACAAAAGCCGAAGTAAGGTGGGATCTTGAATATTGCTGTTCTTGAATACGAGTGATACGAGGTATGAATTACCTCTTTGAGCTGGATATGGGAGTTAATCTGAGAACAACACAGCCCAGCTCACATTCAGCTTCATTCCTGATGTTTTCAAGCTTTGCTTCCCACCCTTTTCCTCCAGCTGTTTTATGTGTGCTCATCCTTGTTATTTTCACAAAGGTGATCCTGCTTTTAAGTTACATCTTCGAGTTTTCTACTGGAACTTGTTTGTTAAATTGGTTTTATAAACTTCTGCAAGAATGCAATGTTAGGGCATAGCAGAAAAAACAACTGGATTTGAAAATTACAGCATGAATCCCAGGTCAATATTAAACTTCCATGGATGTGTGGCCCTACAACGTGTCAGACTTCTCTCTTGGAGCAGCTGAACACAATAAAAATTTCATGGTAACTTCAAATTGTATTCTCTGTGTGCAAACAGAATTCCAGCTGCATTATTCTGGGATCCATCCATGCCTTGTATGCCCATAATAATGAGTTTGTTGATATAAGGGCACATTAATAGTATGCGTAAAAGCTCTATTTCATTTTTTTTTTCCCGAATGAGTAAGACAAAGCCATATTTAGGGAACTATTAACTTTGTCTAGCTGTAAATGAAGACTACGTGAAATGAAGTCTTATCAGAAGCTGATAGTAATTCGTAATGCAAAATCCTTACTACAGCAAGTGGCATTTTAACCAACACCTTGGCAGGTTTTGCAATTAAGAACACACAAAATTATTATTTTCTTGCTTAACAATATTTTAATTTCAATAAAAAATGGCTTTATAGTTCAAGATTACAAATGAAAAATATTTCATCTTGACCCTCTTGCTATTTTCCCTCAGGGAAGTTTTTAAATTTCAGTTATGAAGAAGAAAAAACGGGGCAGATGGATGCTCACTGTACAAAAAGTTGAGAGATTCCCTCCCCAATTCATCATTGCCGGATGTTTTGAAATGGAAGGTTTTCCTCCAAATGCCTGAAGAACGTACTCTTTCTCTTATGGCAGATGAAATCATGTGGGCATATACCATCGCCAAATCCTTTCAAGCTGCAAGCAATTGGAACGATACTAAAATGAACGAATCGAGCGCCTCTCCACCTACTAGGCTGCATCAAGAAGGTACAACGTAAGCAATGGTAAAGTCAGTAAACAAAATTTTACTGTCATATTTCATAACACAGATACTGTATTTCTCTTTGAAGTGTAAAGCTACCGTCTTACACAAGATGGACAGACCCTTTTCCAAGACTAATATGGATACAATAAATATGGAGTTTTACATACTAGATCTGTACACAGAAACTTTGTCCCACAGCCATAAAAATTTACATTTAACAGTGCAACATATAATTTAATCCTTTATTTATCTGACATAAGATGTTTACTTACTAAACACAAGCAACTACCTGGTTTTAATATACATATTTTATATATATATATTTTATATATATATATTCAACAATCTGTACAAGTTTCTAAACATAAAACTCCAAAAAGGCACAATTGTCTATACAACATGTACAAAAATGGCTGGAGCTGACAAGAAACAACAATTATTGGTCAAGAGTTCATGATTGCACAAAGATTAGTAATGAGTTTGTGTCAGAAAAATGTGCTTTAAGGAAAGGAAGGTTTGCAAAGAAACCTGTAAGTGTTATAAAAATAATAATAATGGAAAACAAAAACTAGGTTGCTATTACAAGTCTATCCTCATCGTCACTGCTGCCATCACTAAACTGCACTGTATTTTGCCTCCGGGGCAATGCTGTCGGCCTGTGTACCTGTCTATCCGGAGAGACAGTTTGATGGACCGGGGACTTGCTCAAAACGTCAGAATTCACCTTTAAGCAGGGCTCTGCCGGGGAAGCCCTTCTGACCTGAACCGAAGAGATGTTGCACTTTGGCTTGACATGGTTTGCGAGGTCAGTCTTTTCAGCATCTGCTTTCCCTGGCCTGTTGAGTCTTTCGTAGTCACTCGCAGAGGCAGGCTCTGCAAGGCTCTTCCCGCTGTACCACTGGCCACTGGGGACCACCTGAGGAGAAGCAGCCCTGGCCACCTGGCTGATGTTGGGGAAGCTGGCAGGAGCCGGCTCTTGCGGAACGTCACCGGCTTTGCTGCCTGTGGCTGGTATTTCAGAGGCTCCCTGCCCGTCTGCGCTGACCGGACTGACGGAGGGGATGAGGGCAGGCAAGGCGATGTTCAGTATCTGCAAGCCCGGGATGTGTGCCTGAGGGCTGGGGTTGCCCTGCGGGGAAGCGCTGGCGGCCAAAACCTGGAGGCCCACAGCATTCAGAGTAATTCCTGGAGGGCGCATCTGGGGGGCTATGTTCGTATTTGTCAGGCCTAAGACGTTCACCGTCTCCATGCTGAGGGGTGGAAGAGGCTGCAAGCTGGGCGTGCTGAGACCCTGGATGCCTGGCACGTTGATCTGTCCGATGGGAATACATGGCACGACGCTGTTCACTTCAGCAACCCCGACGGGATTCGTGGCAGTGCTAGAAGTAGCGCAACCCGCCTCGCCGAGGGTGCTTGTAGTTCTGTGGATTACACCGACAGCGGGAATGGTGAGCTGTACTGGCCCTGCCTGAATTGGCACGAAGGTGGAGTAGGTGGCCAGGCCAGCAGGGACCACCTGAAGCCCCCCTACCGGTACCATGCTGTAGGGCGCCTTGGCTTGCTGCTGCGAATGCAGCGGGAGGTGGCTGAAGAGGTGGGTCTGGGGAGCCCTCAACTCGGCAGCACGTGGCGGGCACCTGGGTGGCTTCTCTTCTGGGATTTCAGCGTAGGGCGATGCCACTGTGGTCTGCACGCCCCGGTCTGTGGGTGATGAGGGGGAGCTGGTGGAGGGCGTGTTCTGGGAGAGGACAAGAGAGACGCGTTAACAGGTTGGCCACCACTACCCCTACAGTTACATGGAAATGTGAGGTAGCTAGGCATGCTGCCCACCCTCTCGCACTCCCTTTTAGAAAAAAAACAACAAGAAACTGGTTCAGAGTAAATGCTGCCCAGCTTGAACAATGAACTAATTTCCTTCCTTTCTTTTTTCAATTCCTTCCTCACCCACTAATTGAATTTTCCTCTTGTGATTACCCTGGCTCATTTCTCTTGAGCACCAGTACTCAAGAACATTGCTGAATATCCTCTGTACATGTTTCGCTTTTTTTTTTTCTTTCTCTTCTTTTTTTTTCCCTTTTTTTTTTTTAAAGGAGGGAGAAGGCATTGGAGAGCTGTTTATTGTGGAAAACACCTCAGGCAAGACAGTTAAATAGGGTGGCATTTTTGATGCACCAAGATCCTTTACTGGGGGCACTGCAGCCTCTGGAAGGCAGGGACAGCATCACAGCACATTTATCCATGTATTATTCTAAACCAGAAAATAGGTGATAAGAAATTACAAGAGAAGGATGACAACTGCAGCATCCATCGAGGCTGATGTGACTGATGAATACTGGAGTGAGATGAAGGATCCACATCCCATAGCTGCCCCAGCTTGCCTTGATTTCATGCACAGACCTGGACCAATAATCGTATTATACGCTCCCTTTTCTTCTCATACAGCCCCTGTTACTGACCAAGGCTGGCAACTCCTTTCCTAAAAACACCTAACACAAGAAGTCTTAAACTGCAATTGCAGTCTTGCAATATCTTTTAGCTGTAGGCCTATTGCAATACATAAAGAGTAGTGCAATCTTAATTTGGTTTATATAGTCCTAAACTGTAATTCTGTGGCTTTGACCAAACTCTGAAGAACACTCTAGAGCAGGCACAAAAACAAAATACTAACAGAAATGCTTTTGAAAACTGCTAGTAGGAAATGTATTGGTTAAAGGAGAACACAATCTATTGACCATGCAGTGTCATACAGTCTAAATGGGAAGACACATGTCAGAAGGAGGTCAAAATCTATCTCAGGATTAAGTACTGTATGACATCTCACAAGAAATCCTCATTAAGCTGGTACAGATGTTTTTGAGGGAACATACAGCCTCCCTGAACTTTCTTGACCCCTTGTCTCAATGGCAAGAGGTTGGATCCACAAATACACACAACAGGAGCAGAGTGTAGATTAAATATCCGACCCACAGATACCACTTTCATTTGGTCTAGGAAAGGAGGTGGTTGACTGGTAAGGAATTACTGCCTTGTATATGCATATACATGCCTTCTATATGTTAATGTGGAGAATCATTACAGCTATATTAAAAAAGGCCTTTTAACACTTTTATTCGTGTGAACATTTTCTTAAGCCTTCAGTGGTTCTATCTGACAAGAGAATAAAATCAATCAAATGTCTTTTTGGTATCTATTGGCAACAACTGAAAATACAAAACACAAATATTATGTTCCTACCTTTTGTGGAAGCTGGCTGCAGTGACCAGAGACCATTACATTTTATTCCCTGTCCTACTTAAAAATCGCTCCAACTCAAACTTACTACATGGACTCACAGTTCTTACCAGTAGGAATGAACATGTGTCAAACAATGAAATGCAGCAATAATTTTTACTTTTTTTCCTTGTCCACAGTTCATTCTCTTATTTTTTAAATAAATTCAGTAGAAGAGATTTTCAAAGAACAAACAAGCTACTAACTACTTAAACCATAATGAAATTTTTACTTACTGTTTATGCTTTTGAAAATTTCCTGCTGCTTATTTTTCTGTAACTGCATGCATATACTGCTTGTAAATGCTAAATTCATCACAGAGAATGCAGTAATTACTCCTGTATTTTAAACCATTGAATATTTTGCATCACATTTTTCTGAACATTACTCTGGGAAGCCCTACTGCCTTCATGGTTGCAGTAAAAATTCAAAACTTTCAAGAGATATCATTAGAGTCAATCAAGTGTATGATTTATAGTGTCCCCGTTAAAGTCCATTAAAATATTGTTGAATTGTAAAATGCCTAATACCTGCCAGTTTCCTTTGGTTTCCCTCTGTGCTTTCCAGCACTGGTTGCAAACATTACTGAATACACCTGCAGTCTTGCACATAGACTGACCTCATCTTTCATCATGCTCTGAAGAGCTGTATGTCTAGAATAGGCACGGGCAATCAATTCTTTTCTTACCAAAACATTCTTTCAGTTTGGGGAAAACTGATAGCATCGGGAACTCAGATCTCGGATCTGTGCTTGTCTCTCCTTTTGCTATTGTGCAAGGGCAATCTCCTAGCTTCCTCGAACATATGGTGATCCTTTCTAATTCTACTGCTTAACCATATTTGGAGGAGAGATAAGCAACTGCACAATTTTTTTTTTACAGTGATAAGGCAAAAACCTCTGGGACTAGATTAATTTCCCTTAGGAGTTACCAATGATTCTATTGTCATATTTCAAAGTGAAATGACATCTGAATTCTATCACTTTCCACTGAAAACTTCATAACCACAACCATATGTTCATTCCACATATCTGTTATATCCCTTCTCATTAGTAACACAATCTACCAGTTCCAGACTTCAGCTGAAATGACCATGTTCCAATTAATCCTTTGTATCAAAATTACAGAATTTTAAAAACCAGTGCTCCCACGACACTATTGTTTCTACAGCCTGTACTTCAATTCCTTTCAACTCTTTTAAAGCATCAGCCAACAACTCTAAGAATACAGGGAAAGGCAAACATTTTGATCTCTGAAAAGTCTCCAAAATGATCTTTAAAATCCCATTCTCTCCCCCCGAGTTGGACACTCCTACCTTTGTAAGAACTGCAGTTGATATTAAGGAGTGGCCCATAGCTGCTTCTGGATCAGGGTAATCCACAGACATCTGGTGACCTGGAGATGTAGGAGCAACATCTGCCAGCGCAGCACTAGCATTGTGGGGACCTGCTCCTCTCTCCTGGGCTTTACCCTCATGTGCTTCCTGGTGGGAGAACTCTGCTGGCGACCTGGAGGTCCTGCTAATTGACTGCACTGTGCTAAGGACAGTCATCTTCGTCAGCAGTGCTTTCGGTAGGCTATCCATTGAGTCTGTGTGAACCCCAGCAAAGCAGTCCGGCAGTCTGGTATCTTCATCAGCACTTGTGGCATCCTGCAGGCCGTGTCGAGAGGGGTGATGCTGGGGGCTGGCTGTCACTGAGGGGGTTGTGGATAGGACTGATTCGGCTTGGCTGTCTTCATCATCATCTTCGTTGTCATTTTCATCTTCATCTGCACCATCAGACTCCTCTGCATCAAACCCTGACCGGTCACAGCCAAATCTTTGTTTCTCACCTGCAAAAGTGAGAATTAGAAGTTAAGCCAATGAAGGTCGCAGACAGATTAGGAAAGAGGTAGAAGGGAGTAATTAGAAACACCAAAAAAACTTAAGGCATGTGCATTTTTCAGTCACTTCCCATTGCATCAAAACAACCAAGAATATTTTCACTTCGATTTTCAGTGTACGTATTTAATTCTACAGTTACATAATCTTTCATCTTCTGTTTTTGTGTTGTTTTCAACCTTTTGGATTTGGCTGTTTTAAGCCATTTATAGCCGTTTGCTCGAAGTCACCCTTCACTCTTTCGCTTGAGGAGAAGCAAGCAGATTCCTGCTTCATTAGGTTCCTAGCGACGACATACGAAGCTCGTCTGCCAACCTTCACAGTGGGATATTCTCTAGCTGGTTCTGACTCATAAGTGGGTGTCCTTGTACCTAATACGAATCACTGCTGCAAAAATTTTTGAAAGATACAAACAGAAAGACTGGAGGCTGTTAGTCAGGAATCTGTCTCATTAACAGGCAAAAGAGATCAAAATTAGACCTTACCAGATTTCTTCACTTTGCTCATGTTTTGAAAGGATTATGAGCAAGTCACCAAAGATGTCCTAGGAGGCAAGAAAGCCATGATCCTATAAAAACTTACTAACACATGAAATTTTATTCATAAGAAAAATACTCACATTCATTCACGTCTTAAAGCCAAACTGGATCAAATACTTTCTGCTGTCTATTGGTACATTTTTCTACAAAATACAGGTCTACTGCAGCTTTTTACCTCCTTTTATATCATATCTTGGATAGAAAGAATCTTCTCTAGTAAAGAGACAAAATCTCATCTGCTGTATCTGATTCCAAGCCAGACTGTCTGGGATCACATTTTATAAAAGACAAAATGCTTTGGATGCACTAATATTTTGTATTTGATTAAAGGTCTGTCTGCTAAGCTCCCCCCAAAAATACCAGCATAAAAATCATTTGGCTCTGCAAAATCAGTGGCAGCTGGTTAGCTAAAATTTCAGATGTCCTCTTCTAGGGAAATCTGCACAGCAGCTTACCATCAGAATGAATGACCCTGAAAAAAATGAGACTTTTACACGAAGGAGAAGGTACGACAAATACATTAGGCTGCTATGCTATCAAAACCAAAATAAGTATCTTGAGCTCCAGGTAAAACAAATGGGTTTAATTGAGCTACCTCCCAATAAGCTACCTACCATTATAAGCCTTTCAAATGAGCAGTGCAATTAGGAACAAGACTAATAGCTTCTTTGAAAAAATCCCTCTGAGTGACTTTGCCCCTCTTTGCCTACACAGTAATTTGTAAATTAACTAAATATGGAAACTATATATTTTCTACATTTACTACAGCAGGCATGAAACTGAAATGGTATTAAAAATATGCTAAATCCTCTAGGTCATTGGAATGGTGCTAACAAAAATATTTTTTAGGATTTTATATAGTCTTCATTTAAAATTCTCATTTACAGACAAGCTGTTAGAGAACAAAATACATTTTAGTGGAAAAATTAATTCAGAAAAGTCCATTCCCAAAATATTGGGAGTAGGATTGTTAAAGATGTTATTAGCAAAACCACATAGAGTTGTTCAACAGTTTTTTCTCTGTATTTCTGTCATTTCTCTTTCTCATACATTTCTTCAACAGTAATTTGCAAAGCAAACAAATCTAAAATGTTAGAACCTCCACATATGTTTGAGTTCTGAATGGAACTCAGTGCCTCTGCAACAGATGTTGAAAATTTCTCCATGTGTTACATCTAAAGGGTGACCTATGCATTTCTTGCAACTTCTAAAATAATGCATGGAGCGTTACAAAGTCTTGGGTTTCAGACTGGACTTCCTCTCTATTTTGATCTCATTGTAGGGTACTCTTCTCTTTACCAACATCACATACCTATATTTCCTCTGGGAAATCCTACTGCTTCTTTTCTTTTCTCTCCCTCTCTCTCCATGAATCACATTTTCTTGTGATTTCTTGTGAATTTTCTGAAGTTGACTTCCATCATGAACGACTCTCTCCATTGGCAAAAGAAACGACCTGAAGTGACTAGACTGATGCCACATTTTTAAAGGGAAAATACATGCTCAAACATTCCCTGATTTATAATATGAAACTACCCTTTTAAAATCAACATTTAAAAGCACTACAGGATTTACTACAAAACATTGCTTATGTAGATCTTTTTCTGCATGTGCCTTCTAGAAAAAAAACATGGAAAGGGAAAAGGGGAACCATGCATGGGACACAGATTCCTTAAAGGCAGTACTCTGTGGGATATCATTTCCCTCTATTGTTTCCCTGTTTACCTCCACCCTTTATGAGTTTGCCAGCTTCTATTTAAGTGTGGTTACCTGGGGCCAGAGCCTGCACTGTGGGTGAGGTGACAGCGATGAATGTGGTTCCCTTACTCCCACACTGTTTTGGAAACATCACATGAAAAACAAACAAACAAAAAAACAACCAAGAAAACCCAAATCTGTGTTTTCTTTCTCTGGCAATGCAAAATGGACTGCTCTTCCTTCTATACCCGTGTGTGTCTGCTGAAACAAGAGGTGCCCAAACTTTTCTGCAAGTGATCCCTTTAAGCTTCACTGTGCATAGGTGGAATTGTGGGAGGACCTGATTCTGGAGTTTGGGGTGGCAGCGGAACCAGGCAGGTTATGGGTCTACCCGAAGAAGGTATCGAAGCTGTGACCACTCATTACAGCGAAAGACTCTTTCCCAAGCACCGTCTTGTTAACCATGGAGTTCTGGCCCAGTTCCATTTTGGTAACTGTGCTCAGCCTACTACAGATCGCCTTGCACTTTTAATTGGGAAAAAAATAATTCTTTGCTTCCTATCTTAAACTATGAACAATTACAACCATATGCTTATGTAGCTGATATATGTAACTAGAAATGACTCAATTTCCAAAGGGAACAGAACTGCTTCTGTGTTCAACTTTGTTTGAGGTTGTAAATCAGTGTGGGATATTTTAGAGTGAAGGGTAAGTCATAAATTCAAATCCACTAGCATATAAGGAAATGGCTTGTGCTGTGAAAATTCTCAGTTAAGAGGAAAGAAAAAAAAAGAAAGGAAAAAAGTTTCACACGTAATAGGGAAGGCTCTTTTCCTTCAACACATGCCTGATCCAAAGCCTCTTCAAGTCACTCTGCACATATCATTCAGCAAGGCATCTGCTATCAGCAAAGCAAGCTCCCAGTGGGGCTCCTGGAGCACTTTCCTAGCTGTGCTGCACTTCTCTCATTTCCAACCTTTGCTTAGGAAGCTTGCAAACATTACTGAAAATGCATATCCAAAGTCCTACATGAACCCAACCTGTAATTCTCATGTCTGAAAAACACCCAAAAGCTGTTCTGTTTTATGAAAGCTACTTCTCTTTCAAATTTGTAACTCTTATCATCTTAGCAGACAGACTGTTCAAGACAGCCTCAATTTTTGATAAAGAGTGTTTATGGAAGAGTAAGAAATGTCTCTCATCCTCTGTCAACCGCTGCAATCTCTTCTTTTAAGCCCTTTTCTTTCTGGACTTCACAGGAAAACTTGGTACTTTCGACTATAGACATAAATGCTTCAAAAAATTAGTAACAGCTGGAAACAAAGGTGTACTAGAAAGGCTGACACAATTTTTGATCAAGGATTTTGCTAGCATTCCAGCTATAATCATATTTAATACAATTATTTTTTTTTAATCCTATGTAGTGATGTAAACACATAAAAATCATACCCAGAAATCTTATTGCTTCATTTATTTTGTCCTTAAGTCCTCAGATTTTTAATCAGGTAGGTATTTTGTTTACGGTGTTGATGAGCTAATTGGCTAAGGCTCTGTTATAATATTTTACCCCAAAGCAAGAAAGAAAAACCCTTAAAGTTCTTCAGCACAATAGAATCAGCTGGAGTTATCGGCATCCTAATATGTCCATTAGCAAACTGCCTGTGGCTGATAAGTCTATGTGCTACTTTTTTCGCAATGCTATGAATTAAGTACCTGATATAGGGTTTTCTCTATGTACTTTAAAGTTCTTTATTTCAAAGGTTTTCCTACATGAATCCTTATTGTACATGATTTTAACAATGGTCATCTAGTTATTATTATATTGCAGAATACCAGTAGAAATGTTCTTCAGAATCTAAACTTAGAGTTTGTAATTTTAATTGACATATTATGACCTATTAGTCCATTACATGATCTGTTTTATCAGGCCCTGGTCCTATAGGCTTAGTGGTTTCTGCCCCAAATCCAATGATAAAGTCTGATGGCTTATAACTTGATCATATTTAGGCAGATTTTCCAAAAAAAAATGAAAAGAAAAATGTTTGTTCGTGTTCTTTCATTGCCATGAAGCCCTGAAAATATAACTCCAGATTGCTTAAGTTTTATGAGTTTCTAAGCAAATGGAAACGGGTACTTAGACTAACTATAGGTGTCACTATTAGATCTGCTTATACAGATTAAAGACATTTTACTAAGTATCTGCTGTCTACTGCCTATTTCCATCATTGATTCTCTCTGTACTAAATTTATAGGCTCTTAGCACGTGAGTAATTCAAAGCAGTGCTTATCAACTCAAATTGTGTAAGCATCTTCAGTTACGGATTAATATAAAATCTGTATAAAAACATTTAGTAACAATGTATCTGTTCTCTCTCTCCTCCATCAAATTTAAGAAATATATATATAATATGGCAATAAAGGCAGAAATATTTTGAGTATGGTATCATATAACCATTAACTTAAAAGTAAGGTCTGTATGTTATTAACACATTCTGTGTTTTTCTAAACAAATACAACCTTAGATGTGCTTTTTGCCTATTGAATTACTCTTGCAATGGACCGTTCCACAACCATTCAAACAAATTTAAAAAAGTAAGGGTAAACAAAATACTGCTGGGTGAAACAATGTTAGCATCTATATCCAAACTTATAGTCTCCCTGTCTTTTCAAGTCCTTTCACAGTCTTTACTTGACTGATTTCAGTCTTGCTTCAGCTATTGTCCACTGCTCATCATCACCACAGAGGACTCACAGTGACATCTACTGGGTTAAATTCAGACTGGTAATAGCCAGTGCTCCTCAGAAATGAGAAAAAAAAAAAGTGAGCTTTTGACTTTCATTCCTAAGAGTACGGAAAATAAAGTAAAAATAACCTAAAAAAATAAGAGTAACCTCTGTTTCGTTAAAGAGATTATTCATGCCTAAATCATCCAGGGTAACCTATATATTGTAAATCCACCCTAGCATTAGCTAGTCTATTCCCAGGCTGTAGGTGTAAGGCTCCAGCATACTTAATATACATCTAGTTGAAGACTAGGCAGTGATACTAAAAAAAAAGTAAATAATAAAAAATCACATGAGTTACACAGAACCAGCTTTCCATTCTACTTACAAAAGGAGGATATTATTGCAAGAATTTTCATTTATTTTTACTTCTTATACGCAGGTGCAGTGAAAACACAGTGAGTCATGATTAAGCTAATGAAGAGCCATGGAAACTAATTTAAGATCCACTATGATAATAATATATAGCTAATTAACTTAGAAACACTGTATCTTTAGAAGGGTTTATTTAATATTGCACAAAATGAGAGTTTTATACTATGTGTACATATATATCTATATAAGACACACATGAAACTTATAATTAGGCCTTCTTATAGGTACATCTGGAATGTTTCTGGATATTGTTTTCTATACACAATTTAAACAAGTTCTCCCCATTTACAGACTTCATTATTTAATAACTCTCATCTTCACATTTACTTAGGCACACCCTACCACTCATGCATTAGCTTACATATGAAGTATTATGAGTTTAGAGTTAATAACTATTTTAATTTGAAGACAAATTGCTATTTTTAAGACTGCATAGCAAAATGTTAACACAGCAAAATAGGATATCCCCAGTTGCAGTCCATCACACTAAACAGTTCACCTTGTCTGACAATTTAATTCAGATATTAACATTCCTTACATTGTAACCCTGTATTTTGGTGACAAGAACATTCCACAGAGCAGAAGATGAAAGATAAATGGATGAGGGAATAGTTTTAAACACAAAAAGCCAGGCCAGAAAGTATTTACTAATACCCAGATGATGACAAGTCCACATACAAAGAATGCTATGTTAAAAGCTCCGATCACATATATTCTCAGACAGCTAGAGGGCATCTCTTTTTTTTTTTTCCCCTAGATGAGACAGCACAACAAAATTTCAGTTTCTCATATTACTGAAAAAACAGGTTGTGTGTGTGTGCATGCCCGTGTTCAGGATTGTACAGTTTTGCACTCCTTACTCAATATGCGTATGTTCATTATGTGTACTACCATGAGGGCAAAGCTAACTTCTGATATCAATCTGATATATTCAAATCATGACTGTGCTTAAAAAAAAAATGCATAAAAGTAGAATTGCCAAATTCCTTAGCAAGTAAAAGGTTGGTGGTTTTGTTAAATTTCTTGCTAACTCTCTGAAAGGAATTCTCTAACTCAAAGTTTGACAGAAGATATACAGCTTAGTTATTTTAATGAAAGGTGTAGACATTTCTATTGCCATAAGAATAATCAGTATTTGGGTAAGAAACTAGACACAGACATTCTGCGGGTCAGGAAGCCAGCCAACCTTGCACAGCCTACAGGAAAGAAGAATTTTTTTTCCCCGAGGTCACAATTATTTCTTATCAGATTTTCTGCATCTTTTTCCACATCATCTCACATTGTTTTCCAGCTGAGGAAAGCCATTGGACCTCGCAGACCTCTGGCTCTGGCAGGGAACTCCTTCCCTGAGCCCAGCCCTGGCAGGAGAGGGGGTGCCGTGGGGACGAACCCTGCCAGGTTGCCCTGGGAAAGGGGAGCCAAAGGGTGGTTGAACCCACCTTTTCACTAGGCAAGGAGACTGCTTACATGCCTCAAAAAACAGTCACTTACATTCAAACGCAACCAAAAGATTACTATGTATGGGATTTCAGAGAGCGCAGCAGAACCATGTACATTTTAAAAAGCCCATATGCAAATAATTTGCACTTTTTGTTTTCCTCCTGACTCTGCTTTAAAGATGGGCCAACAAGCAAGTTTCTGAATTATCATAAGAAACACCTTCCCATGCAGCTAGGTGAGCTGAGAGATTAAATCATATTTTTGAAGTGTATGGCTACTCATTGAATGTCCACGGATAATTGTAAATGCACTGTGTTGTGCAGCAGCTAGAGAGGCTACACTGGGCTGGCTGTGGCAGACACGTGTTTGTCATGGGCTTAATTACCCTGCTTCTTGGATGGGATTTTTCGTGTTGAGCTTTGTGCTGCACAGCTGGTTTTGCTATGGGTACCTGAGCCAGATCATTTAGAAAAGATACGGATTTCATCACCAAGTTGATGTTTGTTTCTGGGTTCTCAGTTAAAAAAAAAAAAAATGTTCCCTGTTTTGTTTGGAAAAAAAAATACACTGCAGCCTTAAAATTGAATTTCTGGAATAATTTCATGGATTTGTGGCAAACCCTAGCAAATGTTTGTCTTTTGTGTTTTTTTTTTTCTGTTTGTTGTTTTTGTTTGTTTTTCCCCAAAATATAATATTTTAATTTATTAAGTAACTACCGTACTGAAACAAAGAACATATTTCAGGGAATATATAGTATATTTATGGTATGGTTACATACACCTGTAATAGACCATTACACAACATATAAGGACACTTTCAGTTATATAGTACTAGAGACAAAGAAGAACAATCTTTCCACAACTGTTTGAAATGGCTTATTTCTACAAGGTATTACTGATAAATCAACATTTTAAACAATAACCATTACATTATAACTGCACATGTATGTAACTGGGAATACCAACTTAATCAATAAAATATTTTCAGTTCCTAGAAAATGGACATACTTAGTGGTTTATAAAACTGAATAAAATGTTGAAAGCTACAGAATAATGTTTAAAAAAGTGATGACAATTTTCCTGTCAAGCAAATGCTAAAAATGTTAATGAACACTGTTTATCTGTGAGGAAAGGATAGTAAATTGTCCTGCTGCCTATCTTTTGTGTTGTTTGGTACCTCAATTGCAAAGGGGGAAAAGGTTTTAACCCTACTAAAAAGGAATATAACTAACAACACTAAAAATAGAAAAGGCAAGTTTCTTAGTATGTAGTGCACTACTGAATCATCCTAGCTGAGTCATATTCCCAACATAATTTAGAATTAGATTCAAGATGATTCTCTTATTCTACTAGCGGCTGTCATATGGGAGCAAGTGCATTCATCTTTCTTGCCCTTTACTGTCTAAATGAAGACCCCACTGCTTTCGTTTCTCAAAACATCATCCACAATCTAATAAACCATTCCACTGAAAAAAGAAAAATACAAGGCAAGGCAACAGGACTCAAATCCCTGCTGAGAAGTGCGAGGAAGTAGAAAATGCCTCCACTGCATCAAGACACATTGAGACCCAAACCAAAGTCCTAACACAAAAACCTGTCTTACATCTCACTGCATCTGATGCAGCTACATCTTTCCTACCATGCTGAGCAAAGCCTACATGACCCCAGTGTGGCCCTCCTTGACTGTCCTCAATCTCACCTCCTTTTCAGTAGAGTGGTCTTGGTGTGCAGAAAGTGCAGAATTTCAATTATTAACAAGTAATCTTGATAATACTCTTGGCACTAATGGAAGAGTAGAACAGGTCAAGATGAAAAACTGGTCTCTATCTGTTGATTTATGCCCAATTATTTGTGAAGGACAGCACTCTATACCTGAAGATAATCAGCCTCCTTGAAAAGCCTGTGCAAAGAACTCAGCAAATATATGTATTTCTGTGGGGTGTGTTATCGATAAAATTTACAAAATGTGTATTCAAAACTTTGACAATTTCATGCACAACTATTTTCAAAAAATACTACATTTCACTTTTCTTTTCCCCCTAGACACAGCTGTTCTTCTGGTACTTTCAATCTTCTCATATTTATCTGTGAAACCAATCAGGTTAAACTGTGTAACACTGAAAAATTCAGCAGCAAAATATCTTTAGCATATGCTTGTCATTTATTTTGGTGAAGGTTTTTCCAATATTTCTTGCTCTCTTTGACTAGCTTCTAAGATTTTTATCTCTGGATCTTTTCCCTCTACAAGAATTAAATAGCTTTGGAAAAGAAAGGGTAAGAAACCGGGACGATAAAATAGATACCACAATGCAGTAAAGAAAAGATTTTAAATTCTTACCAAATTCTTCTTCTCCATCTTGGTCATCTATTAAGCCTACTGAAACTCCCAAATCCATGCATTTCTTGCTATGTGCTTTTGACTTCATATGTTTTGTCAGATTTCCTTAGGAAAAAAGAAACAAAAAAATGAAATACTCTTTGACTATACAAATATACACACGTCCATATCTCATTCAGTTACATTTACAACCAACTGTATAATTTAATTGCACACCTGACAGAGCCTTGCCCCTCAATATAAGTTTATCAAGGGCTATGGCAGATTCATCATCATGAATGCTACTAGTTCCCAGGCTCAGTTCTTTACTGAAATAAAATAGAATAGGGTGGAAATCATAGA
The DNA here is from genome assembly GCF_040182565.1 of Anser cygnoides. Classification (NCBI taxonomy): domain Eukaryota; kingdom Metazoa; phylum Chordata; class Aves; order Anseriformes; family Anatidae; genus Anser; species Anser cygnoides. The sequence continues at coordinate 67,777,833 of NC_089874.1, forward strand.
AAATGATGCATTTTGCATGCGTGTAAAATATCCCCCAATTCTTTCTGATAAATATAAATAAAGGCTGATTCAGTCTTCAAAATTATATTGACAGAAAACTACCATGTGAAACTAAAGTTCATATCTTGCATCTCTTTTAGTATGTGATGGTGTCTATTATTTCCACTGCCAACCTAAACAACTAGATTAATTTTATTCATAATAAGAGCCTGAAAATATTCGCTCGCAATCTCAAAAATCAATGCATAACTACTGAGGGGCTCCATGAGCTACTGTTCCCACTTCTTTTGGAAAGAAAGTATGGCAGATATCATCAAGAAAAAAGTTAAAAGTCGATTAGGGAGTTATAATTGATGAATATGTTGAATGTATATAAGTAACAACTCACTTTACACTTAATATTATCTTACAAAAACAGTTTCTTTGAGACATTCAAATGAAGTGGGTGAAATACTGACTCTTCCATAGTTATGGAATATGTAATTCCCACTTTGAAATAAGGTTAGGACCTCAGCCCAAATTTTGAATTTCTTGTTATGAAGCTATATGGTATTGCTATTGATTCACAAATAGCAAAATTCCCACCTGTATGAAATTATTGCCTACATTGTCCTTTCGTGAAGGGTGGTTTACCAAATTTCAAGCACTCAGCTCTGCATCTAACTTTGCTAGTAATGGCAGCAGCCATGACAGCAACTGTAGAACAGGAATCAAGTACAAGCATCTTCTACAACTGAAGCAAGGGAGATTTTTAAATGGGTAAAACTTAATTACCTGAACTGGGCCAGCAAGCCTACCCAGCAAAAACTGTAACAGAATTTATTGGGTTCACAATCCAGTATTTCATCTTAAAGATGGTGCGACAAAGCAATATGACACCCCAGGGTGTCAGGAAGCAGTGTTAGGTTTGAAGACATCTGAAAAATATCCATCCTACTTTCTGCAATCCTGTGTTATTTCTTGAGTTTTCCACCTAACTGCTGAGTAGTCTCAAGCCCACTAAAAGTACAAATGTTTCTGAGGTTATAGCTGGGGGGAATTATAGCTAAAAGATGTTCAAAGCTCAGAAAAATTTTACTGCTTCCAATTTTTCACTGAAAGTATTTTGGCTATGAACATATGCTGGCTCTTTCACCTACTATTTAAATTTGGATGCATTTAAGTACTTGTGTAAACAGGCTTTAGAAAGTAGGGGTCCATCTTTGGGTCTTATAAGATCAAGGGGAAAATGAACTTTGTCCTTTGAGAAGACAGAAATCATTTTAATATAATAATTTAATAAAGGCCAATTTCTTGACTGGAGCATTTCAATTGAGTGCTAATAGGAGTACAAAATACGCCAATGTCATACGTCTGAATGATCATCAGTGGGGGCTTAAAACTGTGCTCACATCCCTACACGGGATGGGACATAACTTTCACCATAATCCCATATTTTCCTTTTCTGGTCTAATTTCTTACCTACCACGACATGCCACACAGTTTGTTCATATAAAGATGTGATTATCTGAATAAGCATACAGAAGACAAAGGAAAAGAAGGAGACCAGAGACTTCAAATCCTGGAAATATTAGTCAACAAAACTCCACAGCGAAGCAACTTCTTTGGCTTATAGGTAGCCAAATTTGAGAAGGAAAGAATTGTGCTTTAACACTGAAGAAAAAAAGGGGAAAAATGTACACTGGAAACCAACTCCTACCTTTAGTTTTGAAGGAGAAGTTGCAGTAATTGCAATGGTAAGGACGGACATCTGTATGTGTGCGAATATGCTTCTTCAGCATACTGGGCTTCTTGCAACGTATTCCACATTCCTCACAGATGTATTTCCCTCTTCCTCTCCCCCGAACATACACATAGTCTTCATTTGACTTGTACCTAGTAACAGCATCATAAGAATAAGGGAATTAGGTGTAAAGGGAAAAAGAAATCTAGTTAGAAACCATAATCTATGAAATTAAAAAAAATAAATATTTAAAATATGAAAACAACAAAACGAAACTATTTTCTAGTTGTGCATTTATTTCTTAAACTCATAATCATGGACTTGTTTAGGATTAATGGTATATCTTTTTTAATAAAGGTGCCATTTGATACTAAGCATTTCAAGATTTCAAATTTCTTCTTTGCAACATGGGAATATACTTTGAAAAAATGTCAGCTCTTGGAAGTGAGTTTGGGCACCACGAGAAAGCTTTAAAAGGAGCATCTTTGATGCTCTGTGCTGGATGCAGAGAAGGAACAACATCAGTTATGACACTGGGGATGTCTTTAAACATTCCTGTTAATGTGTTCAGGACTCAACCTATTGGGGCTGTCTCTTGATGGAAAAAGTCCCTTAGACTGATTTCCACCATTCACCTCCCTACTCTAGGACAGCAAACTGAGACCTGGTTCCTGCAACTTCTGGAGCTAAGCTGAGGCACATAGCAATGTTTTACCTGGGTGGCTGGTAACAGCTTAACTGTTAGCCTAGACTGGGCTCAAAACAAAAATCCATCAATGGAAAGCCCTAGAGCCCATTACCAATTACTAGAACAATAAAATACATACCATTTGTGCTCAGAACTTTTAGAAGTGTCACTGGCACACTTTTCTACTAAAAATTCTGTTTTATTAGATGTTGTACACGGCACAACACTGGCTAAAGCAACTGTTACTCACACCAGGCAACTGATTTAAAAATATTGCAGTGCATAGACGGGAACTCTCAGTTAAGTATTTCCATAGAACTTTTCAGACCAGGACTTCTGCAACCTCCAGACAGCAACTGGACTGCCCCAGACTGTATCCTCTCTGGCAAAAATTATACAAGCTTATGGAAGAATAGATATTATTTATCACATAAGAGAAATACAGGAAAATAGGCTACATCTGTGGCTGTATCTAGCTGTCTTTACTGCTGATTAACGTTTGCCCTTTGGAAAAAAATGAATCACACTGCCTATTGTTCTTTATTTCATAATGTCCCCTTAACTCTCATGGCTCCATGCTTCTGGTGACTTTCCATTTTTCTCAGAAACATAAACCAACATCCACAGGCAACAGTATGGGAACTGTTGTCTAAAATAAATCTAACAGGAAACAACATCTCTGCAAAGTCTAGAATCAAGAAAAAATATTTTTCCAACAATATCTAGTACACAAAGTAAAATACTTGCCCTCCATCAAATATTTTCACTCTTCTTGGTTCAGTTTTGTTAAAGGAATTTTCTTTATCATGCTCAGTACTTGATTCAGAGTTTTCCTTATTGCTGAATTCAGATGCAGTCATTTTTTTTCTATTTAATGCTTGCTGAAAGAAAATGAGATATACATACATCTATCATTAAAATTAGTATCTTCCATACACCATTCAAACATACAAAGTATTAGGAATAAAAACATAATTCCTTTTACAAGCCACCATTGTGATATATATATATATATAAAATTTTAAGATACGTGAATCAAACAGTATCTTTGGCTAAACTTCTTTAATATGCACTGAACTTCTCTACTATGCACTGAATATTCGTGGACTGGCAAATCTATATGGAGATCATGGCACTGTAGGAAACCAGGAATGCTTTGAATATACCATAGGAGATGTCTCTTCCTTCCTTTGGGAAGGTAGAGGTGACGTTTTTTAGCTCACACATGGTCTATTACAGAGAAAAGACGCTTCCAATAAAACCCAGCGGCTTCCTGAAAGGCGACTGACCAACTCCACTGCCCTAGACGCAACAACCGGACCACGCAGGCAGGGCTCTGTGGCAGCATCGGACACCATCCCGCACAGCCTGACAGAGAGGGAGGGAGGAAGTAGTTGTGCACAGACAGTTAGCAGTGCTTTCTCCCCATGGCTCAAGTCCTGGACATTTAAGTAGCACCTTCCCAGCTCCAGCTGCCTGCTGCCTACCAGGGGCACGGGCAGCGAAGGGCTCCCTCGTCCCAGGAGCTGCTTTCCTGCAGCCCAGCAAAGAGGAAAAGGGGTAGGCTGAGGAGACGTACTAACAGGTAATGTTTCTGTTTTCTAGTATTTTTCATTAAACACTCCTGTTGTGGTGTGGGGATTGACTCTTCCCAGTTTGGTGAGGTTGCTAACAGGGACTCCAGAACTCTTCCAGAGCAGGACTCCACAGCTATCCGCCGCTACCAGGCCAAATTACTAGAAAAAGTGTACCAGTGGTCTAGCAGAACAAAAGTACCTTTCTCAGCTTCCTTTTATTATTAATTAAGAAACCTTTTTTTTGTTTAAAAAAAAAAAGAGGATGAGTTCCCCCAACACTTACCAATTAAAATCTACTCCTTCCAAGTCTGGGATATTTATAAAATGGGCAACAATGAAGGAAAGATCCAATTAGCTAGCAATTATTACTGCTGTATTTATAAACTGTTCTACCCACATAGCTGGCATAATTACCACATTTGCTCATATTGATAAGTGAATAAAATGATGGGAGAAAAAAGACTGGCCTTATGTTTTCTACTCATTATAAAACCTAATGCTGCAAGCTTGAGAATTCTTGGCAAGAGGAATGGCTTTCACTGGCTGCCTTAAAATGACTGATGATTTACACTGGTCATTACATGCATCAAAGGTGACATCGCTCTGGCACCCGGTTCTCGCCCATCGCCCTCCCTGCAATCTCTGCCACTGTATTTACTTCCCCTCTGAGGAGGAATGGGGATGATAAGGAATTAACATGGATCAGAGGAAAAGCGACTTCCTATCAGGTTCAAATCCTCGGCAATCTGCACAGGCTGCATGTACCACTCCAGTCCATATGCTCTCACATGGTTATGTGACTGATTTGGGATGGATTTTCAAGCATCTGAGCAGTCCTACCAAAGCACACATGACAACTCTGCCTGTGTGTAGGAAGAAAGAAATTTCACCCTGCATGTTTTAACAGTATTCGTACAAAGTGGAGGAAAAGATGGTTAGGATGAGATAGCAGAAGATGAGCTTGCTACGGTAATAGCAATCCAATTGTAACTCAACTTGTAGTTCCTGTATCATATACATCGGAATTACTTTTTGTTTCCACTGTAAATAAAGAGTAACAAGGTGACATTTATAATTTAACAAGGAAAAGAGTACTGGAAAAAAAAAAAGAATATATGCAATAATCCTAATACTGTATAAATATTCCCAGCATCTGAAATAACGCAATCTTTAAGTACCTGATCTCTAGATGCTAAACTTATGTTTACTTTCCACACTTATGTTTCAACAATGGAAAGACAAGGGAAAAAGAAAGATTCCAGATGTATCTGGTCCAGGTTGTTACCCAAACTATATATTATATATTCACAAAAGTACCTAGAGTACAAAAGCTAGGAACAGGCTCTGGGATTCTACCCCCTTCTTTGCTTTTTTTTTTTTTTAATTTAATTTATTATTTTTTTTTAATACAAACAATACAAAGATAAGACAGTCTAACATAGATGTTCAAATTACCATCTACCTCCCACTGATGTACTTTAATTTACTGATTATATGCTACTTTTAGCAGCTATTTCAGTGTCTTAAACATGCAAAATGCTGCCATTCCAGAAATGCTCTAAGAGAAACATCGAGCTTGTCACAGAAATCTACAGAAGTGCTCACTGATAATGAAGAAAACATGCTTAATTTTATGGAAAATTCCACACTGATGCTGAATAAGATTTGGGTCCCTCTGTAAATCTTCAAGAGGGATCAGTCTCTAAGCAGCATAGGTTTCTTGCATGCAAATACTTTACCATACCTCACCTGAAACCTAACAAAACCCCACACATATCAGGGTGAAGGGTAAAAAATGACAGTGCAGTAGAATTTTCCTCTCCACAATTGCTTACACCTTCCACTTCTAAGTCTTCTCTTTCTCCTACTATAGAGACATAGACCATGATTCATTTCTACTTTACTTATTTTGCTCCAATTTCACTCTACTGTCTCCAATTACTGATATTTATATCAGATTTATATCAGTTTTAACTGGGGAAAACAAAACAAAACAAAACAAAACTGCTGTTAGGGCTGTCCAGAGACAAGAGTTCAATAGATACTTCTGGTACTTTACAACACCCCTCGGAAGCAAACAAACAAAACAAAACAAAACAAACAAACAAAAAGAACCCCACCACACACAAAAAAAATGCTCAGAGCCTGAATCATTGAAGTTATAAATTTCAGACAATATCCATTAAACATTTTTCCTACTGGCACCCAGTCACTTGAGGGAAAAGGTTTTAATATCTTTTTTACTTTCACTTTTTTTACTTTTTAAACTTTTACTAGTTTACACATAAAAATCTTCTGAATTTAACTACTTTCCATTGGTGAGTTGGACAGTTGTGGCCCATCATCCATGAAAGGAAAGCTTTTCAGTTAGTAGAAGCTTTCCATTCCTCAGCCTATTCATGCCTGGAGATCTTCACGCTGGCATACTTCAAACTTTACTGATTCACCTCATAGAAAAAAGCCAAAAAAACAAAGCAGAGGCTTGAGACAGAGCTCCTGATGCAACACCAATGATTTCAGGCAACAAAAACTGGCAAAAAATATTAACGAATCAAACCATTAAAAAAAATAAGGAGTAGGGAGATAAAATAAGCCTTTTCCATACAGGTGAACCCCATGTTACATTTTAACATGCTGTGTTCATTCCAGGAGCTTCTTCCACAATCCCACTTTGTGGTTTGTTCTTTGAATCACTGGAACGTGACAACTTCACCTATTGACTCTGAGCAGTGAGTTGTGAAGAGTAAACAAAGTCCCGAGATTACTTATTGTTTGCATTTTGTTCACATCTCTTCATTTCCCATGGCATCTATTGTTGAAAGAATTACCTTTTTGTGACAGTGATTAGTAGCAGTTATGCAGCAATGTGAGATCGCAGTAAACATGACTTGGTTCTGGGGGCAAAACTAGGGATGGTTTACCTTTGTGAGATCTGCAGTTAAAGCCCCCTAGCAGAATGCTCCACATCTCTCTGGAAAGGGCTGAGACTGTGAGAGAAGAGGTGAGGGGTAACAACACCATATTTCTGTAGTTATTTATAAACTGTATTATAGTGACCCTTAGAGCTCTCTTTCAGGTCAGGGTTAAAATGTGCAAACCACTCAAGCAAACATCTTCTGAATGACAGTCACAACCCTCAAAGACTTGCAATCTAAACTGTGGTTCTCCAATGAACTCAGGACCCTGCCAAGCGTTTAAGCAGGAAATCAATCACATTCATTTGAAGGTAAGAGAGAATTACTTTGCTGCTTTTTTTGTTTGTTTTAATGGAATATTATCTTCCCAAAGGACCACCAATGTTCTGGTTCCACTGTCAACCTCAACCAGAAGATGCCAGTGGGAGAATTACCAGGCATGAACATAATGAGCAATTTCAGGTTTTGCTCTCATTCCGCATGGCTCTTGTGATGACAGTAACTAGAAGTTTCCAAGTGGGCACGAGCCATTCCACTATCAAGTCTAACTAGAAAGTGGTAACACAGAGGTTATCTTCTAACAGCATCCTCATTATCCTGGAAAGTCTGAGACACTGAAAGGGAAACAAGGCAAACTTTGGGGGTGTCAGGTCATATCCTAGGTCATATCCTACCTATCAGGCCTTTAAAATTTTTAATTTCTGCCACCCCGAACCTTGTTTGTACAGTCTAAGATGCCAATTAAACTTTTATTGGTGGTTTCTCGCTGTATGTTCTTCCTTCATAATGGCTCTGAAGAAAATCTGTAAATCAGCCCCAAGCAGAGCTTAAGAACTCTTCATCTTGACCTTGCTAGTGTGTTTGATGCAAAATGTCAGCAAGAAAGACTGAAGAAAGATTAATAAGTGTAGTTCTTTTGTGGAAGAAGCAGTGTAAATGTACCTGACAGCTGCCTATTACTGCATTTAAGAACTCCTAGAATGCTTAAAAGGGTGCTGTCAAAATATTTTCCAGAGTATTGTTATCCATTATTTGCATTCTAAACAGAACTTGTTTGTAGACAAAATTTATTCTTCGTGAGGCACACAGTAACTTTGTTATTTAAGAATTTCTTCTAATAGACGGTTCTTTAAAAATAAAACAAGCATGAGTCAACAACACAAGTAACGAGAGACTTGCCTTCCTTAGAACAAATTGCTCAACCATGTACGCTGAAAAAAGCTAAACCTTCCAATTTTTATTTATTTATTTATTTAAAGATTTAGCACTATTTAAGTACAACATCTCAAAAAACATATGAGGAAGCACACTAGAAAAGGCAATATGAGTTTAAGTAAAAGGAGGCACACTAATATGGAACCAGTAACTGAATTTAGTTGCAGTACTATCAGCAAGTCAGCAATCTGTATTTCCCACATGAGACATTATCGACTAAGCTTTGAACACCAATATGAATGTTAGCAAAATCTCCCAATGATATCAAGAGAGATAGATTTAACTCTATTGCTTTTGGCCATAGGGGTTTCTGCATATCTTCTCAACTCCCCCTGTAATTCTGCAACTAATTCTTCCTCTTACATAGAGTTTCTCATCTTATTGCTCTTTCCCCCATTGACAGCTTTGTATTTTAGCAAAACACTCAGTAAGCACAGAAACATCCACTTGTGACCTCGAAGAGCAAGTTTTCATCACTCAACATCAGCAGGAATGCATGTCTTTTCCTGAAGCCGTGGCATGCTTCCTCTAGAGTGAATGCACGCCCCATGGGTCCTGATTCCCAGCCTGATGGCCAGAAAGTTTTGTAGATGGCAGACTGCAAGATTAGAGTAGTAACAATTGCTCTCACCTCCCCAAAGTAGGTGAGTCTAGACAGCCTCTGAGCAATTCTGGAGAATTAGTGCCCCATGGAAATCCTCTGTTTTTGCCAGCTAAGAGGAGAAGCATGGCAATGAGCATACCCCAGGCACAGCAGAGGACAAAGAAGAGTGTGAAATCACACTGTACACCAAGGCTCTCCTCAGCAAGCTTTATGGCTATAACAGATGAGTTAACAAAAGCTATGTGATCCACTAAATAGACAGTGACACTTGCTGCCATACTATAGGTCCAAGAGTCACACTCAACAATTTGCAGAGGCGCACCAATTACTTAGGAATGCCAAATTCAGTGCAAATCAGCACACAGTCTAGTAAATCCTGATCACATCCATGCAGCCCTAAGGTGGTTAAAGAAACAAAAAGTGACTACTTTGCTCTTTTCCACATTTGACTCTGGAGTTATGTTGTGTTTTATGTGTGTCACAAATGTTACCCTCAGCATATTCCACTGCACAAGATTTAACGGCATCTTTGTAGCCATATCAATCTAAGAAGTTGCCAGTGTTTTTATGGAAGCTGTAATTTTCTTTTAAACTTCACTATTTCTGTCATTATTTCACACCACCAACTAACCTAGGTGGGAGAAAGGGAAGTGGAGCACTGCTCCTCCATCAGTTAGATGATCAGCAATGGTGAAAAATGTCTTTACGCTGTCCACGGACACCTGTTCACTAGAAGCATATTTTTATAACAGAAAATACCAGCAGATTTTTAAGGGAAAATACGCAGCTATGATCTTGAATTAACCTGTTTTAGGTGTTTAAAAAAAATTTCTATCAGAACTATTTGTTATACCCTTTGCATTTAAAAAATAGCAAAACGCAATCCTGTCACAATAAACATTTCATATGCAGATTTAAATCCGGGAACTAATTTCCATGAAAAGTGATAAATCCTTATGAAGAGGTTTCTTAATGGAATTACTTAAGATCTTTTTAGCAGCCTGATCCAGCATAACTAAAATAAATAAGAGCATATATTACACGTCAGGCACATTACATTCTCCAAAATATGAACAAACTCAATCACCAAAGCAAATCCTCCATAAATGATCAGTATATATCAGGCATAGGTTAAGTACCTTGGTTAAGCTGTTCTTCCACTTGCTTGAATAGACCAGTACATCAGACCTGGGATGAGTAGTTCTTGCTTGAGTGTATAGCGGTTTTTCAACTTTCTGTTTTGAGTTGAGGAGAGAAAGAGCTACCTTTGTTGACAAACCAAGTGGATTAGGATTGTTGGGACTAATGGTCCATGTAGAGTAGGCTGAAATTTTCTGATCGTTTTGCAGCAGATGTAACGGTTTCCTCTTCAGGAGAAAACACCAGGTAAAGCTCGTTGAGGTCTTGAGGCTTGGAAATGACAATCTCTGCATTTCTCCTGTATTCACTGCAGCCAGCATGGTTAGAGGCTTTGCTTGACTCTGGCTATTGATTTGCTTGCTCTCATGACTGCTACTTGGGGATCTTTCTTGACTGCTGCCTACAGCCTTTAAAAGAGAATTCTGATTACTCACTGGAGGCAGTTCAGATGGTTTTCTAACTGCAAACGCTGGTGATGCTGAAGGCTTCATGTCTTCAGATTCTGGTGACTCCCTCAGGGTTTCTGAAACCCCAGTTTCAGATGAATGACGGTCAGGCAACAGCATGTCTGAAATACTAGCTTTGCTGCTTTTTTCATTCTGTGCAACACCATCAGGATCTAGGAGGTGATTTTCAAGAGGCTCTGTGGTGCAAACCTGTCTCACCAAGATTGGTTTCTTTTGCTTATTAGCCAGGTCATTAGATCGAACGCTCAGTGAATGTAATGGTCTGGCATCGGTCATGCAAGCAGCTCCACTCTCATCTTTAACACGTTTTTGTTGTTTTTCCATGGCAATATCTAAACTGTTGGCTGGAGAAAGCATTCGTTTACTTGAAGGTGTAGCTTCTTGTTGAGGGAAGAGTCCACTAACTGGCACTTTCTGAATAATATTCAAAGAGCTTGACGAAGAAGAATTTCTGGTTCCACTTTCTGGTACTGAATTTTCAAACTCAAATGAATTTGGCAAAGTCCTCTGATGATCTTTGTGAGATTTTGGCAGCTGAGTTTTGCCTTCAAGCGTTGGCACTCTCACAGCATTTGTTTTGCAAATAGATTGGTTTACCTGATCCTGAGTCACTAAAATTTGAGGAAGGGGTGTAACGGTTGCAAAGCCATAGGATGGGATGCTACTGTAAATACGGACAGGAACTACAAAAGGAGGAATCTGATGTATCTGACTGCTGCAGTTATTAGGGACAATTTGTTTTAGAGGAGGCACAGAATAAGGATTAGACATATTGTCAGACAGTTTAGCCTGCAGCTCAAAGGAGGACGCATTCTGGTCCACTCCAGCTTGACTTGGGACAGTCTGACTTGATAGACTATTTTTTAGCAATTTAGAAGAGTATGGCTGACCTATATGTAATGTTTTAACTTGGAGTTGATACTTCGGAGCAAAACAATCCTTTTGTTCATCAGGGTGACAAGAAAGTGTGTATGAATTCACTTGTTCCCCTTGGGTTGATGTTTTAGTAGAAGTCTGGGAAGGCTGATGCATTGAAGATTGCTGTCTTTGATTATTCAAAACATGATCTAGAGGCTGCTGAACTGAAGACAGGTTAATGGGATTAGAATTTTGAATTGCTGAGTGAGGCCTGGAGTGAGTTTGAGAATGCTGAGTACTTAAAGGAAACTCCGCTGAGGATTTGCTAGAGGTCTGCAGCCTGTGAAATGGCACATCTGTAGTATGAACTGTCTGAAATGAAGAAGTCAATTTAACTGGATGATTTTCTGGAGCAATATTTAAAGATATTTGTCTTACAAATGGTCCCCTCCTTCTTTCTAGCAGAGGCACGTGTCCAGTAACTCCATTTCCAGACGACAGTTTTGGAGCAGCTATCTCTACGAGTGAGGCAGGTTTCGATGGAGATATGCTTCCACAGTCAAAAGACTTACTCCTGCAGTCTACAACCTCCATCGAGGGCTGCGTGCAGCTGATCTGCTCTGACGCAGCACGCCTCATTTCCCTGTAATGTGGGCCAGGCATGCCCAGCACATGAGAGCCAGTGGGAATCATAAGGAATTCTGACGACTTACTAATAAGTTCTGCTTTAGAAGGATTGTCCACCTTTGAAATCTCATCTTTATCGAGAGACACCGAGAAACTGGAGGCATGAGACAAACTACTCTCTCGACTTAGACTTCTGGAAAGAGTGGAGTCAATGCTCGATTCAGCAGATGAGTGCTCCATTTCGGCCAAGCGAATTCTTTTCTTCTTTGGTGGAAGTTTTTCTGTTGGCAATTTTGACAGTGTTTCACTGCGCTGTGGCCAATTAAATCTTTCTGTCTTTTCCTGATCGCTGCACTGGTTTTCTTGTTCCCTGTCTGGTTCTTCTGTGACCAGTATTTCAGGAACCTGGATGTTATGCTGGCGAACGAGTCTTGATGTCTGAAGTGGTGTGTTCCTCTCATTAGAAACTATTTGGCTTCCCTGAACTTCCCCTCTAGGTGCTTCTAATGACAGTGACTGATGATGCTGGGAAGTATTCAGACGATAGTGTCTATCCTCTTGGACTGCAACTGCATTCAAAGAGTGGTGTTTTGCAACCTTGTTGGGCTCTTGAGATGAAACTGGTGATACTCTTTCAAATGACTCCGATTTCTCAAATGAGCTATTTCTGCTCAGTGAATTGGTATGCTGTATTACTGAAATACCAGTCCCTTGTCTTTTCAACTCCACCTTTTCTTGCATAACTGAACTTGTCTCCTTTTCAATGAGCGGAGACATCTTTGGTTCTGTTGTCAGATCTGTGCCTCGAGCCACAAGCTGAATTTGTGAACTTCGAAGTAGAAGGTTGCTTGGCTGTTGCAAACCTACCACTGTTGCACTGAGTTTTGACTGACTGGAAGAAATTGCTGGCTTACTTTGGCATTCTGCATTCTTTGATGGTGTGCTTGTGTCGTTTTGTTGTGGGTCATCATCATCTCCAACACTTTTCATTTTCCTTCTTTTCCTTATTTGTGGAGTCTGTTCCCAGATGCCAGTTGAAGTAGTGACTCTGTAGTGCAGAATTTGAGGTTGTATACTATTTGGAACAGTTTTATGTTCAGGCTCTCGGATTGCAGCTTTAGTTTTAGGTCCATGCAACTCTGAACAGTAAAATTTCTTGTGGTTTTCAAAGTTTTCCAGTTTCCTATACCTGTTTCTGCAGGTTTCACACTCAAACATTGTTCCTCGCACCTGAGGGGACTTCTTATTTTTTTCTAAATTTGATCCCTGTGCCAGGGACTTGTTCCTTAGCAATAAAGATTCATTTGATAAATTACATCCCAGATAACTTTCTTCTGCAGGTCGCACTGATCCAAGAACTTGGCTTTCACCGGTAGAAGAATCTTCTATTGCTGCCTGTCTAACAAGGGTCCGAGGATGTCCACCTTGGTTCAGTGGAGCAGCAGGCCCTGATACAAAAACATCATCGTATAAAGAACCGATTTTATCATCAAATGACTGACTTCCTCTAAGTGGATGAGAAGGAGGTATTACATTTGGAGGTACTGCTGAATAACTGGTAGTAGGCATGGAATTACTTCGTGTTATAGGCAAACAGTCAAGGGATGGTACAGAGAGAAGAAAAACTTGCTTTGATTTCTCAGTGGGTGTGAAAGGAGACTTTGGTATATCAGAGCTTGAACTAGTTCTTCTTCCCATAGGCTTTAAATCAAACTGGAAAGAATCCTTAAATATGTAGGATTTTGGTGAATCTATGCTTCCTCTTCTCGAAAGAGATGTTCTTCTTGGTTTCACGCTATCTAACTGTTTGTCATCCACAACAGCTTCATTATCAGAAATTAACTTTGAGATACGCTCCTCAAGGGTTTTTGTTGCCATGGGAGGTCGCATTTGGCCAGAGAGAATCAAATTTTTCTCGGTACAAACTGTTTGTACCACTGATGCTACCATTCCACTTGCTCTTGGTACACAGGGCAAATTTTTATTTGAATCTTTTTCAGAGGGCAATAATCCTCTTACGAAAGGAGCTGGTGGGCTCATTGTTTGATCAGCACTTTCAGAACGAGAGAAATAACCAGAATCAGTACTACCTAAACTTCTAGGGCTCAGAAGGCATTTTCCTTGCTGTTCCTGGGAACAATCGGTTGCCTGTTGTCTCTGAAGCTGAGCATGCACAGCTCCTACTGCAGATCCCAGCTGCTCCTCTAATAGGCCCAGTTCTGTTTTCTGATTTTGTTTTATGTCATTTTCCTTTAATGAGGCCGTATGTGTTAAATTTGACTGAAGATTTGTCACTTTAAAATCTCCTTTTCTCTGTGCTGCAGCAAGCTCTGGTGCTAGATCTGTTACTTTGGGGCTATCGGCCCTTAACGGAGAAACATTTACAGCGTGAACCACTACTTTTGGTAAAGCTGCCCTTACTTGTGGTTCTGTATTGTGTAATGAATCACCTGGGATGCAATCTGGGTTACTTAGTGGAACAGGGCTTCCCTTCCATACAGCTTCTGCACTTGAAATTACTTTCACTATTTGTGCAGGTTCCAGTTCTTGATCATCTTGTCTTTCATCAGCAGTGCCTTCATCTTCACTTTCACCACTTTCTTCCACATCTGAATGAATGCTAAGTGCTTTGTCTGAGTCATGAGATAAGAAGAGACCACCAGCATCTGGCTGTAGGACAAGTCCAAGTTTGACAGCATGTGCATGGGATTTTTTGTGCTTGTACAAATTACTTTTAGTTTTAAATGAAAACCCACATGTAATGCAAGGATACGGTCGCTCTCCAGTATGGGATCGGATGTGCTTTTGGAGAACACTGGGCTTGGCACAGGCCCGATTGCAATACTCACAGACGTACTTCCCCAGCTTTTTAGGTTTCTGGTCTTTCAAGAGGTTACATATTTGTTCTACGCCATGGTTTACAACTGATGCTATCTGGGCTGAATTATACATGGGACCTATAGACAAGTGTGTTGAACTAGGTGTGTTAACTGACAAAGGTGAAGATGAACTAGCTACTAACTGATTTTGAGGAAAACCCTGAGTTACAGTGGAAGATGAGGTGTGAACACCAGAGGAAGTTACTGCTATGCTGTATGTCTGCTGGAGCTTGGCATTTTCTTGACTCTGCTGTTGCACCACGGAACCTGTGAAATTTGGACACATAACAACCTGGTGATTTTGATGGCTGGTTTCAGTAACAAGGTCTTGTGAACGAGAAACCGACTGGACCTGTGTTTGTCCACTCTTGGCAGCTGTTGCTACATGCACGTTGTTCAATGTACATGGGAAATAGCGAGGTCCAGCTGTAAACTCATGCTGAGACAAAGCAGACTGATTTTGGACGCTCATTGTATTGGACGTGAGACTTGGAGAGGTGCTTACAATTTTATTATTTGGTCTCAGTTTCTCTATCTGCTCCCCATAATGGGGGCACTCTTGTGCTAAGATGTTCAGTTCAGGCTCCATAGCTTTTAACAAGACATCGAATGCAGTACGTGTACATGGGGATGACGTACTACCATCAACAAAAGTAATACATTCATTACTGTCAGTCTTTGTTTTACTTGGTAAGGAGTTGGAGAGAGACTTCTTCTCTGGTGAGCTCAACTGGCTCGCATCAGAATCCTCTACTGCCTGCTTACTCAAGTCTAGGGACTGATGTGTCGATGAAGGCTTTGTCTGCATCGGTATCTCAGATTTGGTTGTTTCAGCACTTATCTCACTACTAAGCACTCCCCCGTTTTGTCTGGTACATTGACTTCCATTTTGCACAGGTACGTGGTCCTGTGCTGTGGCATTTTCTGAGGCATCTGGAAGAACTTTTAGTGGTGGAAGGTCTACATTTTGTTTAACCTTGGATTCTGTGGGGTTTCTCAAAGGCGATTTTGGTATTTTTTTTAGATGGTTTTCAGTCACAATCTTTTTTCTTTTCACACCCTTAATTGTATCTGGGTTTCCTCTAGTACTAGCATCTGTGATTTCTGTTAAAACACAAAGAGGGTAAGAAAGAATATTAGAACTGGATAACGCAGTATATTTTTATTTATAGCATTCTATTGTCTCTAAGCTTCAGCTGTAAGAGTAGTTCACACAGTGAGCACTGGTGCAACAGGACTGTCCAACTCTCCCACCTCCAGTATTTTTTGAATAGCAAATGTATCTTAGCAAAGATCCAGTTTGTTCCCATCTAGCAAAAATAATGCTTTCTAACTGATGCACTAAGACATTACAAAAGTAATTCATTATAGGAAAAGTTTCAAAGAAAGTGTAAGAAAAGAAAGGCTACTGAAAGAATATTTTAGTATTTATAGCAACTCTTTTTTAGATAAAGTAAAAAGAAATCTCTCTTTTGCACTTGTTCCAAAATTCAAATCATTACAGCAGGAAAATGAAGAACCAAGACACAAATCCATTTTCATGTTGCGTTGTCACCTTTTCTGTCTATATGTTACACTAGTCAAGGAATGAAGATGACTTCCGCACGGTTATATTTGTAAGTAGATTTATCATGGAAATGGCACAACCCACCCACACCATCTGTCAAATACTGTATTTGGGAGCTACAGTTACTGAACTTTAATAGCGTTTCAGATAAGCAACTACTGCAGAGGAATAAAATCAGTCACACTTAAATTATTCTTCTATTAGTGCGTCATGAAACAAAATAAATTTGAATTACTTCATTACTAGCTACACTTGTTGCTGGTTTTAAGCAGGTATGCATGGGGACCTTCAGAAGCATAGTGAAGAGCAAACAATTTTGAATATTATTCAGCAGAATAACTTTGTAGTGAGTACTTATATTTGTAAACAGTCCAAACTTCTCTAACAAAACATACAGACAGACTGAATTTCAGTGTTGATACTTACAAACTTTTTTTTTTACATATACCTTTGTTTACCTCAACAGTGTCATATTTACTCTGCCAATTAACTATTTTAAACGTACTTCCTAACATACAAACAGTCAATCATAGCCTAACTGGTAGTGACTTCAGAGGAAGCCAAACATTAAGTGGGTGTAAATCCAATTTCTCAAACTTTACAACTGTTTGGCTGTTAGCCAAAACCGTATTTTGTCTGATTGCCAACATTCAACACAAAGGAAAGATCTGATGTGACAAGAAGTCTGATGCCTCTAAAAAGGTTCAGCTGCACACACATTTTGGGAAGCAGTGCTGAGAAACTCCACGTAGTATGGTTACCTAAATATAGAGGTACTCAGGAACAGAGGTTTATGTGCACTCCTAGGTAAGAAAAGACTAATTAGGACAGCATATACACAGACAAAACTCTCACAGTCAGCTTCACAAGGAGATAGATGGAGAAAGCTCAGGCTTCCCAGTACTGATCAACTCCTACAGCCCTTTCAGCGGCATAAGGAGAATCCTCTCACAGAAACACCAGATGCTTTCTGCACTGTGGTGAGAGGAATGCCAACACATCGTCTGCATCTGATGAGAAATACTGGTGCTGATGAGTCCAGGGTGAAATTCCTGCTCCATTTAAAGGAAAGCGAGGCAACACCTAATGCTCATCTGGAAGAAGAGAACACAAAGTGACCAGTGGGAAAAGACGGGCAAGAAGATGACATGTCTGCCCGGTGCCAGAGCACAACCCAACTGAGCTGTGCGCTAAGGCAAGAGCTCAGGTACTTGGAAGTTCAAAAGCCTGTTTTCAATTCATTGCCAACTTTATTTACACATACATTCACAGAGGGCGAAAGGCTATTGAGAAGATTTCCTTGCAAACTGAAAGGTTAAAGATCAGACGTTGTACACAGTGTATTGCACATGTGGAAGTGCCGCAGAACCAGACCTATTGCTCTCCCAGCCCTACCTGAAGAAATTTAAGTATGAAGAGTAAGACTCTGCCTTGTTGCATTCTGTCATCTCATAACAGAGAGACTAGAATCCCTCTCCAGAAACAAGGGCTCTGAAATCCTAGCTGTGGGGAGCTTGTGCTCATCTTATGCACCCAGAAAGAAATTTCTGTAGTAACTGTCCACTTAACCATTAAATGAACTTTGCATTTATTGCTTTATTACCCAAACCTATTCATATTAGCCTACATTTAGCATATTCAAAGCAAAGTTGCCTTCCATCATTATGTTCTATACTTTCCATTGCTTCCCAATTAAATCAGTGTCTCACACTAATATTATTAGTGGCAGTTTCTTTAAAATTCACGGCCTACTGCAACTTTTTTCAATGACAACTAAACTCCATTTTACACCAACCAAAGAGAAAATAACAAGGTAATTATATAAAAGGGTGTTTTTAGCCATGGTTTGGTGATCTCTCAAAACCATGGTCACATTAATTGAGTGTAAGTAATTTGGTTCCTTTTATGAACATACTGCAGCTTTTATCCTATCACATTCACGCCTCCACACCTATCACACTGTCAGTGTTTGTACTGGAGCACTGGGGGAAGTGCTGGGCAGATCACACGCAGCTAGGAAGATAATAGTGCCATGAAGCGCAAACATCCAAGGAGACAAACATACACAGAAAGACGAAGGTGTTTGATACTGCAGTAATTGAACAACCAAATGATGTGCTTCTCCCTGATGCCTCCGAACATTAGGTAACAACCATTCCAAGGCTTCATCAACCCAGTGAGGAGCAACAGGCACACTCAAACTGCACCACACTGGAGATTGGAAACCAGCACAGCTGAAAGATGTGATGTGGCTTGAGGAACTCCTGAAAACGCTAAAAGGTATATCTTTAATCTACAGACTAAGCAATTAAAAACATGAATTCATTACAAAAGTAAGATCAGAATTTTAGAGAATCTATTTACAGCTTTACTTTAAAAAATATCATTCGACACATGCCAAACCATAAAAATTGTTTGAAAATGAAAGAAAAAAATAGAAAAAAGGCAAGTTATGCATTACATCCTATACAAAAATAGTCATTTACTTTGGTCTTCACAACCACTAATTATGCTGCATCTACACCTATAAAATTCCAGGCTACGGAAATCATGAGAACCAGTTTCTTATTTCTACTTCTGACTCTATGCTTTTTGCAATTCCAGAAATGGAATCTCAGGTTTTCTTCACTATACCTGTGTATAAAATCTTGCAAAACACACTTTCTTTTGATGACTTTACAAGGCTTAACCATAGTATAAGTGCTGTGCTGTATTTCACTCCTTGACAGTTTAGAAATACTTATTGTTAATGGAAATACCTCAGGTTTTCTAGCAATCAAATTTCTAACATATTTTGGGGAACAAGAGGAAACCCTGACAACTTCTTTTCACTTATTTTTAGTTTTTTGTTCCTTTTGTATAAGTCTTCTTTTTGTATTGCCAAATTATGTTGAAGATATTCCATTACATGGTTGTTAACCTACAGCTAGATATTTGCACAGAGATCGGCTGTATCAATATTTCTAGTGGCAATAACAAAACCGGCGGAAAGCGTGGGTACCATAATTGTTAACATTCCTGTTAACAGGAATGGAGACACAAACCTTCAGGAGGGTGATACCTTGTCAGGGCTGCACACCCATACCAACATGCTGAAGCTTGGGAACATAAAACAACCTGACATGAAAAAAAGAAGTTGATTTCCTTGTCTTCCTCTCTCTGCCACTCCACACTTTTCTTGCCTCCCTGTGCAGTCACAAAGCCCTTCTCCCTGTTCAGATGGTGACACTGATGCAGCAATTCCTTTCTCTTGGGTGAATTGGTACTTTTGTTGGCAAGTGCTGTCATTTCCAAC
The DNA here is from genome assembly GCF_040182565.1 of Anser cygnoides. NCBI lineage: Eukaryota > Metazoa > Chordata > Aves > Anseriformes > Anatidae > Anser > Anser cygnoides. The sequence continues at coordinate 67,797,388 of NC_089874.1, forward strand.
AGAGGGCTAAAACGCATCTTTTCCATAAACTGTATGACATCAAATAGGATTAGGTTACCCAGTCCAAGAGGACAGGTAACAATGCTGCTGTGCACAATGACTCACTTTTCAGGTACCAGAGCATCTCTTTCTTGCTTTGGTCTGCTTTCCTATCAGGACTTTCTGTTTAATTCCTTTGCTTCGATAGGAATTCTGCGCTCAAAACATGCCATGTTTCTAAACATGGTTTTGTTCAACCACAATTTCTCTACTGCACTTTGCTCTACGCACAGGAAATAGAGCAAAAGAACACAAGTGTGATGGTGTCAATAGTAATCTAGTGAGGTAACTCATGCAGCAAATAAAGAAGAGGTATAAGCAATTTTTTTTCTTTAGCATTTGCTGGTGAACTAGACAGTGTCTTGACAAAATGATCTCAATGGTTTTGTTTAAGTAACTTTCAGAACTGCCTGTCTCAAAGCCTGTGTTATCATAACACCCACTCCCTTTCTCTCCCTTCCAACAGAGCTACATGCTTGTATTTTTAAAAAAGGAAAAGAACTGAAGTAAAGCACCAAGCTCCCTTCCTTCTCAGTGTGACCCTGTGAAACATTTAGCCAGCAACCACTATCTGCCCTACAGCCCAATGAACTTTCATCCTCTTTCATGCTCAGTTTATACTGCAGAATTTTTAAAATCACTGCATACAAAGACCAGATTTTCAAAGGAAAGTGCCTCACCTTTGGATCCTAAACCTGTACTTCAGCTCCCAGGAAACTGCAAGCAAAATCAAACTTCTAAGTGTTCAAACATTAAGTCTTAAACATACAGCTAAAATGTTACTGACAATTAATTAACAACAGTAGTTGTTCAAAGACAGACAACTCTTCAAAAGAGAGAGACCATTACAAAGAATTTTACTCTGATTAAAAGCTAAGCTTTCTGGTGCCTTAAAATATTCAAAATATTCTTATATTTGACATCTGATGCTTATTTAATTTTGATTTCACTGAAACTATTGCAAAGCAGTCATAAATCACCCTACTGGGTCTTTTTCCATGAATAAGTAACAGAACATGATTATGAGATAAAGACATAAGTCTAACTAGCAAGTGTAAGGACACCAGAACTTACATTAAACGCAACAGGGCATAACTAAGTTGTCATTTTTTATTATTATTGTATTACATCTTTAGCTTCATACTGTCTCCTACGTGCTAAGTAGTGCCATAAACATTTTCCTAAAATTATAGTTTTTCCAAAGTGTATAAAAATCATGATCACATAAACTGTGCATATATAAAAATGTTCTCAGTTAACAGAAAAAGCTGAACAAGACTAAGCCACGTGCCATGCTTAATTTTAAGTACAAATTGAGAGGATTTTAAAGTCAATCACCAACAGCTTTAATAGATGTATTTTGGGTGCCTAACTTCAGACTTCTCAAGATGGTACAGTACAGGCCAGGATGCGAGTCAAGGAATTTGGAGCACTCCAAGTAAGCTGTTTCATTAGCATAATTTTGCCTTATTAACTAAAGTAGCGAATGTCCTGCAAACACAAGCTCCAAGGAAGGTGCAGCTATGCTATTATATGTTACCAGCAATCATTTCAGTAGTCCCATTAACTTCAATGACAGTATTTACTTTTGCAAAGTAAAATTAAATTTTAGTGCTCTCCACCATCACAGACTGATAAGCCTATACAATCAGTGCATCCAAAGTTCATATATTAAATATAATTTCAAAGAAATTGTATATTGATATAAACTCCAAGAAATCTGGTGCCTCTACCACTAGGTAAGTTTCCCCAGATTTAAAAACAAGTATTTCAGGAGATTATTCAGGTGGGAAGGGACCTCCAAAGGTCTCTAATCCAGCCTCCTGCTCACAACAGGGTTAGTTAAAGGAAGCAACCAGGTTGCTTAAGGCTTCATGTGGTGAGGTCCTGGAAACCTACAAAGGTAGTGTTGGCACAGCCTCCGTGAGCAACATCCTACACTGCTTGACTGTCCTCGTGGGGAAGAAGCCAGTCTAATAGTACAAGAAATACTCATGTTGTTGGCTACCAAAGTAAGCAACAGTTAAGAACAGGCAAACATTGCTTAGCAATGTTTAGTACAAACTGTAATGTTTAAACTATACAATCTGTTTCCACTAAATCTATATTAACACGAGTGAATTGTCACTTTGAAGATAACATTGGAGAAAAGGAGTTTTTCTTGCCTTGGAATAACATCTTCCCAAAACACTAGGCCTGCCTATATTTTATACTAGCACCTCTCTCACTAGTGCTTCAGTTGCAAAGCTATACTAAAGCTGAAAGGGGAGAATAACTTTCAGGACTGACCAAACCCAGGCTAAACAGACATACATATGTTCCATACATTAATTAAAAATGTAAGTTTCTTCTTTGAGAAGCAAGAACAGATACAACTTAGCAAGTAAATGCAAGTAAAGCAAATGACAGGTTTAAATGTGCAGCCATGGAAAAAGGCGTACCCTGGGCTGCTCCTCACACACTAAATGAAATCCTGTGCAACCATTACTGAGTGCAGAGTCGATTAGCTCTAGACATTGAGCAATAACATCTCAGCATAAAGCAAGCAAGACACCTTTGCCCCAAGGCACACAGCTCCGACGTATCAGGAAGTTCTGCTACGATACAGTTTCATCCCAGACATGAGAGTCTGCCAACTCTTTTTTTTGCCTTGGGATAGGTAAAGAGTAAATGACACATTACAGTCTGGGACTGTCTGTATGACAGCATCTTTTCAAGTCCTGTGGCTGCTTACATCAAGATAACCTTGACAGAGGTGGATGTCAGGGGTGTAGGGACATAACCACCCTATGCTAACAAGCCCAAGGTCTTCTTAAAAACAACTGTGCATTTAGCTTCTTGGCTTGAGCAAAGAAAGAAACAACCAACATACTGGTAAGTCTGGAGGGCCACCAAGATGATCTGAATCACCTCTCCTATGAAGAGAGGATGAGAGAGCTGGGGACTGTCCAGCCTGCAGGAGATGAGGTTCAGAGAGGATCTTAATGAATGTCTATAAATACCTGAAGGGAGGACACAATGAAAAAAGAGTCAGGCTCTTTCCAGTGGTGCCCTGTGCCAAGACAAGAGGCCATGGGCACAGACTGGAGCACAGGAGGTCCTGTCTAAACACCAGACAGCACTTCTGTGCCATGTGGGTGACTGTGCCCTAGCACAGGTTGCCCAGAGAGGCTGTGGGGTCTCCCTTCTTGGAGATCTTCAACAGCTGCCTGGATGTGGTCCTGGCCAGCCTGCTCTGGGTGGCCCTGCTTGAGCAGAGGGCTTGGACCACATGACCTCCAAGAGGTCCCTTCCAACCCTAACCATTCTGTGATTTTTAGCCAGTGTGCTTAATGAGGAAGGCCATCAAGACCAAACAGCAATAAACATCTGACCACTGAGGTAACACCAGAGCCTCAGTTGAGAAATGCCAACATTCATATGTGAAAAGGAATCAAATGTAACATTTCAGCACACCTACAAATCTCTGACCAAAGTGAAATGCATGCTTTTTTTTTTCCTAAAAAGACCTGATTTCCTGCCCAGCATGAAACATATTAACTGAAACAAGACATTTGATGCTGATTGAGATTTCCCAGCATTATACGTATATATAAAAGCAGAGACTGAATCACTGTAAAAGTTTCACAGACCTCGAACACTTCTTTGAAAGACAGACAAAAAAACACAAGAACAGCAATCGCCTACCACATGACCCATGGTTAACGCTTAGCTATGCACACAAAATGTCAATACACGAATGTTCAGGGAAGGGCATGCACTACAGTTTTCATTTCAACATCCTGAAAAATTCATAAATATTTACTGTGTTACGCAGTTAATGTCCTGCTCTGTATTCCAGCCATTTGATGACACTAAATTTCTTAAACAGAAGCCTTAACACTAAACTAATGTTGTGAACAGTTTCACAATTAAATTATCTGCTTGCAATTTATGGATTATCAATTTTTATTGATAAATGAAGATTTGGCTAATAAAACATAAGAGCAACTTCTACCCTTAGGATGCAGAAGAAGAAAGGCTATTAAACCATAATTACAGAACAGCTCATGAAACAGCAACTAATTTACAGGTTATCAGCAACCAGCAACTGCTATCTGGTCAGATGAAATACTGAACCTAAACTCCCCAAACATGAGTCTGAAGGGAAAAAACAGAAATGAAAGGAACAAGATGTTAACTACGCTCTCTTTGCATATAACGGTGTTCAAACAGAACAAGCTCCTTAGTCATATTCTCTGTATTTCTTTAACATCATCTTCTATTTGAAAAGCAGGGATCAAATGGAGTAATTTCCATACTGCCTGTAGCATAAAACAACGAAGAGCAGCAAAGAGCTCAGACCTATCTAACAATGCAGAAAGGAATAGAAGTTCTGGCAAAGTGAGTAGTAAAAGTCTTACATAGCAGGTCTTTCTTTTAGGACTAAATGGCATTGTGCGCTTGACAAAAAGCAGAAGTCAATTTGCTGGAAATCTAGAAACCAGGAATACCCTAACCATGGAAGCTCTAGCATGCTTGAGGTGGGCAAAAAGATCTCTCTCAGGGTGGGCTTGCTTCAGAGGTCTTTAATGTCGAGCCCATTGAGCTGGTCAGAGCTCTTTCCTTTCCCCATCTTCACCTGTCCTTTTCCACAGATGTGCATATTCTCTCTTTTTACCCCCTCACATGTAACAGTCCTTTAGGAAATTCCTGTGAAAGACTCCATCAGGTCAGCCTCTAGCATATAGCCACCAGACAGTGGTATACTGTATCTAACTCACTGTGTGTGTGTGTTTGTATGTATTTTCCCTTTAGAGGATGACTCTTTAGAATTTAACAACTCCCTGAGCTGAAGGATTATCTGCAAAGTGCAAAAAAGCCAGTCATTACTCCTATGCAAGAGCAAGAAAAGAGTAATAAAAAAGAATAAAAACGTTGCATTTCCATAGCTGGCTTGCTCCCAGTTCACTTCTGCTAAAATTAGCAACCTAGTGCATTTACAACATGCACATAGCTATGCCAATTTAATTAGATAGTGTTTTAGCTCAGTATCCTTCCACCATAAAACGAGCTTGTTCTGACCTCAGATGTTAGAAACTTGCAAGAAATCTTTCTATTCACTATAGCTGGGTCAACCTCAAGATGTCTGAAAACATGGTTACTCATTTAATGATAAACTGCACCATGTTTTGGAAAAGACACTTTCCACTTACCATGAGGAAGTTTATTTTCCAATCATTGTTTTTGAATATTAATTTCTACAATGTCCCTTTGAAAATGATACTTGCAGGCTGGAATCTCTTTTGCTGAACTGTTACTCAAAAGATTTCCTATATTTCTCAAGAAAAGTCAAAATACCGTTACTTTAACATCACATTAATGTTTTAACCAAGTTCTCATAATAGCTCTAACGTATGAAATGTTCAGTTTAAAACTAAATCTGTTTGTCTGTCTGTCAAAACAATACCAGTTCTTTCTGTGTCTAGTACCAACAGTGGATTTACTGAGCAGATTTCAGCTGTTAGTATTGTAAACCAAATGTACTAACAAAAAAAAAATTAAATAGAAATAACAGATATAGACATTGACTCACAATCCAGGAAGATTACAGGAGCCAGAAAACTCCTTGGGTTGAGCACATATTCTAATTATGTTTCTCCATGCAAAGAACATATAAACATCTCAATTTTTATCAGTTTGCCCCCACAGCCACAATGGGGATATTAAAACATACTTAACTATCGAACACAAAACCAATGAAAACTGAGGATAAATGATATCAGAGACTATTCCTGCTACCACACAAGTCAGTGGAGTTTTTTCACTGTCCTTCTTGGATACAAAACAATGCGCTGAGTGTGCCTGAAGACAGAAAGAACCTTTCAAATCATCCTTGTTATTATAAGCAGCATGCAACGTTCCCTTAATGTGGAAACATCGCAGATTTTGGGAATAGATGGGACCTCATGAAAACGTGACATCTTGTATGACATGAGCTACAGACACCAACAGTTCCCGTATTAAGCCTATCACTGCTGTCTGAGCTGCTGTAAATATTTGAGGAAGATAATTCAGTCTTGAATTAAAGCCTTACAGCTTGATGTACACAGAACAATTTAAATAAATTACCTCTCATACACATGTATTGACACATTTTAATAGAGATACAAACACTATGATATCAGACATCAGGAAAACGCACAACTCAATCGTGTGAAATAGCGTTGCTAGCCGTCAATTTGAACGTTTGGAAAGTAAAAGGTAGGTAGTTCTGGTGTATGTCAACAGAAAACTAAAAAGGCTGACTAATCCTCTCACCAATATTAAGTAGCAAACAGGATAGTGCTGTAACTTGCAATTTCTGAAGATTATACACTTCCATTTAGAGCAACTGTATTTCTAGCCCATATGGTTGCTGAAGATAAGGACAGAAAGATGAAAAGAATCAAATGAAACTTTGGATCTTGGTTATATTCCCTGTCCAAAAAGTAAGGCAGTTTCCTGTAAGTATGAAATGGAAAGGAAGTGTTTTGGGCTAATGATAGTACATGGGTACCACAGTAGCAAAGAATCCAGAAAGCTCACATGCTTGCAAACCTACAGGAGAAATTCAAAGAAACCTCTGTGAAGGAGACCACTCTAAGATAGCAAATCAAAATGCTTAAATTGTTCAGTTATGCATTTCCAGATTTTTGTTTGACCTATCCACCTTTTATTCAATTTCCTATTTCCTTTGAATACTGGGATGAAAGAATAGTCTTGACCACAGCTGATGAACTATGAAGCAGAGTATATCACCAGCATGCAGCGTTCCCACCTGCTTTTTGGCAGAGAGCACTGCAATGGCAGGAAGAGGGATCAGGAGTGCCTGCGGGGAAGGGAGAGACGGGAAGGGACCTGGCTGCTCCTTTGAGGCCAGATGGTAGGCCACTAAGTCATCTGTAAGCTGGGACATGGCATCATAAAATGGTCACCAATCTTTAATGTAAGACGGACACAGCATTTTGATTAACTAGAGAGAACACTGGTATACTTACTTTTGTCAATAAGATGCGTTCATTTAACAAGAGGGATGATCAGGAAGGGTTCTGAAGGACTTAGAAGATACAAAAATTTGACTAGAGTCCATCTGCAGCAGAACCTGCATTTCTGAACTAAAGGCTTGTGCTTCCATTTACAATGCCAAACTTCTTTCCTAACTCAGTGCAGTTCAAATTACTGGAAAAAAAATGTTTAAAAAAATAGCAGATGGGCAAATAAGGTAAAGGGCATTTGATTTCATTTGCCTCTCCTCCATGCCAATATGCTACTTTGAAGGGACTGTAAAGTGTGGGAGGGGAACATATGTGCATGTGGATTGTGCATCTCAGAGTATGTTTGCTGCTGGTAAGCAGTCTCTTCTTTCTTTATTCTTTCTTTCCATGGCAGTTCGAATGCACATTCACACAATGGGTGGTTCCACACTGTTATATGAGGACATAAGCCAGCAAATGGAGAATCATATTCCTGCATACAGTGACTAGCAAACCACTAAGCCAAATGCCAGATCGACCTTTTAACCAGAAATGGATTAGTAGCCACTGAAAGTGTAGACGGAGACTTTGCGTAGTCCCAAGACAGAAGCTGGAAATAAAGGTTTCAACACCACCACAGAAATTGCTTGGACTTTCCTGGACTCCAAACCATGGCTTTGAATGGTTCTGTTTTGGTGGTTTCTCAGCAAATTCTGACAGAACCTGCTGCCATTTAAACAAACACTCATCCAAATTAGACAAAACTCTTGGATCTGTCAACAATGCTTCGCTATCTAAGGATGCAAGTAAAGAAGGTACTACTAATACTGAAGCATGAGACCCTGGAAGGAAAACTTATTTGGCTGAAAGTCTAATACCACCTTAGGGTAAAACCTGCAGTAACTCTGGAAGGGAACACTGTCATCAAGACAGAGCTGTCACAATGTCTTGGGCTTCTGGAAGAGGTGAGAGCATCTTAGAAATCTACTTTCACTGACCAAGAAATGAGCAGCTATGCTAAGGATGTGAAAAAGGGAGGATTCAGAATACACAGCATTGTGTTCAAATTCTACCGTGCAGCATCTCCAGCAGTAGGCAAAAAACTGAAAAAGCTCTTTGAGAAACCTGAAAGTGATAGAGTGAGAAAGTATAGCAACGTGGTTGATAGGTAAATGACAGACTTAAACAGGTGCTAGATAAACCTGAACATAGTTTAAAGACAGACCCGATCCATTCAACTCAAGTGGGTTCTCCAAAAAAAGTACTTGCTCTACCAGAACTGCTGAACTGGAGGGGGCCAACATAGTGCACTGATTGGAAACTGCTATCTGCCAACACATACCCTGGTCCATGGAGTGTAGACCGTGAAGTCCCATGCTTTGTCTGAATAAAGTTGGCTGCAATTGTTGAGGCAAACATGGTAATACAAAGTCCATGACCCTTGGTAAAATAGGTTGAAAACAGGCTTCTCCTTGAAGCTAGACATGGACATGCCTGCCAGTTCTGGGAAAGGATCAGGAGAGGAGACTGGTAGATGCATATGTGCCATTAGAGGGACTGGAATTCTGAATCCAGGATGGATTTGTTACTCTTTGCCTATTGAAGGAATAGGTATAGGAAGTCTACCCATCTCAGGAGGAAAAAAAAAAGAGTAGAAATTCAAACAAGAACAGCTGCTTATTCAGAGGGATGAATTTATATCCAGCAACCACAACAGCCTGCAAGTCTAAACTGCAATGAAGCTGAAGAAGACACACACATTCCCAGACCACCTCTGTCTTTATACTTGGAAGACATAGCCATTGACACAACTGAGAAGCTGAACAAGGAAGCATATTCCCTGTGATCTAGCCTTTATTAATGATTCTTTTTCCTGTGACTGGGCAAGTAGCAGTTATCCCAAATAATGTCCAGAACAGTACTCCTAAGAGACAGAGAGCCCCTGGGATTGGTGGGTGTACAGAGTATACACTAGGCCATGAGATGGTTCCACATCAACAATTTGTTGAGTTCCAGAATCTGGAGAGACTCTGTAGAGGATCTGAAACCCCTTTCATAGGTAATCTCAGTGTTGCTCGAGTTTGTCAGCAGCTTTAGTTCTCTGAAGAGTTTGAGAAGCAGAGAGATTCAGCAGTCTTAGCATCATTGGTGCCAAGTACTGAGACAACCAGGTTAGTACCACTAGTCCTAAAAGAACACCACGGCAGTGCTGGTGGAGCTGAACTTAGGACTACTGTGATAAGCAGAGAACTGCTGCAATAGATAAAAAGAAAACAAATGCTTACAGTGCTTCATATTGGCCTTCAGTGGCTGAACTGGTTCTGGGGATGACCAAATCAGAAGCCTCTGTGGTAACCACAAGGATCTGAGAGGACTTGATTTTACCGGTCTGGAAGGGAGAAGACAGAGAGACTTTCTTGTGATGGATTTCTAAAGAGTATGGCCAGTGGTAGATCAAAGCCAAAGCAGTCAGATTCAGCTAACTGCATTCCACAGCCCATCATACCCAGGGTCCCACATCAGAAAAATCTTTCACTGCCTTCTCAAGGTGAAATTTTCTGTCGTTGAAGCTCACCTAGTTTTAAAGGACACCACACGGAGCACTCAGTGGGAACACCACCTTCTCTGTCACACCGACAATACCCAGAGTTAGAAAAGCAAAGCTTCTCCTACTGGAAATTCATAGAAGCAACTGGACAATTAAGAAGACAGTAAAAGAATTATCCATCTTATACTTGCACCAAGCAGGAAGGAGGATGGAGCTAAGCATGGCCTCTAAAGAATATCTTTCTGGTCTCAAGTGACAGGCCATTTCTATATCCATAATCAGAATGTATTTGTGGACTATCACTCCAAAAAATAAAAAAAATAGATCTTCCAGTTACAACTTCATACTACATAACTGAATTCTGCAAACTTCAAAACAATGTCTGCTCATTTATTGTCTCCTCTGTGTTTAATAGAGACCTGTTTCAATTTGCACTTAATTGGATTATTACAGCTAATGGAAAAATGAGATGCGTTAAATACATATCTTCTTGTAGTCAATTAAATCCAACTTAAATCCCACACATGTATAAAGTTATGACTGATCAGTGCACAATACTAGTCAGCAGAAAATGCAGCATGATTAAACTTATAGGAAATTCCTCCCTACAAATATGCTAAGCCATCGCCAGCTTCAGTACTGACAGGGCAGTTGTTAACTTGCGATAAATTCCACAAAATTACATCCCCTATTCATTTCAGATAGGACATAGACAAATCTAAGTTGATCTAGATGAATTGAAAGGCAAAGGAAATGAAAAAATAAGAAAAACATACAACCATACTTCAGGTGAACCTGTAGACACTGGATTGTGATTTAAAATACCTTACGTGAACATGTTCACATTTTTATTTACTTGTTTAGCTCAAAACAAGTATTTCCTTTTTTTTTTTTTTTGTTCCTGGCCTTCAAACAAATAACTTAATTTACTTCACGTTACAAAGAAACCTGTTAGACATTTAAGAAACCAAATAAAATAGAAAAGAATGTTTCTCATCAAAAAGAAAAATGAAAGAGTAGCCTTACTATCTCAGTTATTTCTGTATCAATTTTGTATGTTAAAAGTAGTTTTCGACTACCAGCCATGCAAACTTAGGTTAGGAGCCAAAATTTAAGCTATGATCTTTCTGATTTCCGCAACCCTGAAAGGTGAGCGCTATCACCATATAAATCTTAGCAACTCAGTCCTTTCCAGAGCACTTCAGACCACTTTTCAGTGCACACCGGGGAAGGTCTCTTCATTTGTGCAGGACTACAAAGATGGTAGTGAGGCACAGGTATGAACAAAGCCCATGAAAATAGGGGTTAATCTTCAGCTTGAACATGTCGATTACAAAAATAATCCAGAGCAATATTACTTCTGCAAGACGAACATGAACAAGGGCAGACAGTAATACTCTACACACCAAGTTTTTATGTTTGGATGACAATGTCACTTGCCTGTGATCCACTAACCAAAAGTATGTCACACTACTATTCAGTAGAAGTTCTAGTTTGTTGGAAAGGTTCTAGTTTGTTGGAAAATCTCTGTAAATGTTTAAAGAGCTGCTTTTACAACCTAGCCACTTTTTTTTTTTCTCCTTCACTTTTTTCAGGTACAGAGCAATATCATAGTTTTGGTGCCTACTCAAGACACCTTCTATGAAACCTTCCCTTGAGAAAACCCAAACATGAGTCTGGAGAAAAGAAAGCCGAGTGGGATATGGACAAGGTTTATGAAATCACAAAATCAATGGGTAAGGTGAATATCGAACTGCTATTTAACAAATTGCACAATGCTTGAACCAGAGAACACCTATTAGAGCTAGCAGAAAATGGGGGGGGGGAAGAAGTAAAATAACGTACTTTTTAATGCAACTGGTAGCAAATTTCTGCCATTTGCTGCCAAAGGATACTAGAGGCAGACAGCACTGAAAGAAAAATATAATGGTAACAGGTCCGTAAGTGTCCAGATACTAAAGGGATAAGGCAGACATCCCATTGTGTGTGGACAGCCTAAGGTGAATGGACTGCAGAAAGTGCACAAGCTTAGGTGCTGTCCTTAACCAGTATGTCCTATTGCCTATGCTGGAGGCAGAATGCTGGGACAGAGGGATCCTGCTGATATCCAGTAGGGTATTTCTTACACTCTATAATGTTCAGAAAGTTTGGAAATTCATTGTTTCAAAAGGTAATAAACTTTGATTCCAGGACAGAGCATCAACAATTTACAATGCTGTTCACAGATGTGTCACAAGTCAGAAGGACATGTCACTGTAAGAGCAGTGAATGCCTACAGAAAACAACACAAAGCAGTGAAATGTGGCACCGATAGAGGAAAATGCATCATGCTGGATCCAGTAGCCTGAGGGAGGTGAAGCTGCTGCTCCATGCCTCCAGCTCCAACCAGCAGTGAAGCTTAAAATGTATTCCCAGAAGGTGCACACACACACAGAGCATACCTATACACCACATACATACATATATGTGGCTGGACACGCAGATTTGAGCCCCCACGCTGTTCCTTTGCACCCCCTCACGTGTCCCACACCCAGGCAGCAACCCCTCTTAGTCCAAAAGGTGACCTGTGGAGCTCGTCCTGATGGTTCATGGTGTTGCAATGGGCCTGGGGATAGCCTGGTCAGAGATTATTTGGGTTGTCCCCTGCCCAGCCCTCATCTCTCTGTGCTCCTTTGTGGATGAACAGACAAGCTTTATCACATAAAACCTAACAGGTACTCCAGCAGTCAGCCAGCCTTGAAATACAATGACTTTCCACTAGCTTTCTAAGCCCTAACACACACTGAATTAATCTGTCACAGGTCATCGGTTTCTTAAAATAGCCTGTGAGGATCAATCTCCTTTCAGCATCTGTTAGAAATCATCATATGTTGCTTGTCATAAACCAAATATGGTTATTAACGATTAGGTAAATCATATTATGAACCAACCTGTTAGTAGAGGGCTTTAGTCAATAACTTGCAGAGTCTCTATTGCTACAGCTTTAGCAGCCTTATCAAGGTTAATGCAGCTACTCAAGTGGTTAAAACAAAGCATTTGTGTCTCAGCAAAACTAGGGTGTTACAGATCACAGCGCCTGATCTGCAGATACACATTCCGTGGGCCTCATCCAATGCCCATGGCCCAGTGGAGTCTCTTCACTGATGCTGGAAGGCTTTGCATCAGCCTACACAATAGCAACATAATTTTCCTTTTTGCTATTTCATTTTGGTTTTGTTTATTACCTCTCTGTTGGTCTTCTGTTCCATTAAGTTGTTTCTGTGCTTCTTCAATTTTGTCTGCAAGAAAGAGAAGTCATTATTAAAATATATTAAAAAAATGCAAGTTTTGAGAAAATCATTTACTGAAGTCTGTCTTGAGCTATCTGTTTATATTGAGGAGTAATACCATTCACACGTAAATACGCAGCACATTATAAGCAATACTGCCATATAAAATTTCATCATGTTTTACCAGCAAGGCTATTGACATGTTAAATTACACAGAACTGCAGAGAGAAAAGCAATGGGATCAGATCTGTAGTCAACAGCTAATCCCACTGTAGCTTCGTACCATCAATAATAATTTATGCAGTCAGGGGATTCAGGGGATTCATCAGAATAGGTATTATTGTGCATAACAGGGTATTTTAATACGTTTTTGAAAAGTGCTGTTAGAACAAGGCAACGCAGCATTAAGCATGGCGACACAAACAGCAAATAGGATTTGATACATGAAGTGTCGGAGCCAACGCTGCCACAAGGGAGTAGCAGGGGATGAGCAGTAGCCCCACGCTAATTCCTCTGCAAAACTACCCATCATTCATACTCACATAGTAGGAGCAAAAAGCAGCCTTAAGCCTTTAAGCTTGCTCTGCTGTTAGCACAACGCCTGCTACCCCCAAGCTCATGTGTGCAAGAGAGGGAATTGCATTTCCACTGCTGTCGCACCACGGATCTGGCTGAGGGGGTGAGCCTCAATCCGTGTATATCTGTTTACATGTAGAGCAAGAAGCAAGATAATGGGCAGCTGGAACAAACGAAAACTTGAGGCACATTTCTTTTTGGTAGCAAACAGTCCTTTGGTGTGTATCAGGGAAAAGAGGTCATGTTAGTAAGGAGCAGTGGCATGAGGACAGGCCAAGCCCTGTGCTGCACCATGGCCTGACTGACCAAGACCTGAGCTTGGAACATGGCTTTCAGACATCATCGATCATTTCCCAAAATACACGTGAAAACTTTTTAGGGGGTGCAGTTTTTGTAAAATTAAATTGAAAGAACAGAACAGAACTGCAATCACCCTAAACTTTCTGACTGTACTGGTACGGTTTGGGAAATACCAGGCTTCCTGGCTGCCATACTGAGCAGGAAGACGGGCCTGCAAAGGCTTCACCTCTTTGTTCACCAGTGCAGAGGCAATGCAAGGTTTCTAGAAGATGGTCCTTTCTTCAACAGACTCAAAATCAGTGGTTTTAAACAACTTTTCTAATATTTATGAGCTGAACCACTGAAGGATGTTGGAATCATTTGTTCACAGTTGGGAAAACGATTTCAGACTTCATTATATTCTCAGTAGAACTAAAGAACTGTAACTTAACTAGACCCTTCTCAGATGATTTATGCCTGAGTTCTATTCAGCTTCCTCCAGTCCTGTGTTTCTGCCTCTCAAACCTAGCACCTGGCTCCTTTTCTCACTGATGCTGGGTAATTTCTCTCCTGCATGCAAAGAACACAACAGACTGACCCACATGCGTGGTTACCGACCGGGCTTCCAGAGCTAAACCGAACTGAGCTGCTGATGAGAAAGACTACCCCCACAACTTTAAAAGCCAAATGTCTTCCTTTTTCCTCTGGAGTTAGCAAGACATACATATGTATTTAAAGCAAAGTTTTTTTTTTTTTTTATATATGCACCTTCTTCTGTACTGATTCACTGGCTGCTAACCACAAAATGTAAGTGACTCAGAAGGAGAACAACCCTTTGCTAGCTCATCACTGACCCTGTTACACAGGCTCACTTTAAATCACTCCAAGTCTTCATTGTTGGACAGCTTTCTGGATTAAGCTACTGATAAAATATTGTATGCATCTATACTTTTTATTATTATTATTGAGAAAGGGTTGTAAATGACATTTTTTAGCAGAAAGAAAACAAAGCATCCTTTATAAACACATGCCACTAATGATATTAGCATCTAACAATCTTACACTGTTTTCCTACAGATTAGTTCTTTATAGAAAGGTGATGGAATAAGCTACTTACAGAATGGCACAATACCGGATGAGCTATGTGAACACACAGGAAAAAGTAAACATTGAAGAATCAACCCAGATTTACCAAAAAGCAGCAAATAATCAAAACCACAGACTGGCTATCAAATTCATATCCCCTCTGTTTAGAAATATATCTAATATATAAGAGGCAGTGTTTAGCTCTTGAGAGGATGTGAAAGATTTGTCACCAAAATATTTATAAACAAGCACACAGACAAATGCAATTTCCTTATTAAAAGAATTACCTGCATACTTCACATAAATGGTAAAATAAATTCAAGTGTTTAAATTCACAATCATTCTATTTTATAGAGAAAAATTACTTATGTATTTTGGAAGTATGCAACATTAAATTGCCAGAAAGATAAAGTATCTTGATCTCCTAAACTCAATTTCTCATTTAAATTAAAAACAGAAAAAAAAGAAAAAAAATAAGAAAATAAAGGAGTTTCTATCAGAAATTCCCAACTGCTTCTCTGTCAGACTGTAATCCCAAACAAAGAACCACAGATAACAAAAATAATAACTAGGTAACCATATGCTTCGTACGCAGCCAGAAAATCTTTTACACTTCCTGAATCTCCTTAAATCTTTTCCCCAGTGAGTAACATCAATTGCATACGTGTCTTTCTACCTGTAGAGGTATCTGTGCAGAAGAGTTTCAAGAACCATGAGCACAGCAAAATGTGAATATTGCTTCTGGTAACTCAGGGAGTGGCTGTGGATTGCCGAACAGCAAGCAAAGACCTGAACAGAGAGGGAACACCACCAGGAAAGGGACTTTGGTGGCCAGTTGGGCAAGGTCTGCCCAGTTGTAATCATGCATGGCAATGCCTCGCAAGCCCCTGCTGCCGCACTGTGTTGCTAAATCTTGACTGAGACCAGATACTTCCAATTTTGATAACATATGTAGTACAGGTACTAACAGAGGTCTACCTGCTAGCACCTTCATTGGGCACAACATTCCTGTAATGATCCTTACCAGGTAGCTGCCCTTTCTCATTAGGACACCGAGGCATTTTTCACAGCCCAGTGCTAAACCTGGATGAGTGCTAAATCTGGTCTGTGTTTTACAATTCCAGAGGCTACACTGATGGCTGCCTCCTAGAATGGTTCACGATGGTTTTAGCCTCGAGGGAAGAACTGGGTTACCCCAAAACACTGTTGGCTCAAAGGAAGGAGTGGGTTACCCCAAAACGCTGCAGAGAAGGAGGGAAGACCATGGAGGTGAGTGAGCAACTCACTGAAGCTAAACCGAAACGCAGCTTCCCTTCATTCTTCTGAAAACTCACGAGCATACCAAAAATAACTTGCTGAATAGCAGAGCATTTGTATCATCTAGTCATTTCCTTCCCTTTTGTCTCTTTTAATTAGCCTTAGGTGAAACATTTTCAGGCAAATTATTTAAAATAATGTACCTTTTCTTTCATAATTGTATTATAGATTCTCTAAGAGTAAACACCTTTGAAAACTCTTCTTAAACAAAAATACCTTATACAAAGATCATCTTGCAAAACCTAGGAGGAACTGAAAGCTGCGAAGTCCACTGTTAATTCAAAATAATGTCAGGAAATAACATTATCTGATCTAATACTCACTTAACTTTGATTTAGCGTCCTTTCAGTTTTAAACTCACAGTACTGATGATACTGCCTGACCTGAAATTCTACAAAGGAGACATTTGTGTATCACTAGAATACTATTTACTTTTACTAGGATAACAGAAAGTAATATTACTTCTGGAAATTTCTGGTACATTGCAGGTACAGCACCCTTTTTATTGCTCATACAATGACAGAACAGTGCCTAGCTGAGCTGTGGGCTTCTTGTAAGACACATTCTAGTACTGCCAGCAGACATCCTTCTGAGTGGCACACATCTAGAAGCAAACGATGACCATGTGAAGACACACTCTTGCTTAAGGCAGGACACTTCTCATTAAGTGCTCGCTAGAGGCGAACAATAACAAAAGGAAATCGTGGTGCATCCACCAAGTAGAGGAGACCAACGATGCCACACATCACCTTGCACATCATGGAACCAACTCTTGGTTATCAGAAGTAGGTGCATACCACAAAAAAACAAAGCACAGGTAATACAGCATAATAGTAATATATATAAGATGTAGCGAAACAACATGGGTACAAGAGAGAGGGAAAAA
Source organism: Anser cygnoides (assembly GCF_040182565.1). Taxonomy (NCBI): domain Eukaryota; kingdom Metazoa; phylum Chordata; class Aves; order Anseriformes; family Anatidae; genus Anser; species Anser cygnoides. Next base: position 67,814,383 of record NC_089874.1, read on the forward strand.
AAAAAAGTCTGTGACTACCTATGAGATGCAGCAATTCACAAGAAAGCCTGGCTGTATCTGCAGGCACCTGTGAACTACAGCACAGAACGAGCACCACTACCCTCTCCAGCCTCCAGCTGTCCGCCTGTCCTGACTGCATTCAGCCCACTGCCCTGCAGCAAGACACTTCAACTATTTTGCACCGATTGTGCAATATTGCAATCCAAGTGCCCAAGCTCTGAATGCAACTTGCTCAGGAGCATTGCCCTGCCACCACCATCACAACCCATTCAAACAAGTAGAGCTGCATTTTTATTAGTGTTTGCAGCAACAGGATGACTTCTGTTTTAAACTCAAGTATTAAAGCTTTTCACACTATTGTCCAATACAGCTCTCCCAACAGATGTCCACTGCATGGAAATATCAGCAAATTCCTTGGGGGTTTTAAATATATAACGTAACCATGCTTTCTAGGAATGTGAGGAAGGAGATCTGCACACAGGAAAAGATGCTTGCTGTTTTACATGCCTCCTGCTGTGGAAGAACATTAAGTGGACACCAATAGTTAGTTTGAGAAGGTAGTGCTGTGGTGAATGAAAAATAAATGCAAAAACGAACCAGAATTTTCAACAACTTTACATTCTCTATTCTTGGTATTCGTCAAGGATATAACCTCACAGATTTAACTGCACACACCACAAATAGAATGTAGTTTTAAAAGACCTTGGGTTGTTTGTTTTTTTTTAAGACATCAACATATACAAACATAAACATGCTAAGGTATTAGAAGTGCACTAGGAATTTTCATTTTACACATGAGAAATTTTAAAGGCCTTACTTATATGATCAGCTAAGAAAAAAAAAGGGGTTAGGATTTTTGGAAAGGAAAGCCCAAATACTGAAAACCATGAGGTTTGAAAAATATGAAACCAGTAACTTCTGACAGCAGTTTAAACTGCAGCAAATGTAATCTTCCATTTTCCGCTTCATTTGTGTGTTTTGTTGTTTTTAAAAACAAACAAACAAAACTCCCACTTTAAGTCACCAGGAGAGTTTACGGGAGGGTGGGAGGTGGTAAATGCTCATTAAACGTAAGCAAAATGCCCAATACATTTCATTGTACATGTTTACATGCATCTGTATCACTGTAAAAAGGCTTCTTGATGAAAATTTATAACTTCTCTATAAAAAAAGTGTGTTTTTTTTAAATCGATATACTTCTCTACAGATAACTGGAGGATTAGCACTTAATACGGTACAAATCTGCTAAAATTAGACTACTGTATCAAAACTTCAAAAAATAAGAATTTCTCTTTTGCCTGAAAGGCTAGGTTTTTGTATTCATTTTTTTTTAACCAAAACATCTGGAAGGAAAATATCTGCTTTTCTTCACTTTAGTTAAAGGGAGAACTCCCAGGCCTTACTCCTGGGTCATCCTAAAAATACCTCCAGCAAAACAGCTTCATATGACAGCAGTGTTTCTTGTGGCTTTCTGAAGAAAACCACTCAACCTTTCTTTATCATAAGGCATTTGAAGATAATTTTAAAGATCACTTTTCATGTTTTTCAGTGGACACAAAGGAAGACATCAATTTAATTATTTTTTCTTGTATCGATCATCTAGATCACTAGCAGAAAAGAAAACCACAGTTACAAAATATTCTTCAGTTAAAGTACAGTAATGCAATCTCACTACATGCATTGGGAAGTGTTACTGAAAACAGAATGCTGGGTGGGATGCTTGTGTTTTGGGGAGGTGAACTTACAGACAAGGGGCATGAGGCTGAGGTACTGTGTGGAAATCTCCATCTTCTGTCTATTGAACCCAACAGAGTAAAACTCCAGTATGTCAGTGCTTTGCATCTCACTGGATGAGCATTGCTTCTGAAAGCATTAGAATACTACCAGGTTAACAAAACAATAATGAAATAAAAATAATAATAAAAAAACACAGCACAATATGAACCTTGCAGACAGGTGCTAAGCATGAAGAAGAGCTCAGGTGCTTCATGGAGTAGCCAGAACCCAGCTGCAACTGGAGCCATTTCCCACCTCCCCCGAAGGGAAGCCTTCAGGTTTTCATGTCCCTAACGCTCACACAGGGGTGTGGGAGCTGATGGTTGGACCAAGCTTGGACTGATTCTCTGCAGGATGACAGAGGGATACCCATGAGCACTTCCCTCAGCAACACAGTCATCATTTAGTCCAAAAGGTAACTGAGATGATTCCTAAATGTTAACTGAGATGAACCCTAGAACTTCCCTTAACTAGCTGATTATAAAAGGGAGAAAAAAAAGAGAGAGTGCACTAAATTGAACACTGTTGCAGGCAAGGCCAGTAGGATGAAGGACACGGAAAAGGGATGGAGAAAACAGGAGGCCCCTCTGTTTTTTCTGCCTCTCAGAGGCACCTGCCAATGCAGGAGAAGCATGCCCTGCACTTGGAGTGGGAAGGAGGGCTGGCAGCAGCGGTCCTGGCTGCAAGGATGAGCTCATCTCTGAGTGAGTAGGTGGAAGAGCTGGCAGAAGATAAACCAGTTGCGCTAAGGATTCCTTTGATGGCCCCAAATTCCCATCGCTGCCTTCCTGCTGCAAAATTAAAACCTGTGAGGCTGGCAAACAGCAGCAAAAAGACATTTCACAAAACCTATATGACATTCAAATTTAAATCTACTTTTAATTAAAAAACATTCTTCTGTCCCCAAATGTTTCTTTTTTCTCATTTAATGAGGAACGTTCAAGATTAAAAGGAAAAGATCAGATGAGGCAAAAGCAGTCCCTACATCTTTATAATTTTACAGTGTGGGAACCTGACACCTTCTGGCACACATTCTGTTTCATGGTTTCTCCTTTCCAGCTCGGGACTTGGAGAATCAAAGCCCCAGGGCTCAGTGGGTTACTGAACACAGGCTGAGCATGACAACTGATAGCAGTGCTGATCCCACCCCACCACAAACGCAAGGTGAAACGATTAAATCCCAGTTTGTCAGATGGTACTGGGTTTGAAGGTTGCTCATGAAGCTGTAAAAGAGGGGAAAATAAAGATCTCTTAAAAATTGGGAAATGTGAGTTTAATGCTCTTAGCAACTAGTGGGAAGTTGCAGGGACAGCTGTCATTTTAAAAACTACGAACTTCTTTTTTATAAAACATTTCGAATGAGACTTAAAACATCTTAATGTGTTCTACTAGTCATTATAACCTTCACTGATGACTTATTTCATCAGTTTTTCAGGAAAATTTTACACATTTTCATTTTAATATTAACATTGAATGCTCATCATATTCCCTGCCATATATAATTATTTGCATCTAAAAATGAAAAACTGATGACAGATTCTTTACATAACCCCCTTAAAAATAGAAGATAAAAATCCTCCTATTACTTTTTAATTTCAAGCAGAAAAAAAAAAAGCTTGCATATTTGAAAATACAACCTGTAAATCGGAGATTAAATTAGTATCACCAGTGGTCAACTGTACTGTATATACATACAATAAAGCACTCGATATAGAGGATATATATAAATTATGTATACAAACAGCTCTATCCTTGCCATCACATACATATTACTTAAGCACAGCAAGGACTCCTGATGAGACTGACAGGGTGTATGCGCATAAATTACATATACGCTTCACACAGGAACCCAAGCTGAGTCACTACTGAGGAATTTCCAACTTTTCAGGACATTTTTTATTATGCAGCATTGAAACTTATCAAAAGCTGAGCACACAAGGGTCATGGTTGGGAGGATTTTTGGATGGTCATTTTCTTCCAAAAGGATATAGGACGAAGGAGACACCTCAGTAACTGTCTAGCCCAAGAATTCAGAGGTTGGCAGCTCTTTGGAATGGTTTGCTGGCGCTGGACATCCTTTCACCCGCTTTTACTTCTGCGACACACGTGAGCCCTGACCAAGGAGATAATTCACTTACACATTGTTTCACTTCTGTAACGAACTAGAAACAGTACTGATTGCATTTACATTTGCATGACTTCTAATCAGTCATCTAGCAAAATAATTACAACATTGCTATGCTGATGTCTAGTGCATTGTTCTGCGCATTCAGATTCTACCTATCCACCTAGGACAAGGTGATTGCTATCACTGCAATCTGCTTAACAACTATTTAAGAGCCTCTAGGGTATTTACTGTTCCAGGCTTCATTTCAGCTTTATGTTTTTTTCTATACCTACCCCAGTATCGGGGTTAAAAGTTAAAGTAAAATTTTAAAGCTGACAACAAGTTGCTTTAGCTCACCACCTTTCCAAGGTGCTGCCACGAGCATCTTCAGGCCTTCTGTACCGAGGCAGGTCCCTCTCCTTTTTCCCCCCCGTGGGTTCACTGTCCTTTGATCTTGTGCCCCAAAACTAGAAAAAATGTGTTTTTCATTTATTTTTTTTTTTTTTTTAAAGCCTGACACAAAGATTAAATGAATGCCAGTGAAACCCCTGCGTGTTTTTTCTTCAAATTTTCCACTCACCAGAAACATATGTAAAAATAACACGAGGCACAAAAGATTTCTTTAATTTCTATACTGTCTCAAATACAGACTATACCAAAGAAGCAATTAGTTGAGCCAGCCACTCCCCAGCCAAACAGGGAGCAATTTTCCATTAAGCCTTCTGGTACTCCAAAAGCCCTCGTACTCAGCTTTGCAGCTGCTGAGGGAGTGCTTACCAAACCCAGCAAGGAACAGAACTGGTTCAACAAGCAGAGCAACAAGAAAGCTTGTGTTTCATCATCTGAAACAATAGCTCAGAGACTTTCTTCAAGTTCTCTGAAGGGTCAAACTGCTCTTTAATTTCTCCTTCTACTTCTGGAGGTCCTCAAGCACTACTGAGTTTACAAGGCAGAAATCATGCAAAGATATAAACTCAGCACTCGGGAGCCCGAAGCACCAGCAACCCTGTTAAAAACACCTTAGTTTTCTTAAGCTTAGCATACCTTAAAAATGATCTCTTTACCGAGATCCCGAAACCCTGATTGATAGAAATGGTGGAAAAGATTAGATCTTTAGGAGGACTTTAGATTCTGAAGTTGTTATAATTATCAGATATTAAGTAAATAAATAGTACCAGTGGCTATGAAAAAAAAAAGAAAAAAAAAACTAAATATATTTGATGAGGCTCAAAAAAAAAAAAAAAAAGCCTTTCATATGACCTCCACAGTGGAGGTAGAAGTGAGGAAGGGAAAGAAAATTAGGAGTAAGACGTCAGAATGAATCCCACTGTTCAAGATGAAGGCACACCACAGACATGTACTGCGACAGGTATGTTTTCCTCTACAGCTGCCATAAACATTAGCAATGTTTTATTTGCTTTTTGACAGCTAGCAAGTATAGAGTTCACTTCTCCACACAAATATATGACCTCAAGATCTCATACCTAAGTGTAAACTAGCAACTCAATTTAAATGAAAGGTTAGAATATCTTTCCTATGGATATCACTTTGCATTTATCTGCACTGGATTTCATTTGTCATTTTATAACCTAATTTAATTTTTAAATGTTTTGCATTTCGCTTTGCAACTTCATCTTTACTACCACGGATAACTCCATCAAATCAGCAATGCTGTCACTTCACTGTTCGTGCTCTTTCCTGGATCACTCCGAAGAACCAGAATTGACAGATGCACATTTAAATTAACTACAAAATGGCAGGCGGCATTTGTCTGCTACAGAACAGGTATAGACTGCAAAACATGTAAGTATCAGCCTCTCAATGAATTTACACACAAGAGGGGTTGTGGGGGGGGCGGCATGTAGAGGGCTTACTCAATACTCTATCTTCTTTAAAAGCCACTCTCTCCAAATTTCTTTGTGCCTTCACCAGACAGCTCAAAGAACATGCCTGTGGTTTGTCCCCCTGTCGCACTGCCCATCCATCCCTTACCAAACTCCAGCATCTTCATAAGTCTTCCTTATAACTGAGCTGGCTCTAACACAGCCTGTGGTCTTCTTCTAGACCAACATCCAGTTGGCTCTGCTCCATCCTTTCTTCTGCTCAACCTCAATGTTGCTTTCTGAGGACATGTCAATACCTGCTTCTCCAAAAAACATCTCAACTTTAAATTCTAAGCTATTTGGTAAATCCACTTTGAACATTGCTGCAGAATCACAATTGCCTTCAAATTCAAAAGCCCTCTTTAGTACTACTATGCATTAAATGCAAAGTTAAAGCTTTCCATTATTCAAACTAACATATCGAATTTTTTGCTTGCTTGTTTTTCCAAGAGTTTAACAGGACTTAATGTTACACACTGAAGTGTATGAATCAAACTTAAGTCCACTCAGAATGACATCAGTGGGTCTTACTGCTGAAAAAACAAAGCATCTAAAAAATCCACAATTAACTTCTTACGCTAGATCTTGCTCAGTTGTGGACTTCTAAAGTTTGTCTTTCCAAAGTAATCTTCTATTTTTGTCCCTTTTTTTTCCTTTAAATGTTGCATGAAATGTTATGAACTGCACCTTTAAAGTGGAAAAACAACAACAAATATTGGATTGGCAAAAAGCAAAATGCTTTGAAAGCTGGTCAAGCTACAAGCTGATGCAGGATCACATGTACCTGAAACACAAAACCTAAGTGAAGGCACAAAGATACGATGCTCTCTTGTTAGCAGGGCGCTCTAGCCACAAACATGGTATTTGCCATTCTAAGAGGCTTACCCACAGAAACTTGCCATGGGGAGTTCATGTTCGCTTCTCCGGGCAAACAATTAGACCGCAGATGGCAATTTTGAGGATGAAAATGTGATATTCTGTTCAGGAACGCTGCATGGGATGCCTGGGTTTGGGGATGCAGACAGTAGCAAAGCAGAGGTGATCTGGAAGCCCAGGCATGGGAACTCCCCCAGACCCGCGGGGAGCAGTGACACAACCTGCAGTGCCCTCGGGCGCTCCTTCAGCAACCTGCTTCAAGGGGCAGAACAGCTCCAAATGGAAAAATATAGGTCAAGCAGGAGGAAGAAGAGGGAATTAACCAAAGAAAATGAAAATCAGAAGGGAAGCTGTGGGCAGATTAGTCTAAATCATCCAACTTCACCAGACACATCCCAAGCTGCTACTTGGGGGAGAAGGGGGCAATCTGGCAGACACACGTAGAGGAAATGAGACACATCAGGGAGGAGTTTTGTGCTGAAAGGAAACAAAAATGGTTCGTGTGTTCACCAATACATTTCCAGCAGAACAGGACATCCTAAAATTACAAACAATGCTGCAGCTTTTTTATTTTACTACCTTCAAGAACCATTAGAAACAAGTTGTTATGAAGTCACCACTCACTCATGAAAGCAGAAATTGCATGCTGGTCTTGCAGAGTGCCCCACACCACACAGCAAGAGGTCCCCTACCATGACCCCCCAAGCCCCATGAAACCTGGAGGGTTTTTTGGTTGTGGGGCTTGAGGGGAATACGTTGGTGGTGATAAAAGAAATCTGCCTTGCGCCCTAGATTCTAAGCAGCACTAAATCTGAAGAAAAAACAAGAAGTTTTCTCTCTCCTTCTCTCTCCAAGAAATAAAAGGAAGTAGGCTGAACTATCTTCTTGGCATTCCCTCTTTGGTTATCTCCAAGATACCCTTGAACAACAAAGAAGCTCTTGGGGAAAAAAAATGGAACACTGACACTGCAAATTTAGTTCATTAATTTTTATACAAAAAGCTACTTATTACAAGAAACTAAGAAGGCTTCATTTAGTAAATAAAGAATAGGAAGCAAATTACAGTAGTATTACTTCATAGCTATTTAAGCGCTTTATTAATATGCTAACCAGTATTTTGAAAAACAAAGCAAAAACTATAGGTCCATTCACATTATTTACTGTTTTCACCACTTTATAAATCATCCCAAATGAAGTGCAGTTCCTATTCCCGTGGAACAACAAAGCACTACAATTTTTTAAAAAAATCGTAAAACCAAGTAAAATCTAAACTGAAACAAACCTAGCTCTCCTCCCCTCCTTTTCCTGGGTACACTGGGGAAATTTTCTTTACCTACTGCAAGTTTAAGGAAGATAAATAACTATCTGCTTCTTAGACACCCACAAAACGACAATGTGATGCAATCTTAACACCGCCCTGTGTGTTTTTGCCTTTTTCACTTAGCACTCAAGCTCCATGTTGCGTTGTCTGATTGAAGATGAGGGGGCGGTGAGGAACACGTGGCAGGCAGCCACAGCACGCTGTGTCTGGAAGCAAACGATGGAGCTTGGCGAGCCCTGCGCCCAATTGTGCATCCAGGGACTTCAAGTATTCACATAGTTTTTGTTCTTCAACAAGAAGGTTTTGCAATTGTTAGCCCTGTGCCACATAGAAAGACTTGCATCTGACTTTTTAACTCGTTTACATTATTATTTTTGTCATTGAAACAATGGCTTCTGTAAAATATGGTGAATGGGAGAAGAAATTAGAATGTGCTACTTGACTGAAACAATGAAAATTCAAAGCCACTATAATATTCTGGAAATACTTTGTTTTTCTTTTTAATATGCCCGTTTTGACATTTTCTCAATAGCGCTAAAATTCATCCCTTAGGAAACAACCCCAAATTTCTAAAACTATTAAGCTTTTAAATGGTCACAGAATCACAGAATTGTAGGGGTTGGACCTCAAGAGATCATCAGGTCCCACCCCCCTCCCAAAGCAGGTTCCCTAGAGCAGGTTGCCCAGGTAGGCATCCAGATGGGCCTTGAATATCTCCAGAGAAGGAGACTCCACAACCTCTCTGGGCAGTCTGTTCCAGTGCTCCGTCACGCTCACTGTGAAGAGGTTCTTGGTTCTTTCGCATGTTTGTGTGGAACTTCCTGTGATCCATTTTGTGTCCATTGCCCCTTGTCCTGTCCCCACAAACCACTGAAAAGAGGTTGGCCAAATCCCACTGTCTCCCAAATATGGTCCTTTTTTTTTTTTTTTTTTTTTTTTTTTAAATAGTTCAGCTAAAATAACTTTCCACTCAAACTTTCCACATTTCCAGCCAGAGAAAGGACAACTGAGACAAAAATCATGTATGGCTAAAACGGTGAAGTAAAATAAAGCCAACAAATGGCATATGCACTGCAGAAATTATACTCTGAAATTCTTTTTCTTTTTTGCCTCCTCTGAAGATCATAGACCAGCTTATGCTTTGAGGACTCTACTTAGCAGGAATCACAGGAAGTAAGAAAACACTGAACACATGATTTTCTATTTCTTTTCCCTTATGAAAAAAACATTAGACACTATCTTACAGGTAGCAAAAATTAATCAAAAATACACTTTCACAGCAGATAACCAGTTGTCTTCTCACCTTTGGCAGTCTTTCTGTCCAGTTTCTCATTTTCTGCGGTTACAATTGATTATCACAAACCAAATTTAAATTTTTTATTGTATGCCTCAGGATTAATCAATTTTTTATGTAGTCAGCTACTCAGCTTTTGGATTCATGCTTCATGTAATACCTCCCCTCCAAAAAAAAACCAAAACAAAACAAAAAAACAAAACACACTACTATCAACTCAGATGAAGTTTATGGTTTGGCAGTTTAAATACATTAGTTTTCATTTGTTTTATCCCATTTAGTAATTGCTTCCAAGTGTATTAAACTGTGACTGTTTTATTTTTAAGAACTTCCAGAAATTAAGTTTTATTCAAATTAAATACTTAGGAGGTATTCATTATCAACTCAAGACAGAATTCAGTAGCAGAATTTGACCTTAATTACTAATTATCAGCTGGATGAAATTTATGCTTTCGCACTCCTGGTAGATAATTTTGAAGATTTTGATGGCTGCAGTTTCATTAGCTCACACAATATGGTAAACAAAAGATTTGGAAATTGTTACTCCAAATGTAGCAGAAAAGCAGAGACAAACTTCATGGTGCTCACTGGAAAGAAAACCCTTCTAAAAGCACGACTGAAATGGGGAAAAAAAAAACATTTTCAAATTATTACAGGGACATAGTTCTGAGCATGCAAACAGTGTAAATACCTGACTTAATCCATGATTTAAATATAGTCTACTTTATGACACCGTGGGAGTCATCTCCTCGTAAGACAGCAAGAGCAATGGGACCCAACTAGTATATTAAAAACCTAAATTGTGAATTATAGAAAAATGTTTTTACCTAGAAGGCTGTCCTAAAAGTATGCTAAGCGAAAAAGCCATGATCAAAGCATGAAATATAGAAGGAAATAAAGAGGTCAAATCCCTTTATCTGTTTAAACTACTCACATAATTAATTCATAGCCTTCTGGTACACAGCACTGAGGAACTGACCCACAGTTCTTGATGATTCTCTGAAAACAGCCACATAATGCACAGGGATCACCTGTTTTTTGTGGTTGTTTTGATTGATTGCTTTGGGAAGGGGCATTTGCAGATGAACAAAATATCAGGTTGCATTAAGAAAAGATATAGACAATAATAATATAATTACTGCAGTGCTATGAGTGAGAACCATGTTCTATGCTGGCTGCCTTATCTTGAAAGGAAAAGAGCAGAAACAGAAAAAGTTCAAAAGGCAATAAGATTACTTAGGAGCCTGCTGAAGATTCTAGATGAGAAAAGTCTAAAAGATCACTGCAGTTTTATTTATGTAGAAGTGGAAAAAAATTGACATAATACAGGTATATAAAATAATAAATGTTTTAGGGAAGGTCAAACTGTGCACTACTGGGGAAAAAAAAGAACAAATTGAAAACTCATAAATCTTATGTGCAATATCAAGATGTAAGCCTTAGCAGCTGAACTTCCCAAAGGCTTTGTTTAACCAATTTATCTCAACTCTCATTTCCTCCCTGCTTTCAGGCAGATATTTTAAATACATGTGTTTTAGATTTAGCTTTCCCACTGCAAATGAATTCATTGATCAATTCTGTCAGATGACATTGAAAAGAAATCCTTTTAAACACAATGAGATATTGGCTTTTGGGCTTTTGCCACGAAGTTCTGAAGGTGTATACAGGACAATCTCGACACTCCTATTATTTATAAAAACATTCCCTGGTAAGGGCAAACAGATAATGTTCTCGACAGAGATCAAACATGATTTTCAGAGCACCGCCCAGCTACTAATTGCCTGGCATGAAAGTTTAAAAAAAAAAAAAGCCACAGAACAAAACAAAACCCCAGGGTCCACAGCCATTTCTTGCAAAATTGCCCACTGAAGCACTTGCTATTCTCTCTCCAAATCACTTTGCAAAGGGCACTGTTAGGATACTGGTAAATCAGTCTGGTTTTGCTTTACAGAAGTGAGAAAAGTGTTAAAAATAATTTTGGCTGCTTTAGACACTGACATCCTTTGTTTTGTTTCATATGAAATAATACCACATGTGCGTAGTACAGTTTAGACTTGCCACTTATTCTAAGAAACTACCACCCAAAAAGAGGTCACTGCAGATTTACAGTAAGTTTGCCGTAGCAAAGTTCGGAGCATGTTCTCAATATTACCAAAAATGCTTGGCTGCGTCTGCTTTGGAGTGACCTGACTGTAACCACCAAAATATTACAGTAACTTGTTGCCCACTGATCCAAGCAAAAAATGCCCATCAAAATAGCAACGCGAGCTTTCCTATTTTCAGCAGTGACTTTGTTGTTGTTGTCATCTCTGTTGGCAGGCTCCTCCGAGATCTGCCATGTTTTATTCCATATAAACCCATTCACAAGACTGTCCTTGCTGAGCTGGCTCCTGAAAATCCCAGGCTCTGCCCAAGCAAACTATGTCCCGGACACTGCTGCGAGCAAGCCCAGCAGTGGCATGCAAAGTAGCACATGGGAACAATGAGGTGCAATGGTGCTCCAGAAATCAACGCCTGTATGTAGCACATGCTTCAACTTACGTTATTACATGACCTGGCTTAGAAGTCTCCCAATCCAAGTTTGTCTTCACATCTCGGAGGCTGCTCTGACTCAAACCAACGCTAAAACCACTGATAGGCAAAGAGAGGCTCAGCAGTTTGCAAACCCAAGGGCCATCTCTCTATCCACATATGCATACAGATGTATACATTTTTAAGGATGCGTAATTAACTATAAGAAAATAATTCTTGAGGACCAGAAGGCTAAAAGCATTCGTATCAAACATAGAACCTTTCTCACTGTTTGCACAAATAAACCCACTGAAGTTGCTGACTTTGACTGGCACAGCAAGCCAGATTAGTTTCTCAACATAAATCAACTTAAGCAGTCAGAAGCCGAAAAGTACTGAAGTTTCCGCAAAATTTCTTGCGGATTTTTACAGACAAAGTTGTTGCCTTAGTCTGTGGAAACAGTTAATATTTTCTAATGCAATGCAAGGTTGATAACGCACATAGCATAGCATACCTTTCCTCTGCTTTTAAATGGCCCTAATAGAAACCATCTCCAGATAGCATTGCAAGGTAGGTTTTTGGGGGTGATGGGAGTGGAGGGGTGGGAAAGTGAGCTGGTCTTAAAACTGCAATAACATTTCAAATTACATCTACCCATGCTAGTCAGACAGCCCTGGGTGGTCTATTTGTTGCTGGTGGTTTGTTTTTTTCTTATCTTTTTTTTGCTTCCAAATTTTGCTATGTATTTATAACCATTAAGTGATTTGTGAGAGGCACTACAATCAGATCTAAGGTAAAAATAAAACTCATTATCTACAAGGTTGTTCTCAGAAGTCAACTAACACATTGACATCGTAAGAAATTAACTCATCAGTATATTTTTGACATGCATAGTGTTTTTCTCTAAAAGGTCATTCTTCTAAATTAAGAGAAGTATTAAATATCTTTGCTGTTCCACTGCACATCCCAGACTTAACTCATGAAATGTTTTCACTGTAAAAGCAAATTGCCATTGAAATAATCACAAGAAATACATGGAAAAGTTCCACATCCATTTAAATCTGACATGTACCCCAAGCAATGTAAGCTGTTAGGGCCTGCTCATATGTTTCATAAACTAAAAGAAGATAACTGAAAGCGTCCCTACTTAGTAAATACAGTGTGGCCTAGGAATTATTGTTATTTTTTGCCCTGGCTGCTGCCTTTTTTTTTTTTTTTTTTTAAACTCCCCTAAACCACACTGGTAAGTGGGAGTTAAAGCAGGACATCATTGGTCCCTACTTAAGATTTACTTACTGTCTTTTGCTATTTGTCTTCCTTACTGACCCAGGAATGCAAAGCACAGACCACTTCCAGGTGCTGCCCCTACATCCATCCTCACCCTTCCTCTCTCCTCCGCAGGCAGCACTGGGAGGGCAGCCAGAGCTGCGGCCCCAAATTTTGCTTCCACCTCCCACCCTGCCTCCGGGAAGAGCTCACCTGAGCTGTTGCAGCTGGCAACAGGAGCTGGGTGCCGATCTGTGGAAAATGCCCACCTTACCCCTTCTGCGGGGGTAAGGGGTTGTGGCTCGCAACACCAAGGAGAAAGAGCAGCTCCATGGGATAACAACCGGGATGCCTCCGAGGCCAGGTGGAGATGCCCAGGACAGCTTCTCTCTTTGACAAAGCACAGAGCAAAAGCTATAACTTCTCCCATTTCCCAGCTACTGGGGTTCTTTGGTGATGAGTGAGCTCTCTATGGTGTCTTCCTGCCAGGCTAGAGTTACAGGAGTGTCTTCACTTAGATAACTTCGTTTCTTGAGTACACAATTACCCAATACACCCAAAGCACTCCAAGGCACTTTTTTTTTTTTAATTAAAAAAATTAATACATAAAATAGTTTATTTCTAGCTGGAACATTTTTTTTTTATTTATTTTTTTCAAACTTAGGCCTGTAAGCAAAGCCATGCGAGTGCTCTGAATGTGGTGCACCGAGACCCTCAGCTCAGTATCCCAATAAAGTATAAACTTCTTGGCTGTGTTTCCCTTCCTCTACGTATGGGAACGTAGGCCGAGCTCCAGGCTTGCAAGAGACCTTGATGTTCATGAGAACTTCCTCTATTTCCACCCGTGCAACTTATTCCGCCTACATCGGTCATCAAGTTTCTACTGAACATTCTTCTAGAAGATGTAAAAGGAAGCTAGCTATGCCAGCAAGCCCCACCACCAGGAACAAACACCCCTTCTGTCATTTCACAGAGAGAGAACAGCACCAGCTATCTGACTATTTATCCTAAATGAAAGCCTTTAACTCATTTTACAAGAGAAAGAAAGTGGCAAAGAGCAGGACACAAACAATTAAAGGAGTATTTGCCCACGAAAAGCCAATGGGACATTGTGTTGGGTGTGGAAGGCAGGCAGCAGTGAGACAACACACCATATTAAACTGCAGCAAGATATAGAAAATTGGACTCTGCATTTGAAAAACCATCGATGAAGTCAAATACAGATCAGCCAGGCAGCATATACACAGCCCTCAAGAGCCTTATGGCAAGGATGTGTACTTGCCCCAGTTTCTTTAAAATACATCCCCCCCTCCTAACAGGCATTCAACAAGCATGGAAACCTTCATTTGGGTACGTGTTCAGGAAAAGACACAGCACACTCATGCTGAGAAGATACAAATCACATCCATCATCAACAGATCTCTGCCAGGCAGCATCCAAGAGATCTTTGATCGCTTCTAAGTAGAAATGGAAGATGGCAACCCGTGTACTTAGAAACATGAAGGAATCCAGAGCACCCCCTGTGCTGATGTAGGAGTATGATCCAACAGGTCCAAAGGCTGTGCAGGGAAATTACTGCTGGTTGTGTCCCAGCCTGACAGCTAAGCATCAGGACCCTGCTTACTGAGCTATGAAAAGGAGAAAGGGGGAGTTACCTCACTTTCTCCTTTTCCCAAGGAGTCTGAAGTAATTTAAATATTTAAAATAGTGACTCTTTCACAAGCATTGCTGAATCCCCAAAGCCATCTCTCTGCTCAAGGTCCTATACATCATCACTAAGTCACTGTGGCTGCTGAGGTACCATTCGTTCTTTCATCCAAAACACTATTTTCAGTCATTTTACCCAAAAGCAAAGTGGTGAAATTTTATAAACATCCTGTCTTTGCAGGTATTGTAAGATAACCTGACTTCATCTCTAAGGTGCACGCTGTTACAGCCAAAAGGTCCAGCACAATACACACCATGCTAGGAGAAAGCTAGGCACAATACACATCACTGACTGACCTGCTCCTTGCAATGCCACCTCGACTCTGTGCTTTTCAGTAGAGTGAAGTCCAGGGCAAGAGCTCTGTTTCCACAAAGACTCAAGGGCTGCCTTCAGGCTGTACAAGGGCTTACAGACAGGCAGAGTAGAAATTGAGGCTAAGGAGTTTTGAGACAGGTTAAAAATAAGCACAACTGACTGTACAGGGATTAGTAATCAAACATACTCTGAAATTTTAGCTATGCGTAGCTTTTTCCTCCTTTCCTTTGCACCCTTCTTTGAGCATAACCCAGGCAGAAACTGCATTTTGAAAAACCTGCCCTGTGCTTTGCGTGGGTAAGGAAAGCTCTTGGAGGCCACTCTCCCATCACCTGTTTGCCCTTGCCATTACTTCAAGTGGAACAAAAAATGTTCAGTTGTCCAAGTGAAATTAAACATTTTAATAGGAAAAAGAACAAATATGAAGCTGGCAGGATTTAAAAATACAACCTCCATAAAACATTCATGTTTTGTGTGACCAATAAATGTATGTTAAAAATAACCATGCTACACTTCTCTTTAATGTTGTTGAACTTAAGATCTACAAGAGAGAAAAACTCCTCAGACTTTTGTTATACTATTGATTGCCAAAGACATGCAATGAGAAATGATATCCCCCCCCCCTTATTGTACAAATTAATGAGACTTAAGCAAAGCAAACCAAAATTTTATTTGCAATATTTCTAGTTCAGATTTGAGATGGCTGGTCACATTAAGTTCACAAAATTTTGCTTTATAAATATATCATGTCTGATTTGCATTTTTAAGTAACACTTGAAAACAAACAGTGCAACAGAAAAGCTTCCTTAAGGCATAGTGCCAGAAAAACCCAGAAGGCTGCAATAAACCACACTAATAAACTTACTTTGGGAATACCTTGTAGAAGCCAATAAGAACTGTGCTGTATTATCAAAGGGGCTTTAAGTATTATACTGCAAATCCTGTGTAACAAGAAGTGGATGAAGCATGTCAAACCATATACTGTCCTTTAAAATTGCCATATAAAAACTAGGTTTTAAGATCAGAGGTTGGTATGTTAGTATTGGAGAATAAAATGCATTATATGGCACATTATCCCCAGAATTATCCCCAAACCAAGTAACATGTATCCATAAAATCTGTGCAAAGTAAATTTAAACACGTTATTGTTGGGAAGTGCACTGTCAAGGCACACGTGCAAACCGAACAGAGCCTTATTATCATGGGAGTCAATAATCATCAAGATACCATGGTGTTTCAAAACTCTAAATAAATTTAAATTTTATTTAGTGACCCAATAGCTATTCTCCCATACTAATATTACCAAAGGGCACAGCTGGCACTGTTTGGCAGTAGTAGCTGGCAAATTTTCCATAGCTTAAAATGGCCTAGGTTGGGCTGATGCCTTGCTTTGCCAGGAAAGTTGTAGGCTTCTGTGTTGACAAGAGGATGTTGCTTAGAGGAAACGCACCAAAAACCTCTTTCCATCGGAAAATACATTACCAAAAGCTAAGCTGTTTGTAGAAAGTAGGAGTTTCAGCAAGTTTTACATTATGACATATTTCTCCAGGACAGTTTCCCAGGTTCCCAACCAAAAAAGAAAAAACATGTATTATCTAAAGCTTTGTTTCACTCTTGTTTAATCTACACAAAGAAAAGCCATGTGGACTGTACGAAGTCAAATTCAAAACAAAGTGTTTTAAATTTATAACAATTAAATACTCTAAGTTAATACTTATTTTAATTTCATATTACAGAAGCATGGCAAGTTGTGAGTAGAGATTTTAGTTTTCACATTTTAAGAAGTTGTACAGGAAAAAGAGGCACACTTCTAAGAGTAGTGTCAACGATGACCTATGAATCTAATTTCAGCTTGTTTTAATTGCAGATGTTGGAATAGATTTGAGATCTATTACAATAATCTGACATACCCACAAGGAATGGTTTGGTACATGCTTATTAAGTGTAGATTTTAACATCTGTTGTGCATTCAAATCAATTAATGAATTTGGTAATGTTCAGAGGATTCACTCTGAAAATACTCCAGTTTTAAGTGGTTCTAATAGGCATATATTTTGCTTTTTGCATGAACAGCACTGTATACATTGTAAACCTACAAACCTAGTTAAGGATCCTGAAACACAGGGCTTTTTCTTTGTATTCCTGTCCTTCACACTTGCAACCAGACAACTCTCTCCGTATTTTGTGGAATAAATGTGGTGAAGTCAAAATCCCTTCCCTAACCCCACCCTCAGAACTGAGATACGCACACTACTCCTCCGCCAAGACACCACCACCAAAGGACATTGAACAACAAGCCCACGCTCTGAATTCGAGCATCTTTGGAGCAGCGGGAAGCCTGAGTACCAGAAAATTGTTAACTTGTTAATTGTACTTCTTCACTGAAATCCAGACCGTTCTCAGACCAACTGTAAAGCTACGAAGGATTTTAAGAGAACCAGAATTCCAATGGTTCACAATTTTGTTAGGAAACCAAACATCCTGGCACAGCCCCACAATATCCATCCATCTGTGGGAACTCCCTTGTTATTACTTCCACTCCACTGTGGCAAGCGACTCTGTAAAGCAGCCAAATCTCACACAAAGGTTTGCTTCTTCACAGCTCCTGTGGAATCCCAGGGCATAGATGAAAGCAAGGACTGACAGTGTTGGAAAGCATCCAGGAGCAGTGCAATGGCAGCAGGTAGCAGCAATGTGTCTACCAGTAGCACAAAATCCCCTGTTAGATGGAAAACGGGGAAGGGGACACTTGGTTTTGCACAATTCAGTGACAGGCAGGCAGAGGAAAACATGCAGGATGAGGTCGGTGAGGTGGGGTGAGACAGCATAAGGAATACTTACAGGAGGAAAAGCCTGGGCTCAAGGTTAAGGAATGGTCTTGGAATATGGAGGTTCAGTGCTGGCCAACTGCAGCCTTCCCATGTGCCTCAGCTCCAACCCGCAACAACGCTTTCATGCTTCAGTGATTTATTGCAATGACGAATTACTGTGTGTTTCTAAGGAACACAGATGCTGCAGAGATGAAGTCTTACGGAGATATTTAGATAGTTTGCTGCCAACTGCTCACATAAAACATGCTCTTGAGTTAACCCGTTACATACCTTCCTGAACATCTTCTCATTTACTGCTTCCTTTTCCAATGGCACAAAGATTTAAAGGAAGATGAGTTGTTGCTGTTTCACCACATACCACTATTGCACCCAAGGCAGGGGCACAAACTTCCCCTGCCCTGATGCACTCTGACAGGTCTTGCTAAACAGCTGGCCCAATAGCTGCAAAAGCAGCCAGTAAGTCAAGGTGCCCAAGCACCGTTCTCCTGAAACGGCCTCCTTTTCAGCAAGGGACTTTCTAAAAATCAGACCCTATTAAATTGTCTCACATCCGACCCATGCGAAGAAAGCTGCCCAAAGCCCTTTTTGCAAGAACACCTGACTTCTGCACGTCTGCTAAATACAGTGTAAGCAATTATTGCACACACAGTGCAAAATTAGGGCAGTTAGAAAATACCCTCTTCTTCTGACCTGCAGCAATTAATTCCAAAGTCAAAAATCTTAATAACATAGCTGAGGATTTTCAAAAGGCACTCAGTCATTGGTGATGGGTTTTTAATTAATTTTCCCACAGAAGCCAATTGTAAAACTACCACCAATGAAAACAGCATTCATCCAAGTCAACTCCCATGCGTTCCTGACAATCACGCTCATAACTTCCAAGTGTGGTAACAACCTATTTCTATCTTTTTGAGAATGATCTTTAAAGATAAAACTTAATTATAAAGAAAAAAAAAAGACATTTATCTTGCAGTGGCCATAAAAACCTCATATATGTAAAGGTATGCTCAACCAGAATAAAATCTTACTGTGGTCAGCACAAGCTCGTTTGTGACCATTCACTTTATAATACACTGAGTCAAGACCCAGACAGAAGGGTGCACCCATAAAGCACCTTAGCAGACCCCTGGACCACACTGAAAGAAGCCTGCGTGTTGCTTTAAAACCAGCTCAACCTCCCCTGGCTCAGGTAGCAGAATGATGCCGGCAAAGAGAAGGTCCAAAAGATTCCTCCCTGCTTCTCAGTCTCCCTGTTGTAACCCACTTTCTAGATGAAAGACAGCTTGCTGAAGTTCGTATTTCGTAAAATATGCTGCATGGACTTACCTTTTCAGATTTGATATTATGAAAAGATTTCCAAATATATTAATGGGAAAACTTGGGCTTGGGTTTTCTTGCGGAGTCTCCCTCAAAATAAATCCCACTCTTGTGTCATAGGTGCCTTCTCAATGCTTTTTCACAGTATGAGCCATGAATGGATGAGCTGATATTAATAGCTGATTCTCTATGACATACAGTGCCCTGCCATCTAGCATCTCCTGAGCCATCGGCACTGCTGGGATTAATAATCAAATCACAGTACATAACAGACAAAGGAGCAAAAACTCTTCTCGATTGAAAATGTCATTAATTCCTGCATAATTATATTGACTGTACTAAAGGTCTGCCATTTTTAAATTGTGCACAAACACTTAATTCCCTGTGACAAGCATACGTATACCAAGATGAAGATCCAGACACTAGCTGACACTAGCTACGTGCCACGGATGTACAAACATCTGAAAGGCACATGTACACAACTGTGCTAAAGACCCCCTGTAAATCCAGCAAGCTTCAGAAAGGAGAAGACAGGGCATGTGTCACTTCCTTCACAGAGGAAGTATTTGCTGAAATCCTACACTGTCAAAGGGAGCTGACAAAACAGCAGCAATTAATTCTTTCAGCTGCATGTGCCCAGCCTATCCAAAAAAAATTTTAAAGTCAACCTTCATCCATCTTCATTTGTTTTTAGTTTTGCCAAGGTAACTACGATTAACTTATCAAGTTTCAGTCTGAAATACTTGGGGGTCAGGGGAGGCAGGAGGGAAATAAAGGTTAACGCAAAGTCATATGTTTGCCTTACAAGCCTAAATAAGTAACTGCTGGTGATGCAAAGCAATGCTGCCTTTTAAAATAAACAAGTGTTAAATCCCTAGAGCCGAAACAACCAAAACATAAGTCACCTTATCCCTTAGAAAGTAGTTACCAATATTAATGAGCACCAGACAAATGAAAAAGCTGAATTAAACAAACAAAAAGATGTGCTTTCTCACATAAATGCAGAAGAAGCAATATTTCCAGTATTTGAAAAAAACAGCTGTACGCTATTCCGCAGCCATTTGAAAACACCTACATGCCAGCAAAGTTCCTGTACCCAAGCATGTGAAGCTCTGGGAGTAAACACAGTTGCTCTCATTCGAAGATGACAGCGTCAGTTTTTCAGGCTCCTTCAACAGGTAGCAGGCCTATTTTGCCAACCAAACAACGAAATTAGCTAGCTGCCTCCTGCTTCAAAGCTTAAAAAAAAAAGGCGATCAGAAACGGTTGCTCACCCCCAATGGGGCTGAAGCACCCCTGCTTCCCTGCCACAGCGCCTCCCAGCACACATTTCTCTGCTATTCCCTGCGTGGCCCAGAGCATTTCAACTATCGCATAATGCTGCTTCGATAAACCTGAGGTTACAATTCACCCTGCTGCTCGTGCACCTGCATCTCGGCAAGGCAATGCTATTCTGCTGTACAATAACTTCTGCATCTTTAGGATGCCTGCACACATACCTGCGCCAGGCAGACCACGTTTCACGAGTGAAAACAACAATGCTCTTTGGAAACGTCTTCGTACAGTACTCAGCTCCCTGAAAATCAGTTTGGTCATGATTTTGCTTCATCCCTGCCTGTACAACTTAGGACATAAAGATCTGGTCAAAGTTGTAAAACTGAATACTAAGGCTGCATTACAGCCCAACGTTACGCTTTCCCTATTTTTAAAGCAGCATCCTTACTTCAGTGCTTAAAAATTATCTTAGTTCATTTTTGCCTTTTCCTACAAATCATATTTGCAAACAGCAAAATGCCTTTGCTCATGTATACCAAACAGAGCCTTTCCCCCCAGTAATAGTCTGGAAGCTAATAACTATTTTAGAGCAATTCCAGTACAATGAGACACTGTCACTGGCTGTTTATGTAACAGTGAATTAACCCCCACCGATACCTCTCAGGAATTCATATTCACAGCATACAAAATGTGCCTCACAAGAGCTTGTTAATATGGTAAGTGCGGAAGCAGTCTCGATTTGGAAGACTGTCTTTCAAAGCAAACATGCTTAACCTGCAGTTTCAGTCATGGAAGAAATTATTCAATTGCAGACAACAAAAACAACAGGGTTATAACTAATGTACAGTAAATGCTTTGTGGGTGTAATGCAAGCTCATTTCCCAGTAGTGCACTCTCTTAAATCCTAACACATTTCTCACCGCGCTGCCATGAAATACCTTTATTACGTTAAACTTGCTTGTGCATTTTGTTTTCAGGCAACGAACCATGACACCACATCATTACCAGCTGGGGCAGGGTTTCTTCTCTCCTCAGAAGCATTTTTGGAGCAGGGGCCAGCAGGCAGTAGACACCCCACTGCCGGGAGCACCGACAGCAAAGGGGGAACCAAAAGCAAACTCACCGCAGCGGGCACCACCATCTCCCTCCGGCACCCCCTCCATGCAAGCAGGGATCCCCCCGCCGAGGGCTGGATCTGACCCGATGGCTCTGCTCGGGGAAGGCGGATGTCAGGAAGCGTTCATCAGAGCGGCATTATCATTAAAGGCGTAAAAACCGCTGCAAACCCGTTCCCTGAGAGCCGCTCCCGCCAGCGCCGGCCTCGGAGGCCGCGGGCCGGCCGCCATCCCGGGTGCCCTCCCCCGCCGCCGCCGCGCCATGGCAACGTGGCCCGGCCCGGTCCGGCCCGCCTCGGAGGCGTGAGGAGGGTGCACCAGGCATCCAACCGAGTGCCGGCTCACTGATATTAACCCACTGACACACCCTCCAGACCATATATAAAAATATAAAAAATAAATGAAAAACAGCCCAGCCACTTGGCATCTCGCTGGTCTGGCTCTGCTTCCAGTTAGAGTGATGAGGGGAGTATAGAAACTGGGGGGGGGGGGGGGGGGGGGGGGGGGGAGTGAAATGGAGAAACGTTGCATTCGATGCCTTAAAATAAATAATAACCATAGGAAGGCTGGGGACAGGGGGATGAAAGGCAAAGCGTGGACTTTGATCGTGCAATCGGATCAGCGAGGGCACCTCTGCCGGTCTGATCAGATTGCTGCAACAGAGCCCTGGAAAGCCAGCCAAGTAGAAGTGGAAAAATCTACGGACCCGGTTCCCTTTCAAGAGATGAAAGGGAACTCTGCCTCTGGTACCGGGATTTATGGGAAAGGTAAATGCAGCCATAATACAACACTTGCCAAGATAACTTAGGTCTTCCTTCAGGAAAACACTCAAGCATGTTCCTAAACCCATTACTATTCAGGGCAGCCCGTAAGCATCTGCTGAAACATAGCACTGAAGCATAGCATTCTTAAACGGGAGTCCTTAAGTACTGTGCTGATTAACGAGTTTTCTTCCCCAAATCCAAGCCACTGTGAACCAACAGAATGAACTGCCCTCATTAAATTTTTATATTGCTTCTGCCTTCTTTCAGATTAAATCAGAGCATACAAACAGAAAATAAGTTTCACTTTCCATTAGGAGGATAAAACCCAACTTTTCTTTTTTTTTTTTTTTCCCTGTAGGATCAACAGGCTGCACAATGCCACACATCCCTATGAACGAGCACCTTTCATGAGGAAGAAAGCTGGCACACAGCAGAAGGACTGCCCTGCCCCTCTACAAGCCCCGCAACTCCCTTGATGTGCAGCTGCAAGCCAGAAGGGACCACACAGAGCAGCGTGTGCATACGTTTTATCCACTGATGAACCCTTTTGAAGCAAACTTTAAAACGCTGTAGACTATGAACACGTCTCAGTCATTAATGGCTGTGGATAAGACGTCTGTTTCTCAGTTCAAGTGAGGTCGCTATTAGGGGCACAGGCTGAGGTCCTCGCCTGTTGCACAACTGACACTGCCTGCCCTTGATGCCCCCAGAAACTTTTGACAAACTGAGCACACAGAATGAGTTCCAAACCTTAAATACAAACGTTACAGTTCATTAATGTTCAGCAGCAAGGTTTCATGTCTACAGCTGCTTCTGTTTCTCATTCACAGCTCACCACCTCTCCTCAGAGCTCTCACCTGCTGATTTCTTACAAAGAAACTGTACCCCCTGTTGAAGGAAGAAATCTTATCAAATAGTGAATCAATGCTTTTGGCTCTCCTTGCTGTTATTTAGGAATATTGTGCCCCATATACTAAACTATTGCTTTATTTATGTTCTTTATACGGGCAGAAAAATGGACCTTGGAAAATGGTTTGCACCAGTTTTAGACTTAGCTAAATCAGAGTCTTAGATGAATTTTATACTGGAGAATTTTGAAGGAAAACATTTTTATGTAACTATTCTGTTCCTTTTTGCCTTTTGGGGAGACAGCATTGATAGGAAAGCTTGTGAGAGGCAATCTAATCTCCTATTGCAAGTCTCGAGACAGATGGCAGAGCACCCTGCCAGAAGGTTATGTTAAGATCATGGTATCTCCCCTTCTTGTTAGCTATATCCAAATGCTATGGCAGGCAGGAGCAGCTTTACTATTCACCCCCAAGAAACTTTACCTCTTCTCCTCATCTGCAGCAATTAGCACTCCTCAATACGAAGATAAAGGCACCATCACCTTGCTGCAAACCTTGTTGTCAGAAATGGGTAAGGACAAAGAATTAAAGAAGAATCTCAGGCATCTGTCCCTAAATGAACAATTTACCTTTCAGGAAAAAATGGTCTTGCCATGCTGTAACCGCCCCAACATACCCCTCTAGGCTCTTCAGATGGGTGAATAAACCCAAGAGGTAGGTTATGATTTTCTTGCATAAAGAATTTTCTTTCATAAAAACATTTAAGAGAAGGCCACCATCACCCTGAAAAAAAAAAAAAAGTTCATTCAGCAGCCTGTGAGTAGTAAAATTACCCCAAGAACTTCATAAAGCACCTCCTGGGGCAAGTGAAACAGGACTGCCGCTAAATCAGAAGAGCAATGCTGCAAAAAGGGGGAGAAATTAGATGTTCAAAGTCTTTCCCACTGTTCTCACAGCTTAATTACATCTATTGATTTAGTGCCCATAAGTAGCATGAAGAAATGAATAAGTAAATAACTACAATCCTCTGTTCACTGTTGCAAAAGAAGCTCGAAACCAAGGAAAAAGACAGATAGTATGAATGAACTTCGCTCAAAATTTGTAAAACAAACCCAGAAGAAGTATTCTCCCTACATGAGATAATAGCACAGCCCAAAGGGCTTCACAACAAAGCACATACAAACTACTTGTTCCTGTAAAGACTCAGAAGGACCACCAAGATGTGTTTCTACAGCCACCAGCTTCACAACATGGAACTACCACCTGAGCTTCTCTCTCCTCCCCCAAGAAAGGGCACAAAACAAAGGATGAAAACTATTTTCAGTAATTTGGAATTGGAGACCACAGCACCTGTTTTCCCCTACCTCCTTCTCCAAGTATTTTGTTATGGCCTATTACAAAATTATCTAGTAATGAAACAAAAACACATTTACAAAGTGACAATCCCCATTTTTTAAACTTGAAATCTCAATCTCTTCCACTGGAGCAAAAGTCCAAGTGATGAAACAAACCTTGAACTGTGCCCTACTGTTGAACTACTCATCGCTTTTGGAAAACGAATGAGTGCCTCATCCCAGACGCTGCAATTTAGCAATTTAATCTGTACACGTGTCCTGATGACAGATGTTATGAAGAGAGAGCAGAAAGCCTTCAGAGAGCCAGTAGCTAAATGAGAACATTTCCCTGATCAATGCCACTGACCGGAATTTCACCTGCAATCACAGAAGAACCCAGAGCAGTTACTGGAAAAGCCCCGTAACCCAATTCCAGGCAGAGCCAGTGGCAGCAGCTACCCAGTGGTGGTCTCCAAGAACGGGTCTCATGAACAGCAAGCAGTCATCCGGATGTGAAGTGAGGGGGGTAATAAGGAGGAGTTGTTTACTATTGTCCAGCAGAACACAGCCTGCGACATTTTGTTAGCTCTCCCAGTGGTCTCCAATACTGCGTGAGCAGGAGAGACAACAGAGAAGAGCTTTGAACTGCACCTCATTGACGGAGGGAAAAAGGGTTGTGAGGATCACAGTTCTTTCACCTTTTGAGTTCCCCAAATTAAACATGAGTACATTTCATATGCTTGTTGGTTATCCCTCCCTTCTCAGTTACTTTGACTGCTGCTGAATTCTAAACTCTGCTTCAATTGAAAAAAGGAAAACAAAATTTGTGTTTTTCTGATGCATAACATACAGCTGTCATAAGTGACAACAATGAAGATATAGGAAGAGAGAACTACTTAGCTATTTTTTCTATTTTCCATTTCTAACCAATGAATCCTGTAAATAGGAACTCACTAAGCTATGTAGTCTTCATCCTAAGTCAGACTGCAAGAAAGATTGTTTAGAAAAAGAAAGCACTTTCTTGCACTTGGAAGAAAAATTGTTAGAAAAAAATAGTACTTTCTTGGAACTGCTATAAATATAATTGCACAAAAATTCCTACCTGGGTTTGAAAAAATCTCAAGTAGTCTTTCCCATTTTTTCCCCCTCATAGTTTTGTCCCATTACCGTTTGATTTAAACCAGGTATAAAGCAATTTTGAAGCATACTCCAACAATGTATCCCACCAAGTTTAAACTATATTAAGACCACAGTATTTTTACTAGTAGAGAAACCTAACAAAGGAACAACATGCTTGGAACATCTGTCGCAGTGATTGAAAGAAGTCTATGACAGGAATAGCAAATACTTATTTTCTTTTCCAAGATGTTGTCAGTCTGCTGAAGCAAAGTATCAGCAGACTGTCTAAGAGCTAACTCACATTGGCCTGTCTCCTCCAAAACGAAGATGATTAAAATATTCCCTTGTTGTATAACCTTGTCTAGTTGCTTATTATTATCTGCCATCTCTGTGTTGGGGGGGGGGGGAACTCTTTGTCAAAACTAGTAAGCACGTTACAGTGTTATGTAAAAAATAACTCATATGTTTAAATCTACCCCCCCCAATGAAATTCAAATTTTCAAGTGTGTCAATTATTATATACATTTAAATAATCAGCTGCATGACTCAACACAATCCTGAAGATACAGACCCCTAAGCATGGCTGTCTGTTACACAACATATTCTGCACAGCTGATCAAAACCACAGATATTTACTACACAACTTTTTGGTTACTTCATGGAAGATGACAACAGAGTGACTGCTCACCCTGTGCTAATGCTGACTATCCATGAAGGATTTCTGTGGTGTTCGCCCCTTAGGTGGCCAAAAATCTTTCAGGTTCTTGTATGAACCTTGCCTGAACGTGTACAAAAGGTTCTTTCACACAACAACAGCATCCTGCTGCCCAAACCACACAGAGCTGCTTTCTACATGGAGGTGAAGAAGGGACGAATCCCTGTGGCGGCATTTGTGCTCCCTTTCAGTGCAAAGTTAAAGGAAACCAATACTCCAAAAAGTAACGGCATGACTCACAGGATTCATTACAACACACTGTTGGTGTATCACAATCAGTTGTCATGGGTCCACTGTGGGCAACCAGCAAACAGTATCTTTTCTCACCGTCACCGGGATGAGGTTTCAACCGCATCACCAAGTGGCAGCCGCACACATTACTCTCCTGAACTAGACCCTGCCTGGGCCCTTATTAAGTCAGGCATATAATGCATGATCAAGGGCAGCCTGTTACTACACATCGCCACTGCCTGATCAAAAGCATCAGCACACAGCTGTGGCAGGCACCTGTCTCCTGAGCGCTGGTGCAATAAGCCTTGAGGCTCAGCTGGAAGAAGACAGGCCAGTAGGCTGCTAATGTGAGAAGATGCCTCAAGTGACCAACAAACAATTCCTCGACAGAGACAACACCGCCTTCGAAGGGCCAGACACGGCTGCAGATCCTCCACCTGAGCTCAGTGCTAAATGGGATTTGGGAGTGGTGACCATTGCCACTGCTGATGTTCTCAGACCAGCTCCTCACCAGGCCACAGCACCACCACCATGCTGCAGGCTACACACTGGGATGTTCAGGCACAGATGAGAACCATCAGCAGTTTTCTAGCTGAAGCCAGATGTGAAATCGTGTAGGAAATGTTGTGACAGACATTAAGAAGGGGACTTAAAAAAAAACAAACCACCACCCCATAAACAAAAGAAAAGAGCCAGACCAGCAGATACAGATGTAAAAGCTTTCTGAGAAACTTCACTATCAAATAACTACGACAGAACCAAGTATCAGCATTCAAGGAGAACTTACTGAGAAGAGCATGAAATGCCAAAGCCTTATAGTTTTCTGCTGATTATTTGAAAACAACATCAAACAAGGACAGTATACTTGCATATTCAAATAAATAGTTCAAAATTATATTTTCTTTTCATATGTAAAATACGTAAATCTTCATGTTAACATATACTGTGCTGAAAAGATTCAGAAGCCATCTATATACAAAATACAGACTTAAAAGCAGAATTTATTCCTCTGTATAATGTTTTCTTATAGATACAGGGCTCTTTACTTCAAAAGGGACCACTACACAAAGGAATCATTGTTAACTTTCAACTTATGTATTGAAAGTATTCAGTATACATATCCAAAAAAAGTTCATGATTCAGCTATGATCTGGAGATCATATTGGGTTCATTTGCAAACAATTTGGGAAAAGATGGTTATGTAACTCACCAGGGTGACACCCAGCACCCACTTGATCTCACTGCGTCCCACCCACTGCCTGCATGCAGCTTAAATCCTACTGCGCCTTTATTGAAACCAAAGAATGCAGACCCCGTCTTACTGAGATCAAAGCCTTAATCTCAGCTCACATCCACTGGTCCTTTCGGAGTAGCCTTTGAACTCTCTAGTGGCGTGTCCTCTTCATTCCTGTTCTTTTTATGCTTTCTTAAATTTCAATGCAGGGACTTCAGCCAAGCTATTTTAAACTGCTCCTAGAGAGACCTGGAAGTATGTTTCTAGGACACTAAGAAGGTAGGACAGAATTTTCTCTGTAGGTAGCAGAAAGGTAGAGCTCCTTTTTGACTAATTTATTTTAATACTGCTGTAGTTTTGTTGTAGTATTAATTATGCAGTAGGGTGCCCACAGCTTTGTATAAGCATCTTTTTGAATTATTTAAAACAAGAGAGAAGCAGCAGTTACTCAGCATCTCTGAAAACTGCGCAACTCTTGAATTTCAGCACCGATCACAAAACATGCTAAAGAACAAATAATGCATTCACCAATGTGCAGGCCTTAAAAGACATGGTACAAGACAAATCTATAATCAACTGCCCCTTAGCTACAACCCATGACACCCTGCACAAGCTTTCAGAGTAGTACACTTGCTCAAGGATACAAGTATCAGAGATTGATCAAGTGTACTACTTCGGGAATTCAGCTGATTTTTTTTCTGCGGGAAAAAGAGAGGAAATAAAACGTCTAATTAGACAAAGTATTTCCTGCCAACATGTGAAGTTTCGTTTCAAAATTGCCAGAAGTGAAGCACTAAAAGAGAAATTAGAGCTCCCAGATCCCTGCATGATTTCAACTCAGTCTTTGCCCATTTGGTAATGGTTGGGTTTTTCCCTCATTATCAAGGCAGGAGTCAACAAGGGAGCAAGTCTCAGCCCACTCTTTCCTTCAGGGAGCTAGGCATGTTTGAGAACCTTCCCTCAAGTTCCTCCTCCTGCCCCCAGGCCCAGCATAGCCACCAGTCCCTAAGCCAGCACTGGTCAACTAGGAACTTTCATTGTGATGAAAGAAGGCACATGGGCCGCAGGTTTCAGGAAAGTCCCCTTAAGGCTAATGAGGAAACCTCAAAATGAACCATGTGTTCATTTTGTTGTGTGTATAGCTGTTGCATCTCCAAAAGAAAGCATTTAGAAGCAGGTTCAGAAACAATGGAATTATGCCTCTCAGTATGGGCTTAAGGCCCATAATCAAGATCACACTATACAAAGTGAACCTCAACAGCAACTACTGTTCACCACAGTAGTTGCTGCACTTCTGTCCATTTTTTCCATTTTCTGACAACTTCTGCTGACTCAGACAAATTGCTGACATCCCTCCTGGGAGTGCTCACACACAGAACAAACTCCTCCACACATGCACACAAAATAAATAACGTGAACATGGAAATGAGTTTGAATCTACAGGTATATGTGAAAGAAATAAAAGTTCCCCACTTTAGCCACCTTTTTCAAATATTCACATTAAGTGCTACACTGAATAAAAGCAGCTGAACAATCTTAGGATTACTGGAAAAAATACAGTGGTGAGATTTTGCAGGCTTTTAGCACACTACAAAGACCCACAGCTTATTGTCCTATCTGGAAGGCAAATTGTTTAAATGAGTGAGGATTTCCTCTCTTTTAAGAAAGAGCACATGAATGTGTGGCACAGCCTAAACAGCCCAAAACATCCAGGCGTGTACTCACTTTGGACCACAACACAGCAGCAACCTTGGCATTCCAGATGTGGGTCAAAAGAGCAACAGAAAATTGTGAAGTACCACTTCTTCAAACTTACAAATTTACTATTGTTCAAAAGAAAATATGCACAAACAAAAACAAGTGAGTTTCTCTAGCACTTTATATAAAACTTACTTGAACAGAAGTTTTTTGTACAAAGAATAGGAAAAGGTCACAGAGAAAAGCTACTTGGGCTGTAAAGTGACAACTTTCAGACATACACCAAGGCAAGCAAGCAAATGTTAACATTCATACTTCTAACACTAATACTAATAATAGTACTGTCACATATATACAACTGAAACAGATTATTTTGGCTATCTGCTAGTCTCAGTCAGGTTATATATCCTTTAGACACAAGCTAAACTGCAGAACTGCAGCACATTTATTCCTGAAATCCTGCTGGCATCAGATTTGGTGGCATCAATCCTGCTGGATCAGATGGTGGTGGCGTGGCTCTCTACATTAGAGAATCTTTTGATGTTGTGGAACTCCAGGCTGGGAATGATAAGGTTGAATCCCTGTGGGTTAGGATCCGTGGGAAGGCCAGCAAGGCTAGCTTCCTGGTCGGGGTCTGTTATAGACCGCCGAACCAGGATGAGGAGACGGATGAGGAGTTTTATAGGCAACTGACAGAAGTTGCCAAATCGTCGGCGCTTGTCCTCGTGGGGGACTTCAACTTCCCGGACATATCCTGGAAACACAACACGGCACAGAGAAAGCAGTCTAGGAGGTTTCTGGAGAGCGTGGGAGATAGCTTCCTGACGCAGCTGGTCAGCGAACCTACCAGGGGTGGTACCCTGCTAGACCTTCTCTTCACAAACAGAGAAGGACTGGTGGGAGATGTGGTGGTCGGAAACTGTCTTGGGCAGAGTGACCACAGAATGGTAGAGTTCTCTATTCTTGGCGAGGCCAGGAAGGGGACCAGTAAAACTGCTGTATTGGACTTCCGGAGGGCTGACTTTGAGCTGCTCAGGACGCTGGTTGGCCGAGTCCCTTGGGAGGCGGTTCTGAAGGGCAGAGGAGTCCAGGAAGGCTGGGCGCTCCTCAAGAAGGAAATCGTGATGGCACAGGAGCGGTCCGTCCCCACGTGTCCAAAGACGAGCCAGCGTGGAAGAAGACCGGCCTGGCTCAACAGAGAGTTGCGGCTTGTGCTTAGCAGAAAAAAGAGGGTTTATAATCTTTGGAAAAAAGGGCGGGCCACTCAGGAGGACTACAAGGATGTAGCGAGGCTGTGCAGGGAGAAAATTAGAAAGGCCAAAGCTCATCTGGAGCTCAACCTGGCTACTGCCGTTAAAGACAACAAAAAATCCTTTTACAAATATATCAACGCGAAACGGAGGACTAAGGAGAATCTCCATCCTTTACTGGATGCGGGGGGAAACCTAGTTACTAAGGATGAGGAAAAGGCTGAGGTGCTTAATGCCGCCTTTGCCTCAGTCTTTAGCGGCAGTACCGGTTGTTCTCTGGATACCCAGTGCCTTGAGCTGGTGGAAGGGGATGGGGAGCAGGATGTGGCCTTCGCTATCCATGAGGAAATGGTTGGCAACCTGCTACGGAGCTTGGATGTGCGCAAGTCGATGGGGCCGGATGGGATGCACCCGAGGGTACTGAAAGAACTGGCGGAGGAGCTGGCCGAGCCGCTTACCATCATTTATCGGAAGTCCTGGCTATCGGGGGAGGTCCCAGTTGACTGGCGGCTAGCCAATGTGACGCCCATCTATAAGAAGGGCCGCAGGGCAGACCCGGGGAACTATAGGCCTGTCAGTTTGACCTCAGTACCAGGGAAGCTCATGGAGCAGATTGTCTTGAGGGTCATCACGCGGCACTTGCAGGGCAAGCAGGCGATCAGGCCCAGTCAGCATGGGTTTATGAAAGGCAGGTCCTGCTTGACGAACCTGATCTCCTTCTATGACCAAGTGACGCGCTTGGTGGATGAGGGAAAGGCTGTGGATGTGGTTTACCTTGACCTCAGTAAGGCTTTTGACACAGTTCCCCACAACATTCTCCTCAAGAAACTGGCTGCCCGGGGCTTGGACTGGCATACACTTTGTTGGGTTAGAAACTGGCTGGATAGCCGGGCCCAGAGAGTTGTGGTGAATGGAGTCAAATCTGGTTGGAGGCCGGTCACTAGTGGTGTCCCCCAGGGCTCGGTACTGGGGCCGGTCCTCTTTAATATCTTTATCGATGATCTGGATGAGGGCGTCCAGTGCACCCTCAGCAAGTTTGCAGATGACACCAAGCTAAGTGCGTGTGTCAATCTGCTCGAGGGCAGAAAGGCTCTGCAGGAGGATCTGGATAGGCTGGACCGATTGGCTGAGGTCAACTGTATGAAGTTCAACAAGGCCAAGTGCCGGGTCCTGTACCTGGGGCACAACAACCCCAAGCAGAGCTACAGGCTGGGAGATGAGTGGCTGGAAAGCTGCCTGGCCGAGAGGGACCTGGGAGTATTGGTTGATAGTCGGCTGAATATGAGCCAGCAGTGTGCCCAGGTGGCCAAGAAGGCCAACAGCATCCTGGCCTGCATAAGAAGCAGTGTGGCCAGCAGGTCTAGGGAAGTGATTGTGCCCCTGTACTCGGCTCTGGTGAGGCCGCACCTCGAGTACTGTGTTCAGTTTTGGGCCCCTCGCTACAGGAAGGACATGGACGTGCTCGAGCGAGTCCAGAGAAGGGCGACCAAGCTGGTGAGGGGTCTGGAGAACAAGTCTTACGAGGAGCGGCTGAGGGAGCTGGGCTTGTTCAGCCTGGAGAAGAGGAGGCTCAGGGGCGACCTTATCGCTCTCTACAGTTACCTTAAAGGAGGCTGTAGCGAGGTGGGAGTTGGTCTGTTCTCCTACGTGCCTGGTGACAGGACGAGGGGGAATGGGCGAAAGTTGCGACAGGGGAGTTTTAGGTTGGATGTTAGGAAGTACTTCTTTACCAAAAGGGTTATTAAGCATTGGAACGGGCTGCCCAGGGAGGTGGTTGAGTCACCATCCCTGGAGGTCTTTAAAAGACGTTTAGATGTAGAGCTTAGCGATATGGTTTAGTGGAGGACTTAGTGTTAGGTCGGAGGTTGGACTCGATGATCTTGAGGTCTCTTCCAACCTAGAAATCTGTGATACTGTGATTTAGTGACTGTGGAAAAAAAATATTTATAAAGTCTTCCAAGCTTTGTCTCCACCCCCCCCCCCCCCCTTCTTCATAATAAATTCAGTGAAATATTTTTGTGGTCTTTTTAGTCTAGTAGTTTCCTTCCAAGTAATTGTTATCCTCCCTTCCATTTCATGATCTGATCTACAATCACAACCAGTTTTCCACCTTTTATCAACCACCCTACCTCCATTCTTGCAGCTAAGCAGAAGTTCTGTGGAAGAGACCTAGAGGTTACAGCCCTATATAAAAATACATTATTATGGTAGATGTGCATCAACAATACCGCACTCTTGCAAAAAAGCTAACGTGGTGTCAGAACATACAGACAGCAAAGGAGGTCTGCCAGGAAAGCCTTCTGCTGCACTCACCATTACTGGCATGTCAGCAGGAGAATTTTGGTCAAGTTTCATTGCTGCAGTCCAATAAAGATGAGCACAAATCACAAGATATTCAGAGAAGAGCTAAGAAAACATTACATATCTAACCTAAACAAAAGAAGACTGAAGAGAGCCAAGGTATGACTCTTCAATGGACCAGAAAAATGATACGAAGAGGAAACAAACTCTTTATTTTCATCATCCAGGGCCAGCAGAAAAACTAATTAAATTATAACATGAAAGACTTTACCAAAACAGTAAGAGAAGCTTTCTGACAGAAAGAAATGCTCTTGAACAGAACACACATATCACATGGGGCCAGGTGAGGGAGGATGAGAGGGAGGGAGAAAGAGAGAGTCAGTCAGTCTTGGCTATTTCATATATACTATACATATATACTATATATATATAGGATGAAGAATATATATCTATATATGAAGATTATGAAGATGCTAGTGGCTGTCAGAAGTGACCAAGCCCTAGCCAGCTGTTTTAGAGTGAGTCAGGTCATTGCTTGGGGATCCAGTTCAACCCTGTGACTCTGTACGTATGCAAACCTCCTCACCCTTTTCCCAGCACCAAGTGCCCACATAGGCCCATGAGAGGAGCAGTCCCTTTAATTCAAAATACAGAAAGAAAAGAGGCTACGGTCATGCTGTCTCTGGTAATCCTGGACAAAGGTCAGGTACAACCTGGCCCTCAGCAGCAAGTGTAGGGCAGAACAGCACACAATGACGCAGCTGTGTGGAGTACTGCGAGTCACCTGAGCCAAGGAAAAAAAAAAAAAACCAAAGTCCATGTAACGTGCTACAGAGAGAACAGAAAGCAGTTCACAGTTTGATGCCAAGAGGTATACAAATAGAAAAGGGCAAAAATCTACTGGAACATCACCTTTGACTTCTCTTCGCTGTACCAGCAGAGAATGCACGTTGTCTGCTGGCATTAGCCTCTCTGAACCCTACTACTAAATTAACCACACAGCTTTTCCCTCTCGTATGTATATTTTGTCTACAAAAACTACTAGCAGTGTGGACTAAAAACTCCTTTACTTATTTACACCATTCCTAGTAAAATAGGGAACTCTCTCAGCTGGAGTACATGCATTCATCACCCACCAGATGCCCAAACAAATGAGTTCCATCTCTCACTTCACTGGGATTTATCTACAGCTAGAAGTTTGGGGCTAACCTGTCTTCCTTTTCCCTGTCCAACAACTAAGTTTTGCTTTCTTTTATTTATTTTATTTTAAATATATCTATTCATTTTCCCTTTCTTCTTCTCTGCTCTTTTCTCTTTCCAACCTCTTCTGGTTTCCACTAGCTATTCTTCTTCATTGCTGCTTCTTATTTCCCTACACTACGCTGCAGGGTGAAGAAAAGTGGTAGGACAAGCACATTGAACTCCAATAAAATGGGGACACTCCTGGTGCCTGCTTCCTCCAAACGTTTAAAAGCAAAGGTCTCCAAGCTTCACTTACCTATAAGCCATAATAGCAACATCAGATTTTGCTATCAAAGCTGACTAAACCAAGAAATATTTCACATACAGAGAGGGTGGAAAAAAGATGCAAGCCTGACAGAGCTATGGAAGATGCAGAACACATAACTAGACCTGTTAAGAACAAAGGCATTGCAGTGATGTCTTAGAAAGCAGGGGCACAAACTACCATGCCCCCAAGGGACAAAGCGTAGACCAGGGAACAATATAGCTGGCTTCAAAACCATTTTTTGTTCTCCTGTCTTTGGACTGCTGTAGAGCTTGGAGGGGCCTCAACATAATCTGGATGCCTGCAGGTCCCTATTTTATGCTGAGTTTTGTGTACTAACCATTATGCCTTAAAGGCAGGGGGACCCTGATGCATTCCTCCCGCCTTCCAGAGCACAGACTGCATCAGGAGTCCAGCAATGAAGCATGTTCTACAAGCCCAGAAGATTACAGAGACCCCATTAAAACCATTCTAGGTTTATGTGAAAATTGAAAGGACTGCAGTCCTGGTAAAGATCTCAGTCATCATATCTACACACTCCTTTGGCTTTTCCTTCTACTGGCAACACAGAAAGTTGTATGGTTTTTTGAACTGAAGCCCTCTGAGGAAATAATTCAGACAACACAGAACACCTCAGCTATTACATTACTATCATACTTTCCATTTACCAAAGCCTTGCCCACAGTACATGCACCACTAAGTTTCAGGAACTTGTTCTGAAGTTGCATCTCACGCAAAGCAACTGTTGAGTTTAAATACAACAGCTTTTGACAACCAATTTATCAGAACTGTCACTGGGCAAACACTCCTTATTTTTAGTACAGATAGCACCCAAAGTGCCTTAACTGGAAAGTTTATTTCCATTTGTTGTTCCATGTAGGTGAAATAGAATTGTTATAATGCTGGGCTTTGCCTGATGGAAAAAAGTTTCTGTATATCCATATATCACACACATGCTCCAAAGCCCAAGAAAAACACACAAAATGTTAAGCTGTGGTAATACTTTTATTAGTCACAGCAATCCTCAGTTCTTCTGAAGTAGCCAAAACCTTATACAAATACACGGCAGACATGGCCTTTGGCTTCATGAGATGTACTTCACAGGGTAACAACAGCTGGTATGGAGTGAGATTTGTACTGGCTAGCTACACAAGATGTCATGATATACTCATTTGGAAAGTACCTAAGAGCCATGCTTCAATCCATTTTGAAATTAGAAAGGCCAGTTCTTTCTGGTTTGTATAAAGTTATATATTAGAAAACCACAAACTTCCCACATTAGCAACCAGCTAAGATATTCTTAGACGAATAAAAATATATATTTAGGTATGCATGCATACATGAAACTGTTTTATTACACACAAAATAGAAAAAGTTTGAACTCGGCAAGATGGGTAGATGTTCTGCAGCAGCTGCTGTATCAAAAAGAGGCAGCTAATATGGAAGTTACCTCCCATTTCCTAAATACCAAGTGCAGCACTAGGATCAACAAAGTACTGAGAAAATAATAACCAAGGGGAAAAAAAAGTACAGTTTAGATCAAAAGGAGTGCTGACCATCTAACAATTTCCACTGATCCTACTAGAACTAAGAGTATGTGTATAGGCATACAGGAGTTAATTTAAAAAAAAGTTTTTCAAAATGTAAGCTGGTATACTTGTGATTACACATTATTCTGCAACTGGGTTTTCCTTCTTCTAGTTGGAGAATTAGGCAGTTATAAAATGTATTAGTAAGTCTTTAATTACTTCATAAACCTTGGCAATGTTTGATAATTTCTTAAGGGATTTGACAGAAGAATCAAAAGGTTACAGAAACCTTACTTCTCAAGTTCCTAACCTTCACAGCAGTACAATAATGTGAAAGAAGTGAATGTGCAGGTACCAGATGAAAGAAGGCACATAAATGCACTTCAAGTTCCTTTTAAATAAATAAAAAAAAAGTATAGTTTAAGCCAACTTCTGAAAGCCCTGGCTCAAGACTGAGCACCTGAGGTTAAGAATACTACTAACATAAGCCTTTTGTAATCAACCCCCTAATTTTGCACTGTGTTCAAGCTAGCAGTTACTAGCTGAATTAGCTCCCTCATTCAGTGCTACCCAAGTTGGGCAACAAAGAACTGCAAGCAAGTGTGGCAATTTGCTGATGAAGACGGTGGAAAAATTTGCTCTACACCAGCACACTCCTTCCCAGTCCAGGTCTGCTCCTCACCTTTTCCAAGAACCTCCAGCAGATGCTATGGGGAACACAGGGGGCATAGTGAAAGCAAACAGAGGTTGCTGCCATACACTAGTGTCCTGCCCTACCAGGGAAAATATATTAGTGTAGCAAAGAAGAGGTTCTTTCCCCAGATCTCTAGAATTTAAGTCTAACAGGAGGAAGCATGCTAAAAACAAACAAACAAACAAACAAAAAAACAACTCAGAAAGGGATTTTTCCTTCAGCTTTTCTCATATGTGAAATATATGCATGTATAGCATTACTCTTGTTTTAGTAGCTCTGGTATTTGTTTTCCATTAGCCATTATGAAACTTACTTCAGAAAATATGTTTTGTGGGTTGTAATCCATAGTTTGTTAACCACTAAATTCATTTAAGGACTACACATATGTTTTTTCAAATATAGACATAAGGGGAAGTTAAAATCATGCCAGAGAGCATTGGTTAGTTCCCAGGAAAGATGGCATCTAGAATTTGACAGCCTTCAGACACGGGAAGAGCACACATACACAGTCAGACTCAACAGTTTCAAGTAGTTTCTGTGCACCATTGCTTCTGCTGCGGTGATCACAACTTCTTCTACAGTCACTTTTGCTGTCTATTTTTTTTTCAAATGCAAAATACTTGCACATTATTGTATTAGAAAATGATGTTTGCAAAACATATCCCCCCAATTCTGAGCAGAAATTATCTTAACTTCTCTTTACTGGACATTTGACAACAATACTGTCATCCTTAACCAGATGATAAAAAAAACTCCTACAGAAGGAAAGTACAGTTGATGACCAGAAAATAAGAGTTATCACTGGCTTTCCAACAAAGCAGAGAGGTAACACAAAACCACCAGAACATACCGAGAATTGCCTGTACCACCCAACGTAAAGCTGAGGTAACGCCAAGATGATTCAAACTACTGGCACACGTCAGAGCTGCACAGAGGTCTTGGATCCTCCCAAAAGCCACACTGCATGGCTAGCAAAGCCTTCTGCTGGCCAGGGGCCCCTCTCTGTCCTCAGCTCCTGTCCAACACCACTCAGCATCCCCATGACCTGAACCTCAACTCCTCACCTGCTGCCTTTCCTTTTGGAAGGGGAATGGCAGCCAGCACCTCGTGGCCAGCCACGCTTTCCTCGCGGTTCACTGCTCAGGGAATGGCCCCATGCTCCTCTCCAACGGTTTTTCAGTCCAGCTGGCAATAAATTACATTGAAAGAAAAGCCTGGACTCTGGAACATCATATTGTTGAGGTTCAGTAGCCACGACCAAGGAAAAAAAATATTTTGGGCTGACACAGCTCTCTATACCTGAATTCTAGAAGCACTGTAAACAACGATTTCTGAATTGTTATAGAGCTTCTGAACACATGGTTGGGCCCCAGGTACTTACTGTGTTTCGAGCACAACAGAAATCTGTATAAAGAATGTATTCTTATCACCACTCAAGAAAAACATATTTATATGGACAGTACAGAAAAACTCTTAGGAAAAAAAAATTCAAATATGTTAAATTCTAACTCAAAATTAAAAGTTTATTCTGCAGACTGTGATTGTATTGTAAAGGGGAAACAAAACCATTCAAAGTGCTTCCTTCAGGTTTAAGAAAGTAATTAAATACTGTACAGATCATAATATTTGACTTGACTCAGTTTCTGGAAAATAATTAGACACATAGTGGGGTTCATTCAAAATTTTGATCTAGTCTACATAAAAACTATTTAAAGGAAATATTAGCTTATACATGTTGCCAAATCCCTTTGCCAATACTTGCTGATTATCTCAGCAGTCTTCCCTGCTACTGATGTATGAAAGAAACAGTCAACTAATTCATTTAACAGGAGGTGTTGATTACATACATATTGTTACCAAAAGCACAAACTACAGCTTGTTTCCTTTCTCTCAGTTACGGTAAATTTAGGTGCCTGCAAAACAAGATGACTAAAAATACTCAGCCTGAAATCTGATACTTCAATAATACCTGGGTATCGCCCCTTTAGGAAGCCAAGTAAGACCAAATTCCACACTCAAAGCCTAGCTACACACAGCTAATAGCTATTTGTGATTAAATATTCTGTTTTAAAAATGGGTAAAGCTGAACAGACACAGAGCACTTTTTTTTGTCCCAGAATAAGCTTGTCCATGGAGCTGGAACGTTCTCTGAATTTTACAGTCATACCTCCTTTAAATTCAAATTAGCTTCCAAATGCAAAAAGGCCCTATTTTCTTTTTTTGTATGGCCCAACTACAGAAGACTTTGTTATACATTATAAGGAATGAAAGCTGCCTTCCACTAAGCTGATCCAACTGGGTATTTTCAGTCTTACAGCCAACTGAAAGAAGCCCCCAAATACATGAAGATGACCTACACAAGTTTATCAACATTTCCCACCCACATGTATTTATGAATATGAAAAATTATAGTGACAGTGGAACTAGATTCTCAGATTTTACTTACAATTCACCACTGTGATGGACAGAGCTCCCAGAAGTAACTAAATGTAGAACAGGATAGTAGCTGAAGACAGTTTACAAGTATCTTCTTCCAAGGCCAAGTCTGTCATTGATTTAATTTGCAACATATGATCTTGAAGTAAAACTAACAGTGCATGTTAATGTCATACATAGTTGCTATGAAGTGTTACACCTCTAGAAGACAAAGTGATGCATGATTCAATAAAACTCTTCTACTACATGATGTAACTGAGTCCTTAAGAGGTAAAACACAAGAATTGTGTGTCCTCTTACTCATCAGGAAGACTTGATCCGAGATAAGTTTAAAGAATAACACACTGCTGGTATATTGGTTGCCACATAACTGAAGACAAGAAAACAAAGAAAAAAAGAGCTCAAAAAAAAATCAACAGAAACATGATCCAAAATTTTATTCCTTTAATTCTGCTTTTGAAAGTGAGTATTATAAAGAGCACCTACAGAGAAATGGACCCTCAGGTTTCTGTAGCTATAAATACCTTTGACAAAAAATACTGGAGAAACAGGCAGAACACAATACACGATGATAGTCTGAGTCTATACTTTGTTGTTAGCACTGTATATTTTTGTTTCTGTTTACTCAGCGATGAAGAAATTAATCCACCACTTGGCTGAAATAAATAAATAAATAAAATCACAAATTAGTTTTTGCTTGAAGTCTCTCCAGCATCTCTAGTCACATTGCAAGATCACATTGAGGACTAGTAGTAACAAATGCCAAGAAAAAGATTTGTTTGCCAAGTAGAACATACCCAGTGCCTCCCCAGTAAAGTTCAGACAAAACATAGGCAATATATGACTCTGGAAAATGTCTGCTTTCATTTATTTTTTAAAAAGCTCTCCAAAACACAACGCAAAGACCCATCACTTTAACTGAAGAGAGTTGTATATAGCATTTTACTTCTTTGTCAGACAACATTCAGGATGGTAAGGCAATATTTTCAGTATCATCCTCTTCTGACGTACTTCAGGTACTCATTTTTCCTTCTTAGCACTGCTTTCCATTGCAGTCAAAAGTGTTCTACTTCATATTATTTTGAATACTCATACAGAGAATGCTAATTACAAAAGGCAGGTGGATTTACCTTCAGGAAACACAGCACCGAATGGCACTAACTTTTCAGAGCTTAATGACAAAAATCTTATTTGCTTTGTAGCTCCTTCAGCCCCACTGAAACATCACTATTACACCGTGAGACTGGTAACTCACATAGTATTTTCAGGAAAAGCTTTCTCCTACCTATCCGCTCTACATCCAACTGTCAAGGTTGACATTAGAGAGGGTAAAACCGTATATATTTGTGCAAGTAGGACATCTATTGCACTTGTGCATTACTGCTGTTAGCACTTGTTATATGATGCTGCTAAAGGAATGGGTCATAATATTTCAGTCCTGCAAGCTTTTGAAGGCCTATCCCAAACAACGGAGTGCAATAAGGTATTTTTTCCAATTGCAGCAGCACAACAGATGGATATCCATGCCCAATATTATTCTGTGTAATGTTCCAAATTATACCACAAATGGCTTATGTAACAGAGGCACCATGCACACAGCTAAAACAAACTACTCTGCAACAGTGAATGGAGACTTTGTTGTTAAGTCTTTGCCAATTGCATGCATCATTGTTGGCTCTGCTAATGTTGAATAAGGACAAAGGATATATTCTGTCCTTCATGGCAGCAAAACACAGTGATGCTGCTATAAATTAAAGAAAACACAACAAACTGACAACAGACTCATTACTACTTTCTTACTCTTGGTTCTAATACATAAATGTAGCAGAGCTCCTCACATTGTGCTAAAAATAATGGGAAACAGGTATAAACAGGGGACAGTCTTTCCATAGCTAAACAATATAGATCCCACTTCCTCCATCTGGATCCAGTTTTGTTGGCTTGTAGTTTTTTTTGTGTGTTTTTGTTTGTTTGTTTGCATTTCGTTTGTTTTACCATCAACTGTCTGTCCCTGTTCTTAGCTTTTTTTCCCCTGTGTATTTTCAGGGCTGCTGTTCAAGCATATCAATAACCTAAAAAAAAATATCTCCAGAACAGAATATCTATACTCATATGAGAATCTGCCCCATAGCAATGCCACATTTCTCTCCACTATCTCCACTTTCTTTATTTCAAGCAAATTAAAAAAAAAAAAATCAGGTTTGGGGAAGGATCTAAGGAAGTTTAATTTATAAGTAGATACAGACATTTCCCATACTGGTAAGTAAATTATGCAGTGCTGATTCCTCCATAGCCCCTTGCATTGCTCCTGTTCCCTACCCCGCTCTCCCTTTCCCCCACATATATATGACCTGGGTTGTCCTGCTGCCAGGTGTGACCTCAATTATCACCACAATATTGAAGATAACCCAAATGGAGAAAAGTGTTCAGAAAGCACACGTTTAATAGTAAAGCTGCTTGCAGAAACCTGGGGGAATTCCAGAGAATACTACAAGCATGTAAGTATATAGGTGCGTACACAGGAATGACATAAAACAGAAGTGTTTTCTCTTTGGACATTAACACTGAGTCTGTAGCAATGTTATGTCTGCCTTAGGAACAAAGAAATTCCTATCATCATATTTTTTGAGAAAATATGAAAGAAGAATATGAAAATATGAAAGAAGAAATGCCAGTATGCAGAACTTATGAGTATTTTCAGTAAGTTTTTACCAGGATTAAACAGAACACCATTAACTACCATGATGATTAAAGGCTACAGAGAAGGTATCTGACCATCCCCAGCATTGCCACCAGTGCCTCTAGCCCAACAGCTGCAATCGCCCCTAGTATAGACAAGCCATTGGTTGAAAAAGCAACCAAAAATAAAAAACAAATGTGTCTCTTATGAATGTCAGCCTGACATTTCATGGAAACCATTATAATGCAATTCCAATAACGTTTAGAAATTGGATTCTAAATGGAAGAAACAGTAAATGTAATCCTACAGATAGGAATAATAATTAAAAAAAATACAAAACCCACAAGAGTTCTCATGGTTAACAGGACCTTGAAACAAATATCTCTTTGTAAATTTGAAATATATTCTTATGGAAACAGAAATACAACTTAGACTGGTCACTAACAAGAGATATGGGCAAACAGAATGAACAGTTGCCAGAACTGATCACATATAGGATTTAGTGGGGAGGAGGAAACATTTTCCTTTTTCTGTGTTCCCAAAGGATGTATTTTTGTGGAATATTTGGACCGTTGTCATGGACTGTGGAATGAGCTGCTGGAAATAAGCTGGAAATAAAAATAGCTGGAAATAAGCTTAGAAAGAGTTGAAGCACTAATTGCAGCTTAGACAACTTGCAAACACATACTCAGAGTGAAAAATACTGCTACCCATGCTACTGACTATAACAGCTGCTAGTTTAAGTACCTGATGTTGGTTTTAAACTGGATTTGTCAGTCTGGAAATATCAGACCTGGGTGGACTTTGACCCATAGCTCCTGACTTGAGTGCCAAAGGATATTCCACAAGAGTCACTCAGACACTTTAGGAGCAGAATCGACTATGTCAAAATAGAGAAAAAAACCTCTGGAAGTCCTCAGAGGCTACTAAAATCTCCCAGGCTGTTGCAGATTACAGATTACACATCAGAATGCCTTCAGGTGAAGAAAGACATTGGTGAAAGCAGTTGTGAAAGCAGCACTCTCAACCATTTCTTTTCCAAATGAGGAAATGATTCAGATGAGTGAAAACCCTGCCTCTCCCACCAAGCAACAAGAAAATGCATAGTTGGTTGAAATGTCCCTTGTAAACAACTTTCCCATGTCATGTGCCTCCTTCTGCAGAGATTTAATTTGGAGAGAGGGCACTTTGACGAGAAACTCCAGAGTTACTTGACCACGATTTTACCAAAGAAAGCACTGTACAACAGCAGCAGGAAAAAGAAAAATTTAGGGTAGTAACACTGCAGAAATACGCTTATGCTACCATTGAATACAAACACTGACAAGTACCTGAACTCATAATTATATGAAGTTCAGTATAAAAGCTGGTATTTCAATTTAGCAGACGCTCAAATTTCTGCCATTTTGAAACCTTTCTAAAATGAAGCATTTCACGTTCCCTTACACAAGATTTTCTATTTTAGAATGACTCTTGCCTGTCCTGCAAACTTCCTTTATCCCCCCTACATCTTACGTTTTGAATTTCCCTTTTATTTAATGAGAATACTTTGTGGGTGTTTTTTTAAATATTGATTTATTCAAATACTTCACTGAAAAAGTATAGCACTGATACAAACGTACTTCTGTAAATCAAGTCACATGTTTTAATAGCATATAATTCACACATCTTACATGAAAATAAGTCTGGCAACTTGTTTATATGCCTTAACTTGCTCATTTGCATTCCAGAAAATATTTTTGAAGTTATTAACTGGAAGTTACTGCATCATCTGTGCTACACAAAAGAAACTTCCATCCTGCACCAAACAATCGTTTTGTGTCACTAATCTTCATCATGATTCAAATGCATTTGGATTTCTGGTAAGAGCATATGACCAATATTAAAAAACTATATATAAACTAGCTCAGCTTGGACTCCTGCATTCAGCTGAGAAATTGTCAGTAGAAGCGCTCTCCTTCCTTGTAGCTGTATTACTCAACACGCTGTGCACAGGAATTGTTTGTTGAAACGTTTAGTATTTTTAGACCTGGCCTCTCAATGGGAATTCCACACTGAAAAAATGTATCATTTATACACTCAAACTGGTCATTGTGTCCTCCACTATGAATTTACATACAGGGGGTAGAAGGTGAATTGCTCAGTTATGAGCTGGAACTTATGAATGTGTTTAAGCACCTGCTGAAAACAACTAGGAATTATGCTCTTGACATGAATACATGCTTCTCTGCTCTGCATAGTTTTTTAAAAAGAAAAAAGCTCCAGCTC
Organism: Anser cygnoides; assembly: GCF_040182565.1. Lineage (NCBI taxonomy): Eukaryota > Metazoa > Chordata > Aves > Anseriformes > Anatidae > Anser > Anser cygnoides. The sequence goes on from NC_089874.1 coordinate 67,858,586, forward strand.
AATACGGGACAGAAGTACACATTAAATGAACCAATATTTAATAAAAAGCCACAAATCTGCTTTTGTAACTTCCAGTAGTTCTTTTAAATTTTTTTTTTTTTTTAGGATAAGATACTCTATATGTAATTTTTCACGACTTTAAAAAAAAAAAGTGAAATTATCTCTAAGGAAATACATTCAAAGCATTTCCATGGCATTGAGCATGAATGGAAAGGGATACTCAGAAAGAAGCAAAGAACACTCAACTGAAATATTTACCCACCTCTTCCCCCTCCCCCCCCCCCTCTGCTGCATGCACTAACATTAGCATCAGCTATAGACAGGTATGGACAAGGTTTTCTTTCCAGCACACATTTATCCACTTAATGGCAAACTAATACTTTTTTGTTACTGTATCAAGGATTTCATATATGATGAGTTTCAGAGCATTACTTCACTAGCCTTGCTGCTGTGGTGGTGAGGAAGTACGAATGGGATGAAACAGTTTGACTTGGAAAAGCATTACCATATAACAATCTGAGCTGTAGTTTCTGAAGAGAGAAAAGGGGTGGGGTGGTCGGATCCAGCTCTGGAAAAAAACGCAGCTTTTTACATAAAAATGTCCATTGGAAAAAATCCATGCTGTTATTACAACAATTATTTAGGATAATTTGTCAGAGCCAAAAATAAGCAAAGCTATTTGCATGTCAGTCAGAGATTTACCCAGGGGGCAAAGGAGCAGCACACCAGGAGAGCTGTTACCCCCTTACCCTTCCCACTAGCAGACTCCTGTATGGTTTGCTAACAGCTGGTCAGCAAAATGACACAAAGAGCTATAGCATGGTTTCACTCACCCATGCTGCAGCATCTTCAGCCTTGTACAACTTCAAAACACTAAGCAACATATCTATGCAGTTCCCACATATGAAGCAGAAGGAGCAAAACAGGCATTTTAAAATTCATTTAGTAACCATGCTTTTCTCACACAGGCATACATAAAGAACAAGCCCACGATGACTTCCACCACACCAGCATGCTAAATTCCTTAGTGCTCCTGTGTGCAAAGATGGCAACAGTGATGGTGAAAAACCTTTCCTACCTTTAGACAGCCAGAAGCCTATTCCCTTTATCTTCCCATAAGAATCTAATCCCTGTTATTCATGTTTTGTGGCTCCTAGGTTAGGGTTCGTGGAGGCTGCAGCCAGATTAGGAACCCAAAGGCCATGCTCACTGAGGCCAGGCTCCCCAGGACCTGCTTCAGAAACCAAACAGAAGAAAGAGCACGAGCTTTTCCCTTAAAAAAAAAAGACTTTGCCACATCTCTTACAACAGCCCAACTCAACTGAAGAAGCACAAACGTAGTTGCAGTGACACGGAGGAGGATTTGGGTACTACTGAAGGGAATTAATTCTCGGTGGTGAAACATCCAGCTGTTAATTACTTTCCAGCATGAACTGAAGCCTAACTGTACCTTCGGGCACTTCATTTCAATAATTCATTCACCATGAAGAGCCTCCCTCGAATGAAATGCAGTAAAACCCTAGAATGGTAAGAAGGAAGAGCATGCTGAACAGCTCTTGGATCACGTGGTGCATCTCACCCAGCCGTGTCCCACGCGTACACAGCAAGGCAACGGGCACCCACATACGCTTCAGGCAGGCAGACCTGTACCCCATTAGTCTACACCCAGGAGCACTGGGCACAAGCACACAACAGGCGGACTGGAGGAGCACAAATGGGAAGAAAAAGACAGACTCTTGTGAAGAAGCCACACAGCTCAAAAGTTTAAGGAAAGGGTTCTGCTTGAAAACAACAGGTCAACAGGGAATGCTGCTATCCAGTACAGCCAGAAAAGATCTGGCTTTATTCCCCATCAAGACCCTGAACGACCATTCCAAGGCCAGATACATCAAAGCCTTTGGACACAACAGTTCCTCACGCTTTAGAAGATCAGATGTCAACACACCTCAGCTCCTCACCTTTGCAGTAGACAAAGTATAAGTACTGCCTTATTTTGAAAGGCCTGCTGAAGAAAGCACAACAAAACACAAAAAAAATATGGGAGCCCAGATGAGAGTTGGTGAAAAATGTTACTGTTCAACTATTTTTATTTCAGACCTCTTCAAGGATGATAGAGAAAAATGACAGGATTAATGCCTAAGTCAGTTCTAGTTATTTTCTTCATTTTTCGTCTAGCAGAGACAGAAGAAAACAGGCTGTATGAATGGTACTGTACCAACAATGCAATAGACAGAGCATCGAGTAGTTTGGATACTACGTATGCATAAAGATTGACAATCGCAAATTACTTATTTGTGGTACTGCTCATGTCTAACAGTTTTAAAGACACTTAAGGCATGAGGGGAGGTGGGAAAAAAATGCCTGCAAAACAAAAGTTGGCAAGATCAGTAATAGACTTGCTCACTATGAAAGAAGATTGTTTTATTTGTTGCTTGCCTGTATTTTCTTCGTACACCTTCACAGTTCTCAAAACCTTTGCCAGTTCACCAAAAACAGCAGGAGCCCTTCTGTGCAAACTTCTCTGCTCTCTATGCCCAGGTGGAAGGTGGAATTCAAAACCTTCTCCAGCATGTCAAAACTCATGCAACAACAAATATACCTGGGGGGGGGTCAGAGTTTGAGCAGTTAGAGGGCACAGAAATAAAATCAAGTGTCAATTGGAAGACTATGCATGTAAACTATAACATTCAGAAGAAAGTCAGATTATTGTACACAGGACTTCTCTTTCCCAGACGTTAGCACAGTATGCTCTCTCTCCTTTTGGACAGGGACAGCGAGCGGAAGGGAAACCATGGCTTTTCCAACACGTCTCACCTCCATGATGTTATCTCCCTGTGATAATTTCCCTTCAATCATTTTACCTAAAATCCTATGAGGAAGCATTCAGCACTTGTGTAAGATGTTGATTTTTAAAGAGTGATCATTCAAATGCAAAAGATAAGCAAACAAGGCAGAAAAGCAGTGGAGAGATGGAGGGAGGGAAAGGCTTTGGTTTTGCCTGTCTACAGAATTTGTTTTGATACAGTATCCCTGTTGCACGAATTTTCCATATGCTTGTGTCAAATCCACTAACTAAAGCCACAGAGCTGTCAGATGCTCATTTTTTATTGTGCGCTTACGTGGCAGGCCAACCCTTCCGTTGAATCAGTCAGTCTCTCCTGAAGCCAGAATCTGCAACCCAGAAAGATGTACACACTCGCATGGCCAAAAGTCTCAACTTCACAACACAGGTGGGTCAGCAAAGCAAGCCACTACACTATGGAACCTAACAACTATTACCATTGCTTTTACAAGAAAGAATTATCGACAACATAAAAAATAGTAACTATTCTGCATATGCATTGTGAAGCAAATATCACAATGAAAACACAGATTTAAATGAGCAGATACTATCAGAAGTTAGTAATTCTTAACATAAATCAGAAAATCTCAAACTTTTGCACATGCTCAACTTTCTTTGGCTTTAAAGAAATAAGGAGCAGTAGACATTTACCTTGTTACCAAAAGCCCTAACTCAGTACTTCAGTTAAAACTTAATTTAAGCCCATCCTAGACTACACAGAATTTGGATCGAAACAGAACAAAAGCACCAATCCCAGACACCTTTTCCTTTACCCCATCTGATTAAGAAACCCTATAATCCCACAACTAAGTGAAAATATCAGTTGCACAGGCATCACTTCCCAAGACCGGTGTGGGGGCAGGCACGCATTTCTACCTCACATCCACAGTCTTCAGCGCTTGAAAGATTACTTGAGAGGAATTTGGGGCATCGGGAACAGAGGTAAAATACCATATTTAAATGGAGCATACATACTAATCAGGACATAAACATTTAAATAACATAATGCAGATCTGTTAATCAAATCTGATTGCTAGCTTTCCCTCCGTTTATTGGGCATTCTTCTGGAAAATATCATCTTAGTTACTGTTTAAAGCCTGGTGGGGAAAAAGCTCATTAGTTATCCTACTGGCTCAAGAGACACATTTTATGTTAGCATTTACTAGAAATGCAATATTCAAATTAACTTGCAGGTAACTAGTGTATAATTGTGCACCTACAATAACCCTTTCTGTTAATTCCAAAATAGACTTTTCCTCTGGTGCCCCTTCCCTGACATCAGTATATTTTAAAGCATTTTACAGTTCTGAATGCCCTCACAAAAATAAGTGGGTAACCAGAAACTTTCAGCTCTGGAAAACACTGACCATTACATGCTTTTCAACCCATTTTCTTCTGCCAAAAGGAACTTAACTTTCAGACTCTTTCCTGTTTCTACAGATTTTTAAGTAGCTTTTTATAAATATCACGTCCAGCTATAGAAGCCCAGCATCAGTGAGCTGTGACTATTGCTGGTCATGAGGTGCAAATCATGATTTCCCAGCCAAACTGAAAATCAGAAATTTGTAAGCTGCATTTTTAAGCTTTTAATATCTGACCCTGGGTGGCATATTAAGATTCCCTAGAAAATACCCAAGGAGGTTCCAATCTCTCTTTCACTCCTGATTCTACAAACGAGCACAGAAAGGAAGCTGCAAGGCACATGTGGCACAGCAGTCTGCTTGTCACACACCCTCTTTTCTTTACCGAAGTTCCCTTTGACAGTTCAAGCCAGTATACAGAAGCTGGAGTGCAAATATGGTCAGCCTTTTGCTGAAGCATAGAGGCTGATCATTCAGAAGAAAAGATGCCAAAGTGTGAATCTACAACTAAATGGGGAAATTGAGAACTTTTACAAAAAGAAAAGGATGGAAAAAAAAGTACAAAAGTTATTGTAAAAGTTGGGAAAATGTTTCAATATTCATGCACTTACAAGCAGTTCTAAGTGTGTTTATACAAATGTACTATAGATGTAACCATCCACAGGCTTGCTCTTTTATTTTGAAGAGAATGTAGAAATATTACTTAAAATAATAGGGTCAATTTCCAGATACACTGAAAATCCATTACTTAGCAATGCTTTCTGAGCATGTTACAGACAGATATCACATTCTTCAAACCCCTGAACCCTGGCTCTTAATACACCATGTTTCTCTAGTCGATTTCTTGTTCTGCTTTCTCACTGCACTGTAAAAATGTTATTTCTGAGAACATAACATAGTAATTGTATTTTTTAAAGCCTCGCCATGTAGAGGCTTTACTCTGCTTCTGTAGAAATGTCTTTATATCTAAAACTTTGTTCAGTGAACAAACCATAACACATAAGATGTCAGCAATATCAAAGGTTTGTGAAATTTCAGAACAGATTAGGGAGGAATAAAAAGATACTATGAATTTTCCTGTATTTCAGATGCCCGTTACACTGCTGATAATAGTTATACTAGCAGACTGAACGGCAGAGAAGCACTATCCAAGGACAGTGAGAACTGGAAGTTGCTTTGGGAAAAAAAAGAATAAGAGAAGGAAAAAAGCACACAGAAGGAGGAAAAACACAGAAACATTACCTTAAAAAAAAGCTATGAAGAAAAAAAAAAGCTAAAATGATTGTCTTGATGAGGAATGCACTATTCTTTTTGAAAAAAAAAAGATGGTAGAAACCAGCCTTACAATACTAGAAAAACATTGATAGTTAAAACCTGTTTTGTGTCAAGGCCATTTCCCGCCTTGAATTCCGTGAAGCTTCCCATGAGCCCTGGAACATGCCTGGATCCACCTAGGGTGCCTTCCCGTTCGAGGGGACAGCATCCCTCCAGCAAAGGCCCCAAGCAGGAGATTCCAGCTGTTCCATCCAGGAGCTTCAGGGTCTGCCTCCAGAGTACTCCTGCATATGCAGATGATACACTGAGACAAGCAAAAGTTTCTGGTTTTCTGAAGCACTGCAGAGCTTCAGAGCAAGCCTGACTGGCCTGCTTAAGGAGCTGAAGAGACAGAAGACTGACCATTTCAGCAGGGAAGCAGATCTGCATTCAGCAGCCAAGCAACAAACACTGGCTCGCTCTTGGTACCCTTGTGGCAATGGATGTCTTTGGGGTAGCAGCCAGATTGTGCAGCAATCCTGGCAGGAAACTATGTTGAAGAGGTATTTGGGACTGCCTGACAAAAAGTACAATCGTCCTCAACCTACACAGCAACTCCTCTGGTATCTCCAGAAGGTACATCACCATTTCAGATTATATTTCAGAATTTTGAGGAAAAGAGGAAAAAGCACATAAAGAAAATACTATTTTCAAACATACTGATGGACATATATTTGGACTTAACATACATTAAAAATGTTCTAAAATAAATGTATGATTTCATTGGCACAGAAATATACTTTGTTTAAAAGAAAGAAAAAATACCAGGGGAGAACTTACTGAAACATTCCATAAATCAATACCATGAAAAAGGATACATATTCTCCCACCCCTTGACAAATGTGTGCAATACTTGAGACAAATTTACTGTGTACACTGCATAAATATTTACTCTGAAAATTATTAAATCATCCCTGTAATAACATTCAGTATTTTCATAGTTCCTAATCTACCCCAGTCACAGAAGCATTGTCCTCATACTGAAGAAGGCAATTCTCTTCTAAGATTCAATGCACTAAACTATCACAACATACATACTTAGCTCTGCCTCTTGACAACTGAGAATTACAGGAACATTTTGACATATGTATTTTGCTAATAAAAAATATAGAGTACATTTTTTTAAACATAAGTACTACATACAGCATCGTGTTTCCTTGATAAAACTGGGACAGAAATACTTCTTTCTGTAAGAAATCCTGAAGCGGGGAGAACGGTAAAACCTACTGTCTGAAAGACATGCTCCTCTTCAAAAGGCACAACTGCTAGAGATTCCACAGAGGTAATGGAACAGGAAAACTACCCCAGAAACTGTGCCATTTCTAAACACTTCTTTCTTTTTCCTGGCTCCGTATCGTGTCTGCATCACAATCTTTAGGGTAAGAACAAGTGTGTGATCTCCCCTCTGACCTAGCAGCACTCAGTATTTAAAAACAATACTGCTCAACATTAACTTCTCCTGCTTCACCGCCCCCCAAAATTAAGCCAAAAATCAGAGGAAATCATGCGGTGTGCTCTGGATATTCCATGACTACCACTGCTGGCAGGACTTGAGCCACATATTTCATAGGTAACTAAGAACACACACACTGTTGTTTTGTAGCTACGTTAGGCCACAGGATCCTCCTCAACCACTGCTTTTTCCCTCTGCACCTCTTTCCAAACCTTTTGCAATTTCAGCCCGCTGTGGTCTGCCCTGGGATTTACAAATGGGACTTAGCATGAACTTATCTTTTAAACACGCAGGAATCTGTGGAAAAAATGTTCACAGGGCATCTTAGCCTACCAGCACATGGTCCTTTTTAAGACATTCTCTGCTCGCTGCTTCTGCAGGATATCAAAGATGCTAAGTGCAGTTTAATTCATTAACCAGATGCAACAAAACCTTAAATCAAAGATTAAACTGAAAAGTACAAAGACTTCTTCAACTTTGTCTTCCACTTTTCACACCTTGTGGATCATTAAAAAGACACTTCTTTTTCAGTCACCAAAGGTCATAAGCAAATTGCTATATCAGCATGTTCTCTGAGCAATCTCATTCTGAAAGAATCTTTAAGGACCTTTTAAAAGTTTTTGTACAAAACCAAACAGTCCTGCCTACCCTACTAAATAAGAGCTTCCCCACTTCCCCTACAAATGCGTCACAGAAGGCTCCAAACATCAGCCGTAATTTTTTTCCCTCCTTCTTCTTAATGTAAATATTCTGAGTTATGACACATTTAAACAAGTGGAGGGAAAGACCACGCACTTTGCCCAATTCATCTCACATGGAAATTTAAAGTCCAGTTGATTCATCTCCTTTAACACAGAAAGGAAAACCTTACTTTTCCAACTGAGCAGAGAGCCTGCATTTCTCTCTTCGTAGTCTCATAAGCCATTACTGAGCTAAAATTCTTGCTATAGAAGTCCAACATACCAAAGAATAAGCAAGTCTAGGAAACACATACTTGTATAACCAGCTCCTTGAAAATGTGTAGCTCTAGAAAGTCTCGTTTATGTCTCCCTGCATAAATATTTAGAGCAGTTTGCAATTTTAAATCAAATTGTCTGATCACAAGAAACTCAAACTACATGCCTACTGCACCAAAAGGGAGTCGTTTCAAGACAAAAAATAAACAAACAAAAAGCCCAAAACCAGAGGGCTATTTTTTTTTCTCAACTTCCTGAATGCATGAAGTCAGACTACATGCAGACTGTTTTGGTGATAACAAATGACTGTGGCTAGAACAAAACAGTTTTCACCCACCTCTTCAGCAAGTCACCCACTTACCTACAGGCAGTTGAGGGAGGCACTGCCCACGTTCTCCCTTTGCCAAGGACAGGGAATGAATGCAGCCCGCCAATGCTTGCCTGCAGCAGCAGGTATGTACTTACCTTACAATCCCTTTCGAGCACCATAAAGTAGGCTCAGTGTAAAGTCTGAAGGAAGCACTACTAGGCTACAAATTCCTTTGTTAATTCTTTACTTACAAAGAATTCACTGTAGCAAGATATTTTTAAACGTTTACAATGCTCTTGGAAAGTTTATTTTGCTGTGTAAAAGAGGCCTGTGCAGTAACACAGCACACAACCACAAACTCTGGTGGACTGATGCATACAGAGTTTGAAAATACTGACATGAGTGTCAACAGATAAACTTGCATAGTTTTAAAGTATTAGAAAGATAATTTGAGAAAATGCGAGACCATAAACCTTTGCCTTTTTCCTAGCAGACATTTAAGATGTCGATGATGATAAATCTGCGAGGAGGCTCTGATAACTAAGCCTCTGTAGCCTATCTAGGATTTTGTTATTTACATTTTAATTTCTAATAGTTGCATACTGGAAGCAGCTTTTTCTTTTTTTAGGGAAGTTCACCATCCACTCAGAATGTTAAAACCGATACCTTACATCTCAATGCAAACCAAAATCTATTCTGAGTTGCAAGAATTTAAAAAAAAGTCATCCTTCTGAATGTTCTGAGAAAGCTTGACTCTCATAAAATGTAGCTATTCCTGAGCCCAAAAAACTTGACTCAGTTTCATCCCAGAGCCAACTGTCTGTTGTAATAGAAATGTTTGAAAGAACAACTGCTTACTTTTTTAAGAACAAATCTTACTTTTTGTTTCTCTTTTCATAACCTCTTTTTTTTCCCCCCGAGACATTCCTAACATACTGTGGCTCATACTTCAGCAAATGCCAAATTCTGTAATATTTCTTACTCTTTGCTCAAATAAAATAAACAAGATAGAGAATGTGAAGGTGAGGCACAATTATATATCTGCATTATTTCAACTTCACTTTACTTGCAAAGACATCTAACTGGCTTATAAGATATCTTCAAGCCCCAGATCATGGCTGCTTTTTCATGTCTGTAGGAATTCAATTGTGTTGTGTTTTTTTTTTTTTAACCTGACCCTTCACTAATTTCTTCCAGCTTCTGCCTGATTCTAACCACAATGATATGATTTCTACTCCTTAAAAAGCAATTTGTTCTTTTCTGCCATCAAGAGAGCAGAACCAAGCTGCTTCCTCCATTCTTTTTATCAAAGTCATCCTTGCAGGTGTGTCTTTGCAATCCTTTTACCTGGAACACCATTCTTTTATCCCTGTTCCTAATGTTATTTTAACACCCTCTGAAATCGCCTATTCTTGCCACTGTCTGCATCAAGCAGGCTCACTTTGCATTATCCCCTTCTCCTAATATTTAGCATGCATACGCAGCAATCTATAATATACACATATTCAGAGATGACAGTGCCAGCTGCATTTAAATGTTGTTTGTTTTTAAATTTCAATCTCAGCCATACTTTGTCCATTCTGAATAAAAGCTGTATGCCAAATTTTAGGGGCATTTTTTTATTATTATTATGTTTTTAATTGATGTGTTAACTAAGAAAAGTTCAGTTTCCTCTTGGTTTACTAAAATTCTTTAAGTCGTTCCATTAAGAAGCTCTGTTGCTTCCCAATTTTGAATTTTGTCAGTAGAAGGGGTTTCTGAAGGGGAACAAGATAGGAATAAGGAATAGATCTCATGTTATCCTGATGAAAATACATACCTATTTTTGGGTAATTTAAGAATCCCAAAAAGCTTACCATTTATACACAGCAAATACAGGTTTCCAGCAGAGTTTCACAAGTTCAAGCTGGCATACAAGCTTTGAAAAAAAAAGGGGGGGGGGGGGGGGCAAGGGGGGAGAAAGAAAGGCAATCTTGTAACTCTACCTACTCTGGGCCCTCCATTTCCATCCCCATGGCTTTCCGACCCTTACACTGGCACAGGCTTTTGTGAGCCCAAGCGACAGAACCACTGGGGTGCAAGAAGGGGTTTGAGCTGAGCCTGTCTTCATGCTCCTCCCTCCCAGGCTTCAGGGTGCGCAGCATCGGGGATCTGATCCAGCATAATAGGCACCCCCTGCCCTCGGTGTTAGCATAGCTAAAGTGATCTTGAAACCACCTGGGAAACTATGACCTTAAAGATGTTCCTCTCTGAAGGCTTTTCCTGCACTGAGTATTCCCTCCTCACTGCAGGGGCTTTCTCAGCAGCAGCTCCAAGCTCTGCAACATTACGCTACACACAAGAAGAAGGATATTACAGAAACCGGCATAAACATTTAAAAACTGTAAGAGCCCTAACAGCTCTCATACCAGGAACAAATGCAGCAAAGCTCACCAATGGGAGAGGTTTCTCCCTCTGCTCCCTCATGCCTGGTCCACGGGGGATACATCACTGTGGTACACAGCCCACATGGTGTGGTCCCACTGTGGTGGTGACTCACATGGGAAGTGCTGCAGTTCAATAAGATGGATTTTCTTGGGTTTTCTGGTTTTTTGTTTTGTTTTTCCCCCTCCAGTTTACTATTTTAACAGCTAAGAAGCCAAATTTAAGAACATCTTCTAAATGTTAAGATGGTGAAGCCAAGTGCTAAGAAGTCACAGAATGCCAAAAGTAAGGTTGTTTACCCAAACGAAGTCAGTTTGGCTCTGGGCCTTATTCACAGCACACGCCAAATACAAGACTACCAGTTTCTTCATCATCTTTTCTGTTGTTTAGCCACCGAGCAGCTGCTTCACAACACTGACAACTTTATCTTTCGAACCCTTAGAAGCTGATGCGGTGCTTGTATCTCCAGTTTACAGGCAAGAGACAAAAGCATGGAGAGATTAACAGATTTGCCAAAAGTTTTGACTAATCTCAGGTCACCTAGCCCATGATTTTTTTTTTTAAAGGTACTTAGCACTTTTACATCTACAACTTGGAAATAAGCGGACCAACTGCAGTTGCAGAAACTCAGAATTTGTGCCTTGGCATCTCAGCTCTGGCAAAATGCAGAACACGATTACCAGTTGGCTGCAAAAATCTGGTTTAACAGAATTGCTCAGCCTCACACAAGAAGCTTGGAAGCAGAGGCAGGAACAAAATGCAGCTCTCTCAAGGCAGTACAGTCTTATCCACCCTACCATTCTTTCCTCTCTTGCAATCCCCTCTCAGCAGACATTTTTCCATTGCTTGTGACCACTGATGTAAGGGGCCCAACCATCCTGCACAGCAAATAGGACTAGACCCAGTCAAAAAAACACTTAGATGATCAAATTTTGGGATATATAACAGGGAGATGGGGACAGGACAGGTAAGGGGAAAAAGGGTGGCAAACCACAGCTTTAAATCCAGCCTTTATACACTGCAGTGTATTTCAGACAGTTTTTCAAACGTAAAGATGTATATTATTCACATTACAACAGAATTTACGGGTTGCAGCCAAGAAGCTCTCTAAGGTGCAAGGACATTTATACAGCACAGTAGGAAACAACTCTCAGCGTGAAGTTCTCACACTCCAAACAGGTAAAACAAATCCCCGCAAAAATAGAGAAATATTATCATTCCACACCCCAGACAAGAAACACGAGGCACAGAGAGACTACTTCCGTGGCCTACAAGAGATACATGCAAAGTCTATGCATTGCATTGTGGGAGGATCTTCTGGCACTTTGGCTGACAGCATACCTACAGAGCCACCTGTACCTTCTACCTTCATGAGGGAGATTTTGGCTTTTTAGTTGTTCAGGTATTGGAAACAACCCAACACACAGAAACCATAACTGCTGCCAAATGAATGGGGATTTCTATAATAAAGTCACCAAGTCAAAGCTCTGACTTCTTGTTCCACCTGCATCACACATGCTCCATAAGTTTGAGCAAAATACTTATCTGGACTTTCTCTACAGTGTCTTTAGGGATGTCTATGGGTACGCTACAGGGCACAACACACCAGCACTTGTGGTGTACCAACACCACAACAACGGAGCCTCAGAAATACCCTAAAGCATTTTTCTGTCAGAAACAGCACTATGGCCCAAAAGTCAAATATAATGCCTGAACATTTCTTTTGAACTGAGCAAGCGCAAGTTACAGAAGTGAGTCTTAAAAAAATATTAAAAAAATAAAAATGAAGACTTTGCAAATCCTTTGATGAAAATCATGAGTTAAAGCACAGCACAATGATCACTTCTCAGGTTTTATAGATGACATGACCAAACACTAATGAGAAATGTTAACCTGTCAGTTTTCAATGTAGACAGGCCTATTTCAGTACTGAAAGCACATTAAAATTTTAAACCAACTCCAAGAGCCTTTACTAAATTACACTTAAGAAGTATCAGATACTTCATTCTTGTGGAAATCATCGGACCCAGAACGTACCCAGCTTTCCAGCCAACTTAGGCACACTTTTCAGATTACAGCAAAGCTATCAAGCTATTGAACAACACAATTTATATTATACCTGCACTTCTTTAACAACTACAAAGCGTTAAAACCTTTGAAAACAGATCTTGAACTTTATGGGCCCATCCACCATTTGTTTGGAATGGAAATATTTGATTGAGAAGAAAAAGTAGAAACAGCAACAATTTATATTCCTAAAAATAAAGAGAAGCTTGTCTAGGAAAAAGACAAAGTTAAAAATATTTGTTACATTTTTGTACTAGTGCATCAGAGCACTGTGCTGAACACTGCACAGATAATAAGTAAGTTTTCAATTTGAACTCTGCAATTGGGTATGCCTAAGTAAACAAAAACATGAGTTGTTTTTCCTCCTATATCCTCAGAACCATCTGACAACAAAACCAAGCCCACTCAGCTCTGCTAAAAGCATGATTCTCTAATGTAACTGTACTTCTGGGAATACATTACTGCTTCTGTGAAATGTTTTGTTACATCCGTGTATCAACTGGCCATGTAAATATATGGTGTGACTGCATGCAAAATAGTCTTTTACAAGTTATGTAAAACTTAACACAACAAATAAAGTAAATTTAGGACCAATGACCTCTGGATGTCTGGCAAGCAGTACTTTCTCCAGCCTCCCTCCTGAATGAGATGGATGTTTTCCTCTTTCACAACACACTCCTTTTCTGGGGGAGATGACAATGCTTTTCGTTAACAACATGATAATGTGTCTGAGATTAGCTTTTTTTTTATTATTTTTTTTTAAGAGACTAAAACAAGGTCAGGAACGCCTGCTTATTTGCTCCATTTCAGTTGCACAGCTGACTGGTAACTCAGATAGATGCCAGTCTTTTCCCAGGCATGCCTTTAGCCTTCGTTTTTGAAACTACGAAGTATTTTCTGGAACTTGAATGCATTCAAATCATATCCTTTTGAGACCCGCAAAAACATAATTTATCTCCAACTTTAGCCACTTCTGGGGATGGCTACAATTATTATTAAATTAGTCAGGAGACATGCAAGTCTGATACCATGCACAACAGCCCTTACCAAGGCAGTCCACTGGTGATGCTAACATTTTTTACTTGAGGATGTATTTGCAGCAAGAAGCCGGGAAGACTGACACGTCTAAACAAAATAATGAAACGAGCACAGCACAGCAGATGCCTTATTGACATAAGGCATCAGATATAACACGCTCGTTCAGCCGCAGTCAGGCATTAAAACCATGTGACAAGCACACAGTCATGAAAACAAAGAGCCAACTAATTTCATTTTCTTTTTTAATTTATTTACAAAGAAATGTTTCCTATATCCTGCCCTCTTGATAACAGTTTGTTGTGTTTTTTTTTTGTTGTTGTTGTTTTGTTTTTTCCTGCTGTAAAATTAGTTAGTATACTAACTATACTATATACTGTATTGACTCATCTATAAACAGACAGCAAAAGACAAGATAGGGGGTGAGGGTAGGGGACCTCAGCACACACAAAAACACACACACACACAAAAAGAAACTTGATCTTCACTGTGGAACACTTCAGGGACACTTCTAATTTGTCAAAGACTGTCTGCTCTCTCAAAAGCATACAAAATAAGTAAAATAGAGCCATGACACAAAAAGAAGAGCCTTCAGGTTACTTGCCAAATTCTTACATTTAGATCTACGTATTAAGCAATGCCATTTCATTTTCCCCAGACAATAAAGCTGCTTACAGTAAGCACAGGCAATATTAAAACTTTAAAAAACTTATTTCTGTGCTGATGAAAATCACAAATTAACTTTTTTACGGGGTGGGGAGAAGTAAAGTCATGGGTTTGCTTTTGTTTTAGAATTTGTGTACATACTTTAGGTTCTTGGACTTGGTTGCTTACTCTCGAGGCAGACTTGGACTGCAAGTACAAACCAAGTAACTCGTCTGATGCACAGCAGAGTGGATAGACAGTGTCAAGGGTTGTTCAGCAGCGCTCTCTTAGAAAAGATAAACATTGATGGGCTCCAGACATGGTAAAGCTACTGGCAACTTGACTGCGATGGGGCAACCAGAGGGGTTGAGACAAGGAAGGGAGAAGCCAGGTAAGGTTACCGTGTTCTTTGTACATAGTTCAGATAGTAATAATTAGGTGTAGACAATGTAAACATAACTTTTATCCTAAAAATAAAAGCTACTTAACCTTACATCTTTGTCTTCCAAAGGTTATAAAATTTCAGAGTTTGCTGAGTTCCACCTTAGACCACAGACGTGTATTCTTTTTGCAGATCTAGTTATTATCTGTACCAATCAGCATAAATTAAACATCACATCTACAATGTATACTTAAAAGTTTTAATGGTTAAGACTCCCAATTTAAGTCTGGTCTAACCTTCCATACACAAATGTAAACTGCCAGAAAGCAGAGCTATACAATCTTTCAGCCTCCTCAAAATCCATCAAAACCCGAGGTTTTCAGCATTTTCTGTGGTATTCTCAGAGACTGATAAAATAACTAAAACTGAAATCCAGTTTTCCTCATTATCAAGACTAAAAATGGAAATAGGGCATCACTAATGAGAAGTAAACTGATTTTTCAAATCACTTCACCTCTAATAACCTACGGTAGCAATAAATGCTTACAACATGTTGAAGTTCTCAGCACCTATGTAGTTTCAACAATCATTTTTAACTGTTAATAAGAGGTTCCAATATCATTTCAAATTATGGGCTCACTGTATACCTCTATTTCCCCTCCCAACATTTAACCCACCTTAATTTATTCAAAAACCTCTACTAGTTGTAGAAAAACAGAAACTGATAAAAACTGCTATTAGAGGGGTGATAAAAGCTAAATGACTGGGGAAATTATGCAAGGCAAAAAATAAGTAATTTATTTCTTACACGATTAAGAGTTTAATTAGATTATTTATTTTAAATGTTTTCAGTTAAATGAATACAAAGCTACAAAAAAGCTTTACAGTAGACTTAACTCCTATTAAGTTCAAAGCAGTACAAGAGTGGATACCAGAGCACTAAAATTAGATCACTTTTATATTTGATTGGCAAACATTACATCAATTACATCAGCAACTTGGTAAGCAGCAATACTGAAACTTGGGGTCTAATTTATTGCTTTAAGTTCAGTTAGAATGGTAAGTGGCATCACCTAAATGCAAGGCACTGCAAGGTGCCCACTGCTGCTTTTTCCCCTCTCCTGATCCGTGATGGAGGTTTATCCATCACCCTGTTCCACATTTCCTGAGTGAAGGCACTGCAAAAACATCCTCTGCAGCAGAGATGCTTACTGGTAGCAGTGACACAGTTCACAGACCCCCATGGTTTTTGATACAGCTGTATACACTAGCACTTAAGAGCCTCTCAATTGTAAACTAAGTGAAACACGTGCTTATGACTGTTGGGTTTTGGAGCTTTTTTTTTTTTTTTTTAAAAAAAAAGTTCAAATGCTGTTCCTGCCATTAGAAGTTTATGTTGACATTTGTGGTTCTGTCCTTGCTTTTATTTTCTGAAGGGATGCTTCCCTGCCTACCACAGCAGTGAAATTCACCTTAAGAAAGCTGATGACAGCCACGTGAGGGGGGTGCACGTGGAAACATGTTCTCCCAACAGCTACATACGAGGCCGACGGTGGAAGCTTGTCTTCCTTCCACATACATGTCTGCTTTTCAACTAATCTATATTTTTCCCCTCATTTAATTCCCCCAGGGCCACTTTGACCACGACAGCAACAAATAATCAAAGGATCGGATTGCTCACATTCATCTGCCCATCCTGGGCTCTGTTAAGCATGCCAGGATTTTGTTCCAGGAGCCACCTGGACATCTCAGCCTGTCAGTTTGCGGAGCATGTCCGTTACACACTTGCTCCCTTCTGCAGCCAGTAAGCTCAGCTGCGTGAAGGCAGGCCAGCGAGGAGACCAAGGTCATACCGAGTGACTCCTGTGGTAGCATGGACGACAGAGATGATAAATAGTGGGAAGGCACACACGGGAGAGACTGATCCCCTCCAAAGCAAGCCAAACCAATTACTATCAAGAAAAACAATGACTGGCAGCCAGATCTCAGGCTGCATTTTACATTGCAAACACTTCCAATCTCCCGGTATATTTCAACTGTAAATTTTCTGGCAAGGAAACTGTGTCATCTTTTGCTTTTTCAGAGTTCAAGCTACTTATTATTGCTCTAATCTGGAGGATATCAAGAACACAGTCGTGCACACACACTACAGCAATAAGAACAGATCCCACTTATTTCTCTCAATATTAGAGAAGCATCCTGGATTACTCCTAGAATTTGCTGGCAAGATATTTTGGGGTCAAAACAGACTTCATAAGTACACATTTCTTCAGCCTCATAACTGGAAACGCAACCAAGTTTCGCAAACGCTTTTTCTCTCTGTGGAGAGCTACATACCTCTCAGATTTCTTGGATGTATCTGCTTTGTCCGCGGCATTTTCCTCTAATCTCTTATACCACTTTTTCCTCTCAGAAACGAAGAGTACAGCAAGCAGAGAGATGGCAGCGCCATAAACTTGTCAAAGGGGTAAATTAATCCACATGCTAAAAAAAATAAAAGAGAGAAGTTAGGAGATGTATACAGCATTAAGAAGGAAAACAAAGATACTTATCAGCTCCCTTTCACCCTAAAACAGTTATGGAAATTAGCGATGACCAAGAAATATTTCTGTATCCATCCCTTTATGGAGCAAGATGTTCCACTACCGTAAGAAAATTAAATGAGGGTGAAACTCCTTTTGGGATTACTCAGGAGGCATGAGAAAACTAAGATACTTTTCCACATTCGTCAGCTGTTTTCTAGCCAGAAAATGTCTTCCAAAAACTTGTGCCCCATGTAAATAATTCTGGAAAACTAAACAAAATTTGACATCAGGCTTTAAGATAATACACGCTCTTCTCTCGGGGAGAAGGCAGAGTGAAGGACAAACACAGACTGCAGCAACAATAATCCACCCTATCTACAACACAAGGAAGCCTCGGGTTCCCCCACTTGGGGCTTGCAGGTCCAGAGGAACTCCTCAGGGGAGGTTTCTGGTAAAATACCATGAACAGAACAGAACCACATGGGCCCTTGACCCAGCTACAAGCTGTTGCACAGCCACTTTCTGCCCTGCCACCCTCCCAGCTAGCTGCAACAGTCCCCGCATTTGCGGGAGGCTGCAGCCAGCAAAGGCCAAGCATGCACAAACCCCACAGATGGGGGAATTTTTTAAATATTTTTTCAACAGCCAACGCACCAGATTTTGTACTGAAATGGTACCGACCCACATGTGCATCCCCAAAATTACACCTTATTCAACGTTAACAAAGCTTTCTCACTTTTCAGATGTTCTTATGATTTACTCCCAGTTTAAAGAGCAGTTTGTTTAATTTCCAAAATCCCCCCAGACCTATAGCAAACTACTTACACAGATCTTATGAAAGAGAAAACAAGTGGTGTAATCCCCCTGTTCCAGCTAAACAAATCGAAATGCCGATCACTTCTTTTTATAGCAATACCACCTCGGATAGTGAGATTTTCTTAATTAACACACGGAAGAATTTCCCTGAATTTCTACAAACCCCTCAATGGCCCTTAATATGGACAAGATGATTACAGAGAGCTACTTAAGGGAGGAAGCATGTAGGATTTTTAGCATTTAAGCATTAACTTGGGGGGGGGGGGGGGGGGGGGCGTTAAGCCAGGCGAAGTTTTTTTTTGTTTGTTTTATTTTTGTTTTTTTTATAAAAACGAAATTCAAACCCCCTTCAAGCAGACTTCTCGCCGCCACCCCTTCGGTCTAGAGGCCGCTGGGGAGCACGAGCATTAATTTTTAACGCTTCTTTTGTCTGTTGCAGCAGGAAGAGGAGCCAGGCAGGGGAAGAGGCTGGCACAAAGGAGGGCTGGGGGCTGCCGGCTCTGCCCCAGGGGCTCCTCGCCGGGACATTTCGAGGAGGGGAAAACCAGGATCAAACTTTGGGGGGGACAGAGATGGAGGGGGGGGCGCAGAAGTGGAGGGGATATAGGGGAAGGGGGGAATGGGGGGGTATAGGGAGGGGGGAGGGGAAGGGGAGGAAAGGAAATGAGAAAGGAGGAAAAAAAAAAAAGAAAAAAAAACATGAATGAAGAGAGAGGGAGGAGCCTGGGAAAACCCCTCCGCAACGCCGCGCCGAACAAAGCGCTGCGCACACGCCGGGCACTTGGGGGGGGGGGGGGGAGGGGGGAAGGGAGGACACAACAGCACCATAGAAATTAAATTAAAAAAAAAAAACAAACACGGGGGGCCCCACGGGGGGTTGTGGGAAGCAGAGCCCGTCCAGTACCCCCCCAACCCCTATCGGTGCCTCTCCCTCCCTCCTTTCCCCTCCCGCTCCCGGGGCCCGCTGCAAACCTGGCGGAGGCTGATGGCGGCGGGGAGGCCGGCGGGAGGGGGATGTGTGGGGGGGGGGGAGGCCGGGAGCCTCCTTCACTTGACAGCCTCAAACACAAACATGACCCAGCGGCGCCGCCTCGCACGGCCTGCCTGCCTGCCTGCCTCCTCCTCCTCCTCCTCGCGCCGTGGCCCCCCCGCCAGGCTCCGCCCCCCCTGGGCTCCCCTCGGGGAGAGCCGCGCCGTGACCGGGGCAGGGAGGGGAAGGGAGGGGAAGGGGGGATGCTCGAGGGGGGTGGGGGGGGCGTTACCCTCCCTCACTTTCTATTGCAGGAAGCGGGTGACGTCACCGGGTCTCCCGGCCCCGCCCCCCTTTGCCCTCCCTCCCCCCCGAGCCCGGAGGTGGGGGAGGGGTCACCGAGGGGGTTTCCTCGCGGGCCGCTGGGGGAGGGGCGGCGAACACCCTGTCCCCCCCACTTCTTCCCCTCCCCTCCCCTCCCCTCCCCTCCCCTCCCCTCCCGGTGCGGGGACCGCCCCCGGCCCCTATAATGGGGGACCCCCCCCAAGAGCAGCCCTATTAAGCACCAGATGCCCCCTCACCATTCACCCCCCCACCCCAAAAGTTACCCCCCCCCCAAAAAAAAAAAAAAAAAAACACAAAAAAAACCCCACTGCCGTCGGTCGCGCTCCCCCCTGCCCCCTGCCGGCCCCCGGGGCACCGGCACGGCCACGCAGCGCGGAGGACCCCGGAGGTTCCTCCCTCCCTTCCTCCGTCCGCCCGCCCTCCCGCCCGTCCCCACCGGGGCGTCACCCCCCGCGCCCCTCCGGGGTACTCACCCCCGCACCCCCCAACTTTCCATGCCGGCGCCGAGCCCCTCCGCCGCCGCCAGTGGGCGGGGGAGGAAATCCGAGGGGGAGGCGCGTCGGGCTTGCCCCTTTTTTGGCCCGGGGGAGCGATGCGGGGGTGGGGATGGGGACTGGGGGGGGTGGGGGATGGGGACGGCCCCCCGTGCGGAGAGGGACAGGGAGGGCGGGGCTCTCAGCGCCGAGAGGAGGGTGTCTTTGGGGGGGTGTCTGTGCTCCCCCCCCTTCTTTTTTTATTTTTATTTTATTGGGGGGGGAGGGGGGAAGGTGTTGGCAGCTTTTCGGAACCACTCAAGTTTTCCGTCAGCCCCAGCGCACACCACCCTCAGCGTATAAAACCCCAACGAAATAACTTAATGCCTCCTCCCGCTCCCACGCCTGCACTCCCCCGGCCTCCAGCCGCCCAGCAGCCTCTTCGCCTGGAAGTTTGTAGCACCCAGACCAGCCCCTGCTGACCACCATTTCCAGAGAGCCCCCAGTTTTGCAGGGGGCCCTCTTTCAAGCTATATTTGATCATGGGAGGCTTTCACGAGTGCTGCCTTTCACACAGGAGAAACCAAGGTGGGGAGAGGCAGTCACTCACTGCAGAGCGGGGTACAGACATGAAACCAGAGCTTTTGGTCACAGTCTCAGCCTTTTTTCCTCTTCAGGTCCCTTAATCTCCACCTTGAAAACATGTGTGGCTTGCAGCAGTGGTGGGCTCCCTGCTGGAGGCAGAAGCCAAGAGGATAATCCATCTGCAAACCGCTAGGCTAGTCTGCAGCCGGACAGTAAGGCTGAGGTGATGTTCCTTGCCATTGTTAATTAGAGATTCATGGGAGGATGGGACCCTCAAAGAGCATCACAGAATCACAGAATCGTCTATATTGGAAGAGACCTCCAAGATCATCTAGTCCAACCTCTGTCCTAACACTAACAAGTCCTCCACTAAACCATATCACTAAGGGCTACATCTAAACGTCCTTTAAAGACCTCCAGGGATGGCGACTCAACCACCTCCCTGGGCAGCCCATTCCAATGCCTCACAACCCTTTTGGTAAAGAAGTTCTTCCTAACATCCAACCTAAACCTCCCCTGGCACAACTTTAGCCCATTCCCCCTCGTCCTGTCACCAGGCACGTGGGAGAACAGACCAACCCCCACCTCGCTACAGCCTCCTTTAAGGTACCTATAGAGAGCGATGAGGTCTCCCCTGAGCCTCCTCTTTTCCAGGCTAAACAACCCCAGCTCCCTCAGCCGCTCCTCGTAAGCCTTGTTCTCCAGACCCCTCACCAGCTTCATTGCCCTTCTCTGGACTCTCTCGAGCACCTCCATGTCCTTCTTGTAGCGAGGGGCCCAAAACTGAACACAGTACTCGAGGTGCGGCCTCACCAGAGCCGAGTACAGGGGGACAATCACCTCCTTAGACCTGCTGGCCACACTGCTTCTTATGCAAGCCAGGATGCTGTTGGCCTTCTTGGCCACCTGAGCACACTGCTGGCTCATATTCAGCCGACTATCAACCAGTACTCCCAGGTCCTTCTCCGCCAGGCAGCTTTCCAGCCACTCATCTCCCAGCCTGTAGCTCTGCTTGGGGTTGTTACGCCCCAGGTGCAGGACCTGGCACTTGGCCTTGTTGAACTTCATACAGTTGGCCTCAGCCCATCGGTCCAGCCTATCCAGATCCTCCTGCAGAGCCTTCCTTCCCTCGAGCAGATCGACACACGCACCTAACTTGGTGTCATCTGCAAACTTACTGAGGGTGCACTCGATCCCCTCATCCAGGTCATCGATAAAGATATTAAAGAGGACCGGCCCCAGCACTGAGCCCTGGGGGACTCCACTAGTAACCGGCCTCCAACTGGATTTGGCTCCATTCACCACAACTCTTTGGGCCCAGCCATCCAGCCAGTTTTTAACCCAACAAAGCGTATGCCAGTCCAAGCCACGAGCAGCCAGTTTCTCGAGGAGAATGTTGTGGGAAACGGTGTCAAAAGCCTTACTGAAGTCAAGGTAGACCACATCCACAGCCTTCCCCTCATCCACCAAGCACGTCACTTGGTCATAGAAGGAGATAAGGTCCGTCAAGTAGGACCTACCTTTCATAAACCCATGCTGACTGGGCCTGATCGCCTGGTTGCCCTGCAAGTGCCGCATGATGACACTCAAGACAATCTGCTCCATGAGCTTCCCTGGTACTGAGGTCAAACTAACAGGCCAATAGGTCCCCAGGTCTACCCTCCGGCCCTTCTTGTAGATGGGTGTCACGTTTGCTAGCCGCCAGTCGACTGGAACCTCCCCTGATAGCCAGGACTGCCAATAAATGATGGAAAGTGGCTTGGCCAGCTCCTCCGCCAGTTCGCTCAGTACCCTTGGGTGGATCCCATCTGGCCCCATCGACTTGCGTACATCCAAGTGTCGTAGCAGGTTGCCAACCATTTCCTCATGGATAGCGAGGGCCACATTCTGCTCCCCATCCCCTTCCACCAGCTCAGGGTACCAGGTATCCAGAGAACAACCAGTCTTGCCGCTAAAGACTGAGGCAAAGAAAGCATTGAGCACCTCAGCCTTTTCCTCATCTTTTGTAACTAAGTTTCCCCCCGCATCCAGTAAAGGATGGAGATTCTCCTCAGTCCTCCTTTTTGCGTTGATGTATTTGTAAAAACATTTTCTGTTACCTTTAACAGCAGTAGCCAGATTGAGCTCCAGATGAGCTTTGGCCTTTCTAATTTTGTCCCTGCACAGCCTCGCAACATCCTTATAGTCCTCTTGAGTAGCCCGCCCTCTTTTCCAAAGATTATAAACCCTCCTTTTTCTCCTAAGCTCGAGCCACAACTCTCTGCTCAGCCAGGCCGGTCTAGTTCCGCGTCGGCTCGTCTTTGGGCACGTGGGGACAGACCGCTCCTGAGCCATTAAGATTTCCTTCTTGAAGAGTGCCCAGCCTTCCTGGACTCCTCTGCCCTTCAGAACCTCCCCCAAGGGACTCTGCCAACCAGTGTCCTGAACAGCTCAAAGTCAGCCCTCCGGAAGTCCAAGACAGCGGTTTTACTGGTCCCCTTCCTGACTTCGCCAAGAATAGAGAACTGAACCATTTCGTGGTCACTCTGCCCAAGACAGCTCCTGACGACCACATCTCCCACCAGTCCATCACTGTTTGTGAACAGAAGGTCTAGCGGGGCACTTCCCCTGGTAGGCTCTCTAACCAGCTACATCAGGTATTTTTCCTTAGGAAAAATACTCCATTCCACTGCCTCTTGTCAGAGAAGAAAAAGATGAACTCTTTGAGAGGGGCTTTCCTCATCTTCCCCCTCTGGCTTTCAGAATTAGGGTTCTGACTTGCTGAAGAACAGAATTGCCATTAGCCTGAGCACGCTGATATGATGAATTTGACCCCCCAGGTGCTGATAGCTGAAACTAGTCCACCAGATCTGACCAGTCACAAACCTGAGCTCAAGTGACCTCTGAAATTAGCTCTGGACCTCCTCTTGGCATCTTTAGCTGTCCTTCACCCATCTTGTTCCTTCCTATTCTACCCATTGCCGGAAAGCTTCAGGTTGTTGTCACCATGTCATAAGGGAGGAAGAATCAGATACTGCCCTTCCACATAAGAAGCCTGAGAACAAGGACCCACCACAGCTGTTGCAGGTGCCAAAGGAAGTCCCAGGCCATCCATCTGTTTGCAAGGTCCTGAGTAAGTTCAACGCAGATGCTCTGGCCTGCAAGATGGAACGACAGACAGCAGGAAACTGTGAAAGAAGTAAAACTGCATCCCATCCAGCAATGTGAAAATCCATCCCTCTTTGCTCACCGATATGTATAGAGGTATAACCAGTGCCCTTCCTCTGCAGACAAGCACGAGTGTCCTTCCAGAGCAACCCAGTGAGGTGGCGAATAGGAAGCGGCTCCTTGATGGGGGAGAAGAGGACAGTGGGGTCCTCATATTTATCAAATGGTGCCAGTTAGAACATAAAAAAGGTGATTTGGGTCAGAGGACACAACACAGAACTGGAAGTCTGACCCCATGAGGTTGTTCCCACCATGACCTGGAGAAGCGGCCAGAGAAGCAGCCATGAGCTGCTGCCGCTCCTCAGCCTGTGCACCCCGACTGAGCAGGGGTAGGACCCAAAGAGTAGTCTCCAGTTCATATCAAGGGTGGCAGAAAATCTGCTCCCCAGAGCAGCCCTGGGAAAGTTTTGAAAAGACAGCATAACGGGCTGTTTTTTTCCTGGCCGTGTAAGCTTGGGCAGATCACTTCATCTTTTTCTGTCTGTTTTTCCATCAGTAAAAAGGAAGTGCATACCCACTCAGCACAGCACGTTGGGAAAAAGTACTATGTACGCTTGCTGGTAGGAGGCATGTAGTAATCTTCTCAAACCTGCAAATGAGAGAACTTTTTTAAAAAGTTTTCAGCAACATCTAAAATGCCACATCAGTAAGCATGTTGAAAAAAACTTTCATGGCAGAATTTAGATACTTTTAAAAATCTCACCGAAAAGAAGCCCTACAGGATACAGATTCCTTTTAAATGACTGCATGTATATCTGAACAGTGAAGATTAAGGCTTTTTTCCTGCTAAAACTCCACTGCATTTTCAGGAGGGTACCTATTTTTAAACATCCTCTAGATTTACACTTGAAACCCCTACGCTCAGAAGCTGGTATTCTATAATGGCTCACAGGTATTTTATGTATAAATATATACACATGCACACATTAGGCTCTCAAGAAACCATGATACATTAGGTACTTTTAAATAATTCATTGTTAAGCACCCCGTGATAAATCTCTAGTTGAACAGTATGTGATTTTGCTAGAATTCTTGGTATATATTGAATGCGAAGCACTGTGGTAAATTTAACTGTGTTGAGCATCAAATGTGAAAATTTTATATTGTACATTACATCCCGACACATGACGGAGAATCTTTATTATTAAGGCTTCAGGGAATTTTTGAGGTAACTTCTGAAGTCCTGAAAAGGAAAGAAAAAAAGACTGACCACCATTTCTCTATAAAAGTTGAAATTTTCTCAGAGAAGGGAAATTACATAAGCAGCCTTTATTGAATTAACATAAAGGGTTTGTTAAGAGAATTGCCATCTAATAGCTTGTGCTCTGAGGCTCCTCATTCAGCCCAAATCAGTCAGAAGAACTGGAGGATCGTGGCTTACCTGGTACAAGCTGGTGCTTGGAGCATTTCCAGGGCTGCACTCCTACAGCAAGGCCGGAGAGATAGGGCAGCATCTGCTGCTGCCAGGGGCAGTCATTTTTTCCACTTTTCTCCAGCAGTAACTGTCACCCCAGATACCTGCACCTTGCCCTTGTCAGCAGCAGCCAGGCGCTTTCCTGGGGGCAGGCAGGGACGCCAGCAGGGGCCTGGCCACATGCCTTCTGCTCTGAGCACCTCCCTGCTCAGGGCCTGGCAGCAGTGTCCCCCATCTCCACTCCCAGGGTGTCCGAAAGGGGCATTGCTTTTCTGTTGTCCTGTATATTGATTCAGTTCCTTCCCATTTGGACAAACTGGCATTATGCGGTGGAAAAATGCTCCAGTGAGGAATTTTGGCCCAATCTTACTTCTTACTTCTCCTGTGTACCGCAGCTGTGTGTGATGGCCATCAAGAAATTGGGCAAGTCTGTCCAGCTCCAGCTTAATGAAGTGATACAGGGCATAATTTACTGACAGAGCTTCAAACCTTCTCAGGTATTATTAACCAGACATTTTCGCGGACATTTATTCAGCCTTTCTTCTTCCTTCCCAGCACACCAGGTCTCATATATCTGGTCACAGAACCTGAGATCAGCCACGGAGCGAAGCAGTTGCTGAGGAGGACACCTTCTCGCAGAGTCCCTGTGAGGTCTCCTTCAGTACCACAAGCTCTGTTGAGGCTGTAGCACCATGCCCAAGCCACGTGCATGAGACCCAGGCCTCCCTGCAGAGGACCATGATGAGGCCAAGAGCAAAAGGCTCCTCCTCAGCATTCTGCAGACTGGCTGTACACCCTGCCTAGCCAAACCCCCCGTGACGGCAATGACGGCAGGGCTTTGTGGGATGTGACACCAGCCCCTTCTGGAAGGGAGCTATGGTCACACACAATTTTGAGATGGGCAATGGAGGATTCTGGAGAAGGCACAGGGTCACGTGCCATGCAGGATATGATACCATTGGGGTTACATTAAAGGGCTGAGACAGCTCAGCCTCCCTTCCTCCTCCCAGAGATGGAGCTCACGCAAGGCCCTGAGCACAGTCTTGTGACCAAACACACAAGACAAGTTTAAGCTTGGGCTGGTGCTCTGAAGTTAGAGTAGATGCATCCATGAAAAGCAAGTCCCAGAGCTTTTGGCTTTCCACTGAGGACTGCCTCTGTCTTTTCAGAAAGAATTATTTCTCTATAGCTCAGCAGGTTCTGTACTTTTGCAACCATTTTACTTTCTTCCAACCATGTATTTTTACTCTCAACTGAGCTAGACAGGTTTTTTGCCATCTCTGAACTTTTTCATAAAGTTGCTCACATTTTCCACTGCATCTCCCTTCACATCAGCTCGCGGGTTTGCTCTGATCTTTCTTTTTTTTTTTTTCAGTAGTTCTAGGTTCTGAACAGTTCATTTAAATAGAATGTGGTTTACCAGCATTTTTTTGCAAAGCCTTTTATTTTATCTATTAAAGGAACAGAAGGCATACATGCACTTAAGACACGTTCACCTTGCCAAGATGTTTACTATGGTATGCTTTTTCTTTACATCTGTCCATAAACATGTTAACATATCTGAATGACTGAAAAGCATTTCGCCCTGTGGTTTCCTCTGAAAGTATTTTTGCCATTCTACGGCAGTCTAGCATTATGTTTGCCACAGACATGTATGAGAGAGTTCTTTTTAAATATCACATTCTGAGCACATAAAATTAGTTTAGCAACTCAAAGTTTGCAGGTTTGATGACATTTTATTCATTTCCTTACTTTCTTCCCTGTATACATTTTCTCTCATACACTCTCAAGTACATAAGTGAATAAAAGAAAGCCATAAATATGGAAAAAAAAGCCAACTTTGTATTGAAAATTTCAAGCTAAAATTTCTGATTACTGGGATGTTTGCTTTGCCAGGCATAATGCAAATAAGTAAGCACAGATCAAGAGTGAAGCTTCAAGTTCTTCTAGCCTTGTTTTCCTGACTGAAATGAGATTCAAGTAATATAGAGAGTACTCACAATGATGCATCACAAGCCAGACATGTAGAACCTTTTATAAGCTATGGTATTTCTAATCATTTAAGTTCAGCAGGTCCCCCTTAAATCCGAAGGACTACAGCAATAACTAAATGTACAGATTTTGCTTTGGGTGATCTCGATACCTTTCTTGCCATGTAATCTTTCCCTTTAGGGATCTCTTGAGAAATCAGTTTCTCCAGCTATGGTCAGTGAATTTGTTAAGTCTTTATATCTGTTTTTAAAAACAAACAAAGGCTAACAAGTGTCAGGCCCCAATGCTAAGGAGCATAAAGTTTCAAAACATGCTTTAGCAAACAAATGCAAGTTGAAAACACAGCACTTGCTGTCTTGCAGCTGTCCCAAAATTTCACAAAGCCAAAGCTGTAAGAGCCCTAAATCTCATTCTCCAAAATCCTATCACAGCAGCATGACTGCATCATATACCCTTTTTCACACACAGATGAACGATTACCTGTGTAGCATAAAAGTCAGAGGGAAACTGGGCATACAGAGCAACAATGACAACTAGGATACCTAGTTCAAGGCTGGCTTGTCACTGTGCTAAGCCGTACTGAGAAAAATACCCTGGTCTTGGTCACACAGAGAGTGGTCAGACTGGCTTTGCCACCTCTGTCAGGACTTCTTTAGGTCCGGTTGTACCCCTTTCAGGAGGTTGTGCTATAGGCTTGTCACATCCTGGCTGCAAAGCTCCTTTTCTCTAAGAGGGGACAAAGCTTTTCAGACCTGACTATATTTTAGAATAGCATCTTTTAGGTTGGAAAAGACCTTAAGATCATCAAGTCCAACCATCAACCTAACACTACCAAGTCCACCACTAAAACATTTTCCCAAATACTGCATCCAAACATCTCTTAAATATCTCCAGGGATGGAGCCCCTACCACTGCCCTGGGCAGCCCCTTCCAAGGCCTGGCTTCCCTCTCTGTGAGGAAATCCTTCCTGACACCCAGCCCAACCCCCCCGGTGCAGCTTGGGGCTGTCACCTTGTGTCCTGTCGCTTGTCACCTGAGCAAGGAGAGCAACACGCTGCTCCTGGGTGCGGCCTCCTGTCAGGCAGCTGTGGAGAGCGGGGAGCTCTGCCCTCAGCCTCCTCCCCTCTGTGCCGAGCAACCCCAGGGCCCCCAGCTGCTCCTCACACCTCTTGTTTTCTCCTCACCAGTTTTTGGTCCTCTTCTCTGCACACGTTCAAGCAAGCCAAATCTTGTGTGTGGCAAGGGGCCCAAAACTGAACACAGCACTTGAGGTGGGTTCTCACCAGCTCTGAGTACAGGGGAACAATCACTTTCCTAGTCCTTCTGACCACCAATTTCTGATGCAAACAGTGCAATGTCTTAAAATGCAATGTCAAAATGTACTCTTGGTTACAATAGGAAACCTCAAATCTGCTCATCTATTGGCTAAAGACATGCTACAACAGAAAAAACAGCACTTCATTTCCTTCAGAGGTGAATCATTCTCCAGGCCCCTCTTTACAGCATGTGCTAAGGCCTTTCCTATGTCACAAAAATAGAACACATATTGTGTTTTGACCAAATAGTGAAACAATCATACTGATGAATTAAATGTGTGCATGTTAGCGGAGAGGAGAATCTGACACTGGTGCACAATTAGGCTTGCAGGTATGGTCATAGTAAATCAAGAAGTGGAAGTTAAGACATCAGATCCTCCCTGAGTTTGAATTGGCATAGCTAGATATGTAAATTATATCATTGCTATCAAAATCCTACTGGAGGCGGTAGGAGCAGCTGGATAGCCTGTGAAACCTCAAACGTGGCATGCAGGCACCTCATAACAGCACTGAGGTTGGCATGGTTGCCAAACACCCAGGTCAGTGCTTCACCTGAAGAAACCCAGCGTGGATGCCAGGCCTGCTGAGATAAGAGGACCTAGCCAGGTGAGGAGGATCTGGCACACAGATAGGGGAGGAACCTACAAAGAAGAAACTCAGCTCCATGAAGGCTTCGGGCAGTAGGATACAGAGAAGGGGGGAAGAGTATGTAGCAGAGTATGAACCCCTCTCTGGAGAGGGGCATGCCTTGTGGAACAGTTCTTCCTGTGTGTATCTTCGGGAAAGGGTTTGTGTGCCTGTTAAGTCGTACTAATGCCAGCAAGCATGCTTTCAGGAAGAGAGAGCATATGCTTAAGTGCTTATTGTATCAAATTTTACAGGCATTATTTGAATGCACAAGTTAATCCCGTTGGCTTAGTGGGACCACTCAACCATAGTGTACCTAACAGTCTTACTATGGTCTCACCAGTAAGCTTCAAATGGAGAAAAAAATAAGTTCATATTACAGAGTCATAAAAGCTCATAATTTTAACATAACCCATATACACACCTCCCACCCCACCCACCAACATCAGCCTTCATTTTGTACATCTGATCCTACGAACAGCTTGCACACTGAGATCGGTGGGGCTAACAAAACACAGGTTGTGCCTTTTTGTTGAGTCAAAAGCATTGTGTGGTGAAATTAAGAGTCTGTTCTGCAACGCTTGCTATGCATGATCTTATTATCAATACTGTAGTGCCATTCTGGTATAATGCTTTAGAGATACTTCTCTAGGAAAAAAAAAACAAAACAAAACAAACAAAAAAAAACAACAAAAAAAAACCACACAACTGTGTACTAGTTCTGTTGTTTCTTAAATAAAAGTACACAAAGCTGTAAAATCCATTCTAATTATGTTACAAAACCAATCGCATTAAAAACGAAGCAGATGCCAAGAACATTTTAATCACACGGAAGTCAAGAGATGCAGAATTACTTCCCTGAATTGCTATGGATTGTAGAATGAAGCAAACAAGATAGCTTCAGTCTGGTTTATGGAAGCCAAACTCATGGCACCCACTGTACATTTCCTCTTTTGTTCCTGCACGCTGCCTATAAGCTTTTGTTATTTTAAACATCCTTTCGACTTACACTTTAATTACTTCTTCATTCCACTCACCCATTCCCAGGACTTATCCTGTTGCTGTTTGTTTTGTCTCTTTATCCTCTTCCTCCCCACACTACTCTCCCAACTTCAAAGGGCCTTCTTCCTATCCATGTTGAATAAGGAGATATATGCTCCACCTTATTTCCTCCCCATCCAAATGCATCTTTTGAGAAGGTGCAGGTTAGGAAGAAGAAGGACTGAAGCTTCCTTCACCAACTTTTCTATCATCTCACCCTCTTAGCTGACCATCTGGTACATGCCTCTTAGGCAGCTCACCATGGGAGCACAGAGAGGATGTGCAAGTGCAGATAGCTGTTCCTTGTTTTCAGATTTGGGACTTGCTACCCAGTCCTGGTAATACTGAGGCCAAACCAATTCCTTAATATTGTGGAATGGACTGGATGCAGTCACATGCACACACACACACACACAAAAGTAAGTCAAAATGATGTTTCTGGAATTCTACTGCAGAAACACCATCCAGTTTCAGTCTTAT
Source organism: Anser cygnoides (assembly GCF_040182565.1). Taxonomy (NCBI): domain Eukaryota; kingdom Metazoa; phylum Chordata; class Aves; order Anseriformes; family Anatidae; genus Anser; species Anser cygnoides. The sequence continues at coordinate 67,889,166 of NC_089874.1, forward strand.
TCCTCTTGACCTATAAAATAAAAGCGCATCAGTCTGATTGATAAGACAGTGACTACAACCTACACACTAGGCTCTGGAAACACTCACACAAACCACATTAGCACATGCTTCTTACCTAGATAAGAAGTACTTTGCAGGCTCAATCCAATGAGGTGAAACACTGAATATGGGATTGTCTTTATTTGTGGGCAAAGTCCTCTAGACAAAACTGAACCATGAATCTTCATGTCTGAAAATAAAAGCATTATCTAGATTTTCTTCAGTAGTGGAAATGTTATGGCAGTGTCACCAGAAGTTTCTGTTCCTTACCTGTCATCCTTTGCCGCTTTGCTGCCTCTAGGGAAAGAGGAGCCAGTAAGGAGCAACTCCTTATTCATTAGGCAAAAAGAGAACTTCAGTTAGAAAGCTTCTGCAGAGGGGACAGGAATCACCATCTACTATTGCTTAGGTACTGACAGCCACACTAGCTCATCCCTACACACTAACAAACATATTTTAAGAGAGTGTCAGAGAGCAGCAAGAGCAGGTCTTCTCCTCAAGGGAAGAGGAGGCAAGGAGCTGAGGTGATTCCATGGCCTGCCCCACACCACCTGAGTGAACCGAGCAGGACAGACCCGGAGATGGTAACCAGGTCCAGCCAAGAGCCCATGTCAGAAGCCAAAAGCATAGTGATAGGGCAGGTCTAAGGTCAAACCAGGAAGCCAGTCTATGGGTCAGGTCTAGTAAATTCCAGGCAGAGCTGTGATGATGAGGCAGAGCCAAGCTCAAGCTGGGAGACCAATCTGCATACAAAGCTCAGGAGGAAAGGACTCCACAGCCAGGCACAGCTGAGCTAGAGACCAGCACTCCTCCAAAAAGCTCAGGTAGGGGCTGATGGTCTCAGGCTAAGCTTAAAAGGGTGTCTGAGGGGGTGTTTAAGGTAGGTGGAGAACACAGGTGAGGCTGGTCAGGGTATTAAGGCCTGTAAGTGGCCTTGGGGCCCCAACAGAAGGAGTAAAAGAAGTTGCAAACCACACTTGTTTACATATACGTACTTGTATATCTGTATGTATGTATAACATATAATGTAATGTCATCATGTTAATACTCTGTTTCTTAAACACTTTCTCTTCATTTCCAAACACCTGGCATATGATTTTAGATCCTCTAAGGCTTGGAATAGTCCCTAACTCTAAAAATGTGTCTTATGCCACACTGAAAGAAAAAGATTGAAAAGTTAAAGAAAGACACAGCTAAGGGATTGCAACTTCAGTTCAAACTCCAAGCTTCAATTAATATGTCCTGCATTCAAAATTATATCAAGGCCTACTTTAAAATCTCTTCAAGGACTTTTTATATTGCCTTGCTCCAAAGTATTATAATTCCACAGAGACTCCTCTTGCACTTCCTGCATATTTCCTACACCCTTTCTTTTTATTTGCATTACTGCTTTCTAATTCTGCTGCTACCTGTTATGTTTACTCCTAGAACTATTTTCCTCAAATTAATTCTCCCTTTGATCTTTCCAGTCCGCAGGGGTAACCTTTCCAAGCTGCTCTCTATTGTTTGTGGTCTTCAGTGGCACCTGTAGTCCATCAAAGTTAAAAATCTACTGAAAAAATCATTCATGTGCTGTTCGCCTTCTCTCTGCTCTCACTAATGAGTATCGGACACCAGGCTGCACCCTGCACTGAATCCTGAAATGGCCTGAATTTTGACAAAAATTTGCATTCCCAGAACTTGCTCTTGCCATTGGCTGGGTTGTTACAAGCAGCTTACACGCAGACATGCACGCACACACACAGGATCAGGTTTGCAACGGTTGGGTTTCCTGGGACAAGGATTAGATCCCAATGATCCTGCAGCAAGACCTTTCAGGGCTGCTGAAAACAATATATTAAATATAAAACAATTACTTTCATTACAGACTTCCTCTACCTCATGTCCCAGCTTAATTTGTTTTTCTCTGTATTTACAGTCTGTTTTTAAGTCATAATTATTCCTGGCCAAATCATCTGAAACAATCTTTCTTAAACATTTAGTTTTGCAAATGTTCCCATACAAATGCAAATCCTTTAATAGAGTTGAGATATTGTATTTATTCTTTCCTCTTCACTGCAGATTTGTGTAATTAAATTTTAATGTGGTTTGTGTTGGAATTTGCTAATATTTAAAATCCCATCCATGCCCTAGCATCACCTTCACCAATGGCACAGGCAGAAGTCAGCTGGATTTCAAGTCTGTGGATAAATATCCTCTATTCATTTTTCTTTTTTTTTCTTTTTTTTTATTTTTTTTTAATGTAATTAAGTGCACTAGTGTCCCACATGAAATTTACTACTCCAGCTCTGGCAGCAGAAGTGGTTGTGTGGACACTCCCCAAGCTGCTCCACTGCATGTGGGCTAGTTTAGACTGCCTTCGTTAGTGGTTTAAGTTAAATGAGTTAATTTTTAAAGAAGCAAATAGCATATGTAAACATATTTCCAGCTGCTGGCAGGTCAGTGGGAATGGTGACCTCTGGCACAGGAACGATAATGAATACCTGGGTTGGCAACATCTTCAACCAGCAGAGATAACTGCAAAGCAAACATGCATTTGTCACCTACCTCAACTAAAACCAGGAAAGCAAGAATACTGCAAGAGCTGTGTTAAGCTTTGGAAAGAGAGATGGGGGTGGCAAAGAAGAGCTGTGCAGGGTATTGCATATGAGAGTTACAAGATTTGGTGAGCAATGGCACAGGGCAATTCCCTCTGGGTTGTTCTGGAAAATGCATATGTGTGGAGCCAGAAAAACAGCAAACCATCCTGGATTGCACAGATGACTCAATAGAACTTCAAAACCATCTATACGGAAGAATTCATCGAGGATGATTCATGACCCTTGGCAGAAAGGGATTATCCAGGGAGAGGAGAAGGGCAGTTTCACTTTCTGAAGCAACTTCAGAGAAAATGAACCAGACTCACACTGAACTCCAGCCACCAGGAGCAGCTATCATGATCTGAACTGTAGACACTGGCTGTTCCTCAGCATGCGTAATCAGAGGAGGTCCAAAATGCTTCAGAAACTACAGAGCAACCTGCTGAAGAGATGCAGCAAGGGCTCCTCTTCACACTACATAAGCATGGTCTTGCTGGTGGAGAGGAGACTAAAGCTGAGGAGTGGGAAAAAAACAAAACAAAACAAAAAACCAACCAACCAAACAAAAAAGAAAACTTGATGAAAAGAACACCATTCTTATACATTTATGAACAGGCAGCTTCTTGTACCTTTTTCCATCTCCACAGTTACAGATGAGCTGCCAGGATCCAGCCCTCATCTGTTCCTGAAGTGAAAACCGGCATTTAGTTGCTAATAGTGCACAGTAACTCCACACATCAGTGTGGAACAGAAAAAGAAAAATGCCTTTTCTAACTATTAATGGCAATTTTAGGTAGATGGAATATTAAGAGTGGATGCCAAGATGGAAGCTGGCCACCCCATGGCTTTTCAGCAGCAGTTTTGGTCTTTGGAAGCTTTTCACAGGCTGACAATGATTCAGAAGAGTCTACTTTTTTTTCTGGGATTACAAAAATCAATTGCACAACTTGTACATAACATAAATTGTTTCTGTGTGGATAACCCCTTCAGCTGACTGACCTTTATTCCAGGTTATCACATCCAGCGTGTCACAGAAAGCTCTCTCCAGCTTTATAGTACTGTTTATCAGAAGACCATTTCCACTTTTAAACCAAGTTTTCTTTCTCAAAGGAGAATATACTATTTTTCTCCTCACAGACAAAGTTAGCTTCCTCAGGGAAGGTTTAGGTGTTGGTAATGTGTCCCAGGCCCTCTTGGTCTTGTAAGCCACCTCAAGATCTACAGTCAACACCCATGTCACTTGTAGCCTAGCACCTTTTTGTCTACACAAAATGGATCTTTCAATCTTTCCTTCAGTGCAGAGAAGACCTAAAATTGGTAGAAATTAGAGTTCTGACAATATTAGAACTCCTTTCCATTGGAAAAGCCTTCTTAATCAAAACAAGCATTTTGTACACAAATATCACACCACAGCAGAGGAGTGGGTTTGCTAGCTGTCCATATATCATCATTGCAGCCTGATGGAATAACAGAGACAACCCTGAGCAGTCTGAAAGCTATCCAGTTTCATGTTGAGGGAATTGCCTAACTTGGTACCACAAAGTGAGCAGAGCAATTTCTAGATTTGAGGATGATGTAAGGATTAGGACTAGGACATCCCCACCACCAGGCAATGCTGAGTTGCTGCACTTGTCCCCTTTGCTTTCTCCTTTCATACTGTTCTTGGGGCCTCCAGCAGTTAGCATAAATCAAAGAAGCCTTCAGTCTTCACTTTAGGTTGGGAAAACAGTTTTGTTCACAGTGGATTTGTGGACAATAATTTTAAAAATTCCCTTTATCACTTCCACCCCCAAAATGATGCCTTGTGCTGATCTACTGCAGCCAGAGACTTGGGACACAACACTTAGTAACTTAGTAACACAGTGAATCAGACATGTTACACAATGATTCGATTAAAGGAAGCATTCCTCTTCAACTGATACACTGTTAAGTCATGGATCTGCACAGAAAGCTTTCCGAACTATCATTCATCCAAAAGGCCAGACCAGCTGTTAATATTTAAAGAGCATCAGAATTTACTAAGTGTCTCTCAAATACCTATGGGATTTAAATGTTCCCTGTGCGGGCCACTTGATAGACTCACTGTGATTTTGGTCATGCTATAGGACTGATTCATCTCCCCCTTGAGTATTTCCTGGTGCATGGCAAAGAAAAGATAGGAAAAAGTTTGTTGTGGAAAGTCACGCATACACATGATTCACATATATTTTACATAACATGTATCTCTATGTGTACTTAGGCACAAAAACCTGCACAGAAAACATTACTCAGACTGTAAAGTTCAGCACTCTGTAGGCAGGAAACCCTACAAGAAAGACTGTCCACTCTGCTTTGGCTCAGTCCTGAGCAGTGAGTACAGCAGACCAACTTCATGTTACTTGGCTCTGGGGGAAGCCACAGCATGCACGGTATGCGTCTGGGGGTGGCACTCCAGAGGTGGAGTCAGGTGTGTTTTGATCACAGCTCATCCCAAGCAAGAGTCTACTGCCTGGTCCTCCTGCCAGCTGCTCACCACCCCTTCTCTGCCAGGCATATAATCACACTTTCTGATCTGCCAGAACAGTTCCATCTGCAGTAATTTCCTAACGCAAGTTCTGTCAAATGACCTGTGGTTTGTGGTTTCTTTTTGGGTATAAATATATACATATATATATAAAAGTCAGGCAAATCTGTGCCCCCACCAAGTCAGACCAGTTTTGCAAACAGAGAAGCAGCTAGAAGTGCTATTCTGCCAGCAGATCTGAGGGGTTAGCAACCTAAGACAGGATCTGATGCAGCCAGAACATTGTGTCTACACCATTAATGAGTTCCTGTTCAATATTTCTTTTTCACCGTATTGCTCAAGGCATGGTACCAAAGTCTTAGTAATGGTGCCTTTCAAACCCTGTGGTGGAGACAGCATTGCTAATATCTACAACACCCACCACTGTAGTATCACAAGTACCCATTTGTTCATTAATTTTAAATGCCCAATTTGATTTTTTTTTACTTATTATTTTTTTCAGAATCTTTAGCATTATACAGCACTTTGTTTGATCAGGGAACAACTTAGGTTGACTTTTGTTGCAAGCATAAGCATCAGCACATGAGGTATGGAATGTAGGATATAAGAAATATATTTTTTAAAATAAGCTGTCAAAACCCGACTAGCATCATATAGGATTTAGAGCAGAACCATGAAGAGATTTTTATTTTCCAAGGCAAGGCATGGCTCTGACAGACTGTAGTCTCCCTCCTTGATCCTTAGTCTCATGTAATACACATTTGCTGATTTCTATGTCAAAAAAAGCAGAGGAAAAAAGCCCAGATCTGCTCCAGGAGAGATCCATCCTGCACCTTCAGCAGAGCCCTCAGGGAAAAAGCAAGTATGGTCATCCAATGAAAGGCACAAATCTCATCTCTGAGAGGATTTTGCTGCATATGCAACCTTAATTCTAATAGAACCCAAATACTAGGAATTTGGTTTTTTAAAACATTAATAAAAGAAAAAAAGACAATGATATAATTATTATTTCCTTCTGTTATAAAAGCACCCTGAAAGCCCAGAAATGTATTTTTGTTGTCTCTCGGAGCCGCAGTCAATAGCACACAGGAAACTGCACAGTGGGTTTGAAGATGTCTGCGACTTGAGCTAAAGGACACCTTCCACTGGTGTCTGACCATTGCCCTGTATATCTGCCAGGATCCCTGTGTGTGTGAGAGAGAAACTTTGCTTGTGGGTTTCAGTGCTATCCACCAGAAAGTATGAACCAAAAAATATGTGCTACAAGAGGCCCATGCTCTTCTAGTTTTCCTTCCCGAGCTCCTAAAAAGTGTCTGCGCCCATGGAGGTCCCTCTGTAAAAAACTCAATTTTCTGCATCATCTCATCCTGACCCCTTTCTTTCCCCTTTCCCACTGACAGACTGATTTTCCAGTCAGCCCCACATTGTTGGACCAAGGGTGATTCTTCTCTCCCGGACCCCTTTCTCACCGTCCTTTCCCACTGGGTGGGCACCATCTCCTTAAAAAGCTTGCAATCTTACTACCTCTTAGCTTCATATATCCCCTTAAAACCTGTCTCCCAGTCTCCTCTTCCACAACTTCTCACTCCAAAGTGCTTGTCTGCTGGCACGTGGATGGATTATCAGTGATGGAGAGAAGAGGGCTCTGAAGAGTTTGGTAATTTGCTCTGTCCAAAAAAGCCTGCAGCAGGAACTACAGAAGCAGACTGCTTTCATCCCTTTTGCCTCAGGCCTCAGTGGGATCCCCTGTTGGCTGTGTCCATACAATCATCTTAACCTCATCTCAGACACCTTAAGTATCTTAGCATGTCAGCTGCACAAATAAAAAGTCTCTAGCTTGCATACAGCTCACATGATACAGGGTTTGAGCTCTGGTCCTCTGGAATGGCAGGCCAGACCTTGGGGCTAGAGACCTGGCATTTACACCACTGTAAAAATAGCCACGTCTATCTTTGTCCTTCTAACCCTAAAACATTGCTATAAACCAAGTATTGAGTATCAGTTGTCTGCTCATACTTACATTAGATGCAGAAGAATCTGCTCTAAAGGATGTGTAATCTAATTCGACATTAATGGAAGTGCTACAGCTCAAACTATTGCCTTAGCATAAGTTCCTACCATTGGACATACTCAGTGAACGTTAATAGCTTGCTCTGCAAGGTCATTTACATGGGGCCCTGAAAATCCCCTGAGGTTTCCCCATGAGCAAAAACTGAGAAGCTTGGAGAAAGCAATGAGGCCCCACCTGAACCAAAGAGCTCCCACACACTTGCTTAATTTGTGATAAAAAAAAAAAAAAAAAAAGCCACTCAGATTCTCTGCATTCACCTTCCTTTTCTTCCTTTTCACCATGGCAGTTGAGCTAGGGAAACAGTTCAGGCAGTGTAGGACTTCCCTTCCCAACCAGAGAGGTATGTTCTCAGTGCAGGTGTGGCTCAGCAGAGCTCAGGAGCCAACCAAATAAGCTGTGCTGGGTCTGCACTCTTGTTTCTGGAGCTGGCAGCAGCAAAAAAGCAGCAGGAGCATGGGAAGCTGAGACACAGGAGAGAAAGCAGCAGCAAAGACTGGGCTGCTGGAGGCTGAAGTGAGAACCTGTGACAAAGGTGGAAGTTATCCACTGGGGACGGGAGGAAAAAAGTCAAAGTTCCAAAGCAAAGAGGCTTGCTTCAAAACTGTTGGCAACCACTGGCCTCAAGACACTGGAAGCTTACAGAAATTAATGTATTCCATTACCTCATGGTTTTACGCTTTAGATGCAGATGAATAACACTCATTCAAACAAAGAATGATATCATCTGCATAAAATCCTTCCCAGTGTCATAGAGTATTATCTGGCTGATTATTGTTGGTCCACTGGGTTAGCGATGGTGTTTCAACCTTTATTTTGCTTTCTGATTTAAAATAAGTCCTTCCATCTTCCCTTCAAGCCAGTTTTGCAATAATTCTCCTAGTGGAGGAGGGACTTTGCATCCAAATCTTTATATCATCTCCACTGTCTCCTCAGGTCTCCTCCCTGTGTTACTTTCACACATTTAACAGTTCTCCTCAAATCTACTTCAGCAAAGTCTCTATTGTGGTTAATTAGGTTGATGATTAGCTATGGCACTGAGGTAAACTTGTGCAGTTGTTGCTGAAGCAATTTAGCTTGGGCATGGAGTCTTGACCAATGCTGTCAGGTCCTGTAGGCCTCTCCTTCTTGTGCTAGAGGACACAATTTCTTTATCTCCTACAGCTTACTATCTTAAGTAACTACCTGCCCTTCTCTTTCCTACAGCTACCTTCTGCAGAGGGCCTGTGTGTCTTCAGAGTTCATCCTACAAACAACCATCTGGGGGCAGGTTGTGAGCTCGTGGGACCTTTTCTTGAGATAAAACAGCCATTACATTCCTATGTACCAGTCTGCTGCACACTCTAGCCCTGCATTTTTTGGTACCATGATCTTATTAAAGATAAATAATCTCCAGAGATACTAAGGCAAAGGAAACAAGACAGAGAATATTCCTTTGGATAGCAAAAATCTCTCATATACTCATATACTACCAATGTCAACCTCTTGAATTTTGGAGAAACATGGTCTTCTCTCAGCTTTTTCACAAAGCTTCCATTAGAGACCAGTTGGGTTCACATGCATGTGATGAGGAGAATAAACCCAAGGGCAGTTACAAAAAGTGAACAGGTGAAACAAATTCTAAAGACTTTTTTGCTTTGTCTTTTCATTTTTCAATCAGTTTCTGTTCTGAAACATGCAATTAAGAACATGTTGTGCTATCTGAAACAGTAGGTAGGGTTTACATATAGCTGTCAATTATCACAGAAGGTGCTGGGAAACATTCTGTAAAGCTCCATCTACACTATGAGAAAAGGAAATCACAGCTGCAGCTAAGCAAGCAACATAATAATAATAATTACCCTGAAATCATCTGCTTGAATTATCAAATGAATCCACCATGACCAGGCTTAAGCTCAAACAGCATTCCTTTTTCTGGCAGCTTTCTATGAGTTCATTATTACAAGCTTGTGCAGAAAGAATACTTATAGGACCTTAGAGCTGGAAAGATTTTCTGGGTGTCTGATTTTTGCTCCCTGCTGTGCCTGGTAGACATACTGTATCTGAACCACTTGCAAGTGATAAAGCTTTCTCTTTAAAAAAGAAGAGGGTGGGCAATTCTTTCTATAATTTCCCTTAAAAAGATGCTCACCATTTAGAAGCATCTAATTTCCAGCTTGATCTTTTCTTAGCCAACATTGTCCTTTAGCATCAATGATCTTCCCACTGTTTACTACCTATAAACTCTTGCAGACTGGGTTTTGATTCAGTAAACAAGCTAAGCTCTTCTGGTCTCCTCCTATAGAAGTTTCTAGATAGTCAAATGAAGGAAGGAAGGAAGGAAGGAAGGAAGGAAGGAAGGAAGGAAGGAAGGAAGGAAGGAAGGAAGAGGGAGAGAGAGAGAGAGAGAGAAAATAACAATCCAGGTCTGTATCCAGACCTACATATGGAGATTTTCATCAAGTTTCTGCCATCGTTCAAAAAAAAAATATATTCTTAGTATTGTTCTGTGTTGTTGCAAGAAAACAGATTGCCCCAAAGCTGTGGATGGAGGGAAAAGACTGTGCTTCCTAAGCTCTTGGCTAAACACCAACACAACCCAGTGCATGTTAAGCCTATTCTTCAGAAATGTTAAGCATCATCAACTCTTTCTGAACTCAGGTGGAGCTGAAGTTGCCCAGACTAGGCCCTTAAAAGCATGATTATTTGGCTCTTGAGGTAGATGTAGAGTGTCTACATTCCTACAATATTCTAACAGGACACCCAATGTCCTCAGGCACATTTCAAATAGAGAACGACGGCTACGTTTCACATCCCTAGAAACCTTTTTCTCTCTTGCAGTCACTTCAACTTGGCATGTTCATTCTCAGAGTAAATCACAAGTACAACACTTAATGGTCGTCTGTGGTCAGAAACTGCCTGAAGGAAGTATTTTCTCCCCAGTGGAGAATGTTGACTCATCTACACCAAATGCTCCAAAGAGACTCTGATTACAGAAAATGTCCAGCTGTTGATTGTTACATGACCTCTTGCATTTAGAGATCTTTCCTGGGGCTAGTGCTTGGGCAATGGATGGATGGACGGATGGATGAAGTGTGGATGTATATAAGTGAAAGAGAGGTACAGGTCTATTTTAGGTAAGGGACTGGATGGGTCACTGATATTTTCAATACATTTTGACAGTGTGATAGGTGTGCTAAAGAAAATAGTGCTAAGTGGCATCAGTCTGACTGTCTGATGGTAATGTTGGAAGAGGGAGAGAGGCAAGGGTAGAACTCAGAAAAGGGAAAGGAAAACTGCTGTGGTCCATGGTGCAGGCTGAGGTCCAGGGAGAAGAGGCTCTGTATTTCTGAGAGCATAGCCCAGGAAAGCACTCAAGAACATCTTGGCATGGTGAGAAAACTGAGGCATATTATGGCACATAGACATTTTATTATTTTGTCTAGATCTGTATTGCTCTCATGCTGCCTAAAATATATAGTGTTGAGGGGGCAGGAAGGGGGTGTGGGGATGTGGTTGGAAACCTTTTGCAAAGACCGCACTATAAGTTTCATCTATCATGTGTCCCTGAAGAGGCAATCTGCCAGAATACCCACAGAACTGATGCTCTGGGAAAGGGTTTGATTAGGTCATTAGGGAGTCTCTGAGACTTGATATCAGGCTCAGGACCTGCATCAGTGACAGCAAACAGTTACATGGAGGTCAAATTCAACGCTAACAAAGATTTGAGCTGGCACCAAAGACAAACCAGCTACAATGTTTTTACACACATGAATTTGGTGCTAGATGCCAAAACCCCTACTGAGCTGGATGCCAAGGTCTCACTTCTCAGAAGGGGATGCTCGCTTTGGGAGTACTTTGAGAACATGTCTAGAAACCCAAAGCCAAGAAGCAAGCGTACTGCAGACTGGACCAACTCACACAGAGAGGAGAGAGAGCAGAACTGAGAGTACAGCACCAAGCTCTCCAGAGCTCACCATGCAGACTGCTGGGGAGTGATGAGCTGAATCATCAGCCCACAACCTTCCAGCTCTGCAGGAAGGTGGGAGACCTTGCAAGCCCTGGTCCTGTGAGCCACATGAACCACAGTTTTCAGCACCCTCCCTCCCCCAGCAGCCTGCCAGAAATGAAGCAACCCCAAGGGATTTCCTTTTCATAGAAAAAATTAAAATTTAGATTTCATTCCAATCTGGAAAGGAACCAGATTTTGCAAGATCAGAATCCTCTGTGAAATCGAATGACTTTTCATGGCACAGCTTTGCTGATTGATATAGACTGCATCTAACCAAGAACAGCCCTCTAAATGGCTATTGCAATCAGAATTTCCTGGTCTGTCACTTTCAAGAACACAATTAACTGCAAAAACAGAGGCTTGCAATTTTGCAAAAAGGCAGAAAGACCAAACAGATCAGATACAGCATCAGCAAAATGTCACACAGCCTGCACCTCCCTTTCTCAACCTGTCTTGTCCAACTGAACTGTGGTGGTAGCCTCTGTCCCGATCTCCCTCAACACATGCACAGGTACCTGCTTCTCTCAGCTCTGAAGTTTTCATGCTACAGCCAGCAATACTGCAGCCATTTCTGTTTGCATACACTACAGCTGAGCTCAGAGGAGTCGTTTGCTTTGTACTTTGCGGGAAGTTTGCAGCATGCTCCCTTGTGCTAATCAGCCATCAGGCAGCCTCGATGGCTGGGAGGCTGCTGGCAGACTTGTGTCTAGTTTGCTCGTTTGTCTTAATCACCCATTTTCCCCCAGTAAGAGTATTTGATTTAAGGCGGAGAGGAAATATAAATTGAGGATTGAGGAATTCTGTACATGAAGGAATGCTGCATCAAATGTTTTTGCACAACAATTACTTCTATTTATCACCTTCAAACACATGCACGTGGCTTCAGTTTTTACAGCAGTTGCCCAACTTAGCTGCTGCATATGGATGATAAGATACTTGGCTGTGAGACAGGTTCAATTAATTCTACTGGGCAGTTAGTTTGGTAAATTCATTTGATACTCCGATCTGAATGACACAGTCTTATTAATATCTGCAGGCAAAGGATAATGCTACAGAGTAATATTTCTGAAACAGAAAAGCTCTAAGACATGATTGAGACAATACAACTTTTCCCTTGTTGTACAAGATGATTACTGTAAACTCCCTTTCCATTAAGTACCAAAAGCTGGAGGCACAAGAAAAGGCTGAAGATATTTATTTTTACTTCATATTTTATTGGAAGAAGATTAAAAGAGAATAAGCATAAACTTTAAATGATGTGTTTCAGAAAATATAGCCTATTATACAAGGAAATATACTGACATGACTTTTTCCTTATATTCACCTCTGGAAGAAATTTTAAGCTTAGCTACATGTCTATGCTGTCCTTTTTGTTGGTGGTGTTGCTGGCTTGCTATGTTTTTCCTTATTTGTTCATGTCATTCATTCATTTCCCCAGCCCCATGGGGGGACCAAAGACCCACAGCCTACCCTGAAACAGAGCACTTGTCTTAGGCATCTCTGCCATGTCACCCCACAGACATCATTAGGGCCAAGGCAGACAAAAACATGCTTCCAAAAATATGCTTTTCTGCAGCCAGAACTGAAGCTATTGGAGAAAAGGGGAAGTCTGTACTATATAATGTAAGCAAGAAAATATGTTCATGTCTTAAAAATCAATATTCTCTAGGAATTTCACTGTGTCCTTGTGGTATCTAATTACTTGGGAACTTTCATTCACTTTGACATCTGCGTGTTGGAGGGAGGAAAGCTGAAGGGAACTGTTCATACCTTCCTTTATCCCCCACAAGTATTAGGTTTTAAAAGTCGTATCTGTTACAAGCATATTCTTTCCATTGGGAAACATTATACGTATAATCCACTTAGTATCTTGCTACCAAGACAGGTACTATTTGGAGCAATACACATCTTTTTCAGGGGAATCTGTGATCTCCATTAAACCCTAAATAATCAATGAAAAAATCAGGAGAGTCTCTCTCTTTGGTCAGGGCTGTAAAGCATAGAAAACCCAAGTGTCTGGCCATAGCATGCTCCTCCTCTACCCTAACAGCATGCACAACCATGAAAAAGCAGCAGTAATTAACACAGTGAGCTCATTTTAAAAACATCTCAAAAGTTTCTAGGAATAATTCCATTGACCTGCTCTTTCATACCAGACATCTTTTGTTCCCTTCCTCTCCAGGCTGCAAGCTGTCCATGAGTACTTACATGTGAGTAGTAGTTTACACTGGAACAGTAACAGTTATTTCTCTGGGGATTTCTGGGTGTTTGCACAGAGTGAAGTTTTGTGATCTATCCAAAGAAGATTGCTTCCAGGACAGATCGATTACCTGGAAACTGGTAGCTTTTCTTCTCTTTTTCACTCTCTTTTTTTCCTTTTCTTCCCCCCCCCCCCCCCCCCCCCCCCCCCCCAATTTTTTATCTTTACATTGATTGCCAAGCAAAACAAACACCTCCCACAGAGTTCTAAGTAATGAGAGAACAAACTATGGACTTGTAATTATTGAAGTAATGCCACACAATGGAGTTAGTGTAAATTTGGTTCCATGGTGCTGGGAAGGATCAGAGAAGAGAAGTGCACAACCAGAAGTAAGGAGGACGGTGCACAGATCTCATCCATAGCGCTATCAGAATGAAATACATAAACAAAAGGAATTAGCTACTCTCTTGCACAGGACTACTGCAGTATTGGCGAGTGGGCCCTCATTATATTATTACTCAGATGAAATGCTCAGCATTGCAGGCATGCACATCCCATAAGAGAAAGTTCAAATATTTTATGTGGGACTTATCTGGCCTGCAGGGAAATTCCTGATGCCCCTATATTTAACTTGTACCACAATAGGCCAATAAAATTCCTTGTGGTTTTAACTCTCTCAGTAGTGACTGTCCAAAATTAGCTGGCAGACTTCCTCTTACTTTTTATTTTTCATAACGGCATAAAGCTATCCAGAGGAATCTTACTAGATGAAATAATATTTACCCTGTGCTGAAGCAGGGTGCTTCTTTCAAGGAGCTACATCCACCTCTGCTCTCCACAATGTGGGAAAGCTTCTTGCACTCAGGTTTTGATACTACTGCAGCCCATGGTACTTGTGGAGCAGCACCAGCCCTCCTTTGTATGTAACAGCAAACGAGAGGATATTTTGCATTCACAGCTTGTGCTGTTCTGCATCCTGGCTATGCTGGATGTCACTGAATCACAAAATTGTTGAGGTGAGCAGGAGCCTCTGGAGATCATGCAGTCTAGCCTCCCTGCTCAAAGTTGGGACAACTAGGGCAGGTTGCTCAATGCCACCTCCAATTGGGTTTTGAACATCTCCAAGGATGAAGCCTCTGTGGACACCTGTCCCAGCATTCAACCACCCTCAGAGTGGAAAAGCTCTTACTTAGACTTAAGTCTTTTCATATGTGTCTTGTGCCAAACTGGGAACGAGGTGCCTGTCTGCTATTCAGCATTTGCAGTGGTGGAGTTCAGGATCCTGAGGAGAGGAAACAAGACTAAATGCAGGATTACAACCCTGGACTTCAGGCACCACTGGAAAGAGCCTGTCTCTGTCTTCTTTACTTCCTCCATCAGATGTTTGCACACAGTGATGACTTTCCCCCTGAGCCTTTTCTTCTCCAGGCTGAACAGTCCCAGCTCTCACAGCCCTCTACAGGAAATGTTTCTTTATCACCTTCCATGGCGGTGCCCTTATCTCCCTTGTACTGGAAAGGCCAGAACTGGAAGCAACACTCCAGCGGTGGCCTCACCGTGGCTGAACAGAGGGGAAGGGTCACCTTGATCTGCTGGTAACATTCCTCCTGGTGCAGCTCAGGATGCTGCTGGGTTTCTTTGTGCCAAGGGCATATTTACTGATTCATGGTCAACTTGTCCATCAGGACCATTACAACCTTTTCTGCAAAGCTGCTCTCCAGCTGATTGGTCTTCGTCGCATGCTGGTGCATGGGGTTATTCTTACCCAAGGACATTTTACTTTTTGGAACTTCACAATGTTCTTGTCAGCCCATTCCTCCAGCCTGTTGAGATCCCTCCACATGACAACACAAACCTTTTGTCTTATCAATCACTTTTCCCAGCTCTGCTTCAACTGCAACATTGTAGAGGATGTACTATATCCCATCGTCCAGCTCATTAATGAGGAGATTATTCAGTGTTGGATTTTGTCTCACCCATTAGGGCACTCCAGTTGTGCCACTGATCACATTAGATTGTGCAAATGGAGAAACCTGTTGCCCTTCATATCTCTCACCAGGTTCAACTCCAGGTGGGGTTTGGCTTTTTTTATCCCATCTCTGCACACCCTGACAGTGTCCATATATTCCTCCTGGATCACCTGCTCCTGCTTCAATCACCTGTACACCTCCTTTTACATTTGAATTTTGTCAAGAGCTCCTTGTTCATTCATGCAGGCCTCCTGCCACCTTGTCTTGATTTCCTGCTCACTGGGATGGACTTTTCTTGAGCTGGGAGGAGGTGATCATTGAAAATCAACCAGCTCACCTGAACCCCTCATCTCCAGGGCCATTTCCCATGGGATTCTTCCATGCAGAAACTGAAGAGGCCAAATCCTGCCCTCCTGAAGTCCAGGGTTGTAATCCTGCATTTAGTCTTGTTTCCTCCCCTCAGGATCCTGAACTCCACCACTGCAAATGCTGAATAGCAGACAGGCACCTCATTCCCAGTTTGGCACAAGACACATATGAAAAGCCAATTCTTCACATGCTGGAGTGAGAAAAAAAAAAAGTCTAAAATAATAATAAAAATGATAGATCTTCCTTTGGAAATGTTGGCTGAAACATTTGTTTTTGTCTCTTTTTTCTTCCCAAATGGCTTCCATGAGAATATTTCTTAGTGCTTTTATATAACATTTTATATTGTGTTAAATCACTGATCAGATTTCTTTGAAGGGAATCCTTGTGGAGCGTTTGCAATGTTAGGAAAAAAAAAAAAAAACGTATTCCTTTCTTTCTTTCCAACTGGAAAAAGCCAACTCAAATCAACAGGGAAATGGTTTAATTTCAGACTCCTACAGTGATATTATACACATTGGCAAGGAGAAGAAAAACATTTTAAAAGGTTCAACTGATATTTAATTTTCTTTTCTGAACATTTCACATCAACTTTTCCTGTCCATTAAAGTGGTGTAAACTTTTATTTTATTTTATTTTATTTTTTAAGGTGCAGATTTAAAATATTCATGTCAGATACATAATCTTTGCTGGCAAAAAAATAAAAGCTTGCATTCCTGTGAGAAGACGTGACTTGGTGGCCCCAGATCGCCACCATTGCTTTGCTTTTTGCCAGACATATTTGAACCATGGAGTTTTTTATTTCTTTCAGTGAGTGCTAAGAATAAGGTACAGGTAATTCTGCTCATTGTTGAGGGCTTTTAGAATATATACATCCAATTGCATGTTAGCTAAACTAGGCTTCACATAAAAGCTGTAGAAATTCAGATATTAGCTGAAGAATGTCTACCATAAATACTGTCAAAAAAGTCTATAAAAGTATGTGAAGCAGGGAGTGTGGTTAGAAAGTTTATATAAGTTTCTGGAAAAGTTGGCAATCTGTGGAGTCTGTAAATACAGAAACATTAGATGTATAAGTTTTTCATCTATCATGGTAAAATTTGCAGATTAAGTATCACTAGATTATTTTCCCTTTCTGTCTTGTACAATTGGAGAAAAAATACAGATACAGCAGAAAATACAATTTCCACACAAAACTCCATCCTGAACCACAGCTAAACTACATGGGAATGTAGACCCCTTTAAACTGGGGGTTTGTGTGTGCTGCTCTCTTTGGTAACCCATGGAAAACCAGCCCTGCCTGCTCCAGCCTCCTGGCTCTGTGGTGTCCATTTTTATTTCCTGCTTCCCCAGACTCCCAGGCAAAATATTTCCATTCTAGGGACAGATTTCATAGAATCATAGAAACACAAGGTTGGAAAGGATCTACAAGATCATCTAGTCCAACTGTCCTCCTATCACCGATAAGCTACTAAACCAAGTAGCTACTAAGTAGCTACTAAGCTACTTAGTAGCCACTAAGCTACTAAATCATATCTCGTAGCATCTTGTCCAGGCGCTTCTTGAACGCCATGAGGGATGGTGACTCCACCACCTCCCCGGGCAGGCCATTCCAGTGCCTCACCACTCTTTAAGAGAAAAAGGTTTTCCTGATATCTAATCTAAATCTCCCCAGGTGCAACTTGTGGCCATTTCCTTAAGTCCTAGAATTAGTTATCTGAGAGATGTGGCTGACCCCCTCCTCATTACAACCTCCCTTCAGGAAGTTGTAAAGTTCAAGAGGTCTCCCCTGGGCCTCCTCTTCTCCAGACTAAACAATCCCAGCTCCCTCAGCCACTCCTCAGAAGACTTGTGCTCCAGACCCCTCACCAGTTTTGTTGCCCTCCTCTGGACGTGCTCCAGGGCCTCAAAGTCTTTCTTGTAGTGAGGGGCCCAAAACTGAACACAGTATTTGAGGAATGGCCTCACCAAAGCTGAGTACAGGGGGATGATCACCTCCCTGCTCCTTATGGCTACGCTATTTCTAATATAGGCCAGGATACCATTGGCCTTCTTGGCCACCTGAGCACACTGCCGGCTCATGTTCAGCCGAGCATTATTGATCAACATTCCCAGGTTCCTTTCCTCTTCACAGTGTTCTAGCCACTCTGCCCCAAGCCTATCGCGTTGCATGGGGTTATTGTGGCCAAAGTGCAGGACTCGGCACTTGGCCTTGTTGAATGCCATCCCATTCGCCTCAGCCCAGCAGTCCAGCCTATCCAGATCCCTCTGAAGGGCCACCCTACCCTCAGGCAGATCGACACTACCTCCCAGCTTGGTGTCGTCTGCAAACTTACTGAGGGTATGCTCAATCCCCCCATCTAGGTCATCGATAAAGCTATTAAACAAGATAGGCTCCAGTACCGACCCCTGGGGGACACCACTTGTAACGGGACACCAGCTGGACTTAACTCCATTAACCACAACCTGCTGGGCACAACCCTCCAGCCAGTTCTTTACCCAGAGAAGAGTATACCAGTCTAGGCCACAGGCAGTCAGTTTTCCCAGGAGAATACTGTGGGAGACCGTGTTCAAAGCTTTGCAGAAGTCTAAGTAGACCACGTCAACAGCCTTTCCCTCACCTACCAGTCTGGTCACACGGTCATAGAAGGAGATGATGTTGGACAAGCACAACCTGCCTTTCATGAACCCATGCTGGCTGGGCCTGATCCCCTGGATGCCACGCAAGTGCTGTGTGATCTCACCCAAGATGATTTGCTCCATAACTTTCCCTGGAACCAAGGTCAGGCTGACAAGCCTGTAGTTCCCCGGGTCCTCCTTACGGCCCTTCTTGTAGATGGGAGTCACATCGGCAAACCTCCAGTCCTCTGGGACCTCTCCAGATAACCAGGAATGCTGATAGATCATGGAAAGAGGCTTGGCAATTACTTCCGCCAGCTCCCTCAGCACCCTAGGGTGGAACTCGTCTGGTCTTGTGACATTCCAGATGGAGGAGCAGGTCACTAACTGTCTCTTCCTGGATCACAGGGGGCGATTCTTTACCCGAATCACTGGGGACGTCCAGGTCAGGGCATAAAGTACCCTGGGGATAACTGTTCTGACTACTAAAGACAGATGTAAAGGTGTTGAGAACCTCAGACTAATCTTTATCCTCAGTGATCACATTCCCTGCTGCATCAAGTAAAGGATGGAAATTTTCCTTGGTTCTTCTCTTGCTGTTAATATATTTGTAAAAGGATTTCTTGTTCTCTTTTACTGCAGTGGCCAGAGTTCAAGCTGGGCTTTTGCCTTTCTAACTTCCTCTCTGCATATCTTAGCAACTTCCTTGTAGTTGCCCCAAGTAGCCTGTCCCTTCTTCCAGTGGACATAAACTCTTTTTCTCCCGGAGTCTCAATAAAAGTTCCCAGTTCATCCATGCCGGTCTTCTTCCCCTCTGGCTCACCTTACGGGACTCAGGAACAGCCTGCTCCTGTGCCTCTCAAGATTTCCTTCTTGAGGAGCGTCCAGGCTTCCTGGACCCCTTTGCCCTTCAAGAGTGACTCCCAAGGGACCCCTGCAACAAGTGTTCTGAATAGGTCAAAGTCTGCCCTCCGGAAGTTCAAGACAACAGTTTTGCTAGTAACCCTTCTGACATCACCAAGGATAGAAAATTCTACAATTTCATGGTCACTCTGCCCAAGACAGTCCCCAAATTTCACATCTCCCACTAGTCCTTCTCTGTTAGTAAAGAGCAGGTCTAGCGGGGCACCTCCCCTGGTAGGCTCTTGAACCAGCTGTGTCAGGAAGCTATCTTCCACACACTCTAGAAACCTCCTAGACTGGTTCCTCTGTGCAGTATTATACTTCCAGCATATATCAGGGAAGTTGAAGTCTCCCATGAGAACAAGTTCTGGTGATCGTGCAACTTTTGCAAGCTGCTCATAGAATGCCTCATCCACCTCTTCATCCTGATTAGGCAGTCTATAACAGACCCTCACCAAGATGTCACCCCTACAGGCCTTCCCCCTGATCCTTATCCATAGACACTCAACTTTATCATTCCCAACCGCAAGCTCTTCAACATCAAAACACTCTTTAATATAAAGAGCCACACCACAACCTTGTCTATCCCTTGTAGCCATCATCCATCACATTACTCCAGTCATGGGAGTGATCCCACCATGTTTCAGTTATTGCAACTAGGTTGTAGTTAGCCTGTCACACAATCGCTTCTAGCTCCTCCTGTTTGTTGCCCATGCTGCATGCATTGGTGTAGATGCACTTCAGATGAGACATCTGCCTCACCCCCAGCTTCAGCATTGTTCCCCTAGGCACTTCTCTGGTGAGCCCTGTTTTACCCCCTTCCCTGTCATAGTTAGTTTAAAGCTCTCTCAACAAGTGCTGCTAGCTCTTGCACTAGGATTCATTTCCCCCTTTGAGACAGGTGAGTTCCATCCATTGACAACAGGCCAGGGGTCAAGTAAAATGGCCAAAGAACCCAAACTTCCTATCTTGACACCAGCCGCTCAGCTAATTATTCATTACGTGTGTTTTCCTAGCCTGCTCTCTGTCCTTCAGCTCCCCAGAAGGAATAGAACAAAACACGACTTGTTTTCCCGCTCCTTGAACTATTCGCCCTAAACCCCTGAAATCTTTCTTCATAGTTTGCAGGCTTCTCTGAGCTATTTCGTCACTGCCCACCTGAAGTATGAGTAATGGGTAATAAGTGGGGTGAACCAGCTCCGGGAGTTTTCTAGTTATGTCCCTGACCCGGGCCCCAGGTAGGCAGCACTCTTCCCTATGGCTCAGGTCTGGTCTGCAAATGGTGCCCTCTGTTCCTCTGCGAAGGGAGTCACCTACCACAACCACCCTTCTTTCTTTCCTGGCAGAGGCATTTTGAATGCGTAGAGTCAACTGCCTCTTCCTTGGTAACCTCTTTGGGGAACACTCCCATGCCTCCCCACTTACCTCCCCTTCAATGTCCAACACTAGGACATTATTTTCAGAAATATTTAGTACCCAACATCTCTCTTAAAATAAATGGCTAGATTTTCAAAAAAAGCTCAACAGCTTCTCTATGGAGGAACTGCTGAGAGACAGACTTTCTCCTTCCTGCTGCCCCAGTTGGGCATCTTACTTAAATATCCCACAAGCTGGGTACCAGTCCCTAATGAACACTCATCAATGTCTGGCTTTCTAATTGTAATCATTAACTGATTTCTGAGGTTTGTAACAGAAATAACTATAATCCAAATCAGGTCACAAAGTTATTTATTTATCTAGAAGGAACTCCAAACTTCAGAAAAAGAGCAGACATTATTCACAGTATAAGTCACTGGAGCCATACATTTCGGCACAGATAAATCAAATCTCTTCTGCATTAAACAGATAGCAAAGCACAAAGTTCACTTGCAAATCCAGGGAGATTTTCTTGCATAAAGACAAAGCTGCTCAAGTTTTAAAAGGATTGAAAATTGCAAAACTATGCAATTACAACCATGTCTTGCATAAAACACACTATAAAATGATTCAACCTTTATAAATTACTAGTGACTATTAAAATATAGGCCCATTCATGTGGCTTTCAGATGCATTCCAGTAGAGTGCAAAGTGAACAGCCATTGCATTTCATTGCACAATAGTCAGAAGCAAAATTGGTGCTGTGTTCTAAGCATTCATTGAATGTCAGAATATGTACTGAGGATATAACTGTTGACTAGACTCTCAGGGAAGTACATAATTTATATTCAAAACTAAGCTTCATAATAAATACCAGCTTCAAATCTCTTTGGACAATGTTTCTCAACAGGTTTCTAAAATCGTACATTTATGGAGTAAACAGAATATTTAATGGCTGCTAGCAGTATATCAGATTTGTTATGCTTATGGGAGCTGTGGTCATCAAATATTCATGATGATGGTTGTTATGCAATGCTGACAACTTTCTAACTTGTGAAATAAATAATGGGTCAGTGGGAACTGCTTTATCTGAGAAGGGTGACCACGCTTTCTTGTGGCTGTAGGAGGATTAAGAGTTGCGTTCTCAGAGCAGGACGGAAAATTTGAAGGTGTATTTCTTCAGCTTACACACCTCTAGGTCTGGCCTTTATCTTATTCTCTCCCTCTAACTGCCCCTCCCAGGGGCAGTGGTATTTGTTGATGTCAAGGTCAAGCAATACAAAACCAGCTCATAAGTTTCTGCTACCAGAAAAGCTGAGCTGATGTACTAGATCATTTCAGGTGAGGGTGAGGGGAGGTTGGTAGCAATACATAACCCAGCCCCATATTTCTTATGTTGGCAGTTTGCCCTTATTCCAGCTAGGGCAAATAAAGGATTTTAAAGGATTTTGCCTCTTTAAGGAACATGAAAGAAGGTCCATGAGGAACTGCTTTTTTTTTTTTTTTTTTTTTTAATAAATGGTCCTACACTCCTCAGGGCTGGTACACCTTGAATGCATTGTCTGAATACTACTAAACTAAAACTACATGCCTCTGATTGATAATTTGGCATAACTGCATTGGAAAAAATCTGCAAGTTAACCAATTATGCATTACCATAAAACTAGATCAGATGAGAGGACATTTCCAGCACAGATGTTCTTCACTATCTTAATTGGCCTTTATTTTCTATGAAATCAATGGGTTATGCAATAGTTACACATCCTTAGTACTATCTGATCTCAGTACCTGGCCTTCATCCCTCCAGTTCCTGGAATAGCTCTATGCAAGTCAAGACAAGAAAGAGTACCTTCACAACTGTCCAGAGAAACACTGTGTGCCCAGCATACTGTAAGATAACATCAGTGACTTTGTTGGCAGCTATGTTCTTTCTAGAATTAAAACACAAATTACCTTTGATTTACTTCACAGGATGAGCTTGCTCCTCTATGTGTCAACATGAAGAAATTATAGATCTCACAGATTTAACTTGTTGGTTACTTTAAATGGTAAATTAAAGAATTTGCAGAAAAACATTTCAAAAGTACAGTATGATGTCTATTTAAGCAAATCTATATATACAATTCAAAAGTCCAGTTTTCAACCACAAGATAAAATGCTTCAGAACAGAAACTGATTCCAATGCTCTTTCTACTAAAAACAAGGGGCAAACTCATGCTGAAGTCATGTAGAATTTTACCCGCACTCCAAAGAATGACTTGCCTAAAACATAGATAATGATGTAGGGGACCCTGGATAAGTCCAGCATTTTATCGCAGCCCTTGAAAGATAAGAATGTTAGCGAAAGGATGAAAGCCCTAAACCTCAGCCCTAGGCTCAGATTTGTCATAAAGCATGAGTAACCCAGAGCTTAATCTTGCAAATTTAACCTGGGCAGAGCTGCAGAACAGACTGAACAAGAAAAGTAAAGGGTGCAATTTGAATCTCTACTTTTTGTCACGATACTTTCTTTGCAGCATAAACTGTAATTCAGTGGAAACATAAAATGTGAAAAAGCCAATGCCTTCACATTGCCATCAAAATGCCTTTGATGAAAGTTGTATAACTATGATAAAAGTAGTGTCCACAGGAGACAAATTCTGTAAAGGACAGTTAATGGATGATTTTCTGCTACAGAAATTGTTTTCTAATGCTCTGGCAGTCAGATGTCTTGAAGAAGAAGAATCTCTATTCTTGACAAGAATTCACTGTTTTCTTCTTCTCTCCCTGAAATCTATATGTTATGCATTTTTAGACAAGAGGTAGCTAAAATTCATTGTTGTAACACTGGTGAAGGCATATCCATCATTCACATTCTTCTAAAATCATTTGCAATTTTAACCTTTTTCACTTACCACAACACACTATTACAAGCATGCAAGATGGGAAAAATGGAAACCGCAGTTTTCTGCTAGTCTTCTCCTCCAAGTACAAATTTTAAAAAAATAAAATAAAACAAACAAACAAACAACAACAACAACAAACTCCCATTCATCCTTTGAAGTACACTAGGTTCTCTTGAGCTTCTTTTCACCAAATGCCAAGCCCAGGAAAAGCTAGCAGCATGGTATTGCTGTCTGTATGCCACCATAATGTTCTAATTTTCTGCAGCCTTTCCGCAAATATTCCATCACTGCAGCGCCATTTTTATTTATTTATTTATTTATTTATTTATTTATTTATTTATTTATTGCCTTCCCTGCCCCAGACTAGCTGAGGCTGGTGGGGGTAAATCAGCAGAAGTTTAAACACAGAGAAACAAAGACAATTTGAAAAGCTCAGCTTCTACATCCTAAAAGTGAGAACTATTTTGCAAAGGCCTTCTCCAAGACCAAATCCACCTGCTCAGTTCATTCTCCACCATTTCACCTACCTTTTACTCCCATTTATGATTTTCCTGTTGATCACCTCTTACAATACAATATCATTACTTGCTCATCATGTTATGCAATTACCATATCCTCAAGATGTTCTGTGATCTTTCATGATTTAATTTAGTAAGCTCACAAATACAACTTTGTGGTTTGTAGTTGTCTTACCTCCCAGAAGAGACTTTCAAACATCAAGGACACTGTGACACCTCTGAGATGTCCAAAATAATGTAAGTCAGATAAATGCTCTTTCTACTAACTCAGTCCTTTTATCATTTTTATCTTTCACCAAGCCTAAGAGCTCTGGAGAATTTCTATGGTCTAGTTTCTCCAGTTCTTTCAAGACCTTTTCTTCTCTGTAGTTTTGAACAGTACCACTGGCCAACCTCAGGAAAGAAAAGAATCACTCTTGATTAGGTGTCTTTTCAATGGCTCAGTGACTTTCATGTTTCTGCAGTGATCCTTCTAACCATCCAAAATCTAACTTTTTTCCGAGTTCTGTCCTCCTGATACATCAAGGACTTCTTGCTAACTTTTTTTTTTCTTTTTTTTTTTTTTTTTCGGTGCTTCTTTCCCCCAGATATCTGTACCATTTGCCTTTTCCATTACAGTTCTTCTGAACTCTTCCTTACATTTCTCCTGTTGTAGTTTAATTTCTTTTTATTGGCTTGATACACTAAAATTTTCACTTTCTGATGGTTAAAATAACATCCTAGCTCTTGCCTACTAGGTATACTGGAGTCCTTGCTCCCTTCTTAATTCAGTGATATTCCTGCTTTCTAAGGCTTTATTCTGGTAGGGGTCTTTTTGTTTTTGTGTATTTGTTTTCCCCTTTCTCTGCTGTTTCTGTAGGATTTAATAGATATTCAAGCTTATTTGATTTTTATTTTTATTTTTAAATCATCCTTCTAAAATACAATGCTACTAGGCTAAGGTATGTTACATTTCCTTACCCAAAGATGTAGAAAATTATTAGTTTGAAGTTCTGCTGAAGCCAGGCTTACACTATATCAGTGTGATGTCAAATACTTGAATAGACAATGACTACTATGTTTTTCTGTTGTTGTTATTTTTTGTTTAAAAACCACAACAACAACAACAACAAAAACAACAACAACAAAAAAAAACAACCACTTTCTGGGAATTCCCCATCAACTCCTGTCTTCCACAGAGTAGGCTAATACCTCCTGCTGAACTATGGGCCATTTGCCCTCACCTTATATTTGCAAAATCTACATGGATAAAAGTTCAGCAGCTTCCAAATTATCTTTTGCAACACGAATTGTTAGTAGAAAGAAATCAGTTCCTGGTGGGACAACAGCTGGCCAACACACATACACCTTTTTCCAATGAGGTTTCTACTTTTTCCTTTAGATGGTTTAAGGGGTTTATATAATAACTCATGTCTTACTGCTAGCCAAGTATTTTCATGCATGAGGTTGAGTTCATCAACACAACTGAGAAATGTAGTTTCCCCTGCATCTAATTCACAGGTCTGTAACTACAGTTGTGAAAGAGAGCAAAAGTAGGGAGCCAGCTTCCCACATCAGACTTCTTTTTTTTTTGTTTGTTTTTACACCTGTGTTTAGCCTAAATGTATGGAAAATTCCTTAGCATAATCTTACACAATATTTTTATTTCTTCTCCTAAAAGGACTGAGCAAGTTCATGAAATATCTTTAGTTGGTTTATCAGAGTATGTTGGAAATCCTGCTAAACCATATTAAATCCTTCTTAAATAAAAGCACAGAGGAAGAAATGTTATAACAGGGACGTGAAAATAAATCTGATGTAAGGTGACGCAAATCTGTTAGCACCTTTTGCAGTAATGAGATTGATTCTCTTCTCATACAAATCAGTGGAGAAACAGAGAACTTGTCCCTTTATTTTTAAGATGTCTCAAGATTACTTGGTGTGGCCATCTGCACTTGAACAAAGCAAACAAAGCACAGCACCAAAATCAGACAATGATTTCTTATATTTTTTCCCAGAGCTTTGAGCAACCACGGCAGCACCTGCAGTTTAGTGCTTGCATAGGATGGTAACAAAGAGGTGCAAATGACAATGGCCCCAACCTGCTAGCCATTCTGCCCCAGATACTGCCACAGCCTTGGCAGGAGGTCAGCTGGCCTGGCTCTTCCCAAACAGAAACCCACAAGCACTTTCCAAGAGGATTTTAACCACGTTGTCCTCCATTAGCAACAACTGCTGTATGACTGGATACCAAAAATGACCTTTTCAATGGGCACATTCCAACCATTCTTTCAGCAACGTGCAGTGTAGCCCTCTTTCCCCTTGGGTTGGGATGAATTGGGTCTAGAGGATCTGTCAGCTGTCTTTGTCAGCCCCTCAAGAAGAGGCATCCCCACTGAGACCAGCTCTGTACAGCTTTCATGACTGCCATTTCCACCAATACTGAAGACATTTGCTGGGGCACATGGTGCCTCTGCAGAGGCTCCTCATCGTACCATTTTGCCTTGTAGGATTTGCACTCCAGCAGCATTCCCAGTTGCTGTTTCACTCTGTACTTCACCTGACACCAGAAATATAAGCAAACAAGCAAAGTGAGAAAAGGGATTGCTGAGATGTGACTCTATGGAACTGCACTCACTAATTAGCTGATGTTAATTAACAGAGTCTGGACTCAGCCTTGTGGGTGAGACGGAGTGAAAGGTCAGGTCAGAATACCACCATGAAGAACGGCTACCTCCTGACCTGGCACAGACTGCCAGCACAGCAGTGCTTTGTCTTTTACACCTCCTGGGGCGAAGAATGAGGAAAAAGTGTCTGCACAGCTTTTGAGGCAATGACTACCTTTTTCTCCTCTCTGTAAAGAGAGTGTTTCTGCACACACAGTTACCTATGAAGGATGTCCCATGGCTGGTACAATGGATATGTAGAGCTACATGAAAATCACAACAGCCTTTGGTACATGTGTCTGAAGAGCCATATAAAGTCCTAGAAATCGATGTTAAGGTGGGTACTAATATTCTGCTGGCTCAGACACTGAGAACAAGCAGCTAGTAACCTTTGAAACCTGAAGGAAGCAAACACAGACAAACTAAAATAACTTGAATACACAGCGATGTGCTGTAATGCTTCCCAATAAACAATCCCATTTGGCTAAGAGGAAAATGAATACAAATAAACCAGCTGAAGCACAATAAAATAAATGATTTCCAAGATGTAGAGGAGAATCCAAAAATGTGTTAGTGGAAGAGGGGAGGGAGAACATATGGAAGGATGGACTGCATTACACTCAGCAGCTTCCTTCTCCTGATGGTGAATTATGACCACCCCATCCTCTCTTTTTCTTCCTCTCTGTCTAAACACATTAGGACAATGAGGCTTCAACATGAAGAAATAAACCTTTAATTAATAGTCTACAAAAGAATTAACTTATCCATGGTGCGCACACACCCAATACAATTTCTCAGCATGATCGTTCCCTCTTTGTCTGCCTTCTACTTGTATGTTTCTATCTTCAGTATTCTTCATTTCTCACTTTTATGACTCAACTCATTTTTAAATATGAACAAAATGAATACCAGTTCAATATGTCTGAGTGGCAATTACACCACTTACTAGGTCAAGCGTATATAAGCTACTGTGACCACTGAATGCCTCCTCTGTGTGAGCACACCATAGCCATACCTCAGATGCATTGTCGATTTTTCATCTTTCTTCCTTCATTACCAAGGTTTACTGTTAGATTTTTTTCGCCTTCCTGCTGCTTTATATCCTGGCTAGATATCATTTCTAGAAAACTTCATTAGAAGGTAATTACGGGAAAGCCAGTTCCGTACATACCTGTTTCCAGCCAAACAACAGAAGATAGAATCAACCACTATATCACACATGTGACCTGCATTTCCAAGTGATTTTTAATAACTTAAGAAAATGGAAGGAATATTTTTAGGTTTTCACTTATGACAACTCTTTTAAGTGGAGGTAGATCAAAACTGAGAGAAAAAATTACTACAACCTATTGAGGTAAAATGTGCATAGTCACACTGAAGCACTATTTCATACATCTATAGATTGATTGTGCAAAGTACTGAGCATAAGGCTTCTGAAGTCCCAAAGCAACTTATGTGCATGCTTAAATGTGAGCCTATGGCTAAGTCCTATGGAGGTCAGCAACTTCAGAGAAAATTGGCTGGGGGGTGGAACCTGGGCCTTGAGCTCTTCCCTAGGGTTTGGCTGAAGGAGAGAAACCTGTTGCACAAATGGGGAACAAAACCGCTCCCTGATGCCAGCAAGGAAGGTGGTAGCTTCTCCCAGCCTTCCCACCAAACCATCTCCCTGGAACAAGTGACAACCTGCCATAGCAGGAAAATGACTGAGACACCTGCCTGCAGCGATATCATCTTCAATTGTGAATTAATCAAATCTCAGAAGTTGAGCTTAGGTGTTACAGGCTTCTCTGGGGAGCTCAAATTTACCTGAAAGAATTCAAGGAGTCTTAAACAAAATTATAGCTACAATTTAGCAAAGAAAATGTGTATAGCTACACTTCTTCTTGCTGGAGTGCTGTAAAATTGAAGCAAATTTTCAATCTGATTAATTCATTCAGGATGATTCCTGTTGAGTAATTATCTTCAATAAAGATCTGTCAATACAATTCCTAGCTATTGTCATTTTATATCAAATATAAATTAGACAGTATAATGAATTCAGGTACACCTAAACTCGATGTCAGATGAAATCCTTGCATGATAGTCAAGTGCAATAATCACTCTGAGAAGATAAAAACAAAAGAACTTTCTTTGTACAAGAACCATAAAACCCCTCCTTGTTTCTGGATTAAGAGAGCATGAATGATTGTCGAAATTTTCTGGGATGTACATCCCAGGTAAGCTCAATCTAATGAAGCTTTCAAGAACACTTGCTGGAAAGAAAGAGCCATTATTTTGGCTGGTATAAAATAGCATTGCTTTAAAACAGATAAAATCATACTCATATATTCCAGGTGAAGATGGGGCAAAGAAACATTTTAAGCACTAGTTTGCTAATATATTTAGATAATTGTTGAATGGCGAGAAACACTGAAATGGCGTACTGCCCAAGGGGTTAATTTAACAGATTTAATAATTTCAGGGACAAAGAATCCTTCAGATATGTTTTGGATAGAGCATCACCAGCTGGTACGTGGCCTGATACACTTGAGTGAGAAAGTTTCAGTTCAGCAGCTCTACTGCTTACACCCAGCATTGGGAAAACAGGGTGATGCTGGACCAGAGGTCAGGTCACAGCTCTCATGCATCTGAAAGTGCAACAGAGTTGTTTTTCCTGGAAGAAATTTATTTCTGCCCTGCTCAATAGCTTATAGGGAATTGACACCTAGCAGCAACAAAAATAGATCTATAATCTCAGCCCTGCTGAGCAAACACAGGATTGCCTCATGCTCAATCAAAGCAGCTTCCTACGGAGCTGCAGGGACTCAGTGCTCCGGGAGATCAGCTGTGAGGTGCAGATGCAGGGGCTTGGCCCCATGGCAGGTGTGGGCACTTAGGCTTTTGCCTGGCCCACTCCAGCTCCAAGGGGACAGGAGCCCTGGTCCTGAGCCCTGGTCCTGCACCCTGTCCTTCCACGCCATTCACTTCCCACCCACACTGTCTTCCAAGCCATGACATGGCATGGCACAGCAGCCCCAGCTAAAAAAATATTATTTTGACAGTCTTTTTTTTTAGTTCTAAAAGTGGAGAACATTTCTAAGGAGATGGGTTTTATGCCTTTAAATCTTCACATTGTTATTCTCTCTTTCTCCAGCTCTTTGTCTGAAAGCCTCTCAAAGGCAAACAGCCTGTAAATATTTTTGAAATTCATCTAAATCTGTAGTAGCTAGATTACCCCTGCATAGCAACAGCAACTCAACAACTTTTTTGTTTCTTAACTGAAGATTTAAGCTAAAAAACCATTGCTTTTATATATGTGGAATAGCAGAAACCCCAAAGATAGGTGGAAAAACAGGGGCACATTTAAAAGCTTTTTTTTTTTTTTTTACAAGCTCAGCAGAAGATTCAAGCATGCATCACCCAAACCAGAAAAAAACAGCAGCCTCAAGCAGCACTCTACCAGATATCAGAAACTAGCATTCAGCTCTAATAATGCAGAATAAAAGCTACAAAAAAAGAGCTCCTTGCTTCTCCCCCCCAACTTACTAATAACTCATCTGTTTCAAAACCCTCCACTAAACGTGGTATTCTCCAGTGGCCCTCTCCAGTGGCAATATAACTTGCAGAGTTGCACATGCACAAACTCAGAAAGTGCATAACACAGGATGAGTGTCTGCCTTGTAAATAAAACTCTCGTCTGTCCAAATGGGACTATTAACAAAGCATGTTTAACAGAAGTTTGAGTACTCAGATCAATCCTAAATGAAAGATTGACACTGCGAGATGCTGAGAGTTCTCAGCCTCCAAGTGTGTCCTTGCTGAATTAGATCTATGCTCAGACTGTGTTTGGGGATTGTTGAGGTGATGCCAACAAAGCCCTTAGGAAACCAGCAAGTGTTTTGTGCAAATCTGCATGGATGCACACTGCTAGGTTAGCTCCTTAATGTTTTACACCTGATATTAAGATTTAATTATTCTGCAACTTGCAATTATCTCTCTTCCCGGCTCCTTTAAACCCTTGCTTTCTGGTTACTGTAAATCCCTGCTTTGCCTTACAGTTCCTCTTGGCTTCAGTTGCTCTATTGTTAGTGATAGACTTACCAGAGCAGTAAATCAGCTCAGACAGGAAGACTGCAGTATTATTCCTCCGATTACACTTTGCCTGACCAGGGGGAGCAGAAGTCATACACATCAAAGTAGCTGGTAAATTGATTACAAGCTATACCAATTAAGATATCATCCATAGTACATTCTTTACTCAAGCTTGTGCCATGATAAAACATATCCCAATCAACAACAACAACAAAAAAGCAATTACATTTTGAGATATTCCAACATTACCTATTGCAATACACTGGAGCAAATACTGATTAAGCCCGATTTTCTTGTCTCCAGTAATACACACATTGGACATTTTAAAGCAGGGTAGCGAAAATTGCTATTTTGCTACTTCTTTAACTTTATTTCACACTGAGCTTTACTCAGTAAAGTTATGTGACCATCTACATGTATAAATACACATCTATTTACACTTCTGCAGACTGCAATATAAGGCAGCACTTTTATAACCATAGGAGAGTGAAACAATGAAATTCCATTAACTTTTAGCTGGACACAAAGAAGGTTATGCTTCCTGTTACCTTTTATCTGCTTTTATGAATCAGAAATCTGCAGTTGTATTGGCACTCAGTCATTCAAAGATTTGAAGGAGAAAAGCTCTTGAAATTAATTTCCTTGACATAAATTTTGGATGAACTGAAGGAAAAAATGCTAAATTATGTAACAAAACCAAGAATATTTGCTGAATAATGTATGATCTGGACTCCTTTTTTTCGAATTATAGAATCGTAGAAACACAAGGTTGGAAAGGATCTACAAGATCATCTAGTCCAACTGTCCTCCTATCACCAATACTACCCACTAAGATACTAAATGCACCAAGCATTTGGGCAGAGATCTGCAACAGGTCCAATGTATTGGGGTCATTCCAGTTTACAGAAAGAGAAAGCAAAGTTTCTCCCTTCCAAATTCATCATGCACTCCAGGATGGGAAAATTATAAATGCTGGAAGTACACTGGAAATAAAAATATATATCTGCTGCAGAAGGCACATTATTCAAACAGATCATTAGTCACAGCCCTGCATTCTTTAGAAGCCCCACCACTGCTATTTATAACACTGCAAGTGTCTTTGAGCTACAGAAGGCCCAAACAGCACCAAGACAAGTATTTTCCCACTTGTGAGAACAGAGGACCTTTTTGTGCAGCAGTGACACAGCAACACCCAGCAGCCAGGGCTCCTCCAGCCCCGACACCTCCTGTGTTTGCAGAGCACTCCTGGAGGAGAGACGCTGCATGCACACATGCTGAGCCATGCTTTTGCAAAGCCAAATGTATCGTATACAAGCTGGCAGGGTAGCGTCAGGCTAAGCACCATAAAATAACCCAGATTTTTCAGGGAGTTTTCAATAGAAAGGTGGTTGTAGGAGAGCTTGAGAATGGAAACATGTCCAGAAAGATCCTTCTGTTTTGCTTGGTGTTCAGTCATCTTCTGACCATATTTGCAATGAAAACTTATAGAGATCTGCTACTCCTTTTTCTAAGAGGAACTCTCACTCTCCCCCCTGCACCTGAGGTCACTTGTCCTTAAATTTTCCCAGACAAAAACAACAACTTGTGGCTTTGCCAAGAATTTTGTTTGGCTGTTTTTAATTTACCATGTCACTTGTTCTAGTCAAGGGGTTTGTATGCAAACTCTGGCGCAAGTCTAAACCTTTCAGTAGCAACAGTAACGTCTTCGATACTGGAGGCATTTAATAAGCAAATGGCCTTCTCTGGAGCAGTGGGTACAGAATAACGCACAAAGCCAGCCTTTCTAAGAAGAAGTTTTCTAGCTTTCTTCTTCTCAAGCAACTCAGCCACACCTCTGAGCTCTTATCTTCTAGACATGTTAGAAAGGAATTTAATGCTTGAGAACAAGAAGCCTTATGTGGTTGTGGCAGCAAGTAGAGCTAATGCGGTTGTACAACTATGTCCATATGACTAGTCTTCCCCTCCTCCTTCTGCAACCCATAGTCAGGATTTTGTTCTGTACACAGTGGTTTTGTTTTAAACAGTAATTTCATGTAAGGGAAAATTAAATTCCTGCTCCAAACTTCATGTTGAATAGAAAATGGAATTTTGCAAATCTGTACTAGAGAGCACCTTGATGGACAAGAACCTCATCACCATGTTTCAAAGTAAGTCAGCAGATACACCTGTCTGTCAAGGACAGTAGTCAGGGAAACTGAATCACCAGCTGCAGAAACTGCAGCCTCTGGCTCTCATCTCTCGGGGCCAAACGAGTGAAGAGAAAGAGGAAAATGTAACATTTCCCTGCCAGCACAACTCGCGGCCACCCAGAAGGTTGTTCAACCCAGAAAGAAGCAAGTACTTTTTTTCTGCAACTCCTACAATATCTCCTTCCAAGCCTAGTTAGACAACTGCTAGGACTCCACAGGCAACTAACAGGCTCTACGAGCACTGTTATTCTTCATTTTGGAATAAAGCTAATTGGTCTCACAATTAGCTCACAATGATGCCTATAGTCACAGACCCTACAGAAGCTTGTAATAAGAAATAACACTGAGCACCAGACTCTAAATAGAGGAAACAAGAAGCCCAGACTGTCAAGGAAACCTGCCCCAGGATGACTTAGCCCAGCAGCTGAAGTACATGGATGGAGTAGAGACGAGGTAATGTGAAGCTGTGTTTTCTTTGGCTTTCTTTGGCACAGCCACTTCCTCCTAAGCACCACATTGGCATTTACCAGCTTCTCTGGTCTTGACCCAACCTGATCTAAAACTTATTACTCTCAACACAAAGGGGATGTCTGATGTAAGGGTACTCCAGCAGGCAGACCCACTTCAGGTTCCCATTCCAAATCATGCGGACTGGGGATGTTAATATAGGCCTTCCCCAGCATTGCCTGAACCACAGGGCTGCTGGCTCTTCTGACTTCAGATTCGGTAATTCCAGTTGGAGCTGCTCCATTCTGTGCAAACAAGTAACAGTGAAACTATCAGGTTTTGTCACTGTCATGAAGCTCCAGGTGGAATAGCACTAGGAAACAGTTTTCACAAAAAGTCGTAATCCACATCATGTCATGCTGTAAGAAGAAGGTGAGAATTTCCTCTGTGATGAAAGAAGGAACTGAGGTGGAAACCCCAAACCATGGGAAACATGTTTCAGTCCATCCACAGAATAAAATGGAAAAACATGCAAATAATGGAGGAAAAAAAACACTGCCAGCATAATGTCACATCGGTGGAACTATCCTGGGAACCCTAGAGGCCTTTCTGCAGGTCGAAGACAACTGAATGGGGCAATGAAGACAGAAAATATCTACTTGCTTCACTTTATCTCAGCTCAGCAGGCGTTTCTGGAAAATTCCCTCTGTGCTCTGAAAGTGCACATCCACCAGCATCCACTACCTTACTTGGGAAAGCTTTTGTGGATGTCTGAGATCTGAGCAGTATTCTTAGGGCTGTAGAACAAGTTTCAGAAAGGAATCAAACCATATAGAGATAGTGCTGGCAAGGAGAAACAGAGGTTTGAAAGCTTGTCCCTCACACACTCCAACCCAACAAATTCTGGCTTCTTGCAGATCTGTGTCTTGTGGTTGACTTCAAGCTTCCAGAGAAGTTTTTCCTGTGGTTCAGACACTCAAAGTCTCTCTCTCATGTGGGTACTTGTGCAGTTAGTAACATATATGATCATGTTGCAGGCTTTGCCTGAACTAGGACATGCATCTTGCCTTTTTACTTTATTGGGCTCTAACTTTCACATGACAGAGGGAATTTAACCATGTCTCAGACATTTTTCCTCTATAAAAAATATTCTCAAAAGTAACTGAAGGATTCAACCACTGAAAGGTCCAAGCCAGGCAGCCAAAACAATAGCATAAGACTTGCTTCCTTAGGAAAACCTTGCTAGAAAACAAAATTCAAGTAGCTGCTGTCCTAGTCTCTTAGTTCTCTAATTCTAGCAAACTAGTTTGCCAGAAGGACTGGAAAATATGAAGTCACGCTGTCTGTATTTGCAATGTCCTAAAGATTTAAGGCCTCTGTTTTGGAGCCCTGTATTCTAGAGTAGTGAAGAAATCAATGCATCATTTAGCAAAGCTTTCCTTCATTTGCCTGTTTTTCTGGTGAAAATATGAAAATTCTGTTGACAATTTTCAGAGCATGGTTGAAAAACAGGCATGTTTGTGCAGAAATGAGCAGCCTTGTCTGAGATATCATCTTCAAGAAAAAAATTTAACAAACTTTGTTTGGCAGCGCTCATCAGGATACGTAGCTGTATAGTGTATATATGAGGTGAGTAAAAACACCTCATTTACAGATTGATGCTCTGGTGAAGGAGGAAGGTGACCTGGCAATGGAGAGGGCCATATTCCATACCTACCACACAACACCCAGAAAAGGTGGATCTGTTCCTCTAAAAAAAAAATAATAAATAAACTTTAGACAAACATGATCTGCCACAGAAGCACCTGGCAGATGGGGACTGCATTGAGTTCTCAGTGGACTCTCATTACTGGGCTGGACAATCTACCCAACGTTTTCTGCACCACCTACAAACTTTGCACCATGCAGGGCTGTCCCTTGGAGTGAAGTGAGGTGCTGGCACAAGGGGCATTGCTGGGGGTTCAGCTCAGCCCAGGCTGGCAGCTAGCACCAGCTCCCTGCCCCAGGGGTGAGAGCCAGACATTTCGGAGGAGGAAGAGGAAGAGGAGGAAGAGGGGGGTGTCAGTGATATGCCTCATACCACATGTAGCAGCAACCCCAGCAGCCGGAAAGGCTTCTCTGCCAGGGAACTGGATTGCAAATAACTGTAAGAGCCTTCTTCTGTGGGTGTATACAACAGCGTGTGGGAGGGTTATCTGCCTTGTAGGATGCTTTTTCCCTTGACTGAACCAGGTTCAGTAGCCTATCAGTAGCCATTCATAAGAAGCAGTACGTGACTCAAAAAGCTCCTCTATCATCCTATATGTAAATAATAGACACAGTGCAATCTGCATCATGTTTAACTGAAAGTAATGGCTTCTATAGATTTATTGTTGACTGTGTACATGCTAACATGAAAATATATTTTTAAAAGCCTAAACGCAGTACATGTTTTCTGAGTCTGCGTTCTTAAATTGATAAAACACATCTGCTCTGAAGAGCTATTACAGCTTATCACAGAAACTTGAATCTAATTTACTGCCAGCAAAAAGCTTTCTCAAATTCTCTCTTTCTTTTTCAGAGGCTGTACCATAAAACATGATAATTCACATTAAAAATACATTTAAACACTGCTGAAAAGACAACTTGTCCTGAATAAAAGGCAGCATTCATCCAGGGTGAAGGCTAGCATAAAGCATAGCCAAGATTGGAAATACAAACTTCAGTGACTTGGAGTGCTGCAAGTCTTGCCTGATGAGCCTCAAACACCCCAGAGTCTGCTCAAAACCATTGCTCCTTATATCACTTCCCTTTTGGGTCCTCAAAACCACCAGATATTTGAGAAGCCCAGACCCATGACTTTCACCCCACTCTCCCTCCTTCATGGCTTTGGTACCCACCAGCGATAGGCAAGATCTGCTGCTGTCCTGATTCCTTGGATGTCATTAGGAAAAAAAAAAAAAAAAAAAAAAAGAAAGAAAAGAGAGAAGGGGGTACAAATACCAAATACCTACTAGCAGACATTAGCAGTAAGCTGATGTTAGGTGCACCACTGGATGGTCTGGCCCTCCTCTGCCCCAGGGTCAGGCAGGTACTGCTATGCCTCAGGGCAAGGTTAAGGGGAAGAGCTTACGGAAGAAGCCTGAGGAGTTGGTGGGGTCCATGTGAAGCAGTCCTGCTTATTCCTCAGACCCATCCCACACATCTTTGTGTGCCAAGTCCCTGCCCACCAATGGATGCTGCCACATCATGGACGGACCCACCTGTCCCAGCAATCTCAGGGGTTTCCAGGGAGCTTTGCACAGCCCTTAGACAACAGTCCTACCTGCATACAGAAATGAACTGCTTGCAAAGGGCAACAAGTAGTGCCAAGTGTGACGCCTTATACCATGTGCAGTGTTTTGGAAATGCCAGCTATGGAGAATATTTTTCAAGATACTGACTCTGGTCACTTGGCTGCCATTAAAAAGTGACCCAACATCCACAAATCAAGGGCATTGTGCAGTAATGTAGCCTTGTTCATTTTGGAAACAAGAAAAAAAGAAAATGTTGAAGAGCTATTGATCTGCAAGGTGGAAAACTCCACATCTCATTTCCAGGGGAAATAAAACAGCAACAGAGCAGCTTCATCCCCTCCCCAGCTTGGGAAAAAACACATCACCCATTCTGTAAAATACAGGCATCATCGTAAGACTGTTTCTTAACAAAAACAATCACAAGGATGATTGGTTCTTTGAATTTTATTTTCAAGCCTGTGCATCTATTGTTTACCATCCTTATAGTCACTTGTGAATACAGTTATGCGTTTGTCACAGTGCTGATTAGAACAGTAGAAGAAAGAACTACTAGCAATGCTGACATTCATCTATGTGGAAAAAGCATATCTAAAACAACTGCTTGTGTGCCATGCAAGACACTAAATTACAGTATCTCCCTTCCCATTAGTCATTATACAACATTGTTCCCTGTTGCCACATCTCATACTTCCCCAGCAAGAAAGCAAAAATGATACTGAACTCCCAACTGTCCTTAAGAGACAGCTTGATTTTATATATATATATATTTTTTTTTCCCTTTAGGGAAGAGGAAATGGGCGATACACAGAGTTACAAAAGAGCTCGGGATGCTGCAGTGCCAGACTTCTGGAGAAAAACTTCTTTGCAAAACTAAGAATCAAGAACTCTCTGTGCTTTTAGTAGGGTTTCAGCTTTTCATCCTGGCTTCAAACTATTTTTTTTCCAATTAGTCCTTGGCTTACCAAAATAAAGTGCTGGCCTTGCACTCTCCTCAAAAAAGACTACTCCAATGTCTCCTGGGCCTTTGGCAATTTATGGAGCATCACAAACACTGAAGAAGCCAATACCAGCAGCTACCCATTAACTACCTACCTCAGCTGTTGCTCATGTCAGATATAAGCAGCATCACACTGTTATCTTCCTCCAGCTTAATGAGCACCATGTGCACTGCAAGCATCAGAGGAGAGCTAGATAGACAGAATCTAAGGTTGAAAAAAGCTTAAAAAGTCAAAATCCTGTTCTTCCTGTAATTGCTCTAGAATGGGTGAAATTGTAGAGAAAGGATGGATTTTAAAGGATTGAAGGGGATTCTGGCATGTTTTTCCCTTTAGTGTTCTAAGTTTTGGGTTGGAAAAGGCTGCATTTGGGAGATATTTTTGTTGTTTTGGTGTGCCGCTAGACGTATTTAGTCTTTTTCACTGATATTACCCATTATGAGAAGTTGCAGTTGGAGTTATGGAGACATTTATCAATAGAGAAAGCGCACACAATTATTACAGCATGGTCTAAAACAAAGAGCTCAATTTTCATTACCCTGAAGTGTTGAAAAGGCTCTGACATTCTTCACTTCATTATTACTCTCTTGACAAAATTAATCTTTTGGAAACTGGCTATACCTTTGTTATGAAGAGGGCACTGGGGATGAACCGCTGTCCTGCTGCAGAGAAGCAGATGCTGCCTCATGGGTAACCCCAGAAAGAGTAGTGTGTCTTGGGCAGAGCCAGCTGGAGCCATCCAAAACAGAGCTAGCTGTTAAGCAGCATGAACAAACATCTTCATATAGGCTCTCTAGCACATGCAGAGAGACCAACAAACTTGGGCAGGATGGCAGTGACAGGACACAAATTTGAACTATGCCTTTAGACTTGTATCATCCTTAACCCACTTTGTGACAAAGTCGCAGAATGGTTGAGGTCAGAAGGGACCTCTGGAGGAGGTTGCCTTGCTCAAGCAGAATTACTTAGAGACATTTGCTCCAGACAGCGTCTAGACAGCTTTTGAATACTTCCAGGAATTGAGATTATTCCTTTTGAAACATTTGTTTTCTTTGTGTAAATGTATGAAGTGCCTTATTTTTACCCAAACCATCCTTATGACAAGAAACAAATCGCCCAGGTAATGGATAGGTCCCTGTGGAAGGGAAGATCAAGCAAGCCTGCAGGTACTGACAAGGTGGTTGGTGATCTTGCATGGTCAGGACAGCCTTTTAGTTCCCCCACAAAAGAGCAACCATACATTTTGCTTCCTGTGAGCAACAATTCTTTGAATCCAGAGGAATTTTCCCTCTTCAGCCCTTTCTCTCTTCACCTTTTCACAAGGATGTCTTCATACATGCGCACCTTGCATGGGCCTTGAAGGAGGATTACTAAGACTGAGGGATCCATCTCTTCTGAAACACCCAAGAACAACACAACCAACTTTCTGAGCACCTTATCCCATCAAAAAGTGCAATGGGGATGATGAACTAACGCACACTAGCGCAGTTCTGCAACATTCTTGTTATCCATGCAGCTACCCTGGTTTTTTTTTGGTTTTTTTTTTTTTGTTTGTGTTTTTTTTTTAATTAAAACTTAACTTCAGGACTTTGCTGACTTGCAGTGGTAACAAGCTTCGCATATTTTTTTTTTCCTCATCTAGCAAGGCGTCTTCACTGTATGTACAAAAGTACAGCTATGTACTTTTTGGAAACTATTGTGAATTCCCCAGAACATTTTCATTTTCCTGTCATGATCAGTTATGTCCCTTCTCCAGCACCAGCTGAAATAATTAGGAGAGATCTTCATGGGCTTCAACTGGCTGAGAATGAAATCTCCAGTTTCCTGGACGAGACATTTTGAAAAACCTACCACAGTGAGCTGCCCTGTGATGCAAGTGACTCTTACTTGAGAGGGTGGCTGGGCGGCTGGAAACTAAAACTGCATGTTTTTCTTGCAGGGCTGAAGGCCTCTCACCTCCAGCAGAGAGACCTGGCACTGAGGCACAACCATGCATGAACCTCCTAGATGATCCTGTCTTGTATTACATTTTTGTTTACCCCAATTGTTACCATACTTAAGACTTCATTGACAATACAGTGTGACTCTAATGGCCCAAATTATATGTACCTGCTCAGGTTAGTAATTGAAAATACTATTAATGAAGAAAAAAGCAAGCACAATCCATTTGATTTGTGCCAGCTTATACTTTTCATTTCTTGTACCTTTATCAAATTGGATAATTGAATTGATTCCATTTTTGTTTATGATTTCATTTTTATTTATGGTTAAATTTCACTGTTGGGATTTAGTTGCACAAGATGAAACAGGGAAGGGACAGAGTTGTGGATGAAAACCAGCTGCTAATATTGGAATTTCCTAAAAAATGAGAGACATTTTCTACATTTCTTTTCCTATCATTGCCTAATTTGTAGCAAATCATAAACACATTCCTACGGAAGAAGGTGATGACAGTGTCAGAAGGGACTCATTGTTCTTGGAGGTCACAGGAGGATGATGGCAATGGGAGGACCAGGGTCCCTCTACAAAGATATTTTCAAAGGTTTTAGGATTTGCCCTTAACAGAAATCTAGGGTGAAATATAGTTTGACAAAAATGACTTCAAATTAACGTTTTGGCAAAGACATCATGTATATTATCATTCCTACCATATACACATGATTGTTGCATCAGGCTGTTTTCAGGCTTTTTCCACAAACACAGATTGTGCCAAAATTAGAAATTCTAACTTAACTATGCAGTCTATTGTCTAAGCAATCCAAGTCCAAAACACAGCATTAGTCTTCTCTTTAACCCCATAAAATACATTGGAGAGTCTGAACTCACATGTTTCAAGTTATTTCATGCCCCAGATGGGCTGTGATACCTGGGTACCAAACAGAAAATATCCCCTTTTGAACAATGCCAACCTGCCGAAGAGCGGAGGCAAAAAAAACAAGAGCCAGCTTTGCACAGCAAACGAAGGGAATCGTAGCAAGAGGCACCTTCCTCCACTGGGAGCACCAACATATCCTATAAGCAAATCTCAGTGGTGATAAGACGCATCCCTGCAGGGAACAGCCAGTACCTCCAAGGGGGGCACACCACTCAGCCCTGCTCCATCAGTACACAGCTCACCCCATCTGTGCAGCACAGTGAGAGCACCTTAGCCACACTTTAAAACATGTCATTTTAACCCACCCCATGCTGTGGGTGCAACATCACACTGTTTGGGTCTTTTTCTGAGGTTTTACACAGCACTTTCATTGTTCATGCTTGCTCTGTCGTTCACCACTTAATTGATTTGGCTTCACACTCCAATTGGAGTCCTGCACTCTGCTGGCTCTCACCTGCAGACTCACTTTGATTCCTTAAATCAGGCCATTACCTCTCTCTGGTCCAGCGAGCTGGTTCCCCATTCATTATTTCCACTTCATCAACCACCATCACTATGTAGTAGTTTGGGACACCGGCTTTATTCTTCGAGGTCCAAGCTGCTGATGGCATCATTCCTAGCTCTGCCTACCTCACGTGGCCGCAATCAGCCACAAGGTGAGATAATGTTGCCAGGTGCAAGCTGCTGCAGTGCTCCCACAGGGAGACCAAAGAGGCTGTAGCTACACCACTCCTAGGAGGATGCTCTGCAACCTAGCAGCATCTCGCAGCTTCTGGTGCCTTAACTTCAAAGGGAGATGGCTCCCTCATAAATATTATCTGGTGTAAAAACAAAACAAAACAAAACAACATAAAAAAACACGCCAAATGCTCATCATACATCAAAAGGTATTGCTGAAAAACTAAGAACCACAGACCTCAGAATCATGCTCAGAAATGAATAAACTATTCATAGGAAATTATATCCTGTATTCCTTCACATCTTTCTCTTCTTTCAATTGCAGATTGTCCACCAGCCTTTGGATGCATGTGTTGTCTAACATAACTCATCAAATAACTATCTGCATAATTTGTCATGCAGATTATTTGTGAGCAGACTCCACAAGCGTTTAATATTCAAAATTCAAGCTGTGCTGATTAGTCTTGATTGAACACACAAATCAGCCAGTGTCTTGCTGTATTTTAATGATTGGGGAGGAAAAATGCCTATGTTTATTATGAAGTAAGAATTTGGTTTTGGGGGGACAGCTATGATATTTGTCTTTTCTTATTTAATCTAAAAATCCACAGCACTCTCACCAGTATGTCCATTTACAGAAAATAAACAGAAGAGGTGGATGTATTCCAGTAGTTTGTTGTAAAAGTTGCAATTATTTATTTATTTACAAAAGTTCTCTACAACACTTGCTCTGACCCTTGATTCTTCAGACAAATAGTGAATCTATGCTGATTAGCTGTGGACAATTTGCTGACACTGAAAGTCAAAGTGCTTTAAAGTGATCTTTTTTCTGGTCTGTCTTGCCTAGGATCAGATCAATGGATGTGAAAGACCGTAGACTGGGGGTCTTCCATTTAAGTATTTTCAGAAGAATATCTTGAAAATTTCCTCTTTCTTTAAGGTGAAAAATCTTTTGAACTGCATTGCCTGTTTGGTGCCAGTACTGAGATCAAAATGAAGGGTTTCCTACCTTCCCCCCTGCCCCTTTAATATAAGCCTGGAGAAATATCAGAAGCTGGCTGATATTCCTAGTTCCCTTTGTTTTCCCTTGTAGCAAATGTCCTCTTCATCCTTGGACACTACTGTCCTCCACTACACTTGTACGCCCAGAGCCAAGGAAGGATGCCCTAGAAAATAACCCCAACTGCTAGATAGCAAGCATCACTATAAATATCCTATTACTAGCCAAATTTGTAACCAACTGCATTATGTTGTTACAACAAAATACACAAATCACATCACACGAGAGAACACTGATATCACAAGTAATCAATAAAGGAAAACAACCACATGAAAAGCATATGTTCCCTTGGAAAACAGCATTCCAACAGAATCAAAGAAGCATAAAGTCATACCAAGATGCCAGGTTTCACTGACAATTAATTTTGGAAATAATACCAAAAAGTAAATGTTGTCAATATCAAAAAGATGGTGTTGTACAGTTTTAGTATGCTCAAACAGAATTAATGTTTGCATTTCCAAACAACCTCTCCTTCACTTTTCAGGGTTACGATCCTTACCTATGACCACAAGAAAAGAAGAGAGGGATGGAAATGCTCTGAGGCATAAGGCATACTGGGAGATGGTTTGGGGGCTTTTTTTTTTTTTTTTTTGCTATTATTTTGGTCAAGAACTGTGCAATTTGGGGTTGTTTCTCTGAATCAGCAGGAAATCACACTTGGAAAAAACAATTGAGAAATTATTGTAGAAGGGCTCCTCCCTCCTTCACCCAAGGGCAGAGCTGAGGAGTTTAGACGCTGCTTGCACTCATACTCTTTCCTTTGCCCAGCAGGGAAGGTCTAAGGAGCTTTGGGGTTTTGCAGTTTCTGCCCACAAGGGAAGGAGGTGCTCAGCCACCTACAGCCAGCAATCCAGGGGCAGGGAGTTCCCCGATGCAAACATCAAGAAGGCAGAAAAGGTGACAGGAAAGGGGGTGGGCATGTGGGAGAGGGGAGAGAAAACGGCAGCTGCTGCTGGGGACATGGCAAAGGTCCCTAACCAAGGTTTCTGCGGGGTGGGGATTCCCCAGCAGTTGCTTTTTGTACCAATTCCAACTGAAGAATGGGGACTTGGTAAAATTTGTTTGTAAATGACACTGAAAAATACCCAGCCCTCCAACTCCTGTTTGTGCTTCAGATGGAAAAAACAACTGAAGCCTGATTCTGCTCTTTGCAGCATCTGCACCATGTACATACACTTACATGCACCTTATGTTGTTTTTTTTTTTTTTTTTTTCTCCACATGTCCAGGAGGAGGACAAGGCAAGAAGAACAGTGCCACTTAAAGATACAAAGCCTGTATTCATTTCACAAGAAGAACAAAGCAAGGTCAGACAAGGTGCAAGCTGGAAGAGCTGCATCTGTTTGTGTTGCAGGGAGTGTGGTTTGTTAGCTCTGAAGGGAATCCCAATTTCAAAATGAGCCCTGTCTTACATCCAGGAGCTGTGTTACAAAGACAAGCCCACCAGGAGGCTTCCTAATAAATATTGCCTTCACTCCCTGCATCTGCATGTGCATGGCTGTGGTCTGCTGCAGAAGACAGCTGCTTGGGCATCCCTGGTGCTGGCACAGTGGGCTGAGCAGTCCGGAGCCCAGCCTTCACCCTGTTGGAAACACCAGCAGATTGCTTCCAGCACAGAGGGGAGGTGGCACACACTATACTCGGCCTCTCCTGTGCCAGCACTGGGCCCTCTCTCCTGGGACAGAGCTGGTTCACACACCGGGTGACCAGATGGCAAAGCTCCCACTTTGCACTAGCCTGTTTCAGGAAAACAGCAACAACAACAACAACAAAAATTGGCAGAGCAGAGGGACAGCACCATGTGAGTACATGCGCCCACTCACCAAAACACAGCTGTCTGGAGTTATTTTTAGACCTGCTTTGACAGGGTCCCTTTAAATTTTACTGGCTTTTGTCAGTTTTTATCACAGAGCTAACATTGTTTAAATGCAGCATATTATTTTTGGCCTGTGAATCATACCGCTCACTCAGGAGCCTTTTCATGCAAGCCATTGAGAGGCCTCTGTTTTCATGGCACTGGATTATTGCTAAAAAACTAATCACCAGGTACAGCAAAAGGGCTTCAAGGATCTGCAAATTAAGAGTAAACTATCAAATAGCTTCCTGGGGCTGTAAACCATGCAAGCCCCGTTGCTGTTAATGAGGGTTTCTGCTGCTAAATACTCTTTTCTATAGGCACAAGTATATACACACTGCAGCGCCTTGCATGCGAGGGCTGATGCACTCTCGGCTGATTCCCTCCCGCTCTGGAGCCACGTGGGGTGTCCCCAGTGCAACATCGCTAAACCCAAGCAGCAGGCAAGCAGAGAGGCCCCCCCGGGACCCCGCGGCAAGGGCATCCCCAGGGAGCAGCGGCAGTAATCACTGGGTTGTGGTTTTGAGGGAGGTGCTGGCAGAGGAGTTGTGGGAGTGTCACGAGGGAGGGTGAAGCAACAGGGGACTTTTAAGCAGGAAGGGGAAAAAAAAAAGTTTGGTTTTCATCTGTATTCCCAAAGATGCATGGTCT
Source organism: Anser cygnoides (assembly GCF_040182565.1). Classification (NCBI taxonomy): domain Eukaryota; kingdom Metazoa; phylum Chordata; class Aves; order Anseriformes; family Anatidae; genus Anser; species Anser cygnoides. The sequence continues at coordinate 67,933,903 of NC_089874.1, forward strand.
CTAAATAAACATTGCCTTATCCTTAACCACCGCCAGCATATGGTGACAGGGAATGTCCTGGCTTCAGGAGGAGGAACATCGCCAGCCCTGGCCAGGCTCATCTGTGGGGCTGCCCTCAAGCATCACAATTTATGGGGCTGAGTGCCTCACCCAGCAGCCTGCCAACTGTGCTGCACTTTGGGAAGCAAAACAAAACCAAAGCACACATTTCTCTGTTCTTGGAGTTGGCTGGGGGTGGGTTTAGGAGATGATTTGCAGCAGTTGCACAAGCCCATGGACCACTGCAGGCATCAGCCCCTTTGGAGCACCCAGGGGAAGCAAAAACAAAGCCCAGAGGAGGGTCTGGCTCTGGGAATCCAAGTCCTCGCACTGAGCAGTACCAGTTGTTCCCGGCTTTCCTCAGCCTGTACGCATCCAAGAATGGCTATTGTAGAACCACAGGAATATCCAAATCATGACATATATGTGAAAATGAAAGGAATGCTTGTGCTTTTTTTTTTATTATTTTTTTATTTTTTTAATTAGGTCTGGGGATTCTCCTCTGCCCTAAATCAAAATAGAGAAACGGGAGGGGGAAAAAAAAGAAAAGTACAAGGCTTGCATTTCCCATGCTGAAATAAAGAAACAATTTGCCTTTTTGCACAGGGGAACTCCACACTATTTGTCCCTCTGCCAAAAGCAGTCCCACAGTTTGACCCAGGCACAGCTGCAGCCCGGTGGCAGGGCACAGGACTGGGCACCACTGGGTTGTCTCCAAAAAGAACTTGACTGTGGCTGCGTTTCCTCCTCACTGCCCTCCAAGCGAGGGGGTGAGAGCCCTGCCCACCAGTCCTGCCTGCCCTGATTTCTCTTAAAAGGTGAGCCATGTGGTGGTTTGTCCAAAAGGGAAGGCAGCAGGGATGGATATGACAGACTAAAGTACAAGAAGGTTGGTAGAGATGAGAAGCAGCATTAAACCAGTAACAATCATTTGCAGAATAAAAATGGTAACTACCAGGAGATGATGGCTTAGAGAGATGCCAGACTCAAAATCCCATATTTAAAAAAAAAAAAAAAAGTAAACAGAAGGGGAAGGAAAAGACCTGTCATGCCTTCCCCATTTAAAAGCCCGTTTTCCCATAATGGCAGCTGCAGTCATCGCCTTGGCTGGCTGCACAACCAACTTGGCTGTCTGCACAACCAACTTGGCTGTCTGCACAACAACTACAGCATCCCTAGGGATGCTCCAGGCAGAAGAGACTGCACTCGGCCGAGTGTCGTGCCTGCAGCAAAGAAAAGGAGGGGAGAGTCCAGGTGATGAATTATGATTTTCCATGAGGCTAGTGTATTGTCCATGGAGAAGCTTGCAGTTTCATGCAAGCAAGAGATGTTTTGATGAATGCAACTCCCCAGCTAGAAGAGATGTATGGCCTTAGCGGGACTTCCAGCTGTTTCTGTGCAGACTTGCTGGTGACAGCAAAAGCTCAACAGGGACATCTTCAAAACTATTTCCTGTGCATTGCTTTTCTGCTCATTCTGTGTGTCTCCATCTTAGTTTAAACCAGCTTTTGAGGTTAACTAGGACCTTGGTTTTGGGGATAAGTCTGATGCTTTGTGATTTTCATCAATGTCAAAGAGCTACCAGTTACCACTACAGGTACCAAGCAGCACACTGGAAATATACTGGGCTTACCCAACTTTTCTGTTCACCCTGAGTTAGGCAGTGCCATAAGCATATAATAAGCAACCCACACATTAAATGCAACCAGTGAGCCAGAAGAGCAACCAACATCAGGGCCTCATACAGAAGTACAATTCAGAGACATCCCTTCCTCCATCATGGAGCTGCTCTGAGACAAATGAAGCAACAATGTAAGGTCATTCAGCAGGTGGTCAAAATCACATGGATACACACACACAGAGGGAATCCAGAAGACATAATCCCTCCTCCTTTCTTCAAACCATTTTTTGATTCTAAACCAGCAAACTTCATAGCTTATCATCCTTTAAGGAGATAGCACCCAAAGATAACAAGGCCACTCAGAACTGCTGCTCCCAATAGCTATTTGCACAGGTATCTTCTGCATTTGAAAAGCAGAACAGTTTGAAGAATTATACTCCAGCTTCCTGAAAGCTGGTTGCCATTTCCTGTTTCCATTCCTTTATGCCTCTTTTCTTCTGCATACTTTCTTCCTGTAGATCACAGAATATTTTTCATTCCTTGCCTTCATCTTCTTTTGCCTGCCAGACTTGTCTCCATGGCCTAAATGCAAAACTAACCGTTGAAACTCATTGTGAAAGCGAAGGTGAACTCTGTGAGACCAATTAGAAAGAACTGGACAGAAGGAGGGCTTTTTTTTCCTCCACTGCAGAAACACATTTCAAATACATTTTTAAAAGTCTGCACATGTCCTACAGACTTATGCAGCTAGATAGATTTGTGACAGCAGTCCTCAAATCCATCATTTAAAGATGCTCAGACCATTGCACTCTTGAGTCAGCTCTAAGAACTCACCTATATTCTCCTGTTTCCACACAGTGTTTCCTGGCTCTATTTCATATTTTCACTATATATATAGTAAAAAATAGGACAAAAAAAGTAAACAGCATATCCCAATTTTATGTTGTACATATTTGTAGTACCTCCACATTGAAGCAGAAGGCTCCTGTTTCAGATCTAAACAAGGGCTTTTGTTCTCAGAGTTTGTCTGCTTCCTCCCACTGCATGAGGCATACTAATGAAAGCTGCTACCTTATCCCTCCTGTAAGCTTGAGTCACTGCTGGAATGGCTTCTACAAGTCCAACAAAGCAACAAATGCTGTGGAGTCACTGGTGAGCCACAAAAATGAGTTTTGCGGAAGAAAGAGCTTGGGATTTTAATGACATGTGGCTCAGTTTTTTGTTAACTAGTTGCTCTGCACGGACATTATTCTCAATCTATAGAAAAGCCCTTGCCTGTCCTGTCTTTGGGAAACAAGCTCCTATATCATGAAGGTGTAAGACATTTTTGGTGCATGTAAGATCTGCTTATTTTATGCACTAGCTTCGTGCTGATCAAGAGCATCTCCTCTGCAACAGTAAAGCAAAGCAAAACCACACTAGCAAATCCCTCTGGTAACTTCATATCCTAAATCTGCAAGCTGCCCTGAACACAGACCCTTCAGCTGCCCTGAACGCAGACCCTTCTGATCCTTTGCGGAACCTCCCTAATTGCTTTTTGCTCTGCTTGTAGAAACCTTCACCTGCATGATTCAGCCCCTGTTAGTTGCACAACGTCACATTTTGTTGTGTGTGCATGCACACTGTCACACTGCATTTCCTGGCTCCACTGGAAAGAGACTCAGGCATGCAGCAAGGGAGAAGTACAACAGCAAGCTCATCTGGACAGCTAGGGGAGCAGGGCTGTGGAGTGCACCACAGTTTCTACCTCCCACACAGTACAGATGCAGCCCAGGTGGTTTGCAGAGCCTTTATTACTGCACTGATGGAGAAGCTTGAAGGAATGCAGCTCTGGACAGTCTGAAAGTCATTATCACATGGCACCATCTTTAGAGTAGCTATTCTGCCTTGAACAAAGCTTTCTGAGAGCATACGCAGCCTAACTTCTATGGCTGAATAAGTGAAATGCAGCTTTACTTGAAAATATCCTCCAGGGTATATAGATCACTCTTTGTGAGGAGTATGCATTTGCTAAACCAGGAAAACTGTTTTGGAAAGCAAAGATATGCTGTTCAAGGATCTTAGGAAATATCTGCAAAGAACCAGAGAGGCCCAACTTCATTCAGCATAGACCTTCACCACTGCTCAGTACAGTCAGCAATATGCACACATGATACTTGGCCTTCCTGAACTGCATGTTTTACGCTCTTTTTTTTTTTTCTTTTTTTTTCTTTCTTAATAAAAAGCAAAAAAAAAAAAGTAAAAAAAAAAAAAAAAGCAATTCAAAGCATCCTCAGCATGTGCCGCAGTCATGTGCCACATCCTATCTACTGCTAGGGAGGATTGAACTCAACATTTTCAGCAGACAGTGGTTTGATCTGGCCACTGGTATTCTCAGCAAAGCCTTTCCTCTAGCACAGCATCAGTTTCTCTCAGCTCCAACACCAAACTGGCTATCAGATCACAACTTTTACAACCTTTTACATGGTAAGCGTAAATTTTTCTGTTTTGTGGTCACATACAAAGCAAAACTTCTCTTCCCTTTAAGTTTCCTAAAATAACATAATAACATTAGCTTTTGAGCTTGGAAATTTGCATCCCAGTGGAGAGGATAGAGACAAAAAGATAAGAGAACAAAATAAGCGAAGCTGGGAATGGCCATCCTTTTAACATAGCAATTTGTCCCCCAACATTCTGGTATGAGCTTTAGGTCCTTTCCCTTAACTAATGACATTTGCAGTTTGGTTATTCGTTAGTTTTCAGACAGTCTGGATTCTCTTCCGCTCTGCTCCTGGTTTCATCATGAAGCATGCACAAAATAGTGTCTGATTTCAAAACACTGAGCCCACTCAGCTGACAATATATCACCTTTCCTTGAAGCCACAGTAGACTGAACCACATTGTTTTATTCCACAGTGACTGCACATTTAACCAGAAAAGCAGCAACATCTTGATTCGTGTTTATTGTATGAACCCCTTCACAGACAAAAGGAAAGAAACAGGCCGTGCTTATGTACTTCTATGTAAATGAATACTTCTGCCACCAAAGCCAGGGGAATAACAACAAACTGAACCCAAGAGCACAGGCGAGCTCCTGGCTTTTAGTGTCATTGCAGGATCACCTCCTTTTTCAACTGTGCTTTCTGTATGCATGCTGGGCTGAGCTCCAGGGATTAATTTACCACCCATCATGCAGTTTTACAGAGGAGGAAGGGATCAAAGGCTCGTTCAACAGCACGAAGCTGTCACTAATGACGCAGAGGCTGACACTTCCTCTTGGCAGCCCAGGACACAGAAGGAAGTTTCACTGGCACCTCATTAGGTGGCACCAGCACTCCTCTCTAGGACAGAGTAGCACCGCCGGGAGCTGGCACTGCCCTGCACTTGCTATGCTTGGCTGCGAGAAGCTTCAGCCTGAGCATCCCAGCCAAATTTCAGCTCTGCTTGTGTGAAGCTGATGCTGATGGTAACCAGCAAGAGTCTCAGCCAGTTCTGAGGGTTTTTGATCTCATTGCTACTCTGCCTCAGGCACCAGCAGGAATCATCACTGGTCAGAGCCCCACTCACAGCCACCTGGAGCAGCAGCAGCACTCAAGGTCAGCAAACACAAAAGCAGGCAATGCCACTGCTGTGGGGCATGGTTTGCTGAGATACAGGATTCTCTCAACTCCAAACTGCTGTCTTTTCACCTATTTCCACCTAATACTTTGCGACCAGAACCCTTGCACAGCTCATCCAGGATCTCAGGTTTCCTTCTTCAAAGTGAGAGTGACTATGCCTTCCCTTTTTAAAGTGTCTCAAAACGTGCAAGCAGAAAGCATAACCATGGATCTCTCCTTAGCCTTACAATTAAACAAGAGAAGAAAACTTCTGATGAAAACAAGCTGGCAGCTCTGTCCTGCAGGCTGCAGATGAACTCAAGCTCACTGCTAAATGTGAGCAGTTGTTTAATTGCATAAGCAATAAACAGTAGAATGAGCTGATAACCAGCATCTTGAATTTGGCAGGGGCAAGTTTCTTGGTTTCTCTTCCACCCCCACTTTCAGGAAGCAAGAATGTAAGAGAGCTCCCAAGTGTATGAACAAGATGACTACAGCAAATGCTGCCACACTCCAGCAGCTGGTCCAGGACACAGACAGGTCTACCAAGCACCTTGGTTTTCACTAAGAAGCTAAAGCATGTGACCGAGAAAGCTCAGGCCCCTCAAATATTGTGCAGCATTTAGTGTTTATGAAACATGTTTTCAAAGGGCAGCGGGAAGGAAGGGCTCAGCGCAAGAGTTTTGTAGCAGATGGCCTTATTCCAACCTCAGATTTCTCACAGATATGTCTGATTATCTAACCAAAAACCAAGTGAAGTGCTGCAAAAGCTGAAGGCAGTTCTCCTCAGCACTGAAAATAGCTGTAAGGTAAGGAAGCATGCCACTGTGCTTCACACAGCAATACCAGTAGGGACAATAGGAAAGGTAAGGTGGATTTTGTCAAAAAGGACGGAAAAATGTTGATTTTTTTGTTTGTTTTCTCCCATCTCTTCCCTGAACCCAAGTGCATTTCTACATACAATAACCTTAAAAAAACTTTTAAACAGACAACCTGCCTTTGAGAAGCCACCACCAACCTGACCCAGTCCTCAAGATCCTGATATAGCACATGAATAAAGCAGGGCCTGACAGCAGGTACAGAGGTAATACAGCTAGTCTCTCTTTCCCAAAGCTTACAAGCAGAGATAGCAGGGCTGAGGAAGGAGACAAAGTGTTCTTAATGTCACCTTGGTTATCTACACCATTGCCTTTGCCTATGCAGATTGCAGATGGGTGCCTGTGTTAGAACTTGTTACTACCTAGCGCAGCTATTTAGATAACACGGGTTTTACCACAGAATTTGGAGGAGGTAGGAAAGGGAAAAGACACACAGACAGTAAGATCTATGCAAATTAAAAACTACAGAGAGCAAGTGTATGAATGAGAGCTGAGAGGAAACCAGGGGAAGTAGCCCAACCTCAGCATCTTTAAGTGGGGGTCAGTCCTGGTGAACGGGATAAGAAATGGAGAGGAGGTGTAGACCACTTCAGCTTGGAGAAGTCAGGCATGAATGTGCACAGAGACTTGCTCAGAACACAATCCTTTCTTATCTCATCTTCAACAAAGAACCAAGAAAACTCAGAGGGGAAATCTCCAGGTGAAGGAGATGGGTAGCAGGGAACAACTTACCAGCTCTTCAACAGCACCATTCACACATTGCTGTTGCAGAACAGTAGCTAAGACACTGAGGTACCGCTGGTACTTGCACAGCCCTCTTACTAACCCCTGTTTCAGTAAGGAATGGCTGGCAGCTGGATTCTCATTACAGAAGTAGGATACAAAGCTACAGGCTGTGTCAGAGCCTGTTGATATCTTATGTGAAGACCACCACAAGAAAGTGACTGCTGTTAGACACCAGGAAGAAACCCACTTTTTGTCCCCATCGCTAGGCAGGCAGCTCCACCAAGCCACTAAATTTCATAATATTGTTGACATCACATTGTTAGCATCATTAAAACATTTTAATCTTTATTTTACCCTTGCCTATGACATAATGAAAATTTTACTTTTTTCTTTTCACTGTTAGGGGACAAACAGGAACTGAACATGGATTTGATGTACTAAGGATATCAGTGTTCCTGGGGAAGGAAGTCCCTGTAAATACTCAAGGCTGAGACAGATTCAGGGACTACATAAGCACAGGCTATAGATGGGCCTTTATTTCATTTTTCCATTATCCATTTGCAACTATATATATATATATATTTAAGGTAGATTTGCACATAAGCTACACCTGTTCAGCAAGTACTGACTGATGGGGTCACTGTTGTGTGACTCTCTATTGCCTTGTACTTCAAATAGCTATTTATGATTACACATACACCACAAAGTCAGCAACACAAGCCATATATTTGTATAGTCACTAAGGAACAGTGACTTATAAGGCAAGGTTTTCTCTATGTCCAGTCATAAATTCTTATCAAACTGTTGGAAATCTATTGTTTTCTTCCCTAGAAGTTGCTGAATTTCAGAGGTAGATGAATAAATCCCACTCAAATATCCCCAAATAATTTTGAGATGCAGCACATTTTTTAATGCATATTTATTTGCAAGACCAATTGATACACTCTTGTCCTCGTCTAGAAAGGGCAAGGAAAAAAAAAAAAAAAGAACTTAAGCACACTTTGCTCACACACCACAATTATTTAGCAGGAAAAGTCTAATGAGAACTAGCCATTATACCTTGTGTTCCTAACACACAGAAATTACCTTGGCATTTCTTCTCTAGTGTGCTGTGATGTAACAGTTTGTTTCACTCTGAACTTTAAGCTGTTTGTGCACAATCTTCCTAAACAGTCAAAGATTAATTTTTCATCTCTGAGAGAAAATGGAAAAGGTAAAAACTGAGAAACAATATTGTATATCTCTTCAAGTATACAGGTTCTTGGAAGCTGCTGAAAATCAATGAAAACCATGCCTTTTGTTTATAAGCAGTATTCATCTTGCCAAGAGAGAAGATGCTGTTGGAGTTCAGTGATGAGGCAAACAATAACTCGTTTCCAGTATGAGATGGAGATAATGGGATAGGCAAGCATTTTTGCAGTCAAATGGGTTCTAAAAGTAGAATCATCTATGTTGGAAAAGACCTTCACGATCTTCAATCCCAACCATCAACCTGACCTACTGAGTCCCATCACTAAATCATGTCTGTTAGTGCCACAAAAAAAAAAAAAGAAAGAAAAGAAAAAAAAAAGTAGTTTTCTGGAAAGGTTCTGCTATTTTATTCATTTATTTATTATTTTATTAATTTAAAGGAGTCACATGTGTCAAGTTATTGTGATACAGGAAGTTTTGTTTCATGGTCAAAGTGACATTCATTGAGGAGCCCGACTAAATGTACAAAAAGCCTGTGGAACTCAGCGTACTGTGTTGACTTTGAAATCTAAACAGCTATTGCCACCCCCTGCACCCAGCTTCTACTGGCACACCAATCATTGCTGAAGGACTGAAAAATTCCTCTGGACTTTGAGAACTTTGAACAACTTTTTAAGAACAATTCAGAAGAAGCCTGTCAAGATGATTCAGCTCAGGTCTCTGGATGCACGGAGTGCCTGAGCCTGTTGCTGCCATCTGAGGGCGGCAGAGGCACCGTGTGTGTGAGGTGTGAGCAGGTGGATGACCTGCTCAGCCTGGTGGCAGAGCTCAAGGAGGAGGTGGAGAGGTTGAGGGCCATCAGGGAGTGTGAGCGGGAGATAGACTGGTGGAGCAACTCGCTGCAAGGCTTGAAGGAAAGGCACCGGGGTGAGACACCCCAAACAGTGGCAGACCCCCTGCCCTGTCGAGCAGAGGGAGGGGACGTAGGAGATGAGGAGGACGTCGCAGACAACCTCCCTCCCTACTGGCCCTGCCTTCCCAGGTGCCCTTACACAACAGGTTTGAGGCCCTGGAATTTAAGAGACTGGTGGGTGAGGATAAAGTGAAAAGTCTACCCAGGAGGATGCCTAGGGCAAGGAAGTCAACTCCACGCCTCAAGACTGCCTCCACTAAGAAAGAAAGAAGGGTGATTGTTGTAGGCAACTCCCTTCTCAGGGGAACAGAGGGCCCTATTTGTTGGCCTGACCCTACCCGTAGGGAAGTCTGCTGCCTCCCTGTGACCAGGGTCAGGAACATTGCCAGAAAGCTTCCTAACCTGGTTTGCCCCTCTGACTACTATCTTCTATTGATAGTCCAGGCTGGCAGCGATGCTACTGAAGAGAGAAGTCTGAAGGCTATCAAACAGGACTTTAGGGGACTGGGACAATTAGTAGATGGAGCAGGAGTACAGGTCGTGTTTTCCTCCATCCCTACTATGGCAGGGAGGGGTACAGAGAGGACCCAGAAAGCCCACCTGATAAACACATGGCTCAGAGGCTGGTGCCAACACAGATTTTTTTTTATTTTTATTTTTTTTTTACCACAGTGCGCTTTACTCAGCACCTGGCCTGCTAACTGCAGATGGGTCCCACCTGTCTCTAAGGGGAAAATAGATCCTAGCCCAGGAGCTGGCAGGGCTCATTGAGAGGGCTTTAAACTAGGTAAGAAGGGGAACAGGGATGAAACAAGGCTCGTTAAAGGTGTGCTGGGGGAACAATGTCAGGGTTCAGGGAGAAGGCAATGGCCCAGCTGAAGTGCATCTACACTAATGCATGCACCATGAGCAACAAACAGGAGGAGCTGGAAGCCATTGTGCAGCAGGCTAACTATGACTTGGTTGCCATCACTGAAACATGGTGGGACCACTCCCATGACTGGAGTGTTGCAATGACTGGCTATAGGCTCTTCAGAAGGGACAGGCAGCACAGAAGGGGTGGTGGTGTGGCTCTCTATATTAGAGAGTGTTTTGATGTCGTGGAACTTGAGACTGAGACTGGGAATGATAAGGTTGAGTCCCTATGGGTTAGGATCAGCGGGAAGGCCAGCAAGGCAAGCATCCTGGTGGGGGTCTGTTACAGACCACCAAACCAGGATGAGGAGACAGAAGAGGAATTCTACACGCAGCTGGCAAAAGTTGCAAAATTGTCAGCTCTTGTTCTCGTGGGGGACTTCAACTTCCCAGACATATCCTGGAAATGCAATACTGCTCAGAGAAAGCAGTCTAGGAGGTTTCTGGAGAGCGTGGAAGATAGTTTCCTGATGCAGCTGGTTAGAGAGCCTACCAGGGGAGGTGCCCCACTGGACCTTCTGATCACAAACAGAGAAGGACTGGTGGGAGATGTGGTGGTCGGAAGCTGTCTTCGGCAGAGTGACCACGAAATGGTAGAGTTCTCTATTTTTGGCGAAGTCAGGAGGGGGACCAGTAAAACTGCTGTCTTGGACTTCCGGAGGGCAGACTGACCTGTTCAGGACACGGGTTGGCAGAGTCCCTTGGGAGGCAGTTCTGAAGGGCAGAGGAGTCCAGGAAGGCTGGGCACTCCTCAGGAAGGAAATCTTAATGGCTCAGGAGCGGTCGGTCCCCATGTGTCCAAAGACGAGTTGGCGCAGAAGAAGACCGGCCTGGCTGAACAGAGAGTTGTGGCTAGACCTTAGGAAAAAAAAAGAGAGTTTATGATCTTTGGAAAGGGCGGGCCACTCAGGAAGATTATAAGGATGTTGTAAGGATATGCAGGGACAAAATTAGAAAGGTCAAAGCTCATCTGGAGCTCAATTAGGCTACTGCTGTTAAAGATAACAGAAAATGTTTTTATAAATATATTAACACAAAAAGGAGGACTGAGAAGAATCTCCACCCTTTACTGGATACGGGGGGAAACGTGGTGTTGAGAGATGAGGAAAAGGCTGAGGATGTCTGATTAATGTCTTCTTTGCCTCGGTCTTTAGCAACAAGACCAGTTGTTCTCTGGTTACCCAGTACCCTGAGCTGGTGGAAGGGGATGGGGAGCAGAATGTGGCCCACACAATCCATGAGAAAATGGTTGGCGACCTGCTACAGCACTTAGATGTACACAAGTCGATGGGGCTGGATGGGATCCACCCAAGGGTACTGAGAGAACTGACGGAAGAACTGGCCAAGCCACTTTCCATCATATATCAGCAGTCCTGGCTATCAGGGGAGGTCCCAGTTGACTGGTGGTTAGCAAGTGGCACACCCATCTACAAGAAAGGCCAGAGGGTAGACCTGGGAAACTATTAGCCTGTTAGTTTGACCTTGGTGCCAGGGAAGCTCATGGAGCAGATTGTCTTGAGTGTCATCATGCGGCACTTGCAGGGCAATCAGGCGATCAGGCCCAGTCAGCATGGGTTTATGAAAGGCAGGTCCTACTTGACGGACCTTATCTCCTTCTATGACAAAGTGACATGCTTAGTGGATGAGGGAAAGGCTGAAAGGCTATGGATGTGGTACCTTGACTTCCGTAAGGCTTTTGACACCGTTTCCCACAATATTCTCCTCAAGAAACTGGCTGCTCATGGCTTGGATAGGTGTATGCTTCGTTGGGTTAGAAACTGGCTGGATGGCCGGGCCCAAAGAGTCGTGGTGAATGAAATTAAATCCAGTTGGAGGCCGGTCACTAGTGGAGTCCCCTAGGGCTCAGTACTGGGGTCAGTTCTCTTTAATATCTCTATTGACGATCTGGATGAGGGGATTGAGTGCACCCTCAGTAAGTTTCCAGATGACACCAAGTTAGGTGCGTGTGTCGATCTGCTCGAGGGAAGGAAGGCTCTGCAGGAGGATCTGGATAGGCTGGACCGATGGGCTGAGGCCAACTGTATGAAGTTCAACAAGGCCAAGTGCTGGGTCCTGGGGCACAACAACCCCAAGCAGTGCTACAGGCTGGGAGATGAGTGGTTAGAAAGCTGCCTGGCAGAGAAGGACCTGGGAGTACTGGTTGATAGTCGGCTGAATATGAGCCAGCAGTGTGCTCAGGTGGCCAAGAAGGCCAACAGCATCCTGGCTTGTATAAGAAACAGTGGGGCCAGCAGGACTAGGGAAGTGATTTTTCCCCTGTACTCGGCTCTGGTGAGGCCGCACCTCGAGTACTGTGTTCAGTTTTGGGCTCCTTGCTACAAGAAGGACATTGAGGTGCTTGAGAGAGTCCAGAGAAGGGCAATGAAGCTGGTGAGGGGTCTGGAGAACAAGGCTTATGAGGAGCAGCTGAGGGAGCTGGGGTTGTTCAGCCTGGAGAAGAGGAGGCCCAGGGGCAACCTTATCACTCTCTATAGGTACCTTAAAGGAGGCTGTAGAGAGGTGGGGGTTGATCTATTCTCCCATGTGCCTGGTGACAGGATGAGGGGAAATGGGCTAAAGTTGTGCCAGGGGAGGTTTAGGTTGGATATTAGGAAGAACTTCTTTACCAAAAGGGTTGTTAGGCATTGGAATGAGCTGCCCAGGGAAGTGGTTGAGTCACCATCCCTGGAGGTCTTTAAAAGACGTTTAGATGTAGAGCTTAGTGATATGGTTTAGTGGAGGACTTGTTAGTGTTAGGTCAGAGGTTGGACTAGGTGATCTTGGAGGTCTCTTCCAACCTAGATGATTCTGTGATATAAATCACTTTCTGTCTTGGCCTTAAATATACATATATATATAAATATATAAATATAAATATAAATATAAATATATATATAAATAAATATCTCATATATTATATATATGAGATAAATAAAATATTATATATAAATTATATATAAATTATTTATATATATATAAATAAAATCTCACGCAAGATAAAGATGAGAGGCCAATGCAGAAAGTTGCATAAGCTTTCTTTCAACAGTTGAACTTTTCTGCTTTCTGTAAACAGCAGGTTGGAGTGGCTGTGTTCAGTGAACTTCTGAGAAGGAGCAAACTCAGCATATTTTTATTGGTTGCAGCTAACACTGCCATGTAGTTAGGCCAGGCCCTTGCCTTTTATTAGCAGGTAGAGCATTTTTACATTTGTCACTCACACAACCGTGAAGAAGAGCTAGAAAACTCAGACCCCTAGAAGCTACCAAAGTTTTAGACAAATAAGATTGGAAAGAATTAAATCTTGTGAATTACACTAACCACATGAGTTTTGGGAGCTTGCCTCAAGATTTGAGAATGTTGGAGGAGACTACACCAGGCTTGCAATTTTGTCTGTTGAATTTCATTTCATACATTGGGACAGTCAGAGAATCATTATTGTAACCATTATTACAAACAGCCTTAAGGACAAGGCTCACGCAGCCTCCTGCTACATGCTAAAAAGCTTTCTTGGCTAATACTCATCAGAAAATGCTTCTTCTGTGTCTGCCCCTGCATTATCCATAACAACACCAGAACTGAGCAGAGACGTGTTCTATCAGTGCTGGACATGCTCACATAACATACGGAAGAAGCTGTACAAGAACAGCCCTGGGTTCCGCTTTCAAGGAATACCACCCTTAACACAAGTCAGCTTATGACAGCAGTAAATTAAAAAATAATTAAGCAATTAAATCCAGGCATAGGATAATAAAACTGCATTAATGATAGAAACAAGTGTCAGAAAGTTTGGACAAAATTGTACTTGCCCCCCTCATCATGTCTTGTTCACGTAATAAAATCCACCTAAGACAAGTTCCATTTCCATGTAAGTCCCTGGTTCTTAGAGCACACCACCTAAAAAAAGAAGCTAGACACAAAGACAAAGCTTTGTTTTCATCTTCCTTCCTTCCCTCCACCTCCCCCAATGCCCCTCCGCCCCCCCCCCCCCCCCCCCAACAACAACAACAACAACAACAAACAAACCAACAACAGCAAAAACCACAAACCACTTTCCTAGTCTTGGTTTTGAATCCTTTCCTCCCACCTGTCCTTAACTGCAGTCACCTGCCTGCAATTTTCTGCCTTGGTCTTACTTGTTTTGCATTAATGGATGCAGCCCTGGCAGAAAGCAAAATAAGCCAGCACAAAAATATCAGAAAATATTTGACAGACACCTCATTGTTCTTTAAATAAATTACCAGCCCATGAGGAAGGAGGAATATTTGTTTCTAGCATCAGGGGCAGCTTCCAGGTCCCAGAGCAGAGCCTCTTCTGTGCATTACACCTTGCAGGCCATTTGCATACATAATCACACACACATCATGGGGATGAGTGTTCATCGCTCCTTTTTTTCAGTCTCATTAGACTGGTGGAAGTGTTAACCAGGCCCTGCATGGTAATAATGGGCTTAAGGGGACTGCTTGGTAGCCCAGAAATACCATGCCAATCAGTGGAGCCCATTTCAGGGCAAAGAGGGGTAAACTCTCTCTCCTAGAAGGGGGCATGAGCAGAGGCTATTTTGTGTGAATAAGGTGATTTACAACTCCAGTTACTTGTTAGCGTGCTGCAGCTGAATCACATTAATGGACCAAGTGAGAGCTCTGAATTTGCTTCAGTACAAAGTCAACTATCACTGCTCCAACCAGGTGAACACCTACAGCAGTCTGGGAGCATTGACAGGGTGCAATAATGTGGCGCAGCTGCAGGGGAGCAGCACATTTGAGCTGGGGTGTGGTATCAAGCAGATGGAAAATGGATTTCCCCAACCCGTCCCACCTAATCTGTAGCAGTGCATCTGCCTTTGTCCTGATGTGGTCCCTCTTCCTTCCTTGCGAAAGGAAGGTCCCTTCATACCTTATGAAAAAGGCTCTGGGTTTAATTTCCTGTACCACTGAACCTTGAGTAGATGTTCACACCAATGGGGAGAAGGCAAATCCCTTTTCCAGTGTATTTGCTCTCTGCGTCCCACTGGCAGTGAGATAAGATAGGCTCTATGAAGCATAGCATGAGAGACTTCAGGCCTATCTGGCACTCATCCTTTCTTTGTGATTTTTCTACAGCGGAACTTCATCCCTTAGCTAAGCTGAAGGATATGTATCCTGCTTCTTGTATATGGGAAAACAAAGCAGATGGTTTCAGTCTGTGGGACAGGTGTCCACATCACAAAACTATCACCAAACTTCACACCTTCTCAGCCCTACTGGCCAAAATCCTCCAAAAAAGAAAAACATACCTTGCCATTTTGCATGCATCTAAATTCATTTTTGTGATCTCAGGCACCTGCTGAGGAGAAGCACATGCCTTCCTGTTTTTAAAGTTGTTCTATAGTAAAACCATCAAAAAGACTGGTGTGAAGATAACTTGTTAAGTGCTGAAGGCCTGGTGTCATTGATATTGCAAATGGATAATAAAAATGGCCTTTCCATGCCATTCTCCTATTCTGCTCCTACCTTTTGTTACAGGGATGAGTCTTAACCAGGTGGAGCAGAGGAAGCAGCTCATGACAGTGCTTCCTCTCCTCAGACAGCCCGTGAAAGCAATTGTAAACTATTTTCTGCTGGATTTCCTCAGAAAAGGCCAATGACGTTGTCAGAGTCCAAAACATATTCCCATCTTTTTTTCTTCACTATTTTTTTTTTTTTGGCAAGGGATTTTCTCATCTATCCTTAAGCAACCACAAGACTATCTACATCTTTATTTTTCCTGCATAAGGCAGAAATATTCCATTTGGGTTGTGATGGCTGGAGTGCCTGGGGAATTGGGATGCAGGTAATCTGAACTAGGGGAGAAGTCAGTGAAGCACGGGAGAGTGTTTAAATGCTTTAGTGTGATGGCTGTTTCCCGACACGCACGTACGTCACTGTCTGAGTTCATAGGAAATCATCCCACGTGGAGCCTTATGTCCAGTATCAGGGGGAAAAAAGATCCAAGAGAAAAACCAAAACAACCCAAAACACAGCAGATTGCTCAATGCTCCCTCCAGGCTAGTTACAAGGGGAAAAAGAGGAGAAGAAAAAAGAGAGACAGAGAGAGAGAGAGAGATCACTTCATGCAGTCTGCTTGGCTGAAGCTGAGCCCTGCCCAGGGGGACAGACTCTGTAGAGTGTGAGGAGCACCCAATTGCCATGTCCTGCCACAGGAAGGTGTGGGCAAGTCTTGGGCACAGCAAAACACCTGGGTGGCAAATATTGCCAACAGTACTGCAATTACAGGGACTCTGGCCCAGATGAGAAAAGCTGTGTACATTTTCCAGTGCTAATTAGGGCAGCCTGGCAGGGTGGAAGGGGAGGGAAAAATGAGCTTTTCCATGGGAACTTAATTTTAGGATCATGGTATGAGTACCATTTTTGCTCTGCTTTACCCTTGCCCCATCCAGTCATATCAGGGAAGAGGGGTTGTCTGAAAATGGAAGACAGCAAGAAAAGAAGGCTGTAGCAAGAAGCCATGTTCAGGGCTCAGATTTTGTCACCCAAAGCCCTCACCCCATGTCTCCATTCCTGCTGGAGTTTCAGAGTGACTCAGGCTCTGGCAGCCCTGCTGCGCACATTTGTGAGGGACTCCAGCTGCACACAGCAGCACGGAGGCCGAGCCTTTTCCCATAAAAAATGTCAACACTCACAGTGTTTTTCAACCCGGAGAACCTTTGCCTACTAATCCTCTCAGCTTCCTTTCCACCTCCACAGCCTATTAACAGCTCAGTTTCTTCTTTCACAGACCGCTGTGTTTCCCACTTCTTCCTTCGGCACAAGGGAAAAGAGTCACAAAGGCTTCTCAAAGCCAGAGACATGCCTACACTGCTAGCTACAAGCAAGTAAAGTGCTGCTTATTTTCACTCACTGCCTAGAGCACAACAGCCAGTTACACAAAATAAGTAGCAAAGCTCCCCCGTCTTCTTAAAAAAAAAAAAAGTCTAAAAAACTTATGTAATTCTGCAACTAATCTTCACTAATCTTGAGCAAGGCATTTAAATCCAGGGAATAAGCCTATTCTTCTCCCCCCCCTATCTTTGCAGTAAAAAGGGAAAAAACAGGAGCAACGTCACAGTGCTGTGAATATTCCTATTGAGAGCGAAGTGGCAAAGGGGCCCGAGTCCGCTCCAAAGCAGACTCTCCTGTCCTGCCATTTCCCATGCAAAGCCACCGAGGACCTTAAGAGAAAAGCTTCTTTCGGACTGATTATCACTTGCTTTTAGCTAAAGCATGGAAATCTCTACTCTCACAGTGTACCATTGCCTTGCTTTTGTCTGGTATTTTTTTGTCATCTATTCAATCATATGTCTAAGAACAGAAGAACGGCCATCTGAAGTGTTCCTTTATGGTGGCCAGTGGAAATATTTGACAGTCCTCAATCTGGTAAGCAAATCGTGTTGTACAGTGATACCAATATGTCTATTTGTTTGTCTGCCATCTGTGCCTCAAGATACATGCAGCTGGTAGATTTGCTGCTGTTAAACTGCTTCCTTTAAAGGTTTATACCCCAAAGGAAACTAAATAGGTATCTATGCTTGTGCAGTGAAATGTATTCACAGGTTTTATGCAGAAAGAATACGGGTTGGCAAGCTGCTGATTTTTAAAGGGTATGTACTCCAGAGCTAGCTGCTTCTTTGTAAAAGAGATGAGCTATCAGTGAGAACAGAGGCACAGAGGTAGAACGTGTTCAGCCAAGATATGTGACATTGATGCATGCTGTCTAACTGTTTGTTAATTAACAGTTAAGCAACAGCAATACACATTATAATGCTGCTTGCAGTTTGTCTTCCATTTCTAAAAGGTTGTGTGTGACCTGTATATTCAAGAAAAGGTAAAACAAAGCAAAGTACAGTGCTAATTTAGCCAGTCAGAGTACATGCTTAGTTTGAAAATCAGTTTAGAGCATGAGGCAAAGCAAATTCTAGTCCACAGAGGTATGCTTGTGACATAATTATGTGTTTTAACAGTGTTACCAACTCTTTGCTACATTTCCTAAAATTACAGGGAAAAATGTGGACCATAATGTGTCCTCCTGTTACGCTAGCATTTCATGAAGAAGAAATCAAAATGAAAGGATGTGAGATAGTCTGAGGGGGAGAGCGTGTTCACAGTCCAAATGGTACATCAGTGACTTGGGGTGGTGGCAGTGGGGGGGGGGGAAGACTGGGCATGGTGAGAGGGTTTCTTCAGGGAACAAATTTCTGGGACACTTGCTAATCTGAAGGGATGAAGGTCCCTTTGGTCTTTTGTCCATTGTGTGTGACTGTCAGAGCTAAAGACCAGTGGGAGACCTGGGTACGGCTGTATTTATCTTTTACTCCTCAGAAGGAGACACACCATGGTGATGTTCAGTGGAAGTCTAAGGGGTCCCTGGCTTTCAGACACCCTCAGGGATCTGGGAAATTTGGGTCCCTTCCAACCTCAACCATTCTGTGATTCTGGGAAATATTTGCAATGAATAGCACAAGAGGTGGCCAACACCAGCCCAGTTTTCAGGGACCCGTGGGATTTTTCTCAGTAGACACCCTGTGGAAGCATGAGGGCATATATGTCACTGCAGTCAGGATGGCTTATGTGTGGTTTGTTGCTTAATTAGCTTCATAACAGAACACTTGGACTTTTTGTGAAGTTTTCAGAAATTATTATTTTCTGAAATGCCGGCAGTTGAATGGAAAGGATGCATCAACCTTAAGAATATTCAGTTCCTCCTGCTGGAACATATGTCAGTAGACTAAAACACTAACAGTCAAGTCCAATGGAAGACAGGCTGCTCCCTGTAGGTCTAGCTCCTCTTCTTTGTGTTTTTGGGTAAAGCTGTCTCCACTAAAGCACCAGCCATACCCTCAGGCAAAAGAGCACCTCCATCCCACATCCCCAGGCACAGTTATAATGAGATCTACCACCCAGTATATGACAGAGCCCTAAAGCAGCAGATCAAGAGGAGAAAGCAAGTGGCCCTTGTCTTGGCATTTTGGGAAGCAGAAATATCCACTGAAACTAGTATCCGGCTTCCCTTAGTGACGAACAGTGATCAGGTAAAGGCTGCACAAGACAAGAGTATGTGTAGGTGTAAAATAATCTTTCCACAGTTCTACCCTCTGAGCTTGCCTTCCAATGGCATCCAGACTGACCCAGACAGAAGGTAAATCCAGGCTGAGAGAACTAGTACTTATTCAAAGACTACCTTTCATCTATCTAACTGAATAAACTTTCTTTTTTATACTTCTGGTACCTTCCATATCCCGTGGCAATGAGTTCCACAACACAATTGTGCCTTGTGTGAAAGAACAATTCATTTTGTTGGTGTAAACCTGCTTCCTGACAGCTGAATAGGGTGACCCTTCACTTCTGTGTTACAATTTAATTGTCCGTCCCTGTTCACTTTCTCTTTGCTGCTCATTAGAGACCTCTGCAAGATTTCCTTCCCCCAATTATTCTTTTCTCCAAGCTGAAAGTCTCAGTCTTTTTTATCTCTCTTCACAAATGGATGCTCCTTTCATTAAAGCATCCTTGTTGCCCTTCTCCATCATTTTTTTAGTTTTAGGAAGGGGTAAGTAGGGCAGCCTGCAGTGATTGAGCTATGAGCACAGCATGTATTTATACAGTGGCCTAAGGTGTTTCCTAGTCTGTATGTTTCTTCTTAAAAAATATTAACTCTCTACTTTCTTTTTTTGATAAACAGTGAGCAAGGAGCCATCAGCGTGAGACCTATCCAGAGTGAGCTCCAAATTTATTTCCTGAATCATCATAGTTAATTTAGAAACCACTGTTCCAAAATATACATATTTTTTTTCCTGAAATGCACTGCATTGCATTTACCAACACTTACTTTTGCCTGTTGTTTGCTGTTGTCCAGCTCATTTCCAAGTCTGCTGAACAGCTCAGGTCTCATTAAATGCCTTGTTGCACTTCTCCAGTCCTTTGTCACCCTTCTTTAACCACTTATTGATCTGGTTCTAACTCCAAAATGGAGGTGTCAGCCAACAGGGAGATGATTTGAGCTGAAGACACTGCTGTGCTCTGACACAGAAAGGTGCAAGATTACTCTTTCAAGTCTGGTAGTCCCTCTGCTGCATGGGATGGAGCCCACAGCTGGGCTGTGTTTCAAAGGTTCCTGATGGACTGTGCCTATGCAGTAGAGCCACCAGGCCGGGCCATGCCCTTGAAGCTTTCCCAGAGCCAGGCACTTAGAGCTCTGGTCTGGCTCTTCTGTCTGTTTCCTGCCATACCGTGATTGCCTAGCTTCACGCATTGGCCAGCTGAATCGCTTGGAAATTTTCCCAAAAATTTCCTCCTAACAATTTGGAATTGCATTTTAAAAAGGCAAGAAATCCCATTCAGAAAAAAGCTGTTGTAGCAAGCTCACTCTGATCTGAAATGGAAATACTGGGAAATGCAGTTTTTCCAGGGGATGGAAATGCAGTTTGACTCCTAGCATTGCTGAAGGGATGCTGGAGGAATTTCTTCTAGATATGATTCTCTTCTAGCACCTCATTCAACGCCTTGCTAACCATGTGATTTTCCCAAGAGGGTGACAGCTTTGATGTTACTTCAGATTCATTTGTCTATTTAATGATCACAGCAATCAAGATTCAGAAAGGAAATATTTTTGTAGGAAAAAAAAAAAAAAGATATGTGGACTTTCTACCAAAGAAGTTCATTGACTGACTATTAAACCAGCAGAAATAATGGATAAAAAGAATTTTGTATTCGTCTGTGATACAAAACAGCATAAGCTGTTTTTTCATTGCCTTATATAGCTGAGCTCATAAAAATCTGCTTGCTGCTGTAAATCTATTAGTAAATCATTGCATAATGTGAACACTGCACCCTTAAAAACTATTAATTGCATTCCTGTCCCATTTTATTCCTTATGCTTTTGTCTCATATAATTCATATAATTTAAATATTTTCAATTCTCCTGAAAGCTGTTTTTTACTTACTTCCAAATAGACCCAGCATTTAGTACACATATTTTCCAGGTTGTTGTCCTGTGAATACATGGCTGTCTACACTAAATGTTGACTGTTATATCTAATAGCCCCCTCAGAATATTAGATTTATATCCCTTTAAAGTATAAAGAGCTTGGAGCCCAATTTATTTGTACTAGTTTGAGAATTCAATATACACACATGGCTAGATCTCAGATGTGAAAGCAAATCGTGACAGGTTAGTTAAACAGAAACACCCCTTTGATCAGTGCAACAGATAAAAATTAAGGTTTTCCTTTGTCACCATGATTCTTAGTTTGCAAAAAAAATCAAACTGGTCAATGAAGCATTTCTACAGCACCTAGTGCCGCGAAGTTGTACAGGGTCTGTAGAGGAAAACAACATCTCTCCAAAAGGGATAATCATAACCATATTCTCCTCTTTGGGTTAATTGTTAGCTTTCTGAATGATTCCAGTCTTCCTTCTGTTCATGTGGGAATACTTTAGGGGATCCTCTTTATTTACAGCCAGTGGATTTATAGTCTACAATCATCTGCAATGTCTTGGTGAGAGCCAGCACTGCTGTTTGGGAAATTCACAGGACATCTGGAATAATTTAATGTTTTCATTTTGTTTGTTTGTTTGCTTATAATGTCAACATTTTCCCATTAGTGAAGGACTGCAAGATTTGGATATACCTTTCTTACAGGAATAAGCCTGAGTTTGGAAGAATGCAGACTGGGAGTTCTGATTCAAGCCTACCAGTGGTTCATCCTGCCAGAGGAATGATTCTAGATAGGTTTTTTTTTGGTCTGAAACTTATTCTTCTCCTGAAAATACAGGGTGATCACACAGTGACTGAAACCCTTTGAATCCACGCTGCTGGACATGGGTAGAGCTATGAGCAGCACAAAAATGAGCTGCCGAGACTAAATTCCGACTTCTTCAGGAGATGCTCTTCTTAATGCTCAGCCAGAGAAGTGGGTCAGGTTACATATTTAGAAAATATTTTCCATTCAGAAGATAACATTGTCCTCCCCTGCATATGACTGAGAATGGGGCTGTTTTGGGACTGTTTCTTTTCAGAGACATTTGTTTTAGTTAATTTTGAAGGGACGGGAGGGAAGAAGCCTATCCCTGTCCCATGATTAATGTAAGGCTGACCATGAACAAGATAATAATAGCCCCATCCACTGGGAACCATGCCTCTCCCTCATTGCTTTATTGGTATTTAGTCACTGTGTGTCACCACACTGTCACCACCCTCATGTACATTTTTCATGCTTTTTACAGAAAGTTACTACTGGCTCTACAGGGTGTAACAAGAGCTTTTTTCTTCCTTTTTTTTTTTTTTTTTTCTTTTCTTAGCTCTTCAAGGACTTTGTTTTAGTGTCCTGGTGAGGCCAAGCACTTGGGCACGTGCTTGTGCTGAACACATGCTTGGCTCTAAGCACACTGCACCCCAGTGTGTAATTCTCTGAACCAGACCCATGACTTGGAGGCTTGAATCCTCAGGGACTGAAATTGTGCCTGGAGTTACAGAGGCTAATTGTGATAATGGAGAGAAAACCACAAAAGAGCTGGTTTGGGTGCCTTGGAATTGAACAAAACCATATGTGTATTTTTATGTAAAAATGTGGCTGTTCACCCCATGCTCCTGAGAAGAAACTTTGAGGTTTTACAGCTGAACTGGGTGGTGCATGACCTCTGATACCTTGTCCTGAGTGACCCTGTAGAAAGCACACAGCCTGTGTTGTCTTGTCTGTACCTGCACTGCTATGGGTGCATGAAGGCAGGGGGGATGCTCCAGCAGCCCACCCTGCTGGCACCCAGCTGCAGCCTACCACAATGACCATCTGTACTGTGGAAAGGATAGAGAAGGAAGGATACATTCTTCCTCTTTGCCAGGAAGCTAGGAAATAGATGGGGCAACTTGCAGTTAACTGCAGGGATGCTTTGGTCATGCTATCTACAGTTGTTTTGCTCCCCAAGAAGACTCAGTCTCTAAAACTTTCTGTAAAGGGTTGCAGAAGCCCTTGTACAAAGATGAGCATGGTGAAATCAGACCCTGCCTTCCCTCAGACATTTCAATAAAAGGGATTTCTGATGGAAAAGCATTGCACTAATTCTGTCCCCTCCCAAGCACCACTCTTCTCTGCTCCTTCAGAAATTAATGAATGAATGAAGTAATAAACCACAATTTCAGATACTTTTCTCAAAATAAACATCTGATTCAGAGTAAGATCATGGCAAAAGAGATCTCATCCTGAAAGCTGTAACAGCCTCTTTCCAGTTAAGTATCAACGTCTGATCCGGCATTTGCAGTAGGCTGAATTTCCCATATTGCATCACTTGGAACCAACCAAGCCTTAAAAAGAAGAGGCTACCCTATGAGTTATGAGAACCAAACTAGACTCAGCTATCTGAATGCAAGATAGCAGAAGAAGTGTTTTTCTGGTAGGCTCTTGTGTGTCTGACACATCTGGTTCTGCATGATTCGCTGTGTAGCGTTATGAGAGAAAACAAAGTAATCAGAAAAGCAACATTGGTTTAAACCACAATACTCAGACAATTTCATGCATAATTTCATACAAAATTCACAAAATTCCATTTTGTCATAGTGCACTTGATTATTTACAAAATCCTCCTAGCACCCTCCCCAAACATCCCCACACTTACAACTTGCAAATGATTTAAAGACCCCTCCTCACCCCAAAATTAATTAGTTATAAATAGTTTGACTTACTCAGTTTTAGTTAGTAAAGTCTGTATCTCTCCTTCTAAAAACTTAAACAACTTTTCTGAATCCCCCTGAGTTCAGCAAAAGAAGTTTTGGTTTTGGTAACTTCTGCAATTAATTTTCGTGTTAGAGCATTTTGAACTACTTGGCTTGTACGATTCCAAGATCAGCTGCACCGTGAGTCCTCAGAAAGAAGGCCCTATGTCGACTAAGCCATGGGAAAAGCTATCTAGCAGTTCCCTTACAGGAAGCATTTCCTATCATATTCCAAATTTTGTTCTCTCTTTGTCCTCCTCAGATACATTGAACACAGCAATTAACATACAAAGCACGAACAAGCTGGCTTTCAACATATCCATACACCCCTCCCATCTGAATCACATCACACATCTCTGTTCAGTCTATTAAACAAGATACTGTTAAAGTTATCTTCCAGAATACTTTATTTAATCACTTTCAGTTAGTAAAAAAAAGGATTTAGCCAAAAGCTATTTCCCTCACGTGGGCTTGCAGATCACAAACAAAACAGCTCCCTGAAGAGCAAGAACTGAGTTCATTGAGGAACATGCTAATTAAAGCTGGATGAGTTTCCCTCATTAGATATAATTACTTTAGGTTTTGCAGGCTGTCTTCTATGGGGTGTCCTTCCTGGCTGATGTGTTGAGACTAATTAAGAAACTGCGATGTGCTAAGTGCATAATTTCCAGCAGAGACCTTCTTTTCAGTGTCCTGGCTTTCCCAGTGTCCACAGTAAGTAACCTCTGTAAATAAAAATAATGTTTGCACAAATGTGTATAGCAAAAACATGCAAATACGTAAAACAGATAAGGATTGTAGACTCTTTTACCCTTTCAAAATGGATTTGAACCATCTAAAAGAAGAGACGGTATTCAGATCTTTGTGTAAACCTTTTGCATTCATGGTTGAAAGCAAAGCCTCTTGTAAAAACTTCAGGGTGGTTGTCCCTGAATGAACAGAGATTGACCCCAAAGGGTGAAGTACAAACTCTCTGTTAATCTTATATCCCAAACAGCTTTGGAGTTATCCACTTAGGGCATTTCTCTGAAGGGCAACAGGAGCCAGGAGGATATGAGACGGTGCCTAGGATGCAGCAAAAGCTGACAGCTCCTTCTCTGACTCCAGTATGACTTTAAATATGCATTAGAGAGAAACAGATTCACAGGACAATAATTATAGTCATAGCCTTCATCAGATCATGGATCACCCACTCCCTCACAGATAGTGCTGCTCATCTGGTGCTGGGCATTGGAACCAATGGTTTACTTTAACATGTAGGTGCTGCTGGTTATGAGTGAAGCCTGCAATCACCTCTGAATCTCAAAGAGCTAAGAAGCACTTCTTAAATCTGGTCCACAAGCAGCTCAGCCAGCTGGCTCAGTAAAGAAATCCTGCCAGAGGTGGAAACAGTGCGATTGGTAATTTATCTTTACTGCACAGCAGTATTCATCATGCTGCTATCCTAACCCCCAGGCATCTTCACCAGGACAGAGGCACAGGGTGGTCTCATTTCTCCAGCATCTCGAACCCCTGATTTCCAGGAGGCACAAAGTGTGCTCAAACACAAAGCCAGGCCATGAAAATGCAGATCAGCTTCCAGGTGTTAGTAGCTGATACCAGAGTGTGTTTCCTCCCATTAGCTTCTCCCACTACAAAATCTCTATTGGAAAAGATGGGTGCCCACCATGAAACTTGCATTTGCAAATCGGGAATTAGGCATATGGATTGTGAAGATAAAATAAGTTTTAGGTGATCTGCCTTATCAAGGGCTGTTTTTACTTTGTTACTGAGCTGAACAAATGCTGTGGCTTGACAGCCAATCCCTCAAAGGTGAACTTTTGGACCATCCAAAAACTCTATCAGAAAAAAAAAAAAGTTTAAAGCTAATCACGTGTTCCACAGAAAATGTCAGTGTTGGCAATTTATAAAGGAGCATTTTCTCACAATATCAATACAGAACACGGCACCTCAGCGTAAATTCCTTTTTTTTTATGTAGTAAGGTGAGATACAGGAGACTATCTGGCAATATCTACATTTTCCATGTAGGAGATATTTGCCTTCTCAGAAATGAAAGCATTATCCAAATCCCATCAATTACATTTCTCTCATTTTGCAATATCTTTCTTTTTGTATTTTGTTTCCAGTTTGTGTCTATATCCTTTTGGACACTGTATACCTACAACCGAGAGCTAGTTTACCCCAAAAGCCTTGATGGAGTCATTCCGCTCTGGTTAAATCACGCTATGGTGAGTAAGAAACACCCCTGCGTCTTGCTCAGAAGAGAGACTTTGCAATGTGTGTCCCACCATTGTGTTAGGTAGCTTTCCGGAAAAGTTTCACAGCTTCTTCTTTCTCACCTCCTCCTTCCTACTTATCTGACTTTGATGTTGAGCTGACACAACAAACAGATGCATGCTTGAAGTTCCCTCAAGAAGCCTTTTAGCACACCAGGAATGTCAGTGAATCATTGCTTGTCAAACCTCTGAAGCCATTGAAATGCTGTGCAGTCACAGGGAAAAAAAAAAAACAAAACAATTTCTCGGTTATTGTAGCTCAAAAAACAAATCATGTCTGCAAACAGAAATATATGAAATACAAAGTGGATGGGAGTATAACAAAGTGCTTCTTAATTTTTAAAAACGGTTAAAGAACCAAAGAACGTCTGACAGCTCAACAGCTAACAAGCTAATGTGTGCACAGATTTGAATAGCTGAATTGAAATGATTGTTTACAGATTTCTATAAATACTTTCCAGATTTCTCCTTCATTTGCTCTGGCTGTTTTTATGATGTGTTGAATAATCACATATTTCTCATCAGTCAAGTGTAAGAAGGATAACAGTAACATGGAAACTGTGGGTGGATTGTAAGGTCAGGGAGGCTTCATAAGTCTAATGGGAAGGGGGAGAGAAGGGAGAGGTTCAGTGCTAGACTGAATCAGAGGAGCCATAAAGTATGAAATAAGCACACAGAAGTCCCAGTCTTATTTCCCTCCAGATTTCATTTCTTAAGTACAACACTTTGCAACTCACTGCAGCAGTTCCCAAGGCATTCGAAAGGTAAACTTGTTAAAGGTCTCTAACAGACCTTTGATTGAGATAAGCTTATTTTGGAATCCAAAAACACATAGGTATGTCCGCATTGCTGATATCCAGGTGATAAACTGCAGTCATTGTGCACTTTTAACCTTATCACCTGCTCTCTGCTCACCAACACATCTCCACTGGGGCTCTTAAGCAATCCAAACCTCCAAACAGATGCAAAAAGGCACTGCTCCTTCTTAAAACCATCATCCCCCAGAAAAGATTCTTTTTGCCCTCAGTATCACACTGTTTTCAGGTCCAGAGTTTGATATCGGTGACTGGTCAAAGTTTAAAATCTTCACAGCAGAAGATGAACTGGGGAAGGGGAGGGCACAGGATAACGATGAGAGGAGATGGGCTTTGCTTTTTATTTAACCCTGGTGCACAGCTGAGAATTTGCCCTTTCCGTTTCCACATTTGTTTATGACATGGGAAGGTTAGGAGGTGCTAGAACTTACATTTTAATTTCTTGAGGAAGAAGTATTCAGAGAAACTCCTAAAATGTATTCATTATAACTTCTTTCTTACCCTACCTACATCTACATTTCATAACAGAGTCATTTTGACAACAACAAAAAGCTTTTCCATTTCAGAAATGTCAAAAACAGGTGTTAAAAAAGGAAAACAATTCTTCCTCAAAATTATTTTGATGAGAGAAAACTTCACATAAAGCAAACCTCTATCACAACCTAGTATTTTATTTCTAAAGCTCTTAATACACTGCATACGTCTTGTGCTTGACAGTTCCTAGGTGGGAAATTTTCCTTCCAGTAGCTACTGAGTGCAAGATACCTGCCATGAGTTCAGACTGTTACCTGCATGGACTATCCATATGTTTTGGGACACTTTTCCACAGCAGAGCACCTTAGAAATCACCTGTACACTAGCTTACCAGGCTATAACATGCTATGCTGCACGGCTCTGAAGCAAGGGCCAGGGTGCAGCCACAGCACCAACCAGCAACTCAGAAATGACCTGCTCAGTCCCATGAAAGTATTTGGTAGTCCTACCACCTCCTCCTCACTGCTGGGTAGCAAAGCTGTTTTTGTTGAAGGCAAATCTTCTAATAATGCTATGATAAAGATTTGAAAATAAATCTTTAGTGCACTTTAGAATGAAGTTTTCTTCTAGCATTGCAGAAAGCTTTCTTTCCAGCCCAACAGCATTCAAATCTTCAGTCTTAGCTGAGGTATTTCTTTCTTCCAATCCAAAATATTCACTGTGAAGATATGGGGAGCTACTGACACTCTAAGGGACAATCTCCAAGTATTGATTGCCAGGCAGATGTCTTTTTTGGGGGGGTTCATTTTCTTGCACATTGCTATGCTTTATGGCTCTGAGATTACAGACATTTCATAGCAGATTGAGGCAGCAGCTATCTGGCTTTGGTGGAAAAAACATCAGTGTATCAGCAATATACGTCAGTGCCATATCATTTGCAGCAGGAGTAATTTTTTTTACCTTGATCTATTTTAACATTCTAAATAGGGAAAGCATATGTTGTTATGCAACCAGAGAGTAAAACTAAAAAATAAGCATACAAAAACACTTCAGGAATATGAAGCTCTTGAGTTCACAGTGATGCTTCAGCACTTTCCTTCCAAAAATGAACTAGCCACTTATTTTTCTCACATTCGCTGCTCTCAAAGTAGGAAGCTGTCATTGCCCACCAGGTAGTCCAGAGTCATCTAGCGCATTACATTTCAGGCATGTTTTTGCAGCCTCAATTGAAACATTCCCTGTTCTACAGAGAGGATGGCTAATGCTGAAAGGAGCAGATACCTAGGTTTCTCTTGTTGCCTTTCTACCGAGTTTACCACAAAGGTTGTGTCTCAGTCTCCTTTTCTGCTTGTCTGGGATAATTATGTTTTGCTGTCTTTATACAAAACTTTAAGATTCACAGATGAAGGAAAAAAAAAAAAACCACAAAAAAACCCTACTTATATCTCCAACACAATAATATATTTTTTTTGAATGGCTGAGATGGCTGAGACAAAGGTGCACTGGTACATTTGTCAAGCAAAATTGTTTATTTCTTTCCTAGTCATCTCTTTTCAAGCAACATCTGGATACTCTCCAGAAGGCCACTAACTGCTGGAGGTGGCTTGGATAAAATCATATTCATGTATTATTCAACTTAATGGCAATAGAGGGGAATACTACATTTTGAAGGGGCTGACAAGATTGAATGCTGAACAAAAATGAGCAATGGCGGATCAGAAGAGATTGCTCAAAGCATTTTAATCTATAGCAAAAGAAAAGATACATGATACAAAAGATACATTAACTCCCAGATGCATACACAAGATGGTAATGGTATAATTGTCTTTTCATAAACGAGGTTTGTATTTTCTGTCTGCAAGGCACAATTCCTGTAAAATGCATATTTTCTTGTAAAAACTACGTTTTCCTTTATTTTTAGGCCATAGCTAAGTTTGGTTTAGCTAGCTTTTTTTTTTTTTTTTTTTCCCAAGTTATTCTGTAGCCATACTACTCCCTCTCCTTGAAAAAAAAAATAATTCACCATTTTAGTGTCCTAGGCACTTTATTGACACATAATTATGAACAATTCCTGTCTTGAAGATCTAGTAAACTAAATAGCTAAGAATAAAAAAGAAGCAATGGCAAATAGAGGCAAAGAAGAAAAATGACTTACCTTTCAGCAAAGACAACAGAGGCAGTATTGTCTGAGCCTCTTAAGCATATGAGCACTTTGCCCTGATGAAGAGTAGCTAAGCAGTACCCGAAAGTTAAAAAAAAGAGAAAAAAAAAGAAAAAAAACAAAGAAGCAGGACAGTCAAAGAAAAACCTGTGTGGATAAGTATAATTGACCTTCACTGAAGCAAGGCACTGATGCCCTGACAGTAACACCAGCAAGACGTGCCATGCATTTCCTCATCTTGGAGCTTTTTGGAATCTACAAGCTGCTTTTCTGATATCCATCTAGCATTGCCTTTCTAGCGTGGACACAACTGCATCAACAGAAATGTGGTGTTGTATCAGTATGGTTTACCTCCACCTAGAAAAGCAAACAAGTTGTATGAATACAAATCACTCTTATTCATATATGAGGGCACCTATATGAAGGATTATATCTTTCTATAACTGCATTGGAAAGCTGCTGCAACACTAACCAGCCAAAGGGGTGCAAAATCAATGCATAGAGTAAAACCTGCTTGTCCAGGCCACTCCAACCAGACTCCTGCTTGAAGCATGTACACAAGAACAGTTTCATCTATGATCACCTCAAATAATTCTTTATACAACAGTATTTAACTCTTAATAATTCTTATATATTTACACAAGAGAGAAACATTTCCATTTGTTTGTATTTCACAGTATCTCAAATTTAAGCTGTCTGGCAACTATGGACATTCATAAGCTTCCAATTATATTCAGCTTTTGGCAAAGAAAAAGAATGTGCATGTGAGGGATATGGCACATTAAATTAATCACCCCATATACTTTAAATGCAAAGATACTTAGCTTTTCCCAGCACTACATATGTTTTTTGAAGTTTCCATTTTTGTTGACATAAGCCCATTTCCTCAGGGAGAAAATATATGTTTCACAGACTAATATTATGGCAGGGAATCCTCCCTGGCTGCTGCTACCCCAGCACGCACAGGTGCTGTCCCCATAACCCACTCTGTGAAGGAACAGCTGGAGAAAAGTATTCCGCAGCGA
The DNA here is from genome assembly GCF_040182565.1 of Anser cygnoides. Classification (NCBI taxonomy): domain Eukaryota; kingdom Metazoa; phylum Chordata; class Aves; order Anseriformes; family Anatidae; genus Anser; species Anser cygnoides. Next base: position 67,964,232 of record NC_089874.1, read on the forward strand.
AGGATGTGTCATTCCAGTCCCATGTCAGCTTCCAGCTGCAGTGCAACCTTAGCTTCCTAGACTATGCATCTACTGCCAGGGAGAAATGTAATTAAAATTCTGTTTTTTACACCAATACAAAACATTTGTTAGTAAGCATTCAGATATTCAGCCAGGACCTTCTTTACAGAAATGCATACATGCATGCAGGAAATGTTACCTCTGATGCCACTATACTTTTGATTGTACAGTTGCTCTGATGTTTCATCTGTTTTCCCAATCACACTCCCAAACTACCTACACGTCTATGAAAACACAGAAAAAATAATGCCTTTAAGACATACAAGCATAAGTGGAATTGGAAAGGGCAGACACAAGTAGTAGCTGAAAGTTTGGTGGAGCGCTGCAGGACTTAAATAGAGCAATAGCTTCCCAACCAATTTGGTACCACACCTGCTCAGTAATGGGGCTCCTTGTACAGCCTGCTCCATCTATAAAATTTTGAATAATTTGTGATTTCCTGAACATGCACTGATGTCTGAGAATATAAGAGAAAGGTGATAGAGACAGCTTTTCTCTGAGAGAAGAGTAGTTATATAGCTAAGTATTTTAATCAAAACAGTGTACCTTTTAAATAAATAAGTGAACCATGCTGCTTAAACCCCTCACGCCCTAAAAAAAGAAGGGGAAGTTTAGAGAGGAAGAAAAAAATGCATAAGGACAAACTACAAAATAAAATTTTAAAGGAGGCATTTTAATGAAGACAGTTTAATAGCAAAATAAATTAAAAGAGGGAATTTACCCCAAGATGAAGCCAAGAAGGGTGACAGCACGCAGGGATCCAGAAAATTATGAGGAGCATAAAACTAGATAGAAGCTATGGTGTCAGTAAGCCATTTAGTTTTATGATTTTCAGATAACATACTGTAAATATTTATTAAAAAAATAATAATAATAACCCAAGGAAATTTTAAGAGACAATAGGAATTTTCCCAAAAATGAGCTGAACAACTGAGTAAAACACTTCAAAAGTCAATCAGTGAACACTGGATTTTTGCATCTCAGAAGACCACATTGAAGCGGGTTTTTGCTTTTTACTGGCAGTGACATACTTGTGGAGAAGATACAAACATGGGTATCTACCATAAGAGTTTTTCAGCACACAGGCTCTGTGGAGAATTTGTCTGAAAAAGATGGGCATTTTTTCAAAAGCACTTGATGGTGTCTGACTGTGCCCAGTGAAGTTTAGTTTGGCCAGTGGTAACTGTTTGTGAAAAATCCCCTGCTAAAATCTCACATATTAATGGAAAGCAGACACGGAGGGTATGTAAATGCAGACAAATGAGAAACAAAAAACTATGGTCAATCATGGCATCATTTCCTTGACTCTGGAGTCAAACAGGGTCAAACTGAGTCAAACTGAAATGCATGTGTTAGGCATACAAGTGATCTCAGCAGCTCTGGGGAGATTATTCATGTGATTAAAACTCAGCATAGGCTGGAGTCTGCAGCTGAACAAAGCTCTACCCAACCCTGTCTTCTTGGCCCTAGGAAACTTGCTTTCACTTATATTCTCAACAACAAAACAAGTATATAACATTGAATAAACAGGCAAATTACTCAAAATAATAAGTATGGGAAGTAAAAATTCCATGTGGTCTCACCCAACAGCGGAAATAATATCCAGAGAGGTCTGTTTATCTCGGTTTAAATGCATGAACCTGAAATGTATCCTAGGAAACAACTTACAACATAGGGTAGGGAACAAAAAAGAGAGAAACAGGAAAACGTTATAATTTCATCTTTCTCTGCAGAAAAGATGAATTAACATGCCAATATTTCAGATGGAGTTTGGCATACATTCAAGAAACTTTTTTCCCTGTAGTGATATGCCAAAGTTCATGAGAAACATGAATAATTTCACAATTTTATAATTAATTCAAATTCACCTGAGTGTGTCAGAATAAGAGCAAAGAAGCCAAACCCAAGCTGAAAATCATAGGTGACAAAAAGAACCACAGAGGATTTTTCAGTCAAAAGATAGTAAAAAGGATTCAGACGATAAATCTGATTAGTTAACAAAATGATAATTTTGAAAGTCCCATAACCTTCATCTTTCCACTATACAAATAAAAAAATGCCATTGAAAATGTTTCTATTCCCACAAAATTTGTACACTAAAAGCTTTTCTCAACAAGCAGAGGTTATTAGACAAGTAAGTATATTAATATTTAAAAGAACAGAAAAATAAGTACTAACAGGTTTCCTACCAAGAGAAAAAAAAGGCTCTATTATTCAGTTCAGTTCATTGATAGCCAGAACAGTGCACACAACCATTGTTTTACCCAGTTTTGCTTATCTTGCAGTGAAATATTTTTTTCTCCCTCTGTGATAATTATTTTTGACAGTTTCACTGTTTATATGTGAAACTGAGAAACTGTTAATTGAAATAAAAAGTGAGTCACTGTTTCCAGCAATTTTTGCCAATATTTTGATCTGTGTCAATCTGAGCTTAATGATTAATTTTTTTTTTAAAGCAAGAGGCAAGACTCTGTGTTTGAATTTGGCCCCATACAAATAATGCACTCTTTAGTCAAATATCAGTTTAACAATACAAAGCATACTCAAAAAAGGGTTGAAAGCATGCTTAATGAACCATGAACTAGAGACCTATGGCAAAAATAATGAGAGAGAAAAAAATATATCTTTTTGATGAAGATGTGAGAAGTCTTTAAAGCCTTTCAGCAGATAAGATTAGCTATGATACATCATCTATCACTAATGATGCTGTCAAAACCAACGTCTATCGGCTATGAGAGGGAAGTCATTTGGAAAGCTAACCACGTGTCGTAGGCAAAGGGCAAGCTCCACACTCAGTAGCAAACCATGCATTCCTCTGATATCTGCTGTATAAATATGTATCACGAGGAACTCATCTGTTCTTGTAAACATACTTGTTTCAGTAGAAATTCCACTGTGATTTTGCCACTAATGGACAAACTTGCCTTGGCAGAAATATACGACATCACCATCAGACGCTAGCATAGCAAAAATGCAAGGGAAGATTTTTCCAGGACGTTTTATGGATCTATAATTCGTTTCTGGGTTGTATGTGTAAAGAAAATAAACCTGATATCCAAAAAGCAAAATATTAAACCAAAACATTTTCGATCTGGGTGTGCATGAAGTAACTGAGAACAATCTGTCTTGAGAAGTTATTTGTATGGCAATTTCAAATGGCCCTAGAAAGCGTTTACCTAGTTCATACATACAGTGCATTCTCTAACCAGTAAAAAGCTAAAAAATATATCAATAAATAAAAATGGTATATAGCAAAATATTTTTAGGAATGTACAATTATTTGTACAGAAGACACAGCACTTACATTAATAAATTGTGTGCCAGTGTCATAGTTAAGACTTGGGAGGAAAACAGCTTTCCTACACTACAACAAATTCATTTCTTTTTCTTTTTCTCCTTTTTCTTTTTCCATATCAGGATAGATCTAAGACCTGTAAGAAACTGTTCACAAACTAAGAGGCAGGCAGCCCCATGCCTGAACAGTGCTGTTGCTCTCGGACGTGGCAGTACTCTTCCAGTGAGTGGGAAGCTCGGCTTCAGCCTTTGTGAATCACGAAGAGCAGAAATTTGAACCGGCACCTCACCACTAAATTCCTGGCCATTTCCAAAAGCACATGCACTTTCAGCTTTACCAGTGACTTTCAAACTTCTTTTGATTTACAGGCCCCTGAGCAGAGCTCCCGACCATCTTTCACAACCACTACTGGTTTCCTCACCATCTGTGGTGCCAATGAGTATGTTAGTGTAGTGGGCTTCCCCTCACCACCCCCAGCTTATTGCTCACTGTGACCATATCAGAAAGCACTGCACTGCTGCCTACATGTTGTTAATGTGCTGCTGCAGGGTGCCTCGAGCACTCATCTGACTCCTCTCTCATATTACTTTTCTCTCTAGATGCAACAATGCATTCAGTCATGATTTCTACTGCTGTCTTTGGACTGCTTTCTTGTTCATATTTTCCTGCTGTTTGTGGTGGTCTTTCTCTGGGTGTGCTCCAAATTATCTGCACCTGTCAAAATGGTGTGTCCTAAATCATAGGCAGAGTGCCAGCCAAAACCTCATCAATGTCGAGTAGAATAGTTACTTCCCAGATCTTAAACACAATATTCTTGTTAATACCGTCCCAGTGTGCCAAGTGCTTTTTCTATTAAAGCAGCGTCATATTGGTGACTTGTACTTATTTAGCATTCACTCTGAGGACAAAAAGACTCAAACCAAGGAATTAAGTATATAAAACAACCCCCACCTGAAAACTGTTTGCTTCAACAAAAGATTATTTCACCAGGTCACTCTTGCTAAATTCTTCTTAGTACACCAGTAATACAGCTGGAGCAACCAGCTTAGAGTTGTTAAAAGTGTTTAAATTAAATGACTAGCAAGGACATTTTATGTTTCCCAAAGGAATTTTGTAGGCTATTTCATGTCAGATGAAAACCAGGACTTATATCCACTTTGCATAATGGACAAATCCACTGTAAACAGCTAAAGCCTAATTGTGAGGATAGAGCAGAGGTTTTCTATCATTGCTGTCTTCCGTGGGTAGTTTTGTTTGAAGACAAACTATTGCTCACCTATAGGAAAACAAAACAAAACAATCAAACAATTATTATTAATATTCTAAAAGCAGTCTAATACATAGATTTTGGAGTAAGAGACAGTTACAAGTATTATATATGAAAACAGACGCTGAGGCATTTTTCTGGTTAAATTAATGAAGGAATCTCTTGTACTGATACAACTAGACATATCCTATCAGCCAACAGGGTTGTAGAGCTGAAGAATATCTTTGTGAAACAGAACAGAAAAAAAATTTCAGTGCCAGTAAGTGATAGAAACGGGAACGTGAAATAAATACCTTCTTTTCTCTGAGAAATGATAACCGAGATGGAAGCGTTTTGGTAATGGGACAGCCACGCACGAAAAACAACTCTTGGGAGTGTGTTGGGGGAGGACGTACAGCTTCCAGTAAGCTGTTGCTTGGCAGTGACAGAAAAGACTGATGCCCACCTCTTAAAGAAATAGAAATAAGAACGTTTAGAAATAAAAATGTTTAGAAATATGTTTTCATGTATGCATTTAAAGACTGATGTACATGTAAAGAATTTCATGTGTATTTTTGGCATCTCATACTATAAATACACAGCAATAAAACTTTGACACCATGCTACCATATCACATACTCAGCACAGTTTCTGACAAATATATACCTTGAAGGTAGTAGAACCATTCCCTTTAGACAAGAGGAAACTTCATATCATACACACAGCAGGTTGGGTTTTTAAGGGAGAAACAAAAAATCATTAGTTTCATGTTTGTTTGTGTGTTTTTTTAAAGCCTATGTATCTTTTTCTGCTGTCCTGTTCCCTTCCCCCTATCATCTACCCATGAAAACATTTGCTTAATTATGAGCATTTTAATTGAAAATCAACAACCTCTGCAATAGTTTCCTCTCATTGTACCTCATTGACTGTTTTTTTCTGTGTTGTTTCCCAACATTGTTTACTCCATCTGTCCTAGGTATTGAGATTTATAACTATTGTTTGTTTGCACAGTGAAATTTACAAGGTTTTAGCAGGGAAATTTCATCCTGACAAATTATTTTCTGAAGTTGCCACAAATCAGCCGACAAGGTGAGGCATTAGCATATCAAGAGCCCCACTTTGCTCATTTGACATCCAAGCCCATAAGGAGTTGTGCTGTGCCCCATCCTCTCCATGGGTGTACAGGTGAGGAGCATCCTCCTGGAGGCAGCTCCCCAGCCACAAAACATTCAGTGTTTCTGTCAAAAATCCTCCTTGCTCCAAGTTACCTTCATAAAGGGCCTTGACGCTGATGCTATTTAATACAATTCAAACTCTGACAAAAGAAAACAAAACAAAACAAAACAGGTCCTCCAGCAAGCTGACTCTTTACTGACTCTTGGTTAAGCTTCTTGAGGATCCTTAATCATCTTGAATTACAGCTAACTTAAGTTCTCTGTCCTTTATCACCACATTCTTCAGTTTACAAAGAGCAGAACAACACTATATTTGCAATAGAGTAAATGATAACATATAAAATACAGTAATGACCTAAAGAAAACATGAAGGCAATTCAGCAATTGCTTAATGAGTTCAAGAACAAGACTTCTGTCATCCTCAAACGCACATAACAATGGACTTCAACATTCTTTGTACTCTAATGGGAGTTACAAAAAGCTTTATTGCATTATTAAATGTAAAGGAAAGATCACCTATTACAAAATAACACAGATCTTTCTATGGGTGGACCTCATTACAATACCTTTTACAGCATACTAACAAGAAAATTTCAGTGCTCGTTACTGTAGGGGTACTTCTTTGCTATGAAAAATGAAGTAAGTGTATATGTATGCAATTACACTCAGTATTGTTAAACACCCCTTTGCCCACATGCTGGCTCTTGAGCTTTGTGAGCAGCAATGAATGAGCATGAGGCATCGTGACCAGTCTGTGACAGACTCTCTTTTCTCCTCAGCACACGGCAATATTGCCAGTTGCTCTCCTGGAAATCCTTGCCACACCACATCACTACCCAGCAAAGAAGAAGGGAGTGATCCTATTAGGATGTACTGCTTTTCTTTATATCATTTGGTAAGAATTACATACGTTAAAACATTTTCTTTGAGTAATCTGCTTTGAAAAAAACAAGGCCAAACTCTGTACTTAGACTAAGTTCCCTCTCACACATGGTAGACAATAGTCTGGTCTGTGGGTAAGTCATTTAAAAACAGGTGAGATCCATGAAAACTATTCCCAGACACAGGCAGAGCAGGTTTCTTCAAACTCAGTACAGGTCCTGAGACCACACTTTGTATCTCCTGCTCTTCTGGGGTCTCTTTAGAAAGGCAGCTAAACTGCTGTAAACTGCAGGGCACTTTGAGTTATTTCTGCTGGGCTGGAGTTCTCCTTTCATCTCTACCAGTAGCACCAAATTTACCCCTGCTTGTTGTCTTGCCTACTGCAAAACCACCAAATCTCAAAGGTCTGGGAGTCATGGGAGCAGAGGAGGAATAGCAGTCACTCAGTTTGGTATTTGGCAGGGACACGACTAGATTTAGAAACTTGAGTTAGAAAGTGATACTCAAAACCAGGTGCAAACTGACGGGTACCAAGGAGGCATCTGTCCCACTACCACCTCCCACTCCATCAGTGGAAAAATCTTATGTTCCCAGTGACATGAACCAACTTATCTCCAACCTGTTAAACTACATCTAACAGGGCCTCTGCTCTGTCCATAGCCCTCCATCCACCTCCTTTATGTGTCATACAGCCCTGGAGCTAGGCTTGCATCCATTCCTGCTCATAGCATCCATGCCCTAGTGCCGGGGTCCAGAAGAATGGCCCATCCCATCTAACTACAGGAAGCTGCCAATGTTTCCAACGACTTGGAGACTCAGCTCTGGAGTGGATCTGTGTAGTTTCAGGGTATGCTGTGCTATCAGACAGTTTCCAGAGCTTAGGAAGCACCTGGGGCCTAGGGTGAAGGACACAGAATAACTGGTCAGTAGAGAAGGGATTTCTCCTCACACAAATCTTTCTGAGAAGCAGCTGGAACTATGTGGGGATCCAACCTTCCCATTTCTGCCCATCATTTAGCTAGAAAGCATCTTCATTGCACTGAATGACAAACTGGAACAGACAATAAGCGTCACAGATGAAACACTCTTGCAATTTAAAACCTGTGAGAGTAGCTTTGGAAGCAATGGACTTTAGCACTACATTATGTAACCAAGTTTGGAGCCATTTATCCTAATCCAGGCCACAGCCTAATACGATAACAATTGTCAGAGACACGTGTTGTCCCCCTAGGTTCTTTTCAGTCAATCCTGCCAGACATCTCGGTGTAAGCTTGAATTATCCACAGGACTACCAACCTTCCTGGCTCCCCAGTGAAAGTCCTGCCTTGGCCTTGCGGGTCACACATGGATGCAAAAGCAAATTGCTAGCATGCCATGCTCACAAGACAATCCCCTCCTGCCCCAGATTTCCAGCCAGGAAAAGTTAGTGGTGCAGGCAAGCACAGGTGGAACCCATACGATCAGATGTTGATCATCCTCCACATTTGAGTCATCGCAGTATCTTTGAATTGATGTTGCATGGTGCTGCAGGCGTCCTGGGTTCCTTATAGTGCTTGTCCCGTGTCCCAGGACCCCAGTACCTGGATAAAAGCTCCTTAGGATTTCAGTGCTGTTGCTTTCTCTCCTCCTGAGGTATTGAAGAATCTCCCATCTGCCTTCCTTTTCCCTGCAACCAGAGACAAAAGATTTCCACTAATAGAAAAGGTTTTCAGTCTGCACACCAAAATCTTAACACGTGTAGAAATTTTATTCTTGGTCTTGCAACCTGCTGAATAAATAGCCCCATGTGGGTGCCTTATGCTTCACAAGCAATGCAGAGTCCTCTCTAAAAGCCTCATCTTGAGCTGTCACCGTTGTCATCACACTGTCTCCTCCCTGCTATCGGTGGGCTGAGAACTGCCAGTTCCCTGCCAGGCAGTGGGAAATCATGCAGTAGTTGACTCCTTGCACCAGGTGCCTACCTCTGAGCGAGAACTCATATGTGGCCAATATGTTTTCTTCTCCTTTTTAGATCTTCCCATTTAATAATTCCTCAGGGATTTTTTTTTCTTCCCTCCAGCAAAGGTGGAGCTCCCATTAGCATATCACCTTCCCTTGGTATCTATATGCTGTCCCTCAGTCCTACAACACTTTAATAACTTTGGTTATACCCAGGCTGTTATTTCAATCTATTTTCTCCATAATTCTGGACATTGTATAATAACTTATTGCTGTAAAATCTTGGTAAAAAATAGAAATGTGGAGAAACAAAATGTTCAGAATAATAAGCCTCTGAATCCTAATTGTATGTTTAATAGGTGATTACCCACAAGGAAAAGCAATATGCATTTGCAAGTTGTGGGGTGCATTTTATGAAATCCTTAGCAAAACAAACAAACAAACAAACAAACAAAAACTGTCAATCATTCTGTGGTCAAAATAAGTAAACTCAAGAATCTGAAGATATGTCCCAATATAAAATCATGGCTACACGCAGCTTCCAGCAGATCAGAAAGCTGAAAGTGCTTTAGTGCTTCTGAACAGTCAAGTGATTTTTTTAAGTTCAAATTTACCAGTTGAGGTTCTTCCTATCAGGCACTCCAGCTGTCCAGACTAGACCAAGATAATCTAGTTCCTCATTATACAAAGACATTTGTCACTCTCTGGTTTACTGTGAGAGACACATTAAGAAAATAGCAACCCCACAAGGTGAAGAACACTTGCTGATATCTGCACCTGGTCTTTGGTATTTCTGCTCAGCTTCCTCCTGGCCTTTGCACAGGCTTTTTTCTTTTTATTATTGTTTTGCAGCCCTATTTTTTTGGTGAGAGAACCTCTCTTGAATCAGGAAAATTAGTCTCTACACCTCACATTTTCATGCTCAGCCCACACAGCTCTGCCACTAATCCCCTCCAACTCTCCAATCTACCCCTTAGCTGGGGATTAACATCTCTCTCTTCAGAGCCAAGGTAAAACCCAGCCACTTTTATGCCCTACCCCTTCCTTCTTTACTGGCAGAAATGAGAAGCTATCCTTTCAGCTGTGTGGTTTTTTATTTTTATTTATTTATTTTTTTTCCTTAGCACTCCCCAGTGTCTCATTTTGGTGAAACGTTTTCACTCTGGTGGGTCAGCCAGTTGGACACTTCACTTTGAGGCATAACACTCCTGGCAAGGTGGCAGGCAGGGTGTCTTCAGAGAGAGTGGCGTTGTATTCCCATCCCAGGCACACAATGGGGGTGGCAAGTAAGTCAAACTCCACTGGTGTGTTTTCCAATCAAGAATTAAACCTTTTAGGACTTTTTTGACCCAAAAGATCTTTTTAAGAAAGTGTTGCCCTATACTAGAAACACAGCCTTGTAGCGATCACTGGAAACCAGCCATATTTTTAATATTCTTTATGTACTCAACACAAATATATATAATTTAATCTACAGAAATAGAATTTTCTATGGTTTATATTTAGACACCATTTTTATGTTCTTAAATTGAGACACTTGCCACCAGCCACTCTTAAAAGGTGTAAATAATGAAATTAATGTCAGTGAACTGGCAGCTACTAAAAGACTCCTTTGGAGAGAAGAAATAGGCACAAAGAAAGGGCCTAAGTAGAAGAAAAGAAGCCCTATAAAGCAAACATATTCATCCTCATCCTCTTCTTTCTTTCCATCTTCCAAATGACACCTTGTAAATGGCTCTGGAACAAAAGAGCAAAGCAGGTACATCTCTTTCCCACCCACTTGTTTGTCCTCTCCTAATTTTGGATCAAGAGAAAAGAGAATTATTCTTGCCCTGTTGACTCCTTCGCCATTTCTTCCCACTTCTCCAAAGAGTGTTCAACAGCAGCAGGATAGAGACAGTGAGAAAACACACTTTTGTCACCATAGACCCTCAAGATCTCGATTGGGACTGACAAGCTGCAGTAACTGAAGAGGAAGCACATATATGAGAGCTTATTTGAATAAGCCTCGCTTAGCATAGAGAAATGCACACCTGTATTTCCGAGTATTTTACTATTTTACTGTTATTTTACTGCTGTAACAGCCAATGCCACCAGGGTTATGGCAGAGCATTGTGTGCATTTCAAGCTGCACTGAAACCCATCTAATTTAGCAGCAATTCAAGTGTGCTTCACAGCAAATAGCCCAAATGCCGAGGAGATGTATCAACAGCTGAACTAATTTTCTCTGCATTAAGATTGTTTTGATAACTCAGCCCTTTAGCAGTTAGAAATCAACAAGTGGTTCTTCTAACCGAATGGTCCTAACCAAAGGTCATTTCTCTCATTGTTTAGGGTCCTGTGGATCTATTTTGTAACGGGAGAGTGGGTATACCCTCTCTTTGCTTCCTTCAGCCCAGCTGGGCTAGGAGCCTTTTTCATCAGTAACCTTGCCATCATCGTCTGTTTCTACAACTTTGGAGAATTTCTCAACCGTATGATATGGGGTCAGTCCAAATTTTGTTTTTCACATCTATATGTATGAAAAAGAAAAAAAAAATTATCTACAATGAATTCCTGTGATTACTGGGGCAGGTGGGGAGAAGAGGAGGAGGACCCATGCACGCTGGGGATGGAGGTGGCATCTGGGTGATTGAGATTGCCTGGTTCTGAGTAGTAACTAACAAACAAAACTAACCAGAGAAAGATTCCCAACCCTACTAAACAAACGCGTGAGCCACTTTTCTCTAATATGGCTTGAGAAGCACCTCACAGCAGCATAATCACTGGATTTTGAATTTGTTCCCAAACAATGGTCCAGAGAAGCAAAACACCGCTGGCTAAAACTCTTACACCTGCATCACATGGTGTTTTTCAGAAAACTAACATGTGATGTTAGATGGGAATGGTTTACTAACAATTTATAGGAAGGCATTAGCCTATCCAAGTGAAAGCACTGCAGTGGCTCTGTGGGTAAAGCAGCACTTTGGAAAGTTTTAACAGACTGTTGAGAACATCTCCCTTTGGCTTCAGTAGTGGTACAATCAGTAATGAATTAAAGAAAATGAGTCAGGCTATTTGGACAAGTGGGCAGTCAGAAAAAATAGGTAGTTTAGAAGGATGACAGTTGGAAGAGGAAAGAGAACTGATGAAGTGTGGGACTTTATTGTTATTATTATTTTCCCTTCTGGTTGCCTCTCTTCTTTTTCATGCAAGATTAAGTTTTTGAGGATGAAAGTGTTTCTGTCAGGAAAACGTGTGTATTTTATTTAGGACAAATGTGTGAACATTTGCAATTTCTTAAACTAGATTTCTGATGAAAGAAAAAGCCCTGCAGAAACACCTCTGAAAGTAAACAAGACAACCTCTCTCTGTTCTCAGGGAACATCTGATGCCTGATCCATTTTGTGAAGTCTCACATGCCTGTCAAGCCAAAGTAGAGTGTCTGTTGCTAGTCTCTCACTATCCATACTCAGCTACCTAAAAGCAGCAGATTGACTTTCAAATGTGCTGAATAACTTCAGTGGTTCATACCTTTGCAAATAAGACACTCGGTCTACATGCCCATGTTTGGAAATTTTGGCCAAATTCTGTTCTTGCGTAAATATGATATGTGATGAAGAATGCTGGTAACTGAAAACAGATCTGCAAGCATTCTGCACTAGCTCTGATTTAAGAGGCATCACATAAATAACAACTACTACTACCAGTAATTTTTACCCTTTCTATTTAATCAAAAACTAAGCCACCACCACAGTGTAGGTCTTATATGAGATATCAGGACTCACATCATTTAAGTATCAGATTTTCTTCATCAGTGAGTAAGTATTAGTAATTTCAAGTCTCGAGCATGCCTGGTACAACCGTTGAAGATAATAAAAATAAAAATAATTTGATTCCTAAGGTGTTAATTGACTGGGCTAAAAGTTGTGCCAAGCAGAGATCAAATCAATTGTAAAAAAATAGATGCATTTTGAGCAATTGAGTAGGTAAATATATTCATGTAAGAAAGATGATAATTCAAGAGATTTCTAGGAAACTGGAGCAAACACACAACTTTCTTTTCTGTGCACACAGAAAGGCTGAAAAGCACTCCCAGTTGTGATAGTATTAGTGTAACGTCAGAGAATATATATGAGCAGAGCATACATGATATCCTCTGTCGATGTCTGATGTGCTCTCACAACCCAAGGAGGCCCTCTGTGTGTGGTGGGTCTGTCTCTCCATGCATACTTGTATTTTTCTCGTTGCTTTAAATGCATCCTCAGCTCTTTACCTCCAGGATCGATGGCATTCCCTAGGTTTGCTGTACACCAATACAGAAAGCGGCAAGCTGCACCCCAATATCTGGCCACTCCATGGTATCTGAGCCTGCAGTTTGATAACTTGGGAGCTTTGGGAGCAATAACATCTCAATGAGTTCCTGCCCACCACTCCCCACTCTTTCCTATTCCACCATAAATGCCTGTTTCTTGCAGGTAGGGGTTGTTTTTAACTCAGATCATTTTCCTGATCCATTTTCCAGCTGTGTCCACCCAGGAGAAAAGCAGCACTTCCTTAAGCTGGTATTGATAACAAGATCCCAATAGTGTTGAAACACAGCCAGAGGGAAGCCATTCCAAATGACAGTGTGCCAAAGTCTTAATATATATATGACTGAGACAAATCTTCTGCTCAGCATTGCCAGAGTAAAAACAGCTGCAAATAGAATGAAGATGCAATTCCAACATACCTTTCTTCTTGCAGCAAAAATGCCTCCATACACTTTTTTTCATTCTACTCATTCCCACCTCAACTTCCCATCCCAGTGGGAAAGATAATACAGTTAAAATAACCCTGTGGAAAAAACACACACATGAGAAAAAAATATATATATATATGTGGTGGGAAAGGACAAAGCTCATCTGGGCTGTTGTGACCACCCTTTGCCCCAAAGGGAAAGGCTCGGGGCAGCTACTTCTTTTTCTTTCCTTCCCACTTAAGGGAATAAAACTGGCTGAGATTGTGCCCACAGCAACTGAGATAAGCTGTGTTTATTCGAGGAGGCAAGAAGCGATTAATAAATAGCTCTGCAAGAGCATCAAACCTGATTTCCTGGTGGACTTGTATTCTGTGGAGGATAGTAGGCTGCAAATGGAGCTTGTCCCACAGTGCTGTGCTCTGTAAGGACTCTCCTCCATGTTCCTTTGTAGCCTCAGGCCACTACCACTTCTGCTGAAACAAAGAGCACCAGCTACAAATGGTTTTTTTTTTTTTTTTTTTTTCACCCATAAAGGTATATTTAGCTCCAAATTATTGCAGAGTCCATGGATGGCAGCTTCCAGCTTTGAGCAAGGAATTTTTAAAGCTATGTCCTGTGCACCACCAAAAAGATGCAGTATCATTTCTGAAAGCAGAAAATCCAGTTTAATAACATAACCTTGTTTTTCCTTTTCAGAACAGCCAAAAGATGCCAGACCCTATATTTGTTTTATTATTTATAGGCTAACTGTTTCATATAGTATTAGAGGTTTTAAAAATGTATTATTTCTCATTCGCCTTTCCCTCCACTTGCACAGTTGGATTCGTGGTAACTAAGGCAACCCAGCTGCACAGGCTGAGAGGCACAGAAAATAGTACCATGTAATGACTTTTTGTTTGTTTGTTTGTTTTAAATCCCAGAGTTTCTAGAGTACTAGACAATGTTGAGCAATACACAAATTCCAAAGAGGTTAATTGGAAACAATGGGCTGATTCTTTCGCTGCCATAAATTTACCTCAGCCAAGAATTTGGCTGCAGGGCCTGAGTACCAAAGATGTACCGTGTGATAGCTTCTCTTGTTCCCCACGGGTAGAAAACTTCACACAGGCAACTGATCTCACATTACTTTGACCAGCAAAGCTGTAACCCTCAAAAGCAAGGCAAAGCAAAGCAAAGCAGTTTTACCTCAGGTTTTGCTCCTGGTGACACAAACAGATCCACGGGAGACATTCAGATCAAAGTTCTCCAAATCAGACAGAGCAAAATTTCATATGAGGTTTCTTCTCTGGCACCAGTGTTTGAAGCTGCAGGGGATTAATTTGCCTTTTGTCTAGCAGACCTGATAAAATATTCAGCAGCTGCTTCATTTCAATATTTTGAAATGCAGGGTAATGTGAGCAATAGGTGAGCAACTAGCAACAGCTTCCCACTCTGCAAGTAATTTAAATGCCTGCTGAGGGACACCATGCAAATCACTTGCAAGGTTTTACACCCACAAGGTCTCTGCCAGATCCAGAGAAAATGTTCATCCCCAAGGACGTCTTCCCAAATTGTCCTTTGGGTGAGAACCCCAGGGCAGAAGGGAAGGCTGGCTGTCAGATCAGGGGCAGCAGCTCCAGCAGTCCCAGCAGCCAACCCCAACCCTTGGGGATCACTTTTCTCTGCAAGGGAAAGCTTTGGGCAGCAGCTGGCTGAGAAACACCAAGGACAGGGCAAAGCTAGTACTAAAAATATTTCTAAAGTAGGGGAGGCAATCTGGTGTATTGCAGTGGATAAGGCAGTACAACGAGGTTTGCATGTGCAGCAAGAACAGTTGCTCTCAGGAAAAAGAGGAAACCTAAAGTGTTAATAAGTGTTTACCTAAATGTAAAACATTTCTCATGCTCAGGGCATGGATGGATGTGCTCTTCCAGATCTTCTAGGAGCTCTTGAATGTCTTGGAAAGACTAAGCTGAAATGTATTCACTCAAGGCTGAACTGAAGTTAGAGGACAATCTTTTCTTGAACATATTTTCCCTCTTCTTTTTGAAGTACTTTTGTGTGAAATGCATTTTACAGAACCACATAATGTGTTTTACCAGCTGGTTGTTTTCCCTGGGTTTTATTTTTGTACTTTTGTGCTTGTGAAACCAAGCTCCCTTAACACTAAGTGGCCAGCTATTGGGAAACCCAACCTGTACAATGGCAGATGGGTCCGTGCAAAATAAAGTAATCATAATACGATCAAATTCTTGATGCTCTCATTTTCCCAGCAGCTACTGAGTTGAGCTTGCAGAAACCCAAGTGGCAATGAGGGGATGCAAAGGGTAGCTGCGTGGGGTAAGAAGTTATTCTACTGGTGTGTTAGCACAGGCTTAAGAACAGCAGGTTTTGTATGAACATTAAAAAGCTCGTGTTCCGCAGGTAATTATCAATTTAGACACAGAATCCACCCTTCATTATTACAGTCCTCTTACTTCTTTAGAGTCCAGCATGGATTTTTTAAACAGAGCTTCCTTAATGGAATACGTCTTTATTTGTTATATCTTGCCTTTAAAAACAGAGTATAACAGTCCAGGGTGTATTCATTTCTTTCATCAAACTAATAATGTTTTTGTCTACACTATCACTATATTGCCAGTGACGAATGGAATTCAAGTTTAAGAGGATTTAACAGCCCAGAGTTTGCAAACCACATACAAATACTTACTTTTGCCTCATCCATTCATCCTTGTTGTGCCACAATCTTGTGATGGCATATTTATATCCTTCATATTTGTCACTCCCCTGGGCTGCAGATTACCCCCCTGGCACAGGAGTCCAGCTATTTAAAGGAAACCTGCACCATCTGTTGCATGCCCTAGCTATGCTGACAAGTTTATCTGATGATCCACTGGAGGGAGGGGGACACATTGGCGGAAGCTGTGGCTACCCATGGCTTACATTTTCATCAGTAGGGGCCCGACATTAACAGGTGCTTGCTAATACACTGTCTCTGACCCAATAGGCTACTCTTGTGTGTTGCTCCCCCCCCCATCTTTCAGCATAAAATACAGGTCAGCATAAAATACAGGATCATTTAGGAGGGAAGAAATGCTGGGACTTTGTTACGTATCAGCTCAATTGCCATATGCAATGCAGGCTGGAGATAAATAAAATACAGCATTTACTGTGCTTCAGAGTCTCTGAGCTCTACAGACAAGGAAAGCACCTTTGAAAGAGGGTTCCCTGTGAGTAAATGGTCATCAACAGGGAAGAAGAAAGGCTGAAACAGTTTCAGATGATATGGGTTCCCAAACATACTGGGTTATTTTCCACGCTTGGTGCCCCATGGCAGCACATCTGATCTCTGACTCAGAAAGCCGTGGCTGTCAGTAAGTCCTGTGCCATCCTGGCCAGCTATGTGAGCTCCAGACATACTAGCTGCAGGGTTTAGTATCTGCTGCATTTTCAGACGAGCTTTCTTTCTTTTCATGTATTCTTGCACCAAACTAGGTTTGCTTGGTGGCAGATACTTTTTCTGCTAGCAAAGCACCATTATTCTCAATGGATGTGGTCTGTGGTAGATTGCAAGTCATTCCTCCAGAAACTGAGTAATCCTTCACTTGTCAGGGATATCCCAGGCTCATTTGACTTTTGCAGCACTTTAGGCACTAGCAGCTGGTCCAGCCTGCCTTTCTCCTAATCTCAGGCAGGTTCAGTTCCCCAGGGCTGCTGACAGGCTGGGGACAGGTTCGCATCCTCTGCCCAGCAGCATGTTTGATCTATAAAAGGACTCCGTATTGTGCGTTTTTTTTTTTTTTTTTTTTTTTTTAACAGTCTGTTCTCCTCTGCCTCGGAACAGGAGATTCAATAGTAATACTGGACTACAAGCAGAAAGGCAAGTGAATGCTCCTTTTCAAGCCAATCTCTCCATGAATGCTGAAGCCATGAAGTAGAGGAAAATAAATGCAGCTGTGATAAATCCTTTCTCTAATGCACTGCAGCTTCTGGTGAAGCCATTTTGTCATCAGATGTATGGAAAATTGGTGGAAAATATGAAATGTTTGCCTCTTACATGATAAATCCACAACCGCTATGAATCAGAAAATGGTGTTAATCTGTTTACACACATTTCACGTCTCTTGCACAACATACATGAGGATGTGTCCATGGTTAAAACTTGTCACTGGTAAACAAACTCCCTCACAAGCTTGGCACCGCTCTGTGAGGGACCTGTAAGTGCTAGCCAGATCTTGTTTGGATTGCCCTTAATCAGGTCTGAAAAAAAATAAGAGGAGGGATAATTTTAACACTGCTGTGACTTCCAGGCTAGATAGATAACAAATTGTGCTAATAAGGACTGCAATTTGGAATGTCTGCTCAGAAAGTTCACCATGAAGCCAAATTCTTCTAATGAGAAACATTCTGGAATACTAATGTGCATAATATCTCCCCTCCATTTCAGTAGGAAATCTGAATGCAACACTTTTTTCAGTTAATTTTGCAGCAAAAGTAACATAATTATACCGACTGTATGATTGCTTTGACAGAAAGCATGTTAATTTAAAGCACTGTTTAACATAAAGCTGCCTGCCATATAATTACACTCCATTCACATGTTTACTAATCTTGTTCAATATAGTTGATTTCTGTTATTAGCCCCAACATCTTGTTAACATCTAAAACACTGGAGATGTACTTTGTAAACTCCAATAAACAGGCAAAACTGACAGTAGTGGAAGCGTTCTTTAATGTTCAAAGTGAAAAAGAATGATCTCTTTTTATATTTAAGATTAGCATTGCATTTAAATGAGGATTTGAAACTAGTTGCAGTACTTTCGTGTCTAAACTCTATCTTCATTGCCAAAACCCATAGCTTAGAGCTACTGTGTATTCAGTTCACTGGGGTGTTATTTTCATCTTTTTAATGCTGCTGTAGCTTAGCAAAAATGAAACACATTTTAAGCTGCCTGTGAGCAATAAAAAAAATTGTGTGTACATAAGATTGTTCTCCTCACCTGTTTAAGCACCTGATAAAGTTCTAGTCTGTACTTGACACACTAGGACTAACCTGCAAAGTAAGTTAACTGTGAGACATACACATTCAGCAGTTCTCATTTTATTTAGGTAACTCACTCCAGCTAACTTTGCAAGGGGAATACAGATAATTACACCCAGATTTTCTGTTGAAGTTGAAGGCGAGCATGGAAAGGATGCAGCTGAAAGATGCTGGTCAGAGGAAATATTTCAGAGAGGCAGACAGATGAAAACCATGAAATGAATTAGGGAAGAGGAGAAAGTTCAGGAGATTCCTTATATGGTCGTATTTTATTATGGTTATTATTTTTGCACTGATAGTCTAGTGCAAGCTTTTTAAATGTCAGAAGCTCAAAACAAAGCCCTGGTTTTGGTCCAGAAGCTCAAAACAAAGGGGCTGGTTCTTTCCCCGTACCTTCAGCCAGAGGAGTTGAAGGGCAGACCTGAGCTCTTTTTTGTGCTGTGATTAACTGTGGCATCTGAGGCTGAAGACTTTCTTGATGGACTGCAGAATAGTGAGGAGGACTGCTTCTTGCTTTGGAGAGGACTCATGGAAGGCTTTGCTCTGTTACGTTCTGCATGCTGCCGGAGAAGGGTTATGCTGGGTCTGAGTTATGTGCTTCTAGAAGGAGTTCAGGAATGCTCGTCTCCAAAACACAAGTGCTGGTATCTCAGGTTGCTTTGCTCCTTTCTCTTACACACATGAAACTATGCAAGGAAGAAAGCATATATTGTTGATCGCAAACAAATATTTACCCCATGATTTCAAAAAGGCTTTACTGATGTAC